>NC_137325.1:119628094-120911844 GCF_965287045.1 Carcharhinus amblyrhynchos
GTGACCCTGGAGAGGGAGCATGCAGTGTCCATGGGCACAGTCGGCTCCTTCTGTGCCCACTGGGCACCACAGGGGCTGGGGTGCATTATAGACCCTGAGAATCTCTCATTTTGATTTGATGCGTCTTAAGTTTCCTTTGTACTTTGTTTCTGTTTGGGCCGTTCCCCTTTCCTTTTGGGGAACTGCCCTTTTTCTTTATCCTAACGTAATTTGAGTTTGTTCACTTGGTTTGACCTGAAAGACCCCCACCTATTTACATAATGGCCTGACTAGATAGAACAAAGAACAACCCAGCACAGGAAACAGGCCCTTCGGCCCAACAAGCCTGCACCGCCACATCACCCTACACCTATTCTACCCTGCGTATCTACCAATAGAACCCCTGACTTAGCCAGATTCAGGGGAGAATAGTGTCAATTTGCTAACTCCAATCAGCCTAAAAGCACATCTTTGGGGTGTGGGAGGAAACCGGAGCGCCCGGAGGAAACCCATGCAACCACAGGGAGAATGCACAAACTCCCACAGACACAGGCCCAAATCCATGTATCTGCACAGCTAGCAGTGCTAGTCACCGAGCTGTTGCGGCGCCCGTCTACCGGTCCAGGATCAAGCACACACACCGACACGAAGTACTAGGCCACTCCTGGAACCTCCAAGAGCAGCCCACGCACGACCCACCGTGTGCATGCCCCTCGTTTGACAACGAGGTGGACCTCCACCTGCGGAATAAAAAGACAAAAACATTAATCACAAGCCTGCCTATCCAGTGTCTCCCGAGGTTCTAACCCTTATTTAATAACCCCCACCATAACCCTCCATCCTCGTTTCACTCGTGTATTTATCTAACTGAACCTTAAACGAGTCCAACGTTCCCGCCTCCACCACCCTACTCGGTAGCGCGTTCCATACCCCTACAATTCTCTGCGTAAAGAACCTTCCTCGCATATCCAAATTATACCTCTCCCCCCTCACCCTTAAATCATGCCCTCTTGTGTTAGTACCCAATCTAGGGAGCAGTTTCTCTCTATTAACTCTGTCTATTCCCTTCATTATCTTGTATACCTCTATCATGTCCCCCCTCAATCTTCGTCTTTCCAAGGAGAACAGTCCCAGTTTCCTCGTAACCCAGCCCCTCCATGCCAGGCAACATCCTGGTAAACCTCCTCTGCACCCTTTCCAGAGACTCCACGTCCTTCCGGTAATAAGGTGACCAGAACTGGACGCAGTACTCCAAATGCGGTCTAACCAACGTTCTATACAACTGAAGCATTAGACGGCAGCTTTTAAACTCTATGCCCCTTCCTATAAAGGCTAGCATTCTATAAGCCTTCCTGACAACATTCTCCACCTGTGTCGCAACCTTCATGGATTTATGAACCTGCACTCCCAGGTCCCTCTGTATCTCTATACTCCTAATTTGTCTACCTTTAATCACATAGCTCCTCTCTACATTATTCCTTCCAAAATGCATCACCTCGCATTTGTCCGGATTAAATTCCATCTGCCACCTATCTGCCCAATGCACCAACCTATCTATATCCTGCTGTATCACCTCACAATCCACTTCGGTACCCGCCAACCCTGCCATCTTGGTGTCATCAGCAAACTTGCTGATCACACCACCTACGCTCTCTTCCAAGTCATTTATGTAGACTACAAAGAGGAGAGGTCCCAGTACTGAGCCCTGCGGCACACCACTGGTCACTGGCCTCCAGCCGGACAAAGTCCCCTCCACCACTACCCTCTGTCTCCTATTACCCAGCCAGGGTAAACAATATGCCCACCTCACTTGTAGGTAGGGCAAATGTCAATTAAATAATCACTTCCAGAATTTAGTGCTTCATGGGGCTAAGCACCAAACAGCTTAATGGATTGAACATTAGCTGGTAATCAAAATCTGGAGGAGATTAGGAGGAAACAAATCAGATAAAATGGGATGCTGTCCAGTGGAATTTCAGATTTCTATTTTGAGAACCTTGCTGTTTAAGTTCTTGATTATTGATCTGAAGAAGTATTCTTTACTGATGACAAGGTGACTTGCATTTGGAGGATCGGCCAAGAAATGGCAGTTGACTTGCATTGTACGTAGTTATGAGATTATTGTTGTATGAAAATAATGTTTACATAATGCCTATTAATTAAGTTGGTAAAGATGTATTATTGTTTATTTGAAGTATATGATTTGTGTGACAGTTGTCAAAAGAATTTATCATACTGGCATTGATCTGAAGAACATTGACTACAAGTTGACTCCCCAACAACTTAAGTTTATCCAGTCAGTAACTGAACCATTGCAAACCACAAAGGTTGCTTGGTTTAATCTAGTCTGTGCTATGTAGTTGATTTCAGTGGGCACTGGTAAACATAAATAATTGACACCATGGAAATGCCAGCAATGGCCAAACTCAGTCCAAGTTAATCTATCTTTAAGGATGTAATAGCAAACTTTCACAGCTTTATCATCTAGATTTTATTGAAGTAAAACTGGCTTACTGTTCAGTAGTGATATGTACCCTGTTTAAGCTAGACGAGAGAGAATATTTGTGGTTAACCAAAGCCTTCCAGCTCAGACATAGCTTTCATTTCCAAAGGCAGTCTACCATTTTGCTGTTAACTAAAGCATAGTTTATTGCTCTTGATGTGACACAGTATTTATAAAACTGCTGCAATGTTTATAAAACTGCTGCAGACCACATAGGTACATGCTTTTAAGTATATTGTCTGACCAGTTTCACAAGTTGTACAAATAGTTGATCACATATAATTAGTCATGGTATGCTTCACGCTACAAAATACTGAAATAACTTGAGTTTACATTTTATTTTAAATATAATGTGTTAAACTACTCCCCAGTTTGCCCACATGCTAGGCTTAATGTAATTTAGAGCATTACATACTCTATATATGCAAATGCCTGCTCCATCCAAATGAGAACTATTGGTTACATCTACTTTGAGACTTTTGGTATGGTAAAATGAATTGGATTAACTGCATAATGTGAAACGATACAACGTGTGCAGTGGTGCAAAGTTGACTTATCTTCAGTCCTATAATACTGTGAGACTCTGACCTCGAGCCTGCCATTATTACGGACATGAAGCAAGTGTGAAATGTGTACAATTTAAAGTGTAGAAAGGTTCTGTGGGCTGACTGTCTGATACTGGACCTCCATTGTGCACCTACTGGCTGGTGAAACAGCTGGAACAAAGATCTGGGGAATTTGTTTTGACCAAGGCAGGTATCTGGAGAGGCTAAGAAAGATGAATTTTAAAGTCAAAAGTAGTCAGTAAACTGCAGTATTTAATTTTCTGTTTGAACTGTATAGTTGCCAAGTTTTGTGGATGTTTCATTCTTCTAAACATAGGTTTGAAAAGTGTAAGTTTTTTGTTGAGGGAGACAAGAACAGCCTTTTGGTATATACATGTGCCTAACTTTATTTCCATTTTTAAGCCTTTTAAGGTTGCAATAAGTGAATTTCCAGTGTGTTTTGCAAAACTCTTGATGGATCAAGAAATTCCCTAGTAATATTACTCGGCAACTTCTTTATAAGTGAATTGATTTCCCACCCAACAAAACCACAGATTAAAGTCCGCTGTAACAAAATTTTGACTCAACTGGAAGTTTCACATTTGTGTGCAGAATGCTGACCAACAACAAAGTTTCACATTTTTGCTTTTATAAATGCTTTGGGAGATAAACTGAAATGTTAGTTGCACATAATAGAACATAGGTCTTGGAAATTTTAATAAAGAAATGCTAGAGAAAAAATGATTGCAACCTTTTTATATCTGTAAAGTCATCTTCGCTTTAATGGCCTTTTTCTTGTTAAAATGACAAGTGCCTTTTAATCTGTTGTATTTAAATTAGCAATCTTTCTCCTTGATACTGTTAAACAGTATCTTGTGGTTGAGATATTGAAACTGCACATTTTGTTTCACTGCTTAAGACTCTATTTTCTAAATGTGGAAATATTGGAATCAGTCATAGTATTTATGCTAAATGTAACAACAACTTTCAGATTTAGTTTGCTATGCATCATGCTGGATAAAATTAGAATAGCTGATTAATCCTAAATCCATGTCAAGTCCATTAGAAAAGCATTTTCTTAACTTTAAATAATGAAACTCTTTGGTTTCTCATTTACACTTTTAATTTCACCTCATTTTCCTCCATTAGATGTGGTGAACTGGTATTCTTTTAGAAATAAATATGAAATGAATGCCAAAATCTGATTAGTAATTAATTGTAAGTTCATAAGATACAGGATCAGAATTAAGCCATTTGGCCCATTGCATTTACTCTGCCATTCGATTGTGGTTAATATGCTCCTTATCCCCATTTTCTTGTCTTCTCACCATAATCTTTCAACTCATTACCAATTAAAAACCTGTCAAACTCCTCAAAGTTACTCACTATTCCTGCATCCACCGCAATTTGGGGTAGTGAGTTCCACAGATCTACAACCCTTGGAAGAAGTAGTTTCTCCTCACTGTTTTAAATTTGCTTACCTTTATCCAAAGACTAAGACCCCTTGTCCTTGAATGCGCCATAGTGGAAGCATCCGTTCCACGTCTACTTTATCAATACCTTTCAGCATCTTGCATACCTCAATTTGATCTCCCTCCATTCTTCTAAATTCCAGAGAGTATGGGCCTAACTGTTCAATTTCTTGTCATATGACAAACCCTCACTTCTGGAATCAATCTAGTGAACCTTCACTGAACTGCCTCCAATGTCACTACATCTTTCCTCAAATACGGGGACCAAAACTATGCACAATACTCGCCTTGTAAACTTGTAACAATACTTCCTTTTTATATTCTATTTCTTTAGTTATAAATGCCAACATTCCATTTGCTTTCTCTATTATCTGCTGTACCTGTATGCTAGTTTTGTGACTCATGAACAAGGACATTCAGATCAGTCTGCACCAGAGCACCCCAAAGTGTCTCCCCATTTAGATAATAAGTCACCTTCCTGTTTTTGCAACCCAAATGCATGACCTCTCCCTTATTCAATTCAAAAGGGGAGCAAAGCTTTCTGTGGACTTCAGTTGTGAAGATATGTTTGTATGTTGGTGAACATGCACCTTAAATGGAATAATGTTGTGCCTGCACATCTTTTACTTGATGATTTTCCTGTTCTAGTGTATAAATTTAACTTTCTTTGATAGCCTGGGATAGAATGAACCAGGTGGTTGGAATGAATATTAAAACCCCGCTTACGTTAATTGCAAGCTGAAGGGAAATAGAGAATTCCCAGTACTCTGCTACTAAAACTGAAGTTTCACCAGTAGATGCACTCATTTGTGCACTTTCTTCATGACCTTGGTACTGAAGTTTGTTTCAATTCTTGATTGTCTCTTGGTAATTGTCTCATAGTTGGATGAGTAGAACTTATTCTCTGGGCAGTATGCCTACTCAACAACAAATGATGCTCAAGTTGTACCTTCCAAAACATCTGTGTGCAATCCTATTACAGAATGATTTACAAAATTAAATTAATTTTGATCATAGCCTTTGAGGTATTTTAAATTGTCGTGCAAATAAAGGAGATGGGCACAAGTGAGCTAAATCTTTTAAAGTTTGTTGTACTTAAACCAACAGTTCTAGCTAAAAACAGTGCTGACTTTGATCATTGTAGGAATATTTGTAAATTTATAGGAAAAAGTCACAATAAATCATTTTTTATCCCTCCTCTAGATGCAAGAAAAATGCACTCTTAATACTTAAACTGCACAGACACGATACGTTTTGAAGAAAGGAAGCTTGCTATGCGAGAAGGATTTTGAATGAAGAATTTTTGAACAACACTTGTATTTAAAAAAAAAAAGTTGTACTTTTGACTTTTTATTTAATGTTAAATTAACAATTATAAGAAGTAAATTTGGTTCTGGAGTGGTATTCAATTTTTCAGTAAGTTGCACAAGTTGTTAATTTTTACATCGAGTTTTGGAAATTCTTAGCTCCCAAGCAGCTAATTCTTGGGATAGCTGCAATTTACTAAAAATCTACAATTTAACTATTGAAGACTTTGCTTTATTTTCCCAAATATTTTGGAGCTGCTTTTTTTTCTTGTGCTGCTTGTGTCATTTTAGAACAAAGAAAATTACACCACAGGAATAGGCCCTTTGGCCCTCCAAGCCTGCACAATCATGCTGCCTGACTGAACTAAAACTCCCTACCCTTTAGGGGACTATATCCCCTCCCATTCTCATCCTATTCATGTATTTGTCCAGACATCCCTTAATTTGAGTTTGGTCCAATTGATCAGTATTATGATTGACATATTTCACTACGATGTAGCATGTTTAGCAATTGTAATTTAATCCTTAATTTCCCCCCTCCCCCAAATTTATTCTTAAGAGATAGACATTTTGTCAATTTATTGTCCATCTTGGATGTCTTTCAGGAGGTGTCAATAGATCTCCTTGCGTCATTGCACATGTGATGGAGGTAGTCTACAATGCTGTTTAAGTAGTTCCAAGATGTTTACGTAGCAATTGTGAATCTATACCCTAAATTGATAGTGAGAATTAGATAGGAGCTTGGAGATGATGGTGTTCCCTTGCACCTCTTTTCATGTTGTGGCAATGCAGCCAAAGAAGCCCTTGTGACTTTCTAGATGGTAAGCTTGTGATGGAGGGAAGTTCAAGTGTTTTTACAGTTGCATGCATTTAGGGCGAGCGGAAAATATTTATCTCGTTACTGACTTGTTAATGTTTTTTGAGGTGTTGGGAGGCTTTAATAACCATGGTGTTTATGTGGCAGATTGAATTGAGTTTATGCTTGGTTGTGATTTGCTGGGATGGTGATTCATTAATAGCGTATACTGTTAGAATAGTTACAACACAGATGAAGACCATTCAGCCCATTGTGTCTGTGCTGACTCCCTGAAGGAACAATTCACCTGATGCCACTCCCCCCACCTTCTCCCTATAATGTTCTTCCTTTTCAGATAATCCAATTCCTTTTTAAATACTCAGTTGAATCTGCTTCTACCACATATTCAGGTGGTACATTCCAGGTCCTAAGTATTCATTACATAAAAGTTTTTTTCATATTGCCATTGCTTATGTTGCCAATTATCTGAAATCTGTGACTTCTGGTCCTTGATTTGAAAAAACAAAATCTTTGCACCAATGGAACTGCTGTTCCTTTTTACTCTGTCCGAGCCCCTCATGATTTTCAATATCTCAATCAACTTCGAGATATTCAAAATACCTCTCAACCTTTTCCTGTCCAAGGAGAATTGCAACTTCTCCAAGCTCGACACAGCTGAAGTTCCTCATCACTGGTATTATTCTTGTGAATTTATTTGCATCCTGTAATGCTTTCACATCCGCCCTGGAATATAGTGCCAAAAACTGCCTGCAGTACTCCAACATCCAGTGTTTTGTACAGGTTTTCACACAACTTCCTCACTTTTTTGTACTTTATGCCTCTATTGATAACAGCATCCTGTGCTTTATGCTTCCAGGCAGGTTGAAGTCCAAGGTCAGTTATTATAATGATGGAGCAGACCTAAGGGTGAATGGTCTACTTGTGCATGGTTACAGCACAAGATGAGGCCAGTCAGCTTGTCCTGTCCATGCTGGCTCTCCACAGGAGCAATTCAGCTAGCTTCAACTAAACCCCACTGCCCCCTTTTCCTTTCAAAAGCCAAGGGTGAATCTGCCTCCATTGCTCAGGCATTGAGTTCTATGTTCTGATCATTTGCCATGTTTTTAAAAAAAAGGTTTATTTTCTTATCACTGTTGGTTCTTCTGCCATTCACCTTAAATCAGTGTCATCTGGATCTTGGCATTTCTAATAATGAGAGGTCCCCCCCACCCCCCGGTGATCTTTTGAACATTGCTAGCAAATCATTTCTTAACAGTTCCTTCCCAAAGGAGAACATCTCCCCAGGTTCTCCAATCGATCCACACAACTGGTTCCAGGAATGAGAGACTTAAATCCTTTTGGCACCCTCTAAAGCTTTCACATCATTCCTAAGTTGGTGGCAAGAACTGGACACAACTCCTGTTGAGGCTAGACTTGTATTTTATGAAGTTTTGTCATAACCTCCTTCCTTTTGCTGCTGTAGGCTTCTAATTCACAAGAATAATACCAGTGATGAGGAACTTCAGCTGTGTCGAGCTTGGAGAAGTTGCAATTCTCCTTGGACAGGAAAAGGTTGAGAGGTATTTTGAATATCTTGAAGTTGGGATTGAATATAAAAGTAGGGAGGTCTTGCTGCAGCTGTATAGGGCATTGGTGAGGCCGCAGCTGGAGTACTGTGTGCAGTTTTGGGCGCCGCACCTGCGCAAGGATATTTTGGCCTTGGAGGGAGTGCAGAGGAGGTTTACTAGGCTGATACCGGAGTTGAGGGGGTTGAGCTATGAGGAGAGGCTGAATGAACTAGGCTTGTACTCGTTAGAGTTTAGAAGAATGAGGGGAGATCTCATTGAGACGTATAAGATGATGAATGGGATGGATAGGATAGAGGTGGAAAGACTCTTCCCGCTCAAAAAAGACAGTAGGACTAGGGGGCACAGCCTCACGATAAAGGGGGGGCAGTTCAGAACGGAGTTGAGGAGGAACTTCTTCACTCAAAGGGTGGTGAATCTCTGGAATTCTCTGCCCGTTGAAGTGGTGGAGGCTGCCTCGCTAAATATTTTTAAGAAGCGGGTTGATGGGTTTTTGATAAGAGAGGGGATTAAGGGTTATGGGGAGAGGGCGGGAAAGTGGAACTGAGCCACGACAGATCAGCCATGATCTTATTGAATGGCGGGGCAGGCTCGAAGGGCCAGATGGCCTACTCCTGCTCCTATTTCTTATGTTCTTATGTTCTTATTTGTTAGACCTGGGATCTAGCTTGCCTTTTTAACCACTATCTTGGGTCACTATCAGTAGTTCTGGCACTTATACTTCTAGGCCTCTTCATTTTGCACCCTCTTTAGAATTGTATCCTTTAGTTTACATTGCCTCGCCTCAGTCTTTCGACCAAAATTAGTCATTTTGCACTTCTCTGCATTAAATATTTTCTGCCACATATTTCCCCACTGCACCAGTCTGTCTGTGCACTTTTGGAATTCTATCATTCCCCTCCTTTCTGTTCACAGTTTCTGTTATATCCATGGGCTCAACTTCATTAACAAGACTGTTATATGGCACTTTATCAAATGCCTTTTGGAAATTCATGCATATCACATCAACTACATTACTGTAATCAGCTCTGCCTCTTGTCTTGCCAAAACAAACTGAAGCAAATTAATTAAATATGATTCAATGAACTTGTGCTGGCTTTTAAGTAATTCACAGTTGTTCAAGTGCCTGTTAATTTTATTTCTAATTGGCTTTCCTTCCACTGTAGATGTTAGTTTTACCTTTACAAGGCTGTAACATTTGCTATTCTCCAGCACCATCTCTGTATTCAAGAAGGATTGGAAATCAATGTTCTGTGCCTCCACAATTTCCACCCCTTACTCAATGTCAATGGAGGGCTGAGATCGTGGTCTGTAGTTGTTGAACTCCAATGTTGAGTCCAGAAGTTTCTGAAGTGTCTAAACTGAGGATGGGATGCTGTACTCTAGCTTGTGTTGACCTTAACTGGAACATTGTAGCAGAAACGTGAGCATCATGAGAGCAAAATGATGAATTGAAATAGCAAGCAACAGCTTGGGATCATGCTTGCGGACTGAGTGAAGATGTTCCCCAAAGCGGTCTGAGTTTTCCCATCGTGCTATTAGCTTGATGCCTACATCCTCCTCCTTTCATTTGACTCTATCTCTTGTTACCCATCTTTTCTCCAGTCCCCTCCCCCACTGTGACAATTATCAAATATTTAAAGATGATTCATAGTGGGCTACAGTTATGATTTTGATTCCATTTTACCAGGGCCAGATACATTCTTGCCTTCGCCAACTCCAGTATTTTTACACTGGACTGCTCCTTGTTCTATTCCATAACTAATCTTAACCATATAGTATTGGATCATAATTCCAAAAATGCTTCCTGATCCTTGATCCATGTGCCTCACCTCATTCTCAGGGGCCAGATTCAGCAATGCATTGCCCCTTTAGTGGGGTAGAATCCTTCTGATCTAAAAAATTGCTCAAACACACCTCAGAAATTTTTTTCTTTTTCTTTTTCTTTGCCCTTTTATACTGTTCCTGTCCAGGTATGTACTGAAGTGATTAAAATCCCCTATTATTAAGTTTTGGAACCTCTCTAATTTTCTTACAAATTTGTTCCTCTTTATCTTTCCATAACTGTTGAAAAGTACCATTAAATTTCAAAGTGAGGTAGTTAGGCTTCCTCTTGTAGAGGTGGTCATTACTTGTATTATTTGATACAAGAATAGATGCTTTCCCGGTCTTGCTCCTGGCAAGGGTAAAGTTACTGAAGGGTATCAGATTGAGTTGAAAATCATACATTCATCAGTCAATAATAGCCCCGCTTCTTGAGGGGAAGCTCGTTGTTAAATGAGCTGAAGATAGTTCAGCCTAGGATGCTACACTGAAAAACTTCCATTGAAAACAACTGTGTTTGCGTTTCAGAGTAAGTTATTGGCTGTATGTTGCTTTAGGACATCATGAGGCCAACATGATGTATATCTACATACCTTTCTTCCATATATCTATGCAGTTGAAGTGGCAGTTCCATGATTTTCTTGTGCCTGAGATAGACTTTACACTTAAAATATATTTTCCTGTTTTGAAATTTGTGGAGGGAGGAAGAGTAGGATGCATATCCATTTATTGTATCTACCATAAGTTTGGTATTTGTTGGAATAGGATATTACTCCAGTATTTTATGTTGTAGCACATTTGCTTTCAATGTCTTGTGCAATATTTTACTCATTTAATTTTTAATAACCTGCACTCTTGTACATGCAGAATTTGCCATATCTCAGATGTAGTATTAAGTTCAGTTGAATACTGCATTGCAGTTTGTGCTGTCATTAGCAGAGCAGGCCATGGTTTCTGAGACTTGTAGGCCTTCATAGTGACACACCTAGAAATTTTGCATTTTAATGATGAGTAAGCCTACAACGCAGAAATAACTTAGCTTTGACTGGGACATATGGAGAAAGAAAACACTGAACAGTGAGTTGCAAATCCTTGAAAGGTAAAAATGCTTGACTTCTTTTGTGCCATATATTGTAAAGTTTGTAAGTATTTGCCTTCTGAAGGTCAATGTCAGGACATTGGGGTGTCACTAAACCATTTAGAATTCATATTCACATGCACAGCATATCCAAAAGTCCTTATGATAGTCATTTTTTTCGGTCATTTAATGTGTTTGAAAAAAATCAAATACAGCCAGCCTTTAGGATATCAATCCAAGCATACAAACTTTTGTATAGCTCTGACCAATGGTACAAAATCATAGAATCACAGAATCCCTGCAGTGCAGAAGGAAGCATTTGCCATGCTGAAAATTGCCCCTAATGTCCTGACATGCGTAGGTTTGAGGGATTAGTGGGTAAATATGTAGGGATGTGGAGATAAGGCCTGGGTGGGATTGTGGTTGGTGTAGACTTGATGGGCCAGATAGCCTCTTTCTGCACTGTAGGGTCTCTATGATGAAGGCATTTGGCTCATTGAGTCTGCACTGACCACAATCCCACCCAGGCCGTAATCCCATAATGTTATGCGTTTATCCTAGCTATTTTCCCTGAAACTAAGGGGCAATTTAGCATGGCCAATCCACCTAACCTGCACATCTTTGGACTGTGGGAGGAAACTCAAGCACCCAGAGGACACCCATGCAGACGGGGAGAATGTGCAAACTCCACACAGCGTGACCCAAGCCAGGAATCGAGCCCAGTTTCCTGGTGCTGTGAGGCAGCAGTGTTCATGGCTGTGCTGCCTTCATGTACGCTTATTCTCAAAACATCTATTTCTTGTTAGAGGGGGTGAGTAATCAAACCAGTTTTTAGTTGATATAAGCATGGGTGATTTTCTCTGCTCATATTCTAGTTAAATGAGCACAGTCCAAATTCAGTTTAC
The DNA here is from genome assembly GCF_965287045.1 of Carcharhinus amblyrhynchos. NCBI lineage: Eukaryota > Metazoa > Chordata > Chondrichthyes > Carcharhiniformes > Carcharhinidae > Carcharhinus > Carcharhinus amblyrhynchos. The sequence goes on from NC_137325.1 coordinate 119,640,090, forward strand.
CCTTATCTGTATTTCTCATTTCTGATGTATAGGTTACATTCCACTCTAGTGAACACAAGTTCAGTTTTTTTTGTGTTCTGCATAATAAATGCAATCCTTAAATAAGAACAAAGAAAATTACAGGACAGGAACAGGCCCTTCAGCCCTCCAAGTCTCACCGACCGTGCTGCCCGACTTAACTAAAACCCCCTACCCTTCTGGGGACCATATCCCTCTATCCCCGTCCGACTCATGTACTTGTCAAGACACTTCTTAAAAGTCACTACCGTAGCTGCTTCCATTACCTCCCCCGGCAACGAGTTCCCGGCACCCATTACTCTGTATATAAAAAAAAAATCTGCCTCATACGTCTCCATTAAACCTTGCCCATCGCACCTTAAACCTTTGCCCCCTAGTAATTGACTCTTCCACCCTCAGAAAAAGCTTGGAACTATCTATGTCATCCTTTTGTAAAATCTCAAGTGTAAATTCCTCTTGAAGCCTAGATCACAGAAATTATATTGCTGCTCTTGACTATCAAGCAGAATCTTTAGACTGTATACTTCAGCAATGATCTATAATCAAGTTAGTATTTTTTCCTTGGCTGCCCATTTGTATTAGAACAATGTTGATGGGTCACTCTATGTATGTGACGGAAAAAGAAAGTTAATGTTTTGAGTAAAAATTCTTTATCAGAGTAATGGACTTAATTTCTTTTTACATCGGATGCTGATTGACTTGTTGTCTAATTCCACCATGTTGACTTTGTCAGGTCTATACGGTTTTGTATATTTTGTGTTGAGATTGGTCAAATGCATTGTATTTTGTTTTTATATGGGATACTTGTGATTCTGGACCAGATCCTTAAATGTTTGATACAACCCAGTAAGGGACCAATAGCCTTTTGTTTAAATTGGACAAAGTTTGAGATTCAAGACAGTTGCTAAGTGAATAAAGCCAGAAGGTTCCACTGATTTTGAACAAAGCAAAAGCGAGCTTTATAAGGTCAGAAAGATCAAACCATTTACAATATTGATCTTGTACTCCAACATTGAGCATGCCTCACAGTGCCAGAGAGATGGGTTCAATTTCCCAGTTGGGCCCTGTGTCTGCGTGGTTTCCTCTGGGTGCTCTGGTTTCCTCCCACAGTCCAAAAATGCATGGGTTAGGTGGATTTGCCACACTAAATTGCCCTGGAGTGTCAGGGGGATTCGAAGGATAAGTACATGCAGTTGCGGGGATAGAGCCTGGGTGGGATTGTTGTTGGTGCAGGTTTGATGGGCCAAATGGCCTCCTTCTGCACAAGGGATTTATGATTCAGAATTAACAGGCAATATGTGGTCAAACACATCTCACAATAAATGGCAGATGCAACCAAAACTGATTCCACAGATCTTTCCATAACCCACCTAGAAATCAGTCAACATGCAGTCACTCAATTCCATTGAAATTCTCGTAAGGGAGTCAAGTCTTGACCTTCAAAGATCTTGTCTCCGAATCCCTAAGTATGAACTTGAGCACCAATAAGCATCAGTTCAGCCCTTTGGCTATGCCAAGCAAGATTCTATTGCCCTTTCACCAACAGTCAACAATCTTGTGCTGTTGCCTTGGATCTTCAGGGCTTTTCCTGAGCTTCTGTTACTTAAAGCCTGCCAGCTGCAACCCTTTTTTCTGCTTGGAGCCTCTCTCTCCTTAACTGGGACCCCTCTGTTCCCTTTTCCAGTCACCGACCTGAACTCTTCTCTGATTTGGTACCCTGTTTCTGGGTCTCACGGCCCAGTTTTTCACATTGTTTTTGCAGGCATGCTGGGCCTGTCCTTAGCCTGAAACATAATGCTGAATTGTGCGTATGTGGAAAGTCCCAAGGACTGTCAGGATTTTGGAGTTGGGCCACTCCCTCACTGTCAGACAAGTCAAGTCTGGCTTTCATAAGACACTTCATTCTGGTTTTACACACTTTACTGTTTTCATTCATCTGACTGATTATTGCAAGTTTTGAGTGTAGCTATCTTAACTTGACTTAAACATTACCATAAATCCTACACACAGCACATTTTCACTTTTGTTTACCAGCCAATAGTGGGTTTTATTTCCTTGCCTTCAGCTAAAAAGCTGGTAAATGTAAGTCTTTGCCCTTTTGTGGGATTGAATTGTGTTCACCCTTTTTCATTTCAGAATGACCTTTTATTTAAAAATGTATGTGGCTATATATGATCTGTTCCCTGCAATGATTTTAAAAAGGTATAAATGGGCGTCAATAATTAAATACTGACTCTGGTGTTAAATAACCACAGTTATGGAAATTCTTCCTGCAATTTTTTTTAAAGTTGTTCAGAATTTCACTTAAGTGCAGAGATGAAATTAGACTGTATTTACAAGCAAAAATCTAATACAGCCAATTATTACATGGCAGCGCTTTTAGTTTTCAGCTAATGGATAAAGCTTAATATTTTGATTGCACTTGGCATTGTAGGGAGAGAAAGCAAAAAAACAGATTCTGTTTCAGCATCTGAATTATCATTAACGATCTTTTTTCTGAGCCTATTGCTGATCAGAAATTGGACCAGATCCCAATCACCTTAAAAAATTTGGCGCTATCCTTCAGCAATGGCTGATGGATCATCCACAAGCTGCATTTCACCAAGCTTTCAACAGCTTCATCTAAATGTGATCTAAATATCACCTAACACACAAGCTGCCCTGATTTGGAAATATGTGCACTGTTCCTATGTCATTGCTAGCTGAAAATCCAAGAACTCTCTATTTAATAGCACCCCCCCCCCCCCCCCCCCCCCCCCAGCTCTTCATGACTGCAATGATTCAAGAAGTCAATTCACCACTACCACTGTGAACGCAATTTGTGATGAGCAATAAATGCTGACCTTGTCAGTGACACTTGCATTCTGTGAACATTATAATAAAAAGATATCTTCAAGGGCTGTTTTTCCAAGGGAGCACTGTGGTCATCTCTGGCTGTACTCGGTTAACCAATGAATGTGTTTCTTTCTTTGTGAGTTGCTCCATGAAGCAGGTAAAAATCCTGCACTGAAATTTGAGAACTGTGTAAGGGTCTTTTTAATGTATTTATTGCTGGGATCAGCATAAGGACTGAAGTTAGTTGACATGAGTTCTACCAGTTTATCTTACTAGACTTTAACTGTCACATCTCCTTATAGTTGCTTTTGCTTCTCTCCATAAACATAAGGAAAGATTTTCTGAATATAACCTACTTGGTTTTAAAATTTTAACTTGTACATCCAATGTTCTTAGCATTGCCTTGTAGCACAGTTCACAAATCTTCCTGCTCTAGTCACCTGTTTCTCATCACTTAGGCATCTTGTTAGCTTTATAGTGTCCTTTTTGACTCAGCTAGGCATCCTTCCATCACCTTTTTCTGTTGCAGAAAGCCAACTGAAGGACAGAACTGAAGCCAATCTTTACACACTTTGATATTTATTTAGAGTTACAAGTCACAAGCATATACCTCCTAACCCAACAACCACAGTCTCAGCTTGTGTCTATTTATACATTCTTTGAAGAAGCCTACAGTGCCTGGTATTCCCCTGTGGCCTCCATCCAGGCTCGAGTTTGTTTAGGCTAGTATGGCTGTGCCTTTTTATTGGGGGCTCAAGCTAATGCCCATAACTCGTGCATAATTGAATTCGACATGCAATTAACACTACCCACGTTAATTTTGATTGACTACAATATAGCACATCTAAGAAATATATTTTCATCCTTTATATTTGTAACATTTGACTCTCCATACCCTTTATGAAGCAAAATTGAGCTACTGCTCTGATCAAGGCAATAATATTGCTGAATCTTTTTTATTTTGACCTGAACTCATCAGTCTATTTATATTCCTGATTTGGCCTGGGTATTCAGCAAATCTTAAAGCCCTTAACTGCATCCAGACCTTTCTATCACTGCATTCTCCTGGTAGCTTCTCTCTATGAACTTGTCACAGAGAACTCAATAATAAATTGCACTGTTTTAGCAGTCATATATCATTTAGAAGTGCCACTCAGACAAGTGAGGAATTCTATGCTAATGTTACCTATTGTAACTGCAACATTCACATTTCTGAAGCTTCTATTTATGCCAGTGAAGTACTTGATATTCTAGATGGCATGGAAAGTCTTGTACCTCTTTCATTTGTCAACTCTGATACTTCAATCATGCTATTCCCATTCAATTGCTTTACAAAGGAAAAAAATTCTGTGCTTCACACCTGATATCATCTGTCTTGTTCATAAACTCTGTAATTAACTATTACAGCTACTAAACATCATTCTATTGAAATTCAATCTCTGTCATCCTGCTGTCCAGCAGCAGCAGTTCCTTTGTGAAACCTCTGAATCAACCTTGCAGATCCTTCTGTCTGATAGTGCTGTCTCTTGTTCTCCTACAAGAACACAGCACAAAGAATAGGAGCAAGAATAGTCCATGCAGTGCATCAAGCCTGCTCCACCATCCCATATAGTCACTTTTTTCTTTCAACTCCCCTCTCTGGCCTTTTTCCCCATATCCCTTGATTCCTTTAGAGACCAAAAATCTGGCTATCCCAGCTTTGTATGTATTCAATAATGGCATATCCACTGGGGTAGAGAATTTCAAAGATCCACAGTGTTGTCCAGATCTTGCCGTGTATGGACACGGACTACTTCAGAATCTTGTAAATAGTGCTGAACGTTTCCACTTCTGACCTTTATGATGGAGGGAAGATGGTTGATGAAATGACTGAAGATGATTAGACCTAGGACGGTAGTTGGTGAACTCCTGCAGCGATGTTCCGGGATTGAAATATTTGACCTCCAACAACCAGATTGATGGGAATGATAGTGTGATGGATATGCCAGGTCATGAGGTTGCTGATTGTGGCTATAATACCATTTTCGTGCTGCTGATGGCCACATCACCTTTTGGCTGCCAGTATTGAGTTGCTAAATCTATTTAACGTGGTGATTGTGCTGCGCAACACAATGAAGGGTATCTTCACAAGGACTATGATGGTCAATACTCTCTTGTCATCAGCAGATCTACCTGCAGCAGGTAGATTAGTGAGGTCAAGATAAAGCAGGTTTGTCCCCTCTTGGTGCACAATCATGTCCCACACCTAGTCTAGCAACCATATCCTTTGGCATCAGTCAGTGGTGGTGTTACCGAGCTATTCTTGGTGATGGATATTGAATCCACAACCCAAAATATTTTTGTGCCCTTTTTCCAAATGGTGTTCAACTTGGTGGAGCAGTCACTCATCAGCTGATGGTTGATGTCAACCAGGCGGTTTCCTTATCTGTATGTGACCTGATGCCATGAGTCTTCATTGGGTCCACCGTTAATGATGATGGACATGAGTGGGCCTTCATTCAGCCAAAGGATTCTGGACGACAACATTTTGCCTGCCAAGAGATGAGCAGCTCTTGCATCTGGCAGTGCAGTGGAAAAGGCTGTTGTTGTCCAGCAGCAGCAGCAATGTGCCCTGTAGTTCCATGATCAAGGGGTGACCCAAGAATTAAGTGAGTGCTGTTGGGATGCAGGAGGGGAGAGTGTCTTGCAGGGTTAGTGTGATGGAAAGATGGGGGTCAGCAGCAAGGACAAAGGGGTGACTATTAGTCGACCATGGGTTTTCCTGCCCAGAGCTTGCAGTGGAGGCACGAATACTTAAGGTATTGGTTCTGATGCCTGTCTCCTGCCTCCCCCGTTGGGGGAGGCAAAGGTTCTGACACAGGGTTGAGGAGTTAATTGACTACTACTTATCCAAAATTTGATTTTTTTTGTTGCTTCACTTTCACTGCCCCTAACTCTGCATCCACCTCTACTATTCCTCCATGTTCAGATACCTCAGGCTTGGATTTTCTGTTCCTTTTCTCTTTTTTTCTGCCATTCTTCCAACAGTTTGACTATTTCTTCTTTTTACCACCATCCATCTAACTTTGATTTGATTTACTACTGTCACATGTAATGCAGCTAGGAAATATGCAGTAAATGGCAAACCCTTAAGAATATTGATAGACAGATCTGGGTGTACAAGTACACGGGTCACTGAAAGTGGCAATGCACGTGGAGAAGGTAGTTAAGAAGGCATACAGCATGCTTGCTTTCATCAGCTGGGGTATTGAGTTTAAAAATTGGCAAGTCATGTTGCAGCTTTATAGAACCTTAGGCCGCACTTGGAGTATAGTGTTCAGTTCTGGTCTCTCACTACCAGAAGGATGTAGAGGCTTTGGAGAGGGTACAGAAAAGATTTACCAGGATGTTGCCTGGTATGGAAGGCATTAGTTCTGAGGAGAGGTTGGAGAAACTTGGTTTGTTCTCACTGGAGTGACGGACGTTGAGGGGAGACTTAATAGAAGTCTACAAGATTACATAAGAACATAAGAAACAGGAGCAGGAGTAGGCCATCTAGCCCTTTGAGCCTGCCCCGCCATTCAATAAGATCATGGCTGATCTGAAGTGGATCAGTTCCACTTTTCCACTTTCTCCCCATAATCCTTAATTCCCTTGTCTATCAGAAATCTATCTACCCGTGACTTAAACATATTCAACGAGGTAGCCTCCACCACTTCAATGGGCAAAGAATTCCAGAGATTCATTACTCCCAGGTCCCGCTACAAAGTAGCATGCTGCAGCTTTTCACCCTTTAAATAATATTCCTTCCTAGTATTCTACCAAAGTGGATAACCTCACATTTGCTAACATACTCCATCTGCCAGGTCCTCGCCCACTCAGCCTATCCAGATCTCTCTGCAGACTTTCTGCATCCTCCACGCAATTCGCTTTTCCACTCATCTTCGTGTCATCAGCAAATTTTGTTACCCTACACTCAGTCCCCTCCTCCAGATCGTTTATGTATATGGTAAACAGTTGAGGCCCCAGCACCGATCTCTGCAGCACTCCACTAGTCACCAATTGTCAACCAGAAAAGCATCTATTGATTCCAACTCTGCTTCCTGTTAGATAACCAATCTTCAATCCACGCTAACACTTTTTAACCCCAACTCCGTGTACCCTAATCTTCTGCAGCAACCTTTTGTGAGGCACCTTATTGAACACCTTCTGGAAATCTAAAAAACCACATCCACCAGTTCCCCTCTGTCTACTGCACTAGTCACATCTTCATAAAAATTTGTTAAACATGACTTCCCCTTCACGAATTCGTGCTGCATCTGATTGACAAAACCATTCTTTTCTAGATGTCCTGCTATTTCTTCTTTGATGGATTCTAGCATTTTTCCAACTATGGACGTTAAGCTAATCGGCCTGTAGTTCCCTGCCGCCTCGTCTGCTACCTTTTTTAAACAGCGGCATAACATTAGCTGTTTTCCAATCCGCCAGCACTTCCCCAGAGTCACGTGAATTTTGATAAATAATTACTAAGGCATCTGCTATTACTTCTGCCATTTCTTTCAGAACCCTGGGATGCATTCCATCCGGTCCTGGGGACTTGTCTACCTTCAGTCCCATTAGTCTACCAAGCACTACCTTTGTAGTAACAGTAATTGTATTAAGGACCTCATCTCCTACCAACCCTCTATCTTTAATATTCGGTAAGCTATTTGTGTCCTCTGTGAAGACTGACACAGAAAACTTATTTAAAGTCTCAGCCATTTCCTCATTACATAAGAGCATAAGAAATAGGAGCAGGAGTAGGCCATCCAGCCCTTCGAGCCTGCCCCGCCATTCAATAAGATCATGGCTGATCTGTCGTGGCTCAGTTCCACATTCCTGCCCTCTCCCCATAACCCTTAATCCCCTCGCTTATCAAAAACCCATCAACCCGTGTCTTAAAAATATTTAGCGAGGCAGCCTCCACCACTTCAATGGGCAGAGAATTCCAGAGATTCACCACCCTTTGAGTGAAGAAGTTCCTCCTCAACTCCGTTCTAAACTGCCCCCCCTTTTATCTTGAGGCTGTACCCCCTAGTCCTACTGTCCTTTCTGAGTGGGAAGAGTCTCTCCACCTCTATCCTATCCATCCCATTCATCATCTGATATGTCTCAATGAGATCTCCCCTCATTCTTCTAAACTCTAACGAGTACAAGCCTAGTTTATTCAGCTTCTCCTCATAGCTCAACCCCCTCAACTCCAGCATCAGCCCAGTAAACCTCCTCTGCACTCCCTCCAAGGCCAAAATATCCTTGCGTAAGTGTGGCGACCAAAACTGCACACAGTACTCCAGCTGCGGCCTCACCAATGCCCTATACAGCTGCAGCAAGACCTCCCTACTTTTATATTCAATCCCCCTCGCTATGAAGGCCAGCATCCCATTCGCCTTCCTGACCACCTGCTGCACCTGCAGACTGGGTTTTTGCGACTCATGCACAAGGACCCCAAGGTCCCTCTGCACCGTCGCACGCTGCAGTTTTTCGCCACGTAAGTAATAGTCCTTCCTACCATTATTCCTACCAAAGTGGACCACCTCGCACTTGCCAACATTAAATTTACCCACCATTAAATCCCCCCTCTTGTCCTCCAAGGGTCTAACATTCACTCTAGCCAGTCTCCTCCTCCTTTATATGTTTGTAAAAACTTTTACTATCACTTTTTATATTTGGAGCTAGTTTAGCTTCATACTCTAACTTTCCTTTCTTTATCACTTTCTTAGTCATTCTTTGTTTTTTAAATCTTTCCCAATCTTCTAATTCCCCACTATTTTTAGCCGCTCTGTACACATCGGTTTTTAATTTAATACTCTCCTTTAAGAACATAAGAACATAAGAAATAGGAGCAGGAGTAGTCCATCTAGCCCTTCGAGCCTGCCCCGCCATTCAATAAGATCATGGCTGATCTGTCGCTGCTCAGTTCCACTTTCCCGCTTTCTCCCCACAACCCTTAATCCCCTCTCCTATCAAAAACCCATCAACCCGCGTCTTAAAAATATTTAGCGAGGCAGCCTCCACCACTTCAACGGGCAGAGAATTCCAGAGATTCACCACCCTTTGAGTGAAGAAGTTCCTCCTCAACTCCGTTCTAAACCGCCCCCCCTTTTATCTTGAGGCTGTGCCCCCTAGTCCTACTGTCTTTTTTGAGCGGGAGGAGTCTCTCCACCTCTATCCTATCCATCCCATTCATCATCTTATACGTCTCAGAGATCTCCCCTCATTCTTCTAAACTCTAACGAGTACAAGCCCAGTTTATTCAGCCTCTCCTCATAGCTCAACCCCCTCAACTCCGGTATCAGCCTAGTAAACCTCCTCTGCACTCCCTCCAAGGCCAAAATATCTTTGCGCAGGTGCGGCGCCCAAAACTGCACACAGTACTCCAGCTGCGGCCTCACCAATGCCCTATACAGCTGCAGCAAGACCTCCCTACTTTTATATTCAATCCCCCTCGCTATGAAGGCCAGCATCCCATTCGCCTTCCTGACCACCTGCTGCACCTGCAAGCTGGGTTTTTGCGACTCATGCACAAGGACCCCGAGGTCCCTCTGCACCGTCGCCTGCTGCAGTTTTTCTCCACGTAAGTAATAGTCCTTCCTACCATTCTTCCTACCAAAGTGGACCACCTCACACTTGCCAACATTAAATTCCATTTGCCATTTCCTGGCCCATTCGCCCAGCCTATCTAGATCCTTCTGCAGACTCTCCACACCCTCCGCACAATTTGCCGTTCCCCCAATCTTGGTGTCATCAGCAAATTTCGACACCCTACACTCGGTTCCCTCCTCCAGATCATCTATATAAATGGTAAAAAGCTGAGGCCCCAGCACCGACCCCTGGGGCACTCCACTAGTCACCATCCGCCAATCCGAATAGCACCCGTTGACCCCCATTCTCTGCCTCCTATTTGACAACCAATCCTCTATCCACGCTAACACCCTACCCCCAACTCCATGTCCCGCGACCTTATGCAATAACCTCTTGTGAGGTACTTTGTCAAACGCCTTCTGAAAATCTAGAAAGACCACATCCACCGGCTCTCCTCTATCCACCGCCCTAGACACATCCTCATAGAACTCCAGTAAATTTGTCAGACACGACTTCCCTTTAATGAAACCGTGCTGCGTCTGCTCTATCAAGCAATTCCCTTCAAGATGCCTCGCAATTTCCTCCTTAATGACAGATTCTAACATTTTACCTACCACAGACGTTAAACTAACCGGCCTCTAATTCCCCGCCTTTTGCCTGGCACCCTTCTTAAACAACGGCGTAACATTAGCCGTTTTCCAATCATCCGGCACTTCCCCGGAATCCAGCGACGTCTGGAAAATAACCACCAAGGCATCCACTATCACCTCCGCCATTTCTTTCAGAAATTTCCTTTGATATCCACAGCTTTATTTCCTTTGATATCCACAGCTGGTTATCCCTTTTCTTACAGTCCTCCTTTACCATCAGAATATATTTCTGCTGAGTACTGAAAAAGATCTCCTTAAAAATCCTCCACTGTTCCTCAGCTGTGCTACCAGATTATGAGAGGCATGGACAGAGTGGATAGTCAGAAGCTTTTTCTCAGCTTGGAAGAGTCAGTGACTAGGGGGCACAGGTTTAGGGTGCGAGGGGCAAGGTTTAAAGCAGATGTACAAGACAGATTTTTTTTTTACACAGAGGCTGGTGGGTGCCTGGAACTTGTTGCAGGGCAAGGTAGTGGGTGCCTCCACGCACTTTTGGAGGGAAATGATGACTGACACAACATCCAATACAGCACCAATGTCGGATACTGTCTTCTAAGGGGTGCCTTGACAAGTACATGAGTGGGATGGGAATAGAGGGATATAGTTCCCCGAAGGCTAGGGAGTTTTAGTTAAGTCAGACAGCATATTCGGTGCGGGCTTGGAAGACTGAAGGGCTGTTCCTGTGCTGTAATTTTCTATGTTCTTTGTATTAATATACAGTGAAAAGTATTGTTTTTTGCGCGCTATACAGACAAAACATCTTCTTCATAGAGAAGGAAAGGAGAGAGTGCAGAATGTAGTGTTACAGTCATAGCTAGGATGTAAAGAAAGATCAACTTAATGCAAGGTAAGTCCATTCAAAAGTCTGACAGCAGCAGAGAAGAAATTGTTCTTGAGTCGGTTGGTATGTGACCTCAGCCTTTTATATCTTTTTCCTGATGAAAGAAGGTGGAACTCCATCCTTTTGATGATATCACTCTACTCCACATTTTTCAACTTAAAACTGTCACAACATTCTCATTTGGACAACGGTTTTGTTCGGTTCATTAATGTTCCTTTCCCACTTAAACAACAATTATAAGAAGTTGCCTTTTTACTCATCCTTCATGTGTTGTAACCATGGTGGTTGTTGGTTCAAAAGTGTGTAGTTTCCTCCACACAGTTTTGGAGGGAAATGATGACTGGTGCTGAATTGGATGTTGTGTCAATGTCGCATACTGTTGATATAAAACCGTTCCAAACATTCCAGAAGATTAATTTTTGCATTGGTTTTTCTGCATCAAAAAATACACAGGTTGTTTTCATTTGTGCACATATTTTGTTCTTAGACCTTTTGTTTTTATCAAAATATCTTTAGCCTTCCATGTCCTACACAATCTTTCAAAAGCAGAGGATGCAAGTCCAATTTTTTTATGCCTTCAAGTCCCATTCTCTAATATTAATATGACAGGTATACAAACCTTTCCATCTGTTCAGCTGCATCCTCTTCAGCTGCTGTGTGTACGTTTTCCTGATGCTTACTAACTGATATGACCTTTTCCCTCTATTAATCTATAATCCAAATTTAATACTCCCTTGTACACATCAGTCAGTCTCTACAAATCTGTTCTACTTGTAGCCATAAGGTCATTGTCATCAGCAAATCTGAGCTTATTTAAGATCTCACCGCACAAGACGACTCTCCCAATATCAGTTGAGAGAAATACCAGAAATATCCAGGATATAAAGATCAAGAATGATGTGTGAGCATGGCTTGGAAAAGAAACAGCTCTCACAAAAGATGCAAGAAAAATTAGTGGAATAGCTTGTGAACATTTCAAGAATGAAAAGCTAGAATACTTTACTGGTGCTACATACTTATTAGCCTGAATAAGTTAATGAAAAATAGAACACCGGTCGACAACAGTCAAATATTTGCAATAGATCACTTAAACCTAACACAACCTCATATGTACATTTGTGTATTTATAATAGCCATTTATATGTACATTGTCTGTACATTTATTAGAAACAGGCCAGTCAGCCCAAAATCTCTGCACTTGTTTTTCTCCCATCTATTCCTTTCTCAGTCACATACTTAACTAGCTTCTGCTCAAATGCACCCAGATAGACTAAATTTAGGATTACATGATATTATCATGAGTAATTGGCTAAATCAACTGATACTTCATAAAAAATTAAACATTATTCTAATTAACTTCAGGAATTTAATTGTATTCTTTCTGTGCTAGTAAAGGTGACATTTATTGCCTATCCTTATTTACCCCTAGCAAATGAGCCACCTTTCTTGACCACTGCTATGATGTAGGTCTTCCACATTAGTTAAGGTAGAATTTCAGAACTTTCACTGATGGTCTGACAAAGAACAGTGATGTTTGTCCAAGCCGGGATGTAATTTGAAGGGGAGCGTTTGAGGTTCTGATATTCTCATGCACCTGCTTTCCTTGGCCTTCCAGGTTGCAGATTTGGAAAAGTGCTGTGGTAAAATCCTTGGTGACCGAGTAGACTGTGGTTACAAGTGGCTGTTTAAGTTAGTGAATGGGATGCAGAAGATATTTGAAGTCCCTCCGCAGGAGACAGTAATCTAAAGTAGAGCGGGACAGTAGCACAGTGGTTGGGCGCGGCACAGTGGTTAGCATTGCTGCTTCACAGCTCCAAGGGCTCAAATTCAATTCCCAGCTTGGGTCACTGTCTGTGAGGAGTTTGCACATTCTCCCTGTGTCTGCATGCGTTTCCTCTGGGTGCTCCGGCTTCCTCCCATAGTCCAAAGATGTGCGGGCTATGTTGATTGGCTGTGCTAAATTGCCCCTTAACGTCCTGAGGTGCGTAGCTTAGAGGAATTAGCAGGTAAATCCTTAGAAATAAGGGGACAGGACCTAGGTGAGATTGTGGTTGGTGCAGATTCGACAGGCCGAATGTCTCTTTCTGCACTGTAGGGTTTCTATGATTCTATGAAAGTCAGCTGTTGAAATCGAAAACAAATTATTAACTTGGTTAGCAAACTGGTTGAGCAACAGGAAACAAATAATAGGGATAATGGGCAGCAGTTGGCAGGGTGTCTTTGGTGGCCCTGTAAGATTTGTGTTGGGACTTCAGTTATTTGTTAATGACTTGAATGAATGGATAAAAAGTCATATCCAAATCTGCCACAAAGATGATATAAGTTGAGGACTAGTTGCTAGTCTCTTGACTAAGGGGGTAGAAATATACTATTTCTACATAAAGCCCTGTTTAAACCACATCTGGAGTATTGTCAGTTCTGGTCACTACACATCAGGAAGAATGTATCGGCTTGGAGGAGGTGCAGATTTACCAGAATGGAAGTCCTGGACTTGGAATTTAATAAAAAGTAGAGTTGCACACATTAGAAGGTTAAGGGGTGAAGTGATCAACACTGATAGATTTTTGTAATCCAGAGTTATTTAGGGATATGGGACAAAGAAGAGCGTATGGAGTCGAGTTGCAAACGCGCCATTATCTAATTGAATAGCAAAAACTTATTAAATAGCCCACCCCTGTCCTTTATCCTAGATAGTGTCTAACATCGAATGTTGTTGCAGCCGCAACCATTAGGAAAGCGGCCAATATTTCCATTATCCTCTTGATTCCTGTTTTGTCAGAGATAGCAGGAGATATTTGGGAGTCAGGTGGTTTCCAATTGTAGCAGAATTTCCAGCCTCTAATCTTCTGTAGGAATTGCTAAGAGATTTGGTACTTTTTGAATGTTTCACGAAGATTTAAATTTGGTCCAATCTTTCGAAGCTGAGGGCTGATGCACGTTTAAACTATTGAACTTTTTAAAAAGTTCATCCATTTCCCCTCAGCTCATCCATCTTCTGTTTTCCTGAAAATCCAGCTCACCTTTGTTCCATATATTCTTTTTCCACTCTGGTTCTTTCCACTGTTGCTATTTTCACTCCTTATGTCTCCTAGTGCTCGTTACTTGTTTGTTGTCATATCCCATTCATGCGTTCTTTCACCTCACTCGCTCCCTCCCTGTTCCTAATGTGCCTGCACTCCCTATCCTTTTCCTAGTTGGTTGGGTATGGAAATTGTTGAGATTGAAGGTGCTGAACTTGTATGTGCAAAGCAAAAAGAAACCAAGAAAATGAGATGGAATAAAGTTGCTTCAGGACAACAATGGATCTTGGGGGTTGTGTCTCAGACATCACTACTTTGAAATAGTGTAGTTATTGTAAAGATGACTCTATTCATTAGTTGCAATGTCCTGTGGTGAATGTTTTTGGTGACTTGCCCATGAACATTCTTGTGATTTGTTCTTCTAAATCATGGAGAAGGGCTGGTAGAATTGGCAGATTTGCACAGGCTAACCTGAAGTCATTAATCAGGAAATTTCTCAAGTGCAGCTAATGCTGTCTAGTTACCATTTATGGTCCTTGATTTCCAGGTTGAAGTAATTACTGTCTGCTTGAAACTAGTTGCTTCCTAATACAGTTCAGTAACTGTTTAATTGAGCTGAACCTAGATCATAATGTGTAAAGTTGCAGCAGTTTATTGGGGGGATTCTGTTAAATTACATTTTTTAAACTCTCGATATTTTCCAGAAATAATTTCCTCTGGTGCTTTTAAAGAAGGATTGGTTTAAAAAGCAAGGAGAAATTCCTTGACAACATTGTCCTGTGGAGATAATTGCCACTTGTACCAGCTTAATGAGGATGCCTTTCCTCTGACTACCTGCCCATGTTTTGAACCACCCCATTGGTTCTTTCTCTCCTGCTACTTTGATTTGATCTCTTATTATATGTATTAGTATACAGTGAAAGTAAAGTTTAATTGTTAGTCACAAGTAAAGCTTACATTAACATTGCAATGAAAAGGTAATGTTTCTTGTGCACTATCCAGACAAAGCATACCATACATAGAGAAGGGAAGAAGAGACTGCAGAATGTAGTATTACAGTTATAGCTAGGGTTTAGAGAAAAATCAACTTAATGCGAGGTAAGTCTATTCAAAAGCCTGGCAGCAGGGAAGAAGTTGTTCTCGAGTTGGTGGGTATGTGATCTCAGACTTTTGTATTTTTCCTGAGAAGAGGGCGGAAGAGAATATATTCAGGGTGCATGGGGTCTTTAATTATGCTGGCTGCTTTTCTGAGGCAACGGGAAGTGTACACAGTGTCAAAGGATGGGAGGCTGGTTTTAGTGATGGATTGGGCTACGTTTACAACCTTTTTGTAGTTTCTTGCGGTCTTGGGCAGAGCAGGAGCCATACCAAGCTGTGATACAACCAGAAAGAATGCTATCTGTGGTGCATCTCTAAATGTTAGTGAGAGTTGTAGCAGACATGCCAAATTTCCTCAGTCTCCTGAGAAAGTAGAGGCATTGGTGGGCTTTCTTAACTATCGTGTCAGCATGGAAGGACCAGGATAGCTTGGTGATCTGGAAACCTAAAAACTTGATGTTTTCAACCATTTCTACTCCATTGTATGGATAGGGGCATGTTCTCCACTATGCTTCCTGAAGTTGATGATTATCTTCTTTGTTTTGTTGATATTGAGGGAGAGATTATTGTCGTCGCAGCAGCTCACAAGATTACCTATCTTTTTTTTGTACTGTCTCGTCATTGTTTTAGATCTGACCCACAACGGTAGTGTCATCAGCAAACTTGAAAACCAACAGCATTCTACCATACTATATAATATCATATAACACTTTACAGTATGTCTACAAATAGGGTTGCAGCAATTTTCATTATTTATTAATATTTTGTGAACTTTATTACCTTCATCTTTTTTTCATTTAATATATTTTTTGTATTCTCCCGCCACCTACCTGACACTTGGGCTTCATTCCAGTAATCCTTTGGCTTCAGTTAAAAATGTAGTTGAATCTCATGGATTCTGATCAGTAATTGATGCTCAAGAACCTCTTTTTGCACCTTTATGGTTCAAATTGGAGAGCCCTCAAATCCTGTTTCAAGCACAGCATAAGTAAATAGTGGTTGCAGATTTGTGTTGGGGAGAATGTCTTTTATTGTTTCCTGGTAGGGCCAGACCCCCTGGAGAACTATAATGTAATGTTTACCATGGGAGTAACTAAGGTAGACTAGTCTGACTTTTGCAGGGTACTATCATAATCTGACAGCTAAGAGTAAGTACTTTGGCCCTGTAAGCTTAGAACTGCATTTTATCTTACTGCCAGTTTCCACACCAATTTGGAATACTGTTATTTAAACATGGGTATGATAGTGAGAGTTGGCAATTTTTTGTGAAATGCAGCATAAATCTTTATTTTGCTTTTATCCTGTGGAGCATACTAGGTGGTAGTTGCTGACATTTCCTGATCCACAAGAAGCAAACACCAAATAATGCCACTGAATGGATATGATCAACTCGCAAGTTTAAGTAACCTAATCGGATTAGAAAGGTGTCATTGTTAGTTGAATATTTTTCTTCACCAGGGGTACATCTGCAGAAAATCAAAGATGTTTTGAGTGTGTAAAAAAAACTTTAGCTTTTTTCCATTTCAGAGTATTCGAAGAATCTGTGGTCATTAGATCTTGTTAGTATGGTGGTATTGCCGCTGCCAGCTAAAATGACCAAAACTGCTAACATTTGGGGTTGCAATGAATCAGAAAACCAGTTTTTATTCTGACTGCTCAAGACTGACTAAGCTAAATTTTAAACTGATTCCCAACAGTGGAGAAATTTGAAGCTTTTTTTGGATAATGTGTATCGATCAACTGTCTATGGATATCTGCTTTTCTGTATGAGTCAGAAATTTACAGCATGGAAACAGGCCCTTTGGCCCAACTTGCCCATGCCACCCAGTTTTTGCCATTAAGCTAGTCCCAATTGCCTGCATTTGGCCCATATCCCTCTACACTAATCTTACCCCTGTAACTGCTTAAATGCTTTATAAAAGACAAAATTGTAGCTACCCCATCTGCCTCTGGCAGCTTGTTCCAGATACTCAGCATCCTCTATATTTAAAAAAAAAATGCCCCTCTGGACCGTTTTGTACCAGCCTCCTCTCACCTTAGACCTATGCACACTAGGTTTAAACCCTCTATCTTTGGGAAAAGATGTTAGCTGGGTACTTGATTGATGCCCCTCATTGTTTTATAGACCTCTATAAGATCACCCTTAAGTCTCCTACACTCTAGGGGTAAAAAGTCCCAGTCTATCTAGCATCTCCTTATAACTCAAACCATCAAGTCCTGGTAGCATCCTAGTAAATCTTTCCTGCATTCTTTCTAGTTTAATAATATTCTTTCTATAATAGGGTGACCAGAACTAGGGTTACCAGAACTATACACAGTATTCCAAGTGTGGTCTTACCAATGTCTCGTACAACTTCAAGACAACCCAACTCCTGTATTCAATGTTCTGACTGATGAAACTGAGCATGCCGAATGCCGCCTTCACCACTCTGTCTACCTGTGACTCCACTTTCATGGAGCAATGAACCTGTACCCCTGGATCTCTTTGCTGTGTAACTCTCCCCAACACCCTACCATTAACTGAGTAAGTCCTGCCCTGGTTCAATACACCAAAATGCATCACTTGTCATTTATCTAAATTAAACTCCATCAGCCCACTGGCCCAATTGATCAAGACCCCATTGAAATCCTAGATAACTGTCTTCACTGCCCACTATGCCACCAATCTTGGAGTCATCTGCAAACTTACTAACTGTGCTTCCTATATTCTCGACCAAACCGTTAACGTAAATGACAAATAACAGCGGACCCGGCACCGATCCCTGAGGCACACTGCTGGTCACAGGTTTGGAAAACAACCCTCTACAATCATCCTGTTTCCTGTCATCAAGCCAATTTTGTATCCAATTGGCTACCCCATCTGGATCCTGTACAATTTAATCTTGCGCAACAACCTACCGTGCGGTACCTTGTCAAAGGTATGCTTTTGCTGTCTAATTAGAATGTATTAACCTTAACAGAAAAGTAAGTGGGTTTGGATTAGGTAGGGAGGTTAAAATATTTGATTCAGATTCCTGAACTGAATCTACTTCCAGCTCTAACTGAGGCTGCAAGTTGGGTTGCAACTTACGCCATTAAGTTACCTTGAAAGTAATAATGAGGCTATAAGCCTCTTGTTCAGTTTTCCAACTTGAACTCTGGCTGTGTTTCCCACTTGTTGAGAAGTCTGGCAGCCAAGTTCAGGTGAATACTTGGTGGATCCAGGAGCTGACTATAAGATGTAGGAGCAGAAGTAGTCTAGTTTGCACATCAAGACTGCTCCACAGTTCAGTGAGATCATGACTGATCTGATAATCCTCAACTCTTGTTTCCTGCCCTTTTCCCATAACCCTTGATTTCCTCACTGATTATAAATCTGAGTGGAACATACTTAATGACCCAGCTTTTACAGCGTTATACAGTAAAGAATTCCAGAGATTTACTACCCTTGAGAAATTCCTCCTCATCTGTCTTAAATGGACAACCCCTTAAGCAAGAGATTATGCTCACTGATCCTAGTCCCATAAGGCAAAACAATCTCTCGGCATCTACCCTGTCAAGCCCCCTGAGAATCCCATATGTTTTAATAAGATGACCTCTCATTCTTCTTAACTCCGAGTACAGCCCCTACCTACTCACTGTCTCCTCATAAGAAAATCACTCTGGGATTAACCTGATGAGTCTTCTCTGGATTGCCTCCAAATGAAGCTAAGGGGACCAAAATAGTTCATTGTATTCCAGATGTGGACTAACTAGTGCCTTGTATACTTTTAGCAAGACTTCACTCTTGTTATACTATATACCCGTTGAAATAAATGCCAACATTCCATTTGCCTTCCCTATTACTTGCTGAACTTGTATGCTTGCTTTTTGTGATTTATGAACGTGGATCCCAAATGTGTTGCAATTTTCCCTTGGTGTTGCAATTTTCTGCAGCCTTTCTCCATTTAAATAATATTCAGCTCTTTTTTTAACCAAACGACATGATTTCACACCTGCCTACATTGTCAAGTTTTGTCACACTCACTTAACCTGTCTATATATCTCTCTGTAGACTGCCATCCTCACTGCTTGCCTTCCCATCTATTTTTGTCATCCACAAAATATCATTAGTGTATATATTGTGACTAAGTGGTGAGCGTGCCTGTCTAAAGCCCCCTTCCCCCAACTGTTAGACATTCCTCCTGTGAGCTGCCCCACAAGGCCTCCAATTCATTCTTTTGATCTGCCTCTCAACCTGCCTGGGCCCTACTTAGCTGTTCCTGTGCTGCAGCCATCAACGGTCAGCTCCTCATCCAAGGGGAAGCCAGCTTTTTGACAGTCTGCAACTTAACAGCATGAAGAGAAATTGGGGTTCCTGGTCCCTTCGTGTGCGTGCGCACACACACCCACACACCACCACCACCACCCCCCCATGTCAGACAAGTAAAATATAGCCCTATAATAAAGGCAAAATATTGTGGAAGCTAGAATCTGGAAAAAAAGGAGAAACTCAACAGGTCTGTGGAGAGAGAACACAGTAAGAAGTCTCACAACACCAGCTTAAACACTACTGCTTTTGCTACCAAATAAACCTGTTGGACTTTAACCTGGTGTTGTGAGACAACTTAGTGTGTTTAGCTCAGTCCAATGCCGGCATCTCCACATCAAGAGAGAACAGAGCCACTGTTTCAAATCTGGATGACTTTCAGAGCTGAAAAATTCAGCCCTGTTGTGTGTAAATAATAAATTCTAAAAGTTGATAAACTCTGCTTTTGGGTGTCTCTCACTATTTTTCTCTGCTTAGAAAAGCTTGTCCTTCCCTGTCCTTAAAAAAAAAGCCAATATGTTGTTTTATATTGCGTTGTGGGGAATGCAGCCAGATGTTTCTCAGATTAATTTTCAGCTTTTGAAAATTAATGTGTGTAAGCTTCTGTGTTTTTTTTCTGCTGACTGCCTGTTAGTACGTCAGGGAACAACATCATGATGTATACCCACAGTTAGAAGCTGACTCATTAGAGACTAGCCTGTGGTCTATCAGGTCAAGCATGACCAAATGATCCCCTCAATCTACAGGCTGGAATCTTTAGTCCTTAATGGGCATTCTGTGCTACAACCCGAACAAGGGTTTTATGTTCTTTGAGAAATTATTGCAGACAATTCAAGTTTTTTTTGTTTTCAAATTGTGCAGCACTGGTGAATTGATATTCCTTTTATTTAAAACAAAAATGGCTCCTGTCGAGGAGCGTCGACCGGTAGTTGTAGTTTTTTTTTCAGGCCTCTAACCCTATAAATTAGTCCAGAGAGGATACCCGATTCTCTACACTAGTAGAGAATCCCACCCTCCCACCTCCTCTAACCTAATTATAAGTGTGGGGAAGTTTTTTTTTATATTTTTTACTTTTTTTTTGCTGTTACCTGTTTCAGGGATGGCAGTTCGGGCAGTGTGCTGCATCTCCTGTGGGATGTATGTGGTGAGGGAATCCAGTAGTGTTTCAGGGCATTTTACTTGTAGGAAGTGTCTTAGATTGAAGCTTCTGGAGGAGCGTGTTAAGGAGCTGGAGGTGGTATTAGATGAGCTCCGCATAATTCGTGAGGCAGAGAGAGACATTGATAGGAGTTTTAAGGAAATAGTCACTCCTAGTAATCAGTCTTGGGTCAATGTCAAGAGGAGGGGAAAGAAGCATGTGGGAGGAGAATCCCCTGGGGCTGTTCCCCTCCAAAATAGGTTTTCGGTCCTGGAGGCTACAGTTGAGGAAGCATCAACTGGGGATAGCCAAAGGGAGCAGGACTCTGGGGGTGAGCCTATTGTAAAAGCTCAGGTGTCTAGGGGATGCAAGAGATTGGGCCTCGTGATTGGGGACTCTACAGTTAAAGGGACGGATAGGAGAGTTGGTAGTAAGGGTAGGGATTCAGGGCTGGTGTGTTGCCTACCAGGGGCTGGGGTCCGGGATGTGTCAGAGAGGATATTCAAGACTCTTAGGGGAGAGGGTGATCAACCCCAAGTTATAATTCATGTGGGGACACATGACATAGGGAGGCTAAGGGAAGGGGATATTAAGCAGAGTTTCATGGAGTTGGGATGGAAACTAAAGGCCAAGTCAAACAGAGTGGTTATCTCTGGACTCTTGCCTGTGCCACGGGATAGTTTAGAGAGGAATAGGGAGAGGGAAAGTTTGAACTTGTGGCTGAGGGGATGGTGCAGGAGGGAGGGGTTTAATTACTTGAGCAATTGGGGCTCATTCTGGGGAAGATGGGATCTCTATAAGAGTGATGGTATACATCTGAACCAGAGGGGAACAAATATCCTGGGGGGTAAATTTGTGAAGGCTATGCGGAGTGGTTTAAACTGATTCAGAGGGGGGGTGGGATCCTGGGTAGAGGGGGTGAAAGTGAGGGGGGCATAGAAGGGGACGGCATTGCACGGCATTGTGGGGGTGGGGCGGAGCGAGGTTTGAAATGTATATACTTTAACGCGAGGAGTATTTGCAATAAAGTGGATGAACTTGCAGCGTGGACCAGTACCTGGGACTTTGATGTTGTGGCCATTTCAGAGACGTGGATAGAGCAGGGTCAGGAATGGATGTTGCAGGTGCCGGGGTACAAGTGCTTTAGTCGGAGTAGAGAAGGAGGTAGAAGGGGGGGTGGAGTAGCATTATTGGTCAAGGACTATATCACAGTGTCAGAGAGGAAGTTTAATGAGGATTTGTCTGTTGAGGTAGTATGGGCAGAAATTAGAAATAGGAGAGGAGAGGTCACCCTGTTGGGAGTCTTTTATAGACCTCCAAAAAGTTCTAGAGAGGTTGAGGAAAGGATTGCAGAGACGATCCTGGTTAGGAGTGAAAGTAATAGGGTAATTGTTATGGGGGATTTTAACTTCACTAACATTGATTGGAATTGCTATAGCTCTAGCTCGTTATAGGGGTCAGTTTTTGTTCAAAGTGTGCAGGAAGGTTTTTTGACTCAATATGTAGATAGGCCAACTAGAGGTGAGGCTATATTGGACTTGGTGCTGGGAAATGAGCCAGACCAGGTGCTAGACTTGGAAGTTGGTGTGCTTTTTGGTGATAGTGACCACAATTCGGTTACGTTCACCTTAGTGATGGAAAGGGATAGGCATGAACCTCGGGTCAGTAGTTTTAGCTGGGGGAAGGGTAATTATGAGGCCATTAGGAGAGAATTAGGAAGCATTGGTTGGACTAGGAGATTACAGGGACTAGGAACGTCTGAAATGTGGAGTTTTTTCAAGGAGCAGCTACTGTGGGTCTGTGATAGGTATGTCCCTGTCAGGCAAGGAGGAATTGGTAGGGCTAGGGAACCGTGGTGCACAAAAAAAGTTGATTTGTTGGTTAGGAAGAAGAAGGAGGCTTATGTTCGGATGAGGCTTGAGGGCTCGGGTAGTGCAGTAGAAAGCTTTAGATTGGCTAGGAGGGAGTTAAGAAGGGCTAGAAGAGGGCATGAGATGACTTTGGCTGATAGGATTAAGGAGAATCCTAAGGCGTTCTATAGGTATGTCAAGAACAGAAGGTTGGTCAGGGCAAGATTAGGGCCAGTTACAGACAGTAGGGGGAAGTTGTGTGTGGAACCGGAAGAGATTGGAGAGGCATTGAACCATTATTTCTCTTCGGTGTTCACGCAGGACGATATGAATGTAGCTGAGGAGGTCACTGGGGTGAAGGGGTGTAAAATAGAAAGTATTGTAGTTGATACAGAGGATGTGTTGGATATTCTAGATGGGTTGAAAATAGATAAGTCCCCTGGTCCAGACGGGATTTACCCTAGGATTCTATGGGAGGCAAGAGAGGTGATTGCAGAGCCACTG
Source organism: Carcharhinus amblyrhynchos (assembly GCF_965287045.1). NCBI lineage: Eukaryota > Metazoa > Chordata > Chondrichthyes > Carcharhiniformes > Carcharhinidae > Carcharhinus > Carcharhinus amblyrhynchos. The sequence continues at coordinate 119,662,929 of NC_137325.1, forward strand.
GCTCTGATCTTCAGGTCGTCGTTGGTCTCTGGTATAGTACCGGAAGATTGGAGGACAGCGAATGTTGTCCCATTGTTTAAGAAGGGGAGCAGAGACTTCCCTGGGAATTATAGACCAGTGAGTCTTACTTCTGTAGTGGGCAAGGTTTTAGAAAGAATTATTAGGGATAGGATTTATAGTTATTTGGAGAGTAATGAATTGATTAGAGATAGTCAGCATGGTTTTGTAGCGGGACGGTCGTGCCTTACTAACCTTATTGAGTTCTTTGAGAAGGTGACCAAAGAGGTGGATAGGGGTAAGGCAGTAGATGTGGTATATATGGATTTTAGTAAGGCGTTTGATAAGGTTCACCATGGTATGCTTCTGCAGAAAACGCAGATGTATGGGATTGGTGGTAATTTAGGTACTTGGATCAGGAATTGGTTAGCAGATAGGAGACAGAGGGTGGTGGTTGATGGTAATTATTCATCATGGAGTTCGGTTACGAGTGGTGTGCCTCAGGGATCTGTTTTGGGGCCACTGCTGTTTGTAATCTTTATTAATGATCTGGATGAGGGTATAGTTGGGTGGATTAGTAAGTTTGCTGATGACACCAAAGTCGGAGGTGTGGTAGATTGTGAGGAAGGGTGTCGAAGTTTGCAGGGTGACTTGGACAGGTTGCAGAGCTGGGCCGCGAGGTGGCAGATGGAGTTTAATGCGGAGAAGTGTGAGGTAATCCATTTCGGTAGGAATAACAGATGTGTTGAGTATAGGGCTAACGGGAGGACTTTGAATAGAGTGGAGGAGCAGAGGGATCTAGGTGTATGTGTACATAGATCCCTGAAAGTTGGGAATCAAGTAGATAAGGTTGTTAAGAAGGCGTACGGTGTCTTGGCGTTTATTGGTAGGGGGATTGAATTTAGGAGTCACAGCGTCATGTTGCAACTGTACACAACTCTGGTGCGGCCGCACTTGGAGTACTGTGTGCAGTTCTGGTCCCCACATTACAGGAAGGATGTGGAGGCTTTGGAGAGGGTGCAGAGGAGATTTACCAGGATGTTGCCTGGTGTGCAGGGGAGGTCCTATGAGGAGAGACTGAGGGATTTGGGGTTGTTTTCACTGGAAAGAAGGCGGCTAAGAGGGGATCTTATAGAAACATATAAGATGATTAGAGGTTTAGATAGGGTGGATGGTGATAGCCTGTTTCCTCGGATGGAGAAATCTAGCACGAGGGGGCATGGCTTTAAATTAAGGGGGGGTAGTTATAGGATGGATGTCAGGGGCAGGTTCTTTACCCAGAGGGTGGTGAGGGACTGGAATGCCCTGCCTGCTGCAGTTGTAAATGCGCCTAGTTTGGGGGCGTTTAAGAGATTGGTGGATAGGTTTATGGATGAAAAGGGATTGGTTTAGATTAGTGGGTCAATGTTTTTTTTTAAAAATAAGACTGGTCGGCGCAACATTGTGGGCCGAAGGGCCTGTTCCGCGCTGTTATGTTCTATGTTCTATGTCAATACTTGACTTTCTTTTTGCCACATTTCAGTTAAATCTGCTCATTGTTCCAACATTACCCCATACTAAGGATCCACTCGATCTTCCTTGAAAATCCCATGGTAGTGAAGTGGAGGAGAAGAGGATTATTTTGCTTTGTTAATTTCAGGCCAGCAAACAATGCCAAAGTTGTGGCCTTTTCCTTAACACAGCAGTTGACCAAGGATGGTAAATAATGTCACTTTAAGTGCTGAAAAAACAGTACAGTTTCTTCAGGATCTTACTAATTATTTTGTACTCGCTGTATCCCTGGCATGTGTCCAGCATAAATATTGTTGACCGATTAAAGACCGTACAAGATTTAAAATGGTCGTAGAGTCAGAGGTTTACAGCATGGCAACAGGCCCTTTTGGCCCAACTTGTCGATGCCGCCCTTTTTCTTTTTAAAATCCCTAAACTAATCCAGTTGCCTGCATTTGGCCCATACCCCTCTGTACCCATCGTATCCATGTAGCTATCTAAATGTTTCATAAAAGACAACGTTGTACCTGCTTCCTCTACTACTTCTGGCAGCTTGTTCCAGACACTCATTATCCTCTGAAAAATTGCCCCCTGGACACTTTTTTTGTATCCCTCCCCCCTCACCTTAAACCTTTGCCCTCTAGTTTTAGACTCCCCTACCTTTGGGAAAAGATATTGACTATCTAGCCGATCTGTGCCCCTCCTTATATAGACCTCTAAGATCATCCCTCAGCCTCCTATGCTCCAGAGGAAAAAGTCCCGTCTATTCAACCTCTCCCTATAACTCAATCCATCAAGTCCTGGTAGCATCCTAGTAAATCTTTTCTGCACTCTTTCTAGTTTAATAATATACTTTCTATAATAGGGTGACCAGAATTGCACATAGTATTCCAAGTGTGGCTTTCCAATGTCCTTGTACAACTTCAACAAGACGATCCAACTCCTATATTTGGTCTTCTGACCGATGAAACAACAAGCTGAATCCGCCTTCACCACTCTGTCCACCTGTGACTCCACTTTCAAGGAGCTATGAACATGTACCCCTATATCTCTTTGTTCTGTAACTCTCCCCAATGCCTTACCGTGTGGTTTGGTTCTAGTTCTGCAAAATTACATTGAAATGCTGGACAGCTGTGCTCTGCTATCTGATGTGGTGAAGCCAATGTTAATTGAAAGTTGACATCTCCCATGGAGCCCTTGGTAGTTCTAGCAGGCAGACACTTGGCAGAGGTTTCTATTATTGAGGGGGGTGGGGTGGCTGATGTTGGCAACAAAAGGAGGTGGGGTCACCCTGTGCCAATGTGGCTTTGGTTAACCCAAACTTTTAGTGGGGAGGGGCTGTATATTTGTGTGTGGCCCGATGTCTCCGGGGAGAAGCATGCCACTTTTCAGTCAAAACCTGACACTTTGCCATTCTTTGAAAAAATTCAGCCCAAGGATTAGCTAAATTATTAAAGACTAATTTCGCAATGGAAAGAAGGCGATGAACGTTGGTTGCTTAATTCTTTAACTGGGAGGATAAAGAATGATTTAGAAACCAGTAAGAATGACTTTGACATCTAAGAAGATGTTCGTATAATGAAATCATTGCCTTTATCTAGAGTATGTATTCCTATATTAAGCACATACAATGCTGTAATCTCAGGGATAGTGTTTTTTCAGTGGACTAACAAACCAGTAGCTGAGGTTAATGTCCAAGGTCCATGGAATGAAAACCCACCATGTCAGTAGATGGGTTCATCTCCAGACTGTCAGCCACGTGGTTAACTCTTGAATGCCCTCTGAAATGGCCTAGCAGGCCCCACAATTATATCAGTGCACTCAGCCCTTTTCGATTCTACAAAGACCACTTTCCTAACACCTGGGGGCTTGTGCCAAAATTGGGAGAGCTAGTCCAGATACAGTATGATATGGTCATATTCATAACGTCATATCATACAATGTCTGAGACACTGCCATCACCATCATTTGGTATGTCGCTCAAAGACAGTCCCACCAGAGGTGATGGTACAGTGGTAGACAATCAAGAGGCAATTTCTCTGCCTTAACGTTGTCTCAGAATTTCATGAAGTCTGGCAGCAGATCAAACATAGACAAGGAAACCTCCTGCTGATTACCACCTCAACTGATGAATCAGAGCACTGCCATGTTGAACATCACTTGGAAGAAACATTGAGGGTAGCAAGAGTACTTGATGTGAGACTTCAAAGGCCATCAACAAGAGTGATTTGGTAGTACCATTACTCACTGAGCTGGCCAAATCCTGAAGGGGTGGAGCTGCTAACCTGAATTCCTGTAGGTGGTGAGGGAATCAACCAGAAGGGAAAACCTACTTGACCACACTCTCTCTTTCATCTGTTACAAATGCATCTATCCATGATGACATTGGTAGGAGTGGCCACTGTGCAGTTTGGACTCTTCATTTAATGAAAGATGTTAGCTTATGAAGAGAGATTGAGTAGATTGGGCCTGTACTCATAGGAGTTTAGAAGGCTGAGGGGTGATCTTATAGAGAACAAAGAACAAAATCAGCCCGGGAAACAGGCCCTTCGGCCCAACGAGCCTGCGCCGCCATTTCAACACCACCAGTCCACCTCTCTACCCATGACCCCTATCTAATGTTTTATGGCCATCCAGATTGAGGGAAACTGATTTAGGGACAATTTATTCCTGCCAATCAGCCTGACAGCACATCTTTGGGGTGTGGGAGGAAACCGGAGCACCTGGAGAAAACCCACACAAGCACGGGGAGAATGCGCAAACTCCCACAGACACTGGCCCAAATCCATGTGTCTGCACAGCAATCAGCGATAGTCACTGAGCTGTCGTCTTGCCCAGTGTCTGGTCCAGTTTAGGCACACACTAACGACATGAAGCACTAGGCCAATCTCGAACAACCAAAAGCAGCCCCAGTACGACCCATCGCGTGTAGGCCCCTCGTTGGACATGAGGTGGACATATAAGATAATGAAGGGGCTGGATAGGGTAGAGGCAGAGAGATTCTTTCCACTTAGAAAGGAAACAAGAACTAGAGGACACAGCCTCAAAATAAGGGAGAGTCAGTTTAGAATAGAGTTGAGGAGGAACTTCTTCTGAGGGTAATGAATCTCTGGAATTCTCTGCCCATTGAAGCAGTGGAGGCTACCTCAGTGAATATGTTTAAGTCATAGGTAGACAGATTTCTGATCAATAAGGGAATTAAGGATTATGGGGAGGAGGCGGGTAAGTGGAACAGAACCACTTTCAGATCAGCCATGAACTTATTGAATGGCGGGGCAGGCTCAAGGGGCTAGATGGCCTACTCCTGCTCCTAGTTCTTATGTTGTTCTTATGTAAGGAAGTAGTTCAGAAGAGGTTTGCTAGATTGATATCTAGTAAAGAGGTTTACTAGATTGAATAAGCAGGTGGCCTTATCTAGAATGAGCAGGTGGCCTTATGAGGAAAGGTTAAACAGAATGGGTTTGTTTTAGAAGAGTGCAGGATGACTTGATTGAAGTATGTAAGATCCTGAATGGTATTAATAAAGTGAATGTTGAAAGGATGTTTCCTCTTATGGCTGAGTCCAGAACTAAGGGACACTGTTCAGGGATTAATTTTGTAGGACAGAGATGACGAGAGTGTTTTCGCTGAGGGTTTTGCGACTTTGGAATTCTGTGCCTCAGGAAGTGGTGATGGTGGGGGGGGTCATTTAATATTTTTAAGGTGACAATAGAAAGATTCTTGGTAGATGATCATCAAGAATTATTTGGGGTTGCTGAGAATGTGGAATTTGCATCATGGATTGCCCCCACCCTCTCCCAAGTTAATCAAGAATCTATCTAGCTGTGCCTTAAAAAATGTTCAAAGACTCAGCTTTCACTAAATAGGATAACTTTCAAACTGATTTAGCAACTCAGAACTGGCCATCAGCAGCAATAGAACAGTATTCAACCACAATCTGTAATAGCCTGGCATATCCCTCACTCTATTACTGTCATCAAGCTGGGAATTAACCCTGGTTTAGTGGAGAGGGCAGGAGCAGACCAAGCATACCCTAAAATGAGGTGTCAACCTGGTGAAGACACAACTCCTGACTACTTGCATGCCAAACAGCTGATACAGAAACCAATAGAAAGAACAAAGTGATCAGATCGGCAAGCATGCAAATCCAATCACAAATGGTGGACTGTTAACTGGAGGAGACTCCATAAATATCCCTGTCCTCAGTGATGAGGTAGCCCAATTCCTGTTCAAAAGACGAGGCCAAAGCAGTAGCAACCATCTCCTGCCAGAAGTGCCAAGTGGATGATTCATCTCTGCCTCTTGCAGAGGTCCCCAGTATCGCAGATGCCAGTCTTCAGCAAATTCATTAAAGTATGCAATGTCAGGAAATGGCTGAAAACGTGGAATATTTTTTAAAGGGTCTGGGCCCAGATGCATTCCAACAACAATAGTGAAGATGTGCTCCAGAATTAGCTGTGCCTCTAGTCAAGCACTGGCATCTTCTCAGCAATGTGGAAAATTGCTCAATTTATGCCCTATACACAAGAAACAGGACAAATCCAATCTGGCCAGTTATCATACCAGCATCTGATGAAAGGTGTTGTTGACAGTGTTATCAAATGGCACTTGCAGAGCAATAACCTGCTCTCTCATGCTTAGTTGGGTCCTGCCTGGGCCAGTTAGCCCCAGACCTCATTATCCATGTTTGAACCAAGGCTTTAAAGAGCTAAACTCCAGAGGTGAGATGAGTGACTGTCCTTGACATCAAGGCGGCATTTGATCCACATGTGGTATCAAGGAGCTCTAGCAAATTGAAACCAATGGGGATTTGTTGGGGATGAGAGTGGAGAACTATTTAACTAGTTGGAGTCATACCTGGCACCAAGGAAGATGCTAGTGTTTGGAGGTTTATCACATCTGCCCAGCAATCACAGGAGTACCTCAGCATAGTATCTTTGTCTACCTTCAGCTGCTTTATCAGTGACCTTTCCTCCATCGTAAGGTCAGAATTGGGGATGTTTGCTGACAATTGTTCACTTCCATTTGCAACTCCTTGGATAGTGAAGCAGTCGAAGTGCAGCAAGACCTAGACAAGCTTTGGACTGGGGCTGATAAGCAACAAATAACATTGTCTGGCACTTGTGAAGCACTAATGACAGGCTCCAACATGGGAGAATCTAACTACCTCCCATGACTTTGAATGCCATTATCACTATCACCATCCTGTGGGTTACCATTGACCAGGAACTAGACTGTTCGAAACAAATAAATATTGTGGCTACCAGAGCAAGTCAGAGGCTTGGAATTATGTGGCCAGTTTGTCAGCTGACACCCCAAAGCCTATCCACCATCTACAAGGCACAAGTCATGTGTATGATAGAATAGTCTGCACTTGTCTATAAATGGCTTCAACCACAACACTAAGGAACAAAGAAAAGTACAGCACAGGAACAGGCATTTTGGCCCTCCAAGCCTGTGCCAATCATGATGCCCAAACTACAAAAAACAAACTTCTGCCCTTACTCAGTCCATATCCCTCCATTTCTCCCTATGAAATAATATGTACATGAAACAATGCTTTTTGCTGTATAGTAATACATGTGACAAGAATAAATCAAATCAGGATTGATAAACTTTCAAATTGTAGAGATTAATCGTTTGTTGCAAGAAATTAACAAAATGAACAACAAAATAATGTACCACAATCTTGTGAAGTCAATGAATGAGCTTTAAAAAAATTCGAAAAACTGCAGCAGGCGACAGTGCAGAGGGACCGCGGGGTCCTTGTGCATGAGTCGCAAAAACCCAGCCTGCAGCTGGTCAGGAAGGCTAATGGGATGCTGGCCTTCATAGGGAGGGGGATTGAATATAAAAGTAGGGAGGTCTTGCTGCAGCTGTATAGGGTATTGGTGAGGCCGCAGCTGGAGTACTGTGTGCAGTTTTGGTCGCCACACTTACGCAAGGATATTTTGGCCTTGGAGGGAGTGCAGAGGAGGTTTACTAGGCTGATGCCAGAGTTGAGGGGGTTGAGCTATGAGGAGAGGCTGAATAAACTAGGCTTGTACTCATTAGAGTTTAGAAGAATGAGGGGAGATCTCATTGAGACATATAAGATGATGAATGGGATGGATAGGATAGAGGTGGAGAGACTCTTCCCGCTCAAAGGACAGTAGGACTAAGGGGCACAGCCTCAAGATAAGGGGGGGGGGGGAGGTTTAGAAAGGAGTTGAGGAAGAACTTCTTCACTCAAAGGGTGGTGAATCTCTGGAATTCTCTGCCCGTTGAAGTGGTGGAGGCTGCCTCGCTAAATATTTTTAAGACGCAGGTTGATGGGTTTTTGATAAGCGAGGGGATTTAAGGGTTATGGGGATAGGGCGGGAATGTGGAACTGAGCCACGACAGATCAGCCATGATCTTATTGAATGGTGGGGCAGGCTCGAAGGGCTTGATGGCCTACTCCTGCTCCTATTTCTTATGTTCTTATCCAGGCGCAAAGTAGGTTGTCAAATGCGAATTAACTGCAGTAGTGGACTGGTATCTAAAAAGCTTTTATACACTTTGCAAATTCTGACTTCCCAAATCAATATCCCATTTTCACATGTTGCTGTGCACCAATTAGCCTTGGTTATCTTGATGACTTCTCTACATCACTGTATCGTTAGAAGCAAAAGATTTAGAACAATCTAGTGACACGATTCAACAATTATGATAATGTAACAACTTTGAATTAGGAAACTATTGGTTGTAATGTAAATTTCTTAAACTTTTGGTAGGATTGATATTTGATGACGAAATAAACTTTGTTTGCAGTGTGCAAATTTCAGTGTGGGTTTTGTTTGTGTGTTTTGCTGAATTTAGTTGGCTTGGTCACTTTGGTTAAAGTTTATTCAAATATGGTACTGTACATGTGTCTTTTTGAAGGGTTAGTAACTTCAAATTTGATTTACAATTTACTAGATTTTACCATACCTAAAGTAAAATTTATTTATTAGGTCACAAGTAAGACTGACTTTAACACTGCAATGAAGTTACTATGAAATTCCCCTAGTCACCACACTCTGGCGACTAGGGTCAATGCACCTAACCAGCACGTCTTTAAGAATGTGGGAGGAAACCGGAGCACCTGGAAGAAATTCATGCAGACAAGGGGAAAACGTGCACACGCCACAGACAGTGACATAAGCCGGGAATTGAACCTGGGTTCCTCATGCTATGAAGCAGCAGTGCTAACCACTGTATTACCATGCCGCCCCTACTTTCTATACTACAGGAATAGAAAATATTCCCAAACATACGAGAATAATGGAAACCATTTAATGAACCAAATTTTGTAAATATTAATTTATTATTATTTAGCTTGATTAAAGAACTTCAGCAGTATCTGCAAATCTTGTTATTTTCCATAGGAACACAGTAGGCCATGCATCCTGTTGCACCTTCTCTGCCATTCTGGGCTCTAGATCAAATCCCCTGATCGATTCCGAAGTTGTACAAGGTAGAGGGTCCAAGTGCTTGCAGTTTCTGCTGTTGATACTTTGGGTGGTACTGCAAGGAGAAAGTGGGAAGTTATGACTGCTTTTTAAGACATTCTGCTCTCATGAGGGGGTTCACTAGTTCTATACACTGCATTCAGCAATTTTTTTATAACCAGGCTTTACAAATGTTGCATGGTTAACTTCTAACAATAAAATTGATGAGTTAACAATTTGGCTACCTGAATTTAAATTTAAATATTAGAATTATTATGTTGCAGGAGCATTATGGCTTGGAGCCTTTTCCCTGTACCTCTGCACCTTGTTATTTCAGTCTGTACATGTGTATTTGTTATGGTGTTGAGACAAGGTGATAGTCTCTTTGATTTTGTTGCCTTAAAAGACTTCCATTAGAAGTAACTTCAGTTACTATATTGTAGCATGAATCAGTGTCCTGATGGTGTGCATAATCCATTGATGATAACGTAATCATTTTATTATTTTGTTTTTCTTTGCAGTCACCAACTATAACAATGTAGTTGAAGCAAGTTCGGACACAGACGATGAAGATAAACTGCATATTGTGGAGGATGAGAGTGTAACTGATGCTGGAGATTGTGATACAAATGCACTTGAGGATGATTTGCCAACAAAGCGTACAGTGTTGCCAAGGAAAGATGACACAGATGAAGAAAGTGAGAGCACCAATTGGAGAGATGATGATGATGGTAGGTGCATTTGGGATATGTTTTGAAAAAAAATAGTATTTTTCTTTTTTATTGTGATCTGGTATTGTGACACTTTGGGGTTCATACTACCTCACCTCAAATCATGGTTGAATGTAAACTTAAATGTCATTTGCTGGAAAGTTTGTGGTACAGTAATTAAAATAACATCAAGCTGTTACCCTAACATTCAAGGGAGCTGGTGATGTCGTGGCATTGTCACAGGACTGTAATCCAAAGGCTCAAGCTCATTTTCTGGGGTCGTGAGTTCACATACTATCATGGCTGTTGGTGGAATTTAAAAATCCGTTAATAAACTTGGAATTGAAATCTACATAGCACATAAAACACTACAGCACAAACAGACCCTTCGGCCCACAAGTTGCACCGATCACATCTATATCTACCAAGCCATAGAACTATCTGTAACTTCCAATGCCATTAGATCCCCAGCGAGTTCGCCTCTACCACCACCAACGGCAGCCGATTCCACTCACTTACCACCCTCTAAGTGAAAAACTTACCCCTAACATCTCCTCTGTACTTCCCAGTACCTTTTAAACCTGTGTCCTCTCGTAATAACTGTTTCTCGTAGCCTCCGAGAATCCACCCCATCTATTCCTCAACGTTTTATAAACCCCTATCAGGTCGCCTCTCAACCATCGTCTCTCCAGGGAGAACAGACCTAGCTCCCTCAACCTGTCTTCATAAGGCATGCCTCCCAATCCAGGCAACATCCTTGTAAATCTCCTCTGCACCCTCTCAATAGCTTCCACATCCTTCCTGTAGTAAGGCGACCAGAAGTGCACACAGTACTCCAAGTGGGGTCTGACAAGGGTCCTATAAAGTAGCAGCATTACCTCCCGACTCCTAAACTCAATCCCTCGATTTAATGAAAGCCAGTACACCATACGCCTTCTTGACCACATCCTCCATCTGCGAGGCCGATTTAAGAGTCCTATGGACCCGGACCCCAAGATCTTTCTGCTCTTCAACACAGCTAAGACTCCTACCCTTGATATTGTACTCCTGCATCCCATTGGTCCTGCCAAAATGGACCACTACACATTTATCCACGTTGAAGTCCAATCTGCCACTTCTCCGTCCAATCTTGCATCCTATCTATGTCACACTGCAACTTCTGACATCCCTCCAGACTATCCACAACACCACCAACCTTCGTATCGTCGGCGAACTTACTAACCCATCCCTCCACTTCCTCACCTAGGTCATTTATGAAAAAGACAAACAGCTAGGGTCCTAGAACAGATCCCTGGGGCACTCCACTGGTGGCCGACCTCCATGCAGAAAAAGACCCATCCACAACCACTCTGCCTTCTGCAGGCAAGCCAGTCCTGGATCCGTAAGGCCAAAGCCCCTTGGATCCCATGCCCTCTCTCCTTCTCAAGAAGTCTTGTGTGGGGGACCTTATCAAAAACGCCTTGCTGAAGTCCATGTAAACCACTTACTAATGGTAGTCCTGAAACTACCATCAATTTTTGTAAAAATTCATCTGGTTCACTAAGGAAGGAAATCTGCCATTCTTTCTTGGTCGGGTCTGCATATGACTCCAGACCCACAGCAATATGGTTGGCGCTGAACTACATTCTGAAATGTCAGTTCAAGTTCATTAAGCAATAAGTGCTGACCTTGCCCAAAAAAAAATTAGCGCATGATGTTTTCTAAACCTAAAGATGACAGCCTGATTTTTTTTCTTTGCTAGTACCACTATTCCTGAAGCCAGTGTTTCAAGCAGCCTTGGGGTTTTATTCAGCATTGGTAAACTTTCAGTTTTTCACCACCACGGTTTTCATATGTGAACATAGAATTTTTAAGGGGTGGATTTATCCTCAGGGTTTCAAAACCGTGATGTTGGGCCCAAATGCTGGCTCTGTGCTCAATCTTCCTGGAATCAACCTTCCTGTTCACCATCCAGTTAAGGCTGGCAGGGTAGACTTGATACTGTTAGTTCAAGGGCTGAGAGCTCTGGAGCCTAGTTAGCCACACCAGAAAAGTTGGGTGCCAGGCCAGAAACTGCTCTAGTGCCTCCTCATAGAAGCACTTTGAGGAGTAAATAAGGTTGAAACCGTTAGACTCCTTGAAATGTGAGACAAGCCCCTTCTCACTGCAACTGCTGTTTTTCCTGCCCATGACCCTATCAGTGGTTCATAGACCCCAAGCTGCTGCAGGACTGTTCTGCCACTTGCAAAATTCCTGTGAAATCTCTCAAGTGCCCTTCATTGGAATCCTGATGATTGACCATCCGCCTCTGTGGACTAGGCAATTCTAATCTCAGCTTACCCCTTGGAAACCTCCAACCTCCTTGCCTCCAAGCACACCACAGCCTGTGTTCATAGCCTATTTATAGGCATCCAAGTTGAACAGTCTCCTCGCATCGCTGGTCGGTCTTCTCCTAACTGCACCAAATAGCACGCAAAAACATAGAAAGTTTGCTACATTGATTGTGGAAGTGTGCTCAAAGACCAACATAACTAATCTTCTAATAGATCACATTTCACTTGAACCAATTTCATTTTAACCAATTTCATTTTAAAGATTGCTTTCTCTGTAAAACTGAAAAAGCAATTTCATTTTGTGCTGTAGTGAAACAATGTTTATAGTGATTATCGTGAACACAGGCTACTTAAGTGATCTTGTCATTTTCAGACCACTGCATTTTTTTCTTCTTTCGTTTTGCAGCCAATCCTCATGATATAAGCACTTAGCAGGGTGTTAATGGTACATTCCCACTCAATTATTGTCTTTCTGTTTTACCTTCTCGTAATCGTTTGTTTCCTTTCACTTCATGGCATTTAATTCATTTCCACCCCAGAAGACTAATTAGCTGACTGCATTGTGCTTCATCATATGTGACAAGATTTCAGTGATTTCACAGTAGAGGTGCATGTCAACAATGTAGCAAAAGGTGCATAAATTAAACAGGCTGTTCTGTCTGAATGATTGAACATTTGGAGGCAGACATCCATCGCACCATCCTGATTTGAAACTATATCACCATTTCTTCACTGCCACTAGGTCAAAGTCCTGGAAGTCCCTCCCCAACTGTGGATGTATCTAAATCAGACGGACTCCAGTGGTCCAGGAAGGTGGCTTGCCACCACCTTCTTGAGGGCAATTAGGAATGTGCAATAAATTGCTGGCTGAGCCAATGTGCTCACATCCCAGGAGCAAATGAAAAATAAATTTATAGCAGATGCAATTTAGTGCAGATAAATGTAAAATGATGCATTTTGGAGGGAAAAACATGGAATGGCTATATAATCCAAATGGTACTGTTAAATGGAATGCAAGAGTAGATGGATCTGGGGTGCATATTAAGTTTTTGAAAATAACAAAATAAATTGAAATGCTTGTAAATAGGGGCTTTGAGTACAAAAGTGAAGAGGTTGTGCAGAATTATTATAAATTACAGCTGGGTGTCAGCTGGAGGGTTGTACACAATTCTGGGCAGCACACCTTTGAAAGGATGTCAAGACCTTGGCAAGGCTATGGAAGAGATTTATCAATATGATACCAGGGGTAAAGGGGTGATTGGAGAAATTGGAACAGTTCCCAAGTGAGCAGTAAAGGCTTTGGTTAGATGTAAGAGTGATGTAATTACAAGGGCTTTTCTTCAGCAAGTGAAGAGATGCTGTTTCATTAGGCAAGTAATTGAAGTCACAGATTTAAAATAGTAGACAAAAGGACCAGATGGATAATTAGGTTTTATTTCATAAATTTGTTAATATCTGGAATGGATTACTTGCTGCCCCTCCCACTTGCTGCTTCCCTCTCTAGCTCACCTCTTTCCTTCTCCCAAATTCTCCTGATGAGAGGGGAAGGGAACAATGGAGAGGGGGGTGGGGAGAGGTAGCAAGTAGGTGACATGCGTTCCAAAATGGTCAGTTGGGATGTGTGACTATGTTGGCACCAGTACTAGACAACATTGAAATGAAAAATCAAACACCACATATGCATATTGGCCCTGTTATTCCATGGTATTGAAATGGGACAAGTCGAAATGGAGTCTTGGCTTTTACTCTTTAACTATTGTTGCGAAAACTAAACTTGCCCTGGAGTTGAGTGGAGTTCATGAACTTCTTCAGCTCCTGACCGCCTTGGAGCTTTGTGCATGTGTAGTGGGGGTAGACTACGCATGTGTTTCAACATTCTTTGGTCCAGAACACCTGTGCACGAAGGAAAAATGGTGTTTAGACCCAGGTCAGGTGACCTGTAGTGGAGCACCCTGGAGAAGAGGAGTCCAGGTGGGAAAAGGTCCCAGTTCAGCTCAAAAGAGAGAAGCAGAGTAACTAGGAGAATGATTATCCAAACAGGATAAGGGCTCAAGGTAGCAAATAGTGAGGGCTCAAGAGGAAGCTCTGAAGATCTAAGGAGAAAGCCAAAGATTGGTGACTACATGCAGCAACCATTTGAGCAAAGGTACCTGTTTTGGAGCAGCACTGTTCTGCTTTGGTTTGGCCAAAGAACTGACGTTGCACTTGAGGGAATCCAGGGGACAGAATCCTGGGAAATGAAACATGAGGTGGGCGCTTGTTGACATCATCCAAGTTGGGGCAACTTTTGGAGAGAATTGAGGTTAAATCTTTGACGTGGAGACTGGAATCCCCTATGAGAGAGTTTTTGTAAGATTAGTTTACTTGGTGTTTACTGATATCTGGGTGGATTGTTGAGTGACTAGTGTCCTGTCCTGTCTTGGTTGTATCTGCCATTTACTGTACAGCATGGTGTGTTTGACCACAATTGCCTTCCTCATATTAACTCTGAATTTTAGAGCATAGGATAGATATTGTAAATTGTTTCATCTTTTCGTCCTTGTACAGTAAAGTTTATTTTTGTTTAAAACCTGTGGAATCTTGTGGCTTTATTCACTTAGCAAGTGTCTTGAGGCTCAAACTTTGTCTATTTTAAACAAAACATTACTGGTTCCTAACGGATATGTCCAAAAACTTGGGGACCTGGCCATGGAACATAAGTTATAGAATGCCGGTTTGGCGATCACAGTAGAGTTGGCTAGATTGTACAAACTTCTCTGCCCTAGAAGTTGCAGCCAGAGCTAGGTCCATGGTACTTTGATTTGCTCAGTTGTACAGGGGACACGAAGAATGCTGCAAGAACAATGGTGAATAGGAGGTTTAATGGTTAGGGGAATAGATGCATGTTTGTGGCCATGAACATGAATTCAAGATGATATAGAGTCATAGAGGTTTACAGCATGGAAACAGACCCTTCAGCCCAACTTGTCCATGCTGCCCTTTTAAAACCCTTAAGCTAATCCCGATTGCCTACATTTGGCCCATATCCCTCTATACCCATTGTACCCATGTAACTATCTAAATGCTTTCTGAAAGATAATTGTACCTGCCTCTACTACTATCAACTCTGGCGGTTTGTTCCAGACACTCACCACCCTGAAAAAAATTGCCCTTCTGGACACTTTTTTGTATCTTTCCCTCTCAATCCAATGCCCTTAAACTCACCTATCTTTGGGAAAAGATATTGACTATCTAGCTGATCTGTGCCACTCATTTTATAGACCTCTATAGGATCACTCCTCAGCCTCCTAGGCTGCAGAGAAAAAAGTCCCAGTCTATCCAGCCTCTCCTTACAACTCAATCCATCAAGTCCCAGTAGCATCCTAGTAAATCTTTTCTGCATTCTTTCTAGTTTAATAATATCCTTCCTATAATAGGGAGACCAGAATTGTACAGTATTCCAAATGTGGCCTTACCAATGTCTTGTACAACTTCAAGAAAACATTCCATAAGAACATAAGAAATAGGAGCAGGAGTAGGCCATCTAGCCCTTCAAGCCTGCCCCGCCATTCAATAAGATCATGGCTGATCTGTTGTGGCTCAGTTCCACTTTCCCGCCCTCTCCCCATAACCCTTAATCCCCTCTCTTATCAAGAACCCATCAACCCGCTTCTTAAAAATATTTAGCGAGGCAGCCTCCACCACTTCAACGGGCAGAGAATTCCAGATTCCAACTCCTGTATTCAATGTTCTGACTGATGAAACCAAACATGCTGAGTGCCTTCACCACTGTCCAGCTATGACTCCACTTTCAAGGAGCTATGAACCTGTACCCCTAGATCTCTTTGTTCTGTAACTCTTATTGATTCCCTCACCACCTGCAACAGTCTCAGTCTAGCAGCGATGTCCATTCTGTACGTGCCACCCTCAGTGCTTCCTCCAAGTGGCCAGGAGATTTGCTAGTGTTACATGGGAGGATTTAAACTAGTTTCCCTCAAGTGCCAGAGCCAAGGATGTCACTGGCTGCAGAGCACATCAAAGGGGGATGGTGAACAGCCAGCAATCATAATCCAATCCAGTATCATCAACATGGGTAGAAAGAGGGATGTGGCTCTTCTATCAGAATTTAGGGAGCTAGGTAGGAAATTAGCAAACACAACTTCAAAAAATCTCCAGATCACTCCTGGTAGTGAGGATAGAAGGCGGGGGGGGGGGGCTGCAATTGTGGAGTAGATCAATTCATGGAAAAATGATGCAGGAATGATTCCTGAAATATTGGGACCAACTGTTTTGAAGCAAGTTGAACAAATTTTTCTAATTAATACAGTGCTGCAGGAGATCCTCAGGATAGTGTCAACCAACTTCAACTGCTTCAAGACCTTCCTTCCTCCATAAGATCAAGTGGTGATATGCATTTGCACAATGTTGCATTTGCAACTCCTCAGCCCACTGAAGCAGTTGTTATCCATATGTAACAGGATCTGGATGATTCTCTGGTTTGGGCTGAGAAGTGACAAGTAAGGTAGATGTTACACAAGTATCAGTAAATGACAATGTCCAATGAGAAAATATAAACATCTCCCTTGGACAATCAATGGCATTACCAATTGCTGAATCCCCCACTGTCAACATCTGGGTAGATTGCTATTAATCCGAAATTGAACTGGACCAACCATATAAACACTGGTTTAAAGAGTAGATCAGAGGCTGGAAATTTTGCAGCCAATCACCTGACTCCCACCATCTACAAATGGAATACCCACCATTTACCTGGATGAGTGCAACTCCAGCAAGCACTCCACCCACCTCCTTAAGCATTCAAAAATAAAAAGTGGCAGCTGTCTGTACACTACTAAGGCTCCTTTGACAACTGCTTTCAAAACTATGACCTCTGCCATCTAGAAGGACAAGGCCAGCAGACACATGGGAAGACTACCTGCAATTTCCCTCCAAACCACTCCTCATTCTGACTTGAAAGTATGATATAAGTTCAGTATCTTGAAGTATGCTTCCCAGCAGCATTCTGGATGTACCTGCACTAGATAGACTACAACAGTTCAAAAAGGGGGCTCGCCACCACCCCCGTGAAGGCAGTCAGGGGTGGGCAACAAATGCTGACTTTGCCAGCAACAGCATATATAAAAGAAAAAGGTTGAGGTGCAGATAACCACTTGGAAATTGTTGTGTCTGTATGGAGACCCTGCTCAAAGAAGGGCCAGACTGCCATTAAATACACTGGATACAAGGTTTTCAGGCCTTGGGAAAGGAAACAAAAGGGGGGGGGGAGGTGTCAGTATTGTTGAAGGAGAACATTGTAGTGCTGGACAGAGAGAAGGAGGATGTCCCAGAGAAGTCAAGGATGGAATCTATTTGACTGGAGCTGGGAACTGAAAAATGCAATTCCATTGCTCAGTTTGGTCTATAGGCACCAAAGAGTGAGAAAGATGTACAGCAATAAATTTGTAAACAAATTACAGACAAGTGCAAGAATTATAAAGTTGTAATAGCAGTGGTAGACTTCAGTTACCGAATATAGACTGAAATAGTGGTCGTGTAAAGGACAGCAGGATGTAAGAGTTCCAAGAGTGTCTTTGGGAGAATTTTCTATAGCAATATCTTACCTATCCAGTGAGGAATACATAACCAGTCTTGATTTTTGGGAATGAGATGAACTATGGATCAAGGCTAAAGTATTTGCCGCTATCTTCAGCTAGAAGTGTTGGGTGAATGATCCATCTAGGCCTCCTCCAGTGTTCCGTAGTGTCACAGATGCCAGTCTCCAGCCAATTTGATTCACTCCACGTAATATCAAGAAACTGTTGGAGGCATTGAATACCTCATTACAGCCTTGGTTAAAACGTGGACGAAAGAGCTGAATTCCAGAGGAGAGGTGAGAGTGACAGCTCTTGACATCAAGGAGCTCAAGCAAAACTAATAGCAATGGGTATTGGGGCAAATACTCCAGTGGTTGCAGTCATATCTGGTACATAAGAAGGTGGTTGTGGAGGTTCAGTCATCTCAGCTTCAGGACATCTCTGCAGGAGTCCCTCAGGGTTGTGTTCTTGGCCCAACAATCTTCAGTTGTTTCACCAATGACCTTCATTCCATCATGAGGTCAGAAGTGGGGATGTTTGCGCAATCAGCAATGTTCAGCACCATTCACAACACCTCAAATACTGAAGTTCAAATGTTCAGATGTAACAAGATCTGGACAGTATCCAGGCTTGGGCTGACAAGTGGCAAGTAACATTTGCACCACACAAATGCCAGGCAATGACCATCACCAATAAGTGACAATCTAACCACCATGCCTTAACATTCAATGGTGTTACTATTACTGAATCCCCCATTGTCAGCATCCTTGGGGTTGCTATTGACCAGAAACTCAACTGGACTCACCACATAAACACTGGCTACAAGAGCAGGTCAGAGGTGAGGAATACTGTGCCAAGTAACTCACCTCCTGACTCCCCAGAGCCTATCAACCATCTACAAGGCACAAGTCAGGAGTGTGATGGAATGCTCCCCACTTGCCTGGATGGATGCAGCTCCGACAATACCAAAGAAGCTCAACGTTATCTAAGACAAAACAGCCTGCTTGATTGGCACCACATCTACATTCAATCCTTCCACCACTGTCAATCAGTAGCAGCAGCGTGTACTATCTACAAGATGAACTGCAACACTTCATCAAAGATCTCTAGATAACACCTTCCAAATCCACAACCACTTCCATCCAGAAGGGCAAGAGCAGCAGATACATGGGAGCACTATCACTTGCAAGCTCTTCCCCCAAGCCACTCACCATCCTGACTTGGGAATATATTGCTGTTGCTTCACAGTCGCTGGGTCAAAACCCTGGAATTTCCTCCCTAATGGCATTGTGGGTCAACCCATAGCAGATGGGCTGCAGCAACTCAAGAAGGTGGCTCACTGCCACCTGATGAGCAGTAATTGCTGACCAAGCAGTGATGCCCATGTCCCACACAATAAATAAAAAAGGTGGGATTTACCATCTAACCCACCACATGTTTCATGGCAGCAGGAGGTGAAAGCTGTGTTAAATCGTATAAAACACTGGTTTGGCCAGGCCAGTGTATGCGTTCAGTCTGGGCCATAGATTTTCGAAAGGTTTTGATTTTGATTTATTATTGCCACATGTATTAGTTTACAGTGAAAAGTATTGTTTCTTGTGTGATATACAGACAAAGAAAACGTAGTGTTACAGTCATAGCTAGGGTGTAGAGGAAGATCAACTTGATATGAGCTAGGTCCATTCAAAAGTCTGTTGGCAGCAGGGAAGAAGCTGTTTTTGAGTTGATTGATGTGTCCTCAGACTTTTTCCCAATGGAAGAAGGTGGAAGAGAGAATGTCCGGAGTGCGTGGGGTCCTTGATTGTTCTGGCTGCTTTTCTGAGGCATCAGGAAGTGTAGACAGAGTGGATGGGAGGCTGGTTTGTGTTCGACTGGGCTTCGTTCATGCCCTTTTGTAATTTTTTGTGGTCTTGGGACAGAACAGGAGACATACCAAGCTGTGATACAACCAGAAAGAATGCTTCCTATGATGTAACTGTAAAAGATGGTGAAACTTATAGTGGACATGCCAAATTTCTGTAGCCTCTTAAGAAAGTAGAGGCATTGGAGTGTGTAGAAAAGATGGGCATAATGGTTCCAGGAATGAGGAGCATCAGTTCAGAAGATAGATTAGAAAAACTGGGGCTGTTTTTTCTTAGTGTAAAGAAGGCTGAGAGGAGATTTGATGAAGGCATTAAAAATTATGGCTGCTCTGGGTGAAGTAAACAGAAGTTGCTCCCACTGATAGAAGAATCAAGAACCAGAGGGTGCAGATTTAAGGTAATTGGCAAAAAAAGACATAAGCGATACGAGAAACTGTGTTCTCAGTGTGGTTAAAATGGGGAATACACTAGAGGTATGGTGGAGCAAGTTCAATCAAGGCATTTGAAAGATTTGGATAATTATCTGAAAAGTAAGGAGGAGAAAGCATTGAGAATTGCTTCTTCAGGGAGCCAACACAGGCCAATGGGCCAAAATTTGCCAGTCTCCTCTACTGTAATCATTGTGTAATTACAAGTTTATGTAGGGGTTCCATTGTAAATGTGGACACAAATTTAAAACGTTGAGTGGGCGTTGTGTATGCAATTGCAAGGTTTCCAATATATTTAGAGAATGTATCACAATGTAGAAGTCACTTGCCCCAGAATGACTGCTAAATTGCTGAATTGATCCAGGAACTAGTTTTAATTTCACTATTCCTTCCTTTCACTGTTCCTACCTGATCAGGGGCTACCTCCTATTCTGTCGACAAAACTGCTCCACGTGCATCAGTGTTTCGGCACCAACCCAGTGCTCCTCAATACCATTGTAACCTGAAGTACCTTTCTAATTTGATTTTATTATTGTCACATGTATTAGTATACAGTGAAAAGTATTGTTTCTTGCATGCTATACGGATAAAGCATACCATACGTAGGGAAAGAAAGTGTGTGCAGAATGTAGTGTCACAGTCATAGCTAGAGTATAGAGAAAGATCAACTTAATGCGAGGCAGGTTCATGCCTTTAGTTTCTGGAAAATGAAGTCAAAAGCAAACAATTACAATAAAGCATTTCCAAACTAAATAATAATCCATACCTCTGGTATGACAACATAATTTGTCTGGGAAAAAAATGTAATTTGAATTTGATTAGTTAAGTGTGTGTGCTTTCAGATTACACTTAACTCACCATGTACTTTGAAAACCATATGAGATTCATCAGTTCAGTGTGTGAAAGAGATTTATTGAAGGATTCATTTAGAATACGTCATGCACTTAAGTTCATTGTATAGAAAATTAAATATTTTAAATAATTTTTTGTCACAGATCGTGGCTAAGCTTTTACCCTATCTGATGCTATTTATCCTTCTGTTTTTCCTCCTTGTGCAACCATAAGCCAAAGCTTGAGACACTTATGCAGTTAACCAATGGCTTTGCATCTTTATCCATAGATATTTGATCCGTAAAGTTATCCTCAATCTGTATTCGGTTCATTGAATTCAGCCATGCTGGGAATGTATGTGAGGATTGGTTACATTTTTTTTCCCCCCCACAACCCTCCAAAACTTGGGCTCCTTCCAACTGAAGCTGAACAGCTGCAACCGTTTACTACTGACGTGCTATCCAGAAAAATCTCTTTCAGCAGTGCCCAGGAAGGTGGCAAGCACCTGTAAACCCATACCTCAAAGATGAACTATTCAGGAGAAAACAAGTGAAGGAATCGAGAGGAAATGAAGAGTGAAGGATTAAATAGAATTGCTTTGAATTTAACTAGAATGTTCTTTTGTCATTTTTGAGTAAATATTTCATCAATCTGTGATGTAGGAGACAGCACACAGGCATTTTTGATTCTGTATTCCGGCAACCATCTTGTAATTGGCAAAATCCAATAAAATTCACAAATATATTGGTTTCACAGTCACATTATCTTTGGTGCCCCCCAGGGATTAATCCTTGGTCCTTTCATCTACATGCTGTTCCTTAGTAATATCATCTGAAGGCACAGGTGTTAGTTTTCGCGTTTACATTTGATACTGTCCAGCTCTACATCCATCATCACCTCTTTCAACTCCTCCACTGTTGCTAAATAATCAGTCTGCTTATCTGACGTCTAGTACTGGATAAACAGAGATTTTTCCTTAAAATATCGGAAAGACTGAAACTGTTGTTCCAAGCTTCATTCCCTAAGTACTCACATACACACAGGGCAGGGTAGGTGTGGGAAGATGCGGCGGCACGGGCTCGTTGTGCCAAAGGGCCTGTTTCCCATGCTGGGTTGTTCTTTGTTCTTTGTAAGTACAAGTTCTAGCCCTATTCCTGGCAACAGTCTGAAATTAAACCAGACTGTTCACAACTTAGGTGTCACATTTGATCCACAGATGAGTTTCTGTCATCTCTAAGACCACTCTTTTCTGCTTCTATAACATCTTTCAATTTCACCCATACTTCAGTGCAGCTTTCACTCTTTATGCCTTCATTATCTCTCGTCTTGAGTATTACACTGCAATCCTAGCTGGATCCCGACTTCTACACTATGTATGAGGTCATACAAAACTTAGATGTCAATGCCTTAACTTGCAGTAAGTCCCATTTGCCTGTAATCCTTGTGTTCACTATCTTATATTGGCCCCCGGTCAAGCAACGTCTTGACTTTAAAATTCTCATCCCTTGTCTTGAAACCCCTACTTGGCTTTGTGCATCTCCCTATTTTTGTAATCTCCTTCAATTCTGCAAGCCTCCAAAATATCTGTGTTAAAGTTTAAAGTATATTTATTCGTGTCACAAATAGGTGTACATTAACATTGCAATGAAGTTGCTGTGAAAATCACCTAGTCGCCACACTCCAGGCACCTGTTCAGGTACACTGAGGGAGAATTTGTCATGGCCAATCCACCTAACTAGCACGTCTTTCAGACTGTGGGAGGAAACCAGCTGTGCTCCTCTAATTCTAACCTCTTGTGCATTCCCAATCATAATTGCCTCACTATTGCCTTCAGTTATCCTGGCCCCAAGCTCTGGAATTCTTTCCCCAGACCTCTGCCTACTCTACCTTTTCTCCTAAAACCTACCTCTGAACATTTTGTCATCGAACTTGATATCGCCTTTGTGGCTCTGTGTCATACTTTGTTTCATAGTGCTGCTGTCAGGCCTTGGGATGTTTCATTATGTTAAAGCATTCTATAAATGTAAGTTGTTTTTTGCGATCCTCATGCAACTCAGGCTAGATATCAATTTGCGTAATTCCAAATTATTTCAGACTTTTACCGTGGGTCCATAAGAAATGTAGATTTTAACCACTCACTCCATTCAATTGACAGACACAACATTGTTCTTGGGCCAGTAGGCTGACAAATGGTAGATGGAGTTTAATTTAGACAAACCTGAGGTAATGCATTTTGATAGACTGAATCAGGGCAGAACTTGCTCAGTTAATGGTAGGGTGTTGGGGAGAACAAACAGTTGTTACAGAACAGAGATCTGGTGGTACATGTTACTAGCTCCTTGAAAGTGGAGTCACAGGTGGGCAGAGTTGTCAAGAAGGCATTTGGCATGCTTGGTTTATTGGTCAGAACATTGAATACAGGTGTTGGAATGTCTTATTGAAGTTGTACAAGACATTGGTAAGGCTACACTTGGAATACTATGTGCAATTCTGATCACCCCATTACAGAAAGGATATTATTAAATTAGAAAGAGTGCAGAAAAGCTTTACTACTGGAACTTACTGGAGTGAGTTATAAGGAGGGGCTGAATAGACTGGGACTTTTTTCTCTGGAGCACAGGAGGCTAAGGGGTGACCTTATAGAGGTCTATAAAATAATGAGGGGCATAGACAAGGTAGATAGTCAATATCTTTTCCCAAAGGGGAGTCTAAAACTAGAGGGCATAGGTTTAAGACAAGAGGGGAGAGATACAAAAGTGTCCAGAGGGGCAGTTTTTTCACAGCGTGATGAGTGTCTGGAACAAGCTGTTAGAGGTAGTATTAGAGGTGAGTACAATTTTGTCTTTTAAAAAGCATTTGGATAGTTACATGGGTATGATGGTTATAGAGGGTTATGGGCCAAATGTGGACATTTGGGATTAGCTTAGGGGTTTCTTTAAAAAAAAGGCAGCATGGACAAGTTGGGCTGAAGGGCTGTTAATCTTGAACTAAATCACTTCTTTATTAAACAAAATAGCAAATCCCAATGCTTATCCCACCTCCCTTTGCTGCTACCACATATTCCTCCACATAGCTTTAAACAAACCTAATGACTTCTGGTGAAGTTGTGGCGACATGACCACCTAATTGTACTGGCCAGGCACGAACTAGGATCAAACTCCTCCTTCAAGCCAAAAGCTTGAGGCTCCCTTCCATGATGGTTCTTCCTTGTGATTATTGCTAATTTGGCTAAGTTTGGCAGTATTAGTTACTTTCTTGCGACTGTGTCTGCTTGCATTCCCCTGTTCTGACAGATTACCATAAACGTCCATCTTAATGGCCTTCCATCCTTCAGTCGTTGTTTCCTACGTCCCATGTGATTGTTAACAACCATTTATTCATTGCACTTCAAAGGTGATCACTATCAGTTTGAAGTCCTGGGACTTCCTGCTGTTTTGTATCCTGCGGCTTAGCCTGCCTATGTAATTCCTTGTAGTGTCTCTGTAACTTAGGGAATGGCTATCAGCCTTCAGTGTCTCTCTTTTACTTAGCCAATTTTCCAGCAACATTTGGACCAGGACCATACCATCAATAAGGCCACATGCCTCGAAGTTCAACCTGATGATGGCTTCTAGTAGCATTGAAATGTGTGTAGGAGTTACAAGAGTGCCTTTGAACAAACTAGTAGTTTCAGGCTTATCCCAGCAACTCTACCTTGTATCGATAGTTACATCTGCATTTGTCTTTGGTCGACTGGGAAGAAGGTTCTGTCACTCATTCCATCTTGGAGAAGAGTTCTAAAGACTGGGGAAACTCCAGTGTTTATTTTTCTTGCCAAGGGTTTAGATTGATATAGAATTATGATGCAGCTGTTGTAATTCTGTTGTAAATATGGAAGTCTTCCCTTAAGCAATTGCATGTTCTGCTTGGTCCAAATTCCGTACAAGACTGAAAGCCGAGCCACATCTCACTGCTCTAGAGGGTGCTGTTTGCCATCAAATTGTGCCAAATTGCGCAACACTGTGTTGAAAATGATGAACAAGTTATTTGATCAGGCTGCCATTAATTGTAAAATATTTTCTTAAAATACTTTGCGTTAAGCATTATGACCTTTTGTTAGTGCCCATTATTAACCTAATAGGACTTTAAATGTTTATTGTAAAGTTATTATTGCCAATAAATAGAACCATTTTCATGTAAATTCTTCCATCGTACTCACATTCTATTTGTTCTTGTAACGGTGGTTGAGTAATTCTTGAAGTTACCTGGCAGGAATATAGTTCACATCAATGAAAAAGTGTTATTTTTAATGACTCATGTGGAAACTTTGTGGGAGGCAGAAAAGGCACTTGCACGGCATTTCACTGTTGCATTTCAGTTATGTTGGCAGGGTAAATATGTCCACTGCTGTGTCTTTAGAAATTCCAAGTTCTTATATTTTTGGCCCTTTTGAGAAATGACTCTCAACTGTAACGTTGCAAAGTGTATTGAACCAGAAGAGTACATTCAAAATCTACCCAGAAATATTGCTATTGGCCTAAAAAAAATCATGTTTTGATTCTTATTCTAACAACGGAAACTGCGTGCATATTTAGTTTTGGTATTCTTTTTCAATTGACTTGGATGCAGTTGACTCATGACTGCAGCATAGTCAACTGCTGTTGTTTGCAACCCCCCTTTGAACGCATTTGTTTACTCTTGCAAATGTGGTTGGGCTCTTATTTGCGGTTCGTGGTCCCAGAACTTCACTCATCAGCGATTTTAAAATGTTCAACTCTCACTGTTCCCACGTCACTCGCATGGAGAAAATGTGCACTGCACTTGTACTGGCTCGGCCCGTGCACAAGTTCGCAATCTCACCCTTGGAGAATTTGAGTGAGTAAAACCCCCGCGAGCAGCAGGAGTTGACTGTAGTTATTTTTACTGGACTTGTGATCCGAAGGCCCGAATTCAGAATCGAGAGAATGAGAATATAATCCCACCATGGTGGTTTAAAATTTTAAGCTGTATATCAGTAAAATTAACCATGAGGTGGTTTGATTGTGATTATGGGATTGTTCTCTTATACCCTAACGCAAGCCATTCAGGCATATCAAGCTACGATAAAGAATATGGACTGCAGTGGTTTGATAAGGCCTACACTTACCACTAAGGGTGCAATAACATCTTAAGAACGAATTTTTTTTAAAAATCCAATTAATAAGACAGCGAGATAATTCAGTTCTGCAAAACCGAACAAGTCTCGCAAAGTAAATCTCGTTAGCTTGAATTCAGAATGCTGTCTTTCATGCTTTCACCTTTAAAGTCATAAAAGAAGGAAGCAGCTGGAGTGAAATAGTTTCAGATGAGCCTACCTCGTAGGAAGCGGGTTTCTGGGTTATGTCATTGTCATCTTAATCTAATGTTATGAAGATTACAAAATAGTGACATATCTCTGCATACTTTCGCTTCCGTTCCTGTGCGCTTGAACTGCTTTACCAGCTGCAGTTATCACCAGGGTATTGCATCAGAGAAATAGATCCCCTTTTCCTCTAGAGAGGCTTAAAAATATAAACATTAAAAAAATTCAAAATATTGCACGAGTTTGGGATTATGGTAGTTTTTTAAAAAAACTGTTTACCTGAAAATGTTCAAACAAAATTTCAAGCACTTTTAACATTAACTAACTGATTGCATTTGCCATTGTTCACCCAGGTTGGAGTGTAATTGTGTATAGCTTTTTCACCCCTTCTCCCAGATTAATCCATGTGTAGTATAATTTTCTGTCTCACTTAAGTATGGAAGCTTCATTTGTAGATCTCTCTGCCAAGATTTCTGATAGACAAGGGAATTAAGGGTTATGGGGAGAAAGCGGGAAAGTGGAACTGATCCACTTCAGATCAGCCTTGATCTTATTGAATGGCAGGGCAGGCTCGAAGGGCTGGATGGCCTACTCCTGCTCCTATTTCTTATGCTCTTATATTGTTTGTTATGGCAGTGCTCCACTGTGCCACCAGAATGCGAGTCAGTTAGTGGCTTGGTGATAATTATGATGTGGAACGTTAATGTTTTGATCGTGAAAAGCTAAGACAGTTGTACGCTTGTTCTCTAGCATTGCAGTGTAAGTATAAGGAATAGATGACAATTTTAAGTGCAGTGCCCAGGAAACTGGTTGGAAATTTATGCAACTCATCTTGGCTTTGCTTCCCAGAATACAGAAAGACATATTAGGTAAATTAGTTCACCTGTTTTTAAATCACTATTATATTTAGAATTTGAGTCTAACACCTTTTTACGTTTTAGGAAAGGAAGAAAATGCAGACAACCTGGGGCCTGAAGCTCAAACGCGCAGTGATGGTTGCACAGGTACTGACAAATTCTTTACATTGGATAAATAATCAATCTCATCTGTACACTGCGGTTAATTATCTTGCTTGCAGTTCAGTGTTTGATCAGATAACTAGACGTGGAGGCAAGAGGAAAGGATAACCAATATAGATCAAAATTAATTGTCTAAAACTAATAGTGATTAATATTTTGATACAGGCAGAATACTGTGGATTCTGGAATCTGAAACAGAAAATGCTGGAAAATCTCAGCAGGTGTGACAGCATCTGTGGCAAGATTGAGATCAGAGCTCTGGTGAAGGGTCATCCTGACTCGAAGGTTTGGCTCTATTCTCTCTCTACAGATCCCATCAGACCTGCTGAGATTTTCCAGCATTTTTTTGTTGGTGTGTGATGAATATTTTGTTCATTTGCTCCTATTTATGAATGTTAAATTAATTAGTTATCTAATTCATACCTTGAATGTGAGAAGTAAAAACACATTCCATGTAATCTCATTTATTGCAAGATGGAGCATTGCACTCTGGTTCTCCTGCAGTTTATTGTGCATAGTTTAGCTTTCTGTTCACCTTAACTGTTTCCTTACCAACATTCCTTGAATTTGGATTGATGTCCATACAAATACAAGTTAATAAAACTATTGGGAAAGTGGGGGGAAAAACATTACTCACTGGGAGAATTAGATGTCCCATCTTTTATTAAAATTATCAGTTATTTTCATCACAAACATTCTCTAACTTTTTTTTGGGCTTTGCTTTAGTAAACTTAGTTTAACCTATTAAATTTAATGACTCCTTTGCAGCAATTCATTAATCCTTAAATGGACTAATAATGACATTTTTAAGCTGTACTTTATGATCATCAAAGTGAGCAACATCAAGTAAATATTGTTTCACTCATTACTAGGCCAGATATAATGTAGACAGGCAAAGTAAAGATCCTTCTGTGCCACCCTAACAATAGATGAGGGGGAGAGAAGTTTGGGACCCCCTTCCTACCACTTTAGGCTGCAAGTCTCCTGGTAAATTGCTGTGTTTTCCTTTCCCTTCATATCACCTTCATGTCTCCCTCAACTCAAGGGACCAAAGGCTTTATATTTTTCTTCCGGGTACTGAGAAATTGTTAGAAATCCAGTTTAACACTTGTGCTTGGTCAGACAAGCATTATGTACAAAATATTTTCCACTGGCCAAACAGATGAAAATTTCAGTGGTGCATTATTTTCCTGTAACTTGCCTGATTTAAGGCAACCTTTCAGTTGCTCCATTCTGGATTCCGATTTAAATAAAATGTCATCTGTTCCTCTCAAAATGAATATTGTGCACCCCAACTTACCAGCCCTGGGATGAAATAATTTAACAAAGAACAAAAACAGCCTGGGAAACAAGCCCTTTGGCCCAACGAACCCGCGCCGCCATCTCGACACCACCAGTCCCCCCCCTTCCACCCACGACCCTTGTCTAATGTTTTATGGCCATCCAGATTGAAGGAAACTGATTGGCAGGAATAAATTGTCCCTAAATCAGCCTAACAGCACATCTTTGGGGCGTGGGAGGAAACCGGAGCACCTGGAGAAAACCCACGCAAGCACGGGGAGAATGTGCAAACTCCCACAGACACCGGCCCAAATCCATGTGTCTGCACAGCAATCAGCGATAGTCACTGAGCTGTCGTCTTGCCCAGTATCTGGTCCAGTTTAGGCGCACACTAACGACATGAAACACTAGGCCAATCTCGAACAACCAAGAGCAGCCCAAGTACGACCCATTGCGTGTAGGCCCCTCGTTGGACACAAGGCGGACCGACTTAAAACCTGTGAATGAAAAGGGAAAAAAAACATTATTATCGTACCATATCCATTTACCTTACCAGGGACGCCCCAATGCAAATGACCCTTATTTAAAACAATCTCCTATATGCACCCATCTCCAACCCACTCATGTGCCTGTCTAAGTTACTCTTAAATGACTCTAGCGTGTTTGCCTCCACCACCTTACTTGGCAGAGCATTCCATACCACCACCCCCCCCCCCACCCCCACCCCCACCCTCTGTGTGAAAAACCTCCCTCTAATATCTGTGTTGTACCTCTCCCCGCCTCACCTTAAGTCCATGGCCCCTTGTCCTATGTGTCTCTACCGTAGGAAATAGCTTACCTCTGCTTACTCTCTATCTATACCCTTCATAATCTTATATACCTCTATTAGATCCCCCCTTAGTTGGCGTCTTTCAAGGGAAAAGAGCCCCAATTTCTTCAATCTTTCCTCATACCCCAGTCCTTCCATACCAGGCAACATCCTGGTAAACCTCCTCTGCACTCTCTCCAGAGTCTCCACGTCCTTCTGGTAGTAAGGCGACCAGAACTGGATGCAGTACTCTAAATGCGGCGTAACCAACGTTCTGTACAACTGCAACATTAGACTCCAGCTCTTATATTCTATACCCCTTCCTATAAAGGTTAACATACCATAGGCTTTCTTCACCACACTCTCCACTTGCACTGCCACCTTCAAAGACTTGTGCACTTGCACCCCCAGGTCTCGCTGCGATTCTATACTCCGTATGGGCTTACCCTTTATCATATAACTCCCCCCTACATTATTCCGGCCAAAATGCATCACCTCACATTTATCTGGATTAAACTCCATTTGCCATGTATCTGCCCAATCAACCAGCCTATCAATATCCCGCTGTATTGCCAGACACTGCTCCTCACTGCCTGCCAATCCAGCCACCTTGGTGTCATCAGCAAATTTGCTGATCACACACCTACTCCCTCTTCCAAATCATTTATATACATGACAAAGAGAAGAGGTCCCAGTACTGAGCCCTGTGGCACACCACTAGTGACCTCCAGCTAGAAAAGGACCCCTCCACTACTACTCTCTGACTCCTCTTTGCAAGCCAGTTCGTTACCCATCTAGATACCTGACCACATATCCCATGAGCTTTAATCTTCTGTACCAACCTACCATGAGGGACTTTGTCAAATGCCTTACTGAAATCCATGTAGACGACATCAACGGCTTGTCCTTCGTCAACCATTTTTGTCACCTCTTCAAAGAATTCTACCAGATTCGTAAGGCAAGACTTCCCCTTTACAAAGCCATGCTGCGTATCCTTAATCAGATCGCAACGCTCTAAGTGCGCATACATCCTATCCCTAAGAATCCTCTCCATCAACTTGCCTACCACTAACGTTAAACTCACCGGCCTATAGTTACCCGGGCTATCTCTCCTACCCTTTTTAAACAAGGGTACCACGTTTGCTATCCTCTAGGACCTCACCTGTGTCCAAAGAAGAGACAAAGATTCATGTCAGAGGCCCAGCAATCTCATCCTTCACCTCCCTTAGCAGCCTAGGATAAATGCCATCGGGCCCCGAGATTTATCGGTTTTAATGCCAGCTAAAAGCCCTAACACTACTACCCTCGTAGATCTTTCAATTGGTCTACTGCTCCCTCGATGACCATACCAGACATCAAGTCCCCCTCCTTCGTGAATACCGACGCAAAGTATTCATTCAGGATCTCCCCCATTCCCTCTGCCTCTAAGCACAATTCCCCACATCTGTCCCTGAGAGGACCGATTTTACCCCTAGCCACCCTTTTGTTCTTAAGGTAGGAGTAAAACGCCTTTGGATTCTCCTTAACCCTACCTGCCAAAGCCACCTCATGCCCCCTCTTTGCTCTCCTAACTCCCCGTTTGAGATCCCTCCTACTCTCTCTGTATTCCTCTAACGCTCTCTGTTCCCAGCTGCTTAGATCTAACATACGCCTCTAGTTTCTTCCTAACCAGGTCTTCTATATCTCTAGTAATCCACGGCTCTCTAATCCTACCTTTCCCATCCTTTCTCCTAACCGGCACATGCCTTTCCTGCACCCATTGCAGTTTCCCCTTGAAAGACTCCCACATGCTTAACGTGGTCTTGCCTTCCAACAGCCTATCCCAGTCTGTATCCCTAAGCTCCTGCCTAATCTGGCTGTATCTAGCCTTCCCCCAATTTAGCACCCTCCCCTTAGGACAGCTCTCATCTTTTTCCATTCGTATCCTAAAGTAGGCGGAGCTGTGGTCACTATTAGCCACATGTTTGCCTACCGCAACCTCAACCACCTGACCCAGCTCATTGCCCAGAACTAAATCCAGTATAGCCCCCTCTCTAGTCGGGCTATCTACATACTGTTGCAAGGATCCTTCCAATACACATCTGACGAATTCCTCCCCGACCGACCGACACCTTTCCGCCTCCCCCCCCCCCCCCCCCCCCGACCCAACCAGCTCTAGGCACCTTCCAAACCACCCCAGGGAGATTAAAATCTCCCATTACAACAACCCTGTTCTTCCTACACTTATCCAAAATGTCCCTACATATACCCTCTTCCACTGCCCGTGGGCTGTTGAGCGGCCTATAGTACACTCCTAGTATAGTAATGGCCTCCTTCCTATTCCTCAACTCCACCCACAGAGACTCAATTCCCAACCCCTCCATGTTATCCTCCCTCTGCACCGCTGTGATCTGCTCCCTAACTAAGAGCGCTACTCCCCCTCCTCTTTTCAACCCTCCCCTATCACACCTAAAACACTTATACCCTGGAATATTTAGCTGCCAGTCCTGCCCCTCCTTTAACCACGTGTCTGTCACTGCCACCACATCTAAATTCCTCGCGAACATCAAGGCCCTAAGTTCATCTGTCTTACCCGTCACACTCCTCGCATTAAAACAGATGCACCGAAGACCCTCAGGCCCTCTTGCATCCTCCTCCTCCTGGGAGATTTTCCTATCATCTAGACTTACCCTGACCTCCAAATCACTCCCGCTCCCAGTGCCTAAGCTGTGTCTCTCCTCCCCACCCCTCCTCCATATTAGTTTAAACCCTGCCTAAACAGTCCAGCCAGCCTCCCAGCTAAAATATGTGTACCCTTCCCATTTAAGTGTTCCCTATCCCTCTTATACAAGTGCCCTTCCTTTGCAAAGACTTCCCAATGGTCAACAAAACTAAAACCGTCTGTCCTGCACCAATCCCTCAGCCACGCATTCAGCTGCAGGATCTCATTATTTTTATCCCTGCTATTGCTGGGCACTGGCAGCACCCTGGAGGCCCTGCACTTCAGTCTGGCTCTCAACTCCTTGAACTGCCTACGTATTTTCCCCCCCTACTCTTCCTTCCTACGTCCTTCTCACCTACGTGTATAATTACATCTGCCTGGGTCCCTTGGCCCTTGAAGATTCCCTCTACCCTCTCCGACACATCCTGTACCCCTGCTCCAGGGAGGCAGACTACCATCCTGGAGCCCTGCTTTTGTCCACAGAAACGCCTATCAATTCCTCTAACCCTCCCATCCCCCACCACTATCTCACATCCAGCCCCTTTCCTTCCCCCTGAGGCATTCTGCTCTTCCTCTCGTACCCTTTCCACCTCAGTTGGCACCTTACCCCTGCTATCTTGAGAGACTACCCCTGGGGTAGCCTTTGGAACATTACTCCTCTTCTTTTTCCCCTTCCTAACTGTAACCCACCCATCCCCCCTCCTAGGCTCTGGGATCCCCTCTTGAACGTGGTTCCTATTCATTAGTGCCTCATTTTCCCTAACTAAAAATAATTCCTCCAGCCTCATGGGTGGCTCAGGGATTGGTGTGGGAGGAATGGGTTTGAATTTATGGGGCATTGGCACCAGTATTGGGGTAGGTGGGACCTGTTCGGGAGGGATGGGGTTGGTCTGAACCGTGCTGGGACCAGAGTGCTGGCGAATCGAGTAAAGAGGACTGTAGACAGGGCTTTAAACTAATTAGCGGGGGGGAGGGTGTGAGGGTAGGTGACCTTACGAGGTCTAAAGTTAAGGAGAGTGTACATGTAAGGGAAGAGGCCAAGGATGTCCCAATAATAGAGGGAGTAGGGGGCGTGAGTATAGTTGGTGGCGTTGCGGCAAATAGGGTCCAGGTGAAGGCTGGGATGAAAGCACTTTATCTGAATGCACGAAGCATTCGGAATAAAGTGGATGAGCTGATGGCGCAGATGGACACAAATGGATACGATCTGGTGGCCATTACAGAGACGTGGCTGCAGGGTGACAGGGACTGGGAGCTGAATGTACAGGGCTATCAAGTGTTTAGGAAGGATAGGCAGGAGGGAAAAGGGGGGGGCGTAGCTCTACTGATTAAGGATAGCATCACGGTGGTAGCAAGGGATGATATTGGAGCCAAGGAGCAGAGGGTGGAATCGTTGTGGGTGGAGATTAGGAACAGCAAAGGGAGGAAAACGCTGGTGGGTGTCATCTATAGGCCCCCGAATAATGATCTGGAGATGGGGGCGGGCTGTTAACGCGCAAATAAGTGCGGCGTGCAGGAATGGGACGGCCGTAGTTATGGGGGACTTCAATCTGCATATTGATTGGTCGACCCATGTTGGACGTGGGGGGCTCGAGGAAGAGTTCTTGGAATGCTGCCGGGATAGTTTCCTCGAACAGTGTGTGTTGGAGCCGACGAGGGAGCGAGCTATCTTGGATCTGGTGCTATGTAATGAAGCGGGTAGAATTAGGGACCTTGTGGTGAAGGATCCTCTTGGGGAGAGTGATCATTGTATGGTGGAGTTTCTGGTGCAGATGGAGGAGGAGAAAGTAGGTTCCCGGACACGCGTCCTTTGTTTGAATAGAGGGAAATACGGTAGGATGAGAGAAGAATTGGCGAATGTGGACTGGGAGAGCGCGTTGGAGGGAGGGTCTGTGGAGGATCTTTAAGGAGATCTTTCTTGGTGCTCAATGGAAATTTATTCCGATGGTCAAAAAGGATAGTAGGAGGAGAGGTAATAAGCCGTGGATAACAAAGGAGGTGAAGGAAAGTGTTAAACTAAAAGCGGAGGAATTTAGAGTAGCTAAGAGTAGTGGGCGAGAAGAGGATTGGGAGAGGTTTAAATGTCAACAAAGATTGACAAAGAAGTTGATAAGGAAGGGTAGGAGAAACTATGAAGCTGGGCTAGCGCTTAATATAAAAAAGGATAGCAAGAGTTTTTATAAATATATAAAAAGGAAGAGGCTGGCTAGGGTGAATGTTGGTCCTTTAGAGGATGAGAAAGGGGACCTAGTGGTAGGGGATGGGGATATGGCTAAGGTATTGAATAACTTTTTTGTTTCTGTCTTCACGGAGGAGGACGTGAATAATTTGCCGGGTGTTAGAGATGGAAAGGTGGTAGGACTGGAGGGTCTTAATGACATTACTGTTACTAGAAAGGTGGTGCTCGACAGA
This sequence comes from Carcharhinus amblyrhynchos, assembly GCF_965287045.1. Lineage (NCBI taxonomy): Eukaryota > Metazoa > Chordata > Chondrichthyes > Carcharhiniformes > Carcharhinidae > Carcharhinus > Carcharhinus amblyrhynchos. Next base: position 119,697,125 of record NC_137325.1, read on the forward strand.
CTGGAGGGGCTGATTGTGGACAAGTCCCCAGGACCGGATGGAATGCATCCGAGGGTTCTGAAAGAAATGGCGGAGGTTATAGTGGATGCCTTGGTGGTTATTTTCCAGACGTCGCTGGATTCCGGGGAAGTGCCGGAAGATTGGAAAACGGCTAATGTTACGCCGTTGTTTAAGAAGGGTGCCAGGCAAAAGGCGGGGAATTATAGGCCGGTTAGTTTAACGTCTGTGGTAGGTAAAATGTTAGAATCTGTCATTAAGGAGGAAATTGCGAGGCATCTTGAAGGGAATTGCTTGATAGAGCAGACGCAGCACGGTTTCATTAAAGGGAAGTCGTGTCTGACAAATTTACTGGAGTTCTATGAGGATGTGTCTAGGGCGGTGGATAGAGGAGAGCCGGTGGATGTGGTCTTTCTAGATTTTCAGAAGGCGTTTGACAAAGTGCCTCACAAGAGGTTATTGCAGAAGGTCGAGGGACATGGAGTTGGGGGTAGGGTGTTAGCGTGGATAAAGGATTGGTTGTCAAATAGGAGGCAGAGAGTGGGGGTCAACGGGTGCTATTCGGATTGGCGGATGGTGACTAGTGGAGTGCCCCAGGGGTCGGTGCTGGGGCCTCAGCTTTTTACCATTTATATAGATGATCTGGAGGAGGGAACCAAGTGTAGAGTGTCGAAATTTGCTGATGACACCAAGATTGGGGGAACGGCAATTTGTGCGGAGGGTGTTGAGAGTCTGCAGAGGGATCTAGATAGGCTGGGCGAATGGGCCGGGAAATGGCAAATGGAATTTAATGTTGGCAAGTGTGAGGTGGTCCACTTTGGTAGGAAAAATGGTAGGAAGGACTATTACTTACGAGGCGAAAAACTGCAGCAGGCGACGGTGCAGAGGGACCTCGGGGTCCTTGTGCATGAGTCGCAAAAACCCAGCTTGCAGGTGCAGCATGTGGTCAGGAAGGCGAATGGGATGCTGGCCTTCATAGCGAGGGGGATTGAATATAAAAGTAGGGAGGTCTTGCTGCAGCTGTATAGGGCATTGGTGAGGCCGCAACTGGAATACTGTGTGCATTTTTGGGCGCCGCACCTGCGCAAAGATATTTTGGCCTTGGAGGGAGTGCAGAGGAGGTTTACTAAGCTGATACCGGAGTTGAGGGGGTTGGGCTATGAGGAGAGGCTGAATAAACTGGGCTTGTACTCGTTAGAGTTTAGAAGAATGAGAGGAGATCTCATTGAGACGTATAAGATGATGAATGGGATGGATAGGATAGAGGTGGAAAGACTCTTCCCGCTCAAAAAAGACAATAGGACTAGGGGGCACAGCCTCAAGATAAAAGGGGGGCGGTTTAGAACGGAGTTGAGGAGGAACTTCTTCACTCAAAGGGTGGTGAATCTCTGGAATTCTCTGCCCGTTGAAGTGGTGGAGGCTGCCTCGCTAAATATTTTTAAGACGCGGGTTGATGGGTTTTTGATAGGAGAGGGGATTAAGGGTTGTGGGGAGAGGGCGGGAAAGTGGAACTGAGCAGCGACAGATCAGCCATGATCTTATTGAATGGCGGGGCAGGCTCGAAGGGCTGGATGGCCTACTCCTGCTCCTATTTCTTATGTTCTTATGTTCTCAACTCCAGTTGCCTAACCCGGGCCCTCAAACGCTGCAACTCCAGACATTTGGTGCAGATGTGGACTGTCCGGAGATGCTGTGTCCCCAGGAACTCCCACGTATTGCACCTTACACAGCTGACACGTCTCCCCATGGACCCTGCCATTTATTTGACCACCCTTAAACTTATGAACACAGTTAGAAAAATTTGACCAGTATCTCACCTTGCCTAAGCCTGCTCTCGCCTAAGCCCTGTGAGCCAAAGCCCTTTCAGTACTCACTCAGCACCCGCCTCACTCCGCTGCCCGCTCCCGATACTGTCTACTGTGGCCTTGTTTTTGTACTCCCGCGCTCCCTTCCCAACAGCCCTTGCACTTAGGACCTGCTACGGAAAGCGCAAAATGCAAAAAAAAACCCGCGAACCAGCAATGCAATTGGGAGAAAACAGTACACTCGCAGTTTACACTCACCAGACACCAGTACACTGCTCCGGAGAACAATGAGACCCTAATAGTGATTTGAATAATGCAGTGAGCTGCAACATTCCATGAGCTGATTCATCTGGCATAACGGCACATTTTCATTGCTTGCGGCTTCTTGAAACAAAAATCAAGTTTTGAGGTCACGTACCAACCAACTCGAGAACAATTTCTTCCCTGCTGCCATCAGACTTTTGAATGGATCTACCTCACATTAAGTTGATCTTTCTCTACACCCTAGATATGACTGTAACAGTATATTCTGCACTCTCTCCTTCCCTATGAACGGTTTGTCTGTATAGCACACAGGAAACAGTACTTTTCACTGTATACTAAAATGTGTGACAATAATCAATCAAATCAAACTTGAACATAGTTCTTTCCCAAATCCTTACTATGAGCAACAAATGATCTAAAATCCCAAAATATTTCAGCTGAGTTTTTTTTTGCAAAAAAATCTCATGGGGCAGGTATCCTACTTAAAATTTAAGTACAGCACATGTAATTTACAGTTATTTATCATTGTCACAAATAAGTTTACAATAACACTGCAGTGAAGTCACTGTGAAAATCCCCTAGTTGCCACACGTTGGTACCTGTCCTGGTACACCAAGAGAGAGTTTAGTATGGCCAATGCACCTAACCCGCACGTCTTTCGGATGGTGGGAGGAAAACAGAGGAAACCCATGTAGACACGGGAAGAATGTACAGACTCCGCACAGACAGCGACCCAAGCCAAGAATCAAACCTAGGCCCGTGGCACTGAGGCAGCAGTGCTAACCACTGTTCTTGTAACTGCATTGCAAAACTTGAAGCATTCTATTGCTACTGTCTTTTAGAAGGAAACATTTATATTCAAATAGTGACCTGATCAAAAGAAGTTGAGACATCAAGAGAGCTCCCAATTCTTCTGTATTCCCGTGAGCTTTCCAGCATCAAGCATTGTATGTGGCAGGGGAAACCCAAGTTTAATATTTTAGCTGAAAATATTCTCTTAGCACTGAAATATTCTCCTGTATTGCACCTAAGTACCACCTAGATCGTATGCTTACGTTCTTGAGTGAGGTTTGAAACTACAAAGCAAGAATGCTAACTAAGAAGCAAACATGTTACTGCTTGGCTAAGCTTTTAGATCTCTATCAATTAAAACCAAAGTCTTAATTTTAAAATCATAAAATTTTATGTATAAAACAGGCCATTCAATCTATTCCTGCCCAGTCTGAATTATGTAATTAAAAATAATTTTGAATCTTTACATTCATGTTGAAGAACTTCAGAAAGGTTTGTAAAATTACTTGATTTGGAACAATGCTGTCAATAACTTTGAATATTTTTCAATAGTTAATGAAGAAGGCTGTGATTCTGATGGAGAGAATTGCTTCCAAAATTCTACTGCAGGAGATGAGCAGAGCCATGATCCAAATGTGCAAGAATACCTTCAGCAAGGCGACACTGCTGTCATTTTCCCTGAAGCACCAGAAGAGCAGCATAGACGAGGCACGCCGGAAACTTGTGGACAAGAAGAAAATGGTAACTTATATTTTTTTGAAGAAGAAACTGACTTGAAAACAACTTCTTCCCTGCTGCCATTAGACTTTTGTATGGACCTACTTTATATTAAGACTATGGCACTACATTTTGCACCCACTCCTTTCCTTTATGAATGGTGTGCTTTGTCTATAGGGCTGAATTTTACTTTACTGAGTCATGACTTTTAAACAGTACAATCTATACGTTAACAAAATAATACTGTAATCCACGCACTGGGCGTCTAACCTCAGATTGCAGTCTGTTCTTGGTGCTCTGACAACCAGATATACTAATTTATGTGACAATGATAAATCAAAGCAGAGGAAAATAGATCAGCTTTTTTTCACTTGTCCATGAAAGAACCACTACAAGTAAGATGTGGTTTACATTGTGAATGAGCAAAACACTAGTCAGAAAATCAAGACACAAGCAAAATTCTGCAATGCTTGCAATCAATGACCAAAACAAAAAAATTCTGCAAATGCTCAACGTGTCAGGCAGATCTGTGGAGAGAGAGAATGTGTGTGTTTCAGGTCAATTCTAATAAAAGGTCATCTACCTGTTATGTCAGTTCTTGTTTCTTTGGATGGCACGGTGGTTAGCCTGTCAGCACCAGGGTCCCAGGTTCAATTCCAGCCTTGGGTCACTGTCAGTGTGGAGTTTGCACATTCTCCTCATGTCTGTATGGGTTTCCTCCAGGTGCTCTGGTTCCCCCCCACAGTCCAAAGATATGCAGGTTAGGTGGATTGGCCATGTTAAATTCTCCCTAGTGGTAGGGGGATTAGCAGGGTAAATGCATGGGATTGTGGCGATGGAGCCTTGATGGGACTTTGGTCAGTACAGACTCGATGGGCCAAATGTTGTCCTTTTGCACTGTAGGGATTCTATGATTCTCTCCACAGATGCTGCTTGACTTGCTGAGTATTTCCAGCAACTTTTGTTTTTAATTCAGAAAACCAATTTTACTCATTGCTCTTGGAATTGAACTAACACTGTTTAACTCCACCTGCTGAACTTCATGCTCACCTCTATCCTTGAGTATCCCTGCCTGCATGTAGCTGAATCATGCCTTGTGTTTGCTTAAATATGTTGCTCAATTGCATCAGGTCTGTTACCATTTGCACCTGTAAATAAAACATGCATGAATTCTCTCAGGTTCAGCATTTACCTTGGATGTCCCCAGACTGTTGGGCAAGATAGAGGGATCCAAAGCACAGCAGAAAATTAATGCTCAAAATTGAACAAAGTTAAATGTGTATCCAAAGCAGTTAGTCATTCTACAATGGAAAAGATTGAGGTTGCATTGTGTGTTTTTATAAATATATAAAAAGGAAGAGGCTGGCTAGGGTGAACGTTGGTCCTTTAGAGGATGAGAAAGGGGACCTAGTGGTAGGGGATGGGGATATGGCTAAGGTATTGAATAACTTTTTTGTTTCTGTCTTCACGGAGGAGGACGTGAATAATTTGCCGGGTGTTAGAGATGGAAAGGTGGTAGGAATGGAGGGTCTTAATGACGTTACTGTTACTAGAGAGGTGGTGCTCGACAGACTGGAGGGGCTGATTGTGGACAAGTCCCCAGGACCGGATGGAATGCATCCGAGGGTTCTGAAAGAAATGGCGGAGGTTATAGTGGATGCCTTGGTGGTTATTTTCCAGACGTCGCTGGATTCCGGGGAAGTGCCGGAAGATTGGAAAACGGCTAATGTTACGCCGTTGTTTAAGAAGGGTGCCAGGCAAAAGGCGGGGAATTATAGGCCGGTTAGTTTAACATCTGTGGTAGGTAAAATGTTAGAATCCGTCATTAAGGAGGAAATTGCGAGGCATCTTGAAGGGAATTGCTTGATAGGGCGGACGCAACACGGTTTCATTAAAGGGAAGTCGTGTCTGACAAATTTACTGGAGTTCTATGAGGATGTGTCTAGGGCAGTGGATAGAGGAGAGCCGGTGGATGTGGTCTTTCTGGATTTTCAGAAGGCGTTTGACAAGGTACCTCACAAGAGGTTATTGCAGAAGGTCAGGGGACATGGAGTTGGGGGTAGGGTGTTAGCGTGGATAGAGGATTGGTTGTCAAATAGGAGGCAGAGAGTGGGGGTCAATGGGTGCTATTCGGATTGGCGGTTGGTGACTAGTGGGGTGCCCCAGGGGTCGGTGCTGGGGCCTCAGCTATTTACCATTTATATAGATGATCTGGAGGAGGGAACCGAGTGCAGGGTGTCGAAATTTGCTGATGACACCAAGATTGGGGGAAAGGCAAATTGTGCGGAGGGTGTGGAGAGTCTGCAGAAGGATCTAGATAGGCTGGGCGAATGGGCCAGGAACTGGCAAATGGAATTTAATGTTGGCAAGTGTGAGGTGGTCCACTTTGGTAGGAAGAATGGTAGGAAGGACTATTACTTACGTGGCGAAAAACTGCAGCAGGCGACGGTGCAGAGGGACCTCGGGGTCCTTGTGCATGAGTCGCAAAAACCTAGCTTGCAGGTGCAGCAGGTGGTCAGGAAGGTGAATGGGATGCTGGCCTTCATAGCGAGGGGGATTGAATATAAAAGTAGGGAGGTCTTGCTGCAGCTATATAGGGCATTGGTGAGGCCGCAGCTGGAGTACTGTGTGCAGTTTTGGGCGCCGCACCTGCGCAAGGATATTTTGGCCCTGGAGGGAGTGCAGAGGAGGTTTACTAGGCTGATACCGGAGTTGAGGGGATTGAGCTATGAGGAGAGGCTGAATAAACTAGGCTTGTACTCGTTAGAGTTTAGAAGAATGAGGGGAGATCTCATTGAGACGTATAAGATGATGAATGGGATGGATAGGATAGAGGTGGAGAGACTCTTCCCGCTCAAAAAAGACAGTAGGACTAGGGGGCACAGCCTCAAGATAAAGGGGAGGCGGTTTAGAACGGAGTTGAGGAGGAACTTCTTCACTCAAAGGGTGGTGAATCTCTGGAATTCTCTGCCCGTTGAAGTGGTGGAGGCTGCCTCGCTAAATATTTTTAAGAAGCGGGTTGATGGGTTCTTGATAAGAGAGGGGATTAAGGGTTATGGGGAGAGGGCGGGAAAGTGGAACTGAGCCACAACAGATCAGCCATGATCTTATTGAATGGCGGGGCAGGCTCGAAGGGCTAGATGGCCTACTCCTGCTCCTATTTCTTATGTTCTTATGTTCTTATTCGAGCTGATAAATCCGATGCAGCCATCTCTGCTGTTCATTTTAGTAAAGTCTAAAAAAGTGGAAGATATTTCTTTCCTATTCTGGTGAACAATGCCATAGAACATCCCCTGTATAAAATTGAAGTTTTTGTGTTTGGTATGAGATTTGCAGTCAGTGTAATTTTTGTATATTCCTGATTCCATGAATGCGTCACATCTTAATTTTCTGATTTGTAAAATATAAAAAGAGTTCTACATGGCTCAGAATGGGACCACAATAAGTACTAGCACGAAAGCAAAACTTGTGTCGATAAATCGTCCTTGTTGAACTGAAGTGAGTACAAGGCAAAAATACAACCAGTGCAACTCCTGGGTTGAACTCAGATGCTATACTGAGTTAATCAATCAACTGAAGCTGCATTGCCCCTTTTAAATGCAGAAATGTATATCCTGCAATATTCTGAAATTGATTCCTGTTGCAAAAGAAAAAGACACCTTCTGTCCAACTACCTTGGATTTCAACCTTTGGACTCAGACATACAAGCTTTAATTTTTGTTTTTGCAATATATCTACAAGCTAAAATGTAATTAACACTTGTTTCTTTTAACTGGGAAATAGAGAAGCAAAATTGAGCACTATCCATGTTTGCAGATAGCTTCTATGCAAGTATTTGAGCAAATGTATGTATAATATGTCTAAATTTATGGCACCATGGAGGAAAAAATAATTGGATTTGCTTGCTTTTTAAATCAATTTTAGTTATTTTGAGAACATAATATTAACCAACTCCATCTTTAGAAATTGTTTAAAATTGAATATTTACATGGATGTTATTTCATGTTTTTTAGGAACTCCTGATGCTTTTGCTCAGCTTCTTACCTGCCCATATTGTGATAGAGGCTACAAGCGCTTGACTTCATTAAAAGAGCACATTAAATATCGCCATGAAAAAAATGAAGACAACTTCAGCTGTTCCCTTTGCAGCTACACGTTTGCCTACAGGACACAACTGGATCGTCACATGGCTTCACATAAGTCAGGGCGAGATCAGGTAGAACAAAACAAGCAATTAAATATTCCTGTACTGGTTCTGTTTAATGACAGGAAAGTAGGAAAATAAAGCATCCCACAGCAAAACTGAACATTTCCAGTTATGGGAGTGAAAGTACCTATCTCTAACTTTTGTCTTGGCCCATCACTTAGTACCTCCAGACTTGAATATTCAAATATGCTTCTGGTTGGTTTCTCAGCTTTCACCCTCTGTAAAGGTCAGCTCATCCAAGAGTGTGCTGCTTGTTCACTTTCTCACTTACCACTCTGGTACCCACTGAACTGCATTGGCTTCCAGTTTGGTAATGCTTGAATTTAAAATTCTCATCCTTGCAATTAAGTTTCTCAATAGCCTTCTTTGTCACCTTCTACCACTTCTTCTAGCCTTTGCCCACTGTTACCTTTGCGGGTCATGTCTTCAGTTGTCTGGGATTTAGGCTGTGGAATCCCTTCCCTAACCTTGCTACTACTTTCTGTAACTTCTGTTTGTTGCTTAAAACCTGCTTCTGTGACTAAGCTTTTAATCACTTGGCTTAGTACCTTGTGTTTCACTGTGGAATGCTGTCTGATTAACATTACTGAGAGATGTTTTGCAATGTTTTACTACATTAGTAGTACTACATAAATGTTAGTTGATATTAATTTTAGTGGTAAGTTATTTTTCCATCAGACTGTTACAAACTTATAGCAAAGCAGCCAAAAAGAGAGTGAATTATTCATGTATAGGGTAGTCACATAGAGCACCCAAATACTAATCTCATCCACCAGATCCCGTTCCCTGGCTAGCCTGCAAACATTGCAAGACTGCGTAAAGTAATTCCTCCACTACTGTATCACCTACATGGCACCAGTTTATATTCTTATAAAAAAATGAAGTCCTGTGCAAATGTTGCTAATGATTTAACAATTTTGTGCTAAGACATCATCATCCACAAGAAAATCATCTGTCTTTCCCAAGCAACAAGATGCTACCCAGGTAAAAGAGGAAGTAATTCAGATGCTAAAGGTGTTTGGAATTGAAATGATGGATGTATTGGATAGATTAGATGTTGTCAAACATTTCCAGTGTTGTTGGAATTCCATTTATCTATTCTAACTATGTGGAGAGTACTTGCATATGGTGAACAGGTTTTGGGGAGTCAAGAGATTAGTTACTTGCCACAGAATTCCCAGTCTCTGACCTGCTCTTGTAACCACAGTATTTATACGACAGGTTTCTGGTCAATGGTAATCTGCAGTATAGTAGGGGATTCAGCACTGGTAATGCCAGTGAATGTCATAGGGAAATAGATTCTTATTGGATCATTGCTTTGCATTTGTATGATACAATTGTTACTTGCCATTTATTAGTTCAAACCTGAATGTTGTCCAGGTTTTGATTTGATTTATTGTCATATGTGTTAGCATACAGTGAAAAGATTTGTTTCTTGTGTGCTATACAGACAAAACATACCATTCATAGAAAAGGAAAGTGTGGAATGCAGTGTTACAGTCACAGCTAGGCTATAGAGGAAGATCAACTTAATGCAAGATAAGTCCATTCAAAAGTCTGACGGCAGCAGAGAAGAAGCTGTTCTTGAGTCAGCTGGTACATGACCTCAGATCTTTGTATCTCTTTCCTGACGGAAGAAGGTGGAAGAGAGAATGTCTGGGGTACTTGGGGTCCTTTGTTATGCTGGCTGCTTTGCCAAGGCAGTGGGAAGCGTAGAGCGAGTCAGTGGATGGAAGGCTGGTTTGCATGATGGATTGGGCTACATTCATGACCTTTTGTAGTTCCTTGTGGTCTTGGCAGAACAGGAGCCATATCAAGCAGTGATACAGCCAGAAAGAATGCTTTTTATGGTGCATCTGTAAAACTTGGTGAGAATCATAGCTGACATGTCAAATTTTCTTAATCGTCTGAGGAAGTAGAGGCGTTGGTGGACTTTCTTAACTGTAGTGTCAGCGTGGGGAGACGAGGACAGATTGTTGGCGATCTGGATACCTAAAAACTTGAAGCTCTTGACCCTTTCTACTTCGTACCCATTGACGTAGACGAGAGCATGTTCTCCTATACCCCTCCTGAAGTCAATGACAACCTTCTACATTTTGTTGACATTGAGGAAGAGATTAGTGTTACTGCACCAGTTCACCACAATCTCTATCTCATTCCTGTACTCTGTGCTGCTACACATTGGCATGGATTGCTTCAGTGTCTGAAGAGTCACCAATGGCACTGAATATTTTGCAATCATCAGCAGACATCCCCACTTCTGACTTTTATGGTGGAAGGAAGATCATTGATGAAACAACTGAAGATGGTCAGGCTTAGGGCATAACCCTAAGGAACTCCTACAGTGATGTCATGAAACTGAGAAGATTGATCCCCAACAATCACAACCATCTTTTCCTATATGCTAGGTATGACATCAGCCAGTGGACAGTTTGGGCTTCTTGATGCACTCTTTTCTCCCAAGGTATTAGCCTGGGTTTCTGGATCACTAGTCCAGTGATGTTACCAAAACAGCATTCTATATGGAAGAATATAATGCCTAATGATGTTCATTTTAATTGAGCTATTAAGGTTTGCTTTTAAAGATAAGTGAGGTTGCAAGTTATGCCTTTCATTGATATTGCATAATATTAACTGACTTTGTATAGGCATTCCCTTTGTTCGCAGATGTGGAAGTGTTGTCTTCATAATGCGGTCTGGCTAAAAGTCGTAACTCGTTAAAGGAGATGGAAAGTATAGAAAAAACTGCACCCCCCGGGGTCAGTGTTGCCCTCAAGTATGGATAATAAATAGTTAAAGTGCTAACTTGTAAAAGATGAGTTTCAGTTAAAAGTGCCCTTTTCCTTCCCACTGGAGATCTGCTGTTTGGGTGTCCCAACTCCAAGGGAACTGTTCAGTTGATGACAATTACACAAGTGTCACTGAACAATTCTATAGAGAATCCAGCACATCAGTATTAGGGTCAGAAAGGATCCTGATCTGTGGGATTTCCTAAAGAGCTGCTTATTGATGCTCATATCTTATGCCAGCTGGGCAGCTCCCTGCAGACTAGAGAAATGGAAAATGGCAGGTCTCCATGGGAAAGAGGAAAGATAAAAATAGCTTGCATTTATGCAGCACATTTTGCGTGAAGCATCTTACAGCACTTAACAAGAGGAAGAACAGGCCCCCATAAAGGAGATGTGAAAGCTGTAAGGTGCTAAATAAATTGATGGCATGGTCTGGTAGCTATTAAGAAGGCTTTTGGAAAAAAGGAGAAAATAGGAAGATAAGTGCTTTGGGGAGAGAGCTGCTAAGAAAAAATTTGAATGTTGGCTTTCAATGATGAGTGAAATAGGAACAATAATGTTGAGTTGGAGGAGTGAAGGGAATCGACTGCAATATATGGTGAATTAAAATTGCTGAAACAAATTGAGGCAAGACAACTGAGGGATTTGAAATGGTGGAAAAGAACCTTAAAATGTATATACAATGGACTGTGGAAATAAAGTTGGACTAAAATGGGAACATGGTTAGTTGTAGAACTTGGTTACATAGGGCAGGAGGAATAGAGCTAGAGGTTTGAGGAAGATAGTAGACTCAAGGTATTTGAATAATGATGGTTAGAGTTTCAGTTAGCAAATGAGAAGGGCAAGAATGAAGGTGAGCAACACTACAGTGATTTAAAGATAACCTTGATGACTCTGGTATATTGAAATTATCCTCCCATATGCATGCCCTTTATAGACACAATTAAAGGTTGGAGTTTTTAAACAAAAACAGCCCACTTTAAGTAATACTGAGACAAGAATGTGGAATGGAACAGTCATTCTGTCAATTCTACCCTGAAAATATTTTCCTGCCTCTACGCAATTGACAGTGCACTCCCCATCCATATAAGTGAAAGCAGGTCAATGTGACTTCATAGAATCATTGCATCCTTACAGTGCAGAAGGAAGTCATTTGGCCCATCGAGTATGTACCACCAACAATCCTACCCACGCTCTATCCTTGTAACCCCACATATTTATCCTGATGATCTTAACACTAAGGGACAATTTTGCATGGCCAATCTGCCTGACTCTCATCTTTGGACTGTGGGAGGAAACCCACACAGACACAGAACATGCAAACTCCAGACAGACTGTCACCTAAGGCTGAAATTGAACCAGGGTCCCTGATGCTGTGAGACTAGCTGTCACATGGTGGCACAGAGATTTCAAGATGTTAGAGAAGATGTACCCACCACCACCACCCCCCACCCCCTCAAACTTAGGCAGATGCCCAAGGATAAACGTGCAGAGGAAAGCCTCATTTGCATCAGCAGTAGGAAAATGAAATTGCAAAATACATCAATGAAAATTGCCAGAACGGACTTTCAGTTTCTCTAGTATCTATCAGAATCTTTGTCCTGAAACAAGCAAGAAAATTAGACATTGCAGATTGGTGTACCAGGTTTATAATGAAAAGCAATTTTGTACTGTGACATATGACCAATATTTCACAATACCTCCAAGCAGAATTTGATGGTTTTATCGCATTTCAGCAGTTTATACAGTAATAAAACATAGACAAAAGGGAAAAGGATGGATATAGATTGTCTTATATTGGGAATGTGGATGAGACTCCCATGAATTTTGACATGGCAGCCAGTCAAACAGTGAGCCGAGTTGAAGAGAAAAATCTTCCTGAACGTAATTGGCCATGCAGAGTAGATTCAGTTTATTACCATGCATGTCTGGCAGGGTAAATCTTAAACCTATGGTAATACTCGAAGAACCCTCCCAAAATGAGTAGGCTCATAATGAAGGCCGGATCGATGACGGCATGATTGCTGATGATGATGTCGATGGTGCAATTCAAGTAGATTGGGATACAGTGTTGATTCGGAACATGAGGGTGTTTTATTTTGAGTTTTAACATTAAAATTGATGCATTATTGCAGGATGCTCTGCTTCTAATTAATATCCTATGCTATGAAAGAAGCTTAAGTAAATTGTATATATGATCGTTTGGTATTGATCATGTCAGGTAGAGGGAAAGGTGGTAAAGGGCTTGGTAAAGGCAGAGCCAAGTGGCACCACAAGGTGCTCTGCGATAATATTCAAGGCATTACCAAGCCTGCCATCAGGCGTTTGGCTCACTGCAGAGGCGTCAAGCATATCTCTGGCTTGATCTACAAGATGGTCCACGGGGTGTTGAAGGTGTTTTTGGAGAATGTGATCAGGGACTCAGTGACCTACACTGAACACGCCAAGCGCAAAATGGTGATTGCCATGGATGTGGTTTATGCTTTAAAGCACCAGGGGTGGACCCTGTATGGCTTTAGTGGTTGAGGACAGTGTAAAAGGGAACAGACTTAAATTGTATACGTTTTGTAATACACCTTTTGCTTTTTTGATATATTTAGTGTACACTAGTGTCAGTCTGGCTCCATTTGTGCTAATTTTGGGGGTGGGATCAGCAGGAACAGTCTCCAACCTCTGGTAGTGAGACAATGAGAGTTAATTTCAACCCTTCAAAACTATTACTCGTGCATCCTAACTTTTTAACTTAAAATTTAGTCTTAGACTAAAATATATGGTATATAATCTTTACTGGCAAATCTAAAATAATCAATTAAAGAAGCATTTGCTTACCTTTCTCTTTTAATTTTTCTTTAAGCGCCATGTTGTAACACAGACGGGTGGGAACCGGAAATTCAAGTGCACTGAATGTGGAAAAGCATTTAAATACAAGCATCATCTAAAGGAGCACTTACGCATCCACAGTGGTAGGTACAGAATTATTTTTGGTGTCTAAGTGCCTCAAGCAGATTGCAAAAGAGGATTCTTAATACAATGTACTGTATCTTCAATCGCTGTTGCTTGTCTGATTTGTTTCTACCTCTACCATCACCTCGGAATGCATGACAGGTGACTCCCTTCAGAAATACTTCATGCTGCAATTGAATTTCCTTTTTGAGAAAAAGGAGAATAAGGCACATCTAAATGATAAAATTAAATGGAATGGATTCCCTCTGGAATCCCGCCTGCCCTGACACAGTTGCAGTTTCAGGGTGGGATGGGCAGGGGTTAACATGGATGACTCATCCTTCCCCTATTATAAGGCCCTTAAGTAGCCATTTTATGATCCCTTCAGATTTGGGGCAGCCATCCATCCAATCTGAACATTCCCATGCACACACCTCCCACCCGCACCCTGCCCCAGCCCCCCAGTGCTGAGATCACCTCGCTTCTGGTCCTTCCCGGGCACCCCCTATCTTCCTGCCCTGAGTCCTCCCAAGACTTAGTCAAATGTGGTCCTGAGACTTTGTCTGAGGCTGAATGCTGCTGTACCCCTTCTGGCCACTGCAGCACTGTGCCAGGACAGACTGGAGAGTTGTGGCTCTCCAAGGCATGGTTTCCTCCCAAGGCAGACAGAAGATTTGCCAACTGTGAGTTGATGCTCAAATTGACATGAAATGGCAATGGGGCCAGTCAGAGTCAGCGGGGATGGGTTAAGCCATCCAGAAAATTCATGCCTAATGTAAATTCAAGTTGTCATAACTTAGTAACATTTAGTTGATTTTTCTCCTTTTATTATCACGAAAGTAAGTTTATCAATCAATTTAAAGGTGTCTTTGAGTAGCATTCATGAAGGTACAGAATCATAGAACCATACAGTGCAGAAGAGGCCCTTCGACCCATCAAGTCCGCACAGACACATCAGAAACACCTGAACTCCCACCTAATCCTCATTTACCAGCCCATAGCCCTGAATTTTATGATGTGCCAAGTACTCATCCAAGTACTTTTTAAAGGATGTGAGGCAACCTGCCTTCACCATTCTCCTTGGCAGCACATGTCACCACCACCTGGGTAAAAAAAATTTTCTCATGCCCCCCAAAACCCCTGCCCCTCACCTTGAACCTATGTTCCCTTGTGACTGACCCTTCAACTAAGGAGAAGAGCTACTCCTTATCTACTCTGTCCATTGTCTCTCATAATCTTGTATACTTTGATCAGGTCGCCCCTCAGCCTTTTCTGCGCCAATGAAAACAAATCAAGTCTACACAGCCTCTCAACTTAAATGTTCCATCCCAGGCACCATCCTTGTGAATTTCCTCTGCATCCAGTCCAGTGCAATTGCATCCTTTCAATAATGTGGTGACCAGAACTTCACACAGTACTCTAGCTGTAGTCTCACCAAAGTTCTGTACAACTCCAACATGACTTCCCTGCTTTTGTAATCTATGCCTCAGCTGGTACCAAAAGATTTATTTATCCCTTATTTTTTTTTTTCTCTCCACACCGCCCCCCCCGCATCACTTCTTCAGTAGGAAAATACTTTTTTTTTCTTTTCCCATATTAATTACTAACAAATAACTTCACCATTTTGACCTTTGAAACAGCTTTGTATTGCAATTATACATGCAGATTTGATTTTAGGGAATTAAAAGTGCACCAAAATCTACCAACACCACCAATACTCAGGAGATATATATCTTGAAATGGGACATGTTTGAAAAGGTAACCATGTTGCTTGACACACATGCACTTGCACTAGAAGTCACTCTTTGGAATTGGTCCTCCTTTCTAAATCCAAAAAACACACAAGGCCAGGGACTTCTTTCAACCCAAGAGAACATATTTTCCCATTGAACTGATTTTTGTGTTACGGGCACCATTTGAGGCATTGCCAATATTGTTTGAAGTGACTGAGCAGAATTCATTTGGTTTTTCCGTGACCTTATTATTTTTTTATCAACCTTGTGGTGAGGCTTTGGTTGTGCCAGTTGTTTTGGTCCAACTGGTATAACCATTTGTTTAAGACCTACTTCTGAAATACTGAGTCACTGACCTCAGTCAGAGAATGCTGCGACTATCTTTGGAATGACCTATCATTTTCTCAATTTCCAGCTGAGTAAGCTACTTCCCATATTACTGGTCAAGAAAACTCATTGGAATCTGTGAATTTCGGCTAAGAGGAAAGAAAATCAGAATGAAAAATATTTGTCATTGCTCCTTTTCTTATCTTGCCTGAACCGATCATTATACATGTCTTGTGTCAATACTACTAATTTTCAGTATCCTTGTATGCTGTGTCTTTGATTTCAAGTTATGGCTTAGTACTAGATGTGTTCAAATTGGCCATTTCCGTGGGGCTATTTTGCCTTTGCATAATTTTTAAAGCTTGCAATTACAGTTCATAAAATCATACAATCCACACTATACAAAATGAAGGCCAGTTGGCCCATTGAACCTGCACCGACAATAATCCCACCCTTGCCCTATCCCTGCATTTACCCCACTAATCCTCCTGACACTAAGGCAAATTTAGCATAGTCGATCCACCTAATCTGTACATCTTTGCTCAGTGGGAGGAAACCATAGCGCTTGGAGGAAGCCCACGCAGCCATAGGGAGAACGTGTGAACTCCACACAAATAGTCACACAGGGCTGGAATTGAATGTGGGTACCTGGCGCTGCGTGGTAGCAGTGCTAACTACTATGCCACCGCACTGTCCTTCCAAACGTTTGTTTAAAAGATCTGAAATTACTCAGGTGGTAAGATACTGCGAGTGAGTCTTTAAATTATGGACGGTAATGACCAATCAGTTGTTTGTTTTGTACCTCCGGAAATAGCAATGTAACGGCATCGATTATTGGGGAATTTCACAGCATCTTCATTCAGTGTGAATGTAAGCCTACTTGTGACTAATAATAAACTTTAACTTTTCAATACAGCACAGAATCAAGACATTTGGTGCAAATCATGTGCTAATGCTCCACAGAAGTCTGTTTCCACCCTGCATCATCTAACCTTACTTAGCTAAATGAAAAGTTCCTCGGTTCAGTTCCTTATCTGTGCTGCAGTAGCTGATCTCAGCAGGACTAATAATCGCAGTACTTAAATTGCTTTTAGTGCATGTGAACTAGTCTCAGCTGTGCAAAAACCAAGCAGGATATCTGTTGCTGATTGCTAATTAGTAGTCTCCATCAGGTGAAGACAGAATTGAGCTTGCCAGAGGTGTCCACAGTCAAATAGCCTGCCAACGTTTGCCGAATACTGTGAAGCTGTCAATCTGTGGGAAGCTGTGCTCCACATTGAACCAAATTTAACGGAGTAAAAGGATCATTATTCTAAAAGGATTTGAGTGTATTTTCCTCAGTCTTGGTTAGAATTTGTTCACAAGAATGCGTCATGGAATCTATGGCAGTCAATAAATTTTCAAAGCCAGTTCCAGAGAATGCGCTACCAAATTGTACATAGCAGGAGACCATACTGATAGATTTATGGAATAACATTTATCTAAATTTCTACACTTGCCCACACTTAAGGTTACGTTTTTGCTGGTGGATATTATATAAATTGCTAACCTCTTGTGAGATGCACCATTCAAGCATTGTTGAATGTCCAGAGTATTAAGTCACCATCATTTTGGATAAGGCTGTCAAGAGTTCCATTTACGTGGCAAATTTCCTGTTTCAGTAATCAACAGCACAATGGCTAGCAAAATCTGAAATTTCTTTTGGAATGACCACGGAGAGCAAGTTAAAGAACATAAACCACCAAACCAAAAAGGTTTTCTTCTGAGGCTCATGTAAAAATTGCATCCAACCTGTGTCAAGTGAACGAACCAGTCAGAGGGGTCATAGGTTGAACTTTTGGCCTCAGCTTTCCAGCTGGTAATGTTTACCAGTAAGTGACTAATGTTTTGACAGTTTCACTCTAGGAATGCTGTATAACTTGGATTATGTAATTCCTGGGATAACATTAAATAAGGTTTCATTCTTGGACTCCCATATGCGGTCATTTTTCATACAAAAAATTGGGTTTCAAATGTAATACTTTAGCTGAGATCATACATCTCTTGACTAGTTTGTGTTTTTTTTCATTTCTCCTTGAAATTTCCACTATTATAGTTTTAGAAGGTCAGTCAGAAAGATCATTTTAGTAATGAGGTTTGTGAAAAGGATCTGAAAGACTCAACTTTTGGTTTTTTTAAGACCTCTGGGTTGGAGGCTTGATGGGTTCAAGTCCCACACAAGGAACAGAGTATCAGTATCTTGTGTGCTGTAGTGTAGGGTGTCGACGGTGCTGTCCTTCAGGTGAGATAGCTATCTCTTCTACAGAGTCATAGGTCCAGATTTTTTGGCACCATGGAGAAGGCTGTCTGTCAAGACAAAAATAGTGGTACTGGCCAAAAATCCTAATTTCCACTCTGAACATGGCACTTTCCATTTTTGCCAGGATATTTCATGGGGCAGCGGCCTTGTCAGTAGCTGCTTCCACTCCATTCAGATTTTGATGGGCTAGGAGTGTTGAAACCCAAGTGTGGAAAGTAGACCTGGTAAAAGTAGGTCTGACCTT
This sequence comes from Carcharhinus amblyrhynchos, assembly GCF_965287045.1. NCBI lineage: Eukaryota > Metazoa > Chordata > Chondrichthyes > Carcharhiniformes > Carcharhinidae > Carcharhinus > Carcharhinus amblyrhynchos. The sequence continues at coordinate 119,715,242 of NC_137325.1, forward strand.
TGAGCATTTCTTTGAATAACTGAGGTGCCCCTTTGGAGAGGTAGAGTCCCCTGTGCAACTTGCTTTTGAAATTTTATTCACTGTCCAACTAAATAAATTCCAACTTCTTTCATTTAACCTGACAAATAGGAGGTGGTGGGGGAGGCACTTCTTGTCTCGCGGGGTAGTTATTTTTGGCCCCTGACTTGTGGACACAGGTGGCAAGAAAACCCTTGTGTTGGAGAAAAGGTGCATAGCACTAGCAAAGGAACATAAAAGATGGACGTGGCACCCTCTCAGAAGCCAAAAAAGCCAGTCTCTGAGCATCTGGAAGGCAGGTCAGGAGGGAGGGGCTTTTGCCCATTCACCAGAAAGGAGGAGGAGAGGCAGGGCAACTTGCTAGTGGGACAGGTGTACAGATCTAGGACATCAATATAACAGAAAACCAGTGTCAAAGATGACTCATGAAGCCATGAGGTGGTGACAGACATATGTTGCATGGTCCAGCAGCAACTTGAGCCATGATCTGTCAAACTCAATGCATTGCCAATGGCTGCATGGTAACTGCTTTCAACTTCTATGCCGCAGTATCTTACCGCGATCATCAGGAGACCTGTTTGTTTTTTCCCTTGTCAGCTGCAGTAAGACTGTAACTAATGCACTGTTTGCTCAAGTGGAGGATCACATTAATTTCCTTAGCTTTGGCATCTTGAACACAGAGCCACAGCCTTAGTCCAATTAGCCTGCTTTCCTTTGATGCAAGTTGTTGTTGCTTAAACCTAATTTGCCAAAAAAGGCCCCAAATCAAAATGGGAATACTTGTCAGCCAGAAGCCTTCTACTCAATTGGTACACAGGTGATTTTTGATAATGTATGGCTCCCTGGCAGCCAAGGAGGTCTCAACTCCCTTAGTTATTCAACCATCAACCCAGATCCTTAGTTGCTTCGAACAGATAGGGGCTACAGGTGCAGCAGGTAATCCGGAACGCTAATGGAATGTTGGCCCTTATTTCAAGGGGGTTGGAGTATAAGAGAAGGGAACTCTTGCTTCAGCATCACAAAAACATTCATTGTGGGAACTTTGTGTGGATGTCATAACATTTCCTGTATTGCAACAGTGAATACATTTCTAAAGCACTTTATGAAATCCAGTGGATGTGAAGGGTGCAATATAAATGCAAGTCTTTTTTGGGATCTTGCTCTATGAAAAATTACTTACTATTGTTTTTACCAACCATTAATTACTATTTCAAAATTAACTGTAAAATGCTTTGAAACATTACCAAAGGATGCTGATGAGCATACTTCGCTGTCTAATCAACCGGAGACGTTCTAACATATTATTCCAACATGACTACAATGAAGATTTTGGAAAGGGTGCAGAAAAAATGTCCAGGGGTATCAAGTGTTTAGGAAGGATAGGCAGGAGGAAAAAGGGGGGGTGCGTAGCTCTGCTGATTGAGGATAGCATCAGGGTGGTAGTAAGGGATGATATAGGAACCAAAGAGCAGAAAGTGGAATCGTTGTGGGTGGAGATTAGGAACAGCAAAGGGAGGAAGACGCTGGTGGGTGTCGTTTATAGGCCCCCAAATAATGATCTGGAGGTGGGGCGGGCTGTTAATGCGCAAATAAATGCGGCGTGCAGGAATGGAACGGCGATAATTATGGGGGATTTCAATCTACATATTGATTGGTCGACCCATGTTGGACGCGGTGGGCTCGAGGAGGAGTTCTTGGAATGCTGCCGGGATAGTTTCCTTGAACAGTGTGTTGGAGCCGATGAGGGAGCGAGCTATCTTGGATCTGGTGTTATGTAATGAGGCGGGTAGAATTAGGGACCTTGCGGTGAAGGATCCTCTTGGGAAGAGTGATCATTGTATGATGGAGTTTCTGATGCAGATGGAGGAGGAGAAAGTGGGTTCCCAGACATGCGTCCTTTGAACAGAGGGAGTACAGTAGGAATTGGTGAATGTTGATTGGGGGAGCCCATTGGAAGGTAGGTCTGCTGAGGAACAGTGGAGGATCTTTAAGGAGATCTTTCTTGGTGCTCAGCAGAAATTTATTCCGATGGTTAAAAAGGATCATGGGAGGAGAGATAATCAGCCGTGGATAACGAAGGAGGTAAAGGAAAGTGTTAAATTAAAAGCGGATGCGTTTAGAGTAGCTAAGAGTAGTGGGCGAGAAGAGGATTGGGAGAGGTTTAAATGTCAACAAAGAATGACAAAGAAGTTGATAAAGAAGGGTAGGATAAACTATGAAGCTGGGCTAGCGCTTAATATAAAAAAGGATAGCAAGAGTTTTTATAAATACATAAAAAGGAAGAGGCTGGCTAGGGTGAACGTTGGACCCTTAGAGGATGAGAGGGGGGACTTAGTGGTAGGGGATGGGGAAATGGCTGAGGCCTTGAATAACTTCTTTGTTTCAGTCTTCACAGAGGAGGACGTGAATAATTTGCCAGGTGTTAGCGATGGAAAGATGGTAGGAATGGAGGGTCTGAATGACATGATTGTTACTAGAGAGGCGGTGCTCGACAGACTGGAGGGATTGATTGTGGACAAGTCCCCAGGACCGGATGGAATGCATCCAAGGGTTCTGAAAGAAATGGCGGAGGTGATAGTGGATGCCTTGGTGATTATTTTCCAAACCTCGCTGGATTCCGGAGAAGTGCCGGAAGATTGGAAAACGGCTAATGTTACGCCGTTGTTTAAGAAGGGTGGCAGGCAAAAGGCAGGGAACTATAGGCCGGTTAGTTTAATGTCTGTTGTAGGTAAAATGTTAGAATCCGTGATCAAGGAGAAAATAGCGAGGCATCTTGAGGAGAATTGTTTGATAGAGCAGACGCAGCACGGCTTCATTAAGGGGAAGTCATGTCTGACGAATTTATTGGAGTTCTATGAGGATGTGTCTAGGGCAGCGGATAGAGTAGAGCCAGTGGATGTGGTGTTTCTTGATTTTCAGAAGGCGTTTGACAAGGTGCCTCACAAGAGGTTATTACAGAAGGTCGGGGGCATGGAGTTGGGGGTAGGGTGTTAGCGTGGATAGAGGGTTGGCTGTCAAATAGGCAGAGAGTGGGGGTCAACGGGTGCTATTCGGATTGGCGGTTGGTGACTAGTGGAGTGCCCCAGGAGTCGGTGCTGGGGCCTCAGCTATTTACCATTTATATAGATGATCTGGAGGAGGGAACCGAGTGTATGGTGTCGAAATTTGCTGATGACACCAAGATTGGTGGAACGGCAAATTGTGCGGAGGGTGTGGAGAGTCTGCAGAAGGATCTAGATAGGCTGGGCGAATGGGCCAGGAACTGGCAAATGGAATTTAATATTGGCAAATGTGAAGTTGTCCACTTTGGTAGGAATAATGGTGGGAAGGACTATTACTTACGTGGCGAAAAACTGCAGCATGCGACGGTGCAGAGGGACCTCGGGGTCCTTGTGCATGAGTCGCAAAAACCCAGCCTACAGGTGCAGCAGGTGGTCAGGAAGGCAAATGGGATGCTGGCCTTCATAGCGAGGGGGATTGAATATAAAAGTAGGGAGGTCTTGTTGCAGCTGTACAGGGCATTGGTGAGGCCGCAGCTGGAGTACTGTGTGCAGTTTTGGTCGCCGCACTTACGCAAGGATATTTTGGCCTTGGAGGGAGCGCAGAGGAGGTTTACTAGGCTGATACCGGAGTTGAGGGGGTTGAGCTATGAGGAGAGGCTGGATAAACTAGGCTTGTACTCGTTAGAGTTTAGCAGAATGAGGGGAGATCTCATTGAGACATAAGATGAATGGGATGGATAGGATAGAGGTGGAGAGGCTCTTCCCGCTCAGAAAGGACAGTAGGACTAGAGGGCTCAGCCTCAAGATAAAGGCGGCGGGGGGAGCGGTTTAGAACGGAGTTGAGGAGGAACTTCTTCACTCAAAGGGTGGTGAATCTCTGGAATTCTCTGCCCGTTGAAGTGGTGGAGGCTGCCTCACTAAATATTTTTAAGACGCGGGTTGATGGGTTTTTGATAAGAGAGGGGATTAAGGGTTATGGAGAGAGGGCGGGAATGTGGAACTGAGCCACAACAGATCAGCCATGATCTTATTGAATGGCGGGGCAGGCTCGAAGGGCTAAATGGCCTATTCCTGCTCCTATTTCTTATGTTTTTATGTGTCTTCAGGGTATATTTCTCAGTATGAAAAATTATACAATTTCCTTTCATGTTTGAAAAAGATGGTGGCAAATACTTCTGTCTATTTCCTATTGACTATACGAAACTGAAGTGAAGTTATGGTATAAAGCTTCCAGTATCTATTTCCTCTCGTCAGTTGCCCCTGCAGAGACTTTTCAATCAAACCAGATCAAAGACATGAAGGTGTAAAATGGTCGTGTTCCATGTTAATGAACAAGTGCATTATCTGCTTTACCCAAGCATTACTGATACTTTAAACCTTGCACAATCAAATATGTCTTTAGAACAGGGCTCATTTCAATTGAATCTACTGTTAGAGAATATGAATGCATTTGTAAGCTTGAATTTTTTGATGCCTATTGACAACAGAAACCATGTCACACTGATTCAAAATTTACAACATATGTTTTTTTTCATTCGTTCGTGAGACTTGGGTGCCACTAGCTGGTCAGTATTTATTGCCCATCCCTAGTTGCCCTTGAACTAGTGGCTTGCTAGACCATTTCAGAGGCAGTTGAGAGTCAACCACATCGCTGTGGCTCTGGAATCACATGTAGGCCACACCACATGAAAGCAGATTCCTTCCCTAAAGGAAATGAGTGAACCAGATGGATTTTTCTGGCAATCAACAATGGTTTCGTGGTCATCATGAACCCAATTAACCCAAGTACTAATACTTAACTTGAATGCAAAGGTTATGGGAGTTTGAACTTATTTGCACTAACTCAGTTACAATATTATGACCTTTTTCAAAAGATAATGCTGGCTGAAGTACATCTACAGTTTACAAGATTTATCTAAAAATATCTTTGGGTAAAAATAGATATTTTATGATCTGATGTGAGAAGGAGCTGTGTAAAATGAGAAGAAATATCTGATTTGTGTTACCTTCTCTGTCTCTTCTAGGAGAAAAGCCATATGAATGCCCTAACTGCAAGAAACGGTTTTCCCACTCAGGCTCTTACAGTTCACACATCAGTAGTAAGAAGTGCATTGGTCTTATATCACTTAATGGTAGAGCACGTTCAGGAATCAAGACACCTCAAGGCACTTCTCCATCCCTTTCACCGTCAATCAATAGCCCTGCTAGAACACAACTTCGTCATAAGCTAGAGAACAGTAAGCCTTTACAAGAACAGCCTACCGTAAACCAAATCAAAACTGAGCCTGTGGATTATGAGTATAAAACTATGGTCGTGACCTCTGGTATCAACTGTGCAAGCTCTTTCCAAAATGGAGGGTTTAGTGGCAATAACCCTCTCCAGGTTACAACTTCACCTCAGAGTGTCGTTCAGGCTGTTGTATTGCCAACTGTGGGCCTCGTTTCTCCTATTAGCATAAATCTAAGTGACATTCAGAATGTTCTTAAGGTTGCAGTATTAGAAAATAATCATGTCACTCTCCCTTCCAAAGAAGCAGGAACAGTCTCTTCTGCGTCAGTTCAGCAAAACAGTCATTCCCTCATTTCGTCAATCAGTCTTCCTTTGATTGATCAGGATGGAACAACCAAAATCATCATCAACTATAGCTTAGAGCCAAGCCAACTCCAAGCTGTGCCACAAAATTTGAAGAAGGAGATTCCTAACCTCGCAGACAATTGTACAAATGAAAAGCCACCAGAAGACCTCACAGTCAAAACTGAGAAAACTGAGACCAGTGTAGAAGGAGTTAGTAACACATGCCTGCTTTGTAATGAATGTCCTGGTGGGCTAAATGCACTTCATGAGCTAAAGCACTATCAACTAAAAACTGAAACTCATTCAGGAGAAAGCAGTATTAAGATCTCTGGAGCTTCTGCATCAACAGAAGAGAGCATCTCTTCAGATCAAGAGCCATTGAAGAATCTGTTGTCACTTCTGAAAGCTTATTATGCATTGAATGCACAACCAACATCAGAGGAATTGGCAAAGATTTCAGTTGCAGTAAACCTACCAATAGAAAAAGTGCGAAAGTGGTTTGAGAAAATGCAAACTGGTCAGATTCCAGTCCAACCATCTTGTCCTTCCTCCCCCACACCAAGCAACGAGGAGGTCAAACCAAAACTACTTGACAGTCATACAGATTCATCACCTGTTAGTGATTTACAAGGCAACACAGCAAATTCAGAGACTCTTGATACGCTGACTGAATCCCAAACTACTAATACGCCTCTTAATGTGACGGCAGATCCTTTGAGGAGTGGTACTCCCTCTCCATCACCACTGAATCTCTCCTCTGCATCTTCAAGAAATTCACAAAGCTATCTCAACACACCTGATAGCAACCAAGAGGATTTACAGTTAGAACCTCTCGATCTATCACTTCCAAGGCAGCAAAAAGAGGGACTCGAAAGGCCCACAATAACTAGTGTTTACCATAGCAGTGTTCATTATGTTCAGGAGGAGCCCTTAAACTTGTCCTGTTTAAAAAAAGAACAAATAGAAAATGATAGTGTTACTGAAGGAAATTCAACAAGTGCCAAACCTATAAATATTGCAATTCCTACAACTACTACCCAACTACCCACAATTGTTGCCATTTCAAGCCAAAACAGTGTTCCATGTCTTAGAGCCCTAGCTACAATAAAGCAGGCCAGCTTCATTCCACAGGTGGCCTATACATATAAAACAACCAATTCAAATGGACCTGAGCCACAACAGAAACCAATTCAAGCCAATGGGAATCATCTAGTAAGTATACTATTCTTACTGGACTATAATTTGGAAGAGATCAATGTTTAAATAGTTCTGTCAGGGAAGTGGGTGCATGGTTTACAGAAATTCTTTTCATTTTGAAATACTTGTTTTTTTAATTGGGAAATGGGTATTGCTTTGTCCATCTAAGCTGTTCCCTCAATGTAGATTGCAAAGTAGACCAATAATTAATGAGGGTGCAGTTGTACTAGTATAATGCAGTTTGGTTATTTTAAAAACACAAAATAAAAGCGATTATGTTCCTGAAGGAAGAGAAACAAGAGACGAGTTGCGGGGGTGTGCCCAACACCGATGATCAGAATGATTCCGACTCGATGCCTCCACGCAAGAAAATCAAAAAGACAGAGAACGGAATGTACGCCTGTGATTTGTGTGATAAAATATTTCAGAAAAGCAGCTCTCTTCTTAGACACAAGTATGAGCACACAGGTAAGAAAAAATACCCATGTAGTCTTGTATAAACTAGTGTCATTTAACTGCAAAAATACTTGATATATTTTTATTTTATAAATTCATGGTACTCTTTTTGCTATGCTGCACACTTGGTACGTTAAATAATGTACCTTGTCCAAGAGCATAACAGAATCAGGAATAAGCCAGTTTCTCCTTCAGACCTTCTCCACCATTCAGTAAGATCATAGCTCATCTTTGACCTCAACTCCACCTTCCTGCATTATTCCCACATCCATTAATTCCCTTGGTACTCAAAAATCTATGAATCTCTATCTTGAATGAACTCAAACACTGAGCATCAGTATCTCTCATTAAGACCATATGATATAGGAGCAGAATAATGTAGAGAAATACAAAGATTCATGACCATTTGGGTGAAAGACCCCTTTCTCATTCCTAAGTAGCCAACCCCATACTTGAGACTGTTTGAGTCCCCACTCAGGGGGAAGATCATTTCAACACTTAACCTGTTGAACCCCTTTGAAAGTTTTATGCTTCACTTCTCATTCTTCTTAACTTCAGGGAATGTATGCCTGAGCTATTCAACTTCCTCATAGGACAACTCCCTCATCCCGGGAATGAGTTCAGTGAACCATCATTGAACTCCCTTAAGGATAAATGTCCTTTCTGAAGCAAGGAGACCAAAACTGTATATACAACTTTGTGTGACCTCATCAGTGCCTTTCTCTGATTGCAGTAAGACTTGTATGTTCGTATACCCAATCCCTTTGTAACAAATATCAGCCTGATTTGCTTTCTGTATCTGCATGTTAATTTTGTGATTCATGTACAAGGATGCCCAAGCCCCTCTGAGTACAAATATTTTGTGATCTTTTAGCATTCAAAAAATATTCTTTTTTTTTCATTTCTACCAAAATGGATAACTTCACACTGCCATATTTTATTCATCTGTTTGTTCTTGCCCATTCACCCAATCTGTCTTCAACTCTCCACAAAAGCAAAATATTACAGATGCTGGTAATCTGAAATAAAAATAACAAATGCTGGAAACATTCACCATTTGTGGAGAAAAACAGAGGTAACATTTCAGGTTGATCCTCTGCACTCTTTGCATCCTCTTCACTGCTTATAGAGTCATAGTTACAGCATGGAAACAGGCCCTTTGGCCCAACTTGTCCATGCGTCCTTTTTTTTAAATCCCTAAACTAATCCCAATTGCCTGCATTTGGTCTATATCCCTCTATACTCATCTTCCCATGTAGTTGTCTAAATGCTTTTAAAAGGGAAAATTGTACCTGCCTCTACTACTAACTGTGGTAGCTTGTTCCAGACACTCACCACCCTCTGAAAAAATTGTTCCTCTGGACACTTTTGTATCTCTCCCCTCTCACCTTAAACCTACGCCCTCTAGTTTTAGACTCCTACTTTTGGGAAAAGATATTGACTGTCTATCTGACCTGTGCTCCTCATTATTTTATAGACTACTATAAGATCACCCCTCAGCCCCTTATGCTCCAGAGGAAAGAGATCCCAGTTTACCCAGCCTCTCCTTGCACCTCAATCCATCAAGTCCCAGTAACATCCTAGTAAACCTTTTCTGCGCTCTTTCTAGATTAATAATATCCTTTCTATAATAGGGTGACCAGAACTGCACAGTATTCCAAGTGTGTGGCCTTACCAATGTCTTGTACAACTTCAACTTATTGTCCCATCTTTTTAAAAATTTACTTACGGGATGTAGGCATTGTCAGCATTTGTTGTCCATCCCTAATTGCTCTTGAAAGGTGATGGTGAGTGGCCTTCTTGAACCGCTGCTGTCCCTGAGGTGTAGGTAGACCCACAGTGTTCTTAGCATTCCAGGATTTTGGCCCAACATTAGTGAAGTAACAATTATATATTTCCAAGACAGAATGGTGAGTGATTTGGGGGGTATTCTTCTGTTGTTCATGTTCCTATGTGTCTGTTGACCTTGTCCTTTTTAGATGATAGCAGTTGTCGGTTTGGAGGGTGTTTTCAAAGGAGCTTTAGTGAATTTCTGCAGTGTGTCTTGTAGATTCTATGCACTGCGGATACTGTTTGTCAGCGATGGAGAGACTGAATGTTTGTGGAAGGAGTGGCAAACAAGTGGATTGTCCATTCTGGATGGTGCTGACCTTCTTCAGCATTGTTGGAGTTGCACTCATCCAGGCAAATGGAAAGCGTTCCATCACATTCCTGAGTTGTATCTTGTATCTTGTAGCTGGTGAATAGGCTGGATCCTGTTCCTCATCCTACTTGTTCCAGGCTCAAAAAAAACTTCCAGATTTGTCAAACATGATTTCCCTTTCAAAAAAAGTGTGCTGACAACTGCTTACTCATAATGAATACATAATTTACAACAAATACACATTTCAAGGCACAATAACTCCCACAGAAGAAAATGGTTCATAGGAAGAGGATAATCTTGCAAAAGAAAATAGTAAACTTGAGGATTGGAGGGTTTTAGAATTCAGAAAGTGAGAACCAAGAAATTGATGAGGAAAGATGAGAGAAAATGTGAAAGTTGAATAAATTGCAAATGTTTCTATTAGTGTGTGAAAAGGAAGAAATAAATGAAAGCACAAGTGACATTCGAGGCAACGACAAGTGAAATTATAATGGGGAATAAGGAAATGACAGGGGCATTACTATGTAATTTGTATTTAACTTCACTATAGAAAACTAAAATATCATTCCGAAATAATGGGGAATCACGAATCTGGCAAGAATGATGTACTTGAAGAGAGAAATAGTACTGGAGCAACCATTGGGATTAAGTAGCAACAAATCTCCCAGACCTGTTGACTGCATCCTAGATTTTAAGACGTAGCTACAGGTGGTCGATGTATTGTTTTTGATCTGGGATTCAGGAATTTTGAAATAATTCTTCCCTTTACTCTTCCTTAGCTTCACTGAAACTAGTTCAATGTAATTTTCTGAGCTAAAATCCTTTCTGTTGTCCTTATCTTTATCCCATTCTTTAGTATCTGGCTGTCCCTTCTCCTTTTCCCATTTTGCTTATCTCTTCAAAAAGTTAAATATGCTGTCATATTCAGTTCTCAAACTTGGCCTCTTTGCGACCATGTCTCCTAAATAGCTATTAGATTAAACTTGATGATTTCCACTTGTGTTGTTCATCTAAATTGTTCGAGGTGCTTCACATATTCAAATAAAGTGCCTGTAGCTCTTTCCTCAATCATGCAAGTGCCACATGAAGCAAACCCCCTGCACCCCACACCACTCCTGCAGCCACACGTTTAACATTATAATCTGTTTTTCCCCGTTGCCAGTTGGTGCATGGCTCAGGTCAAATCTAGAGAATTTATTTGAGATTCTGCTTTTTATTTGGAACCTAACCGCTCAAACTCTCTCAGCAAAGCAACCTTTTCTGTGTTGTTTGCTCCCACTGGACAATGACAACTGGATCCTCCCTGCTCCCATTCCATGTTCTTCTTCAGCCATGAGGAAATTATTTCTGGCACCAGATACGAAAAGCAATCTTCAGAATTTAAGATCATGGCTGCAGAGAACAGTACCTGTTCCTTCCACTATTCTGTCCCCAATCAATCGCTCATTCCTTTTCATTACCATATTCCTGTCACTCGTCCCACTTGAATGACATCCTGCACCATGATGCTATGGTCACTTGTCTTATCCAATATGCAGACGTTGCTCTACCAAGTGTCTCTAATTTGTTTGTCAAAGTCAAGCGCAGAGATCGCCAATTACTCCGGCGTGGATCTCCATACCTACCTGACTGTCTCACTCTCCTGTCCCTGATCATTGACCAATTCAAACTCTACTTAACCCAAGGGATGTGACTGTCATTTGGAACAAAGTATCCAGATAACTCTTGCCCCTCTCTGTCACACCATGTCTGCAGCTCAGGCTCCAACTCGACAATCCTGCACCAAAGTTCTTCTAGTTGCAGACACTTAACACATTGGATGTTTGGGATCAAAGTGTTTTCCACAAACTCCCAGGTGTTGTGATGACACATCACCTACCCTGCTATGTTATTTACTTGGTTAATTATTTTTAATTGAATCAAGTTAATAGTTTTAAGTTGCTGATTTATTAAAGTAACAAGTTGCAATCCATGAAGCATTTTACCCATGACCTTGATGGTGCAAATTGCTAATGTTCCACTGGAAGGGGTCAGCTCAACATTTTATCCAAACTCTGCGCCTGTTAAACGCTATTAAAATGCTGTCCAAGTTGAAGTTTTAGGTGTGGTCTTTTAATCAGAATTTGTGTTCTGATTCTATTGAGAGATCAACACTTGAAAGGTCAATTTTTTTCACTCCACAGATGCAGATTTAAATGCTGAATGTTTTCAGCATTTTATATTTTTGTTTCAGATTTTTCAGCATTTATTCAGTTTGGCTTCTGAAATTCTTGTAAAACTGAGTTTGTACTTAGCATACAGCTATATTAAGGGTATAGGAGATTGCGCATTGGTGAGCTGGTGTACATGGGCATAAACCTGAGAGACCTGTTGAGAAGTGGAGCCTGTTTGATTCATGCTTTTTATAGGCATGCGTTGATTCCAGTCTGTCCTTGTGTGGAAAGATTCCATCCTTTTTGCTCAAGTTTCCATACCAGAGAAAGCTCTTGGGGCCAGTTTGTTAGATCTGTGCAAGAGAGAGCTCGACGTGGCCTCTGCGGCTAAAGGGATTTAGTAGTATGGAGAGAAAGCGGGAGTGGGATACTGTAAGTCCATGATCATATCACACACCTGCCACTGCTCCGCTACTATTTCATTTGTGGCATGAGAAATTTCAGGCGTCCCATCTGCCTGTGGAGCAATTGAGCCCCCTTAATGGGCCAATCAATGGCCTCTCCCTGCCCCTGCCTTGATTTCCCCAGTGTTGGATGGAGGGCAATGCCCAGCAGCTTCCACTGTTTTGGCAAAGGTATGGGGGTTGCCCCTTTGTAGGTACAGAGAAAGGATTAAGCTGAGGGAAAGAAAGATTGGATTAAGAAAGGACAAGTTTTTACTGAAGTAACATTTTTAAATTCTGACAATTTAAAACTTAAAGGAATGAGATTTGTATGCATGTGACAGTAAATTGGCACTTTTATCACACTGATAAAACTGTGCTTGAACTGAAATGAACAATATTTTGCTTCTCTTGTATTATTTGTGCATAAACATTAGCATGTGCTATTGACCTTGCTGTTGTTTTGACATCATATTGCAGACCAATTATTATGTTAATAACCTAGTTGATTGTAGGATTAGCTTCAAATGCCCCTTGGTTTCATCATTGCAAAGACTCTCTTTGGTGTGGAAAGTCTGCAGAGGGATCTAGATAGGCTGAGCGAGTGGGCGAAGACCTGGCAGATGGAGTACAATGTTAGCAAGAGTGAGGTTATCCACTTTGGCAGAAATAATAGTAGGAGGGATTACTATTTAAAGGGCGAAAAGCTGCAGCATGCTACGGTGCAGAGGGACCTGGGGGTCCTTGTGCATGAGTCGCAAAAACCCAGTCTGCAGGTGCAGCAGGTGATCAAGAAGGCGAATGGAATGCTGGCCTTTATAGCGAGGGGAATAGAATATAAAAGCAGGGAGATCTTGCTGCAACTGAACAGGGCACTGGTGAGGCCACAGCTGAAGTACTGTGTGCAGTTTTGGTCGCCGCACTTGCGCAAGGATATTTTGGCCTTGGAAGGAGTGCAGAGGAGGTTCACTAGGCTGATACCGGAGATGAGGGGGTTGGACTACGAAGAGAGACTAAATAGACTGGGTTATACTCGTTGGAGTTTAGAAGGATGAGGGGGGATCTTGGAGAGACGTATAAGATAATGAAAGGGATGGATAGGGTAGAGATAGAGAGATTCTTCCCACTTAGAAAGGATAGCAGGACTAGAGGGCACAGCCTCAAGATAAGGAGAAGTACGGTTTAGATCGGAGTTGAGGAGGAACGTCTTCACTCAAAGGGTGGTGAATCTCTGGAATTCTCTGCCCGTTGAAGTGGTAGCGGCTACTTCGCTAAATATATTTAAGTCACGCATAGAGAGGATTTTGACAGACAAGGGAATTAAGGGTTATGGGGAGAAAGGAAAGTGGAACTGATCCACTTCAGATCAGCGATGATCTTATTGATCTTATCTGAGCGGGGCAGGCTCAAAGGGCTAGATGGCCTACTCCTGCTCCTATTTCTTGCGTTCTTATGAGAGGAGTTGGGAGAGCAGAATAGCAAAGCAGAATACTTCAGTTGAAGTTCTACCACCAAACTCAAAATGCGAAAGGCATAGCATACAGAAGTAATGTTCCCAGAATTACATTTTTATAAGAGTTCTATATTGCAATAATCAAATGGCTCAATGCAGCGTTGAGAGATTGATAATTTGTTTTACTTTAACAAGATTTGCTTGCTTACTTCTCATATGTTAATTTTGGACAGGTAAGCGACCTCATCAATGTGGGATTTGCAAGAAAGCATTCAAACACAAGCATCATTTGATTGAGCACACACGACTGCACTCTGGGGAGAAACCCTATCAGTGCGATAAATGTGGCAAGCGTTTCTCGCATTCAGGATCCTACTCGCAGCACATGAACCACCGTTACTCGTACTGCAAGCGAGAAGCTGAAGAACGCGAAGGAACCGAGCAAGAGGAGACGGGGCCTGATTCACTGAACAACAGTGAATATACAGACAACAGGACCTCTCCGTCCCACGTGGACTCAGATGACAAGGACAGCACTGCAAGGGAAGATGAAAGTGAAAAGGAGGAGGAAGAGAAGGAAAGTGATGAAATGCCAGATAATTGTGCAGAGGAAATGAGGGAGGAATCTGAAGATGAAGATGAAGCAGAAGGAGAAGCAAATACAACAGACTTGATGAGTGATGTGGAACAGGAAAATACAGTAAATAGTCTGAAGGCTTTGGAAGTTAACGCCGCAGAAAAAATGTAATGAATACTTGATCAGGAATATAATTTGGAGAAGAAATGTTCTGCAATTAGTGTTGTACCATGTAAAAAAAAAAATTCCAGAAACACACACTATATTACTGTGTTTTCACTACTGTGTAGAAACCCCGGTGTGCCTGAACCTCAACAATTAACAATTTGCCACATGAACTGTCAAGATATTAGGAATGATATTTGTATTAAAAATGCAAAAAAAGTTGCAAGTGATAAATTGCATAAACTGACTGTCTTGATTCAAAAGGCGAACCAACAATTTTAAAAGAATTTGCTACCAGTCATTCTGCATTATCTGTTAACCTGTGTTGCTCTTCATTTTGCTATTCATGTACCCCATTAACTTCAACACTGTACAGCTGGGAGAGATTTCTATGAAGATTTCTATTGCGAATGAAAGTATCAATTGTAGATTTATAGTACTACAGCTCTCTACTCCATTGCTGAATCTTAGCGTTTCATTGGTTTGAAAGGATGTGAAAATTTCTGCACTACAGAATTCCCTTTATACTTGTATCTAACATACTCCTAAGTATTATTGTCTACCTTTATCAGTATCGCACTAGAAATTAGTTATTGATAACATTAGTTGACCTTATTTTAGAATATAAATTCATTTGAAGCATAATGTTAGCCTTAAAAGCAGCTACTAGAAAAATAAAACTGAGAAGGATGTGGTAAGACTTGTAGTTAGATGTATAGCGGTCTGTTGCCAAGTCTTCAAAATAAGAACTAACAGTATTAGTGTTGGAGAGAACAAAAGTCAGTGTTTTAGAGTGACGAGTGTTAAGTAGGTAAATGAGGATTATGGTATGGAGCTTTGTATCCCCCTGGCCTTATGCAAGACCTGTGTGCTGCAAGTGCCATTTACAAAACAGTATTATGGAAATGTGGCTGTAACCAGCCCTTAGCTTTGGTGCAAGTTATTAACAGTGTTAGCGGATTTTATTTCAGTATTATTTTAATTCAAATTATGATAACTTAGTTTCCTATGTTTGTGCAAATTTTGTACTGTATGTCCTTGAACCTGGCAGTATTAATACCCTACTTACTGACACGTGTACCTTTTAGTTTTAGAAAACTTTTATATTTATGTGTCTTATTTTTATATTTCTTTATTGTTATTTATTACACAATGTAGTGTATAATACTGTAGTTTGTATTAATACAATAATATATTTTAGTAAGAAAAATGATTTGGAAGGTTGATAAGAATTCAAAGCAGAAATACAATTGGTTCTCTTGCAATGAGATTTTGTTTAACAGTGTTATGTAACAATACTACTTGCCTTGGACTGTAGAATTAGAGTATCAAATGGGAATGTATAAATTTTACATTCAGAGTCCAGTTATTTGCCCTGCCTCACTTTTAATACGTTGGGCTACTGAATTTCAAATATAATGTTATACAGCATGGTATTTTTGCAGTTTTATTTGAGATTACTGTGTAACCATGAAACTGTATTATTATCCTCAATGAGCCAAATTACAAAGTCATGCGCAGTGTTGGGAACATTTTTTTTGCTTTGTGCCAATTTGTTTAAGTATTCCTCTACATCTGATACAAACCAGAAGTTTTTTTTAATTGCCTAGTTACATGATAGTCATTTTCTAGTTTTATACCAGACTCCCCATCTCACAATAAAATGCATCAGCAAACTGTTTGAAGTTGTGACTTCACTGCGGTGTATTAATTCTGTTCCAGAAATACTACAGGCATCGTATTTATGTGCATTATTCAAGATCTTGGCTAATTTGTAACATTTTGAAATCATGGGCTTGTGATTAGATTCTTGTACAAAATATCCCAAATACATGTTTTCTTTCCAAATTACTGAATAATTTGCATGTTTCATGAAGTCATCTTGATGTTCATCGGAATGAATGTTCAAAATTCCCTGAACATATGTTAACAGTGTTTTAATCAGTAAATTTTAATTGTGACTTGGTGCCATTTGTATGTTAGGTTGGATTTTCCACAACTGCTTAGTTACTAATGTTCAATAGTAACCGTGGTTTGATGCATATATGGATAGAATCCTTTTCTTCCCTCCAGACGTAGAACTGTGGCCAACAGGGTAAGTAGGCTACTTCCTTGTCTGTGAAACTGTCATTCTGAACTGGCCTGAACGTATGGGGTTTGGGGAATTGTTCCTAACCTCAGCACCACTCACTAATGAATAAGATTTGGAATTCAGATTACAATTGGTTCTTTTTTTTCCTCTTAACTTTCATTAACTGCAATTTGTCTATTGTCAAAGTCAGTAACAGCTTCACTGTTGATAAAATTGAGTTAATAGTGGTGCCCCCCAGCCCCGAGGAATCACTATGAATCCACTTTTTTTCTTGGTATACATGTTTTGAACTTAGACAAGGGGGTGCCCTCTTGATGTTTATGGATGGCATAGAGGGTTTGCTACTGTATAAGATTTCAAGAAGCCTATAGAAGTTATTGGAATAAGCATACAGTTAGCAGGTGCACTTTAATGTGGTAAAGCGTAAAGTAACGTTTTCAAAGCAAAAACCAGGAATGGAATTGTATCTGAAATGCTGAGGGGTAGTGGATGATAATGAAACAAATGTCCATGCAGATCTATGATCAAACAACCAATTAGTGCTTCTGCTACATTGAGTGGTGGTAACAGGCAAAGTTAGATGACTTTCTTAAAGGTTGAGGAAGTTCCAATGTGACGCCAGATAATTGAAGTTCGGAACCAAGACTTGGTGTATGATTCTGTCAAGATAAACAAACCTCAGTCCCTTTGGTAGCTCTGTGCTGGACTGCATGCCTTTGTGTAGTTTAGAGCTCAGCCAAACATTCATAATGGGATTTCACTGCGCAACTGTCAACAAAGCTTTCAGAGCTGAATACGTTAAAGTCTTTGAAGTCGTGGAACAGGTGCCTTTCTGAACTGCTTTAAAGGCTCACCTGATGGCTAGTCAATCAATAAAGTAGCTCAGTCATCTGTCCCACTGCTTCTAAATTGGCTAACCTGTCAATCAAAAAAAATCCAATTAACAAAATCTGAATCTCAACTGTTCAGTGCAGAAGAACAATTTATCCACTGGATACTCAAACACATCTTAACACTTTAACAATGCTGGTCAAATTAATGATCACTTAGCCTTTAAGAACAAAGCCCTATGATCAACAACTGCATCAAAAACATAAATGACTGTATTGTGTCTAATTATGACATGAAGATGCTAACAACTTTTTAAACTTGCTTGTCAAGTGGTTCCCAGTTCAGAACAGGCTTCTCTGAGGTTCCAACAAACCTTAAATAGCACAGATCATTGGAAATTTTCCAAAACCGATCCAATCCTTGAAAATTGTGGGGTTGGGAGGTGATCCTGAAATCACTGCTGGTGTCAGATTTGCTGAGTGTGGAATCATAACCCAATGGAACTGAAAAAGGCCACTGGCCTAACAATTTGCCTATTTCTGTACACATTATCTTGAAACTGACCCAATTGCCTACTTGAATCCAGTTACATTATTATTTTGGTAAACTTGACAATTCTACCTATTTTGCTACCTTATCGCAACCTGTAAAATGTCAGTTAGTGTTTGTACCATTTTCCAATGTAAACAGTTGGATCAATTTTAACATTACTGTTTATAATAAGAACATGTGTTGAGGGAAGCTTGATGTTTATTTTTCGGTGAGAACAGATCCATCTTGTCAAATTTCAACTCTCAATTAGAATGTCTATGACTTAAATCTCAAATTTGCTGATCTGCTAGTTTAAAACATTAATTTTTGAACTAATTAAAGCTAGCGTTAAAATAACATCAAAGCTCTAGTGTCATAAATTAAATATGACCACCAAATACATTTGGACAGACTAGGGGTTATGGGGAATAGGGCCTGGATGGGATTGTGGTTGGTGCAGACTCGATGGGCCAAATGGCCTCCTGCACTGTAGGGATTCTTTGATTCTATGATTCTACCTATTAAGTGAATGGAGTAAGGATAATCATGGTTATTTTTCATATGAAATCAAAGTTAGGGAAAGTGAGTGGGAACATGGCTGAATAGAAGTAGAGCTTGAGAAAGGTTTTAAAAAAAAGCTAATGTCATAAAATGGAGGGTTTTGAAATGGAGTTCCAATGGAGTTGATCCGCCATAGTTGAAGAAGCAAAGGATGCAACCTAAGATGTAGGGTTGTAAGAGATTAGAATCTGGAGAAATTTATAAAAACCTTTTCCATTTTCACGTGAATAATGAGTGGCCCACATCTGTTTGTCCTTTTAGACATGGATGGCTCTTCACACCTTCTGAGGTGGCCTAGCAAGTCATCACCTCCCCAAAACACACATATCTAAATGTTGGGATGTTGTAAACCTACCTGAAAAGAAAGCCTTACTCCTTGGATTTTGTATGGCACAAAGTCATGATACCAAGTTTATTCTGCCAGAAATGGCAAGATGTGAGCAAGTTGCCAGTCTTCTACATAGGACAGAAAATTCAGTGTATTGTCTGTTACCAGGATCACTACCTTCCACCTTTGCAATGTTGCCCAAATATAACATCACTTTTCCCAAGTGCTGCTTAGCCATCATCTTCATCCAGGGATTTTACTTCTACTCCCCAGTCTCCATCTCCACTCTCGCCAATGCCAGTTTATTTAAAACCCCATTTCCATTAAATGGAGCAAAGTCAAAGAATACAGAAAAAAGTCTGAGTACCAGCTCTCCTGTTTCTTTAAGAAAACATTTTGGACATTTTATAAAGAGCCACATACAGTACAAAATATATTGTAAGAATACATATTCCCACTATTGTGGGTGACTTGCATCAGGCTGGGAATAATAAACATATACAGAATGCAATCAGGATTCACTAAGATTTTTTAAAAATTAATTTATCATGGGATGTCATTGGCCATGCCTAATTGCTGTTGGATCCAATGGCTTGCCACACCATTTCAGAGGTGATTTAGGGGCAGAATTTTGCCAGAATTGTACAGTGTTGGATCAGGCACGAGAGGCTGTGAGAAACTTGAAGGACTTTGCAGACACCTTTTTTCTCACCTGCTTAAACAGCACTGTGATCTTGTGCAAAGCCAATTGCAGGGACAGGACCCAAACATGCTAGCAAAGCTGGGATTCTGAGGTCAGGGTGCCATGATCTCAAACTTACCCCGTCAGTGACACCGCCCCCACTGTGCTGGCTCTGGCTCAACCCTGCTTCCCCGCACCGCGCCCCCACCCCAATCACCACCACAAAATGTGGCACCACCCCCTAACTCCACAAACATTGCCTGCCCCACATAAGGGTGTTCCCCAGAATGCAAGTTCGCATTGCCAGGGGACTGCCCAGTCACAGCGTGCATTGCTTGAGGCCATATATTACTGTGCACCCTGGTGTGGTCATCGTGACTGGTTTTCGTTTTTGAGAACTGGTGGTGCCAAAGAGTAATATATTTATTGTCATTTGCAGAATTATATCTAATACAGTTTTGTTCAGCTCACTTAAAAGTTGCAATACTTAATATCTTAATTAGTCAACTGATTATAAGCAAAAACAGAAAATGCTGGAAAATCCCAACAGGGCTGACAGCAACTGTGGACAGAATACAGCCAGCGTTTTGAGTCAGGATAAATGTTGGCTGTATTCTCTGTCCACAGATGTTATCAGTCCTATTGAGATTTTGCAGCATTTTCTGCTTTTGTTTCAGATCCAGCATCTGCAGTATTTTTCCTTCAACTGATCATAAAGTTTGGTTAAGGCAGTGGCAGAAAATAGTGACAAAATGCTCACACTGGCATAGTGTGACATTAGTGTCAAGGCTGGTAAGTTTATCAAGGGGCGGGGAAGGTTTCAAACTGCAATCTTGCTGGCACAAACCCTGTTTTTGGCCACTTGAGATTTAGTGGCCATGACAGGAATGTGCCTACAATCAACAGGGCTGCTAAATTGTAACCTCGGAATCAATCACATTGCTGTGGGAGGGAGTCAATCCAGGTAAGGATAGCAGATTGATGGTAAATTTGGGTTTTTATGGCAATCTGAGAGTTTTATGGTCACTACTACTGACTACGAGCTGGCTTTCAAATCCAGATATTGTTAATTGAATTTATATTCCACCTTCAGCTATCATGGCAGGATTTCGAACTCCTCCCTCGAGCATTAGCCTGAGTCTGTGTATAACTATTCCAGTGCCATTGCCAGTACACCACCATCTCACCCCTGAAGACAGTGGTCAAGAGTTGAGAGGCTTTTGTTAGGAGGGGAAAAGAAAAATTGGCTGTTCATGTAAAAAGAATAAAAGATTTAATCAGCATATTCAAAATGGTCCTTGGATAAACTAAATTTAGAAAATCTATTTCCAATAGCCAGTGAGCTAGTAATGAGTATAAATTTCGGATTATTGCCAGAAGAGCAAAGGGAGAGATTAATGGATTTTTAAAAATTGGTCGGGGCATGAAATATCATACCAGAAGCAGAATCCATAATATTTTTAAAAGGAAAGTGAATAAATATTTGACTTTTTTGATAGAGCTGGGGAAAGTACAGCGTAATGGAATTTCGGATAGCTTTTTCAGAGGCTCCATCTGTATAGTAAAACCCTCTTATCTAGGAAGAGATTAGTGCATTGGATAGCTCATGAAAAAAGTCGACAAATTGTATCAGATGGCTTCTTGGTGAGCTGTAAATTTATATGGCCCTATAGAAAAACTGGCGCTGCTTTCATAGCTATCTGTAATTACATGGGCAGTACATCTGCTCAAAGATTGGGAAATATTAGAGGGTGCTAAACATGATTAAATGCAAGATGGGCATAAAGATGGATTGGAAAATTTAAGGTATTAGGAGAGGAGTGGTGGTGCCCCAAGAGGGTTTAATAGGGACCATTGCAGTTGGTAAATGTGAGATATCATATTGCTCAGAAGCTTCAATTTTGCCTAAAGGAACTTTGCCCACACATTTGAAAAATCAGCCCCATGTTATTGAGGTGTGAGCATTTTGTCATTGGTTAAGGCAGTGACAGAAAATACAACCTTTATAATCAGTTGGTTAATTTTAAAAATATAACTGGTGTGCAAAGAAGGGACTTTTATATGGGTGAGTAAACTTGTATTAGATATAATTATGCAATTGACACTAGATATATTACAAAGAATATACAATTCGGCCCACCAGTCTACACCATTTTTGTTCCATTTGAGCTTATTCCCATCCTTCATCATCTAACTCCCTTCAGCATTACTTTCTATACCTTTCTTCTTCTTATACTTAGTTTCACCTTAATGCACCTCTGTTCAATATAATTGCCCACTAGTAGTGAGTTTCACTTTTGTGCCACTTTTTTGGGTAAGTTTCTTCTAAATCTTTCATTTGATTTCTTGGTCATTACCTTTATATTGGTGGCTTTTGACTTTGCTCTTTCTCACCACTGGAAATACCTTGTGTCCTCTATCAAATGCTTTTACAGAACTGCAAGAACATCTATTCAGTTGGCCCTCGGCCATCTCTTCATGAGAGAAAAGACTTAACCTGTATGAGTAAACCTTGTTGTTCTGGTATCACCTTTTGTATATTTTTTTGCACCGTTTCTAGTGTCTATCCTTTTTATAATATGGCGACCAGATAAATACATGTGATCCAATGTATTCTAACCATAGTTCCATAAAGGTTTCACCATAACTTCACTTGACTTTTTAATTCTAACCCTCTAGAAAGCAACCTTAAGACTTGGTTTGCTTTTTATGACCTTTGTTAACCTGAGTTGATACTTTGTGTGTGTTTGTACTTTGCTCCTCTACGCCATTTATATTTTTGCTTTACAAGCAATATGTGATCTCATTTTACTTACCAAAATTTAATGCATTTTTGATGCCGCGCTGATTTTTTTTTCTCCTTTTGTCAGGATTGAATTAACTCTCCTGCCACTGTCAAGCTGGCTGGTTGGTAAAACGTATAGCTACCAGTCTTATGGCACTGCATGTTTTTTTTAATGAATTGTGTACAACAGTGTCTGTCATATCTGCCCTAGGTTGTTTAAAATGCTTGGTGTTGGACTTTAACCTGGTGTTGTGAGACTTCTTACTCAATTCATCTGGACCAGGAATGAGTTTGATTAGATTATTTGAACATTTTCCCTCTGCTTTAAATGCAGTCATATCATTTCTAATCTTTTCTTCCAATGTTATGTCGACAAAATCAATCTCCCCGGTAAATACTGAATCTAAATAATTATTTAACAATTCTGTCTTTTGTGATTTTATCCCATCTATTTTGTGACCCTCTTCTCATGCCGACTTCCTTTTTTCTTATGTGGTTATAGAATATTTTAAGTTTATTTATATTCCATGATAATTTCTTAGTACTCCTTTTTCCAATTGTTTTGTTTAACTTAATCTCTCGTTATTCTCCCATAACATGCTGTCTCTAACTGTCCATATGCTAGGTGTTTGCTCTTTCCTTACCATCAATTTTTCCCATGTCTTTATTTATCCATGTTGATTTTATCTCTATCCACATGGATTCTGTTTTAATAATGGTCGTGGCACTTGCTGTTATGCTATCTCCAGCAAGTACAGTCACACTACTCCTTTCCCCTTCTGTTTTTAAATGTGTACAGTGTTTAATTTCAAATCAACAGTTCTCAAATACAGTACTAATGTTTTTAAGAATAAGTAATTCTCCCCAGAATCTAAAACTGATTGCCAGCATGAACATTCAAGGTTGTTACATCGGACTTGCAAAAAATTCTGTCTCGGTTTGAGAAGCGTGAATTAGTTGAGATGAGTTTATCATTTTTGAAGTACTTGAGTCAACCCACACAAAGCAAGACTGAAATAGTATGTGGATTGTAAATGCTATTCATTATTTATTTACTTTTCTTTGTACGAGCATATAAAAATGATTCTTTACAGACTGTTTTGTTTTCTTATTTTCCTTCTATTAAAGGAACCTATTTCTCACCAAGTGAGTGGCCTTACTATATTTCTGTTCTGGTGTACCAAGAATTTAAATGGTTTGGTATTGACTCCAGGAGTGCACCATATCTAGTCTGCCTCCATTTTAATCAATAACAATGATATTATTCTGAAAGATCAAGAGGCAGGCAATAAAGGTTATGAGGGGAATGCAAACTAAAGTCAAATTGACCACTACTCTCTTTCCAGTCTCTAAGATTACCAAGTGAAAGGAATTTGGCTAGAGCCATTCCAATTCCTTGTGGTTTTGACCCAAACAGTATTTACACTTGGTTACAAATTAATGTCACAGTTTGAAGGATGGTGGGTGTGGCTTTCAAATTAAATTTTTTTCTTCATTTCAGGATAATGGACACGTTGATCCTAGATCTCTGACAAAAAACCATGAAGGTGATCCCCTTTAATTACAGCCAAATGACCTCCAATGATTCCTCACAATAACCACTGAGAATAATGAGTGAGACCTCCTTTCTGCCTTTTCTATTGCATAGCCAAGTGGGCAGCAGTGCAGATCATCTCCAAAGTCTCTTGTTGCTTTACATTTTTTTTTAGTTCTGCCCTCAGTTGACATGCCAGGCATGAACCACTATCCCAGCAACCTTGTTCAATGCCTCAGGTGGTGAATACAATAAATAACTAAAACGTATAGGCTAGAATTCCCCAATGTCATGCACCCTGTCACTACTGCCAGTGAGAACAGAGAATTTGACACCCAGCCAAAGCTTCATTCACTGCAGTGGGAATGGAGAAACCCAGCGACAGGCAAGATCGGAGAATTCTGGCCTCAGACCACATGGATTCGGCTATAATCTCAGCCAGGTGGCAGTAGAAGGTGCTGCAATTGGACTCTGCACATGAAGGTAGTAAAGAAATGCAAAAGCCAGGTTTCCTGCTCCAGGTCACCAATCCTGATGAAAATGTCTTCAGAGAAGATTGGGTTAAAAACGAAATCAAGTCCTTAGGAACACACATGATGAATAATCACTTTTGTTCTGGAGGGTGATTGGTGACTGGCGAACAATTAAGAATATGTATCAGGACTTGAAACAGTGCAAACGAAAGACTGAATAAACTCTCCAACTGCAATGTTAAATAAGATTTAAAGAAACTAATTCTAAGAATACCAATCTCTGATTACTGGTACTGTAGCTCCCATTATTTCGATGATAGTTGGATTTTTAAACACTTGCTGAAAACACTTATACAAGCGACATGCTCAATATCATTAAAGACCGGCATATATTTCTGCACAAAAATAAATCCCTGTTACTGACATAAGATTCACATGATCTTCATTGATGGCTCACTTTAACACAAAAAGCATTGACGAGCAGTTTTTTAAAGGAAGTACTGCCTGAAGTGCAAGATGTGTACTTTTAATGCCTTATAGAACTGATGCCATGTTCCCATGATTAGCATATTCTATGTTAGCAAACAATTAGCGGAAAAGAGAGGTTTAAACATTTGTTTAGTGAAAATGTTTATATCTCAATTCAATGTTGCCTGGACTTGAACTGAGAAGAGCTGAGTTTTGGCTTCAGCCATTTGAGCCTACAAATCCAATTGTATCGGATGTACCATGTTATC
The DNA here is from genome assembly GCF_965287045.1 of Carcharhinus amblyrhynchos. Classification (NCBI taxonomy): domain Eukaryota; kingdom Metazoa; phylum Chordata; class Chondrichthyes; order Carcharhiniformes; family Carcharhinidae; genus Carcharhinus; species Carcharhinus amblyrhynchos. The sequence goes on from NC_137325.1 coordinate 119,739,978, forward strand.
GAACCATAGAATGTTACAAGTTGTAACTGGGTCCCTTGTACCTGTGCCTGCTCTTGGTAACTTTTTTTATTGGATCGGGTGTTGCTGGCAAGGCCAGCATTTGTTGCCCACCAAACAACTAAACACTTTATAGAACCTACATGCTCAATATCATTAACTGAATTTCTTGCTAGGCCATCGAAGAATAGTTGAGAATGAACCACACTTCTGTGGCTGTGGAGTCACATGTAGGCCAGACCAGGCAACGGGATAAGATTTCCTTCCCTAAAGGGCACTGGTGAACCACATGGATTTTAATGACAATCTACAAAGATTTTATGGTGACCATTACAGAGACTAACATTCAATTCCAGATTTTGTTAGTTGAATTTAAGTTCCATCAACTGCTGTGATGGGATTTGAACCCTGAAGCACTAGCCTGGACCTCTGAATTACATTACCACTAGGACACCATCTCCCCTACATAATCTTGGAATAATCCAAAATAATTCTCTACCTCAATCTCCATTCTACTTTCAAATATTTTTTTCAATTTTCCTGTTTAAGGACACAATACTTAAGAAAGCACGACTCTGTTTGGTAAAGCTTTAAACCACTTTGTGTAAAGACATTTCTGCTAACTACTACTCTCACTCTGTGACCATTTTAAATTGATGATCTCTTGTCACAAATGGTCTTCTCCCCCTTCCCCCAAACTGTTAAAACTTTTCATAATTTTAAAACACATGATTCAGTCTCCTTTTTCTTCTCTAGTGAAAATGTCCTCAGAGTCTCAACTTGTTCTCATATCTCATACTTATTGTTTCTATCTAGTTTTTACGTAATTTTCAGCGTGCTGAGATTGCACCATATTCGGACTTTAGTGTCAACGAACAGTGTAGTGCAGGATCAGGCCCTTTGCCCCACCAAGCCTGCACCAAAACATATCGCCTTTCTAAACTAAAGACATGGTCCACCTCCCTTTTCCCTGCTTATTCATGTATCTATCCAGATTCCTCTTAAATGTTGCTATTGTGTCTGCTTCTACCACTTTCTCTGGCAATGCATCCCAGGCATTTACCATCCTCTGTAGAAAACACTCCCATCCAAGCCCTCTCTGCTGTATCCCCGTAATCTGGTGTTCATTTGCCATAGTCAATCCACCTAACCTGCACATCTTTGGACTGTGGAAGGAAACCCATGCAGAGACTGGAAGAACATGCTAAACTGTAAGACAGTTTCCCAAAGCCGGAATTGAACCTGGGTCCCTGCCACTATGGGGCAGTAGCATTAACCGTAATGCCATCGCACCATCCTTTTACAAAACTTCACACACTAATGTTTTGTATCAATTCAACATTACCCCCGTATCCAGGTCTCAAATTATTTATTTCATGGTACATGGGCATCGCTGACTAGGCTTGTGATTTTATTGCCACCCCTAATTGCGATTCAGGTGTTTGAACTACTGCCATTCATGTGATTTAGGCACATCCACAGTGCTGTTTGGGTTGGAGTTCCAGGATTTTGACCCAACATCGGTCAAGAAACGGCATCATAGTTCCAAGCCACGATGGTGTGGTATGGAGAGGAACAAGCAAATCATGATGTCTGTGTGCATTGGCTTCCCTTTTCCTACGTGGTAGAGGTCACGAGTTCGGAAGGTGCTGTTAGAGGAGCCTTAGTGAGTTGTTAAAGTGTGTCTTACAGATGTTAAACTGCTGGCACTGTGCATCAGTGGTGGAGGGAGTAGATGGAGGATGGAGTATCAATTAATTGGGCTGCTTTGTTCCGGATGGTGTTGAGCTTATTCAGTGTTGATGGAACTGTGCCCATCCAGTCAAATGGAAGTATTCCATGATGCTCCTGATTTGACTTTTCAGGCTTTGTGGAGGCAGGAGGTAAGCCATTTTCTTCCAAATTCTCATCTCTGACCTGCTCTTGGAACTATTTCTATGGCTGTTCCAGTTTAGGTTCTGGTCAATGGGAGCCTCCAGGAGGATGATGGTGTGAGTTTTAGTGATGATAATACCATTGAATGTCAAGGGGAGATAGTTGAATTCCCTTTTGTTAGAAATGGTCAATGCTGGCACTTGTGTGACATGAGTGTAACTTGTAACTTATTGGCCCAAGCCTGAATATTGTCCAGGTCTTGCTGTATATGGGCACAGACTGCTTCAGTATCAATTCACTTTTGTAAGGCTTTGGCTGTTTTTACTTGTACTTTCAGGGAATTATGTTTGAACATGTAGACCTCTTCATCTGTACCCTTTAGTATACTTCTATGAAGTATAAACACATGGGAACAAGAGTAGGCCATTCAGCCCATTGAGCCATTAGATCATGGCTGATTATCTACCTCAACGCCATTTTCCAGTGCTATCCTCATATCCCTTGATCTCATCTGTATTCAGAAATTACCAATTTCTGCCTTGAACATATTTGATGACTGAACTTCCATATTCCTCTGGTGTAGCTTCTTCCCTGATGCCATCAGATGTTCGAATGGACTTATCTCACATTAAGTTGATCTTTCTCTACACCTTAACTGTAACTAACACTACATTCTACACTCTCTCCTTGTCTTTATGTATGGTACACTTTGTATACAATGCAAGAAGTAATACTTTTCAATGTATACTAATAGATGTGACAATAACATATCAAATGAAAAAAGAGAATTTCGGAGACACTCCACCCTCACCTCAGTCTTAAATAAACTGCCTCCTTATTCTGAGACACTGTCCCTTTGTAATGCACTCATCAGGAAAGGGAAACATCTTTCTACATCTACCCTGTCATGCCCCGTAAGAAATTCATAAGTTTAATGAGATGAACTCTCATTCTTGAAAACCCTAGAGAATACAGGGCCAGTTTTCTCAATATCTCCTCCTAACACAATGCCATCATCCCAAGATTAGCCTGGAGAAGTCCCTCAATGGCAAGTATATCCTTTCTTTGGATAAAGAGACCAAAACTAACCAATGATCCAAGTGCACTTTCCCCAATTATACAATTGCAGCACGATTCCCTTGTGATGAAGGCCAGCATACAATTTGCCTTCCTAATTGCTTGCTACATCTGCCTGCTAGTTTATAGTGACTCATGAGCCAGCGCACCCAGGTCCCTTTGGACATAAACACTTCCCTATTCTGCCTTCCTGGGTTTTCTTCTACCAAAGTGGATAAATTCACACATTCACATTATATTCCATCTGCCATGTTCTTGCCCATTCATTTAGCCTGTCCAAGTCCCTTGAAACCTCATTGCATACCGTTTGTAGATTTTAGTTCAGATTTAAAACCTTAGTTTTAGAATGGACTATATTAGTTTCAGACTTGATCTAAATTTTATCATAAAATGGTCACCATTTCCTAAAGGCTCCTTTAGAGCAAGTTTATTAATTACTCCTTTTTTCTTTAATATACCAAATCTAAAATAGCCTGATCTCTAGATGGTTCAATTCTCCAATTCATCATTTAACCTTGTTCTTGAATTACAAAGTCCCCACCCCACTTAGTAGGCATGCCTGTGAAAACTATGGGTGGACAGTACAATCAATGCAATGAAATAACTGCAGAAAACTGCTTAAAGTCTCCATTTTCTGACTGCTGGGGAAACTGATGAACTGAAACATGTGGAACTTGGTGTATTTTCTTGGTTGTAATTGTTAAGTATGAACTGCTAGTGGAGACTTCAGGGAGCTTCAATCAACTGTTCGTACTGTTAACCATGGGGGCAATCAGAAAGTGAAAGGTTCAGACAATTTCAATGTCCCCTGAAAATGTTAACAGTGCAAACAGCTGATCAACACTGCCAGAAGACTTGGCCTTTACACTGATAAAATACTTGCTGAACTGCTCAAAATAGACAGCTCTCAATATGTTTTAAGCAGTGCCTTTGTAATTATTGCCCATGGTAATAATCAACGGTTAGCACCATTTGCCTGATTTTTAAGTGGTTCTGTGATAAATGTGGACAGTATTTAACTTTCTATCTATATGTCTGTTCCATTTAACCTGTTTTCCACTGCCTCCCTTATCATTTGTCAATAGCACAAAAATAACAGGTTTAGCAAATTTTAGTATTTTGCTCTCCATTGATGAATCCAAATCAACTGGATACACTCACCATAAAGTTGGACCAAGAATTGAGCACGTCCAAACCCCTTTCCAGTCTGTGTAATACCCTTACCCAACATTTTGGATGGATTTTCACTGCCAAGGCTGGTAGCTTAAGTAGGGAAATTTCTTGACTCAGCAGACCCATCTTTGTTTAAAAAGCCCCGTTCCATCCAATTTTACTTGGGGAAGGTGGAGGCATGGGCAGGATTGAATAGATCCCACTGAGCCTGGAAGCAGATTCTCAGCAGCCATGGGGGGCAGGCAAGTGCCAATGTGGGCTAGTTGGAAGACCTGCCTCAGTTCTCTGGGATTTTGTCTCGGGTTGTCTTAGAAGCTGTTTGTCTCTGTCTCTCTCAAATTGCACACATGCCCATGTTTCCTACACACCACTTTGGTCTCTCGTACTTCATACTACCTCGATAGCTATTTGCCCAGTATCCAGCATGGGTAGAACTTGGGAGTCATATGGAGTTGAAAAAAAACGTCTAACAATTGTACAGCTCTCACTCGTGCACATTTGATAGTTTAAAAAAAACTGAAAATCCATCTGAAGTTTTTATATCTCAAGTGTTCAGTTTCTTATTTTAAAAAGCCAAATATATATTCAGACCCAACATCAAGTGGAGTTATTCCTTTAATAGCTTCTTTAAACTGTAAATCCAACAATGAATTCAAATCTCCTGCTGAAATAACTGGCATTTAAAGGACTATTATGATGTAATGATGAAGTTTCAAATGTTAACAAATATCTCTATTGAAAATCCATGAACAGATGGTAATTCTTTACTAACTTACACCAGGTGATCTGTCAATCAAAGCAGTTCAGCAACTATCACTGCTGCAGCCATTTTATTTTTGTTTTAAAGAGCAGGTAAGTTTTTAAAATCTTTACTTCCTGACGCTTAAACAATTCTTATCTGGCCTTGAAAGAATGTTTATGCATGTTCCAATATTTCATAATTCCCCCCATTCAAGTCTATGGGCCAAGTGCTGGAAAGTGGGATTAGTGTAGAATTGGTGTAGTTTTGTCGGTGCAGACTCAATGGACCATCTTATGTACTGTGTAGCTTTATGGCTAAAATATGGTTAAATTTACCTGCTTAAATTAACCCCTTGAGACATCTTATCAAGCCCTTTCTGATCATTGTATACACGACATTTACTGCATTGCCTTCATAGAAGCGACCAAAGAAAATTGATCATCATAACTTTTTTTAACAAATTGTTCTGGCTCTCCTTTATTAACTCATTCTAGATGTTTGCTAATTTGATCTTGAATTATAGATTCTGAGGGCTGAATGTTAACTGAAGATTTTGGGGCACCAGCATTGGACCACAAAGTACGTCCTGAACCTGGTATTTACCAGCAGCTTCTTCAGTTCAGCAATGTTACGGCAGGTACTCTCCTAACTGGCCTCCTGCAGGCCCAACATCCTGGCTCTGAAGCCAAGGGAGCACCAGCAAGAGAGGTGGGTACTGCTGAGACAAGCACAGAGATCTTGGGGTACCCCAAAATAGACCTCCCCCTCCCCCTCCCCCTGCCCCGGTTAGGTAAATAAAAATTTAGGGATTTGAGGGTGGCAGGCCTAATGGAACAAAGGGAAAACCCTTTGAAGGGGTGGTTGTGGTCACTGGAGCTGTTGTATGTACCCACCTCCCCTTCTTTGGGCCATGTAGTCTCATTTTGCTGGCTTCCTGGAATGCTGGTTGTCTCCATGAAGCTGGCAACCTGGAGACTTTTGGCAAAAGAGCAGCGGCTTTGTAAAATGACCCGTAATAAGGCCTCTAATTACATGGAACAGACAGTCGATCCACCTGTGGATGGAAAATGAACTGTCCGTTCTGAACAGGTTCCTTGCTGTTTCAACATTTTCCTCTTTCCTTACCCTGGTGGGGTGGCACAGTAAAATGCAGCCTTTGTCTATAAATGAGTTTGATTAACTGGTCTTTAGTTATCTGGTTTGATCTAGGAGAAGTTGGAATTGTACATACTCCAAAGGTGGGATAGAACCTGCTGACCTGTCACTCCCCAAACTGAAACTGTTCAAGGTGACAAAATGAATGAACCTGATAGGTTCTATTGTCAAATCAATTCCTTTACAATTTCCACGAGCCTTACTGAAAATGTGCAGTGGAATAAGAACATAAGAAATAGGAGCAGGAGTAGGCCATCTGGCCCTTCGAGCCTGCCCCGCCATTCAATAAGATCATGGCTGATCTGTCGTGGCTCAGTTCCACATTCCCGCCCTCTCCCCATAACCCCTAATCCCCTCTCTTATCAAAAACCCATCAACCCGCTTCTTAAAAATATTTAGTGAGGTAGCCTCCACCACTTCAACGGGCAGAGAATTCCAGAGATTTACCACCCTTTGAGTGAAGAAGTTCTTCCTCAACTCCGTTCTAAACCGTCCCCCCTTTATTTTGAGGCTGTGCCCCCTAGTCCTACTGTCCTTTTCTGAGTGGGAAGAGTCTCTCCATCTCTATCCTATCCATTCCATTCATCATCTTATACGTCTCAATGAGATCTCCCCTCGTTCTTCTAAACTCTAATGAGTACAAGCCCAGTTTATTCAGCCTCTCCTCATAGCTCAACCCCCTCAACTCCGGCATCAGCCTAGTAAACCTCCTCTGCACTCCCTCCAAGGCCAAAATATCCTTGCGTAAGTACGGCGCCCAAAACTGCACACAGTACTCCAGCTGAGGTCTCACCAATGCCCTATATAGCCTCAGCAAGACCTCCCTACTTTTATATTCAATCCCCCTCGCTATGAAGGCCAGCATCCCATTCGCCTTCTTGACCACCTGCTGCACCTGCAAGCTGGGTTTTTGCGACTCGTGCACAAGAACCCCGAGGTCCCTCTGCACCGTTGCCTGCTGCAGTTTTTCTCCACGTAAGTAATAATCCTTCCTACCATTATTCCTACCAAAGTGGACCACCTCGCACTTGCCAACATTAAATTCCATTTGCCAGTTCCTGGCCCATTCGCCCAGCCTATCTAGATCCTTCTGCAGACTCTCCACACCCTCCGCACAATTTGCCTTTCCACCAATCTTGGTGTCATCAGCAAATTTCGACACCATACACTCAGTTCCCTCCTCCAGATCATCTATATAAATGGTAAATAGCTGAGGCCCCAGCACCGACCCCTGAGGCACTCCACTAGTCACCATCCGCTAATCCGAATAGCACCCATTGACCCCCACTCTCTGCCTCCTATTTGACAACCAGTCGTCTATCCACGCTAACACCCTACCCCCAACTCCATGTCCCCTGACCTTCTGAATGGATGGACTGAAATTGGAAGTACAATTCTAGTCATTGTGATGTAAGGCTTTCAAGCCCTGAAGGGGAGCAACAAAGCTAATCAGTGTCAGGAATGACTTGATAAGGCACTGCAGCATTGTACAGAATTGTATCAAAGGACATCATTAAGAGTTGTTTGCTTGCTGTAGCTCATTGGTAGCTTTCATGCCCAAGTCAAAAGACTGTTGGTTCCAGTCCAGAGACTTGAACACAAAATGTAGGCTCATGCTTAAGTGCAGTACTGAGGGAGTGCTTGCACACTTGGAAGCCCTTACCTTTGGACGAGACATTAAACCAAAGTGCTCTCTGTCCTCTCATTTGGATGCAAAAGTTCCCATGGTGCTACATCAGAGAAGAGTCAGGAGAATTCCTGTTACTATTATGATCTAATCTGTGCTGGGAAGGTTTCCCTCTTAAACATGAATAACTGTGGTCTGACTCAAGTAGGTTACTTCAAACAACTTTATTAACATTATGTACATGGTGAATGCAGACTGATGCATCGACTGATGCACATGACTACTGCTGTCACTATTATAGCATAATACACATCAGTAACCCATTATCATAACTATTAACCTATTGTACTATACCTCCCATCAAGTAAAATGTCACTTCTTTAATAAAATGTTAAACTACATTACTTTTCAAACTTCCTTTACTGTTACAGGTTCTATAGATCTCTCTCTCTCTTTCACCCTGCCCGCACCCAAATCACTGTTATAAGAGATTAAACCTCCCACTAGGTTCTTAGCACTCTGAGAGGACATTATGGGTACAAATGGATGCTCAACTTTTCCCTGGAAAACAGCAACATTCACTCACTCACTCATGAATGGGAAAGAGGGTGTTTTAAAGCAGCAAAAGAACCACAGCAGCCATGATATTAGTTCATATGATTTCCAGAGTCCAGAAAGTCAATGTCCAGAGGGTGTTTCCTTTGTGGCAGGGTTCAGCTCAAATGAGTTACTGGTTAGAAATGGTGAAACAACAGTCCTTGAAAGCAATTGAGGGTGCAGCATGATGTGCTTTCTTCCCTTAGGATTGAAATGATGCCTCATTAACTGAAGAGTTTTCATAAAACCATAGAAATATTATAGCACAGAAGGAGGCTATTTGGCTCATTGTGGCCATGTTAGCTCAAGGGCACGCAGGTATGCTTTCTAATCCCACTTTGCACCCAGACCACTGTACCTTACAGCACTCAAAGTATCAATCCAGATACTTTTTAAGATCACTGCCTCCACCAGTGAATTTCAGACATCTACCATCCTTTGTGTAGAAAAGTTCTTCCTTATGTCATCTTCTGCCATTTATCTTGAATCTATGTCCCCTGGTTCTAGAATTTTCTGTCAAGGGAAACAATTTTATCCTGTCCACTCTATCTCTTCCCCTCATAATTTTGTACAGCTCAATCAAGTTATCCTACAGCCTTCTTTGTTCCAAGGAAAATAACTCCAATCTATCCAATCTCTCATCATAGCTACACTTTTCTGGCAATGTTCTTGTAAACCACTGCCGCCCTCTCTCCCGAGCAATTATGTCCTTTTGATGTTTTTGTTATTTCCCTAGTTGGGGAGCCAATTCATATGTTAGCCTTCTAATTTGGTGATAATAGTGTGGCCTTACGGTGGGGTGTGAGACTCCATATCAATGAGAATTGGACCTTTTTTTTTCTTACAATCTCAGTTGCTATCTACACAGAACTGATGGCCAATCTGGAATCATCTGACCTGTAGCAGCCGTCTTTTGTTTCAAAGGAAGTCCACTTTAAGGTAGCACAAAAAAATAAAGTTTTGATTTCTTTAGCTCCTTATTAACATGACAAAGTGCATGTCATTTATATAAATCAAAGCAATAACTTTGTGTCAGGGCAGCAGGATTGCAAAGTATTTCTGCACAGAAACGGATCAAAAGCTAAAAAGTTGTCAATTTCAAGATGGAGGCTAGGAATGGTGTGTGTTGGAAGGAGGAGATCATAAGTGTCCATATATCTGTCTTGCCATTTCTTATCTCCACCTAAACTGACTCTACAGCTTGATCTTCTGAGTCAAGATCATTCCTCACTATTGCTTTGAATCATTCCTTATTAACCTTTAACCATAATATAACCCATTTCGTGATCTGCATCTGGCTCAACAAAAATGATTAAAAACAGCCAAAATAAAAGTAGATTTTGTTTTAGATACGGATTTCAGATTCACAGGTGGCACAGTGGTTAGCAATGCTGTCTCACTGCATTAGGGATCCAGGTTCAATTCCTGGCTTGGGTGACTGTGTGGAGTCTGCACATTCTCCCTGTGTCTGCATGGGTTTCCTCCGGGTGCTCCGGTTTCCTCCCACAGTTCGAAAGATGTGCTGCTTAGGTGCATTGGCCATGCTGAATTTTCCCTCAGTATACTCAAACAGGTGCCAGAGTGTGGCGACTAGGGGATCTTTAGTAACTTCATTGTAGTGTTAATGTAAGCCTACTTGTTACACTGATAAACTTTAAACATAAGTGCAGGAATCTTTGAAGATCTGTGAATTATCAACTCAGAAGGAAAGAGCCGTTCCATTGGAGTAGCCTTTACTTGAACAGTTCTGAGACAAATGTCGTGCTGAATCATATAGCCAGGGGTGTGGGGAGGGCTTTAATCTAAATAGCTAGTGTAGGGGGGAGGTTCAAATGGGGAGATAGGGACAAGGCAATAGCGCAAGGTATAATTCAAGCAAATGATAACTAGAGTGTGACTGAACAGGACAGAACATACAAATTTTGTACACTAGTAAACAGGGTTAGAATAGGGAAGTGCTTAAAAATACAGAATTAGAGAGTCTTTATCCGAATGTGCACAATATTTGTAAAATATATGAATTGATAGTACAGATGAAAATAAATGGGTATGCTATAATAGTCATTATAGAGATATGATTGCAAATTGACCAAGACTGGGAACTGAATAATTAAGCAGATTTAACATTTTGGAAGGGTAGGAAGGAAGTGGGGTAGCTTTGTTAATAATGAGATCAGTAGAGTGGTGAGAAATAATCTTGACTCAGAAGATTAAAATGTAGAATCAGTTCAGGTGGAGATAAATAATAAAATAAATCCAAGATCGCAAGAAATTACACAGAGTCGTGAACGAAGCCCAGTCCATCAGAAATAAAAGAAATAAGTCACTAGTAGGATAGTTTTTGATATAACTGAAGCTACACTGTAGGATGAGGTACACCAAGAAATAATGGGGGCTCTCAGGACGAGCCATAATATTGTGGATGATTTCAGTCTTATAGTGCAAATCAAATCAGAGCAAAGGTAGCTCTGACAATGAGTTAATAAATTGAATCTGGGACTGTTTCTTTAAAAATGCATTCTGAAGCCAACCAGGGTGCCGATTATTTTAGTCTTAGTAATGTGTAATAGTAATGGATTATTATAGGTAAGGATCTTCAGGCAAGAATGGTCATAACATGAAAAATGTAAACTTCAATTTGAGGGTGAGAAATATGTTCCTGAAACTAATATCATCAACTTAAATAAAAACAATTAAGGATATGGAGCCAGATATGGCTGTAGGGGACTGGGAAATCTAAGGTGAAGGTAAGATGGTAGCCAAGCAGTAGCAGACATTTAAGAAGATATATTTTGTAACTCAAAGACATAGGGTGTGATCTTACCAAAAAATTCTAAATGCAGAATGAGCATGAAAATGGCAGAGTTTCAGACCTGTTCTTTTGGCGAGAGGTAAAAATAAAATCTTATGACACTTGGAGGAAAAGAAAGAGGCAAAGTCTGATTCTGAGCAATAGAGGGAAGTGGATGGAACCCATTCACATGGGGAAGTTGGCTGCTGACTGCTGGCGGGCACTATTGCACATGTGCTCTGATCTCCCAGTGCACTATGTCTAGAATATAGAGTTCATCTTAATATATGGTAGATTCATTCAAGCTTCTGATGGCAGCAGGGCAGAAGCTGTTCTTGAGCCGGTTGATATGTTTTTCAAGCTTTTGTATGTTTTTCCCGATGGAAGAAGGTGGGAGAAAGTACGTCTGTGGTGCATGTCTTCCCTGATTATGCTGGCTGTTTTCTGAGGTAGCGGGGTGTGCAGACAGAGTCAAGGGATGGGAGGTTGGTTTGTCTGATGGACTGGGCTTTGTTCACGACTGTTTGTAATTTCTTGCAGTCTTGGACAGAGCAGGAGCCATGTGGACCCTAGGACCTTATCCTTCAGTTATCTAACGAAGCTGGAATTTCTCTGTAGAGCATGCATACGTGTGCACACACACCCTTACAGTATACATTCCTCACATGTAGAATCAGAAAACTCATTTAAGTGCAAGGCCAAAAAGCTTGCTCGAAAATAAAAAAAAAGTCAGTTGCAAAATTAAATTTCAATTTTTCTTTGAACCATGCAAGCCAGGAGCATATTAACAATTGTTCAAAACAACTTGATCAGGAGACATTGACACTGAAAGGCTGGATGACAGAACCTTGAAATTCTGCTGTGCTAGCTCTTGGTCAGATGCCAATATAAGTGGTGCATGGAATCCATAACCTAATGCAGGTGTCCTGCATACTCTGAGTGCTAGAATAGATTTGCTAGCAAATTTTACTCCTGGGTAGCAATCTTATCGTGCGGGCAACATATTTCATTTCAGCTGAGAAAGAAACACAAAACGGTTGGTGTAAATGTTTGCATACTTACCTTATTCTGTGTAAACGAATTACTCAGCGACTTTCACAAAATGCATGTTCAGGAATGTGCAGAATTGTTTAACATTTGCACCAAAGCTATGTTTGGAATTAGGTTTTACAAACCGATAAGGATTGAATGGTGCTTGGCAAATATTAAAGTTGTCAGCATCACATTTAAAATATTTTTCTCTGTCGGACAAATTAAAGCAAATGCGGAAAGAATGTTAAATTATTCTCGCTGTAAACCTCAGCTAGAACAGCTAAATGTGCGTTTTCTTTCAATCCTGCAGCCCTGATTTGTATATTCTGTGCATGTGCTACCTGGAAGAAATACATATAGTACAAGCAGTGCAATGGAGTGATACACAGCTGTTGTGAAATCCCTCTGTGCCACTGAAACAAATGATCTGAGTCAGTCTATGCTAACAGGGTCAGCTCCAGAGCCAGCACAGAACTGTGACTGATGCAGGATCACTGCAGCCCCAGCTATTTTCACATCAATCACTCCTCAATGAAACTGCACTGGGGCTGTCAGGCTGGACTTGATCTGTTAGCGTGCTGTTTACATTCAGAGATAATTTATGGTATTCCCAGCTGAAACCGCATTTTAAAGTTTCCACTCATTAGGCGGAAATCTTTCTATATGCTGGCATAATAAACATGTAATAACAGCGCAAGTGTTAATTGCATGAAATTGTTATGAGTGTTTCTCAGTACAAACATAATTTAGTATAATTGGCCATGTGTTAGGATTTAAAAAAGATATCGAGATTACATTAGAAGATAAATTAGCCGAGCTTCCTTCTCCACTGCAGTGCAGCAATGTCTTAATGTATAAATATCGCTTTTTAAATTGGACATTCAAATGGGCTAGTAGATTTTGTACAAAAGCTACAGACCTTAAGGGAATGTCCCTAAATGTTCGCTCTTAACTCGAGCATAAAATATGATCGGGTGGTTGTGATCCTTTTTCATTAACACTTTATATTGATATTGAAGACAAGGCAGATAATGGGGAATGGGAAAGACTGTTGTAGGGACTTTCGAAGCTGAGTTTCTGCTGCTAAGCCACAGTATTTCTGTGATTGTAGTGAGGGAACAGAGGCATACCAGCCTCCATAGCGACATCTGTGAGGATCACCACAGTTTTTATTATTATTTTCTTATCACATCTGTCAGGAACATCAAAGACGTTATTTTTAAGAAAAAAATGAAAAGTTATTTCCTTGCTGGGGGTTCCATCAAAGCTATTGGCCAAGATAGGATCCTAGCTAATACCTCAAACCACAAACCCGCACCCTGTACCACACCACCTCCATAAATGGTAATGACATCTGTTCACAGACTTCCTTAAAGACATAAAAGGTATTTACTAATAAAAATTGTACAGAGGCTAGCAGCCCATTCACCTGCCCTGGTCCTTACATGTCTTCTGCCCAAGACATGACTCCACCTCCTGGGGGTGGTTACTCATTCTTCTCCGATTGGTCCCTCAAAATAGGCGGTGCCCTTTTGCTGCTGTGTTGCCTGCAACTGGACAACCACCACTGACAGCTCCTCTTTTCTTCCAAAAGTGCCCCATCACAAGTGACTTTTCATTTGACTCCTTGCAAAGGAAGTATTCTCACACTGATTCCACAAACTCCAGAAGGAATTAATGTTTGGGGGGCATCAGCAGATGTGAATCAAAAAAAAAACAAAGGATTTTGAAATGTACGCATTTGTGAACTTGCATCTACGGAGTTCAACTTAATTTTTATAGTATCCTTGAACACTCAAAAAGGAATTCTTTAGGAGAATTTTCAAATGACAATTAATTCATCCTGGAAGCATGGGGAATTTAGTGGACAGGGCATGCTTCTAGCATAGTGGTCTAGAGTTTTCAGGGGGCAGCACGGTGGCACAGTGGTTAGCACCACTGCCTCACAGCGGTTTGGGTCACTGTGTGTGTGGAGTTTGCACGTTCTTCCTGTGTCCGCATGGGTTTTCTCTAGGTACTCCAATTTCCTCCCACAACCTGAAAGACATGCTGGTTAGGTGCATTGACTCGAACAAGTGCCGGAGTGTGACAACTAGGGATATTTCACAGTAACTCCATTGCTGTGTTAAGATAAGCCTTACTTATGACTAATAAATAAATAACTTCTAAAACTTTAAAATTTGCAGGCAGCAGCAAAGCAAGGGTACTTGCTACTATCCATGAGGTGAGTGATTCATTGCAGTATCTGGTGAGAATTTCACCTCTATCGCCGTGCAGTGGTATTGCTGCTGAGTGCAGTGTTCCTCGCGGGCAAAATTCCATTGTGGAGCTCAAGTGAGGGCATCAGGCTGTCCCAGTAGCCAATCACATTAAAGGATTTCAACGAACACCCAACCAGGAAACCAAAAGCTGTAAAGTAAAATCACTTTTTTAAAAAAAATGCATGCAATCCTGAAGATTTTCACGTAAGTTAGTGTACGAGCCACATCCTGATATCACAGTCAGTTTCAGAGGAGCTGACCCTTTGTCATTAACCGCCTCCTACCAACACTCTGCAAAATCCAGGCCTTTGCATTTTAAACTAGGGCAAAAAGTCGCAAAAACTGACTTTGAACAGAATCTAAATTGCATTTAAAATTCACATGGGTTATATTGATTGGGACTGAATTCTACTTGGAAAGCCAGTATAACTAACAGTAACTCTACCTACCTACCCTACCCTACCCCACCAAGTATACTAACTTGAGCTGATCGAGGCACTAACTTTGTTAGAATTAGCTGATGTTATAGCGCATAGACTGCAACAGTTCAAGAAGGCAACTCCACTGACTTCTCACGAACAATTAGAGATGGGCAATTAATGCAACCTGGATAGTGACACCCACATTCTGGAAACAAATGCATAAAAAGCAATATCCTTTTAAATCTTTCTCAACTATTTTCAAAGTAGCACCATGTAAATTTATCCCCCTTATTAACTCCAAACTATCATTTTTCAGATCTTTCTGTATTCAATGCTATTTGCATTGTTCATCCCTGACACTGAATATAATTTCTTGTTAGACCAACGCAGCCTAACTGCTGATTGTGGATGCAAGGATCAATTTAATTCCGTTGGTTTTTATGCTGAACTCGAGAGGTTTTTTTGTAGAATATTGAAGTGTTAATTAACACTGGAATACTAGAGCAGCATTTGCCTTTGTGATTAAGCACAGAGCTGCTCCAAGTCATTGCACTCAAATTCTCCTGATATCCACTCCACAGAACGGGAGGCTGGAAAAGAAAAGAAATACTCAAAAGACAAATAAAGCATTGACATCATCACAAATTTTTCATCATTAGGTTGCGTTTGACCAAAGTGTTAAATACTGCGTTTTGATAGGAAGAATCTGGAGAGGTAATCTGAATTAAATGGTACAGTTTTAACCGGATCATAGAACCAGTGACAACACAAATCTTTGGAAGTGGCAGGATAAGGTGAGAAGGCTGTTTTTTTTAAAATAAAAGTACATTGGACCCTTGGCTCTCTTAACAGATGAAGAGTGTAAAAGTAAAGCAGTCCTCCCAAACCTTGCGGTGGCACGGTGGTACAGTAGTTAGCACTGCTGCCTCATGCTGCCAGGGACCTGGGTCAATTCTGGCCTTGGGTGATTGGCGTTTTTATGTTCTCCCCATGTCTGTGTGGGTTTCCTCTGAGTGCTCCGATTTCCTCCCACATCCAGAGATGTCCTAGTTAGGTGGATTGACCATGCTAAATTGCCCCTTAGTGTCCAAAGATTTGTAGGTTAGATGGATTAGCCATGGTAAACGTGTGGGGCTTTAGAGATAGGGTGAGTTAGAGGGCTTAGGTAAGAGTCAGTGCAGAATTGATGGACTGAATGGCCTCCACTATTGGGGTTCTATGATTCTTTACAGAACATTGGTTTGGCCTTATCTGGGAGTATTGTGTTCAGTCCTGGGCATCGCACCTGAGGAAGGATGTCAGGATCTTGGAGGAAGGTGTAGTAGCAGTTTACTGGAGCAGGATCAGGGATGAAGAACTTCAGTTATGTGCAGAGGTTGAAGGAACTGCGATGGTTCTCCTTCGAGCAGAGACAATTAAGAGAGATTTGAGAGGGATGTTCAGAACTGTGATGTAGCCTATGGAATTGTTTGCTTTGTTGCCTCTGATGACCTGGTATCCTCATGATTAAGAGCGGGGATCTGGAGGGCCCTAACACAGTCTGGCTTTTCCCCTCTGGGCCAGCTGCTTCTTCTGCGTTGACAGAGGTCAAGTTTGAGCGGGTCACAGGTAAAGGGGAACTCAGTGTGGGCAGCCTGCCTCTGAAATCCCTGAGTGGATGACCCAGGGGTGTCCAACTGCCGTTCCTCTTCCTTCTGGATGGCCGAGGGCCCCAACCTCCCTCGAGGGGAAGAAGGGAGAGGGATGCCAAGGTGCCCCATTCCCCTCTCAGGTTGCCACTGCAGGAATTCCAAGCTACTATCAAGGATTGCACGTCTGCACTCTGCATTGTGCTGGACCAAGGTATCCATAGCATCTGCTATCCTGCCCATGGAGACTTCCATGTGCGCATAAGTCAGCGCTACATCAGAGAACAGGCAGATGGACTTCTCCAACTTGCTTGCCACTCTGAACATCTGCCTGATGTTGTCCCCACCTCTTGCTGACTCTCCACCATGAGTTGGAAAGTCCATGCCAAAGGCTCGTTGTTGCACTGGGCTATCACTGATGCCTGTTCCCTAGCAATCTGGGAAGCTTGGCTGAAACTGCTTCATCCTGCAGTGGACATGTGTCCATGCAGTGACCACCGGATTGTGAGCCTAAGCCTGGTCTCCATTCAGTTGTACTGACCCGTTTTCTCTCCGGATTTGGAGCTCGATAGTGAAAAGAATGAGTGGGTGGTGTTTACGCTGTCATTCTTGTGGGACAAGGCCTGACAGTCAGCAAGACCAGCTCCTCAGAGATCATGATTCCATCTCTCCATCTCCATGGAGAGATCAAGGCCCCTCCCCCCACCACCTCTCGGCTATCACCAGCCTTCTTCCCCCACCACCCCCACTCTGCAAGTGCCTGCTATCAGCTTCCTCAGACTGCTGTTCTGGCGTGGCCGGGAAGCGCATTCTCTGCTCTTAGAGCCTGCATGATGAGTCTGGCTTCAGTGATTTGCACAGCTCGGCAGTCTCTTGTGATACAGCACCCTGTGTTGAACAAAGACCTGTGCAATGAGCTAAGTTCACTGTAGAAATCAGTGGGTTGGAGCTGGCTTTCCAACATGCTGGCCCTTTTCCTGGATTATACTTGCACCCGTACTCACGTGCACATACTTCCCCACACTTCTCCAACCCTTCCTGTTTCTATGCGATGCCCTATTAACTGCCACAGCTCATTGAACTGAGCCAGTGAGCCAAATAGGCAGCTCCTGGATTGAAGTTCCTGCCCTTGGGATTCTGAGTCAAACAGAGACTGAGCTGCCATTTGGTATTCTCTCATTTCAAAATGTTTTATATACCAGAAAACACCAACTTGAATATAAATAAATCCGAATGTGAACAGGAAGATAGTAACACTGAATATATTGTGTACCATCACACTCAGATAAAGGAGATTGCTCAGTGATTTTCATTGTAACGTGTATCCACTAACTAGGTGTGATAGAGCACAAGCAGGAGTGTGTAAATACATCACCCAACATTCCACATGTTACAAATAGCTCGAGGAGTGAACTGCAATAAGGATATTCGGACTGCACCACATCCTGGCTAAATGACAAAATGGTGAATTTTTAATTCACTTTATTCAATAGAATATTTAGCTAGTAATAAAAAGGGAGAGATTGTCTCTTCTGCACCATAATGTTCAAACATATAACAGCACCATTGTTAAATAAAACCCCAACATGCTGCAAAGGTACAGCAGATCCATAAACACAAAGTGTCATGAATATTTTGGCTGCTGATTCTCCATTGGTTTTGTGTAAATATTGTTTAGAATAAATCTGCAGCTAAGGAGTGGGAAATGGGAAGTGAATGATTTTGTAACACGAGTGTATATCTTCACAAGAGATCCACTGATCTACACTGGGAAAAACAAACACTTTTAACCTTCCACTTTTTGGGAGAGCAGACATCAATCTGCTTAAACATAAATCCATGTTTAGTGTAAAGATTAAGCATGATTTTATCCAAATCAGAGATCACCATACAAAATGAATTCTCACTCACATTATTTTCTCTTTGTAGATGCTAACCCACCAACCTGCACCCACAGCAGCCTCTCTTCATATACAAGACTTTTAACAAATTTACCTCTAAATGTACTGGTAAAGTTTTTTTAAAAATCATCAACATTTTTAGTTTTTCTGCTTCTAATTGGCTGTTACTAGTATCAGTATTTATATAACCATTTGTTCCTTTAAAAAATGTTTATTTATTAATCACAAGTGTGTTTATATTAACACTGCAATGAAGTTACTATGAAAATCACCTGGTCGCCACACTCTTGGGGCCTGTACGCTGAGGGAGAATTTAGCATGGCCAATGCATCTAACCAGCACGTCTTTCGGACTGTGGGAGGAAACTGGATCACCCGGAGGAAACTCACGCAGGCACAGGGAGAACATGCAGATTCCACACAGACAGTCACCCAAGCTGGGAATTGAACCCAGGTTCCTGGCGCTGTGAAGCAGCAGTGCTAACCACTGTGGGCAAATCTCTCCGTTTGCATCTTGGGGTTTATTTCCCTTTATTTCTTTTACCTCCACCCAATTACTCCCATTGCGTGGCTTTTTCCCACAACCATGCAAGATTCTCCCCTTCAGCTACTCATCAGGTAGCCTTTTTAAAGTTACTATTGAATCCTTTTGTGCAGTTCGTTCCAGATCATAATTACTGTTGGCCTAGCCAGTGATCCTCACATCCCATGAATGAATTTAGAAAATATCAGTCCCAGCTTCTCCAGTCCCTCCACATAACTAAAGCTCCTTATCATTGCTACCATTCTGGTAAATCTCAACGTCTCCAAGACTTTGACATCATTCCTAAAGTGTACTGCCCGCACTGAAGTCAATACTTCAACTCGGATTGAATTATTAAAGGTTCTTGGCTTCTGTACTCCATACATGAGTCAAAAATAAAGGCATACTTTTTATTGATTTTGGGTTTGGTAGCATAGTGCTTATGTTACTGGATTAATAACCTAGAGGCCTGAAGTGTTTTTTTTAATATTAAAAAATCAACATTTTATTCAAAAAAGATGGTATTTTCTGCTATAAAAAGTGTAAATTATACAAATGGTTTTCTATAATATACGTATGGAGTTTTCTGCTTAAAACAGACGTCTTACTCTAAAGGAGCTAGAACAAATATTAACCAGAGCAATAGCCAAACAGAGTGGGACTTTTTTAGCTTAGCTTAGTTTTCTTCACCTCAGGCTCTTCAACAGTGGTATTTTTCAGCAGTGAACGTTGACTTGGAGACATGAAGTCACAGGTAACAGCACACTGCTCTACAATTTGGAATGGGTGGTCCTGGGAATCCTCAACATGAAGGTTCATGGCACTGGATGGTCAAGGAAACCACCTTCCTGAGCTCCCTTAGTTAATTAATCAGTATTCCTCCATGTTGGAAAAAGCGAGTGATTTTAGTGTCCATTTACTGAGAATGATTCCGTTACACCATGACCAGTTTCTCCTGCTTAAACTGTGTCCCTATCACAGACTAATATCAATATTCCGCCAACATTTATATTGGCTGTGTTAGCTAAACCAAGCATGACCGGCTGAGGTGGTAATCCTGATGATGAACACTTTTAAATGGAAACAAGCTAAAGATGGGCGCTGGCCACAGTGACAGAGCTGTGACTATCAACCTTTGCAGCTAATTCCATTGTGGGATTATCCTTGAGAAGAAATATTATTCACGCACTTTCCCCACTGACTCTGCCTCCCTTGTCCACTCTCTGCTCCACCCTTCCCCATTCATTCGACCTCCCTTACACAGTCTCTGTGTAGTTTGGACAACCAGCACCAGATCTCAATCAAGAGGCTCATGTTTCTGAGTGATTACCAAGAAAGACAAAGCAACAGTAGCTCACCCCAAATTCCAGGAAATCTTGCACACCGCTTATATATGGTTGTGAATCCAAATGCAAGAATTTCTTGCTCGGGTGAACATAATTTGGAAGGAACATTTAATTCTGGTCAGCTGGCCTTTTAGTGAATGTGTATCACGTACAAATATATGTAAAAAGGCTTCCCAACACTGTTCATCGCAAAGCTCAAACTGTTTTCAAGTTATGAGAACTGAATTGCAAAAGTTCATCTCCCCCATCAGAAAGCTGATTTTTTTTTTTGCTAAATTAAGTTTTGGCCCTTCCCCAAGCTTCCCACTCAATGTGGTCATAGAGGATTAGAACATAGAACACTACAGCACAAACAGGCCCTTCGGCCCACAAGTTACGCCGATCACATCTATACCTACTAAGCCGTAGACCTATCTATAACCCCCAATGCCATTAGATCCCATATACTCATCCAGAAGTCTTTTAAAAGACCCCAGCGAGTTCTCCTCCACCACCACCGACGGCAGCCGTTTCCATTCACTCACCACCCTCTGAGTGAAAAACTTACCCCTGACATCTCCTCTGTACTTGCTTCCCTGCACCTTAAATCTGTGTCCTCTCGTAGCGACCATTTCAGCCCGGGGAAATAGCCTCCAAGAATCCACCCTATCTATTCCTCTCAACATTTTATAAACCTCTATCAGTTCACCTCTCAACCTTCATCTCTCCAGGGAGAAGAGTCCCAGCTCCCTCAACCTATCTTCATAAGGCATGCCTCCCAATCGAGGCAACATCCTTGTAAATCTCCTCTGCACCCTTTCAATAGCTTCCACGTCCTTCCTGTAGTGAGGCGACTAGAACTGCGCACAGTACTCCAAGTGGGGTCTGACAAGGGTCTTATAAAGTTGCAGCATTACCTCCCGACTCCTAAACTCAATCCCTCGATTAATGAAGGCTAGCACACCGTACACCTTCTTGACCACATCCTCCACCTGCGAGGCCGATTTAAGAGTCCTATGGACCAGGACCCCAGGGTCCTTCTGCTCTTCAACACAGCTAAGAGTCCTACCCTTGATGTTGTATTCCTTCATCCCATTGGTCCAGCCAAAATGGACCACTACACATTTATCCGCATTGAAGTCCATCTGCCACTTCTCCGCCCAGTCTTGCATCCTATCTATGTCACGCTGCAACTTCTGACATCCCTCCAGACCATCCACAACACCACCAACCTTCGTATCGTCGGCGAACTTACTAACCCATCCCTCCACTTCCTCATCCAGGTCGTTTATGAAAATGACAAACAGCAAGGGTCCCAGAACAGATCCCTGGGGCACTCCACTGGTGACCGAACTCCATGCAGAAAAATTCTGCTTATAGATTCAGTCCACGTGCAGTAGCTCAAAACTGGATATCTATGAAGCTGTGAGCCTCAATCACAGCAGAATTTTATTCCACCTCAATCTGTAATCTCATCATTTGGCATATCCTTGACCTGAACTTCACCATCAACCCTAGTTCAATGAGGAGTATCAAATAACAGCCAGGAGCATCAGCACCAGGGATTCCCGAGGTGCTAACCTGGTGAAGTTACAATACAGGGCTACATGCGTGCTAAACAGCATGTAGTAGTTAGAGCAAAGAAACCTCACAACCAACAGGTCACATTCAAGCTCTGCAGTTCTGCCACATCCAATCGTGAATGGTGTGGACAATTAAACAACCAACTGGAAGATGCTGGCTCCATGAACACCCCCATCCTCAATGGTGGAGGGGACCTGCACATCAATGCAACACAAGGTTGAAGCAATTGCAACAATCTTCAGTCAGAAGTGCCAGCTGAATGATCCATCCCGGCCTTTTCCTGAGCTCTCCACCAGCAGAGTTGCTGGTCTTTGGCCAATTTGATTCCCTCCATGTGATATCAAGAAACAGTTGATCTCACAGATACTCATAATATCCTTTCTGCAATGCTGATGACTTGGTCTCCAGATGTTACTGCACCTCTAGTGAAGCTATTTCGGTGCACTGGCATCTACCCAGCAATATAGGAAATGCCTCAGATAAGTCCTGCTCACTAAAAAAGGACAAATTCAATCCAGCCAATTATCGTCAGTCGACTGTCAATTATCAGTGATGGGAGGTGTTGATGACAGAACTATTGAGTAGCACTTTTACCCACAAATAACTGCTCAGCTTGGGTTGCCCAGGTTCACTACAGGCTTGGTCCAAGCAGTGACAAAAGAGCTAAGCTGCAAAGGGGAGGTGAGAGGAACTGCCCTAGATATCTCTACACAAACCCCAGAGCAACCTTTTCCTCGGAAATATCAAAGTCAGAGCTTTCCGACATTCACGCTAGCAGGATCTTCCAGTCCCGACAGTGCACCCCGCTGTGGGTTTCCTGGCAGTGAGGGAGTGTGTTCAACAAGAAACTCTGTTGACAAGGGTGGAACCAGCAGATCCGGCTGCCAGCCAATGGTGCATAATCTCCTGCCATCACCAAACACGCAGCAGGTCGCGTGGAAAATCCTACCTCAGATATTCCTTTGTTCAGGATGAGGGATGTAGCCTTTTATAGTGAAGACTGAAATATACCTGTGTAAGGGTTAACAGAATGGATATACCAATGTACGACATAGATGATGATGTATTACTGATATCGAAATTGAGCACATCCTGGCATGATCTGTGAATACCCAGTTTTCATATCACTCATTTATAATATTCTGAGTAATGACTTCTTTCAGTTCATAGTAATTGTTCTGGAAAGTTCCATGAACTGGAGCCTTAGCATTCCATAAATAATTATGCTACAATAATTTTAAGTTTAATTAAATTTATTATGCTACAAGACTTACTTCCAGTACTAAGTCCTCAGCATGATGGAGACAAGAATATGGTAGATTAAACGAGTTTCAAAAGGCAATGGGAGTCATTTCAATGATTCTCCTTTTGCTCTTTATTGTTGCCTGTGTGCTGATATTTTATTATTGACCAGAATTTTTCAGTTTTATAATTGGTACATTTAATTTTGATTTTTATATTCCCCGTCTGCTTAACTGTGATTATGAATATGAAAGTTGTGCCAATTGCACGTGTCCTCCATAACAACAAGGTAACAAGGGATCTACAATGCCTAAAGGTCTACAGTATGCATGCTAGGTAAAGTCCTTTGTAAATTAATAGATTAGTGTCGCTGCTCTTGGTAAATCAGAAGTTGTGTTGTTTTCAAAGGAAAGGAATATTTTAACAAATAACATAGAATGCTTTATTATTGTACAAATGTATTGTTTTGGGTTCCTCTAATGCAGCAAAACTTAGTTGTTTTAGAGTACAAACTATCAATTGTGAGGTCAGGAATGAGGCTACTACAGTTTGTTAGAACCAGAATGGGTTCATATAAATAATAGTTCAAGAGCTGCAGATCATTTGGTCCTGGTATTTTCTGTTCCTGTAGAACTTTTTGCACTTTGGAAACAGCTGCCTGTTTTTTAACCATAGCATTGAACTGTCATGCTGTTTAACCTTCCACGGGATGTGGATATCGCTGGCCAGGCCAGCATTCATTGCCATCACTAATTACCCTTGGGGAAGTGGTGGTGGATTCATCGAGTGTAGATGCACCCAGAGTACTCTCAGGAAAGGAGGTCTAGGACTTTGACACTGTGACAGTGAAGGAGCAGCGATATAGTTCAAAGTCAGGACAGCGATGGCCTTGAAGGGGAACATGCTGGTGTTGTCACATACCTCCTGTCCTTGACAATGTATGACAAACAGCTAAAGTGTAATGGACAAGAAATGTACACGTACATCATATTTTTTTGAATCGTACTTGCTGATCATCGATAATGTTGATAGAATGCCAAGATGTTTTTGAAGGAGCAGCATCTGTAATGCATAATGTATGATTCAGCTGAAATGATTCAGCTGTGCCCTTTAAAGGCTGGAAAGTTTACTTGGTAACCAAATCATGAGGGTGCTCATTGAAAAGTGAAAGATTAGTGATCAGAACCCTGGCATTGTTTACAGGGGGACAAATAGAGACAGCAAACACTTCTGTTCCTGGAGACTTCAGTACACTGCATATTGCTGCCTTTTCTTTAAGTGTGGCAAAGAACATTAACATTAGACAATGTGTGATGGACACAAGATGTGTAGAGGTTTTAAAATTATGCAAGAGAGACAAAGGGTGAGAGATGCATTAACTAAAACAGTGCTAAAGCAAATGAAACCCTTCAGTATCGTTTTGCTGCCCAAGTCACAGCCCACTCACTCACAGTTGTCACTAATAAACTGATCATTAACTTAAATATAAATGACTCAACTATGCCACTTATTTTCCCTCCATCCTAAGATAGAAATTCTTTGCATTGCGACAGATTTCTTTATCCAATAACCTGGTCAGCAGCTGTTCAAATTTGATCCCAATAACAAGTGGCAAACAGGGACAAAACAGAGAACCACATATATTTTAGTATATTTTTGGGCCTTTCTATTCTGGCTAGACAAGCCTCTTCATGTCATTGTGTACTAATGTTCACATGTTTTAGAGTGAGGGCTAGATTAGGATTGAAATATGGAAACATTTCTATCTTTATATTATTGTACCATATAACATACCTTTTAAATAGACTGCATGAATACTTGACGACACTCAACACCAGTTGAGTAAAGTGTAACTTCTGTTGAATCACTTCTGTGCAAGGATCAGATCAGTTATTCATTATCATTTTGTCTGCCTTCTAAATATCCAAAGAACACTGGTGTTCACTAACAGGCTAATTGCTTGCTCTTTTGTAGGAACATATTGCCCCAGCGTTCAATGACAAACCCCCTCTATCAGGTTGTCCAGTTAACAGTGGTCAGAGATCACAGACAAACGGGGGTAAAATATTACAGCTTCCTTGATGTGATTGTGTAGAAACAAAATGATTGCCACAGTACTTCAAAGGAGCCTATGTAGTTGAAGATCACAGAGACTAGCTATCCCGCTTCATTAGATAGAATAAAACATCATTTGTTGAGTATGGCAAGTGAATGATATAAATGTCAGTGGCTATTGCCAATAGTAAAACACATTGGGAATATCTTGATGACTTTTTGGATGCTTTGTGTTATTGATGTATGTAATAGCCACCAAGCCGTAATTTGGTAATGTGTTATTCCAGATAGCCATTTATAGAACATGGGTTCTTTCACACAACCTTAATTCAATGCAGTATTGTCTCATTAATGCTGCTACTACATGTTTAATTTTCACTGGCAAGTGAATCAATTCCTGCCACATTACAATGTGTAGCTCATAAAGTTGTGCTAAAATTGAATTAGATGTGTACAGTATAGATAGAAGCAAATGGTGTTTCAATATAGATAACTCATGGTGCTGAGTGACTGACACATTTGTTCATCTGAGGTGCGTAATAGTCTTGTTGAAAAGTACATTGCTTTTGTGAGGTTTTAATAATGAACATCAAAAATCTATAATATTTTCTTGGATGTGATATGACCACAACTTACAATTAAACAGCACCGTCAATGTAGTAAAATGTCCCAGAGTGCTTCACATGTGTTATCAAACAACATTTGACACTGGCCTACATAAGGAGAGCCAGTGACCAAAACCTTGGTCAAAGAACAGGTTTTAAGAAGCAACTTAAAGAGGAACAAAAGGCCAGGAGCAAAGTGGCTCAGTGAAGGAATTTGAGCTTAAGCAGCTGAAGGCATGGCCACCAATATTGGAACGTTTAAAATTGGAGATAGTGAAGAGGCCAGAATTGGAGGAGGGAAATTAGTAGAATTGAAGGAGGTTACAGATTACAGGGAAAGATCATGGAGGAACTTGAAAACAAGGATGAGAGTTTTCAATGCAAATACCAGGGGCCAATGTACATCGCTGAGCATGGAGCCCATGGCTAAATGAAAGCTTGGATATGGGAGGCAGAGTTTTGGAAGAGCTCAAGTTTTTGAAGAATACCAGATGAGAAGACAGCCAGGAGAGTATTGGAATAGTTGAGTCTGGATGGAATAAAGACATGGGTGAGTTGAGCTGAAGAAATGGCAGAGCTAGTAATGGAATTGAAAGTTGACAATCTGATATTTGAGAGGATAAATGGTTGGAAGCTTACTTCAGGGTCAAATGGTCATAACTCTGAGGGTCTGAATAGTCTGATACAGCCTCAGACAGTGGGCAAGGAGAGCGATGCAGTTGATGGCTAATTAATAAAATTGGTGGCTTTAGTCTTCCCAATATTTAATTAGAGGACATTTCTGGAATTCAGACAAGCATCACGACAAATCAGAGGCAATAGAGGATATATGGCAAAAGATACAGGTAAAATAAAATGCAAATAAAATTAACCACTTCAGCATGTCCTACATTCCAGAGAAACAATATACAGGACAGACTGCCACCCTTTCCCCTCCTGCAGTGTGTTTTGTGGCTCACCATTGGCTTCTGGCGGAATCTTCCGGTCTCACTGATGTCTACAACATTCTGCATGGGTCCCCCATCTTGCTGCCAAGGAAGCCACTGCAGGGGATTGTCTCCAGTGGGACCGGGAGATCCTGCCAGCAGGAAATCCATTGGCTCATGCTGAATCTCCAGGTAATTAATTTAACGTAACATGCAAACTAGACACTGTCCATTTAATCCTCTTTGTCTTATATCATTATGCAATTATTGATCCATTGTGAATTAATAGGATCTTGCAATTGCTGGTATCTGAAACAAGGCTGACCAAATATGAATGGACGACATCTACCTTCTTCTACCCACAATAGATTGCATTATTGGTGAACAGTTTGAGTTAAATCATTCCTGAGCCAACCCACAACTATATCTACATTATAGAACCACAGAGCCCCAACAGTGCAGAAAGAGGCTAACCAGCCCATCGAGTCCACACCAACTCTCTGAAAGAGCATTCCACCCAGAATCTTGTCTTCACCCTTTTAAGGGGCAATTTAGCATGGGCAATCCACCTAACCTGCACATCTTTGGACTGTGGGAGGAAACCGGAGTACCCAGAGAAAACCCACACAGACACGAGAAGAATGCACAGATTTCGCACAGACAGCCGGAATCAAACCTGTGATCCTGATTCTGTGAGGCAGCAGTGCTAACCACTGTGCCACCATGCATCATTGCATATATGGGATTGCTTGGAGTCTGTTTGAAAAATCCATTATGGAGGATGTGATACAACTTACTTGGTCATGTCTTGCATGTTTAGGAAAAATAGAAGGTAAGAGCCTGCTGAGGCCTTTGGCCCTTTGAGCCTTCTCCGCCATTCATTACAATCATGGCTGATCATCCAACTCAATAGCCTAATGCTGCTTTTTCCCCATAACCTTTGATCCTATCACTCGAAGTGTTATATCCAGTATTTCTTGAATACATTCAATGTTTTGGCATCAATTACTTCCTGAGGTAATGAATTCCACAGGCTCACCACTCTTTGGGTTTCCTCACCTCCACCCTAAATGGTCTACCCTGAATCCTCAGATTGTGACCCCTGGTTCTGGACTCCCCACCATCGAGAGAATGTCCTCCCTGTCTAGTCCTGTTAGAATTTTATAAGTCTCTATGAGATCCCTCTCATTCATCTGAACTCCAGTGAAAACAATCCTAACCTAGTCAATCTCTCCTCATACATCAGTCCCGCCATCCCCAGAATCAGCCTGGGAAACATTCATTTCACTCCCTCGAGAGCAAGAACATCTTTCCTCAGAAAAGGAGATCAAAACTGCATACAATACTGTAGGTGGGGCCTCACCAAGGCCCTGTGTAATTGCAACAACACATCGCTGTTCCTGTACTCGAAACCTCTAGCAATGAAGGCCAACATACCATTTGCCTTCTTTATTGCCTGATGCATCTGCATTCTTATCTTCAGCGACTGGTGCACAAGGACGTCCAAGTCCCCCTGTACACTCCCCTCTCCCAATTTCCAGCCTTTCAGCTGGTAATCTGCTTTCTTGTTTTTGCTTCCAAAGTGAATAACCTCGCATTTATCCAGATTATACTGCATCTGCCATTGATTTGCCCACTCACCCAACCTGTCCAGATTGTGCTGAAGGATCTCTGCATCCTCGTCACAGTTCATCCTCCCACCCAACTTGGTACCATCTGCAACTTTGAGATGTTACATTTTGTTCCCTCAGCCAAATCGTGAATATATATTGTGAATAGTTGGGTCCTTGCACCGATCCCTGTGGCACCCACTAGTTGCTGCCTGCCAATTTGAAAAGCACCCATTAATTCCTACTCTTTGTTGTTGTTTTTTTTTTAAAAAGCTGGTCGGCGCAACATCGTGGGCCGAAGGGCCTGTTCTGCGCTGTAATGTTCTATGTTCTATGTTCTATGTAACCAGTTTCCAATCCATCTCAATACACTTCCCCTTAATCCCATATGCTTTAATCTTGCGCGATAATCTCTTATGCAGGACTTTGTCAAACACTTTTTGAAAGTCCAAATATACTACATCGACTGACTCTCTCTTGTCAACTTTACTAGTTACATCTTCAAAGAATTCCAACAGATTTGTCAAGCATGATTTCCCCTTTACATCATTCTCTATTTCCATAGTGAAGAACATGGGTAGGGGAACTTCTTTTTCTCAATTTCAAAGTTGGCACTAGTGCTGAAAGCACTTTGGGTTTTGGGCAAACAAAACTGTGACCGAGTGCCTCAGATAGTCACTGACATGCAGTAATTTTCAGTCTTAAGTTACTCCTGCTTAAGTATTTGTAACCATGATACAGAAGATTATTTTTTCTAGCATTTTGAGGTTTTTGGTTCACTTGCTTCTTAAGGACAAGTGTTGGATGTACACCTGGAGATGTGGATGGCAAGACAGGTACTTCTGACTAGTCAGTTCATTGTCGCTATCATTAGTGTATTCTTGTATAATCAGAAAGAACCCGATTTCTAAATCAGGCTTTTGCCAATTTGCGAAGATTGAGTATTCTTACATTATTATAATTGGACCAGACATTAGGATTGGCTGTTTCATTTTAATATTAGGTCATTTTTCACACTTGATAAGCTGTACATAAGTAAGAGGTGATTTCATACCAAATGCTGAAACTACTGAGCAGGGGTTACTCATGTATTTCACTCAGACCGGAACACCCAACCTGAAATCATGCTGTTTTACAAGGTACCAGCTTCAAGCAGCATCACCAGCTGGACTAACCTGATTTTCACACATGTCCAAAATTAAATAGAGTGCAGATCTAAAATGACCACTGAACTCCTTCAAACTCTTAAATGTAATTTTGTTGAGTACACACAGTACCAGTAGGTGATGTCTTGGCCTCAAAAGAAGCCTGGCATGAGGTTGCAGGGGACAATGGAAAAGCATTTCTGCCAATTGAGTATGGAAAACTGTTCTCACTATTTGTATAGAGTTGCAGGAACTGGTCTAACTCCATAAATCTGCTGCTGTGTGAGAAGGTAGTTATAGATTTTATTAGCCCAGCTGGGGACCATGAGAGTTTGGAAATAGCACCTATTTAGCACATTTGCGTCAGCTTTTGATGGTGACTGTTTCAAGTCATACTTTGCTCTCCATAAACAAATGAGTTAAGGAGACTGGAACTTTCTACTTTGTTCCTGCATCCTCAGTGTCAAATGTACCTCTGTGCTTAAAGTCCACAGAACACTTAATAGTTTGACCACAGATTCACTACACAGAAACGAAACAGGGTATGAGGAGGCAGCTTCCTAATTTGGTGGAGGAAGAATGTGGGGAAGGGAAGGAATTAGGACTTGTTGGCATGGCACCTCTGCTCGAGCGAATGAGAATGTTTGTACTTACACAGTTGTGTGCTGCTGAAAGTACGTTGTGGACTGCTTGCTGTGAAGTCACATGACTTTATTTCAAGCAGGTTCTTAGGCTTTTAGCTTAAATTGGTTGGTTCTGGTTAAATTCTTCTGGTGATAGAGCGATTTCCGTCACCTAATCTAGTACAACAGGTGG
Organism: Carcharhinus amblyrhynchos; assembly: GCF_965287045.1. Classification (NCBI taxonomy): domain Eukaryota; kingdom Metazoa; phylum Chordata; class Chondrichthyes; order Carcharhiniformes; family Carcharhinidae; genus Carcharhinus; species Carcharhinus amblyrhynchos. The sequence continues at coordinate 119,770,086 of NC_137325.1, forward strand.
AATTTTTGCAGGCAGAGGAGAAAGAGGTGCCGACAGGGAGCCTAATCCTCCAGAAGTGATATTGGGTCAAGGTCCTGATATCATCCCACCCTCTTTTGGGTGGGTTTGAAAGCAAGCAGGGCAACCCTGTGTATCTGTTAAGTAAATCATAGAATCTTTACAGAGTGGAAGGAGGCCATTCTGCCCATTGTGTCTGTACTGACCACAATCCCACTCAGCCCTATTCTCGTAACCCCACATATTTACCCTGCTTATAAGGGGTAATTTAGCATGGCCAATCGATCAAACCTGCACAACTTTGGACTGTGGGAGGGAACCACAGCACCCGAAGGAAACCCACGCAGACACGGGGAGAATGTGCAGACTCTGCACAGACTGTGACCTGAGGCCAGAATTGAACCTGGGTTCCTGGTCCTGTGGGGCAGCAATGCTAACCACTGTGCCATCCCGAAGGCTTTTAAATATTCAACAAGGTCATTAGGTTCTGTTTTAAACAAGGATTCAGGCTTTCACAGGCAGCAGAGTAACTTCCTGAACTATGTGAAACTCACCACAGTGCATGCACGCAGGCGTGGGCAGCTTCTGGAACTGTAGAGCTGTAGCCATGGCCAGGTGAGACAACACTTCTTAGAGAAAGATTTCAGTATTTGACAGATTGCAAATTTCTTAGGGGTAAGTTCTCCTGTCTTGCGTTTCACTCACCTTTAGCTGCAATTCCCTGCAGTTAACGTTCCCAGTAAGAAGTCTCACAACACCAGGTTAAAGTCCAACACGTTTATTTGGTATTAAAAGCCACTAGCTTTCGGTGCATGCACTCTGGTGAGTTTCACACAGTTCAGGAAGTTACTCTGCTGTCTGTGAAAGCCTGAATCCTTGTTTAAAGCAGAACCTAATAACCTAGTTGAATATTTAAAAGCTTTTGGGGTGGCACTAGCTTTCGGAACGCTGTCCGAACTCTCCACTCATCTGACGAAGGAACAGTGTTCCGAAAGCTAACAGCGTTTACTACCAAATAAACCCGTTGGACTTTAACCTGGCATTGTGAGACTTCTTACTGTGCTTAACCCAGTCCAACGCCAGCATCTCCACATCATGAATACTCAGCTCGACAGTCGTGGCAAAGCCAGCAGAAACAGGCCATTTGGCCCAATACCAATGCTGGTGTTTATTCTCCACTTGAGACTTCTTCCATCTTTTCTGATGTCAATTTAACATTGAATTCTCTATTCCCTTCTCCAGCATTTGCTTTTCTAAATTCCCCTTTAATGTATCCATATTAGTCATTTCAACCACTTTGTGAGGTGGTGGTTCCACATTCTCACTTGGGGAAAGAACTTCCTATTGGATTTCTGGGTGGGCATCTTATTTTGATGACCTCTAGTTACTCCCTTCACCACAAGAAGAAACATTCTTTCTGTTATCCTTTCCACCAAAAACCTTTTGTCATTTCAAAGAGTTCAGTTAGGTTACTCTTCAGAGATACGACCTGTTGAGCCTTTTCTGGAAATTCGGACAGTTTCCTGACTTGCTTGTGGTCACACTGTTTCAGCATGTTAGTGAAAATTCCACCCAATTAGCCTACAGCGTTTGTTCACAGGTCTTTGCTGTTCTTAACGCACCACTCAGAAGAATGTCCGGCTGCTCAAGATTAACCAACCTCCAATTTTCCATGTCACTGAGTAAATGTCTCACCTTTTGCTTTCTCCCTTCCCCCCATGACTTAAAATGTAGTAAGTGTGAGTCATTGGAACAAGCCCTCATCCGCCCAGTTTGTGACACTGCCTGTGACACAGTTAGACCTCAGCACCATTATGCTATGTCCCAACATTGAAACACCAAATTATTATCTGCTTATGAACATCCATCAGATTCACATCCTCCTGGGGCAGAAAGCAAATAGGAAAGAAATTATTTCCTGAGAATTTCTGTAAGAGGAAATTTAACATTGGTTTTGAAAATTCTGCAAGATTTTGGTATGGTAACTAGATTGGGGAGGGGGGCCCTCAATTTAAAGTTGTTATAAAGATTGGAGTTTGATTACTTTGGCAAAGGGAGTGATTGATGCCGAAATGACTGCTTCTTTTATTGGAGAAGTGGATAAATATTTTTATTTATTCATTCATGGAACATGAGCGTCACTGACTAAGCTGGCATTTATTGCTCAACCGTAATTACCATTGAGAAGGTACCGGTGATCCGACTTCTTACACAGCTATCCCACAATGATGTTTGGGAGCAAGTTCCAGGCTTTTGACCCAGTGACAGTGAACAAATGACAGTTATAGATCCAAGTCAGGATGGTGTGCGGCTTAGAGGGTAGTGTTTCCTTCCCATCCTTCAACTGACACCTAAAATCTGATTATCTGATCATTGTTATATTGCTAATTTTATGATCTTGCTGTGTGCAAATTGATTGCTGGTGAAATTTAAATTCAAATAATAAAATCTGAAATATAAATCAGTAATGGTGACCACAAAGCTATCATCAATTGTCATACAAACCCATCTGGTTCACTAATGTCCTTTTGGGAAGGAAATCTGCCATCCTTCCCTAGTCTGGCCTATGTATGACTCCACACGCACAACAATGTGATTGACTCTTAATTGCCTTCTGAAATGGCCTGGCAAACCACTCAATTCAAGGGCAATTGGGAAGGGCAACAAATGCTGGCTTTTGATAACTCCAGGATGTTGATAGTGGAGGATTTAGTGATGATAATACCTTCGAATGTCATGGGAAGATGGTTAAATTGTTGGAGATTGTTGGTTATTGCATGATATTTGTGTAGCACAAATGTTACTTGCCACTTATCAGCCCTAATCTGAATTTTGTCCAGGTCTTACTGCTTGTGGACACCAACTGCTTCAGTACTTGAGGAGTTTTGAACAATGCTGAACATCCTCACTTCTGACAATTCAATGGATTTATCAATTGCCTTTGACAAAACAGCCGAAGCTGGTTAGGCCTAGGATAACTATCCAGAGGAACTCCTGTGATGATCTCTCGGGACTGAGATGATTGACCTCCAACAACCACAGCCAACTTCCTTTGTTCCAGGTATGACCCCAACCAGTAGAGAGATTTCCCAGTTCCCACTGACTTCAGTTTTGCTCAGGCTCCTTGATGCCACATTCAGTCAAATGCTGCCTTGATATCAAGGGCAGTCACTGTCATCTCACCTCTTAAGTTCAACTCTTTCGTCCATTTCTGAGCCAAGGATGTAAGCTCAGTGACTCTGGAGGAAGCCAAACTAAATGTCAGTGAGCAGCTTACTAGGATGTAAGTGCTACTTGATAGCTCTGTCTCCCTCTACCATCACTGAGGTGATGATCATGGCTAGACTGATGGGGCGATATTTAGCCAAGGTGAGTTTGATATTCTATATGTAAATGCCCTCGTGCAGAATGCCATTGTGACACTTGTAAAAAGGTAGGTGGGACAAAGGAACAGCCAGTTCTGAAAGCTAGTGGCGTTTGCTACAAATAAACTTGTTGAACTTTAACCTGGTGTTGTGAGACTTCTTACGGTGTTTACCCCAGACCAACTCCGGCATCTCCAAATCATTGTGACACTAAGCAGAGGTTTATTAATTTTAGATGTGCAGCTTATTAATTTCATGTACATTAATAGTAACTTTGACCTAATGCCCCTGCTGCTGAAAGAATTGCCACAACAGTCTCGTTAATGTTTATTCACAGTAACATTTAATGCTGCATTAAACACTTCGTGATGTAGTGCTAACTTCTTGGAATCCAAAATTAAAAAAAAAAGTCCTGGCAACATTAGAAACTGATCAAATCAACAAAATAAAACTTTTAACGTATCCCTGCATTCATTTAAAATAAATAAGTTGTTGTCAGCGTGGTTTGGTTTTTATTACCTTTGCTTGTAGCTGTGTATTTGACATAAATATAGTAATCAAGAGACACAGTGCCTTAAATGTAAATAACATAGAGTGAAGGTTAAGCATAATTCTTTTCAATGCTGTCTGCTAGATTTGGCAGTTTTAGATCCTAACATGCCTGCATTCTGCTGGTGGAAAGTGTTATCAATTTCCCTTGTCTTTTTATCCGGGGCTGCTTGATCAGATTGACAGCCTGATGTGGTTTGTACTGATGTTAAACTGCTCTTGTGCAAAAGGCTTCGAGTAGAATCATACCCTTTGTTCACCTCCGGGATCTCCCAGTCAAATCCAGCCCGGGAGGGATAAAATTCATCACTCTGACGGGCAATTTAAATATGGGTTTAGCCCTACGATCAGGCGGAACATTAACAGTTCTAACTCAGTTATGGAGTAAAGCGAATTACGAACAAAATCTCAGTCTGCCCTGTGTAAACAAAAGCAGAGAATCGTGACCTGAATGGGTGGAAATACAACATTCTCCTGTGGTTCCACAGAGAACATGTTTCCTTTCACTGACAGGATGTTGGAGGAAGCCTTTGATCTACCCATATGCCCTGTCAGTTTAAAGAAAGATATAGGGGGGGGGAGGAAAACTATCAAAGAATGACAGAGAAAAATATGTTCAAAAGAAAGGCGGAAATACATTTTTTATAAATATAATCCCATTATCGGTGTCGCATTTGACATACACCTTGCTTGGGCTCAGGGAAGTAGGATATAGAACAGCCATGTGCAGGGTGACTAAGGAAGGTGTCTGCACTGACAGATGTGTTACTTTGTTAGGATTCTTGGTCTGTTTAACCGAGGGTTTGACAGATTTGTTGTTCATGTTGAACACCCACTGCTGAAGGGACCTTTTTAGCTGCTTGCTCTCTCTCCCCACCCCATTAGTTCCTCAACCATTTTGTCCTTGTCTAACCCCTTGTCCACATAAACAATTCTATCTCCCAGCAGACTGATTTGCTCCACCCTTATATTTTCTCAGAAATATTAGACACTAAATCTTCTGCTCTCTCCCTCCCTCCCTCCCTGGTGGAGGGTGATCCTCACCAAACTCATCCGTCATTAACCTTGACTGTTTTGTTTTAACTTCCCCAGTGGGATTCACAGCGCACTCGGGTGGCAGCTTTGGAGCGGTGCACTGTAAGCCTCTGCAATCTGCAGTACTCGCCATTATTTTGTCAGTCATAAATAACCACGCACCTTTCAACGGTGTCTTATTAGACCAGAAGCTTTAAATAAGTCTGTGTGTTTCAAAACCACACCATTCCCTGAAGATATTTCCAAAAGTAGATTCAAATAATGCTGTTGTCTTAAGATGTCAGCTTCTGTAAGCTTGGGGAGGGAGCAAAGCCATTTTCATTACCATGATATAATGTGTAAGTGGCACAGTAATAGATTGCCATGCGGCTTATGCTGCCTGTCATTTACAAACACACACATTGACAGATTCACTGCACACCTCCTTCAGGAAGGCAGCAGCTCTTTAATATTCTGGTTTTGAATTGTGTCACGTAATTTGAAATAAAACCACGCAGTATTCAAAAGATTCTCAGGAGTCATTTCTTCGGCAATAGGAGGAAAATATGACAGTTGCATTTACATCTTCTTTGCCTAGGCCACAAATATCGTTAATGCAGAAGTATGAGTAACTGGAAAGTTGCAGTAAAATTAACTTTGAAGCGGTGCTGAAGGCATTATCCTGTTTGCATGCCAATTCGAAAAAAAACACCAGCACACGGCATTTCTCTGATTCAGTTATTTTAGAATGTTTACAGCAGATTTTCCGAATAACCCAATTTAACAAAGGGCATTCACAACTTCCAGACAACCCCTCCCTCAGACTCTGAATGTCATTACCCAGTTGGATTAACATAACTGAGATAGTTGCACGGAGCTTCAGCTATGTACAGTTGGCACATGGACCTTAGCATATGACTATCATTAGGGGCAACCTTTGCAGGACAACTGAGCACTAATTGAATTTTTGGTAGTTTTCACTCTGAGGACTTTGCAGAGCCACGCCTGTATGTGTAATGTTTGTGCAGTGAATAATCTTTAATATTCCAAAAATGTGACATGTAGGAATAGTCCAAACGCTTCAGATTGTGTGCGTGTGTGTGTGTGTGTCTGGAGCAGCGCCTGGACGAGAACTCGGTTTTGATCGGTTGAATGAAAATCTTTTTTGTCTCTTAATTTCTCTTTCTCACTCTTCACCCTGCTTGTGAGAGTGAGTTTGAATGTCACTTATGCTGACCCAGCCCCTTTGCTAGAGAAACTAATGGACGATTGGAGTATTCATAGTGCAAATGAAAACAGAAATTTTACAATTTACAAAGTTGTTGGAGAAACCTTTAGTCACAGTGTCAGTGTTGATGTAACACTGCTAATGTGAACTACATAATGTAAGGAATGCCCTCGGGAAGATGGTGGTGAGCCGCCTTCTTGAACGGCTGCAATCCAAGTGGTGTAGCTTTACCCACAGTGCTGCCAGGAAGCGAGTTCCAGGACTTTGACTGTCACAGTGAAGGAATGGCCATATAGTTCCAAGTCAGGATGGTAAGTGACTTGGGAGGGTAACTTGCAGGTGGGTGGTGTTTCTACGCATCTGCTGCCCTTGTCCTTCTAGGTGGCTGAGGTTGTGGGTTCCTTGGTGAGCAAACAAAAGTGGGGGAGTTGCCAGCACCATTGATACAAGCAAAAAATCACAATCCTAAGGCATGAGGTTCAGAGATATCACTCAGGAATATTACTGCAAGACTTTGCTGAGATTCAGTATCCCCAAAGAGTACATAGACTTTACCATTTTAATGTAGCTTTCATTTATCCTGAAGCAGCCAGGTTAACAGTGTCATGCTTCCTTCCACTCACCTGATGAAGGAGCAGCACTCCAAAAGCTAGTGGCTTTTGCTACCAAATAAACCTGTTGGACTTAAACCTGGTGTTGTGAGACTTCTTACTGTGTTTACCCCAGTCCAACGCCAGCATCTCCACATCAAGGAAAGGGAACAGCACTAGCTCCAGGGATTGTTTTAGTCAAGAGGGACATAAAGAGATAAGGCATCAGATAACAGCTACAGATAATCAGGAAATAAGCCACAGCTAATGCTAACCCAGCTATGTTTGGTTCACTGCTGCATATTAATGAAAATCTTGTGTACCTGTACTTTTTACTTTATAATTTTATTTAATGCAGTGAGTTGTTGTGAGCTAGAAAGCATTGCCTGGAAAGATGGTGGAAACAGATTCAGTAGTAATTTGCAAAAGGGAATTAGATAATTACTCGAAAGCCTATATGAAAGAGCAGGGGCATCTAATTTATTGAATAGCTCGTTCAAAGAGCTGGCATATATATGATGGGGCTGCATGGCCTCCGGTATGATTCCATGATTTAGTTTCCTTTTTCTGCACCACCACCGCCCCCCCCCGCCCCCCCGTCACTTACATAGAAATTAGAAGCAGAAGGAGGCCATTCAGCCCTTTGAGTTTGTTCCACTATTCATTTGATCTTCAAATTCAATATCCTGATCCTTCCCTTCCTCCCCAAATCCCTTGATGCCTTTAGCCCCAAGAGTTATATCTAATTTCTTGTTGAAATCAGACAATGTTTTGGCCTCAACTACTTTCTGTGGTAGTGAATTCCACACATTCACCACCTCTGGCAGAAGAAATTTCTCCTCACCTCAGTTCTAAAAGGTTTACCCCTTATCCTCAAACTATAACCCCTAGTTCTGGACTCTCCCACCATTGGGAACATTCTTTCTGAATCTGCCTTGTCTAATCCCATTAGAATTTTATAAATTTCTGTGAGATCCCTTCTCACTTTTATATGCAGTGAATATAATCCTAACCAACTTAGTCTCTCCTCATACTGATGAAAACAGGCTGAAGATGACCTTGGTTTCCATGCAGCAAGTGAAAGGGCTGTGTTCATGAAAAATTATTGTCCTGTCACCTTCCTTCCGTCGTCAAGTGCTTGACCCCCATTTAACAACAGTCCACAGTGTCATCCCTGAAATAAGGAACTAGCGCCGTGGTATTTTGTCAGCCTCATCAGTCCATGCTGCCAACATTCCTGCAAGTAGACTTCAAAGAAAATATTGGATGGATGAAGAGGTCTGTGGCCTTGACAAGAAGTTATTTGTGTCACTGCACCAGACAGTGCACTTCCCCAATTTCCTGAGCAAACCATGAGAAGGATTTTGGGACGGCTCATTCCTGTCTTATCGAATACAGTTCATACAGGGTAACCACAGAATGCCATTGACATTGGCAGCAGAATTGACCAGGGATGGTCCACACATTCCATCCTCATGACAGCAACACATGGTGTATGTGTTTAGAACTAATTTAAGGCCAGAAAATGGGTGGGAAGAAATACCGACAGAAATGAATGCCAGTCTTAAATTTATAAAATTGTTCTCTACACACCCCTTGCTTTCATTCATTACTATTTTTTGTAATCAGGCAGTGTAGATAAAGAAAGACTTGCAGTTATATAGTGCCTGGCTACTGATTGTTCTAAAAGAAATACGTCATAGCCAGTGATGTATTTCTCTTAATTGCAATAATTTTTGTAATGTAGGAAACGCGACAGTGAAGCAACGGTGATATATTTCCAAGTTAGGATAGTGAGTGACCTGAAGGGGAACCTCCATGTGGTGGTGCTCCCATGTATCTGCTGCTTTTGTCCTTTTAGATGGTGGTGGTTGTGGGGTTTGGAAGATGCTGTCTAAGGAATCTGAGTGAGTTCTGAAGTACATACTGTAGATGGTACACACAGCTGCCATTGTTTGTTGGTCGCGGAGGGATTGACTATTTGTGAAAGAAGTGCCAATCAAGCAGGCTGCTTCGTCCTGGATGGTGTTGAGCTTCTTGAGCTGCACTCATCCAGGTAATTGGAGACTATTTCATTACACCCCTGACTTGCCTTGTAAAAATGGTGGACAGGCTTTGGGGTTCAGGAAGTGAGTTATTTGCTGCAGAATTCCCAGCCTCTGACCTGCTCTTGTAGCCACAGTATTTACATGCCTAGTCCAGTTCAGTTTCTGGTCAATGGCAACCCCCAGGAGGTTGATAGTGGGGGATTTAGTGCTGGTAATACCATTGAATGTTAAGGGGTGATGGTTAGATCCTCTCTTGTTTGAAATGTGTCAGGCAATCATGGATTGCCTGACACATTTGTAATGTGAATGTTTCTTGTCAGTTGTCAACCCAAGTCTTGCTGCATTTGAACATGGACTGTTTCAGTATCTGAGGAGTCGCAAACGTGCTGAACATTATGCAATCATCAGCAAACATCCCCATTTCTGATCTTATGATGGAAAGAGGTCATTGATGAAGCAGCTGAAGGTGGTTGACCCTAGGACACTGTCCTGAGGAACTCCTGCAGAAAAATTCTGGAGTTGAGATGATTGACTTCCATCTATCCCAACCATCTTTCTTTGCCAGGCATGACTCCAACCAGCAGAGGATGTTCCCCGATTCCCTTTGACTCCAGGTTTGTTCGAGGTCCGTGATACTATACTTGGTCAAATGCTGTCTTGACATCAAGAGCCGTCTCTCTCATCTGGCCTCTGGAGTTCAGCTTTTTTTGTCCATATCAGTACCAAGGTTGCAATGAGGGCAGGAGCTGAGTGACCCTGGCTGAACCCAAACTGAGAGTCCTTGAGCAGATTATTGCTGATTAAGTGCCATCTTATAGCACTGTTGCTGACCCCTTCCATCACTTGATTGATGTTCAAGAGTAGACTGATGGAATGGTAATTGGCTGGGTTGGTTTTGTCTTGTTTCTTGTGCGCAGTATAAATTTTCTACATTGCTGGGTAGCCATTGTGTGGCTGTACTGGAACAGCTTGGCTAGGGGCACAGCAAATTCTGGAGTACAAGTCTTCAGTACTTTTGCTGAAATATTGCCAGAACCCATAGCCTTTAAAGTATCCAGTACCTTCAGCTGTTTCTTGATATCTCGTAGAGTGAATTGGCTGGAGACAGGCATCTATGACGCTGGGGACCTCTGAAGGAGGCCCAGATGGATCATCCACTCCACACTTCCGGCTGAAAATTGTTGCAAATGCTTCAGTCTATCTTTTGCACCGATGTGATCTGGAGGAGGGAACCGAGTGTAGGGTGTCGAAATTTGCTGATGACACCAAAATTGGTGGAAAGGCAAATTGTGCGGAGGGTGGGGAGAGTCTACAGAAGGATCTAGATAGGCTGGGCGAATGGGCCAGGAAATGGCAAATGGAATTTAATGTTGGCAAGTACGAGGTGGTCCACTTTGGTAGGAATAATGGTAGGAAGGATTATTACTTACGTGGAGAAAAACTACAGCAGGCGACGGTGCAGAGGGACCTCGGGGTCCTTGTGCATGAGTCGCAAAAACCCAGCCTGCAGGTGCAGCAGGTGGTCAGGAAGGCAAATGGGATGCTGGCCTTCATCGCGAGGGGGATTGAATATAAAAGCAGGGAGGTCTTGCTGCGGCTGTATAGGGCATTGGTGAGGCCGCAGCTGGAGTACTGTGTGCAGTTTTGGGCGCCGTACTTACGCAAGGATATTTTGGCCTTGGAGGGAGTGCAGAGGAGGTTTACTAGGCTGATGCCGGAGTTGAGGGGGTTGAGCTATGAGGAGAGGCTGAATAAATTGGCTTGTACTCGTTAGAGTTTAGAAGAATGAGGGGAGATCTCATTGAGACGTATAAGATGATGAATGGGATGGATAGGATAGAGGTGGAGAGACTCTTCCCGCTCAGAAAGGATAGCAGGACTAGGGGGCACAGCCTCAAGATAAAGGGGGGGGCGGTTTAGAATGGAGTTGAGGAGGAACTTCTTCACTCAAAGGGTGGTGAATCTCTGGAATTCTCTGCCCGTTGAAGTGGTGGAGGCCGCCTCGCTAAATATTTTTAAGACACAGGTTGATGGGTTTTTAATAAGAGAGGGGATTAAGGGTTATGGGGAGAGGGCGGGAATTTGGAACTGAGCCACAACAGATCAGCCATGATCTTATTGAATGGCGGGGCAGGCCCGAAGGGCTAGTTGGCCTACTCCTGCTCCTATTTCTTATGTTCTTATGTTCTTATGCTAGGCTCCTCCAACATTGAGCATGGGGAGTTGTTTAATATTCCAGTACCATTCACGGTTGGATGTGGCAGATCTGCAGAGCAGGATCTGATCCAATGGTTATGGAATTGCTGTCACCTGTTGCTTGTGCTGTTTGGCACGCAAGTAGTCCTGTGTTGTAGCTTCACCACGTTAACACCTCATTTTTAGATACTCCAGCTGTTGCTCCTGGCATGCCCTCCTGCACTCTTCATTGAACCAGAGTGATGGTAGAGTGGGGGATATGCCAGACCATGAAGTTGCAAACTATGCTTGATACAAAATTCTGCTGCTGATGGCCCACAGTGCCTCATGGATGTCCAGTTTTGAGTTGTTAGATGTGTTTGAAGTCTATCCTATTTAGCATAGTGGTGGTGCCACACAACATGATGAAGGGTAATCTTAACGTGAAGACGATGATTTCATCTCAACAGGAACAGTGAGGTGGTCACTCCTACCGATACTGTCACAAACATATCCATCTGTGATAGACAGGTTGGTGAGGATGAGGTCAAGTATGTTTTTCCCTCTTGTTGAGGAGGTGATGGCACAGTGGTATTGTCATTTGACTAGTAATCCAGAGACCCAGGGTAATGCTCTGTTCGAATCTCACTCTAGCAGATGGTGGAATTTTAAAAACTTAATAAAATATCTAGAATTAGTCTAATGACCATGAAACCATTGTCAATTGTCATAAAAACCCATCTTGTTCGCTAATACCTTTAGGAAATCTGCCTTCTTTCCTACATGTAACTCCAGGCCCATAGCAATGTGGATGACTCAAAACTGCTCTCTGGAACAGCCGGGTAAATCATTCAGTGTGAGAGTGAATGGGAATGAAACTGGACGGACCCCTGACATCCACCTAGACACCAGAAACAACAAAAGCAAACCCAGCCCTGTTGACCACAGACCAAGTTGACTGGGTCCTAAAGGCCACAGCTATAAGACTGGGATTGTGTCAGGTGGTGAGGGAATTAAGCGCAGAGTCTGTGCTGAAGAACTCGCTAACAACATGGCCAAAACCAACTACTTACATATTCAGGCCAAAACTGACAAAAAACACTTATTTAACAAGGCTGGAACAGATGGGATACTCTTACTCTGCTATCCTATTGTATTTCTCACATCATGACTGAATCCGTGCCAAGTGCTGAGAGCCACACTTTGGGAACAGAACGTACAACTTGCGAGATGCATGTTTGTCACTTTGGTAGACAGGAGTTGTGTCTCATGGGAAGATAGATGGGGAAACAGTCAATATGCTACATTTGTTTGCTCCTGAAAAAGGTACAAGGACTTTCAGCCCTGGATCTCTGTACTCACAACAGTATGAAATTTCAACTTATCCAGTTCAGTGCACAAACAAGCTGTCTGCAGCTGAGATTAATCCAACCCATCCAGTGAGTCTCCTCTGTGACTTTCTTTCCCACCCCCCCCAGGCAATGAGTATTTATTTAGCACAAAATCACTGTCAACATTAAACATTACCCCAGTCAACGCCGGAAACTCCACATCAACATTAAACAAGTAAAAATTCCCCCAAAGCCTAATTTCAGTAAGTGGTTAAAAAAGATGCACTTTGCACCATCCTTGCCAATTGATTGTAAGGATATTTTAGAGAATAAATTCCAATGTGATTGCTGGAAGGAACTCCAGTTGTGACTCCAGGGAGTTGTGTAATAACTGCTCCAGCCGTTCTGAGTTGGGGAAGATTAAAACCATCTCCCTTGTTGGTGCTTATTGGATTAAATCTAAGGGTAGACTGGCATCTGAATTAGAGCGAGGATTGTTTACTTTAATCTAAACTATCCAACATTAAAAGAGTTGTGTACATATTGATACAAAGGATAATGAGGCAGATAGAGCGGAACATCATGTGCTGCTACATGTGACAGCAACAAAGTGCAGTTCCTCTTGGTTGAAACTTTCCCCCTGCAGTGTTGTAAACAGGAAATCCTTGCATGTTGACTGCTGCTTCCCTCAAGGAAAAAAAGAACTCCGACACGCTGGTGTCAACAGCATATTAATATGCCAGTTTAATGAATACTTTGAATAAAATGAGTACGAATTAGGAACATGTGGGGATAAACATTCAAATGTAAACACACATTATCAGTAGGCAGTAAATAAACACTCAATAATGTTTAATTAAGTGATGTCAACGTTTTCGTCCCGGCCAATCCTCAGGAGCAGTGGCATGTGCACGGAGTTTATTGCTTGCGAAATGGCTGATTCGCCCGTCAGCCTTCCCAAATTAAACTGACAGCTAGTCAGACAAGTTTTAACATTGTCCGCCTGCCTCCTGGGCTGTGAGCGCCTCCTGCTGCCGAAAGATAAATCTATGTGGACAGGACACCTGTCACTTGTCTGTGTAATGTCCCAAGCATGCTCGGGGCAAAAACCAACCTTTTATATTGGACAGTGGGAAAACTCCCCAGCCAGATCTCAACAAGATCTACTTAATTACCTAATGTTAATCATCAAATCACTCATTCGGTTTAGTAGCTGGCGATTAGTGCACCAGTAACCATGATAAACAAAGAGCTAAATGACTGCAGGGACTGTTTTCTGCTTCTCTCCAGTTCAGTCTGTTTACTCAAGTGACTTAATGCCTGTCTAGTCGGAGAAGTCTGATTTTGCAACACTCTATTACAGTCTCCTTGAGCCAGAGGTAAGCTAAGTTTACAAGCGAATATGATCAGAGGACAGAATGGAAACGAGTGAAAAGTGCTTAACAGATATTGGGGAATTTTTTTTCATGAAGAGCGTTACTAATGTCCACTGAAAGAGTCTAACAGTCCAATGGTGCCACTGCATGGCTGGAACTGTAGCTGGGTGGTATTGCGGGACGAGCCTATCGTAAATCCAGAGTTAAGTCAATTTAACTAGTAAGAAGTCTCACAACACCAGGTTAAAGTCCACAGGGTTATTTGGAATCACAAGCTTTCAGAGCACTGAGTGGACTCACCTGATGAAGGAGAAGCTCTCCGAAAACTCTTGATTCCAAATAAACTTTAACCTGGTATTGTGAGACTACTTACTGTGCACACCCTAGTCCAACGCCAGCATCACCACATCAATTTAAATAGACAGAGGTTGACGAGTTGATGTAGCCCACAACACCCTAGATATAGGAGATGGGAGGGAAAATCAAAATAAGGCAACTAATGCCGCCAACTGATTTGATGGCCAGATGATCCCTGGATGGATGGTTGTAACATATCTCATTGAGTCATTGAGGTTTACAGCATGGAAACAGACCCTTCAGCCCAACTTGTCCATGCCACCCTTTTTTTAAAACCCCTAAACTAGTACCAATTGCCTGCATTTGGCCCATATCCCCCTATACCCATCTTACCCATGTAACTAAATGCTTTTTAAAAGACAAAATTGTACCTGCCCCTACGATTCTGGCAGCTTGTTCCAGACACTCACCACCCTCTGTGTGAAAAAATTGCCCCTCTGGACCCTTTTGTAACTCTCCCCTCTCACCTTAAACCTATGCCCTCTAGTTTTAGATCCCCTACCTTTGGGAAAAGATATTGACTGTCCAGCTGATCAATGCCCCTCATTATTTTATAGACCTCTATAAGATCACCCCTCAGTCTTCTATGCTCCAGAGAAAAATGTCCCAGTTTATCCAGCTATCCTTATAACTCAAACCATCAAATCCCGGTAACATCCTAGTAAACCTCTCCTGTGCTTTTTCCAGTTTAATAATATCCTTTCTATAATAGGTGATCAGAACTGTACATAGTTCTGGTCATGCTTTTCTAGAAAGGATATTATTAAACTCATAGGCCCACAGGCTGTAAAATATTTTTGGCCACAGCATGGTAGGAAGTGGATTATACATTGTACAGGGTTTGGGAAAAGGTCTTCAAACAGGGTCTTCGTGGGGAAGGGTGAAACACACCGCGGTACAACAGAAAGCTCATTTTAACACGTTAGTATGTCATTAGCAAGCACTCTCTCCAATACTAAACTTGTACAGTTTTCAACAGGCTCCAGTTTGATGTCACACTGGTCTCATAAGGCCATAAGATATAAGAGCAGAATTAGGCCATTTGGCCCATCGAGTCTGCTCTGCCATTCAATCATGGCTGATATGATGCTCATCCCCGTACTTCTGCCTTCTCCCTTGTGATCCCCTTATTAATCAAGAATCTATCTATCTCTGTCTTAAAGACAGTCAATGAGTCAATGACCTGGCCTCCACAGCCTTCTGTGGCAATGAGTTCCACCATTTACAATGGGTCTACAGGAGCTTGAATCTGACACCTTCACCTCTGAGGGGGAATTCAGTGCTGAGCATTCAGGTGGCCAACACCCTACACGGAGTGCTTTGTTCAGGGAGTACCAGAGAGGACCCGGGGAACACAGTTAAGTTCAACACAGAAACAAAAACAGAAAATGTTGGGAAATCTCAGCAGGTCTGACAGAGCGCTGACAAAAGGTCAACCAGACTCGAAATGTTGGCTCTATTCTCTCACTCACCTGATGAAGGGACAGCGCCCTGAAAGCTAGTGGCTTGTGCTATCAAATAAACCTGTTGGACTTTAACCTGGTGTTGTGAGACTTCTTACTCTATTCTCTCTCCCCAGATGGTGTCAGATCTGCTGAGATTTTTTAGTATTTTCTGTTTTTGTTTCAGATTCCAGCATCCGCGGTATTTTGCTTTTGTCTTAAGTTTAATTGGGGGCTGGGGATGGGGTTTCCACATCCACTGTTTCAGGGAGAAGAGTCGGGAGGGGCTGATTGCAGGTCTTGCCTTCTCTTCGTGTTGGGGCACCCCTTGCTTTAAAGAGGCTGTGAAGGTTGGTGTACACAGAGAGAGAGAGAGAGAGAGCTTCCCGTGTCCTCTTTCCTGTCCATATTGTAGCTGAGGGAGTGCCCTTCCTTAGTGAGGGCTGAGAAGAACATAGCACTGCCATTCTCACACTCCACAGAGTTGAGGCGCTGAGAGAGCACAGTTCTTCCCCGAAGCTTGATGGTATGAACAGTCAGGTGGAGGCTCTGTGGGTGAACAGAGTGAAATTTAGTGACCAACATTCAGAACAAAATGGTGACCTTACTGCAGCAGTGTCAATATTCACCTGGCCCACAAAGTATCTATCATTTCTTAATCTTTCTCACCCTCCCACTACGACCAGGTGTATCTGCAGGATCTACAGCTGATGCCATCGTGGCCTGCTGACTTCCACACACATTCGCCTGAGATGATTTTGGTTGCCATCCCCTCTGGCTGTTGTGAAACACATGCTGGGGAGCTGTTTGTATGGAGTTCCTCAGTGCCTGCAGCAGTTAAGTCATTCCGTGGTGGGCAAATCAAAGGGAATGCACCACTGGAGCGGCTTGAAACCACTGGGGATAAAAATCAATACTAATGAGCTGTAAGATTTGGCCCAAAAACACACCGGCAGTGCCCAACACGCTGCCATTTATTGGTAAGATTTTGCCTGATATTTCCATGTTTGTAGCGAGTCAATATCAGTGAATTTAACCACTTTCTGCGAATGCTGGAAATCTGAAATAAAAGCAGAAAATCACAGGATCATTAAAGAGCAGGAGGAGGCCATTTGGCCCATCATATACAGGCTTTCCGAATGAATAATTCACTTAGTTCCATTCTCCCTTTCTCTCCATAACTCTGCAGGTTCTCCCTCTTCTGATAACAGTCTAATTTTCCCTTTCGACTGCCTCAATAGAACCTGTCTCCACTCTCTCAGGCAGTGTAGACCCAAACCCCTGCCATGTGAAAAAAAATATTTTCTCCTATTGTTTTTGCTACTTTTGCTAACTACTTTAAATTTGTGCCATCTCATTCTCAATCCTTTCATGAGTGGTTACAGTTTCTCTATTTACTCTGTCCAGACCTTTTATAGTTTTGAGCATCTCTGTCAGATCTCATCTCAGCCTGCTTTTCTCCAAAATACAACAGTCCTAACTTAACATAAGAACTAGGAATAGGATCAACAATTCAGCCCCTCAAGCCTGCTCTGCCCTTCAGTACCATCACGATTGGTCTTTTTTTGGCCTCAACTCCACTATCCTGCCCATTCTCCATAACTCCAACACATTGCTAATTAAAAATCCAGTTATTCCTCCTTAAATTTACTCAACTTCTCCACACTATCTTCATAAGCAAAGTTCCTCGTTCCTGGAATCATTTTTGAAGCCCTTTTCTGCACTCTCTCCAATGCCTTGACCTCCTTCCTAAAGTGTGGCACCCAAATTGGATACAATACTCCAGCTGAGGCTGAACTAGTATTTTACACAACTTGAATGTAACCTCTGTATTCTTGGACTCAATGCCCCTATTAATTAAACCAGATACTATATGCATTATTAACTGCTCTCTTTACCTGTCCTAACATTTTCAATGCTATGCACCCATGTCCCTCTGCTCCTGCACCCACTTTAGAATTTCACCCTTTACTTTCTATTACCCCTCCATGTTCTTCCAGCCAAAATTAATGAGTCCATTCATCTGCCACCTATCCACCCACTCTACCACCTTTTCTATGTCCCCTTGACGTTTTACACTAATGTTCTCACAGTTCACAATGCTTCAAGTTATTTATCATCTGTAAACTTTGTCAAATGCCCCTTACATCAAAGTCTAGATCATTAAACAATATCAGGCAAAGCCAAGGTCCCAACATCGACCCCTGGGAAACTCTGTTACTAAATCTTCCTCCAGCCCAAAAACATCCATTATGCTCTGTTCCCTGTCACTCAGTCAATTATGTGTCTATGTTGCTACAATTTTGTTTATATTTGATGAGGTCTAACATTTTTCACTAGTCTGTTGTATGGCATTGTATCAAATGACTTTTGGATGTATACAACATCAACAGGATCGCCGTCATCAACCCTCTCTGTTACTTCATCCAAAAACTTCAGCAGATTAGTTAAATACATTTTCCTTTAAGGAACTCATACTGGCTTTCCTTAATTAATCCACATTTGTCCATGTGACTATTAATTTTGTCTTAGATTATATACAAGTTTCTCTGCAACCAAAGTTAAATTGAGTGGTCTGTAGATGCTAGACTTATTTTTACACCCTTTTCATGAACAAGTGTGTAACTTCTTCAATTCTCCAGTCTTCTGGCACTACTCCTGAGTCTAAGGAAGGCGGCAAAGTTATAGCCGGTGTCTCTGCAATTCCCACTCTCGCTTCCCTCAGTCTCCGTTAATGCATTTCATCCAGTCCTAGTCCCTTGTCAACGTCAGGAACAGGCAACCTATCCAATATCTCTTCCTTGTCCATTTTAAATCCCAGTATATTCATGACCTCCTCTTTCACTGCGGCCTGGGTAGCATTTCATTACTTGGTAAAAACAAATGTAAAGCATGCATTTAATATCTCAGCTTTGTCTCCTGCTTCCATGTTTAAATTGCCTTTTTGGTACTGAGTTGTCTCTCTTTCTTCTTTTACTATTTATACGCCTAGTGAAGACTTTGGGATTCACCTTTATGTTAGCTGCTAGTCTCTTTTCATACTCTTTCTTTGCTTCTTTTATTTGCTTTTACACCTCCCCTCTGAACGTTCTATATTCAGCCTGGTTCTCGATTGTAATTTCTACCTGACACCTGCCATAAGTACACCTTTTCTTCATAATTTCTATTTCTTTTGTAATGCAGGGAGGTTTGTCTTTATTTACCCTACCTTTGTCTATCGAGGGAATACTGCATACCTTGACTGTAGTCGACCAATCTCTTTGAAGGTAGTTCATTGTTCAGCTATTGTGTTTCCTATCAGCCTTGGACTCCAATTTATTCAGCCCAGATCCGTTCTTACCCAAGGGAAGTTGGTTTCCCCCTGTTAATTATTCTTACACTGGATTGGTCATTGTCCTTTCCTATAATCAGCCTAAACCCTGTGGTGATTGCCCTGAATGTTCTCTGACTGACACTCAATCCATTGACCCACCTCATTCCCAGGAACTTGATCCACAATGCCTCCTTTCTCAGTGACCTGGAAACATAGCACTGTAGAAAAAATTCCTAAACATACTCAAGGAGCTCTTCCCTCTTCCTGCCCTTTACAAGGCTACTATCCCAAATTATAATCAAATTATTGAAGTCCCCTGCTATTACTATATAAAGTTTGCACACCTCTGTCATTTCCTTACAAATTTGATCTTCGGCATTCTACCCACTAGATGGTGGCCTATAGATCACACTGAGCAATGCAATTGCATCTTTTCTGTCTCACCAAACAAATTCTGACCTCTAGGACATCCTCTTTCTCCAGTGCTGCATGCTCTCCTTAATCAACACCACCACCCCCTCCATCTTCTCCTCTTTCCCAAGCACCTTGTATTCAGGAATATTTAACATCCAGTCCTGATCTTCTTTGAGCCAGGTCTCTGTTCTTGTCACATCATATTTCCACATGGCAATATGCGCCTGTAACTCACCAATCTTATTTAGCACGCTGTGTCCATTCACACACAAAGACGGTAACACTGATATAGAATTCATACACTCTCTCTTGCTCTGATCCACCAATTAAATTATTCATGTGCTATTTATCTCTCCCAGTATTCTATGCACCTAGGTATTTTGCTCTAAAATTATCTCCCAGTTGCACACTCCTGCTGATTTCAAAACTACATTAGCAACTTGCCCCGCAAGGAACTCAATGCAGCTCTAATTAGGTGCAACCAGTCTGGCCTGCACACGTCCGATCTGTCTAAAGCTTTCCCCCTGCCCCATATCTTGTATATATACTCAGCAAGTCTGGCAGCATCTGTGGAGAAACAGAGTTAACATTTCAAAATGGCCAATGGGAAAGTTAGCAATGTAATAGGTTTTAAGCAGCAGGTGAAATCAGAGCAAAGATCCGTGGGTGGGGGTGTGGGGTGGTTTGGTGGGGCCGGGGGGGGAGGGTTGGGGAGGATAAAAACAAAAGGGATGGTCTGTGAGAGGATGCAGGACAAGGAGGACTAGATGACTAAAGGATTGACATTACAAAGGCAAGGGATGTGATAAAGGAATAAGTAAAGGAACAAACCAGCAGCACGATGGCAAGCACTGCTGTCTCACAGCACCAGAGATCTGGGTTCAATTCTGGCTTTGTTTGGGTCACTATCTGTGCGGAGTCTCCTGTGTCTGCATAGGTTTGTCTGGGTGCTCCGGTTTCCTCCCATAGTCTAAAAATGTGCTGGTTAGGTTGATTGGCCATGCTAAATTAACCATAGTGTCAGGGTAAAATACATGGGGTTATGGGGGTAGGGCCTGGGTGGGATCGTGTTTGGTGCAAGCTCAATGGGCTGAATGGCCTCCTGCTGCACTGTAGGATTCTATAATTCTATTCTATGAAATAATATGCCTCAAGCAGGCATAAATAACAGTTTCATGAAAACTGCTGTCTGAAAGAAAGTGGGAGAGAAACAAGCAAATAAAATCAAATAAACAAAGAAAAAAGAAACAAAATGGGGGCAGAAGTTACAGCCTGAAATAGTTGAACTCAGACCAGAAGCTGTAAAAGGGCCAATCACTTCAGCCTGTTCCTGCCCCACTGAACTGATTACTATCCTGGTTCTATTTTCTTTCTCCCATTGTCCCATCTCTTCCCACCCACATTCATCATTCTTCTGATGCCCATCATTACTTCAACAGCTTTCAATTTCCTGGTCTTAGCCATTTTGGCTTCACCATGGACATCAAATCCCTCTGTACATCTATCGCTCACCAGCTACGTCTGAGAGTTCTCCAATCCCTCTGAGCAATCCCCATCCATCTCCTCCAACTGGCTGAACTTGAAAAGTCCTTCAACTCCATTCACTTCCTCCAATACAGGTGTTGTTGTGGGATCTGTATTGGCCCTAGCCATGCTTGTCTTTTTTTTTGTGGGGTGTGTGGAACATTCTTTGTTCCCATCCTACTCAGGCCTCTGTCTGATGCCTTTTTCTGGTACATTGATGCCTGTATCAGTCTGTGTTCTGTTATTCCCAAACTGGAAAATTGTATCAAATTTGTTTCCAATTTCCACCCTTCTCTCATTTACGCTTGGATTTTCATTGCTGTGTTAATGTGAGCCGACTTGTGACAGTAAATAAATAAACTTAAAAGTAAGTTACATACTCAAATTCCGCAGTGGTGTACGAACTTCTGGTTTAAGAAGTGAGAATGTTGTCAGTAGGATGGACTGATATGAGCTCCTGTTTGGAACTCTTCCCAGATGAAATATTGAGCTGACTTGGTCTTACTGTGGAGTTGTACTGATCTCAGCAGAAAACAATTACCTTTCCATTTTATCTCTCCTTTTGAACAGCCTCTCCATCAGCATATCCTAACACATATATATGATACCTGGTTCATAAAGTCAGCAAGTTGAGATGTCAAGTGCACAAACATTGAACAGTTTTACAGTTTGAAAACCTACAAGCCAGCAATTGAGCTAAGCAGCAACAGAGCATGATTTATATCAGTCTAAGAGTTTAGTTTCTGAGACAGAGTAGCTACTCCAATGACGGAGATAAAATAGCCTCGGACTGGTTCTGGTAATGTTTCAGTTAGGAAATGGGGTCTGAGTGATTGCCTGCTTTAACACTCTGACAGATGAGAAATCATAATGTTAATAATTCTTCACCCAGTGATACAGGGACCCCACTCCACATCACCAGCATTAAACATGGGTGTGCCTAGATACTGACACTCCAACTCGAGTTATAGAATCGTAGAATCCCTACAGTGCAGAAGGAGGCTGTTCGGCCCATCAAGTCTGCACCGACCACAATCCCATCCAGGCCCTATCCCCATAGCCTATGCATTTACTCTAGCTAGTCCCCCTGATGCTAAGAGGCGATTCAGCACGGCCAATCCACCTAACGTAGCACCATCTTTCGAACTGTGGAAGGAAACCGGAGCACCCGGAGGAAACCCACACCGACATGGGGAGAATGTTCAGATGCCACGCTGACAGTGACTCAAGCCAGGAATTGAATCTGGGTCACTGGCACTTACTCCTCACAATCTCCTTTGAACTTTCCCTCTCTCACATTGAGTATAATGTATTCAAAGCTAACATCGCAAAATGTTTCCATTTGGACTGACAGACTGCCAGTGTTCTGTGTGTAAACTCAGATGAATGTTATCCAGAGGATTAAGCAGATTGGAGTTTGAAAAAAGGGAAGTGCATTTCATTTTGGGGAAGATAATCTTGAAGATCAATTGTTGAATCTTGAACATTGTCTGAGAAACAGTGTGGGATATTATCTTGTAAATTCCACATCGAGTTGACAAAGTAGAGAATTCTTTTTGAAATGCCCCTGTCTAATTTTCTCCTGTGCTATACCTGAGCTAAGGTGTAATTCCACAGTAATTGCCATTTTCAGAACCTTATGGACTCTTCACTGGCAGTCCAGATTGATAAAAATACCCCAATATCTGAATCCAGGCAAGTGTTTCTAGCTTGTTCAAACCCAAGGGGTATTACAGCAGCAACCTGTCAACTCAATTACTTTTTCTCAAATGTGAATCAGAAACCTTTTCCTCAATGGTTCTGAACTGCCTGAAATATTTAATGGAAATTTTATTTAATGGAAATATAGGAAAGGTATAAGAACTGTTTGTCAGGCAGCTACTGAAGACCAGTACAAATATTAAACAACACTGGTTGTCCCTTGTGTAGAACATTAATATTGTCAATTTGCCTAAACTGATTACTTTCAAATTGATCCTCTCTGTATGAGCATTGCTGGTGAAGCTGACATTATTTCCCATTACTCTGGTTGGAGGTAACCGAATGGTTTGCTGGGCCACTTCAGAGACTGGCTAAGAGCCAACAATGTTGGTGTGGGACTGGAGTCACAAATGGGGCTGGATTGGACAAAGAGAGCTGGCTATATTTCCAAAAGGTTGGGTATATACAACAACTCAACAGCTTCACTGCCACTTTTACTGACACTTGCTCTTTATTTCCAGCTTTTTAAAACCCTATCTAAATTCTCAAACAGCCAGTTCCCATTCTTGAAGCAGGGAAAATCTCATTTGCAGTGAGAAATATTTCTACCAATGTTAGAAATAAGGCATCAAAAATGAGATCTCCTGAGAACATAAGAACATAAGAACATAAGAAATAGGAGCAGGAGTAGGCCATCTAGCCCTTCGAGCCTGCCCCGCCATTCAATAAGATCATGGCTGATCTGTCGCTGCTCAGTTCCACTTTCCCGCCCTCTCCCCATAACCCTTAATCCCCTCTCTTATCAAAAACCCATCAACCCGCGTCTTAAAAATATTTAGCGAGGCAGCCTCCACCACTTCAACGGGCAGAGAATTCCAGAGATTCACCACCCTTTGAGTGAAGAAGTTCCTCCTCAACTCCGTTCTAAACCGCCCCCCTTTTATCTTGAGGCTGTGCCCCCTAGTCCTACTGTCTTTTTTGAGCGGGAAGAGTCTCTCCACCTCTATCCTATCCATCCCATTCATCATCTTATACGTCTCAATGAGATCTCCCCTCATTCTTCTAAACTCTAACGAGTACAAGCCCAGTTTATTCAGCCTCTCCTCATAGCTCAACCCCCTCAACTCCGGCATCAGCCTAGTAAACCTCCTCTGCACTCCCTCCAAGGCCAAAATATCTTTGCGCAGGTGCGGCGCCCAAAACTGCACACAGTACTCCAGCTGCGGCCTCACCAATGCCCTATACAGCTGCAGCAAGACCTCCCTACTTTTATATTCAATCCCCCTCGCTATGAAGGCCAGCATCCCATTCGCCTTCCTGACCACCTGCTGCACCTGCAAGCTGGGTTTTTGCGACTCATGCACAAGGACCCCGAGGTCCCTCTGCATCGTCGCCTGCTGCAGTTTTTCGCCCCGTAAGTAATAGTCCTTCCTACCATTCTTCCTACCAAAGTGGACCACCTCACACTTGCCAACATTAAATTCCATTTGCCATTTCCTGGCCCATTCGCCCAGCCTATCTAGATCCTTCTGCAAGGTTTCTACCTTGGCCAATAATTTTTTGGTATTAGATACTTGTAATCCCCATAGTGCACAATCTTCCACAATATTTTCATGAACAGCATTTTACAAGACCTTAACAGATCAAAGCCCTTCTCTCTCCCTCACTTTGCCTTCATTTCTGTGCTCTATTTCTAGAGGAGCAGAACTTTTTCCTGAGTAATGGAGCAAATGGAGGAAAAACTCTTTCAGACAGTGAGAGGTTTGGGTCTGGAGTGCACTATTTGGAAGTGTGGTGGAGGCAGATTCAATCGAGGCATTCAAGAGTGTATTTGTGCAGGGGTATGGGGAAACGACAGGGGAATAGCACTACATCAAGATGCTCATTTGGACAGCCAGTGCAGACATGATGGACCAAATGGCCTCCTCCTGCACCATACCAAACCTGTAATTCTGTTAGCTCATGCTTATTTTCCACTCAATTAACAAAGAATTAAATAGGTTTCCTGGTGTTCGTAAAATGGCACTTTCCAGAACACGCCATTGTTTGGAGAAGGAAATCAGTCTGATTTTTCCTACTCTGAATTCCTGGGGCAGTAACGGCAATTGCAATTCCACTCTCCCCATGCACCCCTTCCCCCAACCCCCAACAACACTCTCCCCTCCTCGCGTGGCATCTGCAAAACATCTTGCATGTTCCAACCCAACTGAACATGAAAATTTACCAAGTCCCCCTGTCTTCACAAGTCAGGATTTCTTCATCTTTTTCTGATGCCATGTATCATGCAGGGTTAAACCGAAAGCATGCACCCGTGTGATGGAGCTAACATTTTAAAAGATCTCCCTCATTTCTAATTCAACTGCAATGCAATACTTCAGGCGCTGGGGTGAGGATTTTATAGAAAGATTGGACTGCAAATGCAGTGCAAAGTCTCCATTGGTATTTGAGTGGCTGGGTCTTGTGGAAGTCACAGCAAGAATTTCATTAAAAATGAATTGACATCATTGACTTTGGGTTGCCTCTGGCAAATTTTAGATAGGAACTAGGTATAGTGGAAACTGTACTGTAGGTAAGTGCATCAGCGAGTATTAAAAGGCCCCCAAAAGACTAAACAAACATAAAATAAATGTTCATGGCAAGAAATAGCAAAGTCAGCAGCTGAAATGCCTCAGGCTAGGGGAAAAAGCAAGTCAGCTGCAACCATAATGTTCCACATGAAAGGATGGTGTTAATATTCATTTGATTCATAGTGATAATAGTCTAACTGGAAAATCTGAATTCATAAGAAAGCAAATACCTTCGACATAAAGGTTCACTCATTTACTTTCAATAACAAATGTAATTCATATCAGAACAAAGGATAGCATGTAATGAGTGAACATTATCCAAAGTACAAGTTGTGGGATTTATTAATTTGTGTCTTAAATCAATTCCAAAGAGTATTCCACCAAGACCTCATCCATTCTTACAAAACTGAAATTAATGCTGAGGAGTTTAGTTATATAAAGCAGTGAATAGCTTGTATTTTTCATTCAAGTATCTCTACATCTCTGCTGCATTTATTTGCAAGATACAAAAGCTCACGTGAGGCTACCTGATTAGTAACAGTTGAGATCATATGTGTACATTAACATACAGTACAGCTGTTATTGGAACTAACATGGAACCTCTCTGGAGATTTGGCCAACAATATAGGAGCCATAGAAATGAAATATGTAGTCACAATAAAGCCCAAAAACCTAAGGTTCTAGAGATTAATGGGAGATCACAATTCTAGAAATGTATAATATTTTTAATATTTCAATTTCAAGATTGTTTTTAGCAAAGCTGCCTGCGTGCTGTGAAATCTGGTCAGTCCCGGCACATCAGAAAATAAAGAGACATAGATCCACATGCTTGATAGGGCATTACTGTGGGAAACCCTTCAGTTATATCACAGCAGCTAACCGTGGCCTGTTATGGGTTGAATCTTGTCTCATTCGCAGCTGACAAGAAATAAGTGACAGCAGCAACACAAAGTGCATGTAAAAACATACTTTTTTTTGTATTACAATCTTTCCTATTCGCCAACAAACACATGTCAAAGGTCAAAATGTAAGTTGTGCAATCCTCAGAAACGTGCTGCACAACATCAAAGTTCAGGAGATTCTATCAAATTAACCTCTCTCCTGCGGGGTGGCACTTCGCCTTCCCTATCATTTCAATTCAAGTTCTGAGGTGGCATCTTGAATATTTGTGTCAAGAGCTGCCTTTTGCAAGACTGTATCTGTTTATCAGGGGAAGACAACGATAGAAAGGACCACTTGGTGATGTTAGTGGCGGAAGGGTAAGCGAGTTTCTGTGACAATGCCCTCACTTGTTATTTTACTGAAGGCATTAGTCTATTTAAAAGAAAGAAAATAGTGACTTAAAATGGCAGATGGTTGTCAGGTACATAGAGCGCATTTAACTGCTAATATCATTATCAGTCATTTCTAGATTCCTATATTGCATAAAAACACAATTTTATTGATTCAAACCAGGGTGAAGTTTAATGAACTTCTCAGAAGGTAACTGATGTTTTCTACTGTTGTTTAAAGATTTTCCAATTCTCTTATTGATAGACAGAAATGAGGTCAGTCAGATGGGGAAACCTGTCAAGCACAAGGAACAATGGGCCTCTTTGTACCTGGGTTAATGAGATTTTCTTGGAGCCACTGTGTTGCTTGCAAGCTACTCGATTGCAGAGATACTTTTGATATCTGAGATGGAACATTGTGTATCTGAGATGAATACCCCATCCTTTTCTGGTTGTGTGTGACATCCTGGTACTACACGACTATCAGAGTGGAGCAACCGGCCTCCATAGCTACCCAGCCCTCTGGGGAAGCCTCTCCAACTGATTCTCACCCAGTGTGGCCTCTGATATGACTCAATTCCACCCATCTGGAGACTGGTACACTTCCCCTAACTGGGTAAGAACAAAAACAGCCCAGGAAACAGGCCCTTCGGCCCAATGAGCCCGCACCGCCATTTTAACATTACCAGACCCCCCCCCCTTCCACCCATGACCCTTATCTATTGTTTTATGGCATTCCGCATTGAGAGAAACTAATTTGGGGACAACTTATTACTTCCAATCAGCCTAATAGCAAATCTTTGGGGTATGGGAGGAAACTGGAGCACCCGGAGAAAACCCACGCAAGCACGGGGAGAATGCGCAAACTCCCACAGACACCGGCCCAAATCCATGTGTCTGCACAGCAAACAGTGATAGTCACTGAGCTGTCGTCTTGCCCAGTAACTTGTCCAGTTTAGGCGCACACTAACGACATGAAGCACTAGGCCAATCTCGAACAACCAAGAGCAGCCCCAGTACGACCCATCGTGTGTATGCCCCTCATTGGACACGAGGTGGACCACCTTAAAACCTGTGAATTAAAAGAGAGGTATAGCAGCCTCCAGTCCCATACAGAATCCAGGAAGTGACCACCCTGCTCCCCTTGACATGGCAGGCATTGTGAGGGGCAATTAAAAACTTCATCCTTTACAAGACAGGCTGAAGCTTCCCCAAATAAGATATTTTTCTGAGCTAATATACAGAATATACAGGACAGCTGAAGTGATGAGGTCCATTACTGGCTCATTGTCTGTGTTGAGACTGCCCTCTTGGTTCTGTTAGGACAGAGCTGCTGGATTGTCCACCCTCCCCCATCATCCTGCCCCCATCACATGCTAATGGCGATGGGCGCAAGCTCTTGATTCCTAAAGGATCTCCCTCTTATCCGCTCCAATTCCTGTCGAGATGTTCATGTGAAAGATGATAATAGTTCTGAGGAGTTGGCCTTGACAGCTTTTGGTGGAGGAAAAAGTTCGTCTACAGAGCTCCTTGCCTTCCATTGGCCTCAAATACCACAATTTACCTGCTAGCTGCACACAAACCCATCATTGGGACTGCTAATCTAATTTTTGGGATGTTTCTGCCTCTTTAGTAACTTGCTTTTACCTCTTTCCATGAGATTTTCTGCTGCTTTAGAGGTGGGAATCTTGCCAGGGGCCTGTTATGCAGTTGGAATGATCCATTGGGATTGCAGTGGTTCTGTTGGATAAGAATCCCAGAAAAGAACTTGATCTTCTCGTGCTTAGTCAAACTTACTTTTCCAATATTTAACACTTGTTCATCTCACCTGTGCTGTCTAAGTGATGTCATTAGTAAAGAGACTGCCATTCTCTGTGACATTGTGATGGAGATGATGAGGGATTTTATAGCAAGGTAGTTTTTCTGTAGATTTTACATTATTTGGTTCTTCATAGGGCAGCACGGTGGCACATTGCTTAGCACTGCTGCTTCACAGCGCGATTCCCAGCTTAGGTGATTGCCCGTGTAGAGTTTACACATTCTCCCCATGTCTGCATGGGTTTCCCCTGAGTACTCCAGTTTCCTCCCACAGTCTGAAAAATGTGCTGGTTAGATACATTGACCTGAAGAGGTGCCGGAGTATGGCGACTAAGGGAATTTCACAATAACTTCATTGCAGTGCTAATGTAAGCCTTATTTGTGACTAATAAATAGATACACTTTTTTTATTATAAATAAATAAAACTTTGATGTCCAAGCAGGTGTTGAGAGAGAAATAACTCCTAGGTATTGATCATTTTTGTTGTCATAGGATCGAGCATAAAACCATAGAATCCATACACTGTAGAAGGAGGCCATTCAGTCCATCAAGTCTGCACTGGCTCTTTGAAAGAATATCTTACCTAGGCCCGCTCCCCACTCTATCCACATAGCCCTGTGCATTTCCTATGACTAATCCACCTCACCTAACTGACACATCTTGACATGGCCAATCCACTGAACCTACACACCTTCGGACTGTGGGAGGAAACCAGACACCCGGAAGAAACCCATACAGACATGGGGAGTACATTCAAACTCCACACAGTTATACAAGGCTGGAATTGAACCCTGGTCATTGGCTGTGAGGCAGCAGTGCTAACCACTGTGCATCCATGCCATGTATGGAATCGCTTGGAATTGTAGTTTGAAAAAAATCAGTTATGGAGAACATGTGACAACTTGGTCATGGCTAGCATGTTTATAACAGAATTCTGTTTCAATTGTGAAGAACACTTGGAATGGGTAGGGTAACTTCTTTCTCTGAATTTCAAAGTTTGCTGAATAGTTATGATGTGGAGTGTTATGATGTCCACTCACCTGAGGAAGGAGCAACATTCCGAAAGCCTGTGATTTCAAATAAACCTGTTGGACTTTAACCTGGTGTTAGCACAGGTGCTGAAAGCACTTTGGGTCTTGGGTTTTAACACGAGCAACCTGAAACTGCGCGCCTCAGCAGGCCACTAATGTGCCATAATTTTCAGTCAAACGCCACACAGTCACCCAAGGCCAAAATTGAACTTGGGTCCCTGGTGCTGTGAGGCAGCAATGCTCACCACTGTACTCACCGTGCCACATGTTACTGATCACTGGCAAGGCCAACACTTATTGCCCACCCCTAATTGCTCAAGGATGTGATGGATGTTGACAACTGAATAGTTGGATGGACCATTTCCAAGGAGAGTTTGGAACGGATCACATTGCTGTGGGTCTGTGGCCACACACAGAGCAGAGCAGGTAAGAATGGCAGATTCTCCTCCCTAAAGGACATGAATGAACTTTTTTATGACACTCAGGCCATTACTGAGCCAAGCTTTTTATTTCATATTTATTTAACTATCTGAATCTAAATCATACCATGGCATAATGTATTTTGTAAGGAAACTTCATCAAGAAGTGTTTCTTGTAAGCACTGCTTTTATTTTGCAAAATTAAAATTAAACTGCATTGATTGTTTTTGGATTAAATTATCCATAGAATCCCATTCGGCCCATCAAATCTGCACTGACCACAATTCCACCCATCCCCTATCCCTGTAACCCCTTGTATTTACCTTGCTGGTCCCCCGATACTAAGGGGCAATGGGCCATGGCCAATTTACCTAACCCGGGTGTGGGAGGAAACCAGAGCACCCAGAGGAAACACACACACACATACGGGGAGAATGTGTAAACTCCACACAGACAGAGATCCAAGGCAGGATTCGAACCTGAGTCCCTGGCACTGTGAGGCAGCAGTGCTATCCAAAAATAACAGCACCATAATCTCCGTTTATACGAATAACCTGTACAGAAGAGAGGTTTACATGTCATACCACAGCTGGTTAAGAGACCGAATAGCTGAGCTATACAGATAGACAATACATCTAATAACTGCCACTTTCCTTCCATTTTTTGTTGTTGGTAAAAAGATCAGATCAAGTATAAAGTGGCAGAAATAAACGGAGGAAATGTTCGACTGAACAGGAAAGTCTCAGCTGCTTGGAGATGGGGCAGAATTGGTCTCTGTGCCCCTGAGATTGGGAGGACAGAGCTGCACGGGGGCAAATTGATCTTTGCTGTGAGTGCTTGTGTGAGGATACCGTTCAGGCTTTACTGCAATCATCCATGGTTGAATAGCAGCCATATGGTCATTCACAATGTTTTAATAAATCAAATTGCTTGTGCAATTCCTTAAACAGGATGTCGTGAGAATTAAATGGTTCAACATCCAATTAATACACAAAAATAATTTGTCTGAGAAAGTAACGCTTTAACACGGTTCCTCACAGTGACCTGCAGCCACTTGGGGATGTGGAGAATTACTGACCATACACCTTGGAACCAGAGCTGCATTGGATGCTTCAGCTGGGCACAAATGCAAGGCGTTTTATTTTCTGGCAGCGTACCAACATCTTTTAGTCCTGATCTACATTAGTTAAAGTCCTGAGCAACAAGTTGGATCTGCAATGGACCAAAGCAGCCATGCTCCGCTAAATCCTTGTTACCAAATTAAACAAACTCAACCACGTCGAGTAAAATTATTTCTAAGATCTGCTTTACAAACGGGAGATAGATGGCAGGGTGGGGGAGGGGAGGGATGGAGGTAGGAGAGGTTTGCATTAATGTGTGGCGAGGAAGACCAGGAATAGCTGACTCACCTTGGAGCTGCCCTCTGAGATAGTGACTACCCCCTGCTTGAAACATTGAAGCAGAGAACAGGGAGGGGAGTATAAGGGAGTTAACAGATGCTCCAATTACAAAGGAAGCTAATGGATTCAATGAGCTGTGAAATGCCTAATGTAAACAGTTAAATGAAATAAGTGATTAAAAAAGGCAAGATCATGTGGGTGCTGGAAATCTGAAATATAAACAGTAAATACTAGAACTACACAGCAGGTCAGTCAGCAGGAGAAGGAAACAGCAAACAATTCGGCTCAGTGACCATTCACAGAATACTACACTGCAGAAGAGGCCCTTTGGCCTACCACGTCCACACCGACACGTGATAGGCCCTGACCTGATTCCACTTGCCAGTACTTGGCCCGTAGCCTTGAACATAATAGCGAGCCAAGTACTCAACCAGATACTTTTTAAAGGATGTGAGGCATTCCCACCTCCACCACCCTCCCAGGCAGTGCATTCCAGATTGTCACCATCCTCTGGGTATAGAAGTTTTTCCTCAAATCCCCCAAACCTCCCATCCTTCACTTTTAACTTGTGTCCCCTCGTAACTGACCCTTCAACTAAGGGGAACAGCTGCTCCCTATCCACCCTGTCCACGTCTCTCATAATCTTGAACATCTCAATCAGGTCGCACCTCAGTCTTCTCTGCTCCAGAGAAAACACCCAAGCCTATCCAACCTCTCCTTATAACTTAAGTGTTCCATCCCAGGCAACATCCTGGTGAATCTCCTCGGCACCCCGTCCTTCCTGTAATGTGGTGACCAGAACTGTACACTGTACTCCAGCTGTGGCCTCACCAAAGTTCCTTACAACTCCATCATGACCTCTCTGCTTTTGTATGTTGGCAAGTGTGAGGTCCACTTTGGTAGGAAGAATGGTAGGAAGGACTATTACTTACGGGGCGAAAAACTGCAGCAGGCGACGGTGCAGAGGGACCTCGGGGTCCTTGTGCATGAGTCGCAAAAACCTAGCTTGCAGGTGCAGCAGGTGGTCAGGAAGGCGAATGGGATGCTGGCCTTCATAGCGAGGGGGATTGAATATAAAAGTAGGGAGGTCTTGCTGCAGCTGTATAGGGCATTGGTGAGGCCGCAGCTGGAGTACTGTGTGCAGTTTTGGGCGCCGCACCTGCGCAAGGATATTTTGGCCTTGGAGGGAGTGCAGAGGAGGTTTACTAGGCTGATACCGGAGTTGAGGGGGTTGAGCTATGAGGAGAGGCTGAATAAACTAGGCTTGTACTCGTTAGAGTTTAGAAGAATGAGGGGAGATCTCATTGAGACGTACAAGATGATGAATGGGATGGATAGGATAGAGGTGGAGAGACTCTTCCCGCTCAAAAAAGACAGTAGGACTAGGGGGCACAGCCTCAAGATAAAGGGGAGGCGGTTTAGAACGGAGTTGAGGAGGAACTTCTTCACTCAAAGGGTGGTGAATCTCTGGAATTCTCTGCCCATTGAAGTGGTGGAGGCTGCCTCGCTAAATATTTTTAAGACGTGGGTTGATGGGTTTTTGATAAGAGAGGGGATTAAGGGTTATGGGGAGAGGGCAGGAAAGTGGAACTGAGCCACGACAGATCAGCCATGATCTTATTGAATGGCGGGGCAGGCTCGAAGGGCTAGATGGCCTACTCCTGCTCCTATTTCTTATGTTCTTATATGCCTTTTTCACCACCCTATTAACCTGCCTTTCCACCTTCAGAGACTAGTCCTCAGAATTATCTCAGTAAAGCACAAGTAAGACATTCAAAGACCGAAGGAATGTGTAGGATGGTGAAAAGGTAAGCAGGGGCCCCATAGAAAATAAAAGAGGAAAAATAATTCTAATGTAGGTAACACCGCTAAAACTGTTCTTACAAAGGGTCTACACCTAAAACATGAACTCTGCAGCCACTCCCAGGATGCTCACTCTCATCACCAATGTTCATTGCTGCAAAGAAAATGACAGGTATAACTAAAGTCTGTAGCTACTAAAGTCAATACTCGGACACAAGGCAAAGCAGAGACACAGGCCCCTGGGGAACAATTCACATGAAACCATTCCAAGAAACATCTATTTTCTTTTACTTTCTGCTTTCCATCCATTAGCCATTCCCCTTACTCCATCTCCAGTTCATAATCATTGGACCTAATCTTCATAACAAGCTCTCTTAATCAAAAATCAAAGTCATTCTTTGGCAGGAAAATCAAAAATTCCATTCAGCTCAATGGCTGATTGTAACAAGAATGCGTTACACCCTTTTCAGTGACCTGAATGCAGGTCAAAACTTCTAATTCCGCAAGTGGATTCGGATGAATTCCAAGCCAATTTATTAAAGGTCTGAAGCACATTGAAACTTCTAATTGCACCTGATCCACAGACACTGACAGAGAGCGTTGTGCTGAGGTGTGAATTATTGCTGAGATGTAACCTGGCCCATTTATCTGAGTGAAGCTTTGATTCTTTCTTTCAGTCTCATGAACTGAACTTATTTCCACCATTGCAGATTATGTACAGTACCTCAGTTCTGGGATTAGAATGCAGACATTCTATTATTAAACTACTTGCCGGTGTGCAGGAGGTGGATTCTCTGGAAGCAAACTGATATTTTTCCCTATTAAACAGAGCTGTGCAGTTAACTGCTTCACCAAGTATTAGAACAGGGATATTTGTTTGAAAAACAAACACCCAGACAAGTAGGATCACCATTGGCTGTATGTGTCAAAAGACAATTGGTTTTATCCATTTAATTTATCTGCCTTTAAGATTTTTATATTTTTCACAATTTTGTGACAGACATCACCAAAGAATTGTTTCATTTTGGAATTCTAATTTTCAGGATTTTAATGCACACAAACTTCTTATGACACATTATTGGCAAGAGCACAGCAGGGCAATTCAGCACAGCAACAAAAGAGATAGTCATCGACTTCAGGAAGTGTAGAGGAAAACATGCCCTTGACTATATCAATGGGGACAAAGTAGAAATGGTCGAGAGCTTCAAGTTTTTAGGTGTCCAGATCACCGACAGCCTGTCCAGGTTCCCCCCTTGCCGACACTATGGTTAAGAAAGCCCACCAATGCCTCTATTTTCTCAGAAGAGTAAGGAAATTTGGCATGTCAGCTACGACTCTCACCAACTTTTATAGATGCACCATAGAAAGCATTCTTTCTGGTGGTATCACATTGTGGTGTGGCTCCTCCTCTGCTTAAGACCACAAGAAACTATAAAAGGTTGTGAATTTAGTCCAGTCCATCAGGCAAACTAGCCTCCCATTTCATCTATATTTCCTGCTGCCTGGGCAAAGCAGCCGGCATAATTAAGGACCCCACACACCCTGAACAATCTCCCTTCCACCTTCTTCCGTCGGGAAAAAGATACAAAAGTCTGAGGTCCCGTACCAGTCAACTCAAGAACAGCTTCTTCCCAGCTGCCATCAGACTTTTGAATGGACCTACCTTGACCTTTCTCCACACCCTGGCTATGACAGTAACATTACATTCTGCACTCCCTTGTTTTCTTCTCTATGAATGGTATGCTTGGTCTGTATAGCGTACAAAAAACAATACTTTTGACCATTTACAAATACATGTGATGATAATAAATCAAATCAAATCAAATCAGAGTCTATAAAGTCAAGCTATTTATTACCAACTATACATTCAGCAGGTTCACTCCCCAAAACAAAGTTTAGTTGCTGACGAATTCCAGCTTCAGCATTCAGTTCACCTTACAGAAATGATGCTGCACCATCTGAGGGAGCCTCTGCACAGACTTAGCAGCTCAAGTCTAAAGATTTGTAAAGATTTTCAATGCAATGACATATTGGTTTAACAATCGTAGCTGATGGCTTGTAAATATTGTCTGGAATTTGACTCAGTTTCTCCACAGATTGTCACAGTCTGGATCATTCTGTTGCATGGTACACCTATTACTTCTGTTCAAATATCACACATTCGACCTGGGAATAGTAAACAGCACACAATAGCATGGCATCAAATAGCAAATCATGGTGCCACCTTGGCCGCCCAGTGTACAAGATTACAACAAATTTGGGCAAGATAATTAAGGAAAAATTATTTACATTAACTAATATTAGGTTGACGGTGGGGGGAGGGGGGGGAACAATTCATCCTGAGCAAGTGTGGAAACTCATCCATTTATCTCCATCATGTAGCCATGGTTTTGGACTTCCAGATCTTTCTGGGTGGACAACAGATATTGATATGTGGCCAAAGATGTGGAGGAAATCGCAGTCAGCCTACACAAGAACCCCAACTGCAGAGAACATCAGCAGCAGCAAAGACAATCAACCAACACCTTTTTAAAAAGCTGCAGACTGTTACAATAAAAATGTCTACCAGCCTGATTCTGATTTCAAGCCCACCTGTAAAGAAACCTGATCTGCTAGGTAACAACATGAAAAACTTGAAGATAGATTGGGAAAGTTACCACTGTTTTCCTCAGAGAAGACTTGATAGATCTGTTCAAAATATCGAGGGACCTAGAAAAAGTAGGTAAGGAGAAACTGTCGCTACTCGTGAAAGGATAGAGGACACGAGGGCACAGATGTGAAGTAAAACAATATGATGAAAAGCTTTCTTCAAACAATGTCATTAAGGTCTCCATGTGAGCGTGTGGTGGAGGCAGGTTCAACTGGGACCCAGATTTGATTCCAGCCTTGGGTCACTGTCTACGTGGAGTCTGCACTTTCTCCCCATGTCTGCATAGGTTTCCTCTGGGTACTCCTGTAACCTCCCACAATCCAAGTATGTGCAGGTTAGGTGGATTAGTTATGCTAAATTACCCCTTAATGTCCAAACATATGTAGGATAGAGGAATTAGTGAGGTAAATACATGGGGTTAAGAGGATAGGGCAAGGGGTGGGCCTGATTGGGCTGTTCTATCGGGGAGTTAGCACAGATGTGATGGGCTGAATGGCCTCCTTCTTCAGTGTAGGCACTTTATGGTTTTATGAAACAGTCAAAATGGAATTAGGCTGATTTCTGAGAAGTGTGCAGGGTTATCGGGAGAGGGTGGTCACAGCTTCAAGTGCGGATTTGGTGTGTGATGGGAGCTAGCCTAGTGGTGGGACTAACAATGTGTGTGTAGTTGAGATTTAAAGGAATGTTGACAATTGGGGAAGTGATTGAGATCCCTGCAGGGCTGAGGGGGAAACGTGATTAACTAGTGAGAGGCAAAATAAGAAGAAAGGAATCCCAGCGAGGAGTAAAGTGGTGAAGCAGCTCAACATCCCACATCCTGTCTGGCCTTTGCCAAAGTGGATGTAGTTTTGTAATGAGGCATCAGAAAGAACAGCGGCTGTTTGCTACTCCAGGTTACAGTGATCACAGCACACCTGGAAACAGCTGGAGGCAGGTCTACATCAGAGTCTTCACACTGGATGTGACACTCCTGTCTCTTTTAGCAGATGTTACAGCTCTGTACTGATCTGCTGCTGACTGAGAGATTGGAGATGGTATCCCCTTATTGTTGCCAAGTGGGTGTGCCAGGCAGAGTCAGTAGATATTAACTGTGACAATGTGGCAGGTTTGGCTAATTGGATTACACTGGCGTGGTACACTGGTAAGGTGCCTTCCTGCCAAAACAAGGTGAAGCACAGTAAGAAGTCTCACAACACTAGGTTAAAGTCCAACATTTTATTTGGTATCACAAGCTTTCAGAGCGCTGCTCCTTCATCAGATGAGTCAGGTGTGCCCTTGAACCCATTGGCTCGACTCTCTGTCTCTCCATAATGTCTGGCCTGATGCACTTCTCTCTGAAGTGTTCATACTTGTGGCCGAGTATAAAACACCCACGCTGCAGCTGTAATCTGATCATCGTGGCTCCACTCAAACAGTCCTCCTTTCCTTCCACGTAAAAACTTTGAACTGTAGGGATTCCCATAGTGGTGCTAATGGAGCTACACAAGAAACAATTACCTCAAAGACTAGAGAAGAGACAACATCAAAATTACACCAAGTTAGATAGAATGTGTGTCAATGCAGAAAAATGTCAGCTTGCATTTAATGCAGTAGAAATGAAAGTACTGTAGATACAAAGAAATGTTTCTTTATATCAGTTCTCACAAAGAAAGTATATAAAAATATTGTGTCAGAGATTCTTGTTATGAGAAACTGGTAAAGATTGTATTAAGTGGAAACTGCAAATATTGCTAAGATATCCGGACAGATTGAATATTTTCTAGAATCTTAAAGGAGGAAATTAGTGATGCTTTTGCCACTATTTTTCACAGCTCCCGAACTCCAGGAATGATCCCTGAAGATTTGTGGGGATGGCAAATACAGTCTCAATATTGAATAAAATAGTAAGGAGCTGGCACTTATATTCCAGATTGCTAGATAAATGCTCAAGGGCATTTTGTGGAATGCTGTAAACAAATATTTTAAAATGAATGTATCAGAGAGGTAACATTCAATACGGTTCTAAAAGTGACATTTCATGCTTCACAAACCTACTGGGATCCTTTACATATATTGGATTAAAAAGCAATATTGTGGAGGTAACTAAACTAAGGAAAGGAATTTGCCTATCTGTAATGATGCACTTGTGGTGTATTTGTGAACACGGAGAGGATTTATTAGTGGGAAAACAGCCATCTCATGGCTTCACCAGCTCCCTACGTGTCTCCAGCCGAAAAGAGGACTCCAACCCCCCTCTTAATGATTACCCACTCTGATCCCAATTGGTCCCATAAACCAGTTAACACTTACTCTGCTGTGTTGCCCTTACAGAAACAGTCACCACAAATCACCACATCTTTCCTGAAATAGAAGTTCAACTGTTGATGAGGGAGGCAGAGGTCTTTATTAGAATAATTGTATCAAGATTCTATATAAAAGTCAAAAGGGCCACATTTTTCTTGATTTGGATTGTAATAACTTGGGAGTTGTGGTTTCAGGTTATGAAGGGTTTATTATCAACTATACATAAATATGTACAAGTGATGGTCTACAGAACTGAAATATACATTTACTCTCTTCTCCTCCCTGGTTCCAAATGCAGCTCCTTCCTGACCAGGGATGCGTGCCCTTGCACCCATTGACTCAACTTCCTGCACTGCCTCTCCATAGGGTCTGGCCTGATCACGTAGCCCTCAGGAATCGCCCCCTTAAGAGGAGAAGTAAATGGAGATGAATAGAAAACTGGTTGGTAGAGAGATTCAGAGTAGGAATTAATGGGTGCTTTTCAAATTGGCAGGCAGTAACTAGTAGGGTGCCAGCAGTGTCAGTGCTGAGACCCCAGCTATTCACAATATAAATGATTTGGACAAGAGAACAAAATGTAACATCTCAAAGTTTACAGATGATACCAAGTTGGGTGGGAGGGTGACCTGTGACGAGAATGCAGAGATCATTCAGCAGCATCTGGATGGTTTAGGTAAGTGGGCAAATCAATGGCACATGCAGTATAATTTGGATAATTGTGAGGTTTTTCACTTTGGAAGCAAAAACAAAGAGGCAGTTGATACCTGAATGGCTGGAAATTGGGAGAGGGGAGTATACCGCGGGAGCTGGGTGTCCTTGTGCACCAGTCACTGAAAGGAGGCATGCAGGTGCAGCAGGCAGTAAAGAAGCCAGATGGTACATTGGCCTTCATTGTAGGAAGTTTCAAATACAGGAGCAGGATGTGTTGTTATAATCATACAGGGCCTTGGTGAGGGTATTATGTGAAGTTTTGATCTCCTTTTCTGAGGAAGGATGTTCTTGTTCTCGAGGGAGTGCAGCGAAGGTTTACCAGGCTGATTCCGGGGATGGTGGGACTGATGAATGAGGAGAGATTGACTAGGTTAGGATTGTTTTTGCTGGAGTTGATAAATGAGGGGGTGTCATAGAGATTTGTAAAATTCTAACAGGACCACACAGGGTAAATGCAAAGAGAATGTCCCAATAATGGGAGAGTCCAGAATCAGGGGTCACAGTTTGAGGATTCAGGGTAGACCATTTAGGACAGAGATGAGAAGACATTTCTTCACCCAAAGACTGGTGAGTCTGTGGAATTCATCACCACAGGAAGTAGTGGTGACAAAACATTGACTGTATTCAAAGGGTGGCTGGATCTAGCACTTGGGGTGAATGGGATCAAAGATTATGGGGACAAAGCAGGATTAGACTATTGAATTGGATGATTAACCACGATTGTAATGACTGGCGGAGCATACTTGAAGGGCCAAATGGCCTCCTTCTGCTCTTACCATGTTTCCTTCTCCTCTAACTCCTGAGTTCACCTATGAATGAAACAAAAGAAACATCATTAAACAGAGGCATGCACAACTCAAAAAGACACCAAGGACACCTTCACAAGTATCAGGAGCTTCCGGATCCAGGAGAAATGTCTCAGTTTGGTACTGTGACCTTCGGACTTACAGGAGATCATTCGTATCAGGCCCAACTCTCTTCTTCAGATCATCCACATGATTTTTAACACCACACTTTGTACATCTACAAGGTAGGAGACCAGTCTCACCCTTTCCACAATTTTACCAGCCATCTATGTCAGTCCTGCTGCAAAGTTCCTGGCCAGGACTAGAGCTTCAACTCGGAAAATTCTACCCTGTTTCCTCAAGTCATGGTTTCTTTCTGGGATGCTGACTAGCTTCTATTCCCTGGAAATGCTAAATCCAACTGGGACCACAGGCGACGTCCCATCAGTAATTCAGCTGGCATGAGCCCTGTGCTCCCGTTGGTGTGACATTGCATGATAAGAAACTTGCTAAATGTAAAGGTATTGGCCTATTAGTTTGCTTTTCCATCAATGATTTGAACGTTTGTACAACTCATTCTGCCAACCCGTTGGAAGCTGGGTGCTAAGGTGCTGACCAAACAGGGCAAATACCATTTGACTGAACAAATTTTGGAAATTCCTCCACTGTAAATGCTGTGCCATTGTCTGACAGTGCCATGGATGGAAAAAATCTGCCTCAACTTGTCAACGATGGCAGTGGCCATTGGTAACTTCAATAATTGGACATCAACCAAGGTGGGGAACATATGCTGCATGAACAGACCTGCAATATCTATGTGTAGTCTTGACCACGGCCTAGCTGACCATTCCCATAGATGCATGTTAGCCGGTGGAAGCAATACCTGCTGGGTTTCACAACTTAGACACTGGCTGACTATTCTTTCAATTTCTTTATTGATGCCCAGCAATCAAACATAATTTTGGGCAAGTGCTTTCATCCTGCTTTACCCAGAACGTGCACCGTGCAATTCCTGTTGTACAAGCTCATGCCCCTGGGATGGCACTATAACACGTGCCCCTCACACAACTCACTGTCCTCATGTTATCTCCATCTGATGTTCCTAGTATGAGGATAAGGCTTGACTAAGATGCTCTGTCGTAGAGTTGGTTCAGATTCAATGGACCAAATGGCCTCTTTCTACACAGGATGGATTCCATGATTCCCCTCCCCCCTCCCCCACCAGGCACACTGAAATCTGCCAATAACTAACAAATGTTTTTCCTCATCGCCAATGTAATCATTTCATAATTATAAAATCATAACTCATTATGGTTTCAAGTTATGAAGGATTAATTAACAATATTATACATGTACAAACAATGGTCTACAGAACTAAAACACTTTCTTTTCTCCTCTATGGCTCCAACTGCAGTCCTTCCCTGAACCAGGGATGTACACCCTAGCACCCGGTAGGCTTGGCTCCTCGAGCTGCCTCTCCATAGGGTCCCAGCCTGATCACGTGGCCTTAGGGATGGCCTCCTTAAAGAGGCCACGCTACCACACAGACCTTTGTCTGTTTTGCTACATATGTAATTAGAAATCACATGGAAAATATTCACAGTACCTCCCATTTTACTACCCACTTATCACAAGAAAGAACAGTGCTTCTTCAGCATTGTAAAATTTAATGTTAACTATGTTAAAACAATGTTACACCTTGTAATAAATGCCTAGCACTGTTCTGCATGATTAACATTGAACTGAAAACACCAATTTAGTGAATAGATGGATCTAATTAACTCAACTAATGTTGCATGTTTGAATATTTCAGCACAGAACCGTACCATCCACAATTGAACTGATTTTCATTACTACCAGCAGACCTGAGCTTGTAAGTTTAAAATAATATTTTGTAAACCCTAGTGGAAAATTTAGAACATAGAACATTACAGCGCAGTACAGGCCCTTCGGCCCTCGATGTTGTGCCGATCAGTGGAACCAATCTAATGACCCTCTAACCTAAACTACTCCAACATTATCCATATGCCTCGCCACTGACCATTTGAATGCCCTTAAAGTTGGCGAGTCCACAACTGCTACAGGCAGGGCATTCCACGCCCTTACTACCCTCTGAGTAAAGATTCAAACATCACAGCCAGAATTCTCCCATCTTGCCCATCACTGGAATTCTAGCGGGCGGGCGGGCGGGCGGGAGGGGGACCATGAAATGGTCCCTTTATTGTGGAGTCCAAGAGGCGTAGACAAAAGTTGTAGGTAGGAGGAGGATTGGAATGAGGCACTCACTGAGTGTTAAACTGGGCAGCGTGGGCTTGTAGGGCCAAAAGGCCTGTTTTCTGTGCTGTGGGTGTTCTTTGTTGTTGTTGTTGAAGTCAGGCAGGAATCTCCACTTTTCAGATGGTCGGAGAATCCCACCCAACAAGTTTAAACCCGACGGCTGGATTATAATGCACCATAGAGCGATACTTCTATCTTCTGACACAGAAGTAAGAATTGAAAAGGGTAACGTCTGGTTAAATAACAAACCTTACCAGAAATAAAATTATTGCAACTTCATTGCATTATGCTGCAAATTAAAGTATTAAATGAAGCTTGTTCTCTTAGTGTTTGAAACTGAGAGCATTGTCTATCACATCGTGTCAAAGTAGTAAATGGGGATTATGGGTGTCCTCTGTTAAGGTCTAGCAAGTGATTTAGTTCAAGGACATCCAGGCACGAGTAAAAATGTTGGCTTCATTAGTAATGCCCACATCCCTCTAAAGAATAAAGATATGTATTTTTAACATTGCAGTAGCGCTTTTACCAGTATTGTCAATTTATTGAATGTTCACCCCATTGAATGTTCATCAAGATATTGATTCTGTCCTGTTTTTGCTGACCCTGTCTGCATTTGGGATGGTCTCATTATAATATGGATGAACATCCAATGTGCGATGCCAAGGAGTTCATCTTGTGATTGGTGGGAACTCAAGAACTGACTGAGGATTTGAGATGTGCAAGAGCTGAGAGCATGGCAATTTCTAGATTTGGAAATCGGAAAACCTCTTTAGGAAAAATAAAATTTGTACGATCAGAATGTTTTCAAAAATGTTCTGAAACTCCTCTCCCAGGAAACTGAGGCTGAAAAAAAATCAATGCCAAGATCCCAAGAGAAAGCAATCCAGGAAAATGAGACTGGTGAATGGTACCTCCACCACACAGCCCAGCAGGAAGTGGCACTAGGAGTTTGGATGACCTTACCTGGTGAATGAAGGTAGGTGAATCCACCATTTTCTTCCATTAATGCTACGGTTTAATCACTTAAGACACTTACAAATTCTGAAAGGTGTACCACCTACAAACCTTACCCTGAATGTCCAATTTGCAGCATGATGCACTTTGCAGATACTGATTAGCATTCAGTTCAAAAGAGTCCTTCCATCTGTATCAATCTGAACTTTTTGTTTAAAGCTATATGCTGCAAAGGTAAGCTTTTAGATACTACCATTTGTCAGCTGGTACCACCCAGCAACACATGAGGTTTCTCATGGGAATTCCCTTTGGCTTGTGTGCGCTTTTTTTTGGGAAGAAGAGGGCAAATTTTGGAAGGTACATCTGCACTAAAGATGTTCTCTGCACTCACCCAAACACACCTGAATCAGTAGTTACTTATCATACTTAATATAAATTGCATGCAAATTCTTAGGTGTCACTGAACGTCAGCTTACCGATTAGAACTTCTTATTTCTTCAACCCATTTTGTGGAAGGATTAAGCTATTGAGTTGGATGATCAGCCATGATCGTGATGAATGGCACAGCAGGCTCGAAGGGCCAAATGGCCTCCTCCTTCCCCTATCTTGTATGTTTCTACATTTCTATGAAAGATGGCCACTAATCCCAGAGCGACAAACACTTAGAGGAA
Source organism: Carcharhinus amblyrhynchos (assembly GCF_965287045.1). Lineage (NCBI taxonomy): Eukaryota > Metazoa > Chordata > Chondrichthyes > Carcharhiniformes > Carcharhinidae > Carcharhinus > Carcharhinus amblyrhynchos. The sequence goes on from NC_137325.1 coordinate 119,813,151, forward strand.
ACCTCCTGATGATCATCCTCTAACCCATGGGCAAGAGAAGCTCTTCAAGTCTTGGGAAGGGTGGTCACAGGGTATGTATAGATTAGGAGAGCTTGAATAGAATTAAGTCACCCTCGCTCCCAAGAGACTGCCTAAGAAGTGAAGGATTTAAAATTAAGGAGTAAGTTTATTCCGTCCTCCAACAATATGTTTAAGACTGCTTACAGTAGCAAATGACACCATTGTCTAGGTATCAACGACATTTCTGAACTTGGAATAGTAGGTTTGAAATTTCAGTTGTAAAGAATGGTTGGCTTTCTTTACTCTGTGAATATGGGAACTTATGTCGATAGGGAACTTAATATATGTTTGAAGTCACAAACATGCATCCATTAATGTTTATTTTGTGTCTATTTATGTAATGATTAAACCTAATGTCCAGAACTCTGTCAATAACACTGATAGATTGTTCAATATCCGTAGAAAAGACTTTGCCAAAAAAAAAGCAAGAAGTCTCACAACATCAGGTCAAAGTCCAACAGGTTTATTTGGTAGCAGAAGCCACAAGCTTTCAGAGCACTGCCCCTTCATCAGGTGAGTGGGAGCTGTGTTCACAAACAGGGTATATAAAGATAATGCTTGGAATGCCCGTCTTTATAAGTAATCAAGTCTCAAAGGTACAGACAATGTGAGTGGAGAGAGGGTTAAGCACAGGTTAAAGAGATGTGTATTGTCTCCAGACAGGACAGTTAGTGAGATTTTGCAAGCCCAGACAAGGCATAGGGGTGACAGATAGTGTGACATGAAACCAAGATCCCAGTTGAGACCATCTTCATGTGTGCGGAACTTGGCTATCAATTTCTGCTCAGCAATTCTGCATTGTCATGTGTTGTGAAGGCCACCTTGGAGAATGCTTACCTGAAAATCAGAGGCCGAGTGCCCATGACCGCTGAAGTGTTCCCCAGTAGGAAGAGAACACCCCTGCCTGGTGACTGTCGAGCGGCGTTCATTCATCCGTTGTCGTAGCATCTGCATGGTCTCCCCAATATACCATGCCTCAGGACATCCTTTCCTGCAGCGTATCAGATAGACAATGTTGGCCAAGTTGCAAGAGTATGTACCGTGTAGCTGGTGGTTGGTGTTCTCACGTGTCAATTATCCGGCATGTCTTGCAGAGGTTGCTGTGGCAGGGTTGTGTGGTATCGTGGTCACTGTTCTCCTGAAGGCTGGGTAGTTCATGGTAACCTCACGTACCTGGTGGATGGTGTTCTCACATGAGATGATGGCATCCGTGTCGATGATCCGGCATATCTTGCAGAGGTTGCTGTGGCAGGGTTGACAGGGCTTGTCCGTAGGGGATGGCTTCTTTAGGGTGAAAGCTAAAGAAGTGGAGCATCATGAGGTTAACCATGGACTTGTGGTACAGTAAAGCTGTATACACAGTATCTGCTCAGATGAGGAGGATCACAACAGATACCTCCAGACGCTGAAAGATGCCCTCATAGCAACGGGATATGGCACTCGACTCATCAACTGACAGTTCCAACACTCCGCAGCGAAAAACCGCATTGACAAACATGGACAAGGCAGACAGAGTACCCTTCGTCCAGTACTTCCCCAGAGCAGAGAAGCTGTGACATCTTCTTCAGAGTCTTCAACATCATCGATGAAGATGAACATCTCACCAGGGCCATCCCCACATGTCCACTTCTTGCCTTTAAACAACCGCACAACCTCAAACAGACCGTTGTCAGCAGCATACCATCCAGCCATCAGGAGAACAGTGACCATGACACCACACAACCCTGCCACAGCAACCTCTGCAAGACATGCCGGATCATCGACCTGTCTGATGATGCCATCATCTCACGTGAGAACGCCATCCACCAGGTACATGGTACATGCTCTTGCAACTCGGCCAACGTTGTCTACCTGATACGCTGCAGGCAAGGATGTCCTGAGGCATGGTACATTGGGGAGACCATGCAGATGCTACGACAATGGATGAATGAACACCGCTCGACAATCACCAGGCAGGGGTGTTCACTTCCTGTCAGGGAACACTTCAGCAGTCATGGCATTCAGCCTCTGATATTCAGGTAAGCGCTCTCCAAGGTGGCCTTCACGACACACAACGCAGAGTCACTGAGCAGAAACTGATAGCCAAGTTCCACACACGAGGACGGCCTCAACTGGGACCTTGGTTCATGTCACACTATCTGTTACCCCTCATGACTTGCAAAATCTCACTAACTGTCCTGGCTGGAGACAATACACATCTCTTTAACCTGTGCTTGGCCCTCTCTCCACTCACATTGTCTGTACCTTTAAGACTTGATTACCTGTAAAGACTCGCATTCCAACCATTATCTTGTAAATTGAGTTTGTGTCTTTCTATGCCCTATTTGTGAACAGAACTCCCATTCACCTGATGAAGGGGCAACACTCCCAAAGCTAGTGTCTTGTGTTACCAAATAAACCTGTTGGACTTTAACCTGGTGTTGTGAGACTTCTTACTGTGCATACCCCAGTCCAACGCTGGCATCTCCACATCATGGCTACCAAAGATAGCCAGAGCTTAGTCATACGATCTTTATTGAAATGAAACTTGAGTGAAAAGTGATCTGTACCATGTCATGAACAGTAATTTCAATTAATTTGCTGCCTACATGACAGTTACTTCACTTCAGAAATAATGTAAAGTGCAAAACTGACATTTCAACAATACAAAGCATTTTATAAATATTTATTTCATTGTGTATCTTTATTGTCTGAAAGAGTGGTGGAAACAGAATCAATGGTAACATTCGCAAGAGAATTGGATAAATACTTGAAAAGCAAAATATTACAGGGCTCTGGGGAAAGAGCAAAGGAGGAGGAATAATTGAATGGCTTTTTCAAAGGGCTGGCACAGGCATGATGGCTTGAATGGCCACCTTCTGTGCTGTATGACTCCATGATGCATTTGATTTAGTAAAGGAGGGTTGATACAAAATGGGTGAAGTATGTTTCCTATGTGAATGACAAGGTAGGCAAAGTCCTCAAAGCTGTAATTCACATATTGCAGAGACAGCTCCAGATTTTTGCTACCAAATACATAAAAATATGCAAAACAACATATTTAACAACTTGATGGTTACCTCGGGCAATATTTCTGTACTAATGGTGGCAGCATTAAAATTTGTTACCCTTTCGGGTGAATATGCAAATATACATTTATGTCTTTCTATTAAAAGTAAAATGATGCAAAATGAAAGATGTAGTAGTCCACTAAATCTGAATTTAGACGTCAAAAGCAGCTGCAGTAGTCAAGTGACTAATGTGGTACAGGAATGCATTATATTCTTGAATGTGGAAAAATCCAGAGCTGTCTCTGCAAGATGTGAATTACAACGATGTGGACTTTGCCCACTCACAGGTACCTTGTCACTTGCACAGGGGATATACTTTATGCATCATGGAATCATACAGCACAGGAGGTGGCCATTCAAACTATCATGCCTATGCCAGCCCTTTGAAAAAACCAATTACTTCCACTGCTTTGCTCTGTCCCCTGAGCCCTGTAATACTTTTCTTTCCAAGTATTCACTGATTTCTCTTGTGAATGTTACTATTGATTCTGTTTCCACCACTCTTTCAGACAGTGCATTCCAGATCAGAACAACTCACTGCATGAAAAATGTTCACCATCTCACCTCTGATTTAAACTAATTGACAAAAGAATCCGTGTTGTTAGAGCCAGTGGAAACAATTTCTCTTTAAGTGAAAGTAGGTTTCAAATGATAAAACTCAGACTGGTAGATTTTTGTTACGCAAAGGTATTAAAGGGTATGGGATGTTTTGACAAACTCTCAAATCGACCTGTACCCATCTATATTCTTCTAATTATAGTATACTATATTATATAATAATATAGAGTGGGAGGTAACAGCCGACTTGTATTATCACTAGACTATTAATCCTGAAACTCAGCTATTGTTCTGGGGACCCGAGTTCAAGTCTCACCACAGCAGATAGTGGAATTTCAATTCAATTAAAAATATCTGGAGCTAAGGAACTACTAATGAGACCACTGTCTTTCATTAGGAAATGAAAAAAAAATCCATCTGTTCACTAATGTCCTTTAGGGAAGGAAATCTGCCGTCTTTACCTGGTCTGGACTATGGAGTCCAGAGCCACAGCAATGTGCTTGACTCTCAACTGCCCTCAGGCAACAGGCAAAAACTAGTGGTGTTTGCTACCAAATAAACCTGTTGGACTTTAACCCGGTGTTGTGAGACTACTTACTGTATTGCAGAGTCAGCACATTCTCCCCACGCAATGTCAGCACATTCTCTGGGTGCCTCCCACAGCATTGGCCCTGCGAAATTCTCCCTGTGAAGAGGGGCTGGAGTGTAGTGGCTTGAGGATTTTCACAGTAACTTCATTGCACTGTTAATGTAAACCTACTTGTGACACTAATAAGTAAAATATTATAATCCTACAGGCATTACACTGTTGTGAATTGCTGAATTTTACATCACATCTCTAATGTAAAATGTTACAAGAAGTTGGCCTTCTTGGAGAAGGTCTCTGACATATTTTAACTTTCACAAACTCCGTAGAATTGTTTTCTAAAAAATATTAACAAATTAGAAGGTTGGTTTTGGTGTAAAATTATACTGATGGAATTTTCCAAGACAAAAGGAGTCCGAAAGCAAATGGTGTTTAGATACTGAGTAAACATTGGTTAAGTTAAAACATTTTGGGAACAACAGCCATGTAGGTGCAAAAAAAACATGCAGGTAAATTGTTTTAAGTGGAGCAACAGCGCTTCTCGGCCTAAGATCAAGTGTAGTATCGACATGCTGTATTTGGTTGAAGTCATTAGGTTACATTTCAGCTTCATTTTGAAGCAATTTTTAAAAGAGGCATCTCAGCCTTTTGACTAAGATGCAAATAAGACCAAGCCTTGGAGGAGGAGCTATGCCTACTCCAATCAGCTTGGATCATGTAGATCAAGCCCAAGACCAGAGGTGAGAGCCCTGTCTTGTCAGCTTGGATCGGGAACATCTCAACTTGTTGGGACTCTGAATTGGACTTGATTTGGTTGAATTGGATTTAAAAAAAAAGTGCATCCTAACTTACTACTTTAGTGGCAGGGATAATTAGTATTTACTTATAATCAGTGGCTCTCTGTGCCAGCAATCACGGAGATCTATGATATAGTAGGAAATGGAATCCCTGCTGTTTTCAGCTGTCAGGAACAGTAATTACTTTGTGCCTCAACACCTCTGGGAGCCTGGTCGTATTTATCTATTAGGATTATGCTGATTGGTTAGATGCCACCTATCAGCCCTATTTTAACTGTTTTCCTGGTTTGCTATAAAAAAGGAAAGGTGACGATTGGACTGAAAAGGTAGTCATTTTCTCAGTTCTCTGTAAAGTCTGACTGATGGTTTAATTGAGGTTCAAATAAGCTTTAATCAGAATGATAGAAAAGCTCCTTAATCTTACATAAATAATGGGACAAATACAAGAGCATGATTAGAGACCAAATCATTATAGCAGCAGGGTTTTTTGCAGAGGATGAATATTACCCAGGCACTGAACAAACTGCACTCAGCAAACACTGTTCTCTATCACTGTGCCAATGACATCAAAATACACCATAAGAACCAGGAGCAGGAGTGGGTAATTCAGCCCTCCGACCCTGCTCCATAATTTAATAAGATCAATCTCAGCCTCAACTCCACTTAGCCTATGTACTGTAGCAAATAGCTATTTCTATTTTGCCATACAGTAAAAACACAGATCAATATTCTAGCAGACACATTTGTCAGGGGCACCAATAACTCCTGAATCTCTTAACCACAACTATTTGACGAGGAGCCCTTTGGGGAGTGGGTGGTGACCATACACGAGAATTAATGATGCCTACAGCTAATTCACCAAAATGTCTTATACACTAATCGGAACATATTAACACTTACATTAATCTCCCACTTAATGCCTCAAAGAAACAAGTTAACTCTTTACTACCAATTATCAGAATGCCAGGGAACCAAGTCATGATTTACCAATTACTTATTAGTTCTAGAATCATAGCTAAACTTCAAACAATTTAATCAGGTTAATTGACAAAATAACTTTACAAAATCAATTATGTTACAGTAATTTGGTAATCACATGCTGGTTATAAATTTAAAGTCAAGATCAATGCTTTAGATTGATATAAATCAGTGGGATTAATTTACAATTGGATTTCTCCAATAGCTGGTAAATTAACAAAATTGGATCACCATTTTATTGCTTGGATTGAAGGTTATACCTTGTACTCAGCAATGTTTCCATATTTTTTCTGACCTTGTTCTTCTGAGCTGGCATGTTCTTGCATCCCTCTCAAAAGATGGTGTTATCCTTCAGTGAAGTTACTGTGCTGAGTCTTCACTTCCAGAAGAGCTTTCTGATCCTACCAGATCTACTGCTCCTGGATAAATTCATCTGTGTGTTGGTAACTGCATTTGAACTAAGTGTTAAATTTCAACTTAGGAAAACTTGTGACACATCTGCGTGACAAACTTGTATCTGCCGGACATTGCGGTAAACCTTAATCTCTGTAACCTATCAGAGATGTGTTTTCTAATTTTATTTAGACGATCTTCAGCATTCGTACAAAGATTGTAACAAGAATCATGAAGTAGAATTAAGAACTGAGGACTTTAGAGTTTATTACACCACCTCTTATATCCTTAAAGAAAATTTCTCAATGCCATTTCCAATCTGAGAGGCAGCTTAGAATTATTCAGCCTTTTTAATGTTAGTCACCTCACTTAGTCCGAGTGACTGCCAAATCAATGTTGGTATCTGTGTTGCTTGGTCACTTGCATACTTTAGCTTTCAGATCTTCACTAATGAGGGGGGTTGCCTACAGTTCCATATAAAACATCTTTATGTTCCTTTCTATGAGCTATTTCCAGGCTACGAGTCTTGGGGTACTTACAGGCTTAAAGAGTTCCAAAGAAGAATCATAGCGAACTTGAAACATCAACTCTCTCTCCACAGATGTTAGCAAATTTTTGCTGAGTTTTTCAAGCACTGTTTTTATTTTAGATCTCCAGCATTCACAGCAAATTGCTTTTATTGTGGTATTGATAGTTTATATTCTTCCTCTGATAAAGAATGTTTGGTTTGGCATAAGGCCTCATTGTTTAGTACGTGCTATTTTTTTCTTTTCCCAGAATCATTGGAACAGATGAATATCGGAACAAGAGTAAGACACCCATCCTCTTGGGTTTGTTCTGGCAGTCAATTACATTGTGGCTGATCTGCACCTCAAGTTACTTATAACAGTATTAGAACATAGAACATAGAACTCTGCAGCACCAACAGGCCCTTTGGCCCACAAGTTACGCCGATCACGTCTATACCTACTAAGCCATAGACCTATCTATAACCCCCAATGCCATTAGATCCCATATACTCATCCAGAAGTCTTTTAAAAGACCCCAGCGAGTTCACCTCCACCACCACTGATGGCAGCCGATTCCACTCACTCACCACCCTCTGAGTGAAAAACTTACCCCTAACATCTACTCTGTACTTGCTTCCCAGCACCTTAAACCTGTGTCCTCTCGTAGCGACCATTTCAGCCCTGGGAAATAGCCTCCGAGAATCCACCCTATCTATTCCTCTCAACATTTTATAAACCTCTATCAGGTCGCCTCTCAACCTTCGTCTCTCCAGGGAGAAGAGTCCCAGCTCCCTCAACCTAACTTCATAAGGCATGCCTCCCAATCCAGGCAACATCCTTGTAAATCTCCTCTGCACCCTCTCAATAGCTTCCACATCCTTCCTGTAGTGAGGCGACCAGAACTGCGCACAGTACTCCAAGTGGGGTTTGACAAGCATCCTATAAAGTTGCAGCATTACCTCCCGACTCCTAAACTCAATCCCTTGATTAATGAAGGCCAGTACACCATACGCCCTCAGGTTGGTGTAAAGAAAAGGTTGAAGATGTCTGCAAATACCCCAGCTGATCTATGCAGGATCTAAGTGCTCATCCCGGCACCCCATCCAGGCCAGTCACTTTCCATGGGATGACTTTTGAGAGAGCTGCTCTGACATGGGCAGTGGTGACCTCGGATTCAGATCTGTCCAAAGCTTCTGGGATGGAGGGTGTGCTGTCTCTGACCTCTTGCTGAAAATGGGCATAGAATGCATTGAGTTCATCGGGGAGGGGTGCGTTAGAGCTGGCGATTTTACACGCCTTCATCTTGTAGCCCGTTATGCCTTGCAGACCTTGCTATACTTAGTGGGGGTCCATGTGGTTTGCCTGGGATTTTAGCTTGGTCTGGTACTGTCTTTTGGCATCTTTGATGGATCTCTGTAGATTATATCTGGCTTTCTTGTATAGGTCAGTGTCACTTGACTTGAACACCTCAGACCTGGACTTCAGCAAGCAGTGGAAAACCCTGTTCATCCATGGTTTCTGGCTGGGAAACAGGTGGGTTTGCTTCATTGGCACACAGTACACACTTACTAATGAAGTCAGTTACTGTAGTAGTGTACCCATTCAGGCTGATTGCAGAGTTTTTAAATACTGACCAATCCACTGACTCTAAGCAGCCCCATGGTGATCATCTGATTCCTCAGACCAACATTGCATGACTTTCTTTGACAGATTCTCCCATTTCAGTTTTTGCTGGCAAGCCAGGAACAGGAGCACATCCTTGCAGTCTGATTTGCCAGAGTGTGGGTGGGCGATAGAGCAGTAGACATGTTTGATGTTTGTGTAGGATATTTGGGCCTCTGGTGTTGGTGGTATCTTGGTAGAATGCTCGAGCTTGGCCTGAAGTCCCCAGCCACGATGAACAAGACCTCGGGATGTTTTATTTGTGGTGGTCTATATTCATCCAGCATGGTCTTCCCATCCGCACGGGTTGGGATGTAAACTGCTGTCAGGATAACAGAGGTGAACTCCCATGGTAGGTAGTAGGAGTGGCACTTCAGCATCAGATATTCTGGGTCCGGGAGCAGAAACTTGCGAGTGAAGCTATGTCTAGGCACCATGACGTGTTGATCAGAAGATAGACCCCACCTCCCCTAGTCTTGCCTGAGGTCGCTGTCAAGTCCATTCGGTGGATTGAGAAGCTCTGTAGTTCTAGGGCACAGTCCGGTGAAGGAGTGAACCATGTCTCTGTGAAACAGGGTCAAAGGGAAGGCAAACAGTCCCCAGTTCTCTTTGGGAAGTGACCCTGGCTCTAAGTTCATCCAGCTTGTTTTCCAGAAATTGGACATTTGCCAGGAGTGAGCTGGGGAGGGGGGCCTTGGGACCGCGTTGTTTCACTCTCACCTGCAGGCCTGCACATTTTCCATGCTTCCTGGATGTCCGCTTCTTTTCAAGCGTGGGAGACGGTGAGAGTATTATGCAGTATTAAGGGCATAGATATTTCCAATAAGGTTCTTCACTCCGGTCCACATGGGGTTGGAGGATTTGTTGTTTTGGTTGTGGTTCCTGTGTTGATAGATGGGTCTCCATGGTCAGGCGTTCTAGGTCTCTTTGGGTTGCGGTTTGGCTTCGGAGCTCGGAGGATGTCCAGGCCATACTCGGTGTGGATTAGAGGCAGTTCAGAGGAGGTTCACTAGATTGATTCCAGAAATGAGGGGTTTGTTGTATGAAGAGAGAGATTGAATAGTTTTGGCCTATAGTCTATGGAATTTAGAAGAATGAGAGGAAATCATATTGAGGTATACAAGATGCTGAAAGGTATGGATAAAGTAGACGTGGAGCGGATGCTTCCTCTTGTGGGGCAATCTAGGACAAGAGTTCATAGCCTTAAGATAAGGAGTGGCAAATTTAAGACAGAGTTGAGGAGAAACTACTTCTCCCAAAGGGTTGTGGATTTCTGGTCAGGGAGAACGAGGAGATAATGGCTATGAACCATGGACAGCTGGAGGTCCCAGGGCCCTGGGGGACAGGATGGGTGGGTAACTGTTAGGAGGAGGAGGAAGAAGAATAGGAATAAGAATAGTCCTGGACCAAAGACCACTCCAGTGGCCCCCCCTAAAAGGCATTGACAGGGGTACAAAAGGAAAGACAGGAGGGCCAGAATGACTCAGAGGGAAGGAAGGGGGCTGGCAATGAGACGGTGGTGGGGGATGGGAGGGTTAAAGGAATTGATAGGCAGTTCTGTGGGCAAAAGCGTGACTCCAGGATGGTGGTCTGCCTCCCTGGAGCAGGGGTACAGGATGTATCGGAGAGGATAGAGGGAATTTTGAAGGGTAAGGGGATCCAGGCAGAAATAATAATACACGTAGGTGAGAGGGACATAGGAAGGCAGAGTAGGGCAGATGTACACAGGCAATTTAGGGAGTTGGGGGCCAAGCTGAAGAGCAGGGCCTCCAGGGTGGCATTCTCTGGGCTGCTGCCCAGTACCAGCAGGGCTAGAAATGACGAGATCATGCAGCTGAATGTGTGGCTGAGGGATTGGTGCAAGGCAGAGGGCTTTACTTTTGTCGATTACTGGGAAGTATTTGTGAGAGAAGGGCAACTGTACAGGAGGGATGGGGAGCATTTGAATGGGAGGGGGACAAATGTCTTAGCAGGGAGGTTAGCTGGAGTGTTTCGGCAGGGTTTAAACTAATAGGGAGGGGGGGTGGGGATGAGACTAGCTCATTAGACACTGGGGTCGGGAGTGAGTTGGGTGACAGGGTAGGTTTGGGTGAAAGGAATAATATTAGGGGAAAGGAGGATCCGAGTGGGCCTGGAGGGTTGGATTGCGTCTGTTTTAATGCGAGGAGTGTAATGGGTAAAACGGATGAGCTTAGGGCCTTGATGTTCGTGAGAAATTTAGATGTGGTGGCAGTAACGGAGACGTGGTTAAGGGAGGGACAGGACTGGGTATAAGTGTTTTAGGTGTGACAGAGGAGGGTTGAAGAGAGGTGGTGGGGTGGCGTTGTTAGTTAAGGAGCACATCACAGCAGTGCAGAGGGAGGATAATATGGAGGAGTTGGGGATTGAGTCGCTGTGGGTGGAATTGAGAAATAGGAAGGGAGCGATTACGATGCTAGGGGTATACTATAGGCCACCCAACAGCCCAAGGGCAGTGGAGGAAGGTATTTGTAGAGACATTTTAGATAGGTGCAGAAAGAATAAGGTGGTTGTAGTGGGTGACTTTAATCTTCCTGGAGTGGATTGGAAGGTGCCTAGAGCTGGGGGTTCGGATGGGGAGGAATTTGTAAAATGTGTGTTGGAAGGGTCCTTGGAGCAGTACGTAACTAGCCCGACTAGGGAGGGGGCTATACTGGATCTAGTGTTGGGTAATGAGCCGGGGCAGGTGGTTGAGGTTGCGGTAGGCGAACATGTGGCTAACAGTGACCACAAGTCTGTCTACTTTAGGATAAAAATGGAAAGGGATGAGTGCCATCCGAAGGGGAGGGTACTGATCTGGGGGGAGGAGAGCTATAGCCAGATTAGGAAGGAGCTGAAGGATACTGATTGGGAGGGGCTGTTAGCGGGCAAGTCCACGGTTGGTAAGTGGGAGGCTTTCAAGGGCAAACTGATAATGTTGCAGGAAAGGCATGTGCCGGCAAAGAGGAAGGATGGGAAAGGCAGGATTAGAGAGCCATGGATCACAGGAGATATTGAAGACTTGGTCAGGAAGAAGAGGGAGGCATATATAAGGTCGAAACAACTGGGAACGGAGAGTGCGCTGGAGGAATATACAGAGAGTAGGAGGGAGCTTAAAAGGGGAGTTAGAAGGGCGAAAAGGGGGCATGAAATGGCTTTGGCTGATAGGATTAAGGATAATCCAAAGGCATTTTACTCTTATATTAGGAACAAGAGAGTGGTTAGAGGGAAAATTGGTCCTCTTAGGGACAAAGGAGGGGAGCTATGCATCGAGTCTGAGGGAATGGGGGAGATCCTGAATGAATACTTTGCGTCGGTATTCACGAAGGAGAGGGGTTTGGTGTCGTGTAATGACTTGGAGGGAGCTGTAGATCATTTGAGGGAAATATCCATTACGAGGGAGGAAGTGCTAGGGTTTTTAGGTATCATAAAAACGGATAAAGCTCCGGGGCCTGATGGTATTTATCCCAGGCTGCTTAGGGAGGTGAAAGATGAAATTGCTGGGCCTCTGACGCAAATCTTTGTCTCTTCTTTGGACACAGGTGAGGTCCCAGAGGACTGGAGGGTAGCTAATATGGTACCGCTGTTTAAAAAGGGCAGTAGGGATAACCCTGGGAATTATAGACCAGTGAGTTTGACATTGGTGGTAGGAAAATTGTTGGAAAAAATTCTTAGGGATCGGATGTATAAGCATTTGGAGCGTTGCGATCTGATTAGGGATACGCAACATGGCTTTGTTCAGGGGAGGTCTTGCCTTACGAATCTGGTAGAATTTTTTGAGGAGGTGACAAAAACGGTTGACGATGGGCGAGCCGTTGATGTCATCTATATGGATTTCAGTAAGGCGTTTGACAAAGTCCCTCACGGTAGGCTGGTAGAAAAGGTTAAGGCACGTGGGATACAAGGACAAGTAGCTAGATGGATTGAAAACTGCCTGGGCAGCAGGAGACAGAGAGTAGTAGTGGAAGGGTCCTTTTCTGGCTGGAGGTCAGTCACCAGTGGTGTGCCACAGGGCTCAGTACTGGGACCTCTCCTCTTTGTAATATATATAAACAACTTGGAAGAGGGCGTACGTGGTGTGATCAGCAAGTTTGCGGATGACACCAAGATGGCAGGATTGGCGGATACTGAGGAAGATTGTCAGGTGACACAGCAGGATATAGATAGGTTGGTATACTGGGCAGATAGATGGCAGATGGAATTTAATCCTGACAAATGCAAGGTGTTGCATTTTGGAAGGAATAATGCAGGGAGGAGTTACATGATAAAAGGTAGACCGATTAAGAGTATAGAAATACAGAGGGACCTGGGAGTGCAAGTGCACGTCTCTGAAGGTGTCAACACAGGTGGAGAAGGTTGCAAAGAAAGCTTATGTAATGCTAGCCTTTATAGGAAAAGGTATAGAGTATAAGAGCTGTCGTCTAATGCTTCACTTGTACAGAACATTGGTTAGACTGCTTTTGGAGTACTGCGTCCAGTTCTGGTCACCTTACTACCGGAAGGACATGGAGACCCTGGAGAGAGTGCAGAGGAGGTTTACCAGGATGCTGCCTGGTATGGAAGGACTGGGTTATGAGGAAAGATTGGGAAAACTGGGGCTCTTTTCCTTAGACAGACGGAGATTAAGGGGGGATCTGATAGAGGTGTATAAAATAATGAAGGGTATAGATAGAGTCAACAGTAGCAGGCTTTTCCCTAGATTGGAGATAAATATCACGAGGGATCACGATCTAAGAGTGAGGGGGGAGAAGTATAATTTCGATACTAGAGGAAGGTTTTTTACGCAGAGGGTCGTGCGGGTATGGAACGCGCTACCAAGTAAGGTGGTGGAGGCAGGCACTCTGGACTTGTTTAAGGTTTACTTAGATAGGCACATGAGTGAAACAGGGATGGAGGGTTATATAAGCCGGTTTTAAAAAGGGATAGAGCCTTGGGTCGATACTGGAAATGTAATAGTACATGTTAATGTTTTTGTCTCTTTAATCCACAGGTGTCGGTCCACTTTGTTGTCAAACGAGGGGCATGCACACGGTGGGTCGTGCGTGGGCTGCTCTTGGAGGTTTCGAGAGTAGCCTAGTACTTTGTGTCGTTGTGTGTGCTTAAATCTGGACCAGCAGACGGGCACCACAACAGCTCAGCGACTATCACTGCTAGCTGTGCAGACACATGGATTTGGGCCTGTGTCTGTGGGAGTTTGTGCATTCTCCCTGTGGTTGCGTGGGTTTCCTCCTGGTGCTCTGGTTTCCTCCCACACCCCAAAGATGTGCTCTTAGGCTGATTGGTGTAACAAATTCTCCCCTGAATCTGGCTACAATAGGGGTACCATTCGTATACACACAGGGCAAGGTAGGTGTAGGAAAATGCTTTAAAATGATGGCGTGGGCTCGGGGCCGAAGGGCCTGTTTCCCGTGCCGGGTTGTTCTTTGTTCTTTGTCTGCACCATCCTGCTCCCTATTGAAGACAATCAAAGTGCAGAACCCTTCCCACATCTTCTGCATTAATGTATGTTATCTTGTACATCCCAGACCCAACCCTTTCCTTTGTTATCCTCTCGCTATTAGTGCACTGACAAAACATCATTGCATTTTCCTTGATTTTACCTGCGAATATTCTTTTGTATCCTCTCTTTGCTTTCTTGATTTCATTTCTTACTTCACCCCTGTATTTTCGACACTAGGCTTTCTAACATTTTTGTGACTGAAAGATTCCTTTTGCAGTGATGCTTCTAAGTATCCAAGGAGCTGTAGATTTGTCTTTGTGGGACATTTCTACTTATAGAATCTCGCTTTTGAAAGCCTATCACTGGTCTGTCACTGATTTCCCTTTGAGTAGTTGTAACCTGTCCACTTTCATCAGATCACTTCACTCTTTTGTAAAATTTGTCTTTTCCCAATTTAGAACTTTTACTTCGAGCTTTATCCTTATCCTTAAATTACTGAATCTTGTGGCCACTAACTTCAAAATGGTCACTCATCACTGCTTCATCCATCTGGCCAGCTTCATTTACCAAGGCTAAATCTAGAATTGCGTTCCTTCATATGTGGGCTTGTCACATGCTGGCTAAAAAAGTTCTCACGAATGCAGTTCTGTCGAGAGTCATAGAAGTTTACAGCATGGATACAGGCCTCTTGGCCCAATTTGTCCATGCCACCCTTCTTTTTTAAAAACCCTTAAACTAATCCCAAATGCCCTCATTTGGCCCATATCCCTCTATACCCATCACATCCATGTAACTATCTAAATGCTTTTTAAAAGACAAAATTGTACCCGCCTCAACTACTACCTCTGGCAGCTTGTTCCAGACACTCATCGCCCTCTGTGAAAAAATTGCACCTCTGGACACTTTTGTGTCTCTTCCCTCTCACTTTAAACCTATGCCCTCTAGTTTTAGACGCCCCTACCTTTGGGAAAAGATATTGACTATCTACACCCCTCATTATTTTATAGACCTCTATAAGGTCACCCCTCAGCCTCCTACACTCCAGAGAAAAAAGTCCCACTCTGTTCAGCCTCTCCTTATAACTCAAACAATCAAATCCCAGTAGCAACCGAGTAAATCTTTTCTGCACTCTTTCTAGTTGAATAACATCCTTTCTATAATAGGGTGACCAGAATTGCATGCAGTATTCCAAGTGTGGCCTTACCAATGTCTTGTACAACTTCAACAAGACGTCCCAATCCTGTATTCAATGTTCTGATCAATGAAACCAACCATGCCAATTGCCTTCTTCACACTGTTTGTATCCCAGTTGAAATCAGGATAGTTAAAATCCCAAACTATTACTTCTGCATTCTCTGAAATTTTCCTGCATATTTGCTCTTCAATCTCCACACCCCACCCCTTATTTTTTTGGGGGGGGGAGGGGCGTCTACAGTCCACTCCTTGTAGTATTGCTTTTTTATCTGAGCACAACCCATGCGGCCTCATTTGGTGATTAATTTAGTATATCATCCCTCTCACAGCTACAATTGATTCTTTAATCAATAATGCACCCCCACCCATCCTTTTAGCCACCTGCCTATTCTGTCTGAACATCCTATACCCAGCGATGTTGAGTTGCCAACTCAGCCTAAGCCAAGCTTCCATTATAGCAATGCTATTGTTGTGGGCAACACACTGGTTAGCACTGCTGTCACACAGTGCTAGGGACCTGGGTTCAATTCTGAATTTGGGTCACTGTGTGGAGTTTGCACATTCTTCCCACGTCTGCGTGTTTCCTCCAGTTTCCTCCCACAGTCCGAAAGACGTGCAGGATGAGTGAACTGCCTATTCTAAATTGCCCCTTAGTGTCCCAAGATATGGAGGTTAAATGGATTAGCCATGGGAAATGTGTGGGGTTATGGGGATAGGGCAGGGGAAACAGTCTGGGTAAGATACTCTGTCAAAGAGTTGGTTTAGACATAATGGGCCAAATGGCCTCTTCTGCACTGTGGAGATTCTATTTCGATGATCATGCTGCCATGTGTCATCTTTGACCTTGGCTTTGTTTACTGTAATTCTAAATATATACCTTTTAACACTGCCAAATTCCTGTGCCCTACACTTTTTAACCTTTGCTTCTTCAATCCTGAAGAGTCATTGGCAATGAATTTGTCCTATCTGAATCAGGTTCCCCGGTCCCTGTTAATCTAGTTTAAAATGCACCCAACAACCCTAGTAAATCTCCCTGCAAGGACATTCCCAGTCCAGTTCAGGTGTAGGCAGTCCAGCTTGTACAGAAAGGTTTGTTTTATAAGCTCCTACACCAGTTATATTTATTATGCTTATTAATTATTCTTGCCAATACCTGGAAGTTTAATTATCTTCACAAGCAGGACATTGAGAAACAAATTATTCACAGTAATAGAAGTGCCAGACTATTATAGAACCTTAGTCAATTTCCTCAGAAGTATAGCAGCCACCTATGCCACAAAACAAATTGAACAGCTCTCCTCTAAAAGGCACTCTGCATAATTACCAGCCAAGGAGTACAGTTAAAATAAGCAGCTGAGAAGCATCTGTCAACCAAGCCTTGAATATTGGTCTCTCTCCTACTCTCAGGAGATGTATGAGAACACAAGGGGATCGTTTTCCACGCAGCCCCACCACTCATGTTTTTCAGTGGCTGGATCCGAAGTCCATCTTCCTTGTCAAGTGTGAAGGTACCAAAATCTGGTAGGCCAAGCCAATAATATGACCCAGTCACACCCATGGAGGTTTTCCCAGGCATTAGCAAAGGGGAAGCAGAGGCAGCTCTGAAAAATAGCAGCCAGAAAGTTGCCTGTCCTAAGGAATACTGGGAGACTTCAAGAGAAAGGGAGCACTTGCACTTCATTTTGTGGGCTTGCCTTCTCAAGCACTTCAGTCTCAAGGAGGGTTCAGGCACAAAGAATCATGACCAGCCTCTTTGGAATAATGGTAGGAAGGACTATTACTTACATGGCGAAAAACTGCAGCTGGCGACGGTGCAGAGGGACCTCGGGGTCCTTGTGCATGAGTCGCAAAAACCCAGCTTGCAGGTGCAGCAGGTGGTCAGGAAGGCGAATGGGATGCTGGCCTTCATAGCGAGGGGGATTGAATATAAAAGTAGGGAGGTCTTGCTGCAGCTGTATAGGGCAGTGATGAGGCCGCAGCTGGAGTACTGTGTGCAGTTTTGGTCGCCGTACTTACGCAAGGATAGTTTGGCCTTGGAGGGAGTGCAGAGGAGGTTTACCTTCTTCCTTCGGGAAAGAGATACAAACGTGAGAGATCATGTATCAACTGACTTAAAAGCAGCTTCTTCTCTGATGCTATCAGACTTTTGAATAGATCTACCTCATACTCATTCCAAAGATGTGCAGGTTAGGTTGATTGGCTGTGCTAAGAAATTGCCCCTTAGTGTCCACGGATGCATAGGTTAGAGGGTTAGTGGGTATAATATGTAGGGATATGGGGGTAGGGCCTGGGTAGGATTGTGTTTGGTGCAGACTCACTGGGCCAAAGGACCTCTTTCTGCACAGTAGGGTTCTATGATTCTAAGTTGATCTTTCCCCACATCCTTGCTATGACTGTAACATTACATTCAGCACTCTCTCCGTTCCTTCTCTATGCTTTGTCTGTATAGCATGCAAGGAACAATACTTCTCACTGTATGTTAATACATGTGAGAATAATAAAATCAAATCAAATTCTCAAATTGGGTCCAAAATAAATTCAACGGTAGAAAACAAAGGTTGATGGATATTTTTGTGATTGGAGTGTTGTTTCCAGTGGGGTTCTACAGCGTTGAGCACCAGATCCTTGCTTTACATAATGTGTGTAAATATATATCATCAATAATTTAAATGCAGGGGGCATGATTAAATAGCTTGCGGACATTATAAAATGGACTGTGTGGTTAATAGGGAGGAGGAAAGCAATGAACAGTAGGAACATAGCTATGGATTGTTCAGGTGGGTAATATCAAATGGAATTTAATCCCGCAAATTATGAGGTATTGAATTTGGGAAAGGCAAACAAGGGAATGCAAAATAAATGGAGGAAATGCTAAGAAACATAGAGGGCAGAGGTACGTAGCCTTGAAAATAGGACAGGGTAGATAAGATAATTAAGAAGATGTATGAGATACTTTCCTTGAGTCAGAGGTTTACAATATGGAAACAGGCCTTTCAGCACAACATGCTGCCTTTTTTTAAAGGCACTAAACTAGTCCCAATTGCCTACAATTGGCCCATTTCCCTCTATATCCATCTTACCCATGTAACTGTCGAAATGTTTTTTAAAAGACAAAATTGTACCTATCTCTTCTACTACCTCTGGCAGCTTATTCCAGACACTCGACCCTCTGAAAAAATTGCTCCTTTAGACCCTTTTGTATCTCTTGCCTCACCTTAAACCTATGCCCTCTAGTTTTAGACTCCCCTACTTTGGGCAAAGATGTTAACACTCTTATCAATGTCCCTCATTATTTTATAGATCTCTATAAGATCAGCTTCCTAGCTCCAGCGAAAAAGTCTGTCCTTCCAACCACTCAAACTATCAAGTCCCGGTAGCATCCTAGTTATTCTTTTTTGTACGCTTTCTAGTTTAATAATATCCTATATAAAGCCAAGACACAGAATAGTGTGGTTATGCTAGAACTGTTTTAGCTAAGTCACAGACATAACTATGTATAATTCCACTCACGACATTATAGGAAAAATGGGATGGCATTAGAGCAGCATTTCTCAAACTGGTCTCCATGGAACCCTGGGGTTCTGTGGGACAGATCCAAGGATACTGTTGTAGTCTGGCTGGTGCAACTCAAAAAAAAACTGCCCTTCAGCTGGTTCAATCAAAGGCGGTTTTCACTGTGTTGGCTACTCTGATAGGGACATCAGTCAGCCTATGCACTGGAGAAGCCGGTCTCCGATTGGACAAGCTGGAAATAGCAGCAAAGTTCAAAGTTCTAGGCAAGGGTGAGAGTGAAGACAGACAGTGGAGTGAGGTAGGCACAGAAGGAAGGGCCAGGAAGCAAGGGAGAGAAAGGTGAGTGTGGGATTGAGAGGAGGAGGAGGAGGGGAGAGGCCGGGGTGGGTGAGAGGGCGTAGAGGGAGAGGTGTGAGAGAGACAGGGAGAGGTTGAGAGAGAGAGACAGGGACAGGAGGGAGAGGAGAGGGAAGTGAGAGCATGTCTGAAGGAGTGCCTATGTGCACGATGAGAATCCATCTCTCCAGCAACACTCCTAACATTAAGCAAAAGCAGCATCACTCCCATGACGAACAGATAAGACTCAAGTACTTTGTTGATTAAAGGAACATTTTAATTATAATATTTATGCATAAGAAATATACTTCAGAGGCTGGAATCCAGTGGTATACACAAGGCACAGTAGTGGGACCCTTATTGTTTTGTTACATACATAAATGATATAGATGAAAATGTAGGGGGAATGTTAAGCAAGTTTGCAGATGACATGAAGATTGGTAGGGTGCTTAATAGTGAAGATGGTTGTAGGTAATAGGAAGATTCAGATGGGTTGGTCAGATGGGTGGAGCAGCTGTAGATGGTATTTATCTCTGTCAAATGCAAGGTGATGCACTTTGGAAGAAACAAGATGAGGGAGGACTTAATAAAAGGCAGGACACTGGGAACCTCAGAGGAAAAGATGGATCTTGGGCTATTTATTCACAGATCCTTGAAGTCAGCAGAGCAGGTGAATAGAATAGTTAAACATATGGGACACCTGCTTTCATCAGTGGTGGCACAGAGTATTGGAGCAAGGAGATAATGTTGGAATTGTACAGAGCATTGGTTGGCCACAAGTGGAGTACAGTGTGTAGTTCTGGTCACCTCAATGTAAGAAACATGTGACAGCACCCAAGGGAGTACAGAGGACATTCACCAGGATGTTGCCTGGGATGGAGCATTTGAACTATAAGGTGGGTAGATAGGCTTGAATCATTTTCTTTAGAGCAGAGAAGGCTGAGGAAGGACATGATTGAGTTGTACAAGATTGAGGGTATGGACAGGGTGAATGGCAGCTGTTCTCCTTGATTGAGGAATTCATCACGGCGGTGGGGGGGGGGGGGGGGGGCATTTGTCTTGGGATGAGGGACAGGAGATAGAGGGGATTTGAGAAAAAGATTTTTCACTCAGGGGTGCTGGGAGTCTGGAATGCAATGCCTGGGAAGGTAGTGGAGGGAAGAAACCTTCCAACCTTTAAAAAATATTTGGATGAGCACATGAAATACCATAACATTCAAGAATATGGGACAAGTGTAGGACACTTGAGTTGTCAGTGCAGACTCGATAGGCTGAAGGGCTTCTTGTACACTTTGTTTTTGCTCAATAGCTAAAATCATTCTTTTTTGTAGTTTAGCTCTTGAACATAATGCTTTTCATGGGCTCAGTCAATACTCTTGCGAGATCAAAATTATTCTGTGGGTGGAAAAGTTTGGGAAACCCCGCATTGGAGGGTACAGAGACTTACAAGAATGATATCTGAAAGGGAGAATTTTAGTTATGATACTGGGATTGTTGCCTTGGAAACAGAAGAACTTGGACGAAGATTTAATCGAGGCTATAAAATTGTGTGGCCTAGATAAAGTGGATAGGGAAGATCTATTCCCTTTAGTAGAACCACAGGATGTATATTTAAAGTACTTAGCAGAAGGATGAAAGACAAGTTGAGAAATATTTTTTCACCCAGAGATTCGGGGGATGGTGTGGTATAATCTACCCGTAGTACTGGCAAATATCTTCATATTTAAAAAAATAGCTGGAGATACACTTGAAGTGCTGTAACCTACAAGGCTATGGATCAGGAACTGGAAAATGGGATGAGGCAGGATAACTTTCTTGTCTGACATATGATGGGCTTTGTTGTACATTTTTTAGGTTTCTATGGCAATGGGTTAAGCATTTTTAAGGAGTACATTTTGCTACAAAACTCCATTCCATTTCCGGGATCAAATCTATCAGTCTGTTCACCACATCCCTCACTCATTTTGCTCTTTGCAAACTGAACCCTTTACACCTTTTATTTTAAAATGATGATCCATCCTGTGCAACACATCACCTATTTCAAGGCTTCTGACTGTGACACCTTGTCAAAAAGCTCTGATGTAAGCATGTGTCAACATGTCAACTGCATTTTCTTTCTTCTTCACCAGCATGTTATCTATATATTATCATAGCTGAAAATTTCCAAAAGCACTTCACAAGGATACAATCACCATGTCAATAATGCCTCTGAAAAGCTAGCAGTTGTTAAATATTGTCACCTTTGCTCAAGTCCAATCTGACTGCTCTTCAAGACTTGTCCTACAACCTGTTAAATTTTGACAAATGCCATGACCAACACGTGGTTTTCAAGTGTCTAGCTCCTCTGTTATTGAAGAGAGAAGCTGTGACCTTTGAATCTGATTGATTGTCGTGTTACTTTCTGATTGATTGGCTGCAGCACTGATGCATGTTTCACTTGGAATTCCATTTTATGAAGGTAGCATTTTCAAAGAAGCTGGGTCAACACAGTAGCAAGTAAAACAAACAGGTCTGGAACAAAGGGGCAGAGTTTAAAATCAGTGCTGCCCTTGTACAAATGCTCTGGTAACAAATTTCTCTGTAATATAAACAGAGACATTAATTTAATTTCAAATCGGTAAACACCCGCATTAAAACAGGAGAGCTGAGTCTGCTGTGTTTGTGTGTAAACAAACTTTGTATGGATTCGAAAACAGGCCCAACATTATAAACCTAGAACGACATTTCTGGAGCATGATTAGTTGGCGAGTGTTGAGCTAAGCAATACCAAAGCAGCAGCAAGCAATCTTGCAATGAAATATGGAGCCAACGTTGGATCAAAAACAAAAGTCTACCTTAAAAAATATGACTTGTTGCTGATAATGGATAAGGTTCCATGCTTAATAAGCCTAGTCCCTAAACTTTGAAGTTTAATTTGGGCTTTTAAGTTTTTTTTGGAAAAGGACAGCAAAAAAGACATGGATAAATTCCACAGGATGCAGAAAATGCGTTATTGGTGGAGTCAAAAGATTCAGGAAGTGTCATGTGCTTGTTTCAATTTTTCACAATTACTGAAGCATTTATGGTGCTTCAAGTGCTGACCTTATTAAAGTTTATTTACTTGTGTCACAAGTAAGCTTACATTAGCACTGCAATGAGGTTACTGTGATAATCCCCTAATGGCCACACTTCGGTGCCTGTTTGGGTGAACTGAGGGAGAATTTAGCATGGCCAAAGCATCAAACCAGCACATCTTTTGGACCATGGGAGGAAACTGGAGTACCCGGAGGAAACCCACACAGGCACAGGGAGGACATGCAGATTCCACACAGTCATCCAAGGCTGAAACTGAACCCAGGTCCCTGGTGCTGTGAGGCAGCAGCGCTAACCACTGTGCCACCCAATGTTTAGGAAAATGATCTTGTTGTGAATATCTAATTTCATGAATACAAATGTTTTATATGTGCAACTTTAAAATAGGAATTAAAATGTTAAATTTATGATAAATGGAAACACCGGAGTGAGAAACTGGCAAAAACCCAGAAGCAAGTGCAATTCAAACAAACCTGGGATAATTACAGTTTTAAGGGTAACCCATGTTTACTTAATAAGGTCAGTTAGAAATGAGAAAACTTTAAAACAAATGATTACCCCATCTCTGAGCTTTTGATAAGGATGGAACATCTACAGTTTTCTCAATAAGGAATTTAAATTATTCACGTAGTTCCCAGAACAAAAGATGCTAAACACAACTTATAAACACCAGGTTTTAGGCATAATCAGCAAGTCTGGAAAAAGGGCCGTTAACTCCAAAATACAAATTATTCACTTGGATCACATCATCAGGTTGTTTTGAAGGTGAAAGGTAATTTATATTTCTGTTGGCGCATCCCAATTATGCCACATTGCTATGGAGATGGGCTATACAAAGGTGGGGGGGGGGGGGGGGGGTCCTGTATGTTCAGGGTTTAGCTATATGTGTTTTCTCAGCTCACCGAAACAGGCTGCCAAAAGGTTTTTGGGTTGGAGCTGGAAGCAACCAAGTTAGTGTGTGTAAGCCTCGAGTTAAGGCGGCAGCAGAAAAGAATTTGCCAAAAGCTGTGGAACAGGAGAATCAGGAGCTATTAGAACCTAGGGGTGTTTCTAATTTTCTGCTTATGTCACACTGCGAGTGAAGCTTGTGCTTGAGCTGAGAAGTCCCAGACCTCACGCTGTGGATAAGTTCAGAGCTAGTCTCCACAAAGTGCAGAACCTTCAAAAATCTCTAGCAGCCAATGAGTCATAGTGAGCAAAAGTGGAAAAGGTTTGGTTGAGGAAGTTTAACTGTGGATTTTAATACTGCTTATTTATAGTACCTGTGCAGTAAAATTCATTTGTTTTGAACTGTGCAGTGTCATTCTATTTGTACATAACTGGGATTTTGAATTTCTTAATAAAAAGTTGATCTTTCTGATCCTGCGAAATATCTCAAACTTAGCAATGTACAAAAATATCAGTTAAAACTTCACTAATTTCAGTTGCCACCTCCTTTAAGATTTATGGATTACATATACTGTTTATAGCTGTATGGGCAACACAGTGGATAGCACCGCTGCCTCAGTGCCAGAGACCTGGGTTCAATTCCCGGCTTGGGTCACTGTCTGTATGGAGTTTGCACATTCTCTCCATGTCTGCATGGATTTCCTCCAGGTGCTCCAGTTTCCTCCCACAGTCCAAGGATGTGCTGATTAGGTGGATTGGCCACATTAAAATTGCCCCTTCTCGTTAGAGGGACTACCTAGGGTAAATGCATGGGGTTATTGGGCTAGGGTAGGATTGTGGTTGGTGCCGACTTGATGGGCCAAGTGACCCCCATCTGTACTGTAGTATTCTATGATAGTTGTATACAGCCTTTTTTTATTGTATTTATATTTTTAATATCAGAATTATGCAACTTCCTGAATGAAGGCTTCGAAAATATCCATCTTAAAATTAATTTTCTTTCTACGGGACTCCACTTAAAATTTCAACGGGCAGATGTATTATTTTATTTCCCTGTTTATTGGATGTATAATTGCCAATTGTAAATGTCAGCATTCTTGCATTCATTCATTGTTTCTTAATCTATTTGTTCATAAGCATATTTAAATAGGCGGACAACAAACTATTAATGCATTCCAAAACTACTTTCTACTTTGAATATTCTTTTAAAAAAAGGAAATTTAAGTGCAGTACTTTTATTAAAGTACTTGTTAGAGAATAGTCTAGGCAAATTTATCTTTGGCCATTTTAACAAACAGTTTCTTACCTCAAGTTGCTTTTATCATTTGTTCAACATGGGCATCATTGGAAATGCTAGCATCAACAGCATATTCTTAATTGACAGAATAAAAGGAACATTTTCAGGTTGGCAAATTGTAATGGCCACTGCACAAAATAAGAGCTCGTGGTGTTGGGCGTGACATGTTACAATCACCAAATTGTTACAGCACAGGAGGCGGCCATTCAGCTCATCATGTCTGCACCAGTTCTCCAAATTAGCGTAGAAAGAGGATTGGCTAAGTAACAAAGTTGGGATAAATGGATCATTTTTTAGATTGGCAAACTGTAACGAATGGAGTGCCACAGCTATTAATCTTAACTATTCACAATCTATATTGATGACTTGGATGAAGGGACGAGCTCTACTGTAGCCAAATTTGCTAACAATACAAGTACAGGCAGGAACACAAGTTATGAGGAGGATGCAAAGAATCTGCAAAGAGGTATAGGTTGATTCAGTAGAAAAGAGCTTGGCAGGTGAAGTACAACGTGGATAAACATCACGTCCATTTTGAAAGAAGCACGGAATATTATTTAAATGGGGAGACTGCAGAAGGCTATGGTACAATCGGATGGATGGGTATGTCCTGCTACATGAATCACAAAAAGTTAGCATGCAGATAGAGCAAGCAATTAGGATAGCAAATGGAATGCTGGCCTCTATTGCGAGGGAAAGAAATATAAAAGTGATATCTTGCCACAACTGTACAGTTGTAAGACTACACATAGAGGGCTGTGCATGGTTTTAGTCTCCTTACTTAAAGGCCAATATACTTGCATTGGAAGCAGTTTCAGAGGAGGTTCATTAGGCTAATTCTTGGGATGAAGGGACTGTCTTATGATAAAACTTTCAGCAGGATTGGCCTATAATTATTCGTGTCTGTAAGAACAAGAAGTGAAACGTACATGATTCACTGTGGGCTAGACAGGATGGATGCTGAGGTGATGTTTTCCCCTCATTGGGGAACCAAGAGCTCAAGGCACAATGCAGGGTTGTCCATTTAAGACAGCGACAAAGAGACTTTCTTTTCCTCTCAAGAGTGTTTTAATTTTTGGAATTCTCACCCACAGAGAGCACTGGAGGCTAGGTCATTAAATATATTCATGGCCAAGTTAGACAGATCTCTAAACGACAAATGGTTAAAGAATTATGGGAGGCAGGCAAACAAGGCCACTATCAGATCAACCAAGATCTTACTGAATGTTGGAACATGCTTGATGGGCTGAATGGCCAATCCTACTCCTATTTCTTATGATCTTACCAGAACCATTACACCAAAACACTTAAAAGCAAATTCATTCAGAATTCTGAAATAAACAGTTTTTCATCATTTTGTTTTAATTTTTGATTAGACATAGCATATCGCCATACAGCAGTTAGTTTAAAAAAATACATTCAAATGAAATCTTCAGATCATGTGCCCAGAAGCAGGTAGTATTCCAAACAGTCCACATCAGTAAAACAGACAAATCCAATTGAGCGTCAAGTGAATCTGCTTTAATACCAGTGCATACATGAAATTTTATTAAATGTTAGCACTTATTGTACAATAAATTGCTAAGCAGATTCTTTTCAAATTTTGTCTGTACATTTTAAATAAACAGCTTTTGTTGTAGTGCACCTAGAAAGCACAAGCCTACACAATACTTTCCAGTACCATTTGAAATACAAATGGTTAAGATTTGCCCTGCATCACAATTACCAATAGCTAAAAAGTGCACGCAGCTTCTTAGTATACCTAAGAATAGCCCCCCGTGTTGCCTGTCATAAAATACCCAAAAAAAGCTCTTAGTACTGATCTTTGCTGGTACACTGGCCAGCAATTGAATATTACAAGTTGGCAAAATTTGATTAGAAAATGTTACTGTATGAAAAACATACTTTGTTAAGGAACTATACACAGATTATATATACATTGTTTGAGAGCATGTTATCTTAATGTATTACACTCTATTTATCTGTACATCACTAGTGTTCTGAAACACTGGGCGTGATCATCTGACCTCTGTACTAACAGTAGGTTTGAGGGAACAGCAAGTGCAGGATTGCTTATAGTCCATATTCATCAACCAGGAAGAATCAACATTAATACTTTAGCTCTTGCCTTTCGAGTAAACCTGTAAAAAATAAATTACCACAAAACCTGGCCACGCTTTTGTATGGACTCAGCAACAATATACAGTATTAGGACTTCTGCTATGCCAAATGGCAGAGAAGGCTGCTAGAGAAGTTTGCTAACTATGTGCAGGAAATAGAAATTTCCTAAATATATCTACACATGTACAGAAGAGTACTGCCAAGTTCCTCAGGCAAATATTGTTTCAAAAGAACCCAGTGTATATAACTACTGTATACTTAGGTATCTACTCTCCATTATAACCAGGTGATATGCTTCCCTGCATCTGTCTATATCACATTTTATGCAAAACATCTGCAGCAGTGCCATCTGCTTTCAAGATTGAAAACCACTGGAAAAAAACAGATCCTTTTAAAAACC
The DNA here is from genome assembly GCF_965287045.1 of Carcharhinus amblyrhynchos. NCBI lineage: Eukaryota > Metazoa > Chordata > Chondrichthyes > Carcharhiniformes > Carcharhinidae > Carcharhinus > Carcharhinus amblyrhynchos. The sequence continues at coordinate 119,840,002 of NC_137325.1, forward strand.
AGAGGAAGACAAGTGCAAAGATTACCATTTTCTGGTTGACTCAAGGTACAAAAAAAACACTTAAAATATATATTTTTTTCTCTCATAGTGGGTTTTGGTAGATTTGCATTTCACTTGCTCATTTTTTTCAACTTCTTCCAAATACGGTATCATACTCCGATAAGATCAACTCCACAATCTGATTCTGGTATACCATGTGAACGGCAATATTTCCTGTCTCTTTCTCTGGCCTCAAGAGGGTGGGGCCAAATACAATGGCAACGCTTTGACTGGTCATTCGGTTTACTTCAGAACGGGCAATAACTCTGGAGAGAAAAGTTTAAAAAAGTTCAAGAAACAGACACCTACAAAGCCAACAATTACTAATAACTTGGTACAGAATAGCATGTCCAATTTACTAATGGAATAAACGCATCCCAATTGTTAACCTTTCCTTTTTCAAATGCCTTTAATCTGTTGTGCATTTCCAGTAATTTGTGCCTTGCAGTTTTTCTTATACATAACAATGAAAGCTGATGCCACACAGACTATTGATTAGATCATATCAGATAAATGAATTTGTTTTTTTTTGTTTTGATGGATTGTAGCAGTGTCACAGCTCCAATATTACAGTATCACTTAAACAGTTCACTTATCAGTGTCAAGTGTTACACTAGTGCATGATCCCCTTTCAAGATAGAATGTACAACATAGTTGTGCATACTATAAAAGAAAGTTTAGTCTATATCATGCATGTACAATGGCTGACCTGGGAGTGTTTTATGACAGCAAGTGCCTGACTGGACAAAATGTCTCATTTTCTAGTATTATTCCAACGAGTACTAAAAGTATTGAAAATAAAGTCAAATAACTGAAGCAACGTATTGCAAATACTGAAAATAATTTGGGGTAGACATTAATAACATGTTATTGGGTAGGAAAGCAATTTACATAATGGGTCAGATTTTGCTGGGAACCAAAAAAAGGTTCATTATTAATGAACAATTTGCATGAATTGTGAATCACTAGTTGCTGGTTTTGCTGCTCCACTGTTAGTTTTGTGAAAACATCATCTTGCATTTAACTACCATGAAGTTGCTACATTTGCACATTAATTGTATATTAAACTTGCCAGAGGAAAAAAGTTAAATGTAATAATTACTAGCACAAGTAACCCATTAATATGGTATTTGTTAATTGCCAACCAACCACAAAACTGTGTGACATCTCATGCTTCTACTTGTGAACTGTTTTTTGAGATTTAGAATATGTCAAATATTAAACTTAATTAGTTCCCCCCACTGTTACGAGCTCTCACTACCTGTAACTTAGTGGACAAAATATTTATAAACCTAAACTTGCAGAAACAAGTCTAACCAATGGGCATACCACCAGATGCCCCATCCTAAGGAAATCTGATTGGAAAAAATAACATTAAATGCTAAAACTCAATGCAAAATGAGCTTTAAATATATGGATTTTTTTTCTTCCATTCGTTCATGGGACGTAGACATCACTAACTAGGTCAGCATTTGTTGCCCATCTCTAATTGCCCTTGAATTGAGTGGCAAGCTAAACCATTTACAGGGCAACAGTTGCCGTGGCTCTGGATTCACATGTATTTATTGAATTCAATTCTACTATGGTGCGACTCAAACATGGGTCCCCAGAGCATTGACCTGGTATGTGGATTACTAGTCCAGTGACAATACCACTACCCCATTGCCATCAAACATGATCAACATGTTATGCACAATATTTCTTTCTGACCACAGCTATGCACTGCCATAAGAAAACTCATTACAGGTACAATTCACACTTACTTGACAAGGTGCTTGAATAGAGCTTGCATAGTGTCATGGTTCGGTTTAGGTAACTGCCTGATTAGTTCAGAAATACCCTGAATACGGTGCTTGTAGTCTTGAATTTCTGAAAACCATTAAATACAATTGGTTTTTTGCTTGCTGTTTTGTGTATATAAATATGAAATATACAAAGTTATATTTTGTAACAAAATTCACTTAAGAACTAGACAACATTCTGGCCCAGTCTGATCACTGGTTAATGGATTAAGTACAAGTAGCTTTGTAGATATAATAATTTGGAATGTCATTTTTTAATTATTAGTTGCTACTCATGTTTATTATAGTATCAACAGAGGTAAACTTAACTAAAAAAACATAACTCTTCAAACATTACCATGATTTTTCTCTACACAGATATCGATTGACCCACTTTGTATTTCCAGCATTTTGTGCCATCTGTTAGATTTTATACAGTATTTGTCTGTTAACATGAACAGACAAGATGAAAGAACAAATTTATGGGGTTGCAGTTTTTTTTCCAAAAATGCACTCAGGATATGGACGTCATTGACAAGGCTGGCATTTATTGTCCATCACCAGTTGCCCTTGGGAAGGTGGTAAGGGGCCATCTTGACTCGCTGCTATCTGCATGGTGAAGGCACTTGCACGTGCGATTCATAAGGAGGTCACGAAAGAATTTTGATACAATAAGAAAGAAGAAATGCTGACGTGCGACTTGCAGTGGAATTTGGATGAAATGATACTCCCATGCATATGCTGTCCTTGTTCTTCTTGATGATAGAAATCATGGGTTTAAGAGATGCTGTTGTAGTAGTCTGGGAAAATTATATCAACGTATCCTATAGGCACAATTGCCCACTAATGGTAGAGGAAGTTGATGTTTTAATCAGTGGATGGTGTGTAGATTAAGTGGACAACTTTGTCCTGGATGTGTTGAGCTTATTTAGCGTTGCTGAAGCTGCACCCATTCTGGAAAGTAGAGAATATTCAATCACACTCTTAATTTGTGCCTTCTAGGTGGTAGAGTGCCTTTGGGTAGTCACTGGCCAGAAGTTACCTGTTTAGTTAGCCACAACATTTATGTGGCTGGTTTGTGGTCAATGCTGCCCTCCAGGATGTTGATGGTCAAAAATTTGCTGTGGGTAACACCCCTGAATGTCAAGGGAGGTGGTTATGTGCTTGTTCAAGGTAGTCATTGCGTGATATTGTATAGTGTGAATGTTACCTGTCACACGTGTCCAGCTTTTGCAGCATAGCTGCATGGAATACTTTATCAGCAAAAAATACTGTCACTGGAATTGATGCAATTAGCTAACAGCCACACTTGTGACTTTCTGATGGAGCAGGCAAAGATAACTGAACCCTGCCAAAGATTGCACCTCATGAGCTTTAAACTCCTTGTTCAGATGTATTTAAAAGGTCCCAAAGAAGGCAATGAGAATCTTTCCTGTGTCCTAGTTAGTACAGATCCTTCAAACAACAACACCTGTAACAAGTTATTTGGTCATTTCTCTCCTTATTCTTTGCAATTGGATGCTGTATTTGCCTAAACTGCCATGACTCTAAACTTTGAAAGTTCAGTTGAGTATCTTTGATCTGTAAATCCAAAAGCCGAACTCAAAACCAAACATGTACAAAAACTGCACTTTTTTGAACCTCAACCTTTAACAGGGGAAGACCCGGGCCCAAAGCAATATGGTCCGAGCGAACACGAACCCCACCGATTGCATTTAACTTATAGCCTGCAGATTCACATCTTGAACGCTTCCTACATACTGGATCGCAGATGGCGCCATGGGTGGCGAGCTATTACAGTAACCCTGTATTTTATTATTCATACATCTTACTTTTCTAGCCATCTTATTTACTTCAGATTATAACTAACCTAGACTTAGTGTTGCAGGTAGGCCTAGTCCTATAATGCAATATTTGAAAAACAAAAGTATCCGAAATCCGAAATGTTATCGGCCTCAAGGATTTTGAATAATGGATACCTGACCTGTACCTCACTGGCTGGAAACCTGTTTGAGCACAAGAAAGACACTATGCAAGTCCTTTCCTTTCTTGGAAGGCAAAAATTAAAATTAAAAATTAATTGCAGGAAGTTTTTTAATACCATATATATTTTTCCAAGTACATCTGGAAAAACTGGCAAAATCAGTCCATCTTTGAAGAAATAAATGTTTTAAAGTTTATTGATTAGTGTCACAAATAGGCTTACATTAACATTGCAATAATGTTACTGTGAAAATCCTGTAGTCGCCACACTCCGGTGCCTATTCAGGTACCCTGAGGGGGAATTTAGCATGGCCAATGCACCTAACCAGCATCTCTTTCAGACTGTGGAAGGAAACTGGAGCATCCGGAGGAAACTCACGTAGACGTGGGGAGAACGTGCAGACTCTGCAAGATAGTGACCCAAGCTGGGAATCAAACCCAGGTCCCTGGTGCTGTGAAGCAGCAGTGCTAAACACTGTGCCAACAGATGTTAGAAGTGGCACTGAATTTACGGCTTCAAACTCAACCTGTCCTCTTGGTTAAATTTTTCTTTATGGTAAAAGAAAACTGAAGGACCTGAATGGGGAAATAAACTGCATGAAACAATGAAAGTTTTAAACTGATTTAATTTTATCCTTTTTCTGAGGTTCTTTTAATATTTACTTGGATTTTTATAATTTTTCCCATTATATTCAAAAGTTAACAGTGCAAGAAATTATAACTTTGTCACTGTCTATAACAGACTGCCAGGAGGAATACTCGAGAGGCAAAGTCAAAAATATTGGAATGTTGCAAATGCCACTCTGTGGCTGAACTGTGCACTACAAGTTTTTGAAAAAAGGGCAATGCGCAATGATAAAATACTAGTGACCAGCAAATCCTTTAGCCACCAATCCTGCTAGCTTATAAACCCTCCTTTTCCATAGTTTCTGAGTGTGGCTGAATTGTAAACTTGCCTGCTTTCCAGCAACGAGTGGATGTGGTTTCCTTACCTCCAAATCCTTTGACTGAACCTTTGACTGAAGGCCTCAGGTTGGGTGAGAAACTATAAGAACATAAGAACATAAGAAATAGGAGCAGGAGTAGGCCATCTGGCCCTTCGAGCCTGCCCCGCCATTCAATAAGATCATGGCTGATCTGTCGTGGCTCAGTTCCACTTTCCCGCCCTCTCCCCATAACCCTTAATCCCCTCTCTTATCAAAAACCCATCAACCCGCTTCTTAAAAATATTTAGCGAGGCAGCCTCCACCACTTCAACGGGCAGAGAATTCCAGAGATTCACCACCCTTTGAGTGAAGAAGTTCCTCCTCAACTCCGTTCTGAACCGCCCCCCCTTTATCTTGAGGCTGTGCCCCCTAGTCCTACTGTCTTTTTTGAGCGGGAAGAGTCTTTCCACCTCTATCCTATCCATCCCATTCATCATCTTATACGTCTCAATGAGATCTCCCCTCATTCTTCTAAACTCTAACGAGTACAAGCCTAGTTTATTCAGCCTCTCCTCATAGCTCAACCCCCTCAACTCCGGTATCAGCCTAGTAAACCTCCTCTGCACTCCCTCCAAGGCCAAAATATCCTTGCGCAGGTGCGGCGCCCAAAACTGCACACAGTACTCCAGCTGCGGCCTCACCAGTGCCCTATACAGCTGCAGCAAGACCTCCCTACTTTTATATTCAATCCCCCTCGCTATGAAGGCCAGCATCCCATTCGCCTTCCTGACCACCTGCTGCCTCCCTGCATAGTTCTTCCCTGGCCACAGTCAGAAGGCTGGGTGAAAAAGAATTGGTTGGACTTCCAGTTAGGAAGCAAGGAGTCGAGTGGCAACCCAAATCTGATTCCTATCCTGCAGAAGTTCAGCTTCTAACAGTTTTGGCCCAATCAATTATACTCAAAGTCTGAATTCATCTAAACTACAGTTTAGGGGATCTGCAATAATGAGGCAGTTTTACATGACTATTTTCTGGCAAGTATTAAAATACCCATCATTATTAACAGTCCTTAATAACGTAAATAACATTAATAAATACAAGTATTTTACATTAATTTCACGGCATGTGGTGGACTTTTTATTTGTTCCTGGGACATGGGACGTCACTGAATTGGCCATCATTAATTGCCCATCTCTGAGATCTTTTAATTGTTAACCACACTGCTGTGGATCTGGAGTCCAGTGTGGGCCAGACCAAGTAAACACAACAGATTTCCTGCCCTAAAGGACATTAATGAACCTTTTTATGTCAATTGATAACGGTTTCATGGTCATCATTAAACTTTTTTGCAACAATTACTGTGACAAGGCATTTTTATCTCATTCATAAGAAAAACACTAATGTCACAAAAGCAATACACTGTAGACGTTTGAAATGAGAGTTCTTTTATCACTCCTGACCATCATTCAAAAAGAATGGTACACTGTAGGTACCAACTGATAGTTCCAAAATCCAAACTATTAAAAAAGCAGATGTTTTTAATTCAACAAAAATAAAAGGTAATGTAAATACCAGAAGTTGACTATCTGGGTGACTTAGGCTACCTAATTAGTTAAAGCATACAGACCAAGAAAGTTTCATACAATCCCTATTATGTACTAACTTAGCTACTCTCAATCAAGGTAGCAATAGGAAGAAAAGAAATCGGAAAGAAGTCTAACAGTTAGTTCACAATGTTTGTTACCAGATAAGAGATATGAATTCCAGGTTTTTTTTTGGAGGGGTGAGAGAAGTGGATTGATGCTGCCGAGGTCTCAGTTTAACATTTCCACTGACAGCACTACTGTGCAGCACTCCCTCAGTACATCAGTGCAAGTTTTGCCTAACTTGTTGTGTTCAACTTTTGGAGTAGGTTTCAAAGATGACATACTACAATCAAATGATCATAAACTCTTTAAATCAGCAAGTTTAAAAATTAGGTCAAGACAATATCATTGTGACTTATACTTACTGATTGCATTGACAAAGTCATTAAAGAGATGATACGTGAAGAGAGGTTCTGGCAATTCTCTGAAAAACATCTTGAGGGCGCCGGTAATAACATTGATATCCTCCCACTTACTATCACTCAAGTCCAGCTTCTCATCTGTAAGGAAGGCATAACTGATTGGCATATTTAGGTAGTAAATCTGTATTTCATAACTACTGTTTTAAAAATGGAGGAATAATAATTATTGTGCATCTTTTCACCTACGAATCATGAAATCAAATCTGAGCCAGAATGTTAGGTATTAGGGTCCAATAAGGAATGGAGTTTGGGCAAACAGAATAAAGGATCAAATCCTCCTAGAATCTGGAGAGAAGTAGCGGTCTGAATGATCATTAGGGTGATAATGAAGAATGGGAAAATGCATATGAATGAGCAAAGATTCACCAACGCCCAACCAAAAAAAACCGAGATTGGAAGATTAAGCAGCAGCACTGAAAGCACCAGTGCAGATATGGAATTTAGCACAATTGAGAAAAAAGGAAAGAAATAGGGAATTTGATTGGGAAAAATCACAATCTCAGCATATACAATAGCTTATTTCTTTAAAAGTAAACACTGCGGGCTCAAAATTTGGCCGTCCTTGCTCCAACACCACAAACTGCAGTTATGAACAGCTTATCCTATATTTAGGGGTAGGATCATTTTCATTCTCAGAATAGGCAAATTGTATCAGCAAGAGACCCCGCTCCAATGGAAGCTGAGTGGCATCATGCTAATTTGGCCATACAAAAGTCCAGGACAAGCTGAAGAGAGGTTATGTTTCTTTCCATTATTCAGTTTCTCATTGAGACATCGGACACAACTGTAGATAACCAATTTCAGGATCTATTTTCTTTTTCAAAATTTTGGAGTCTTAGGAACATATGAGAGTTCTCAACTATCTGCTGTAGCTCCAAAACTTGAAAATAGCCACATTGAAAACAAGGAGAGATTCCCAGTGGAACAAGCTCCCCCCCAACACCATTTTCTGGTTTCTAGTCAGGTACATAAGAATATAAGAAATAGGAGCAGGAGTAGGCCATCTAGCCCTTCGAGCCTGCCCCGCCATTCAATAAGATCATGGCTGATATGTCGTGGCTCAGTTCCACATTCCTGCCCTCTCCCCATAACCCTTAATCCCCTCGCTTATCAAAAACCCATCAACCCGCGTCTTAAAAATATTTAGCGAGGCAGCCTCCACCACTTCAACGGGCACAGAATTCCAGAGATTCACCACCCTTTGAGTGAAGAAGTTCCTCCTCAACTCCGTTCTAAACCGCCCCCCCTTTATCTTGAGGCTGTGCCCCCTAGTCCTACTGTCCTTTGAGTGGGAAGAGTCTCTCCACCTCTATCCTATCCATCCCATTCATCATCTTATATGTCTCAATGAGATCTCCCCTCATTCTTCTAAACTCTAACGAGTACAAGCCTAGTTTATTCAGCCTCTCCTCATAGCTCAACCCCCTCAACTCTGGCATCAGCCTAGTAAACCTCCTCTGCACTCCCTCCAAGGCCAAAATATCCTTGCGTAAGTGCGGCAACCAAAACTGCACACAGTACTCCAGCTGCGGCCTCACCAATGCCCTATACAGCTGCAGCAAGACCTCCCTACTTTTATATTCAATCCCCCTCGCTATGAAGGCCAGCATCCCATTCGCCTTCCTGACCACCTGCTGCACCTGCAGGCTGGGTTTTTGCAACTCATGCACAAGGACCCCGAGGTCCCTCTGCACCGTCGCCTGCTGCAGTTTTTCGCCACGTAAGTAATAGTCCTTCCTACCATTATTCCTACCAAAGTGGACCACCTTGCACTTGCCAACATTAAATTCCATTTGCCAGTTCCTGGCTCATTCGCCCAGCCTATCTAGATCCTTCTGCAGACTCTCCACACCCTCCGCACAATTTGCTGTTCCACCAATCTTGGTGTCATCAGCAAATTTTGACACCATACACTCGGTTCCCTCCTCCAGATCATCTATATAAATGGTAAATAGCTGAGGCCCCAGCACCGACGCCTGGGGCACTCCACTAGTCACCAACCGCCAATCCGAATAGCACCCATTGGCCCCCACTCTCTGCCTCCTATTTGACAACCAATCCTCTATCCACGCTAACACCCTACCCCCAACTCCATGCCCCCTTACCTTCTGCAATAACCTCGTGAGATACCTTGTCAAACGCCTTCTGAAAATCAAGAAAGGCCACATCCACCGGCTCTCCTCTATCCACCGCCCTAGACACATCCTCATAGAACTCCAATAAATTTATCAGACACGACTTCCCCTTAATGAAACCATGCTGCGTCTGCTCTATCAAGCAATTCCCCTCAAGATGCCTCGCTATTTCCTCCTTGATGACGGATTCTAACATTTTACCTACAGACGTTAAACTAACCGACCTATAATTCCCTGCCTTTTGCCTGCCACCCTTCTTAAACAACGGCGTAACATTAGCCGTTTTCCAATCTTCCGGCACTTCCCCGGAATCCAGCGACGTTTGGAAAAAAACCACCAAGGCATCCACTATCACCTCGCCATTTCTTTCAGAACCCTCGGATGCATTCCATCCGGTCCTGGGGACTTGTCCGCAATCAGTCCCTCTAGTCTATAATCCACCCCAAATCCTCTATAGGAATTACAAGTTTTACATATTGGAGAATCAGCCCAAATCACATTTTGAACAAATAAATTGCTGATTTTAGTGTTAAATAGCTTTCTTTCTGCACAATGCTTATAAAACACATTTCCCTTCCATCAACACAGTTTAATCGAAAATAACCATGAACTCAACACATAACTCTCTAAAAATAAGTGCACATTGATTAAGGCATACTAGAAATTGTTTTATTTATGAACCTCTCCTTCAATACACTCACTATCCAATGGTTAGAAAAATACTTTCCACTTATTCAGTCATTTATTTAGTACTGAAAATTTGAGCAGAAATAATCTATACAATGTTGCAATGAGGCATGGTACCATCTATCTTGTTTATAAGTTGGCCATATTTTGTAGATTTCAATTTACAAATCGGAATTGGTCAGTTTTCCGAAATCACCATCCCTTTTCATGTAATCAGGCTCTCCTGATTTGGTAGCTAGAATCTTCCATGCAACAGGACAAGTGTGGGAAGATTAGGTCAATCACAGTTAAAGGGGAAAACCTTTTTGTATGTGAAGCAGAAGTAGACCACTGTGGTTACTGGAGGCCAGTTATTGCAGCCACAGAACAATTTTCAGGAAACTGGCAATGACCAAGGCACTGCCCACCAGGCATCAGGCCTGCACAGAGATCAGTGGCAGAGGGAGGGAACAGGGTGGATTGGGGCTGGCCATCTGGTTTTTTTGCGGGTGGAGGGGGGGTGTGCATGAATCTTGCTAGGGCACTCTGCAACGCTCAGATTGTCAGATATTAAGTCTGAAAATCCAGCTTAAAAAAAATCAGCAGGAGTTATTCCAGTTTTCGTGCGAATTTGGCATGTAGAATTTTTTTTGGGAGAATCACCACCCCCCCCAAATGCAAACATATCCACTTCTGACCCTATGACAGCAGAAGACTGCAGTATGTGTAATCTCCAATGTGCAGGGCAACAATCGATCGAAGTGTTTTTAGTAAGACCTCCCTTCCCTCTATACCCTACCACCAGAAAAGAAAAAACTGGCAACTATATGTAACAAGTTCATTTCCAAGTTGCATATAACCATGACCTGGACATATATCACTTGGTTCATTATTAAGAAATCCATAAGATTTGAGGTAGCCATGGATAAGGGTACTTATTTGGGCGAGGGCTAATTACATTCAATTTAGACAGGAACTGGGGGATGTGGATTGGGAGTGACTATGAGGGCAAATCTACATCTGGCATCTGGTAGACTTTTAAAAGTCAGTTGATTGAAGTGCAGGACATGGCATATCCCCACAAAAATGAAGGACAGAAATAGCAGGATTTGGGAACCATGGATGACAAGGAAAACTGTAAGATTAGTCAAAGGAAAAAGGAAGCATACAATAGGTTTAGGCATCTAAAAACTGACAAAGTCCTTGAGGAATATAATGAAAATTAGGAAGTAAGTTAAATGTGGAATTAGGATGGCTAAAAAGGAACCATGAAATATCTTTAGCAAACAGGGTCAAGGAGAATCCCATGGATTATTACGTACATGTTGGTAGCAAGAGAAAGAGTAGGCCCACTCAAGGGCCATGGAGGCAAGTTATGTGTGGAGCCACAGGAAGTAGGTGAAATCCTTACTCAGTAAGTACTTTGTATCAATATTCACCAAGGAGAAGGACATGACAGATGTTGAAGTCAGGGATAGGTATGTAAATGTTCTAGAGAATGTCAATGTCTAAAGAGAAAGTGCTGAGTATTCTAAATTGCATTAAGGTAGAGAAGTCCTTGGAGCCACATGGGATCTATCCCAGGTTACTGTGGGAAGCAAGGGAAGAAATAGCTGGGGCCTTAACAGATATCTTCACATCCTCTTTGACCACAGGCGAGGTTCCAGGGGACTGCAGAAAAGCCAATGTAGTTCCCATGTTTAAGAAAGGAAGCAGGGATAATCAAGGAAGTTATAGGCCAGTGAACCTGATGTCAGTGATGGGGAAGCTTTTGGAGAGATACTGAGAGACAGCATATATGCACATTTGGAAGAAAATAGACTACTTAGTGACAGACAGCATGGTTTTGTATGGGAAAAGTCATGTCTCACCAACCTGATTGAGTTTTTTGAAGAGATGACAAAGATAATTGATGACAGAAGCACTGCAGATAAGTTTATGTGGACTTTAGCAAGGCACTTGACAAAGTCCCACATGGCAGACTGGTACAAACACTAAAATCACATGGGATTCAAGTTGAGCTGGCTGGACGGATACAGAACTGACTTGGTTATAGAATGATGTGCAGATGCCGGCATTGGGCTGGGGTAAACACACTGAGAAGTCACACAATATTTTAACCTGGTGCTGTGAGACTTCTTATTTGGTTATAGAAGACAGTAAGTAGCAGTGGAAGGGCATTTTTCAGAATAGAGATCAGTAGTTAGTTTGTTCTACAGGGATCAGTGCTGGGTCCTCTGTTGTTTGTAGTACAATAGAAGGAGAACGTAGGGGGGTCTGGTTAGTAAGTTTGCGGATGAATGAAGATTGGTAAAGTTGCTGATAGTGCTGGGGATTGTCAGAGGATACAACAGGATATGATAGATTGGAGACTTGGGCACAGAAATAGATGAAGTTTAATCCATACAAATGCGAGGTGATGCATTTTGGAGGATCAAATTTAGGTATGAATTATACTGTAAATAGCAGGACCCTTAGGAATATTAACATACAGGGGGATTTGGATGTGCGAGTTCACAGTTCCCTAAAAGTGGCAATACAGGTGGTCAAGGTGATTAAGAAAGCATATGGTATGCTTGCCTTTATCAGCCAGGACACAGTATAAGAGTTGGGAAATCTTGTTGCAGCTATATAAAACCTTGTTTAGGCTGCATTTGGAGCACTACATGTAGTTCTGGTCATCATATTACCGGAAGAATGTGGAAGCTTTGGAGAGAGCGCAAAGAAGGTTCCCCAGGATGTTGCCCGGCTCGAGGGTGTTGATAATGAGGAGAGGTTGAATAAACTAGGATTATTTTCACTGGAAAGATGGAGACTGAGGGGAGACCTGATTGAGGGCTACAAAGTTATGAGAAGCATAGACAGGGTGTATAGTCAGAGGCTTTTCCTAGGATAGAAGTGTTAGTTGTAAAGGGCCACGAGTTCAAGGTGAGAGAGAGAAAATTTAAAGGAATGGGCAGGGGAGGTTTTTCATGTGATGGGTGCCTGTAACGCATTGCCAGAGGATGTGGTGGAAGCAGGCACATGAACAACATTTAAGGGGCATCCAGCTGGGTACATGAATAGGGAGGGAATAGAGGGATATGGACCAAGTAAGGGCAGAAGAATTTGAGAGTTTGGTTAGAGCATCATGATCAACACGGGCTTGGGGGTCTGAAGAACCTGTTCTTCTGCTGTACTTAACTTTGTTTTAAGTGTAATCAAAATTTTGAAACTCTCTACCCAAACACCATTGTGGGACCATCATTATCACAGCAACTGGTCATAAAGAAACTTCTCAGAAAAGTTAGGTAGGTCATCAACACCCACATTGAGGACAATTGAAGAAAAATCTGGATCAACTGAGGTGATCTACATTCTCTGTTGCCCATATGCCAATCTGTATGTTAAGCTTCATCTTCATAGATCAGGTATCTTTCTTGATAAACATAAGTTGCTATCAACTCTCAATTTCTTCCTCACTTAATAATGTGGTATGGTTAGTTACTTCTAATTCTGCTCAAGTAACATTTCTTAGCTTGCAGCTGTGGAATACTAAGTGGAAATCAGTTTAAAAACCAACCAAAAATCAGTTTAAATACTAAAAGCAACGTGGTTTATATTAATGAATCTATGTGCTATGTTCATGATTTTAACAAGTTTCTCAGATCTAAATCTAGGTGCTACATATAAGGAAGAAAATAAAAGTCTGAGGGCACCTAACTTTGAAGTGTCATTCCACACTTCAGTGACTGGATCTACAGAAACTAGAAGCAGGAGTAGGCCAAGTCTATTCCATTATTCATTTTGATCATTAATTCAATATTTTATCCCCTCATATTCCTTTAGCCCCCAGGAGCTATTTCTACAGCTCAAGAGAATCAATAGCAGAGATTGAGAAACAGGCAATTTACCATGCCTCTTGCTTTTCACCTCATTTGCTTTTTTTTTTGTGCGCATTCAAGATTTAAATGCTCTGAACTTGAAGGTGTGCTTAACCAAATTTACAAACATTAAATGCTCTACTGCCAACTAGATACATTATCACTGAAAAATTTCACGTGGTTAATAAAATAACTTACCATGGTTGACTGCAAAGCGAAGTTTTTGTATCACAGCTAGATTGCCACTCACTCTATACAGACCATCAATGTTTAAGCCTGATGACATAATAGAACAACATAAGAACAGGTAAGAGTGTCAAGGACCAGAAACTCCGAGACTAATGGATCTGAATTGCAAAATATTATAGTCCAACATTATCAGAACATGTGCTTTTTAATCATGCAAAAAAAGTAGCAAAATATGATCAATTTAAATTTATACTACAATTAAAGGAAACACAGATATTGAGAGCCAGACACAGTATTTTTGTGCTATTTTGTATCGTTACTCTGAATGAGCAAACAATTCTGGTTATATAGAAATTAGTTCATAAACAATATACCACAGTAGTTTAAAAAAAATCAAGTCTTAGAATAACATACCCTCTTTCTCCACATGATCAATACACATCACCACAAATTTTGGTATAGTTGTGTTCTCTCTCTGACAAAGACTATTTAGATTGCATCCAAACACTTGATCTGCACAAAAAAATTTACAGGCAAACTCATTTATTTTCAGATAATGGCTCAGAATTTATATTAAGTATAACAGCAAGGCAAACAGTGATCATTGTAATTAAGGAAAACAGTAAACAACTTAGGCACCTGCAGATGCATAGTTAACTGTCGAGTTGTTGTTCGAGTGCCCTATTTCTTGCCAAGCTTCACTATATGTATCTTTCGAGAAAATGCAGCATTATACTGGAATGGTGATGTTGGGGTAATCACCAACTAAATACAGCAGAAAATGTTAGATCTTGTATAGTCAAATGTAAATTATTTTTAATGCACAGAATACTTAATTACTGTGAAATAATCCATCTAGAACTGAAAATTTACTTTTATTGTAGTGTCTCATTCCTTCCAATTTTAACTATTAGCAAACATTTTTTAAACATGTATTTTTTGACATTTTCTTTCTGTGCTTTATCATGATCTCTTAATCCCACTATTTTTTCTGCAATGATTTGGCATTAAATGAAATATTCTAAATGATGTTTCCTGGTTGAGACACTGCACGATTCAGTAAAAATTTGTCACTCTGATTGAAGGAGGCAGAATTCCATTTGTTACACTCTTTATACAGGCCAAAGAGTCTGAGGACCACTAAGTGCAATGAATGTTCATTCACCACTCATTGCAAAATCTGGGCCAATATTACTTTAAATAACATGGTTTGTATTCATTTGTGAAGTTTTAAGAAAATAATTAAATCTGTGGTTTATATAAATGAATTCCTTCAAAACCATGATCCCTATGCCAAAACACTTTTACACTTCACAACCTCAGTATAAAACCATTGTACAAATACATCATGATTTCTCTTGAAAAAATAAATTCTTTACTTAGTGGTTCAAACTAAGGGAAGTGTGTGTGAAACTTGGGGCAGGGGGCACTGGCCATAACTTTTCAATCTTTCTTCAATTCTGAGGTGATGCCAGATGACCAGAAAATTGTGGTACAAGGTACAACCTTGTTGAGAAAAAAAAAAGATAAGCTCAGCAACTCCAGGTCTGTCACTTTAATCTTGGCGATAGGGAAGCATTCGAAGATAATAACTTGGGACAAAATTAATAGTCACTTGAGCAAAGAAAGCCATCGAGAATTTGTGATGGGCAAATTGTGCTTTACTGCTCGAGATTTTTGATGAGGTCACAGAGAGGTTGATGAGGGTAATACTGTTGATGCAAAGTACATGGACTTCCAAACGGCTATTAATAAAGTGCACACAACAGACTGATGGGTTAAGTTGGAGCTCATGGAATAAAAGGGACAGTGGCAACAGGGATACAAAATAAGCAAGATTATTGGTGAATGAAATAAAAGCAGTATTCTGCTTTTATTCTAGTAGTGGTGAACAGTTGTTTTTCCAGATCGGACAGAAGTTTATAGTTGCATTCCCCAAGAGTTGATGTCAGCACCACTGCTCTTCCTGGTATAATATCCTGGTGTACATGGCTCAATTTCAAAATTCTCAGACAATCTGAAACTTGGAAGTATTATGGACAGTCAGGAGGATACTGTATCACTTCAAAAGGAGGTAAACAAGTTGTTGTAATGAGTAGACAAATGAGAAGTGATTTGTTTGGATAGGAAGAACAGAGACGTGATACCAAATAAAAATTACAATTCTAAATGGGCTATACCATCAGAGGGACCT
This sequence comes from Carcharhinus amblyrhynchos, assembly GCF_965287045.1. Classification (NCBI taxonomy): domain Eukaryota; kingdom Metazoa; phylum Chordata; class Chondrichthyes; order Carcharhiniformes; family Carcharhinidae; genus Carcharhinus; species Carcharhinus amblyrhynchos. Next base: position 119,855,846 of record NC_137325.1, read on the forward strand.
TGATGTATATGTGCACAAATCATTCAAGTTGGAATGACAGGTTAATAAAGCACACAGGATCCTGGCAATTAAAAGTAGTGGTATAGAGTACAAAAGCAAGGAAATTATGTGAAACCTGTATAAAAGACGTTTGGCTTCAACTGCAGCATTGCATCCAATTTTGGGCACCGCACTTTGGAAAGGTATTACAGAGGCTGCAGCAAACATTAATGATTATGGCTTCAGGATGAGCAACTTCAGTTATGTCGCTAGATTAGTGAAGCTTGGACCATTCTCCTTGGAGAATAAAAGGTTGAGAGGAGATTTAATTCAAAATCACGAGGGCTCTGATCAGAGGAGAAAGGGAGAAACTACTCTGACTGCTGGAATCAGTCAGATCAAAACCAGAGGTCGCAGATTTAGGTAATTGACAAAAAAGTACAGACAAATGAGTAAAGCCGTTTTCATACAATGAGTGGTTAGGATTTGGAATGCACAGTTGGTTACTGTGGTGGAGGCAGTTCAATAAGACATTCAGAAGGGAATGTGATCATTATCTAAAACAAAAAATGAAATATGCGGTGTTACAGGGAAAGGATGGCTGATTGGCATTAGGTGAGTTGCTCTTACAGAGATGGCACAAACAACGGGCCAATTGACTTCCTTCTGTGCTGTAACCATTCTGTTCTACAATCCAATGCTCAGGTTTACCCGCAGTACTGTGTTTAATAGAATGACATAAGAACATAAGAACATAAGAAATAGGAGCAGGAGTAGGCCATCTAGCCCTTCGAGCCTGCCCCGCCATTCAATAAGATCATGGCTGATCTGTTGTGGCTCAGTTCCACTTTCCCGCCCTCTCCCCATAACCCTTAATCCCCTCTCTTATCAAAAACCCATCAACCCGCTTCTTAAAAATATTTAGCGAGGCAGCCTCCACCACTTCAGCGGGCAGAGAATTCCAGAGATTCACCACCCTTTGAGTGAAGAAGTTCCTCCTCAACTCTGTTCTAAACCGCCTCCCCTTTATCTTGAGGCTGTGCCCCCTAGTCCTACTGTCTTTTTTGAGCGGGAAGAGTCTCTCCACCTCTATCCTATCCATCCCATTCATCATCTTATACGTCTCAATGAGATCTCCCCTCATTCTTCTAAACTTAAACATATTACATTAAACATATTACACAACCTGCACTTTTGAGGGGAAGTAATACTACAACTGAATAAAATAAAGCATTTTCTTAGCTTCCAATTATGAATTTATGTAGACTTAAAAAAAAAATCAGTGTTTTAAAAGTCTGACATTTTAACATATTTAGAGTTTGGTAGGAAACCACAATGCCACTGACAGGAAGGATATGAGTTATTCTGTTCACTCTGCTGAATTCCCTTGCTCTTACATAGGGGGTCGGAGGAAGAGAATTGTAGGGAAACATACACTTCCTTGCGGTGTGTTAAATAGCAACTTTGCCAGAGATCTGTGAAAAGAGCTAATGTCTGCTTAGATGTAAAAGGATATGACCCAGTGAGAACTTTGAGAGAAGGGAAGGAACAGATTACTTACACGTACTCAGTAGAAACAACAATAAAAATCTAAAATGTTTAAGCAAAATTGAAATACATTTATCCCTGAAATGCTTGCAATAAAAATAACTGGACTTCTTTCACTCATACTCAAAAATTCATTGTACTGCCACTTTGCCTTGAAGAAAGCTATGGTACATAGTATTTCTTACCTTTTATATAGCCTTTGTCTCGAACTGCTTGCAGTGTTGGTCTTCGGGTCAAGAACTTCTTCAATTTTGTTTTTGTCTTCTTTTGATCTGCAGTATCTATGCTACTAGATTTTATTGCTATAATAAATGGGAACAAATAAAAATGATTAAGTTATGAAGTAATTAAAACTACAATATGATTAAATCCCATTAAGAAATGAGTGAGCAAGATTCTATCATTAAGAAAAAATAAGATGACTGGTTGTCAGTCATGGCTCAGTTAGTAATATTCTCACGTCTAAATCAGAGGGTTGTGGGTTCAAGTCCCACTCCAGACGAGCACAAAAGTCTAGACTGACTCAGCAATATAGTACTGTGGAAATGCTATCAAATGAGCACTGAAGTTGAGCGTCTGCCTGTTCTCTTAGTGGATATAAAAGATTCCACGGAATTATTCCCAAGAAGAGAGTTGGCTTAATCAGCTAAATTCTTTGGTCATTGTTCTACTGCTGTTTGTGGGATTTTTCTGTGCATAAATTGGTTGCTGTGTTTCTGACACTATTAGCTGTAAAGTGCTTGGAATGTCCCAACATCATGAAAAGTGACACAGAAATGCAATTCTTTATTTTTATTACTGGTATAGTATGTTAATGTCTTTAACACAGAGGGCAATAATGTAATCGATTTCCCCAGTGCTTCTAATTCCATTGGCACGAATAGCCAACAAGCCATAGCATTTTTAAAAAGTAGCTGAATTAAAAATTCGTTCATTTGATGTGGACATCACTGTCTAGGCCAGCATTTATTGCCTGCCATCCCCAGTTGCCTTCAGGTGGTGGTGAGTTGCCTTCTTGAACTACTGCAGTCCTGGAGTTGTAGGCAGGCCCACAGTACTGTTAAGGAGGGAGTTCCAGCATTTTGATCCAGCAACAGTGAAGGAACTACAATATGTTTCAAGTCAGGATGGTGAGTGGCTTAGAAGGGTTCTTCCCGGTGGCTGTGTTTCCAGGTATTTGCTGCTCGTGCTTCTAGATGGCAGAGGTTGAGAATTTGGAAGATGCTGCCTATGGAGCTTTGGTGAGTTCCTGTAGTGCAACTTGTAGATGGCGCAGACTGCTGCTACTGTTCAGAGGTGCAGGGAGCAAATGTTGTCGAAGGGGTAGCAATCAAGTGGGCTTTGTCCTAAATGGTATTGGGCTTCTCAAGTGTTGTTGAACCTGCACTCATCCAGAGAAGTGGAGAGTCTTCCACCACTCTCCTGACTTGTGCCTTTTAGATGGCGGACAGGTTTGGTTTGGGGAGACAGGAAGTGAGTTACTTCCCTCAGGATTCATAGTCTCTGTAGCCACAGTATTTATATGACCAGTCCATTTGAGTTTCTGGAGTGGAGTCTCATTGCTGATAACCCCATTGATTGTCAACAGGAAATGATTAAATTCGTCGTCAGAGATGGTCATTTTTTGGCACTTGTGTGGCACAAATTATGCTGAGTCAGGAATTTGGTACAGGTGGCATATCTCTGGTAAGTTTCTCTAAAACTATAATTTACATAAATAGTCAGACTCTAATTTCAAACTTTAAAACTGAAAGCTAGTCAAGATATCCAGTTTAACAGAAATTGCCTAGTAATGGCCGTTTTCCGCCAATCAGTGAAAGTGGTTGCCTGATTAGGCTGGAAGTCGACTTCACAGCTGCAACCTGGGTGACAGTCATCAACTCACTATAAACACAGACAAGTTTTGCAACAGCACGGAGTGAGATGACGAGGCTGAGTGCGCTGGGGAATGAGTGCTAACTTAGGGAATTTGGTACTGGTTGTGACCTCTTGCTCAAAAACGGGTGTAGAATGACTGGTGGCTCTAACATTCATTATTTTGAAGTGCTTCGATAGGTTAATCATGGCACGAATTAATTCCAGTCTCCTGGACTACCTGGATCCACTACAGTTTGCCTACCGCTGCAACAGGTCCATAGCAGACGCCATTTCCCTGGCCATGCTCTCAACCCTGGAACACCTAGATAACAAGGACACCTATGTCAGACTCCTATATATTGACTACAGCTCAGCCGTCAACATTATTATTCTCATAAAACGCATCTCCTGGGTCTCGGCACCTCCCTCTGCGACTGGATCCTGAGCTTCCAAACGCACAGACCGCAATCAGTCCTCAACACTGGTGCCCCACAAGACCGTGTTCTCAGCCCCCTACCATACTCCTTATACACCTATAACTGTGCGGCCAAATTCCCTCCAATTCGATTTTCAAGTTTGCTGACAACACCACTGTAGTAGGTTGGATCTCAAACATCGAGACAGAGTACAGGAATGAGATAGAGAATCTGGTGAACTGATGCGGCAGCAAAAATCTCTCCCTCAATGTCAGCAAAATGAAGGAGATTATGCTTCCTGAAGTCGATGATAAAGAAGAACATGCCCTTGTCTACATCAATGGGACGAAGTAGAAAAGGTCGAGGGCTTCAAGTTTTTCAGTGTCCAGATCACCAATCTATCCTGGTCCCCCCCATGCCGACATGATAGTTAGAAGAAAGCCCATTAACAGCTCTACTTTCTCAAAAGACTAAGGAAATTTGGCATGTCAGCTACAACTCTCACCAACTTTTATAGATGCACCATAGAAAGCATTCTTTTTAGTTGCATCACAGCTTGGTATGGCTCATGTTCTGCCCAAGACCGCATGGAACTACAAAAGGTTGTGAATGTAGCCCAATCCATCACACAAACCAGCTTCCCATCCATTGACTCTGTCTACACTTCCTGCTGCCTCAGCAAAATTAAGGACCTCACACACCCCAGACATTCTCTCTTCCAGCTCCTTCCTGTGGGAAAAAGATACAAAAGTCTGAGGTCATGTACCAACCGACTCAAGAACAGCTTCTTCTCTGCTGCTGTCAGACTTTTGAATGAACTTACTTTGCATTAAATTGACCTTTCTCCACACCCTGGCTAAGTCTGTATCACTACATTCTGCACTCTCTCATTTCCTTCTCTATGAATGAGATGTTTTGTCTGTATAGTGTACAATAAACAATACTTTTCACTATACGTTAATACATGTGACAATAATAAATCAAATCAAAAATTTAGTGCAAAAGGGGAAAGAGGTGCTACTTTCTATACTCTGGTGACTATTCTTCTGTCTCCAAACAAATAGACTTGCTATTACTTTAGCTGTACAAGTTAATAATTAACTGACTACTAAAAAAAATAAGGTTAGTCAAGCATGGCAGGAATGGTATTGCGTTGTGAATGCAATGTGAGAATCTGTGGAACGTACTACAACCTTAGATAATCATATGGTGGAAAAGGTTTATAGTGTGAGCAACTTGGACAAGAATTGGAGTCTGAGCTGCATACATGTTGGAGCATTAAAGATAGGGACGGTTACCTGGACACTGTTTTAGGAGTCGTCGCAACCCTTAGGTCAGGTCAGGAACAGGGAAGTGTGACTGCCAGCCAGGGAGGTATGGGGATACAGAAGATAGTGATGGAGGAGCCTCAGCCTTGACCTTGATGAGCAAACTGACCATGGCACCATGGTAAAGAATGCCATTCAAGTCGGCAGGAGCAAAAGGGAATATGGCAATATTATGCGCTTAGTATAGTTAGTGGGAAAGTCGGGAGAAGGACACCAACGAGTTGCAAAGAGATGTAGATAGGTAAGCAAATGGGCAAGGTGGCAGCTGGAGTATCATCTAGGCGTGTGAGGTTATTCATTTTAACCCTAAGAATAGAAAAATAGAACATTTTCTTAAGGCCCACAACTTGGACGCTGATGTTCAGAAAGACTTGGGTATACAGAACTAATTTGGCATACAAGTACAAGCAACATCTTCACTCAAAGGGTTGTGAATCTTTGGGTTTTCTGCCCCAGCAGGGGTTATGGGTGTTCCATCACTGACTATATTTAACGGGGGAAGAGAGGGATGTGTAGCTTGGTTGGCTGGATGACAATGCCAAGTGACGCAACAGCACAGGTTTAATTCCCATACCAGTTGAGGGTCTCCAGGAAGGCTCCATCTTGAGTTGTGGTGACCCACAGGTTTAATCACCACCAGTCAGCTCTCTCTCTCAAAAGGAGAAAGCAGCCTCTGGTCCTCTGAGATTTTCACAACTTTCATTTAAGACTGGGATTGACAGAGTTGAAATGGAGCAGTCAAACGCGTTCTCTTTCCATGACGTACTAGTTGAGAAATCTTTCCAAGATGTTTGTTATCACAGTCCGTAAGCTTACCTTCAATGATCAGCTTTTAAAAAATTTATTCATTAGTGTCACAGGTAGCTTACATTAACACTGCAATGAACTTACTATGAACATCCCCTAGACGCCACACACTGGTGCATGTTCAAGTAGGCAGAGGGAGAATTTAGCATGGCCAATGTACCTACTACAAAATTGGCCTAATCAAAAATCTTGTAAAGGGTGCCTGAGCCATTTTCTCACAATGCAAGCTTGGATGCTGAAATAGGATGTATCAAAGGACTTGGATAACGGCTACCTTGCTCAGCTTATTTTGCGCTGTACATCATGCAAACTCATGAATAGGCTTAAGGCTTCGCTTTCAGGTCCAAAAAATGCCCAGTCTACCTCAGCTAATCGTGGAAGGGAAAGGCATCTCAAATTTGAATAACAGGCGAAGCGAGCTGTTTCATGCTGCTATTATGCTGTAGCAACACATGTGCTATCTGCCACTAACAGGACACTGCCATCAAACCAAAAAGGCATTCTGCCCATCACACAATTTAAGTCCCAGTGTGATGCTAGGCATATAGGCTGTACATCCCAAAGTGTGGCAAATCATATCAAACACATGTCCCTTCCATTCTTTGCAATGGGCAAGGTACTATACCCAACCAGACTGTATTTACAAAACTCAAAACAGTGTCCAAAATTAGATGTCATACTGTGATTGGACAATATTTGCTAACTAATCCTCCATGGGCTAAGATTGTATGCTGGCAACCAATTTAAGATCGTTAGCTGGGCTCGTACTGTGGCATATTTACAATGCACTAGAAGCTACATACACAACAGGGCCCTGTTCCTTGCCGGCAGATGGGATATATAAACACCGTGTGCCAGTTTCGGCTAGAAAAAAAAATAACTGACAGCTATTTGCTGGTTGATTCCTCAGGGAAATGTCCTGACTAATCCGAGTTAAGCTGCCTGCTTTAACTGTCAGTCACCATGAACTGGGGGGCATTCTCATAGCAAAGCATCTACCAATCTGAGTCTACATGCCAACCAAATCAGCATTCTCTTTTCATAACAGTATAAACTTGTTGTTTCCCTTGCATTGGTATTCTTGAAAATTATCCTGATGAGTGTAAGACAAAAAGCTCTAACAAAAAAAACCTCTTTTTTCTTTGAGGAAGAATCAATGGATATGGCGAGCAGGCAGGCAAGTAGAGTAGAAGCCCAAGAACAGCCCTGATCCCACTGAATGACAGAGTACTCTCAACAGGCTGTATGGTCTACAATTTTTTACCCCAGTGACCCAGTTTTGCAAATGGCTATCTCTGGCAACCCATGTCACATTCACTTACTAATGTGTCAGGTGAGCCTGCTTGGTTCTCATGATCTCACTCCAATCAGGTTCACAGGATGTGATGATAATAGGCATATCAGGTGCGGAATTCAGCCAGTTCCTTTGTGCTGTCACCTTAGTGAGAACAGAAAATCCCACCTCGCACGTGTAGGTTGTTGTGAAGGGCAACAGCAATAAAATGCTTGTTTTATTCAGCACTGGATACTTCCGGTAGATACTAATCCAAAGATTTGTTCCCCACATTGCCATGATTAGTCTTCAAATGTCTTTGCTGTTTTGACGATTTTATACTCTCATTTGCCAGTATTTTCCCACATTTTAACACACATGGACTTTGCACCCTGATTTGCACCGACACAATTAACAAAATCATACCTCAAAGACGTGGAAATGCCAGCATTGGACTGTGTGGGCACAGCAAGAAGTCTCATAATACCAGGTTAAAGTCCAACAGGTTTATTTGGAATCACGAGCTTTTGGAGCACTGATCCTTCCTTAGGTGAGCAGAAAGTTGGGTTCACAAACACAACATACATAGGCAGAGATGCAATTGCAAGATAATGGTTGGAATTCAAGTCTTTACAGGTACAGACAATGCGAGTGGTCAGAAGGATAATCACAAATTAAAGAGGTATCAATTGTCACAAGCCAGGACAGTTAGTGGGATTTTGCAAGCCCAGGTAAAATGGTGGCGGTTACATGAAGTGTGACATGAACCCAAGATCCTGGTTGAGCCCAGCCTGTCTATACATGTTCTGTTTATGAACCTAACTTTCCACTTACCTGAGGAAGGAGCAGTACTCTGAAAGTTCATGATTTCAAATAAACCTTTGACCTGGTATTGTGAGACTTCTTACTACCTCAAAAAATTCGTTTTTATACTCCTTTGTTCCTGATTTTAGTTCTTTCTTTCCAGTTGGACATTGGAAGCCCTGCTACTCTGCTCATAGCTGATGTTAGTCCTGCTCTGTCCTGTATGGACTAGACAGAGTAATTAATGCTCTCTCTGCCAGATACAGATACGAGATCCTGGCCAGTAGGTTTATCGTCGGCTGGTGTCTCTGGCCATCTTTCATATAACAAAACAACCATGTCTACAACCGGCTTACTAGAAAGGGGAAGAAATTTGGCACCAAAGTGCACGCACGTACAGAATGCATGGTATCAAGTGTCGGTGCACTGCAAACTCTATACCCATCTTATGTTCTTGTGATGACCAATACCTATTCTGTATCTCAGCAGCCTGGTTGTAGCACAGAGAACTATCATTGATTGAATGAGTCATAACCACTGATGAGTTAGTGTTTACAGGCTGCACGATGCATTAACTGCACACTGATGATTCACTTTTCATTGGTGAAGACATCAGGATGCTGACAGGGATCACTAGCCACTGTGAATCAATGGTACCATGCACCACAGGAATTCCTGCCATGAGACTGGGAAACCTAATGCTTTCTCATCCTGCTTTTCTGTCAATAGAGAATGAAAAACTGCATCCCTCAGCACTCTACAGCCAAACTAAATACTTTTGAAGTACAGAGATTGTTATAACGTGACCTCCCTGATATACTGACATGCTTTGAACTGTCAGATGTTATTGATATTGCCTGTTGCAGCCTAAGAGTCCACAGCATGAACTTTACGCTTCCTGTAACCTTTAAAGCCACAGTTTTTAAGGGTGGATTTGTGGCTGACAACCTCCTTGGTGAAACAAAAAATCTTCTGCTCTGGTGTCACCAATGTCAGACTAAACTTATTCTGTTATGCTAAAGTAACTGTGGATTTAATGTTACTGGAGGAGAAGGAAAATATAAGGTTTCAATTATGTACCGGAAAATGTTTTTAATTTCCTTTCATCTATATTGCTGGAAGTTTGATAATTAGTAACATACAAGTTGGCCTAAGATAGTAATTGCATCCATTTTAATATTGGATTGGTGCCATCAATACATCGTGAGACATTTGCTATTATGCTCAGAAGAACAATGCATTTTTACACATTGGTAGGTGTTTTATTATTTCCCTACGATTATAAAACACTGCTCTAACGGCAAATACCCTAATTGATGGAGTGGGGAAAATATCAGCCGAGTGTACCGTACATCCATCTTCTGTTCACAGAAACATAGAAAATAGAAATTGATTGAGTTTTAGATACAACAGTGCACCTAAAAACAACTGCAAGTGAAATCACCATGGTATAGTCAAGAAGGAAAAAAGTTAGCAAATGTTGACCCTTAATAAAACTTTCTTTGATCAGTCATCATTCAATTTATGGGGGTGATTCTCACATTGCAACCTGCAAATTTTCTGGCGGATCCAAACGGGAGAATCGAATATTGGCCATTTGGTGGGATTTGCACATAAATTCCTGATGCATGCGCATCTCCCAGAGCCAGGGGGCACGTGCAGTCAGGACCGCGCTGGAAACTGGTGGGAAGAGAGGCAAGTAATTTTAATTTATTTTAAATATATTTTAAATGTAGTTAAATGTCATTATCAGACTCAGCATGGAACTTGCTGGGCCCGATAGCATCTTCTGTCACTCTGACAGGGTTTAGAGTAGCTCCCCACTCGCAGGGAACCAGCAGGAGATCCCGGAGTGACATGGGGGCAATTTATGCCCCCCCAAGAGTTCAGGCAGCAGGGAGGGTGATGCTCTCTGGGTATGGGCAACCTGGCAGTGCCAGCCTGTGCTCCCACCACTGCTCAAGGGGCAAAATGTCCATGATGAAGGGGCATCACCCCCCGCTGGGGGCATGGGACAGTGTCAAGGCAGGTGGGACTATTGTGGGTGGGACCTAGGAGGAGATTAGTGGGAATGGGTGGTCCTGCTCCCACTCTGCATGGGGATTGGTCTGGGCTGCCTCCGGTGGGAGTGGGGGATGGGGAAGTGGATTGGTCTGCTAGGGAGAGGTCAGCTGTGGTGGTGGGGTTATTGCCAGCGCTGGTGAGGCGTGGGCTGAACATGGAGTGTGGGATGGGGTGCTCCAGGACGGAGAGCGGAATGGGGGAGTAGGGAGGGAGCTGGAGGGGTAGCACTGCAGTGGTCCTGGGCTGGCCAGCAAACGGGGAGACTGACAGATCAGAGCCACTGCGCATGCGTAGAGTTCCAGGACTGTCAGATTCTGGCGTGAATAGGCCCTGCCCCCTGGGTTTTTAATGATATTCACAATTGCGACCTCTGCATTGCAGAGCGTGGAGAGATTCGGGTCTGAAGTTGCACTGAAAGAAAATGGTGTGATCTAGACCAGTTTTCTCGCCAATTCAGCACTTCTGGGAGAATCACCCCTATATTACAGCAGGCCATTGCATTTTTACCAACAGAAAACCGGCAAGTTCTCTTACCTCAAATAAATGTGTTTTACATACAGGACATGCTGAGCACTAACCTACAAAACTTACTCTTTCTGGTTGTATTAGAATTCCTGCTCTGTCCAAGACCACAAAAAAAACTACAAAGCGTCATGAACAAAGCCCAGTCCATCACTCAAGCCAGCATCCCACCCACTGACACTGTCTACACTTCCCGCTGCCTCAGAAAAGCAGCCAGGACATTCTCTCTCCACCTTCTTCCATCGGGAAAAAAGATGCAAAAGTCTGAGATCACGTATCAATCGACTCAAGAACATCTTATTTCTTGCTATCATCAGACTTTTGAGTGGACCTACCTTGCATTAAGTTGATCTTTTTCTACACCCTAGCTATGACCATAACACTACATTTCACACCCTCTCCCTTCCTTCTCTATGTATGGTATGCTTTGTCTGTATAGCATGCAAGAAACAATCCTTTTCACTGTATACTAATACATGTAACAATAATAAATCAGTATCATTCCCAAAGGAATAATTCAGCTTAAATAGAGCAGTGATGTTTGGTATTAAGCTGTTTACGCTTGCATATAAAATACCTTTATTGGCTATACCAATGAAACTATTCACCAGTCTTATTAAAACTATAAGGAGCAAGTCCAAAATGGCAATTTCAAACTCAACTCTCTTTTTTAAACTGTTGCAAAAGTTGTGCTTGTGGGGAGAAAGTTAAATGAGAATTAATCACAACTTTTTCTTGTAGACCAAAACTATAAAACACATACATTTAGTCTAACTTTGTGAAATTATTCTGTTTTTATGACTTACGGCGTGATTTCTTTAAGTCTTTATTAGTTTTATCCTTATCATGTTTTTCAATTCCAGGGGACTCTGGAGTATCATCTTCAGCAGCTTCATCAGACTCCACTGTCTGTAATGAAATTAGTTGCAGTATCAAAATCCGTTTTCATACAATTTGTTTTCATCTTTCACGGGGAGGGGTGCTGTTGGCTGGCCCAGTTTTTTTTGCTCATCCCTATGTGTCCTTGAGGTGGTGGTGCTGAGCCATTTTCTTGAACCGCTGCGGCCCATTCAGATTTGGCATACCCACTGTGCAGTTACAGAGGGAGCTCCAGGATTTTAACTCAATAACAGTGAAGGAATGGCATTACAGTTCCAAGTCAGAATGCCGTGCAACTTGAAGGGAATTTGCAGGAGGTGTTCCCATGAATCTGCTACCCTTGTCATTCTAGTTGGAAGTGGTCACGGGTTTGGGAGGTGCTGCTGAAGGAGTCTTAAAGTTTCAGCAGTGTATCTTTGTAGATGGTACACACAAATGCCACTGTGTGTTGGTGGAGTGTGTATATGTTGAAGGTGATAGATGGGGTGCCAATCAAGAAGGCTACTTTCTTCTGGATGGTGTTGAGCTTCTCGAGTATTGTTGGATGCCGCACTCATATATACACGAGTGGAGAGCACACCATACCATTGCACTCCTGACTTGTGTCTTGTGGATGATGGATAGGTTTTGGGGAGTCAGGGAAAGAATTACTCTCTGCAGTATTCCCAGCTTCTGGCCTGTTCCTTTATCCACAATATTGTATGTCTAGTTCAGTTGAGTTTCTGGTCAATGGTAATCCTCCCAGGAGACTGATAGAGAGGAGGATTCAGTGATGATATTGCTATTGCATGACAAGAGGAAATCGTTGGATTCTCTCTTGTTGGAAATTGTCTATTATTTGCGAGGCATGAACATAACTTGCCACTTATCAGCCCAAGCCTGAATGTTCTCTAGATCTTGCTGCAGAGGCAAGGAATGCTTCAGTATCTGAGGAGTTGCAAATTGTGAACTATCAGCGAACATCCCCACTTTTGATGGAGGGAAGGTCACCGATGAAGCAGCTGAAGTTGGTTGGGCCTAGGACACTGCCCTGAGGAACTCCTGCAATGATGTTGTGGGACTGAGGAGATTGACCTCCAACAACCCGAACCATCTTCCTTTGTGTTAGGTGTATTGCATCCCGTGTATGTTGTGAAGCATTTATCAGTGAATCAGTAAAAGCAAGAGAAATTAGTGTGTCAAAAACGAAGAGGTGGAAATCAAAATGTTCAAACTGAATACACACCTGATTGCCAATAGTCTCCTCAAGAGCTTTATACCATTCATTGATGAGATTGTCATTGTCCAGCTGAATTAGTAATTCTGTTCCTTGACGTGTTTTGAGCTGGAAAACAGCAAGATTTTGAAAAATAAACGTAGGATCACATTTATTCATAACCATCCTATCACTTGCAATACTAATTCTGTGTACAGCTTAGACTGTCTTGTGCTCTACAATTTAAGCCTAACATATGTAACTCTAACGACTGTTTGAATTCTGGTCAATTACATTACATTTCAGTAGAGCACCATCTCTCACTGGTGTCACCAATTATTACTTCAACATTAATATCCGACAATTCTCTGGGCCCAGAATTCGCATTAACAAATCAGTAAGCCTAATTTACATAAATATATTATGCATTTCAATTTTATGTTTTGACCAATGATAAGCTTCTATGGAGTTCTGAAATCTTTTTAGTAAGTTAAAGTTCATAAAAGTTTCAAAATTTTAGGCAAGTGTCAATCTGGCTCATTTTAAGAAAATCACTGATGGAATACTGGAGGAGGTAGGTTGCTTGCCATTTTAGTTGGGGATGTTGGTATAACAAGCAAAATCTGTGACCATCAGTAAAGAATAATTGGATGCACTTCTGTTGATATATTCCACAATTTATATCACAAGTGCAAATGCAAGCTTTATTCCCAATAAAGTCTCAAGATACAAATGTTGCCACCATTGTCAAATTCTAACTGCGGAAACCATCAAGACAACAAAACTAATTTCTGAAACAGGTTACAGCCAATTTAAAGCAAACAGCAAATTAACAAACTTACAATCCATTAGTTTTTAAAATTAGAGTCAATTTGTAAAATTTGTGTCAGCTTCTCTACCATACACAGCGCACTGAGATCACCAACTGTTATCCCTTCTTGAAATCCAGATTTCAATCTTGTTCCCCTGCTAATCCAGGGTTTCAAAATCCATTTCCTTGTATTCAAAGGAATACATGCATCAAAATGCCTCTGGCTGAAGGCAGCATTTGAATGTTGTGCTTTCTTTGGGAAAACCAGAACAGAAAACACATTAATTAATTAATTCTGGGTTTGTATATAATGAAATTGAAGCTTTGTTAATTTCTCAGTATGGAATACTCTGCTGTTCTCCTCTCAATCGGCTAGTTTACCTCGAAGTTTCTGCCTTTTTTTCCTGAAGGCCCTTGTTAAATGGCAGTTGAATTAACATATCCATCATTTAGTTTTACAGAACAGGTGATGCTGCCTCTGGGGCATTTCTGGAAACTATCAGTTCAAGAAATGATAGCTGCTTTGAACATTACAAGGGACTAGGTTTCATGTTACAAATTTGATGACGAACATCAATGCAATTGATACGAAGTTTGTTGCATCAATCATTAAGCTAAACCATTCTATCCCCGACAGAAAGGAGCACCTTACATTGACTTGGTTTATAACTCAACATCTCATTTGGTATATTAGATATAGTGGTGTTTGAGTGAGACAGCCAATTTCTAAGTCATGCTCTCAATCCACTGGGCACTGAGGCTGACACCAAAATTATTTCATACAATAAGGAAAGGAAACTTTCATTTGCCAATTTGGTGTGGATTAAAATCTCAGATCCCAGAGTCGTCCATCTGAGGGCCGTGTAACTCGTCTGACAAGTCTTTAGAAACTAACCAAAACTGAGCACTGGGGAAAGTAATCAGGGAAGTACTGAAAAACACCTAAGAATAGCAGAAAATGTAACTAATCTGGGTTTGCACCACATCCCTTGATTGTTATCATATAATAAAATACATTACTCTAAAAAGTTAGTGAGTAGCAACGAATAATGCAACAAAGCATTGATTAGGTGCTTAGAACATGGAACATACAAACTGCATTGATAAACTAAAAGATTTACCTCAATCACATTCTTCTTACTGGATTTGTCTTTTGAAGCCCACTCTAATGCAGCTCCTTTCAGATCCACAGTGAACTCAGGTTTGGATTGGTTGCCACCAAATTTCTAAAATGTCAAAAATTGAAATTGTAAACGTTCACTTGAATTATAACCAATAACTATTAAAACATGAATTTGTTTATATTTTGATCAATCTTGTCTCCTCTCTTTCTGATGTCATGGACCTCTTCACAAGGTAGCATTTTCTAGGTGTTGGTCTCTCAAGTATTTTCCAAACTATCCATCTTACACTTTAGAACCTGACTTCTGCACAACATTATAATTGAACTAGGCCTCATCAATATGTACACTTCAAACAATACATTCTGGATAGTGATATCATCTCCAGTCAAAATGGCTCAATTAGGGGCATGGAATTGCCAAAAAACAATGAGAAAATACTTACCAACATGAATCAATGAGTTTGAAATGAAATGTTAAACCTGTTTCCAAAGTTCCACCAACGTCTTCCGATATCATGTTTATGATCATTATAATAGAAATTTTATGGAGCTGCAATGGTATAATTTTCACCCATATTGATTCTGGGAATTCCAGGATCAATCTGCCCTATTAAAAACTTATTTTCCATAAAACAATTACTTGCATATAACTTTTAACTACACTAAAACTGAATATTTAATATATAGTTCAAAATGCACCACTGTGACCTACAGGATTTGAATTCTATCAAATATGTATTCCTCACTACAACTCAAGTGATTGTTTAATTACATATTTTTAGATCATATTTTAAGATAATTTCAAACTCTATACATAAATACGGCCTGATGTAATTTCACTAGGGAATGACTAGTCATTATAAGACCCTTGTCAGACCCCATTTGGAGTACTGTACGCAGTTCTGGTCACCTCACTGCAAGAAGGATGTGGAAGCTATTGAGAGGGTGCACAGGAGATTTACAAGGACGTTGCCTGGATTGGGAGGCATGCCTTATGAAGATAGGTTGAGGGAGCTGGGTCTCTTCTCCCTGGAGAGACGAAAGTTGAGAGGCGACCTGATAGAGGTTTATAAAACGTTGAGAGGAATAGATAGGGTGGATTCTCAGAGGCTATTTCCCAGGGCTGAAATGGTCACTACGAGAAGACACAGGTTTAAGGTGCTGGGAAGCAAGTACAGAGGAGATGTTAGGGGTAAGTTTTTCACTCAGAGGGTGGTGACTGAGTGGAATCAGCTGCCATCAGTGGTGGTAGAGGCGAACTCGCTGGGGTCTTTTAAAAGACTTCTGGATGAGTATATGGGATTTAATGGGATTGGGAGTTACAGATAGTTCTATGGCTTGGTAGGTATGGATGTGATTGGCGCAACTTGTGGGCCGAAGGGCCTGTTTGTGCTGTAGAGTTCTATGTTCTATAAGGCAGGCAGTGGTGGCCGATATGAATGATAGGGTTGGGACTCTAGTTTATTTTTTAAATTATACCCTGGATAAATGCTCACTTCTCGAAAAAGCACTAGCGATCATTGAATAAGAAGAAAAAAAACGAAGCGTCACAATATATGCAAACAATGACATTAGAGCCAGAATCCATGAGCGAATCCAAAACTTCATCTGGAAAATTTTGAAACCATCGTATACAAGTTAACATGTACCTGGCTCAGGACTTTGACTCAACAACAATGAGAGAAAGGTGGTCTATGTCCATATTAGGTTGATTTGTGACTTGGAGGAATTAGGTGATTGCTTTTTCCTGAATGTTGTTGTTCTTGTTTTACTGGGTGGAGGTGGTGGACTAGGAGCTGCTGTTGAAGTATCCATGGTAAGTTGCTGAAGTGCTTCCTGTAAATCATGCATATTGCAGCCATTGGTGATGGAGGGGGTGGATATCCAGTACTCAAAACACTAAACAAACAGACAGCTCCAAGCTGAGTTTTATAGCTGCAGCCATTGAACAAGTGGTGAGTATTACATCACACCCAAGTTTGTGCCTTCTTATTGATGGTGTAAAGGGTTTGTTGGGTCAGAAAATGAGTTCACTTTCAGGATATTGAACCTTTGGCCTGCTCCTTAGCATGGTGTCGATGTGACTGATGACAGCCGTTCTTCCAAAGATGTTTGTGGTGTAGTGGTCAGTAATGAAGTTTTGTGATGGAACAGCTTTCTTGTTGGGAGTTATTGCTTGGCATTTGTGTGGCAAAAACATTACCTATCATTTATCAGGAAATTTGTTGTCCAGATTCTGCTACAGGCTGACATAAGTTGCTTTACTATTCAAAGATTTGTAAATGTTGAAATACTAGTATTGGCTAAAATGCTTATTTCTTGTCTTTATGACAAAGGGAATCATTGATAAATTATGGCGTGTGTCAAAGCTGCTGCCCTGAGGAACTCCTACAATAATGTCCTGGGGCTGTGATCATTGGCTTCTGACATTCAAAATTATCCTAGTTTATGTTAGCTATGAATCAAGCCACTGATTGGTTTGCCACTAGCCTCAATTTTGTTAAGTCTCATTGGTGCCATAATTACTCAAATGCTGTCTTTATGATGTAAGGATAACCTTTCTCACCTCTCCCTGGCACTCACTCTTACATCCATGTTTGGATCTAGACTGTAATGGGCTTTGGAGCTGAACGGTTCTGGTGAAACAAAAACAGCATCATGGAGAATCACTGAATATTAGGATTTTTTTTATTTCATAGGTTATCGGTCTTGCTGGCAAGGTGTTGCCCATCCCCAATTGCCCTGGAGAAGGTGACGGTGAGCTTCCTTTTTGAGTCACTGCAGTAAACATGGCAAATCTTTTGACTTTTCTGCTTAGTAAAACTAGGGGACTTATTAGGCCATTTCAGAGGGTAATCAAGAGTCAACCACATGGCTGTGGGTTTGGAGTTACATATGGACTTGGCTAGATAAAAATGCCAGATTCTTTAGAAGACACAAGTGCATTTGATAAATTTTTGCAACAATACGTGATGGTTTAATGGTCAGCATTATTGGGACTCACTTTCATAGAATCATAGAAGCCTACAGTGCACAAAGAGGCCCTTCAGCCCATTGAGTCTGCACCGAACACAATCCCACCCAGGCCCTACCCCACATCCCTACATACTTTACCCACTAATCCCTCTAACCTACGCATCCCTGGACACTAAGGGGCAATTTCTTAGTATGGCCAATCAACCTAACCTGCACATCTTTGGATTGTGGGAGGAAACCAGAGCACCTGGAGGAAACCCATGCAGACACGGGAAGAGCGTGCAAACTCCACATAGACAGCGACCCAAGCCGGGAATTGAACCCAGGACCCTGGAGCTGTGAAGCAGCAGTGTTGACCACTGTGCTACTATGCCACCCAAATTTCAATTCAAGATTTTTAGTAATTGAATGTATTAATTCTGCTAGGATGGTATTTCACCCATATTCCAGGAGTATTAATCAAGGCCTTTGTATTACTTATCCAGTTACATTACCGCTAGGCCACCATCTCCCTGATGTGCAGAAATTGGCTGTGTTAAGTTTGTCAAGTTTTGGAGCTAAGACATACCTCAAGTTATCAGGCAGATGTCAGAGTGCCAGCTGCATTGTAAACTTAACTACATCTGGCATTTAGCCAAATTGACAGGATGCTGTAAAAGCCTGAAGCCTTTGGCCATGTCCAATGCACTCAGCACTTTGTAAAATCAAACTGACTTGTCACTTGCATCTGAGGATCATCCTTTTGACATTTTTGGCTGAAGATGCTTACAAACACCTCTCATTAATACAAGATTCTGCCACAATGGCTTGAGCTTCTAATTATTTTAGAACTAGTAATGACACTGGAACTTGTGTTACAAATGAGGCAAATCCGGCTAAATGGATGAAATAATCCCTTGTAGAAGGATAATATAGAAGGGACCCTTTGAAAAATCCTAGGTAGGGTTTTCTCCTTGGCAGGTGAATTATAGGTGGGAAATTTAATGGACAGTAGCATAGTGGTTATGTTGCAGGATTGGCAACCCCAGAGAATGGTTTGAAAATTTAATCTATTTGACCACACCTTACCAATATAGCTGTCGCACGTTCATCTGTGCACAACTGCATTTGTTGGTATGACGATTGCACAGTCCTTGTAGAGAGTAAGACTCGCTTTTGTGTACTGCAGCACGACCATCACACCATAAGAATGCCTTTTATAGTCCAGAACTGGGTATCCATCCGACACCAGCAGCAAAAAGACTGTACACCATCACAATGTGTAATCTCATGACTCAGCATATCCTTCACCCTCTCATCACCACCAAGCCAATGAGCTACACTGGGTGCAATGTGGATTGCAGAATGAAAGCAGCACCCAGCATTGCTTAATATGAGAAACCAATCTGATGAAACTACAGCACAAGGTGTGTTCATACTAAACAGTGAAAGAGACATGCTGTGGACATTAAGTGATCTCACAACCAGCAACTCATTCAAAGCCTAAAAATACTACTATATCCAGTCATGAATAGTGATAGATAATTAAGCAACTAATGGGAGGAGGAAGACCCATGAATATTCCCATCATCAATGACAGTGGAACCCAGCACCAAAGTCCTAAAGACAAGGCTGATACATATGCAACCATCTTCAGTCAGGAGTGCTGAAGCTCTGGTCCTTTTCAGTGTCCTAAGGTCCTCATAAATAGGTTTTCAGCCAATTTGATTCATTCTGCATGACAGGAAGAAACACTGAACACAGTAAACAACATTATAGCACATACACATAACATTGAAGGTTTGCACTCTAGAATTGGCCACATTTTTTAGTACAGGTACAGCACTGGCATCTGTGCCACAATGCAGAAAATTGCATATGTATATGTTGTCCATAAAAAGCAACACAAACCCAATCTACCCAATTACTGCCCACTCTTAAAAATAGCAAAGTCATAGAAGGGTCTTTCCAAATTTTACTTGCTCACCAATAACTTGCTGCAAATTGGTGTTTGATTTCAAGAAGAAATTAGAAATAGCTCGTGTGGCTAAAGGGATCAAGGGATATGGCTGGGGGGGGGGTGGAGGGGGAAGAATCTCAGACTGTGTCCCAACAAGACCACCCTACTCCAGGCTTCATTACACCCTTGGTCCGATCATGGATGCAAAATCTAAGTTCAAGAAGTGAGATGAGATTGACTGCCCTCGAAGGAACAATTGGAACAAATCTGGCAGAATTAGCTGAATCACAGAAGGTTAGGGGCAGCAGATGCATGGAAACACAATCATCTCCAAGTTTATCTTCAACTGGCTCAGCTATATGTCACCATTCCTCCATCTCACTAGCTCAAAATCCCAATCAAACATTACCCCCAGCATCTGAAAAACATCAACTTCTCAAGGGCTACCAGCATTGCCCCAACCCAAGAACGTTTTATTCTTAAAGGCACTTGGAGTTGCTTCTCATTGTTGGCCTTAAGTATCACTATTAACCTGAACTGGAATTGGTGCTTCAGAAGGTATGGGATATTAAGATGAGGTTTTGAAATAATGTTGGTGCCCTGAATTCCCTAAGCACTCTCTAAGATCTGATATTGGGCAGGAATGTATCAACTGCCAACCTAAAGTCTAGAAATGAACCCTCTTTATAGCTCTCAAAGTTTACAAACTGGCATTGAACTTTACTTGTTTGGTGTATCTTTCCTGAAATGCTCTTACAGAATATTTCCTTACTCAAGATTTTTTATTCAACTCAAAATCTGAAGTCCACTTTTCAAAAATGATTCCCAAGGTCACTTTCCATTGATAGGAATCTGATAATCAGACTTGCTTTTGGGTAAAAGTAATGTCTAACCAGTGTGCTGAATTTGGACCAATTTCCCTGTTCTGAATGCTGTATGGCATAAAGTGTTGTATGAGTTGCTCACTGAAAAGGCTCAACGGCATTCAATAGAGATTTTGAGACTGGAGAAGGGCTTAGACCAGAATGATAGAAAAAGTGTGATTTTTTTTTCCTTTCCATGACAAAGTAACAATTGCCAAGCAGAATAAACAAGATAAAATATAGCATCTACATTCCTACACTGTTGTTCTTTGTTTATGCAAAATTAGACTTCAGTATTCACTCTATTGTTTACTTTTACACTATTTTTATAACGAAGTTATATGTATTTTAAAGTTGGTTATTACAATCAACATAGATGGACAGCAACTCCAAAGCGAGTCATACTGCAAAAACCAGGTAGAATTTTTCAAGGCAATCACTCGTGGCTGAATACCATTAATGATCAACTTTGGCTTGATCTTGATCAGAATTCCAATCCGATGTTGATGAAGAATGTAGTACCACCAGAATTAACACAAATCTCTCCTACAGAACTATATCCTAAAACAGAGTACAGATTAGGACTAATGGCAGCCACAAAGTATTATGCATCCCCGTAAAAGATGGTAACATGACCATTTGTTTTTCTGCTGTGGAAGGAGACAAAAACTCAATTCCATTGTAATGTAATGATGTAGGCTTTGTAGTAAACTCTATATGCGCAAGTGATGTTAAAAGGCCCATTTATTAAAGCATTTTTCTAGAAATTGTAATATTGGAAAGTACAGCAAAGTTATTTAGACTGGTACCACAAAAGGCTTAAACATAGCAGAAGCAAGCAAGCAAGCAAAGCAGGTGAGATTCTCTAGCTAAGCACACCCCAAATTACTGCAGCCTATGACATGCTGATGAAATGTAGTTATGCGCTTTTAAATGTCACAGTGCATGCAGAAAGAACATACAGTGGCAGTTGGACAGTTTACATAGGTGACTGCAGGCCGACACTTGACAGCACTTTTCCACGTGGCAAGGAGAGAAAGCAGGAGCTCTGGAACTGAGCTCCAATGGTAGAATGACTTGGTGGAAAGAGGGAAGAAAAGTGAAATCACAAATGAAATGCACAACACAGTAGCAACAATATATTTTGCAGATATACAACCAAAATATCCACTGAGAATTTTTTGCAACAATGAATGATTTTCCAAACACTTAGGTGATAACTAAACCAAGACTTGTCCCACATTAGTTGTTATAGGTACAGTAATGCCAAATCTTTAAACTGTGCAATCTGTCAGCTACATATGTATAAACAGATCCTCTTCAATGTTACTTTGGCAAAACCAATTTTAAGAAAAAGCTCAACAAACTTACTATTGTCATATCAAGGGGAAGCTCTTACTTCAATTACGCAATAGGAAGGAAAATTAGTATCCAGTTCCCATTAGAAAAATAAACACATTTTCTCCTTGTGAGCAATCAATTAGGTTTGCCACATTGACGTAGATAGTTGTGTAAAGAATGAGGAAATTTCTGGCCCATTAGATTTGTTGGTACTACAGCATTGATGGATTTCATCTGATGTAAAGTAATAGTATCTTTTGCACTTACCTAAAAATTTTCTCAAACAAAATTCCCTCAAAACAAAAGTCTGTCTGCTTATTTTCCACAGTTCTAAACAAATTTACAGCTGATTGCTGTAACAGCTTTGTTTTCTGTAGCGTTATTCAGAATGTTTTGGATGAAATCTGGTGTGACTGGAAAGACTTGCGTGGCACTGGTGTCTACTTGGCTAGTTTGATTATGAATGAACTAATCCAAACCTCTTAATAACTTCCATTTATGTGATCTCTTCACTAGAGAAAAACATCCCAAAGCACTTCACAAACAATTAGGAAGGCTAGCAAAAGGCTGCTCAAGAAGTGGGTTTTAGGAGAGAGGAAGGTAGGTAGTGCAAGAGCTTTAGGGAGGCAATTCCAGAGTGTGCACCTTAAACAGTTGAAGGAATAGTGTAAACAGTGTGGTAATGGGCAGAAGAGGCCAGAGTCAGAGTCACAGGGATAGTGGCATAGATTAGGGTGGAGTTTAAAGGACGAAGAATATCGTAAAGACAGGATGAGGCAAGACACAAGGGCATGAATAGACTTAACGGTGATGTGAATCAGAAGTTTCCTCTGTGTGCACAGCTACTTCTTTCATGAAGCACCCACAAAATGAGCACTGGGAGATTTCCAAATTACCTGATCTGAAACCACTTAAAGTTAGGCTACCAATTTTAAGATTTACATTTTGATGGCAGGAATTTTTGTTTCAGTTTGAAGCAGTCCTAGTGTTTTGATCCAGCAATAGTGAAGGAATAGTGATATATTTCCAAGTCAGGATAGTGTGTGGTTTGGGGCATATAGAATCATAGAACCATACAGTGCAGAAGATGCCCTTCAACCCATCAAATCCATTCCGACACAAGAAACACCAGAATTCCCACCTAATCCCATCTGCCAGCAGTTGGCCTATAGAACTGAATGTTATGATGTGCAAGTGTTCATCTAGATACTTTTTACAGGGTGTGAGGTAACTCACCTCTTATCACCCTCCCAGACCTCTCACCACCTTCTGGGTAAAAACATTTTTCCTCACATCCTCCCCTAAACTTTCTGTCCCTCACCTTGAGCCTATGTCCCCTTGTAACTGACTCTTCAACTAAGGGGAACAGTTACTCCTTTTCCACTGTTCACGTCTCTCAATCTTGTACACCTTGATCAGTTCTCTCAGCTCCAATGAAAACAACCCAAGCTTACGCAACCTGTCTTTATAATTTAAATATTCCATCCCAGGCAGCATCCTGGTGAACGTCCTCAGAACCCTCCTCCCCCCTCCCCTCTGCCACGCCATGCAATCGCATCCTTCTGATAATGTGGCGAACAGAACTGCACATGGTACTCTAGCTGTGGCCTCACCAAAGTTCAATACAACTCCAACGTGACTTTGCTGCTTTTCTAATCTATATCGCGATTGATAAAGGCAAGTGTCCCACAGGTCTTTTTCACCACTTTACTAATACGCCCTTCCGCCTTCAGAGATCTTTGGACAAACGTGCCAAAGTCCCTTTGTTCCACAGAACTTCCTAGTGTCCTAACATTCATTAAGTACTTTCTTGTCAAATTACTCCTTTCAAAATGTATCACTTCATACTTTTCAGGGTTAAATTCCATCTCTACAATTAGTAAATAGGTGGTAAAGGAGGAGTTGTGCCCATTAAGAACCGAAGGGAGTTTACCTATGGAGACAGAGGGTATGGCTGAGTTATTAAATGAATACTTTGCATTGGTCTTTGCCAAAGAAAACGATAGACATCTGGAATAAGCTTCCTGTGAGGTTGGTGGAGGCAGAACAGGTTGAGAAAGCAATTAATAAAGTGCACAGTTTCTCGACTTATTTTAAAGCATCAGGGGTCTGGACAGAGTAGATAACAAGCAATTGTTTCCACTTGTGAAAGGATTGAGAATCAGAGGGCACAGATTTAAAGATAATTAGCAAAAAAACACCAGAGACATGAAGAAAAACATGTTTACGCAGCACGTAGTTAGGATCCAGAAAGCTATGCCTGAGAAGGCAGGTTTCACCGACGCAAGGGGGAATTAGATAATCTGAAAAGGATAAACGTGCAGCATTACAGGCAGAAAGCAGGGGATTGCTTCTCCAGAGAACTAGCACAGATATGGATGGTCCAAATGGTCTCCTTCTGTGCTGTAATAATTCTATCCTCATATATTACCCCCAACATTATCTTGTGTAGCAGCCTTGTAAGTGGCATCTGATCAAATGCTTTTTTGAAATTCAAATACACCATTTCTACTGGTTCCCCTTTATCCACCCTACTTGATATATTCTCAAAATAGCTATACCAAACTTGTCAAAAACAATGGAGACATAGTGGCATAGTGGTATAATTGTTGGACTCTTAATCCAGACACCTGGGTTCAAATCCCACCACAGCAAATGGCAATATTTGAATTTAATAAAAAATCTGGAATTAAAAATCTACAGATGACCATTAAACTACTGTCGATTATTGGAAAAAACAATCTGGTGCGCTATGTCCTTCTGGGAAGGGAATCTGCTGTCCTTACCCGATCTGGCTCACGTGACTCCTGATCCATACCAACGTGGTCGATTCTTAAATGCCCTCATGGGATGTGCAACAAATGCTGGTCCAGTCAATGACACCGGCATCCCATGAATGATTTTTTAAAATATTCCCTTTCATAATACTACAATGACTCTGTTTCATCGTATAATGATTTTCCTGCGACTACTTTTTCATAATGGGTTGCAACATTTTCTTGCTATCTCTCCCCTTTCTTGAAAAGGGGTATTGCAGTTGAATTTTGGCAATCCACTGGAACCATTTCAGAATCTAGGGAATTTTGGAAGATTGCAACTAATGCATCCACTGCCTCTGCAACTGCTCTTCAGACTTGGATGCAGGTCATCAGGTCCAAGGAACTGTCAGCATTTAAATCCATTAGCTTTCCTAGTAGTTTTTCTCCAGTAATAGTGACCGTTTTACATTTGCCTCTTAATTTTCTATTATTCTTGGAATGCTTTTTCTGTCTTCCACTGTGAGGACAGGTACAAAATACCTGTTCCACATCTCTTCCGTTTCTTTGTTTCCTATTAATTCCCCAGTCCTGTTCTCTAAAGGTACCAGTGCTTACTATAGCTACTCTTTTTCTTTTTATATACTTGTAGAAGCTTTACTTGTCTTTTTTTTGCTAGCTTACTTGCATACTCTAATTTCTCCTTTAAGTATTCCTTGGCCTGTTTCTAGTATTTATTTAGTTTAAGACACTAGCTTCAGACCCAGATTTCATCTTCAAACTGAATGTGAAGTTCTATCGTATACTGAACACTTGCTCAGAGGGTCCTTTACTCTGAGCTCATTAATTAATCCTGTTCATTACCTCCTGCCAGCTCAAAAGAAGCTTGTTTCCTTGTTGGCTCCAGAATGTATTGTTCTAAGGAACTGTCCTGAATATACACTATGCACTCATCCTCCAGAGTACCTTGATCAATTTAATGCATCTAATCTATATGATGATTGAAACCGTCCACAATTATTGCATACAATATCTTTCCTGCAAACATTTATTATTTATTGATTTATAATCTGTCCTGTGGCATAGTCACTGTTGGGGAGTGTATAAACGACACCCTTTAGTGACTTTCCAATACATTTTTTCATTCAAACTTATTCCATTTTATCTACCAAGCCAAGATGATTTCATAACACTGTACAGTTCTCATCGTTTATTAACAGCTCACCAACTCCCTTTCCTTTCTTCCCATCTTTTAGGAATGTCAAAAACCCCTCGAATATTCAGTTCTCAACCTTGGTCATCTTGCAACCACATCTCTAATTGCCATCATATTCATTTATTTTGATTTGAGCTACAAATTCATGCATCTTGTTATAAATGCTACTTGCATTCAGATAAAGACGTAGTAATTTTGCCTATTATTTTCTCTATTCTGACCTTATTGTTGCTGCACTTTTGTGTGTGTATGCTCTGCTCCTTTCTGTCACGCTGTGGTGATCGTTACTTGCATTAGCTACCCTGCACTATTGTCTTGTTCTTTGCCATTAACTTTCCAGATCTCTCATGTAAGCCCTAGGAAATGGATATATTGCAAAGGGATGGTGGGTCAATTTTGAGGGCAACGATGAAGTTCTTTGCAACTGAAAGGAAACCTCAACATGCAGTCTCTTTCGTTATGCCTAGGTACAACTGATGCATGTAGTCTTCTCTCTCTCTTCTCCTCGTCCTCCTCCTCCCAAGAATCTCAGGAAATAGCAGCCTTCATGATAGCAAGGCCATGGAAGATGCAAGACATGAATACAAAGAGGGCGTCTGCAGTGTTATGTAAAGATCCCCATAGGTGATTCAGGCAGTCACGTCTCTGCTTTAGCAGACTCATGGCTTGCTCTACAGTGTTAGCGTGGATACATTCTGACCTGCATGGTGGGATGATGGAAGGGGGTCAGGGGCCACGCCTGGAGGAGATGTTCCCCCACCTCAAAGCAACAATTTTGTTGTTTGTCCTGCAGGCCCAAGCTCCATCAGTGGCACTGACTGTTGAAGGGTGAAAACATATTTTAGCTTCCAGGGAAGTAGCTACTCACTATTGAGAACAACAGCCATGAATGTGCGATTTGTGGAGCACGACAACACTACAGTAAGCTCTCAATATTAATGAATTCACTTGCCCTTATTGTGGTCTTCCTTCATCAGGGAAAAGAGAACGAAATCTCCTTGTGGCTTGTGGGGGACCTTATTTATGTTGCTGGTTGCTGCCTGAAAGGAATTGACTGCACAGAAGGAAGCAACAATGGTGATCTTCACTGGTACTGGGAAGGCCAGGTCTTACTGAAGTAAGTGACAAAACCATCTTCTTACTCAAGTGAAGCATTGAAGGACTGCTTCTTGCTCATTCCAATGTAGGCACGTTATGCCATCTTGGGGTATGATCTACTCAAAAAAAAATTTATTTTCCTCCAACCTGACAAAGGCTCCCCTCTTCCTCTTCTTCTCTGCTGGTTTTGTTGCTGCTGCAGAGCAACTGGCCCTGCATTACCTGCCTCTATATTTATCAAAGGCTACGCAATTCTCTCAGCCTGTGGTCAGCAGAAACCTTCATAATTCCCCAGCAATTCACGACAATGCTTTCACCAACCTGGAACATAAGTCAAAAGCGTGTCAGCTGAAATTTTTTGGATGGCACTTTAAATAGCCCCAGAGCCAGGCCCATCGTTGTTGTTTCAGGGTAAATTAGAAACACAATCCCTGCACATTCATTTGCCAATATTTACATTTGTGCACAGCATTAGCTTGTTGATTGTGATATCGCGCTGTTCAATGCACAAAGGGTGCTCCTGAGTGTGTCACTTCTGTCACCTGACACCGCACAATGTTCCCATGCCAATAACAAGTCTATCTAAAACTGACATGCAACTGAACCGCAATGCTACAGTCATTCAGTATCGTTTTGGAAGCAATTCCTTCTTGTATGAGAAACAAATCTTAAGCAAGAGGCCATATTATGCTTGGATGAAAGTGGCCATTACTAACAACAAAGTCTGGTTAAGCTCAACAGTAGGCAATTTTGATAACCATAGAAGAATCTCTCCATAAATTTCTTGATATCCATGAAAAAAAAATTTCAAGTTCTCTCTCATTACTTTAAACTGTCCTGGTATCAACTATGTGATTTTTCACTCTATTCTTCCCATATTCTTTCTGAATGAAAGATTTAAAACAGCAAGTTGTTCAACTATGCTCGAATCATTGCTTTGTACAAATGTATGTGCCTTGCTCTAATTGAAACATAGGTCACACTAAAAATGTACAGAACCTTACTCAAACCATTCTCAGTAAGTGGGCATGTCTTTGATCACCATATTCAAAAAGATATATAGGAGCATTGGAAAAAGTCTAAAAAAAATTTATAAAGATAAAACCAGAAGTTATAACTGTCAGAAAAGGCTGAACAGGTTGTGTCGTTTTTCTAGAAAAGTGAAAGTTTGGGGATGACCTAGTAGAAGTCTTAAAAATAATGAAGGGGGTATTATAGAGTAAGTGGAGAAAAGGTGTTTCTTCTTGTGGAAGAGAAGACATGACTAATGATAGTCGCTAATAAATCACAACAAGGAATTCATGAAAAATCTCTGATCAATAATGTTTCAGTGTGGAACTTGTTACCACACAGACTAGTCGAGATGAACAGTACAGATGCACTTAAGGGGAAGAAACAAGTAAGAGAATATGCTCACATGAAGTAGGATAGTGGGAGTCTTGTCAGGAGCATAAACAGCACACACTAATTGGGAAGAACTGACCATTCCTGTGCTGTATATTCTATGTAATGTCCAATGCTCTTAAGTACAAAACTCAGGCTTGCCAAGGCCTTGCATTCTCTATGTTTCTGCCTCCTTAGATTTCTGATCCTGTAATCTGAGTTTTACCATTTTTTATTACCATAATTACTTTACATAGACACTTTTTCAGAAATTTAAAGCTTTATATTTTTCTGTGTCAAATTGCAACTCCCAAATTCTGCATTTTTTCTTAGCTTGTCATGACTCAGTTTTGGGAAT
The DNA here is from genome assembly GCF_965287045.1 of Carcharhinus amblyrhynchos. Classification (NCBI taxonomy): domain Eukaryota; kingdom Metazoa; phylum Chordata; class Chondrichthyes; order Carcharhiniformes; family Carcharhinidae; genus Carcharhinus; species Carcharhinus amblyrhynchos. The sequence continues at coordinate 119,884,382 of NC_137325.1, forward strand.
CATAAGTAAACTTCAAACTTCCAAAATGGAAAATAGAAGTCGCCCCAGTACCAATGCCTGGGACACAATGTTATCTACACCCTACCAATCTGGCTAAAAAAAAAACACCATTTAAAATTGCACATGGATAAAACACTATACTTTCATCCAAGTGTATGAAACAATTTTGTGTGGTTTTATTGATTTAAAATCAAAAGAAATGGCAATGGAATCATACACATGGTTCCCCAATTATTTTCTCAAAAGCTAAAAAAAATTCTAGGGATAAGTATTTCCATATTTGCAAGGTATAGATATATTACAGAACTCCTTGGTGGAATCCTAATTGTTTGTTTTCTCAGAGTAATAAAAAAAGCATAATTCTAGGAACATAAATTTAGGGGAACCTTCTTGCATTTTTCGTTTTCTGGTCCTTGGGCAGGTATGCTAAGTCTGTAAATAGATTTATTTAAAAATTTAAAACAATTTCAAAAGAAAATAATTGCAGCCTCTGGGATACAAAGGAAAAAAATAGCTGTGACCACTTCAAAATATGCTTATTCATACCAATTTACAATAATTTTCCTTCTTATTTCACTTTAGATTTTTACAGTTTGATCTGAGAATGCTTTAGTACAAGTTAAATGTAATTGTAGCATGATAGGGCAAGGTTAAATTAAACAAAACATATTGGTGACATGAGACATATGGTGATGTAAACGCACTGCATAGCTTCAGAAAATATTGCAATTTTAGATTTCATTTTGTCCTTACAAAATGTCAAAGCTTCACACAATGAGCTACTTTTGAAATGCAGTGCCTATCATTACATAGATAATTGCTACAAACATTCTGTTCTAGTCTCATCCCACAAACAGCAACAATATGAATGACTGTCAATCTGTTTTGTGATGGTATTGACTGACTGTTGATCCAATACCGATCATTTAATATACTTAAGAGTATCTCCACATATGCAAACATACTGTTCAGTAAAAATTAACATATTAGTGGAAGTACAGGTGTGCCATGTACAGTTAACAGGTGTTAGGAAAATAAAGGTAGTCTTAAGGAATTTATATTTGTAAACGTTATACATAAAGATGTCATCTTACATCAGTTTATTTTATTGTGTGTATCTTTGGAAGGGTAAAACCTATAGTCAGATTCATAAAAGGCAAAGGTCTTTATATATGTGTAGGGCTTGGTTTCATATTGTGCTTAAAAGGGCTACAGTGTGAAGAGTAAATTAGCTAGCAATGGTCGCTTAGCAACTGGGGCTTCATAAGGTAGAGAAGCTTTTAAGTTTTAATTTAGAACATTTGATTGCAGTTGGAGATAGGTACTGAGAGGCAATTTTAGCTCTGCTAGGAGCAGTTGATTTTAGAAGGTTAAAGAGGGAATGTATCTCTCAATTTTGCTAGAAAAGCCATACTATGGTCAAGAAAACAGACGTCTAGTTAGTTAAGGAAAAGACAGAAATGATGAGAAGTTTCCAAGAGGTATGGAGTTAACAGAATAGAGAAAACTGGGGACCAGAACACAATCAATGTGGGCATTGCTGGCTGGGTCAACATTTGTTGTCCATTTATTACCCAATTCAGAGCGCATTGTAGAGGCAATCGCATGGCTGCTGACCTGGAGTCACAAATAGGCTGGACCAGACCAGCTAAGGACAGCAGATTGGTTTTTAACGACAATGGTTTTATGGTCACCATTAAAATTTAAATCCATTTTTGTTTTAATCAAATTCAAATTTCACCATCTGGGATAGGATTTGAACCTGGAACCCCAGATCTTACTCTGGGTCCCTGGCTTACTTGCCCAGTGACAATACCACTATGCCACTGAGTACTGTTCAGTAAGTCACAGGGAGTTGAAAAGGCATTAAGCCATGAGAGACCAGTAAGGTTTCTGTTGTAGGGCTAAGGTTTGAGAAGTGGATTGAGATGTTAAATTCTCTGTGGACCTGAACAGGCACTGGTGTGGGGCAAATTTGGGATTTTCACAGTAACTTCATTAAGCCTGCTTGTGACACTAATAAATAAAAATTAAATTACCAAAGTTCGGGAGACATTATTTGATATGATTGTGGAAATAGGTGGTTGGATCTCTGAACTTATGTAGAAGCCTTTTGAGACAAAGGAAAATTGAAGTGAGAGGTGGAAAACCTAAATGTGAACCCTTGATGGAAGCAGTAGAGAGAGCGAAAGCATTAATTGAAATAAGACTGAAAGTGTGACTTTCAAAAGGGGAATTTTAAATCATCCGTGGGGGAGCCAGAGTTCAGTGATACAAGGTGGTAGAATAATTATTTGGGGGGACCCTGAGGAGAAATCCATAGGTATTCATTTAGGTTCAGAGAGGAGTGTGCTGTACCGCTGTCATCTTATGAGACCATTGTAGCTTAAGATGCATCTTGTAATCCACATTAATCTTAACGTGTGGGGAACTGGTGAGCTAAGGCGGGGGTAAAGGTCTATTGTACTATAATCCAATATACGTTTAATAGTTTTGTCGTTAAAACTAATTAGCAGTCCTGAGACTCTGTTCGTCAACATTTTATTAAAAAAGTTAGTGTTTTGAGCCACGGGTCCATTCTGCGAACTTCCCCTCTAATTATATCATCAGCTAGGAACGTAACACATGTCTGAGCTAGTAAAATATGCACTTTTTTTATTTATGAAAAACGGTATCAAACATTCTTTTAAATATTTTCCACTTTCACTACTGCCCTGCACCAAAGCAAATAAAGTATAATAGGTATATAAAAGGAATACAATCAAGCCCTTAGCTGTGCAATAAGACATCACCTACCAAACCCTCCTCACTAGTATGACAACACAAAAGACCAGCAATAGCTCAATCTGGGTAGCAGTTCCAACTGAAGTGATATGATGATTACCATTTATAATTTAAAACTAATTTCTGATTAGTATTTTGACTATCTTCTCAATGCTAATTACATGAAGGTAAGATAATGCTAGATTTATTTTACTTGCAAAAGGACCACATAATAATGCATATTTCAGGAATGTGAATGAAAATTCCAGAAAACTGCAAAGAATTATTACTTTACTGCTGAACCCATTGGGCACAACTAATGAAAAATTAATAACACCCATCTTTTAACAACTTGCATCACTGCATAAAATTGCACATTTTAAAAGATTTTTTAAAAAGATAAATTATAAATTGCAATACAATGTACCTGCTTATATTTATGCATCAAATTGTCAAAAAGAAATGTCCATTTAAGAGTTGGATATAGGTATTTGCATTCACTAACTTGTGATTTTCAAGAATCCATGGTTGAGAATGACAGGTGATCTCACGTGCTTATACTATAATGCATCAATGTTGCATACCATCATTCCTGTTATTGGGCCGTGATCTAAATAGTTCATATACACTGCAATAAAATTTACTCTGAGCATCATTACTGTAGTGGAAGGACAATGTGTATGTACTACATTATAAAGCATGTTAGAAATATTTATTACCCAGCCACTTCCACTGCCTTGATTTTTGGCAAATAGCAGAGATGACCCTTGCAAGACTGTCCAAGATGATGTCCAATTCTTTCTATAAGTAAGTTTGTTAAAACACACCCATTAAAATACAGAGAATTACTGTGACAACATATATTTAAATAGCATATATTTCAACCATACATACTCTAAGCATAATTTTAATAACTTCCTTTGAATTATAAATACATATTAATTTTACAGTTATATTTACACAGAATCAAATTAATAATTACTAAGCTAAAGACATAAAATAGTGAATAATCATTTTTATTCATCTTCAAGTAGTTGTAATATTTCAATTTCTGATATAAAACTATTAGAACATAAGAACATAAGAAATAGGAGCAGGAGTAGGCCATATAGCCCTTCGAGCCTGCCCCGCCATTCAATAAGACCATGGCTGATCTGTCGTGGCTCAGTTCCACATTCCCACCCTCTCCCCATAACCCTTAATCCCCTCTCTTATCAAAAACCCATCAACCCGCGTCTTAAAAATATTTAGCGAGGTAGCCTCCACCACTTCAACGGGCAGAGAATTCCAGAGATTCACCACCCTTTGAGTGAAGAAGTTCCTCCTCAACTCCGTTCTAAACCGCCCCCCTTTTATCTTGAGGCTGTGCCCCCTAGTCCTACTATCCTTTCTGAGCGGGAAGGGTCTCTCCACCTCTATCCTATCCATCCCATTCATCATCTTATACGTCTCAATGAGATCTCCCCTCATTCTTCTAAACTCTAACGAGTACAAGCCTAATTTATTCAGCCTCTCCTCATAGCTCAACCCCCTCAACTCCGGCATCAGCCTAGTAAACCTCCTCTGCACTCCCTCCAAGGCCAAAATATCTTTGCATAAGTACGGCGCCCAAAACTGCACACAGTACTCCAGCTGCGGCCTCACCAATGCCCTATACAGCCGCAGCAAGACCTCCCTACTTTTATATTCAATCCCCCTTGCTATGAAGGCCAGCATCCCATTCGCCTTCCTGCCCACCTGCTGCACCTGCAAGCTGGGTTTTTGTGACTCATGCACAAGGACCCCGAGGTCCCTCTGCACCGTCGCCTGCTGCAGTTTTTTGCCACGTAAGTAATAATCCTTCCTACCATTATTGTACCTCCTCGTATAATTATAATGTTATGCCTAGAATTGTGATGCTACTACCTCTTCAGTCATGTTTCAGAAACTGTGAGCACTATCCTTGTAATTAATTAAATCCCACAACCACGTCTGTACCATTTCTGGTTTAACTGTTCAACTGAAAACGAGAGTTTGGTTCTATCAAGAGAAGCTTTGCAAATGGCATGACAATTCTCAAGCTCTTGGGCATTACATTTCAATCTCATTTGCATCCTCAATCCCAACTTCAGCCATTCAAGATAATGGCTGTTCACAGGCTACACAGTGTGAGCTTCTGTCACTCCGATACGTGACCCAACATCCTGTTATCACTGCAGCTGCACTCTCAGCACTATTCCTTCCCACTTTGGGTTCCATCAACAATCCTGAGTTTGCACCTCTATGAAACAAAATCCCAATTGTGATTTTCTGCTTAGAGAAAAAACAAGATCTTTTTTGATAATGGAGCAAGGGGGCAGGAGGAGAGACACAGAGAGACATTCCAGATGGGAAACTACTTCTGCTCCTTGTAGTCCATAGGCAATGCTCTAAACCCTCTAGAAAACGAGGTCTCCATGGATTTAAAAAAATCCTATTAGAGGGAAGGTATGTAACCTTCTGAAAGGCTTTTTGCTGGCAGGCTTGCCTGTTAACAGCTGTTTAGTCACCTTTGACTCATCACCAATAAATCTGCAAACGGATGTGTTGAAGGTCAGTTTGACAATATAAATTTTCTTCTTCTAATCTTTCCACCCATCCTTTGGAGTTCAAATTTTTAATTGAAATTGTCTTTGAGGTACACATTTTCAACAACATCTTCTTTAGAAAGTGGCAAACAGACCATTAATTTAAAATGTCATAACTGAAAATTGGCTCGTTGAGTCAGGTAACAAATTGGAAACATGTTATCCTCTGATGCATAATCAGTTTTTCATTAAAATGTCATATTTACCATTGGAGTGGAAAACATTAAAGTATTTGAATTTTCATACAAGTTGCCTGAGTCTTGTGTACGCACCTGACTTTTTTGCCATTCTCTGTGATCTTTGTTACGTTAAGTAATCCATATTTTTCAGAAACCTGCAAATTTAGTGAAAGACAAGTTTGTTTGGCGTTGCAAGACACAATAACATTTTACCTACCACAGACGTTAAACTAACCGCCCTATAATTCCCCGCCTTTTGCCTGGCACCCTTCTTAAACAACGGCGTAACATTAGCTGTTTTCCAATCTTCCGGCACTTCCCCGGAATCCAGTGACGTCTGGAAAATAACCACCAAGGCATCCACTATAACCTCCGCCATTTCTTTCAGAACCCTCGGATGCATTCCATCCGGTCCTGGGGACTTGTCCACAATCAGCCCCCTCCAGTCTGTCGAGCACCGCCTCTCTAGTAACAGTAATGTCATTAAGACCCTCCAGTCCTACCACCTTTCCATCGCTAACACCCGGCAAATTATTCACGTCCTCCTCCGTGAAGACAGAAACAAAAAAGTTATTCAAGACCTTAGCCATATCCCCATCCCCTACCACTAGGTCCCCTTTCTCATCCTCTAAAGGACCAACGTTCACCCTAGCCAGCCTCTTCCTTTTTACACATTTATAAAAACTCTTGCTATCCTTTTTTATATTAAGTGCTAGCCCAGCTTCCTAGCTTCTCCTACCCTCCTTTATCAACTTCTCTGTCAATCTTTGTTGACATTTAAACCTTTCCCAATCTTCTTCTCGCCCACTGCTCTTAGCTACTCTAAATTCCTCCGCTTTTAATTTAACACGTTCCTTCACCTCCTTCGTTATCCACGGCTTATTACCTCTCCTCCTACGGTCCTTTTTGACCATCGGAATAAATTTCTGCTGAGCACCAAGAAAGATCTCCTTAAAGATCCTCCACTGCTCCTCAGCAGACCTACCTTCCAACGCGCTCCCCCAGTCCACATTCGCCAATTCTTCTCTCATCCTACCATACTCCCCTCTATTCAAACAAAGGACGCGTGTCCGGGAACCCACTTTCTCCTCCTCCATCTGCACCAGAAACTCCACCATACAATGATCACTCTCTCCAAGAGGATCCTTCACCGCAAGGTCCCTAATTCTACCCGCCTCATTACATAGCACCAGATCCAAGATAGCTTGCTCCCTCGTCGGCTCCAACATACACTGTTCAAGGAAATTATCCCGGCAGCATTCCAAGAACTCCTCCTCGAGCCCACCTCGTCCAACATGGGTCGACCAATCAATATGCAGATTGAAATCCCCCATAACTACGGCTGTCCCATTCCTGCACGCCGCACTTATTTGCGCGTTAACAGCCCACCCCACCTCCAGATCATTATTCGGGGGCCTATAGACGACACCCACCAGCATCTTCCTCCCTTTGCTGTTCCTAATCTCCACCCACAACGATTCCACTTTCTGCTCTTTGGCTCCGATATCATCCCTTGCTACCACCTTGATACTATCCTTAATCAGCAGAGCTACGCCACCCCCTCTTTCCTCCTGCCTATCCTTCCTAAACACTTGATGGCCCTGTACATTCATCTCCCAGTCCCTGTCACCTTGCAGCCACGTCTCTGTAATGGCCACCAGATCGTATCCATTTGTGTTGATCTGCGCCACCAGCTCATCCACTTTATTCCGAATGCTTCGTGCATTCAGATAAAGCGCTTTCATCCCAGCCTTCACCTGGACCCTATTTGCCGTAACGCCACCAATTGGGACATCCTCGGCCTCTTCCCTTACCTGTACCCTATCCTTAACTTTAGACCTCGTAACGTCACCTACCCTCGCACCCTCCCCCCCCCTAATTAGTTTAAAGCCCTGTCTACAGTCCTCTTTACTCGATTCGCCAGCACTCTGGTCCCAGCACGGTTCAGACCAACCCCATCCCGCCCGAACAAGTCCCACCTACCCCAATACTGGTGCCAATGCCCCATAAATTCGAACCCATTCCTCCCACACCAATCCCTGAGCCACCCATTCACTTCCTTTATCCTGTCAACCCTACGCCCGTCTGCACTCGGTTCAGGCAGTAGCCCAGAGACGACCACCTTGTCGGTTCTACTTTTTAATTCCATTCCCAGCTTCTCATACTCCCTCCCCAGATCCTCAGTCCGCACTTTGCCTACGTCGCCGGCACCCACATGTACTACAACGACCGGGTTCTCACCCTCCCACTCCAGATTCCTCTGCAGCCCAGCTGCGACATCCTGTACCCGAGCACCAGGCAGACAACACACCCTTCTGTGCACTTTGTCATTGTGACAAAGGACAGTGTCAATACCCTTCACCCCACTATCCCCAATCACTACTACGTTCCTTTTCCCCTTCTCTTTGCCTATGTCCTGCTGCATCACTGTACCGTGTGCAGTTTGCTCACCAACCTCACCTACCTCGTCCTCTTCCAGAGTGGAAGCAAGAACCTCAAACCTGTTATGCAGATTAAGAGGCTGAGGCCTACGCTCCTCACCCCCCTTCCTCCTCCCAGCAGCCCCCTTTTGTCCCTGACCCTTAGATTTAGCCAGTCTAGGGGGGGGGTGGATGTCACTTGCACCCCATTGACAATGGCACCCTCTCTCCCCCTGATGAGCCTCAGTGTCTGTAGCTCAGAGGCCAGCTCATCCACCTTGAGCTGGAGCTCTTCCAGCAACCTGCACTTACTGCAGACATGGTCACTGGGAAGGACCCTGGGGTCCACCAGTTCCCACATCATACAGAAACCACACATCACATGCCCCTCCATTATTCACTGTAATTTTTTATGGGGAAAAATTTTTTTTCCTTGTTTCTTGCTGTAGTAGTTTTGAAAAAATTTTTTTTCCTTGTTTTTTCAAACAAACTCACCTGGCCTTTTTTCCTTCCAGCCCTTTTTGATATTAAGCCCTATTAGCTCACTCTGCTTCCCACTCACTCCGCTGCCCGCTGTCTACACCAGGCCTCCTTTTAAACCTGGCGCTGATTTAAAGCAGGCTGGTCCACAAATGCCTTTTAACCACTCCCTCAGAATTCTTAAAGCAGTAAATACAATAAATAAATGCTTTAAACAGTTCTACAAAGAGTAAAGTGCTTTAAACTTATTTTAAACAGGTAAAATCTTAGCTCTCTCTCTGCTCCAGCAAACAATGGAAGACTTCACCGTGTGGCCCCTTGATAATTAAAGCAGGCTGGTCCACAAATGCCTTTTAACCACTCCCTCAGAATTCTTAAAGCAGTAAATACAATAAATAAATGCTTTAAACTTATTTTAAACAGGTAAAATCTTAGCTCTCTCTCTGCTCCAGCAAACAATGGAAGACTTCACCGTGTGGCCCCTTGATAATTAAAGCAGGCTGGTCCACAAATGCCTTTTAACCACTCCCTCAGAATTCTTAAAGCAGTAAATACAATAAATAAATGCTTTAAACAGTTCTACAAAGAGTAAAGTGCTTTAAACTTATCTTAAACAGGTTTTTAACAGGTAAAATCTTAGCTCTCTCTCTGCTACAGCAATCAATGGAAGGCTTCCGTCATTAAGGAGGAAATTGCGAGGCATCTTGAAGGGAATTGCTTGATAGGGCAGACGCAACACGGTTTCATTAAAGGGAAGTCGTGTCTGACAAATTTACTGGAGTTCTATGAGGATGTGTCTAGGGCAGTGGATAGAGGAGAGCCGGTGGATGTGGTCTTTCTGGATTTTCAGAAGGCGTTTGACAAGGTACCTCACAAGAGGTTATTGCAGAAGGTCAGGGGACATGGAGTTGGGGGTAGGGTGTTAGCGTGGATAGAGGATTGGTTGTCAAATAGGAGGCAGAGAGTGGGGGTCAACGGGGGCTATTCGGATTGGCGGTTGGTGACTAGTGGGGTGCCCCAGGGGTCGGTGCTGGGGCCTCAGCTATTTACCATTTATATAGATGATCTGGAGGAGGGAACCGAGTGTAGGGTGTCGAAATTTGCTGATGACACCAAGATTGGGGGAAAGGCAAATTGTGCGGAGGGTGTGGAGAGTCTGCAGAAGGATCTAGATAGGCTGGGCGAATGGGCCAGGAAATGGCAAATGGAATTGAATGTTGGCAAGTGTGAGGTGGTCCACTTTGGTAGGAAGAATGGTAGGAAGGACTATTACTTACGTGGCGAAAAACTGCAGCAGGCGACGGTGCAGAGGGACCTCGGGGTCCTTGTGCATGAGTCGCAAAAACCCAGCTTGCAGGTGCAGCAGGTGGTCAGGAAGGCGAATGGGATGCTGGCCTTCATAGCGAGGGGGATTGAATATAAAAGTAGGGAGGTCTTGCTGCAGCTGTATAGGGCATTGGTGAGGCCGCAGCTGGAGTACTGTGTGCAGTTTTGGGCGCCGCACCTGCGCAAGGATATTTTGGCCTTGGAGGGAGTGCAGAGGGGGTTTACTAGGCTGATACCGGAGTTGAGGGGGTTGAGCTATGAGGAGAGGCTGAATAAACTAGGCTTGTACTCGTTAGAGTTTAGAAGAATGAGGGGAGATCTCATTGAGACGTATAAGATGATGAATGGGATGGATAGGATAGAGGTGGAGAGACTCTTCCCGCTCAGAAAGGATAGTAGGACTAGGGGGCATAGCCTCAAGATAAAGGGGGGGCGGTTTAGAACAGAGTTGAGGAGGAACTTCTTCACTCAAAGGGTGGTGAATCTCTGGAATTCTCTGCCCGTTGAAGTGGTGGAGGCTGCCTCGTTAAATATTTTTAAGAAGCTGGTTGATGGGTTCTTGATAAGAGAGGGGATTAAGGGTTATGGGGAGAGGGCGGGAAAGTGGAACTGAGCCACGACAGATCAGCCATGATCTTATTGAATGGCGGGGCAGGCTCGAAGGGCTAGATGGCCTACTCCTGCTCCTATTTCTTATGTTCTTATAAGAACATAAGAAATAGGAGCAGGAGTAGGCCATCTAGCCCTTCGAGCCTGCCCCGCCATTCAATAAGATCATGGCTGATCTGAAAAGGCTCAGTTCCACTTTCCTGCTTTCTCCCCATAACCCTCAATTCCCTTGTCTGCCAAAAACCTATCTACCCGCGTCTTAAATATATTTAGCGAGGTAGCCTCCACCACTTCAACGGGCAGAGAATTCCAGAGATTCACCACCCTTTGAGTGAAGAAGTTCCTCCTCAACTCTGTTCTAAACTGCTCCCCCCCTTATCTTGAGGCTGTGCCCTCTAGTCCTGCTGTCCTTTCTGAGTGGGAAGAATCTCTCTACCTCTACCCTATCCATCCCTTTCATTACCTTATACGTCTCTTTAACATCCCCCCTCATCCTTCTAAACTCCAACGAGTACAGACCCAGTCTATTTAGTCTCTCTTCATAGTCTAACCCCCTCATCTCCAGTATCAGCCTAGTGAACCTCCTCTGCACTCCCTCCAAGGCCAGAATATCCTTGCGCAAGTGCGGCGGCCAAAACTGCACAGTACTCCAGCTGCGACCTCACCAGTGCCCTGTACAGTTGAAGCAAGACCTCCCTGCTTTTATATTCTATCCCCCTCGCTATAAAGGCCAGCATCCTATTCGCCTTCTTGATCACCTGCTGCACCTGCAGACTGGGTTTTTGCGACTCATGCTCAAGGACCCCCAGGTCCCTCTGCATCGTAGCATGCTGCAGCTTTTCGCCCTTTAAATAGTAATCCCTCCTACTATTATTCCTGCCAAAGTAGATAACCTCACACTTGCCAACATTGTACTCCATCTGCCAGGTCCTCGTCCACTCGCTCAGCCTATCTAGATCCCTCTGCAGACTTTCCACACCCTCTGCACAATTTGCTTTTCCACTCATCTTTGTGTCATCAGCAAATTTTGTCACCCTACACTCAGCCCCCTCCTCCAGATCATCTATATAAATGGTAAATAGCTGAGGCCCCAGCACCGATCCCTGCGGCACTCCACTAGTTACCAACTGCCAATCAGAACAGCACCCATTGATACCAATTCTCTGCCTCCTATTAGGCAACCAATCCTCTATCCACACTAACACCTTACCCCCAACTCCATGCCCCCTAACCTTCTGAAGCAATCTTTTGTGCAGCACAACAAGCAATGGAGTTGATTAAGTAATTTGTAGTTAGGTTAATTCATTGCTGTTAGCTAGAAATAATAATTTTCTTTCACATGACATTTAGACTAACTTTAACTGGTTGTCTTTTTTTTGCTGCTTAACGTATACTTACAGTTGGTGAAGACTGCAAATACTTTGGTGATGAGGGTGGTTCATTGTTATTGTCGTGGATTAACTTTGGACTAGTCGCAGGCTCCTAAAAAGACCAAAAATGTTGCAACATTATAACTGACTTAAAGAAAGATCATGAGGATCAAACCATAAACAATGTCTACTTCAATGTCATTTTCAGTGAAATTTCAAAATCCCGGAACTCAGTTCCTAACAGCACTGTGCACAGTTACATGGCCTGCAGTACTTCAAGAGAGTTCATCATCAGCTTATCAAGGGTAATTAGGGATGGGCAATAAATGCTGACCTAGCCAACAATGCCCAGATTCTGTGAATAAATAAACATAAGAACATAAGAAATAGGAGCAGGAGTAGGCCATCTAGCCCTTCGAGCCTGCCCCACCATTCAATAAGATCATGGCTGATCTGTCGCTGCTCAGTTCCACTTTCCTGCCCTCTCCCCATAACCCTTAATCCCCTCTCTTATCAAACACCCATCAACCCGCGTCTTAAAAATATTTAGCGAGGCAGCCTCCACCACTTCAACGGGCAGAGAATTCCAGAGATTCACCACCCTTTGAGTGAAGAAGTTCCTCCTCAACTCCGTTCTAAACCGCCCCCCTTTTATCTTGAGGCTGTGCCCCCTAGTCCTACTGTCTTTTTTGAGCGGGAAGAGTCTCTCCACCTCTATCCTATCCATCCCATTCATCATCTTATACGTCTCAATGAGATCTCCCCTCATTCTTCTAAAAAAGTCAATTAATGTTGTGCTAATAATTTAAAACAAGATGCAGTCATACTAACAGTTCAGGTGGGTAAGTAAACAACAAACTGTCATAACTTATGGAAATATGTTAACAGTGAAGATGAAACCAAGGTTAGTCAAAGCAAAGAGTTAAAGCTGAGAAATTGACAATCCTTTACAATTATTTCCCAGGTTAATTCCAGCACAGAACTATACCTAGTCAATACAACAACAGCAATGTTCAAATAACGGATTATCTTGCTTTTGACTTCTTTCCAAAGAGTCAAATACAGGTCAAGTAATTTTCACAACAATGCTTACAATTTTGCATCTACTCACACTTAAGGGCCCTGACTACAGGTACAATTTGGTCTGATTTTACATTAGTTTGACATTATTTATTAAGACTAAATGACAGATAATGTAAGCAAGTATGTTGGCATTGTAGTTATATTTATGGAATAGCAATCCAGAGACTTAGACAAATGATCTGGTAGACAGACAAGTTCAAATCCCACCACCACAGCTGGGGAATTTAAATTCAGTTAATTAAATAAATTTGGAATGAAAAGCTAATAGCAGTAATGGAGATTAGGAAACTATCAGGTTGCCATAAGAAGCCATCTGGCCTCAGGTTTTATGATAATTTTGGAGAAATCTCCTCTTCCACTATTTGATGCTGACAGACAAGTGGTGATAATATAATCTGGTTAGTAGCAGTGGTAGTATAACAATGAGAGAAGAAAATAAAAGGCACCCACACTGCGTAACTACAGGACGAAAAGCCATGGTAAGTAATATAATGATTGTGCTAGACAGGCAGAAGTGCAGCCAAGGGATGACAGTGCTGCAGAGGTGAACCACAGAGAGGGGATAATGGAAGAGAATGGGGTGCTAAATATTATAAAGATGTCAGGAAAGTATGTACTATGGTTGCAGTCAGAAAGAATGGCCACAGGGAACTAGAGCGATGATAATTCAATAACTTTGAGGCAGTGAATTCTAACGTATTAGACTGAAATGCTGTTGATGCAACGCCTTGCACAGGGAATAAACAGCCCCAGTCGAAGGCCTTATTGGGAGTGAAAATATCGCCATCTGAGGGGCAAATTTCAATCAAAATCCCTTTGATGCAATAATTGCAAGTTTCAAAGTTTGAAGCAAACTTTGCTTTTTATTCATTCATGAGATATGGACGTCGCTGGCTGGCCAGCATTTATTGCCCATCTGTAGTTGCCCTTGAAGGACAGTTGAGATTCCACCACACTGCTGTGGCTCTCGAGTCACATGTAGGCCAGCAGATCTCCTCCCCTAAAGGACATTAGTGCACTAGGTGGGTTTTTCTGACAATCAAAAATGGTTTCATGGTCATCACATTATTAAATTCCAGATTTTACATGGGTAATAAATTCTACTCCAGAATATTTTTACTTCTTTGATAACTTAAAGTTACAATAGGTGGATAAACTCTAACTTCTTTAGAAATAAGTTACTGTGTACCTCATTCTTACTGCTATTATTTTATGAACTCAGTGTAAACAATATTATAAAGCAATTGTGTAGCAATAGAGTTATATCGGACTTTTCCCTCCCACTGGAATTTGAAAGTTACTTCTCTATACAAATTGTGGACACAAAGAAAAATGCATGGTTATTATTTAGTAAACTCAGCATGAATCAATCAATTCAATTTCAACCAAAAATACAAAAACAGTTTTAGAATATAAATTTGCAATTTTGGTGATGCAGTACAAGCTGCACAATGATTAATTTTTACATTCTCCTGTACAATTCATAGTTACATATGGTATACATACATGTTAAATGCATCATTGCTCAGAAACTGATGACATTCTCTACGTTTTAACGTCATGGTCAGAAGTTGGAGCAAATGCATCAATTACATTCTTAAAAAAAATGCTTTTAAATGCTTTGTGTCCCTGATAGCAAAACAAAGCGACGTTTACCAATCTTTTGAATGTTCAGCTCAAAATTTAGACAATTGCAACATCAACTGTGTATTTTACACTTTCTCTATATATCTGCGTGTTTCCTCTGGGTGCTCCAGCTTCCTCCTACAATCCAAAAATACGTAGTTAGGTGGATTAGCCATGGTAAATGCATGGAGTTACGGGAATAAGGCAGGGGTGAGGGTGGACTTGAGTGAAATGTTCTGAGTTGATGCAGATTCGATAGGCTGAATGGCCTCCTTGTGCCTTGTATGAATTGTATGGGATTCGATGACACATCTACTTCACTGAAAGTATAATTGTTACTTAGTAGGCCAATAACTTCCTCAGCAAGAAATTCAAACTATTATACTTTTTCAAAATAACATATGTACTGTAACAAATTTCAAGTCAAGACAAGACATCATAATTCAAGAACACCATACCGTAATGAGAATTGTCCAGAATGTCAATGTTAGTTCAAACAGAAAAACTCAGAAGAACTGAAATTCATTAAGACTAACACAAATCAAAAAAAAATAAAAACAATGGAAACTTAAGAGATGTATTTACATTAAAGGGCATTTCAGGATAATTTATATTAAAATAAAATACTAACTTGATCTGGGTGCTGCGAAGGCAATGAAGACGGAGCACAGAGATGTTCAGAGGAATTGCGCTTGTGCTTTTTTGCAGTGAACTGGAAAATCAAGATGTTTCTCATTGGTTACTCATGTATCCTCAATTTGCTATGGCTTTAAAAATTCAAAAAGAACTTGGATCTTTATCAAATAAACAAATATAGGACTGATACCTACTTTACTAATGACTGAAGTTACAGTACCTGCTATTCATTTTTCCCAGCTTGATGATCTCTGAATTCATACATTTTTAAATTATTTGTAATAACAAATTATTTAGCCTACTGTTTACTAAAAACACTATTCAAAAAGTGTCACAGGTATAATACCTATCTCCATAACAATGAAACCTATTGGTGGGAACATAGCAGCCATTTTCTTTGATCAGAGCCGTAAATGATGGTTGTGTTACATACTCTTGGCAAACTGATTTACTATCCAACTTTTTTTTTCTACAAATTTTTTCATTTACTGGAGTGTCACTCCCTAGTCCAGGGAAGAGAGATGTAGCCTGTACGTCTATCCACCATAATGAGATTAACTTCAGATCTGGCGACATTCTCCAAGGTCATTTTTGCACCTTTTACATGGCCTCCAACGCAAGTTCAAAACAACATCAGCATAACACATCTACTTTTCAACTTTAACCCTCTAAAATAAACTCTAGTGCTTAATTTACTATTGATATAAACTTACCACCCTGTGGCACAACTTTTATTGATCTGTGCACTGGCTTTCCCAGATCCCTTTGTTCCTGTATCTTACTTAGATTCTTATTTCCTTACCAAAATGCAGTGTCTCACATCATGCCAATTAAAAGTCAATTCTTTAAGTTTATTGATGTCTTCTTGCAAACTGTTGCAGTCTCTTCAATATTCAGTATCCCTCCCAGTTTGGTGTTGCCTACAAATGTGGAAATTGCAATTTTGATTCCAAAGTCCAAATCGCTGTTATGAATTGCGAACATGAATGGCCCCAGCACTAATCCTCATGGGAACCCAATTCCTACTTCTTGCCATTGAGAATTGCGATCCTGTAGCCCTTTGCATTCAGGCTTTTAGCTGGCCACTAATTATTCATTCTGCTACTTTACCCCCTGATCTTGCGCGCTGTAACTATATTAGTTCATTGTCTAACTAAAATATTATCAAAAGCTTTTGGAAATCTAGATAGATTTCAGCAAATAAATTGTCCTGATCTATTCACCTGTCTTCAATGAAGAGTTTTATCCAGCAAGACTCTCTCTCTCTTCTGAATGAATGTTGCATATGCATTCTTATCTTTCAAACATAGAAAGATGGAAAATAGGCAATTTGGTCTTTCGAGCCTGCTCCGCCATTCATCATGATCATGACAGGTCATCCAACTCAGTAACCTGTTCCTGCTTTCACCCCATATTCCTTGATCCATTTAATCCCAAGAGCTATACCCAACTGTTTCTTGAAAACATATAATGTTTTGGCCTCATTTGTTTTTTGGAGTAGAGAATGCCATAGCCTCACCATCCACTGGGTGAAGAAATTTCTCATCTCAGTCTTATAAAGTTTATCCCATATCCTTAGATTATGACACCTGGTTCTGGACTCCCACACCATCACGAACATCATTCCTGCATTTACCCTGTCTAGCCCTGTTAGAATTTTATAGGTTTCCTTAAGGTTCCCACCTTATTCTTCTAAACTCCTGTGAATTTAATTCTAACCGATTCAATTTCTCCTCATATGTCAGCCCAGCTATCCCAGGATTCAGTTTGGTAAACGTTCGCTGCATTACCTCTCTAAGCCTTCCACAGATAAGGAAATCAAAACTGCAAACAAGATTCCAGGGATGGTGTCACCAAGGCCCTGTATAACTGCAGCAGAACATTCTTGTTCCTGTGCTCAAATTCTCTCTCAATGAAGGCCAACATACCAATTTGCCTTCTTCACCACCTGCATACTTAGTTTCAGCAACTGCTCAAGTCCCAGATTTCAAAAATAATAACCTGCTTTCCTGTTTTTACTCCCAAAGTAGATAACCTCACATTGTAGACTGCATCTCTTATGCATGTGCCCACTCACTCAACTTGTCCAAATCACACTGAAGCATCTTCGCATCCTTCTCACAGCTCACCCTCCCACCCAGCTTTGTCTCATCTGTAATTCTGGAGATGTTATATTTAGTTCCCTCATCCAAATCATTAATATAAATCTTGCATAATGGACTCTAGCATTTTCACCAGTCAGGATGACTGGTCCATAGTTCTGTTTTTGTTCTACCTCCCTTTTCATCAGCTACCCTTCAATCCATAGGAACTGAGCCAGGGTCTATAGAATCATGGAAGGTGACAATCAATGCATCCACTACTTCGAGGGCCACTTCCTCACGTACACAGGGATGTAGGTTATCAGGTCCTGGCGATTTATAAGCTTTCATTCCTATCGATTTCCCCCAAATCATTTCTTTACCAATGCTGATTTCCTTCAGTTCCCTCTCACGAAACCTAGTATTCCCTAACATTTCCGGTGCATTATTTATGTCCTCCATTGTGAAGAGAGAACAAATGTATGTACTTAATTAGTCAGCCATTTCTTTGTTCCCCATTATAAATTCCCCAGTTTCTGACTACCTTCATGATTCATTTTGTCAATCAGTTTTTATGTTCCCTGCAAGCTTACTCGCGTCCTTTATTTCTTGCCTCTTCAATCTCTCTTTCCTCCTTTGTTCAATTCTAAATTGCTTCCGATCCTCACGTCTGCTGCTTTTTGAGCTATTCTGTACACCTCTTCCTTGAATCTAATACTATCTCTAAGCTCGTTTGTAAGCCATGATTTGGCCACATTTCCCATTTTAATTTTCTGCCAGACAGGAATGAACAATTATTGCAGTTCACCCATGTGGCCTTTGAATGGTTGCCAATGTCTATCAACTGTCATCCCTTTTAAGTAACATTTCCCAATCCATC
This sequence comes from Carcharhinus amblyrhynchos, assembly GCF_965287045.1. Classification (NCBI taxonomy): domain Eukaryota; kingdom Metazoa; phylum Chordata; class Chondrichthyes; order Carcharhiniformes; family Carcharhinidae; genus Carcharhinus; species Carcharhinus amblyrhynchos. Next base: position 119,902,441 of record NC_137325.1, read on the forward strand.
ATAGCCAATTCGTTTATACCATCATAGTTTCCTTTATTTAGATTCAGGACCATAGTCTCACGATCCACTATGTCACTCTCCATCTTGAAGAGTTCTATCATATTGTGGTTGTTCATCTCTAAGGAACCTTGCACAACTAAATTGCCAATTATTCCCTTTTCATCACACAATACCCAGTCTAAGATGGCCGATTCTCTAGCTGATTTCTCAACATATTGGTCCAGAAAAACATCCATACGCTCTCCAGGGATTCCTCCCCTATGGTATTTTATTAATTTGATTTGCCCAATCTATATGCAGATTAAAGTTATCCATAATTACAGATGTTCCTTAATTGTATGCATCTCTAATTTCCTGTTCAATGCCTTCCCCAACATCCCTACTACTGTTTGGGAGTGTAGATACAACCCTCACTAATGCTTTTGGCATGTGGTTTATCTCAGCCCTACCTGTGCAGATTCCACATCATTTAAGGGAATGCCCTTCCTCATTATTGCATTAATTTCTTCTTTGCTCAGCAGTGCAACTTCACCACTTTTTCCTTTTTGTCTGTCCTTTTTAAATACAGAACACGCCTGTTGTTCAGTTCACATCCCTGGTCACCCTGCAGCCATATCGTCGTAATACAAATGGCATCATACCCGTTTACATCTATTTGCACAATTAGTTCATCCACTTTATTGCGATTGCTCCATGCATTAAGGCACAAAGTCTTTAGGCTTGTCTTGCTAACATTCACTGTCCTATTCCCATTATTTTTCACCGTGGCCCTGTTTGCTTCTGGCCTTTGGTTTCTCTGCCACTTTTCTTACTCCTGTCTTTTGTTTTCATCCTGGTTTCCCCCTCCTCTGACTCCTTACGTAGGTTTCCACCCCTCTACCACTTTAGTTTAACCACCACCACCCCCACCCGCCCTCCAACTACTCAAGCAAATATCCTTTAGATGTTTCTAAATCTTTTAATATTTTCTTGTTTAGTATGACATTACTTTTCCGACCACCAATGTAAAGCTGAATAGCCTATATTTTCATCCTCAAGTGGCCACACAGCTTGTCCGACAACTCTTTTACTGTTAATTAACTTGAAGATCTTTAGATTCAGGCAGCACGATGGCACAATGGTTAGCACTGCTGCCTCTCAGCGTCAGAGGCCTGGGTTCAATTCCCAACTTAGGTAACTGTGGAATTTGCACATTCGCCGTGTCTGTGCGTGTTTCCTCTGCTTGCTCCCACAGTACAAAGATGTGTGTGTTAGATGGATTGGCCAGGCTAAATTGCCCCTTATGGCAGAGGGATGAGCTAGGGTAAATGCCTGGGATTATGGGGATAGGACTTGGGTGGGATTAAGGTCAATGCAGTCTCAATGGGCCAAATGGCTTCCTTCTGCACTGCAGGATTCTATGATTCCTTAATTTAACTGCCAGTCCATTCCTGTTGTTGCTTTGCTCTGTGAATTTTAGATTCAAACTCGTATGTCAAGCTGATATCTATCATACACCCCCATTTTTGCTTCATTCTACTTTCCATCAGCTTTGTCATCCAGGGAGCTCTGGTTTTTGGTTGCTCTCCCTTTCCTGTTTGTGGAATGAACCTGGGCTGTTCAAGCCACCTCCTCTTAAAGATCACACACTGCAACATTACATTTCTGTCTGCCCATCTTTGACTCTAATTTATCCGAGCCAAATCAGTCCACAACTAAAATTAGCCTCCCTCCAGTTGTTTGTGGACTAGAAATCCACAGAGCCTGACTAATGCCCTGGGACTATGAGTTCAAATCCCACTACAGCAGCTGATGCAATTTTGATTCAATGAATTACTAAATCTGGAATTAAAAGCTCATCTCAGGAATGGTAACCATGAGATCATCAGTAGGTGCTGAAGGGACCAACAAGAAAAAACCTATGAGACCTCACTCACCAATCTTGTCTCCTAGTCACAATCGCACCCACCCATGAAAGTATGGATAGAAATGACCAGCACACAGCCCTTATGGGCGAAATACTGAATTCACATTGAGGATTCAACCCATTGCTTTATGTGGTATTATCACCATGTAAAATGGGATAGATTCAGAACAGATCTAGTAGCTCAAAATTCGGCATCCATGAGGTGTTGGGAATTATCAGCATTGAACTGCATTCAACCACAATCACTGCTCAACAAATCCATCAGGATACCATTACCATCAAGCCAAGGGATCAACATTCAGTGAGCAGAGTGCCAGAAGAAGCATCAAGATATCAAGAAATAGCTGAAGGCAAAGGATGTGGACCCTGACAACATGAGCAGAAGACTTCTACTTGAGAACTAAGCAGGTTGTGTCAGTACAGCGAGAAATGCTCAGTCAGGTTCTGCCAGGGCCACCTGACTGTATCCTGACGTCGGACCAAACGTTGACAAAAGACCCAAATTCAAGGCAGCAGCTGGCACAGTGGTTAGCACTGCTGCTTCTCAGTGCCAGGTACACAGGTTCAATTCCGGCCTCGGGTCACTGTCTGTGTAGAGTTGGCACTTTCTCCCAGTGTCTGCGTGGGTTTCTTCTGGAAGTTCCGGTTTCCTCCCACAGTCCAAAGATGTGCAGGTTGGGTTGATTGGCCAAGCTAAATTGACCTTCATGTCAGGGGAATTAGAATGGCAAATGTGTATGGTTATGAGAAGAGCGCCTGGGTCAGATTGTGGTCAGTACAGACTCAATGGGCTGAATGACCTTCTTCTATACTGCGGGGATTCTATGAGGTCCAAGTGACAGCCCTTGACATCAAGTTGAATTTGACTAAATGTGATACCTTATACAAAGCAAACTAGTTCTCGTTTTTGGAGACCAATCATCTCAATCTCAGGACATCACTACAACAGTTCCTCAAAGTGGCATTCTAGGCCGAATCAATTTGAGCTGCTTTATCGTAAGTTCAGAAGTGGGGACATTTGCTGATGACTGCAGTGTTTAGTACTATTCACAACTTCTCAGATACTGAAGCAGTCTGTGCCCATATGCAGCACGGCCTGAACAACATTCAGTGGCAAGTAACATTAGTGCCACACAAATGCCAGACATCGACCAAGTCCAAATAGAGGGAATCTAACCATTTCCCCATGCCATTCAATGGCAATGCCATCATGGAATCCCTCACCAACAATACCCTGGCGTTACCATTGACCAGAAACACACTGACCTGCTTTGGTAACTACAGGATGTATGTGGCAAGTTGCCAGTGTATATACTGTATGTCTGGTGGATGCATCATCTCACGTGAGAACACCATCCACCAAGTACACAGGATATACTTTTGCAACTTGGCCAATGTCATCTACCTGATACGCTGCAGGAAAGGACGTCCCGTGCCATGGTACACTGGGGAGACTATGCAGACGTTATGACAACAGATGAATGAACACCGCTCAACCATCACCAGGCAACAATGTTCTCTTCCTGTTGGAGAACACTTCAGTGGTCACAGACATTCAGCCTCTGATCTTCAAGTAAGCGTTCTCCAAGGCAGCCTTCACGACACACAAAAATGCAGATTCGCTGAGCAGAAACTGATAGCCAATTTCCGCACACGAGGACAGTCTCAACCGGTATCTTGGGTTCATGTCACACTATCCGTAACCCCTATGACTTGCCTGGGCTTGCAAAATCTCACTGTCTGGCTGGAGACAATACACATCTCTTTAACCTGTGTTTAACACTTTCTCCACTCACACTGTCTGTGCCTTTAAGACTTGATTACTTACAAAGACTCGCACTCCAACTATTATTTTGTAAATTGAGTTTGGGTCTTTATATGCCCTGTTTGTGAACAGAACTCCCACTCATCTGTAGGGGCAGCACTCAAAGCTGGTGGCTTGTACTACCAAATAAATCTGCTGGATTTTAACCTGGTATTGAGAGACTTATCATGGCAGATATTAGAACTTATGAAATACTCTCCACTTGCCTGGATAAATGAAGCTCTAACACGCAACAAATGCTGTAAACCTCTGACTCTGAGGAACTCGACACCTCGCAGGAAAAAGCTGGTACCCTATTCACTACTTTAAACATTCACTATCCGTACCAGTGGCACCAGTGTGTACCATCAAGTTACATTACAGTAAATCAGAAAGACCCATTTGATGTCATCTTCCAAGCTGCCAAATTCTATCACCCAGAAAGATGAGAGCAGCTGACACGTGGGCACACACTACCTGCAAGTTGCCTTCCAAGCCACACATCATCCTTACCCGAGACTATATAGTTTGTTTCATGGGCCATTGCAAAAAATACCTGGAACTCCCTTCCTAACAACATTTTGGGACTGGATGGGCTACAGCAATCAAGGTGGTGTCTCATTTCTACCTTCAGAAGGACAATTTAGGAATGGCAACAAATGCTGGTCTTGCCAGTGACTTTCATACTTAGATTACTGTTTGTCCTTCTCCATAACTGACCTGAACCTTATGGATACCAAGATTGGTGGCATAGAACATAACAGTACAGGCCCTACACAGTCCTCGATGTTGCGCCGACTTGTGAAACCAATCTAAAGCCCATCTAACCTACACTATTCCAATATCATCCATATGTTTATCCAATGACCATTTAAATGCCCTTAATGTTGGCAAGTCCACTACTGTTGCAGGCAGGGCATTCCACGCCCTTACTTCTCTGAGTAAAGAACCTACCTCTGATATTCATCCTATATCTATCACCCTTCAATTTAAAGCTATGTCCCCTTGTGCTAGTCATTTCCATCCAAGGAAAAATGCTCTCACTATCCACCCTATCTAATCCTCTGATCATCTTATACGCCTCTATAAGTCACCTCTTAACCTTCTTCTCTCTAACGAAAACAGCCTCAAGTCCCTCAGCCTTTCCTCAGAAGACCTTTAAAGTGGACAGTGAAGAAAGTTATCTCCAATTGCAATAGGATCTTGATCAATTCAGCCAGTGGACTAATGAATGGCAGATTCACTTTAATTTAGATAAATGCAAGGTGATGCATTTTGGTGGATTAATCCAGGGCAGGACTTATTCAGTCAATGGTAGGGCACTGGGGAGAGGTATAGAACAAAGAGATCTAGGGGTGCATGTTCATAGCTGCTTGAAAGTGGAGTCACAGGTGGACAGAGTGGTGAAAAAGACATTCAACATGCTTGGTTTCATCAGTCAGAACATTGAATACAAGAGTTGTGATGTCTTGTTGAAGTTGTACAAAATATTTTAAGGCCACATTTGGAATACTGTACACAATTCTGGTCACCCTATTATATAAAGGATAATATTAAACTAGAAAGTGTGCAGAAAAGATTTACTAGGATGTTACTGGGACTTGATGGTTTGAGTTATAAGGAGAGACTGGATAGACCGGGATTCTTTTCTCTGGAGCATAGGAGGCTGAGGGGTGATCTTATTGAGGTCTATAAAATGAAGGACGTAGATCAGCTTGATAATCAATATCTTTTTCCAAAGGAAGGGGAGTCTAAAACTAGAGGGCATAGGTTTAAAGTGAGAGGGGAGAAATACAAAAGTGTTCAGAGGAGCAATTTTTTCCACACGGGGTGGTGAGTGTCTGGAACAAGCTGCCAGAGGTCGTAGTAGAGACAAGTACAATTTGTCTTTTAAAAAGCATTTAGGCAGTTACATGGTTGAGATGGGTATAGAGAGATATGGGTCAAATGTGGGCAATTGGGATTATCTTAGGGGTTTATAAAAAAGGGCAGCACGGACAAGTTAGGCCGAAGGGCATGTTTCCATGCTGTAAACCTCTATGACTCTATACTCTGATTACGACTTTCCACAATGCTTCCCAACTGTTTCGTTTTCCATTTGATCCACCTACTTCCCCAGGAAGGGACTACTTCTTCCTCATTGGGAAGGAAACATTCTGATCAAGAAAATTCTTCCTTTGAACACAATCATCGCTCCATTCAACACTAGGATATTGGAGTTCTTGCATTATTACTTAGTTCTTGTACCTCCCAGTAATTTCTTTACAAATCCATTCCTTTATCTCCTTCCCAATATTTGGTGGTTTATAAAGGATACCAAGTAGTGCAGTAGCTCCTTTATTGTGTTTCAACTCCAAACAAATTGATACTGGCCTTAATGCCTCAAAGATATTCCCTTTTTCCAGCACCGTAATACTTCCTCAACCAAAACTGCTACCCTTCCACACCATTTATTCCTCCCCATGATTTCTGAATACCCAGTACCCAGAAATACTGAGCATCCAAATTCTTGCCTTTTTTGAATGTCTCATTATCACTACATCATATTTGAACGTGGCATTTATGTTTGCGAGTCACCAGCCTTATTAGCTACCTTTCATGCATTTATATCCACTCCAAGCTAATATTTAGACCTCTTCATAATTCCTATGTTCTGACCTCATTCTGTATTATTTATAATTTTGCCTCTTCTAGTCCACTATGCATCTTTTCTTCTACTTTTTAGTACTATAACTTGGTGCCCAGCCACACGTCATTTTAAACCTGCTTTCTCATTCAGAATTTACCTTATACATTGGGTGATTGCATTGAATTGCTACCCTTCCCCTGAAATTACAGAACTGTGGGTGTGTGCCTTACAGATACTAAAACACTAACACATACAGTTCAGAAAATGAGGATCTGTCATGCGTGTGCGCTTTTGCCTACACTATAACTGGGCACATTATATCTGAAAATCTACTTAAAATATCCTCCTCACAATTCTATCATACCTCTGTGAATTCTCACCAATTCTCTCCATGTTTGCATAACATTTCAAGTCCGTTAAACATTTAATGATAATACGCAGTCAACTATTCTGTTGGCACAAATTACATTTAAGCTATTTGAACAAATAAAATTATGCAAAGAAATTATATTAAAAAATGTAATTGCACTAAAGCCAGAAACTAAAATATGATAAAGGGATAAGTGAATAATGTACATTTCATTGAAGTAAATACTTGATTTCTTTCTGTTATTATATAGCTATTTTAAAAAGTGTGTGCACTTTTGTTAGATTTCCCAAATGAATTTATTCCACCTGAATACTGAGTGAGTTTAAAGTCAAAAAGCCAATTTTTAAATTGAATGTGGTCCGTTTGTACCATGAAGTACTGAAACCTATTTGTGAACACAACAGTTAAAATGTTTTTTTCCAGGTCCCTTGGGTCTAGCAGATAAGAGCAGATTCAATTTCAGATACATTACTCAAATCAATACGAGAAAAATCACATTCAATTTTAAAGGTTGGATTGTGGGGGTTGGGATGCAGTGAAAGGAGATACCAGGGTGTGTATGTACACAAATCTTTGAAGGTAGCAGGACAAGCTGACAAGGTCACTTGGAAAAAAAGGCACATGGGATCTTTGGCTTTATAAATAGAGGTATAGGAAGAGTACAAAAGCAAAGAAGCTATGTTAGACCTTTATGAATCACTGGTTAAGCCTCAGCTGGGGAATTTTGTCTAATTTTGGCTACCGCACTTTAGGAAGGATGTCAAAGGATTAGAGCAAGTAGAGATGAGTTTCACTAGACTGTTAAGGGATGAGAGACCAGAGAAAGTGGAACTGCTCTCCTTACAACAGAGGAGAATAAGGGGAGATTTAGCAGAGGTGTTCAAAATAATGTATGTTTTCAATAATGTAAATAAGTAGAAATTGTTTTCAGTGGCAAAAGCACCAGTAATCAGATTTAAGATAATTAGCAAAAAGAAGCAGAAGCATGATAAGGACTTTTTTTTTTAAATTAAAAATGAGTTTTGGCCTGGAATGCATTGCCTGAGAATGCTGGGAGCAGATTCAATAACTTTAAAATCAGAATTAAATTAAGATTTAAATGGGAAAAATTTGCAGGGCTCTGGGGAAAGAAAAGAATGAGACCAACTAACTGGATAGCCCTTTCAAAAAGCCTGCACAGATAAGATGAATTGTCCTCTCTCTATCATCCTATGACCCTATATTGCACCACTTTCCATATGGCACATTGCCATTAAGCTGAATTTTAAAGACATCGATACTTCTGTTAAAATTATGGTTGGGCAAAAAAAACTCAAATTTAATTTATTATGGATACTCAGTTGTGCAGAGATGGAATAATATTCCATTCAGTCCATGGACTAGCTCTGCCTATATATCGGAGCTGATATTTTTATTATAAAAATCCAGCACTACGTTTTGCAGAATGTAAAGAATTTCACCTATAATCAAGATTAATCTCTATTTTAAATAAATTAAATTTTTGCTTGCCCCTTGTCTCCCATATTGGCAGGTGTGGGGGTGATATCAGGCAGCCCACCCACCCTTGAACCTAAGAAAGCCCTTGAGCAGCTGTTAATGGCTACTTAAGGATCTCATGCTGGATCTACAAAATTGAGAAGATGGCAGCTATCAAGGTGAAGCAGGACCTGCCTCCTCAAAGGGGTTGTGAATCTGTGGATTACAAAAGGAACCTCCCCAGGGGGAGTCAACAGGTTTCAGCATGTTTGGGACTGGATTAAGTTTACTCTGTGGATATTGGAAGCTGTTCAGGTGGAACATGGAGGGGAAGGCACCTTCAGTTTGCATGCATCATTGCTACCTCTGCTGCATGCTAAGCAGGATTGGAGGTCTCTGCCTCTCAAAGGGGCAAGAAGCCCTAATTATGGAGGATGTTCCAGGCTGGAAAGTTGGCCAGACTGTTTACAACTCTAACAGCTGGCCCACACCATCAGCAGTGGAGCTTTATAACTACAACCCGAGGAAGAATACCACAGAGTAAAGATCAGATTCCAGCGGTACATATGACTGCTGTGTGAGAACTTCAACCAGGGATCTGATGTTTACTTACACACACACACACACACACCACAGCAGCAGCACCACCACCCCCCCTCCACCTCCCCAGTGGTTAACTTCGCAACAAATGCGGTATTGCTAATAAAACTGATGTATGTAGTTTCCAAAAAAAAGGAAGCAAGGCAGGAAGTCCACCTGCTTTCACTGCATGGGCTGCTGGGGGGCCGATAGGGGTTCTACCTCCTCTTAGGCTTTCCTGTGTTAATCAGAGGCACCCTCAGACCTCTAAAATACTGCCCACACAAAAATCTGCCAGGCAGGCCCAATTAAATTCCCCAGGCTCATTTTAAGTGCAGCATCCACAACATTTCTTCCACAGGGACTACTTTGTAGTTCTAGCAGTGGCCATTACTTCACCCTCACGCTACTGCGATTAAAGAGCTGCCTGACAATCAGGTTGGATGGCTGCTCTTTAGGATGGGAAGGAGAAAGAGGTACAATTTCCACCCTTATTTATTTAAGGCTGCCCCCAGCTGCTTTGTGTTGCATTTTCAGCTGGTGCAACACCAGCAGACTTTTCAATCGTTGGGGGTGGGGGGAGGGGTGTGTGTGTGTGTGTCAGTCAGTCAGGGATGATGGTGGTGGGTTTTTGAGGGGGGGGCAGGGAGGAGGGCCACACAGAGTTGGTTCAAGTGTTTTCTGTTGTTATTACACCAGATTCCTATCATCTGCAATATCTTGTTTTTATATTTCTGCCCAAATCACAGAAAAAAAAGAAAAAGATCAATTTATGTAGTGCTTTAATCATGTCACCTCAAAGTACTGTCATTATTGTCAGTAAACTTGGCAATAAGCAAGCACACAACAATGCTCCACAGACAGCAATGTAGTTACTTTAGGTAAAATGTTAGAATCCGTCATCAAGGAGGAAATAGCGAGGCATCTTGAGGGGAACTGCTTGATAGAGCAGACGCAGCACGGTTTCCTTAAAGGGAAGTCGTGTCTGACAAATTTACTGGAGTTCTATGAGGATGTGTCTAGGGCGGTGGATAGAGGAGAGCCGGTGGATGTGGTCTTTCTGGATTTTCAGAAGGCGTTTGACAAGGTTATTGCAGAAGGTAAGGGGGCATGGAGTTGGGGGTAGGGTGTTAGCGTGGATAGAGGATTGGTTGTCAAATAGGAGGCAGAGAGTGGGGGTCAATGGGTGCTATTCGGATTGGCAGATGGTGACTAGTGGAGTGCCCCAGGGGTCGGTGCTGGGGCCTCAGCTATTTACCATTTATATAGATGATCTGGAGGAGGGAACCGAGTGTAGGGTGTCGAAATTTGCTGATGACACCAAGATTGGGGGAAAGGCAAATTGTGCGGAGGGTGTGGAGAGTCTACAGAAGGATCTAGATAGGCTGGGCGAATGGGCCAGGAAATGGCAAATGGAATTTAATGTTGGCAAGTGCGAGGTGGTCCACTTTGGTAGGAATAATGGTAGGAAGGATTATTACTTACGTGGAGAAAAACTGCAGCAGGCGACGGTGCAGAGGGACCTCGGGGTCCTTGTGCATGAGTCACAAAAACCCAGCTTGCAGGTGCAGGAGGTGGTCAGGAAGGCGAATGGGATGCTGGCCTTCATCGCGAGGGGGATTGAATATAAAAGTAGGGAGGTCTTGCTGCGGCTGTATAGGGCATTGGTGAGGCCGCAGCTGGAGTACTGCGTGCAGTTTTGGGCGCCGTACTTACGCAAGGATATTTTAGCCTTGGAGGGAGTGCAGAGGATGTTTACTAGGCTGATGCCAGAGTTGAGGGGGTTGAGCTATGAGGAGAGGCTGAATAGATTAGGCTTGTACTCGTTAGAGTTTAGAAGAATGAGGGGAGATCTCATTGAGACGTATATGATGATGAATGGGATGGATAGGATAGAGGTGGAAAGACTCTTCCCGCTCAGAAAGGATAGTAGGACTAGGGGGCATAGCCTCAAGATAAAGGGGGGGCGGTTTAGAACAGAGTTGAGGAGGAACTTCTTCACTCAAAGGGTGGTGAATCTCTGGAATTCTCTGCCCGTTGAAGTGGTGGGGGCTGCCTCGCTAAATATTTTTAAGATGCGGGTTGATGGGTTTTTGATAAGAGAAGGGATTAAGGGTTATGGGGAGAGGGCGGGAATGTGGAACTGAGCCATGACAGATCAGCCATGATCTTATTGAATGGTGGGGCAGGCTCGAAGGGCTAGTTGGCCTACTCCTGCTCCTATTTCTTATGTTCTTATGTTCAAATCAGCATTGAGTTAACCACTGATGTTGGGAATAGCAACTTTATGCATTAAATAAGTTTTCACTTAGTTAACTGGGTACAATTTCCTACCTTTTCAAGGTCCAATTGCCCAACTCCATATGTGCTATGTCTCCAATTTGTCAACACTAACGGCTCAGTTGGCTTCCTGTCCAAGCTTCTACTTTTACCAACAGCTTCCTGTTGCTTGGCTGAGATGTTGTACTATTAATAAAAAAAATGAAAACGTGATGTTCATCATTTACTAAAACTAGCAAAAGCTAGTTTTTGCTACTTCACCTTTAACTTACCTTCTGTAAATCTGACACAATGGAAAATTGTTAACTCAAAAGTGTCATTCAATATTAAGCCATGAAATAAATTATTATACTGAAGGTAGAGCAAGACATCAGGCTGTGGTATCTAATCTTCTCTGGCCACATTACTGTGGTCATTGTCCAAGAAGCAACTACATGGAGTGGGAAGACCGACATCTCCCTACAGCTAGAAAAAACTCTGGACAGGAATCAGTTTTGTGCAGGCACCATATCTTCTCTATAGTGCTCAAATTGTTTTCTGTCTTGTGCTTGTAGAATGCTTTCAGTGTGTGCTTAGAGTTGGAATAGAGGACACAGGCAGCATTGCTTCCCCCCAACCACCACCACTACCATCACAATATCCCTTCCACTGGAGCTGGAAGATTGGAATCATGCTGTATTAATACTTAAAGGAGCAGTGAGGCTTCACCATTACTGGGTGTTTTTCCTCTCCTTTTGATTAACTCAATAGTGGCAGCGATTAGTGCTGCTGCCTCAGTGCCAGGGACCAAGGTTCGATTCCTGGCATGGGTCACTGTCTGTGTGGAGTTTGCATGTTCACCCTGTGTCTGCATGGGTTTCCTCTGGGTGTTCGGGTTTCCTCTCAGTCTGAAGAACATGCTGATTTGGTGTGTTGACCCGAAAAGGCGCCTGAGTGTGGCAACTCGGGGGAATTTCACCGGAACTTCATTGTCGTGTTAATATAAACCTTACATGTGACTAATAAACAAACTTTTTTTTAAAACTTGTGTTCCCAGTAGCTGACATGCAAACAATGAGTAGAGATTCCAATGTTTCATTTTGTTTGAGGAAGTATAATGATCCTTCTCTTGACCTCCCAAAATCTCATTAATACACATTCAATAACAAGCAACAATTTAACTTTCAAATTGTGGCGCACCTTTATTTATAGCTTTAATGGAAAGTCTGGCATCAGTCCTTGCTTCCATCTGTCCCACTGAACGAGTCAAATGGAAATGACTGTAGTATTGACATTACAAAATGGATTACTACTTTTTTTTAATGGAACGTCTGAGGAAGATGGGATGTTTAAGTACACAGGCAAGTGTGGACAACTAGACAATGATCATGAGTTGAAATACATTGTAGTGTTTTGTTTTATGGTTCATGACCCTTCAACCAGGTTTCTTAAAAAGAAATAAAATGTATGGCACACACTGGGGTTGGTTTAAGCTCAGTTGGCTGGACAGCTGGTTTGTCATGTAGAGCAACATCAACCGCAAGGGTTCAAATCCCGTACCAACCGAAATTCTTCATGAACGCCCCACCTTCTCAATCTTGTCCCTTGCCTGAGGTATAGTGATCCTCAGGTTAAATTGTCAACAGTCAGCTCTCCCCTTCAAAGCAGCTAAGGTCATCTGTGACAATGCTGACTTTATCTTACACTTGTTACATTTCCCTACTTGCTGGAAAAAAATGCTTTCAAGCAGCATACAAATCATCAGTTTTACAGTATATTTTTTACTTCCGTTCCTAAAAGGAAACATCAGTTCACACACAGCCTCTAGTTATGGGTTTTTTCCAAGAAAATTCGAACGAACAGTTCAAATGCAGGACTTGAAAACAACTTGAGGAATTCCACTCACGTGAAACAGATGGTAATTTACACACATCTGGTTCTTTCCCTGTCTGTCCTGCATTCCTCTGCCTACACAGCAGGAAGTTAGCTTTGCAGCACTTGAATTGGTGAGCAGGAAGTTAGTGATAAGCATATGACTCAAACTGACAAAAAAACGGGAATGAATATACGAATCAAAGGGAAGGGAACATAAGCATGGGGCATTTGAATCCCTGCTGATTTTCATCAACAAATATGGGCAATTGGACACCGATCAATGTTCACATAACATGTACAAAACAACATCACTGAACTTTTTCCCCCCCAATAGTATACTTTATTTTATTCATTATACTTGTAATGTTAAGGCACAGTACATAACAGTTCAAATTTGACATTACATCAAGTACAAAATAGATCAGTGTGGTAAATTTGCCACAAAAAGGTAGTCAAATATGTTGTGATATTCAATCTTCAATATTTAAAATATGAGGTCATCCATTTTCATAGGAATGACAGCAAAATGGATTATTTAAATGGTAAAAAATTGCAGCATGCTGCTGTGCACTTGGGTGTCCTTGTGCATGAATCATAAAAAGTTGGTTTCCAGATGCAGCAGGTAATTAAGGCGGCAAATGGAATTTTGTCCTTCATTGTTAGAGGGATGGAATTTAAAAACAGCGAGGTTATGCTACAGCTGTATAAGGTGCTGGTGAGACCACATCTGGACTACTGTGTACAGTTTTGGTCTCCTTACTTGAGAAAGGATATACTGGCACTGGAAACAGAGGACACTCACTAGACTGATTCCAGATTTGAGAGGGTTGGCTTATGAGGACAGACTGAGTAGACTGGGGCTATACTCATTGGAATTCAGAAGAATGCGGGGAGATCTTTTAGAAACATAAGATTATGAAAGAAATAGATAAGACAGTTGCAGGAAAGTTGTTTCCACTGGTAGGCGAAACTAGACCTAGGGAGCATGGCCTCAAAATAAGGAAGAGCAGGTTTCGGACTGAGTTGAGAAGCAACTTCTTCACAAAGGATTGTGAATCTATGGAATTCCTTGCCCAGTGAAGCAGTTGAGTGTGCCTCACTGAATGTTAAGGTAAAGACAGATACATTTTTGAACAGCAAAGGAATTAAGAGTTATGCTGAACAGGCTCAGGACTGGAGGCAGCTTATTACACAGGTCCCTTGTATTAAGACTAGGCCTGCTAAAGATATCAACATTCAAATAAGGACATGCTTACTGTAACACTTCATCATCACTCGCTGCCAAACTTCCCTCTTAATTTTAATCCCCTTTAAGGAAAGAAACATAAAACTCAGGTCTCAAATTATACATTAGTGTTTCAGGAGCTTTACAACTACACTGACCCATGACTTCCACTTTCAATGGAGCTGAACTTGTTGGCACATGAGATGGTCAGTCATCGGTGCAAGAATGCCCCTCCCTTTACTGGAGTAGGGTCCGCTGGAAATCCTTGTGTATTAGAAACCACTTCTTGTCAAGTGTCCATGGCAGCATTTTCTTCTAATGTGTGTCTGGAAATTTTGCTGTCTCCGAGTCACGTCATAGATGAATGTGACCCTGAAGTCTGAAGAACTCTTCCATTGGTCAGTTTCACTACCAAAGATACTGGAACAGTTTTGTTCAGTATAACTCCAGGCAGCCAACACTGGTTACTGCCAACATGCCTTACATCAGGTTGAAATGTCTCTCCTCCTGCTTTTCCTGCCTCTTTCCCACTCTTGCTTTGGCATCTGGATGTAGCAGATCCAAGTAAGACTGACTTCCTAACCACCAGTAATTCAACTGGTGAGAGTCCCGATGTTGTTTGTGGCTTGGAACAAGCACTGAGTTTGGTTCCCAGGGTATCACCTGCCATTATCCTCAATCCTTTTCTCAGAGTCTGAACAGCTAGCTCCGCTAAACATTTTAAAGTTGGATGTAAAGGCACGATACGCACATGATGCATTCCATTCCTTTGCATAAACTCTTGGAACAAATTATTTTGATTTGATTAATTATAGTCACATGTATTAGTATACAGTGGAAAGTACTGCTTCTTACAAGGTATACAAACAAAACATACCGATTATAGAGAAGGAGAGAAGAGGGTGCAGAATGTGGTGTTATAGTCATAGCTAGGGTGTAGTAACAGGTCAACTTAACACAAGTTAGGTCCATTCAAAAGTCTGATGGCAGCAAGAAAGGTGGTGTTCTTGAGTTGGTTGGTATGTGTCCTTAGAGTTTTGTATCTTTTTCCCTAGAGAAGGTGGAAGAGAGAATGCCCAGGGTGCGTGGGATCCTTAATTATGCTTTTCCGAGTGTCAATGCATGGGAGACTGGTTTGTGCAATTGACTGGGCTTCATTCATGACCCTCTGTAGTTTGTTGCAGTCTTGGTCAGAGCAGGAGCCTGGCCAAGCTCTGACACAACCAGAATGAATGCTTTCTATGATGCATCTGTAAAAGTTGGTGAGAGTCATAATGGGTATGCCAAATTTCCTTAGTTTTCTGAGAAAGTAGAGGCATTGACCGGGTTTAACTGTAGTGTCTACATGGAGGGACCAGGACAGATTGATGATGATCTGGACACCTAAAGCCTTGAAGCTCTTGACCATTGCAACTTTATCTCCATTGACATAGACAGGGACATATCCTCCACTATGTTTCCTGAAGTCGATGATTACTTCCTTCCTTTTGTTGACATTGGAGGGAGAGATGGTCGTTACAGCAGTTCACCAGATTCTCTATCTTTTTCCTGTACTCCATCTTGGCATTGTTTGAAATCCGATCCACTACAGTGTCATCAACAAACTTGAAAATCGATTTGGAGGGAATTTGGCCACACAATCATTGGTGTATAAAGAGCATAATAAGGGGCTGAGGACTGTGGGGCACTGGTGTGGAGGGTACATTCATAGGAAAAATGGTGTGGAAGGCTGAGCTGTAGTTGATAAATAGGAGTCTGACATAGGTGTCTTTGTTATCCAGGTGTTCCAGGACTGAGTGCAGGGCCAGGGAGATAGCATCTGCTGTGGACTTGTTGCAGCGGTAGGCAAACTGTAGTGGATCCAGGTAATCTGGGAAGCTGGAATGGATTCATGTCATGACTAACCTTTCGAAGCACTTCATAATGATTGATGTCAGAACCATCGAATGATAGTCATTAAGGCAGCTACCTGGCTTTTCTTTGTAAATATTTTACCGTTATCAGAAACATGAGAACCCCGTAAACCATGAGGAGCAAAAAGCCTGGCATAGCTTCTTTTTTGTAATGGGAGCTGCAATGTTGCTTATGACGTGTACTTCTACCCACTAAGGATGTGCACCCATGATGACTAGAAACGTATGACCCATGAACAGTCCTGCAAAGTCCACAAGAAGCCTAGACCACAGATGAGCAGACCACTCCCATGGATGTAATGGTGCTGGTGTTGCCATCCTCTGATTGTTCTGACATGCAGAACAGGATTTCACCAAGTTCTGATCCACCTTAAATATATTATCTGGCTAAACTTTTCATTTGGGAGGCACCTAGGTGACCTTCATGAAATTCATTCAAGACTTGTGAAAGACCAGAGGGTGGGATGACTATTCTGGACTCCGAGATTACAACCATTCTACACACTCAGCTCATCTTTTCACTTTGCATGTGGTCTCAATTCATCATTCTCTCCAACCTTCGGCCAACCCTGCATCAGGAATTTCTTCGACTAATTAAATCTTTCACAGCAAAAACGACGGCTAGACTTTTCCTGGTTAACTGCAAATATCCCTTCTCAACCGTTGTCAGCGTACATGATGTAAAACCAATGTGTTTTTTGACCAGCCCTCCATCAAATGCCAGAGTACTGCCCCAACACAGTAGGGTGGGGGATTGCATGTCAAGAGTTCTTTGTCTTGATCAAAGTGAACCAACAGGTTAGCTAATTCTAACAGCACTTGCATGTCTTTGAAACTTTTTATGTAAGCCCTCACTTCCATTTTGTTTCTGCGTGCAGTAGATACAGTGGCACCAACACTACTTAAAGGCCTGGCAGAAACTTCCTGCAGTAATGACCTGAACACAAACGCACTTCTGGGGTTTGGAACTTCCTTGATGGAAACATATGTAGAAGCATAGAAGATAGCAGTAGGAAGTCATTTGGCCCTTCGAGCCTGTTCTGCCATTCATCACAACCACAACTGATCATCCAACTTAATAGCCTAATCTGATCCTGCTTTTTCCCCATAATCTTGGATCCCATTCGCCCCAAGTGCTATATCTAGCTGCCTCTTGAATACATTCAATGTTCTGTCACCAATTACCTCCTGTGGTAATGAATTCCACACATTGACAGCTCTGACTTCGCCTTCCACTGAGGACAGACACTGCATTGTGATTTTGTGACACAAATATTCCAAACTCTGTGCCTGGAAGAAGCACTTGCTATGCTTCAGGCATGGTTCTGCCTCTAAAAATCTTCTTAACACTTGATCTAGGTTGTTGAGGTGCCCCATCTCAGTTTTCAAGTAAACTGCTACATTAGGATTCCCCTGCAACTGATTATCCATCGTCTTCTGGAAAATCACCAGACTAGAGGACACTCTCAAAACCAGACGACTGCATTTGAACAAACCATTAGTGTTGATTGTGACACGTTTCGAGTCCTCCTCTAACAAAAGCTGTTAGTAGGCATGGCTCATGTCAAGTTTAGAGAATGTCTTGCTCCTGCAATGGGGGAAACAGATCTTCTACCCTTGACAATAGATAGACATCCAGTTTAGAGGTCTGATTAATGGCAAATTTGTAATTCATAGAATCATAGAACCCTACAGTGCAGAAAGAGGTCCTTCAGCCCTTCAAGCCTGCACCAACCACAATCCCACCCAGGCCCTACCCCCATATCCCTACATATTATACCCACTAATCTCTCTAACCTACGCATCCCTAGACACTAAGGGGCAATTTCTTAGTAATGCCAATCAAGCTAACCCGCACATCTTTGGACTGTGGGAGGAAACCGGAGTACCCGGAGGAAACCCACACAGACATGAGGAGAACATGCAAACTCCACACAGAGTGATCCAAGCTGGGAATCGAATCCAGGTCCCTGGAGCTGTGAAGCAGCAGTGCTAACCACTGTGCTACCATGCCGTACTGTAATTCCCACATACGTGCACAGTACCATCACTTTTAGAAACAGAAATAAATGGAACTCCCAGATGTGAGAACCAAATGGGCTCAATGATTCCAAGCCTCTGCAGCCATTCCAATTCCTTTACCACACTGCTTTTCATGACATAGAACACTGTCCTGGCCCTGAAAATGCTTTGAGAAGCCAGAGAATTTACAAATAACTGTACTACCATGCAAAGTACCCAGTTAATCTTGAAAACGTCAGGATGTTTCTGAATTATACTCTGTTACCTCTGTGCGTTTAACCTTTCTTTTAAAATTTAAACCTCATGTATTACTCACAAGTAGGCTTACATTAACACAGCAATAAAGTTACTATGAAATTCCGCTAGTCACCACACTCTGGCGCCTGCTTAGGTCAAAGCACCTAACCAGCACGTCTTTCAGACTGTGGGAGGAAACTGAAGCACCTGGAAGAAACCCATCCAGACACTGGGAGAACATGCACAGACTCCACAAAGATAGAGACCCATGCCAGGAATCGGACCCAGGACCCTGGTACTGTGAGGCAGCAGTGCTAACCACTGTGCCGCCCCAATAACACCATGTTGCCCCGATCCAAAAAAAATTTTAATTGAACCAGTCGAGTAAACGAGTCCAGTTTCTTTTTAACCACCAGGAGCCCTGCTCTTGCTTCTTGACTGTTGTAGGTAATGTCCAACTCTAACACCTCAAGCAGTGATATAGCCTCTCCGGTATATATTCAAAGTTGGATCCTTGTCCGAGTAAAGGCTGGTACCTACTTAGAGCTCCAAGTCTTCCTGTAGGACTCTGTTAATTATTGAAGCGGGGGCTTGTGTGTCCACCACCATCTTGATTTGTTTTCTATCGATCTCTACTGTAGAATAGATAGGCTCCACATGCTCATCACTCACATTTAACAGTGCTTCTCTGCCTGCCCTGAGCTTTTCAGGCAACGTGTCACTGACAAAGGCTTTCTGAATCTGAATTTCCCGTTCAGCCTTTAACCTGATCTTGGCACTTCTGCAATTCCATTTCTTTGGCCATCTTTATTGCAATGGTGGCAAACAGCATCCATAAATTTGCAATGATTTGCATAGTGTTCTTTCATACCTGAAACATTCTACGGCTTTCACCTTATTGCTTGCAGCTTCAGTCTTCACACGATGCATTGTACCTGCCTGTGCACCACCAACGGCCTTTTGAATATCTTTTGCATTGCTGGCAGCCATCTCTATACCCTTAGAAATTTCTAATGCCTTCTTGAAGGTCAGGGTGGCTTCTCCAAACAAGTGACACTGAATGTGGTACTCATTACTGTCACAGACTAGTCTGTCCCAGAGCATGTCCACCAATGCTACTCCAAACTCTCATATTCTGAGAGTTACCTTAAGTCAGCAACAGGGCTAGTCACAGATTGTCCTGTGTTCAGAAAATGGCTACGGAACTTGAAGAACTGGACAATCACTGAAGGCTGAGGATTGTGGTATTCTGAATGAATGGAACCAAATCCACAAATGAAATATCCCAGTTTCTGTGGTGTTGCTACATCCCTCAGTAGTTTCTAAGCCTTTGCACCATACACACTCAGGAGAATTGAGCACTTTTTAGCATTAGCTGCAATTCCATTTGAAAAAAAAGTTTTCCAACCTTCCCACAAATTGAATCCAGCCCCCTTTCTCTTCAACAAATTCACTGGTAGTTCCAAACAGTCATGGTGCTGCTAACTTGTTTCTAATTAGTAAACTTATGAATCCACTGATCAGAGTCACTGACCACCATTCATATTGCAAATTATCTACTCACTGTGCAAATCTTCATAGCACCAAGTTGAACATTGAATATTTATTTTCCAGTTTTCTCCTCGTTGGGAAAAAGATTGCTTACTTGGTCACAAAAAAAGGTAGTCAAACACATTGTGTTATTCAATCTTCTTCACTTATAAAGAAGTGGTTCCTATTTTCAAGAAAGGGCACAGGGATAGCCCTGGAAATTACCGACTGGTGAGTCTGACTTCAGTGGTTGGTAAGTTGATGGAGAGTATTCTGAGGGACAGGATTTATGAGCATTTAGAGAAGTTTAGAACAATCAGAAATAAACAGCACGGCTTTGCCAAGGGCAGGTCGTGCTTTACGAGCCTAGTTGAGTTCTTTGAAAATGCAACTGAATACATGGACGAAGGAAGAGCAGTGGACGTGGTTTACATGGACTTCAGCAAGGCGTTTGATAAGGTCCCCCATGCAAGACTTCTTGAGAAGGTGAGAGGGCATGGGATCGAAGGGGCTTTGGCCTTGTGGATCCAGAACTGGCTTGCCTGCAGAAGGCAGAGAGTGGTTGTGGATGGGTCTTTTTCTGCATGGAGGTCGGTCACCAGTGGAGTGTCCCAGGGATCTGTTCTGGGACCCTTGGTGTTTGTCATTTTCATAAATGACCTGGATGAGGAAGTGGAGGGATAGGTTAATAAGTTCGCTGATGATACGAAAGTTGGTGGTGTTGTGGATAGTCTGGAGGGATGTCAGAAGGTGCAGCGTGACATAGATAGGATGCAAGACTGTGCGGAGAAGTGGCAGATGGACTTCAACGCGGATAAATGTGTAGTGGTCCATTTTGGCAGGACCAACGGGATGCAGGAGTACAATATCAGGGGTAGGAGTCTTAGCAGTGTTGAGGAGCAGAAGGATCTTGGGGTCCGGGTCCATAGGACTCTTAAATCGGCCTCGCAGGTGGAGGATGCGGTCAAGAAGGCGTATGGTGCGCTGGCCTTCGTTAATCGAGGGACTGAGTTTAGGAGTCGGGAGGTAATGCTGCAACTTTATAAGACCCTTGTCAGACCCCACTTGGAGTACTGTGCGCAGTTCTGGTCGCCTCACTACAGGAAGGATGTGGAAGCTATTGAGAGGGTGCGCAGGAGATTTACAAGCATGTTGCCTGGATTGGGAGGCATGCCTTATGAAGATGGGTTGAGGGAGCCAGGTCTCTTCTCCCTGGAGAGGCAAAAGTTGAGAGGCGACCTGATAGAGGTTTATAAAATGTTGAGAGGAATAGATAGGGTGGATTCTCGGAGGCTATTTCCCAGGGCTGAAACAGTCGCTACAAGAGGACACAGGTTTAAGGTGCTGGGAAGCAAGTACAGAGGAGATGTTAGGGATAAGTTTTTCACTCAGAGGGTGGTGAGTGAGTGGAATCGGCTGCCGTCGGTGATGGTAGAGGCGAACTCGCTGAGGTCTTTTAAAAGACTTCTGGATGAGTACCTGGGATTTAATGGGATTGGGAGTTACAGATAGTTCTATGGCCTGGTAGCAATGGGTATGATCGGCACAACTTGTGGGCCAAAGAGCCTGTTTGTGCTGTAGTGTTCTATGTTCTATATAAAAAAAAGTACAGCATGGACTCAGAGCTGCAGGCAGTTAGTTACACAGCTCCTTTGTGGCAAGACTGAACCTGCGAAAACCATACTACAGATAATTCCACTTGCGCATGTTCATACCCATTAAAGATATTAGTACATAAATTCAAATAGAAAGATGCTTATTGTAATTCTTTTAATTCAGCACCAAATTCCTAACTAAATGTACAAATAGAAGTCATACCTACAAGTGCATTAATATCTTACGTCAAACGTTCACTTATACATATAATTGGAGGGGTTTTATATGGGTTCCAGTACCTTGGTGTACTATAGCAGAGGCCGTGGCCTTTCCTCTGGAGCCTTTCTAGCAACTGCATCAAGTTTTACTGTAATCCTGAGTATATGGTTCTGAGCCGTGGAGTGTGCCAGTCTGCAACACTATGCACTGGAAGACAAGTTTAGGGCAAACCAAACAGCACCTTTCACTGAGTTAATAGTTCTCCAGCAGCAGGTGATCTTTATTTCAATCTGTTTTCCTGGAAAAGCCTATTGAGTTACAGAGCTGCATGGGATGAAGACAAAAATTTACTTAACACTTTGCAGAGGCGGATTCCAGGTGGCGGTAGGGGATGGTCTCCTCCCCACCACAGCGACCTTGGGGGGCAGTATGTGGAGAAAGAGAGACTTTTGGCATGAAGGAATGATATGACAAGGAGGGCCTTTCTCACCACCATCCAAGCTAGACCTTGGTGCTTGTTTTAAAGTTCTGGTGATGACACATTCTGCCAAATAACTTGACAGTTCGCTCACTGTTGGGTCTTTGATTCCTATATTGTATTATTAATCTTACATTCTCCAACAATAAAATGCTGCACTGTACTGCCCAGGGCATGCATTTTAAAGTAAATATTGTTAGGGTTTTGTAAAATAAATCAAGTCCAAAGCATAAAAGTAGGTTATTTGAGGAGGCGGCAGTGGAAAAGAATAACGAAAAAAGCTGAACTTTTAAGACTGAACACTTGTGTACGTACATAATTCTTTGAAGACTGCAGGTCAGGTTAGAAAAGGCCACAAATCTGATGAATGAGATTCTAACATTTATGCACAGGGGATTATGTAGAAAAGCAAGGAAATTATCAACTTGAATTAATGGGGAGTACTGGTGCAATTCTGGACCCCGTTGCAGAAAGAACGGTGGTGAGACCACACAAATTACCATGCACTGGTTTGGTCACCATGTTTTTAGGATATAAAAGGATATAGAAGAATGGACACGGAGTTGAACAGAAAAGGAATTATAACGATTGGCGTTTTTCAAACCAGGAATGCACTAAAATTTGGGACAACTCAAACTCAACGGGAAAAGGCCACAGTAAGGCCCTCCCACAGCAAAGGGCTGGAAACGGTGGAAAACCCTGGGCTGTATACTTCAGTGGTTTGACATGAAATGGATATTTTAAACATAACCAGTAACTATATTGAATAAAACAGAACTGTACTGCACTCTGATATCAAAACTGAACTTTACATAATGTACTTTTGCAATAGAACAAGAGAGAAAATATAGCCTGTGTTACTCATAGTACAATCATTGTACTGTGCAGTGATTCCATATATTGATGTCTATACCTTCAATGTTAAAAATTCTGCACGGATAAAAATGATGACAAAAAGTGAGGTAGCTGCATTTCAATTATCTTATATCCTAAATATCTTGAAAGATTAGCTTGGCTTTCAAATCTACATTTTCAAATGATATTTTAGTTTTCTAATTTCAGAAGCTTACAATTCTTGATAAACACCTGCCTTAATGTCAAATACAATAATCACATAATAAGATTCAAATTTACTTATCCATTCAATTGCATGTTTAATTCTCAAAGGTTTATACCTGCCTGTGAAATAATTTATCCACATTTAACTCTGCCAGTCATCTTGTATCCTACAAAACTATAGTTGTAGTGTCATGGACATGTTTGGCATATTATGTAAATGCTCTGAATTAATTATAAAGATATGCAACTGTGGCTCTGCAGTCACTCTCTTGTACACAAGAACAATGATGCAAGAAAAACTCAACTCTGTGACAGACTGAACCCAATTCCCGTTGTTCCATCCTCCAACACATCGATGGTCTAATACACAATATTTCTGCAAATCAGTTATCAAAATTTCAAGAATACAAAACATGGGCTGGAATTCTCTGGTTGTTCACACCCTGCCAGAGGGGAGAGAGAATTTGGCACTCAGTCAAATCTCCATTCACTGCAGTGGGATGAAGTGAATGGCCGGAGAATCCTGCCCATTGTCTTTTATGATTAAAACAGAATTTTTTGGACATTAGTGTAAAAAGAGTTTTTTTGAGTTATAAAATTATTTAAAAATATACAGATTTTGCTTATCCTATCAAAATTGTACAATGCGTACAAGTGCAACATGATTTTCATTAATCAGGTGATAGCTTAATGGATAAACCTATAGACAAATGGTGGGAAGTATTCAAACAAGTATTTGGTATGATACAAAACAAGTCCAAATGAGTAAGTATCTTTGCAGCATGGGTTAATAACTGGTCAAGAGGTAGAAGACAGAGTAAGGATAGAGATAACATCCTCTGATTCGTGGAATGAAACAAGTGGTGTTCTACAGAAACATATTAGGTCGTCAGAACTTTATCTCAAAGCGAAGGGGCATGCAGACGAAGCACAGATTAATCAGCCATCTAACAACAGTGTAAAGGTTTGAGGGACAGCATCATCTTCTTCTGTTTCTACATTACAAAAAGTTAAGAAAGCCCACCAATGCCTCTACTTTCTCAGAAGACTAAGAAAATTTGGCATGTCAGCTACAACTTTTATAGACGCACCAAAGAAAGCAATTTTTCTGGCTGTATCACAACTTGGTATGGCTCTTGCTTTGCCCAAGACCGCAAGGAGCTACAGAAGGTCATGAATGTAGCCCAATCCATCACGCAAACCAGTCTCGCATCCACTGACTCTGTATACACTTCTCACTGCCTCGGCGAAACAGCCAGCATAATTAAAAACTCCCATGCACCACGGACATTCTCTCTTCCGCTTTCACTGACAGGGAAAAAGATACAAAAGTCTAAGGTCACATACCAATCAACTCAGTTTCTTCCCTGCTGCCATCAGACTTTTGAATAGACCTGCCACGCATTTTTATCTTTCTTCACGCCCTAGCTATGACTCTAACACTACATTCTGCATTCTCTCATTTCCTTCTCTACGAACGGTATGCTTTGTATAGCGTGTAAGAAACAATACTTTTCACTGGTGGTTTGAGGGAATTGTTTTTCAAACTGGAGGCCTGTGATCAGTGGTGTGCCTCAGGGATCAGTGCTGGCTCCACTGTTACCTGTCATTTAGAGTAATGATTTGGATGAGAATATAGGAGGCATGGTTAGTAAGTTTGCAGATGACACTAAGACTGGTGGCAGAGTGGACAGTGAAGAAAGTTATCTCCAATTGCAACTGGATCTTGATCCATTGGGCCAGTGGGCTGACGGACAGCAGATGGAGTTTAATTTCAAATCGCAGAATCCTACAGTACAGAAAGAGGCCTTTCAGCCCATCGTGTCTGCACCGAACACAGAGGGTAGGGTCCACCCAGGCCCTACCCTCATATCCCTACATATTATACCCACTAATCTCGCTAACCTACGCATCCCTAGACACTAAGGGGCAATTTCTTAGCATGGCTAATCAACCTAACCCGCACATCTTTGGACTGTGGGAGGAAACCCATGCAGAAATGAGGAGAATGTGCAAACTCCACACAGACAGTGACCCAAGCCAGGAATCGAACCCAGGACCCTGGAGCTGTGAAGCAGCAGTGTTAACTACTGTGCTACCGTGCCGCCCCAAATTTAGACAAATGTGAGAAGATGCATTTTGGTAGATTGAGCCAGGGCAGGACTTACTCAGTTAATGATAGGGCATTGGGAAGAATTACAGAACAAATAGATTTAGGTGTACATGTTCATAGCTCCTTGAAAGTGAAGTCACAGGTGGACAGAGTGGTGAAGAAGGCATTTGACATGCTTGGTTTCATTGGTCAGAACACCGAGTACAGGATTTGGAATGTCCTGTTGAACTTGTACAAGGCATTGGTATGACCACACTTGGAATACTGTGTGCAATTATAGAAAGGATAATATTAAACTAGAAAGAGTACAGAAAAGATTTACTAGGATGCTACCAGGACTTGATGGATTGAGTTATAAGGAGAGGCTGGATAGATTGGGACATTTTCCTCTGGAGTGTAGGAGCTGAGAGGTGATCTTGTAGAGGTCTATAAAATAACAAGGGGCACAGATCAGCTAGATGGTCAATATCTTTTCCCAAAGGTAGGGGAGTCTAAAACTAAAGGGCATAGGTTTAAAGTGAGGGGGGGGGGGAGAATAAAAAAGTGTCCAGAAGGGCAATTTTTTCACAAAGGGTGTAAGTGTCTGGAATAAGCTGCCACAGGTAGTAGTAGAGGCAGGTACAACTTTGTCTTTTAAAAAGCATTTAGATAGTTACATGGGTATGATGGGTATAGAGGGATATGGGCCAAATGCAGGCAATTTGGATTAATTTAGGAGTTTTTAGAAAGGGCAGCATGGACAAGTTGGGCCGAAGGGCCTGTTTCCATGCTGTAAGCCGCTATAGCTACGTATACAGGTGACAATAATAAATTAAAAACAGTTATTTGCATGAGATAAAATACATCTTAACATTTCAATTAAATATTGAGCAAATAGGGAAGGATGATTTGTTTTTCCCGAACATGAAGTGGGTAGATGGTTTTAGAACAATAGTTAATTGCTCGAGGAACAATAACAGTTGAGGTTTTCCTTGAACTATTTGTTCGCAATACGAAGAGGAGCCATTTTTATGCCACTGGGTGGCACTAGTGCACAAACCTAAATTTCATTACTTTTCCCACAGCAAGATAATTGTCTGGGTTGAAATTACATTTAACTTTAACGGCAAATAGGGTCCAGGTGAAGGCTGGGATGAAAGCGCTTTATCTGAATGCACGAAGCATTCGGAATAAAGTGGATGAGCTGGTGGCGCAGATCGACACAAATGGATACGATCTGGTGGCCATTACAGAGACGTGGCTGCAGGGTGACAGGGACTGGGAGCTGAATGTACAGGGCTATCAAGTGTTTAGGAAGGATAGGCAGGAGGGAAAAGGGGGGGGCGTAGCTCTGCTGATTAAGGATAGCATCAGGGTGGTAGCAAGGGATGATACTGGAGCCAAGGAGCAGAACGTGGAATCGTTGTGGGTGGAGATTCGGAACAGCAAAGGGAGGAAGATGCTGGTGGGTGTCGTCTATAGGCCCCCGAATAATGATCTGGAGGTGGGGCGGGCTGTTAACGTGCAAATAAGTGCGGCGTGCAGGAATGGGACGGCCGTAGTTATGGGGGATTTCAATCTGCATATTGATTGGTCGACCCATGTTGGATGCGGGGGGCTCGAGGAAGAGTTCTTGGAATGCTGCCGGGATAGTTTCCTCGAACAGTGTGTGTTGGAGCCGACGAGGGAGCGAGCTATCTTGGATCTGGTGCTATGTAATGAGGCGGGTAGAATTAGGGACCTTGTGGTGAAGGATCCTCTTGGGGAGAGTGATCATTGTATGGTGGAGTTTCTGGTGCAGATGGAGGAGGAGAAAGTGGGTTCCCGGACACGCGTCCTCTGTTTGAATAGAGGGGAGTACGGTAGGATGAGAGAAGAATTGGCGAATGTGGACTGGGGGAGCGCGTTGGAGGGAGGGTCTGCTGAGGAGCAGTGGAGGATCTTTAAGGAGATCTTTCTTGGTGCTCAATGGAAATTTATTCCGATGGTCAAAAAGGATAGTAGGAGGAGAGGTAATAAGCCGTGGATAACGAAGGAGGTGAAGGAAAGTGTTAAACTAAAAGCGGAGGAATTTAGAATAGCTAAGAGTAGTGGGCGAGAAGAGGATTGGGAGAGGTTTAAATGTCAACAAAGATTGACAAAGAAGTTGATAAAGAAGGGTAGGAGAAACTATGAAGCTGGGCTAGCGCTTAACATAAAAAAGGATAGCAAGAGTTTTTATAAATATATAAAAAGGACGAGGCTGGCTAGGGTGAATGTTGGTCCTTTAGAGGATGAGAAAGGGGACCTAGTGGTAGGGGATGGGGATATGGCTAAGGTATTGAATAACTTTTTTGTTTCTGTCTTCACAGAGGAGGACGTGAATAATTTGCCGGGTGTTAGCGATGGAAAGGTAGTAGGACTGGAGGGTCTTAATGACATTACTGTTACTAGAGAGGCGGTGCTCGACAGACTGGAGGGGCTGATTGTGGACAAGTCCCCAGGACCGGATGGAATGCATCTGAGGGTTCTGAAAGAAATGGCGGAGGTGATAGTGGATGCTTTGGTGGTTCTTTTCCAGACGTCGCTGGATTCCGGGGAAGTGCCGGATGATTGGAAAACGGCTAATGTTACGCCGTTGTTTAAGAAGGGTGCCAGGCAAAAAGCGGGGAATTATAGGCCGGTTAGTTTAACGTCTGTGGTAGGTAAAATGTTAGAATCTGTCATTAAGGAGGAAATTGCGAGGCATCTTGAAGGGAATTGCTTGATAGAGCAGACGCAGCACGGTTTCATTAAAGGGAAGTCGTGTCTGACAAATTTACTGGAGTTCTATGAGGATGTGTCTAGGACGGTGGATAGAGGAGAGCCGGTGGATGTGGTCTTTCTAGATTTTCAGAATGCGTTTGACAAACTACCTCACAAGAGGTTAATGCAGAAGGTCGAGGGACAAGAAGTTGGGGGTAGGGTGTTAGCGTGGACAGAGGATTGGTTGTCAAATAGGAGGCAGAGAGTGGGGGTCAATGGGTGCTATTCGGATTGGCGGATGGTGACTAGTGGAGTGCCCCAGGGGTCGGTGCTGGGGCCTCAGCTATTTACCATTTATATAGATGATCTGGAGGAGGGAACCAAGTGTAGGGTGTCGAAATTTACTGATGACACCAAGACTGGGGGAACGGCAAATTGTGCGGAGGGTGTGGAGAGTCTGCAGAAGGATCTAGATAGGCTGGGCGAATGGGCCAGGAAATGGCAAATGGAATTTAATGTTGGCAAGTGTGAGGTGGTCCACTTTGGTAGGAAGAATGGTAGGAAGGACTATTACTTACGGGGCGAAAAACTGCAGCAGGCGACGGTGCAGAGGGACCTCGGGATCCTTGTGCATGAGTCGCAAAAACCCAGCTTGCAGGTGCAGCAGGTGGTCAGGAGGTCAGGAAGGCGAATGGGATGCTGGCCTTCATAGCGAGGGGGATTGAATATAAAAGTAGGGAGGTCTTGCTGCAGCTGTATAGGGCATTGGTGAGGCTGCAGCTGGAGTACTGTGTGCAATTTTGGGCACCGCACCTGCGCCAAGATATTTTGGCCTTGGAGGGAATGCAGAGGAGGTTTACTAGGCTGATGCCGGAGTTGAGGGGGTTGAGCTATGAGGAGAGGCTGAATAAACTGGGCTTGTACTCGTTAGAGTTTAGAAGAATGAGGGGAGATCTCATTGAGACGTATAAGATGATGAATGGGATGGATAGGATAGAGGTGGAGAGACTCTTCCCGCTCAAAAAAGACAGTAGGACTAGGGGGCACAGCCTCAAGATAAAAGGGGGGCGGTTTAGAACGGAGTTGAGGAGGAACTTCTTCACTCAAAGGGTGGTGAATCTCTGGAATTCTCTGCCCGTTGAAGTGGTGGAGGCTGCCTCGCTAAATATTTTTAAGACGTGGGTTGATGGGTTTTTGATAAGAGAGGGGATTAAGGGTTATGGGGAGAGGGCGGCAAAGTGGAACTGAGTAGCGACAGATCAGCCATGATCTTATTGAATGGCGGGGCAGGCTCGAAGGGCTAGATGGCCTACTTTTGCTCCCATTTCTTATGTTCTTAAGAATTTTAACTAAAAGAGCAAACAGCTGTTAACAATGAAAACTTTTAAAAAAATCTGCATTGCAGTGCCAACATTAGGACACAAACTCTTATTTTTGCTTTCCAACAAAAGAAATTCCTTCAATCTCAATGCAAGTGACAGCTCAGTGACTATCATTGTTTGTTGTGCACAATGGATTTGGGCCGGTGTCTGTGGGAGTTTGCACGCTCTCCCCGTGATTGCATGGGTTTTCTCCAGGTACTCCGGTTTCCTCCCACATCCCAAAAAACATGCTCTTAGGCTGATTGGTGTAACAAATTGTCCCTAAATTAGTCTTCCCTCAATCTTCCCCAATAGGTGTAGACAAAGGTCATGGGTAGAGGAGGGCACTCAATGTTAAAATGGCAGCGTGGACTCGTTGGGCCGAAGGGCCTGTTTCCTGTGCTGTGTTGTTCTTTGTTCCTAATCAAAGGTGTCTTTTAAGAAATTATTTCATGGGATGTGGGCTTCTCTGGCCTTGCCCATCCTTAACTGCTCTCGAAAGGTGGTGACCTAGTCATCTTGAAATGCCTCAGTCCAAATAGTGTTGGGACACCACAGTCGTTGTGGTAGGAAGACAGTTCAAGATACTTTGACCCAATGACAGTGACTATATAGTTTCAAGTTAGCATGGTGAGAGATGTCGGAGGGGTACTTACAGATGGTGGCTTTCCACAAGTCTGTTGTAGTTCTTCTTGATGGTAGAGGTCACGGGTTTGGAAGGTGCTGTTGAATATGCCTTGGTGAATTGTTGCAGTGCATTTTGTAAATCATAGCATCCCTACACTGCAGGAGGCCACCATTTGGCCCACTAAATCTGCACCAACTCTCCAACAGAGCATCTTCTCCAGGCCCTATCCTTGTAACCCCACCAATCCCATAACCTACACATCTTTCAACATTAAGGGACAATTTAGCATGGCCAATTCCACGTAACCTACACATCTCTGGATTGTGGAAGGAAACCAGAAACACATGGAGGAAACCATGCAGACATGGGAAGAACGTGTGAACTCCACACAGACACACATCGCCCAAAGCTAGAATGAAACCTAGGCCCTTGGCACTGTGATGCAGCAGTGCTAGCCATTGTGTCATACTACACGCTACCAGTATTGTGCATTGGTGACAGAGGGAGTGAACCCTGAAGGTGGAGAATGGGACTTTGATCAAGCCCGCTGCTTTGTCCTGGATTGCGTCAAGCTCCGAGATACTTGTTAAAGCCACATTCACCCAGGCCAATTGAAGAATATTTCATCAAACTCCTGACTTGTAATTTGGGAGTCAGAAAGTCAGTTACTCACTGCTGAACACCAAGCCTCTGACCTGTTCTTGTAGTTACAGTATGTATTTGGCTGGTCCAGTCCATTTTGTGGTCAATCAAAACTCCCGGGGATGCTGATGGTGGGGATTTAGTGATGCTAAGGCCACTGAACATCAAGAGGAGAGGGTTAGATTGCCTCTTCTTGGATATGATCATTACCTGGCACTTCTGAGGCAGGATCTGACTTTGTACTTATCAGTCCAAGCCTGAATGTTGTCAAAGGGCAGAACTTTATTGACCGCCATAATCAAGTCTAAGGCCAGCTAGGTGAAGAGGAGATTGTAAAACACAACATGCGGTCTGTCCACTGCCTTTCCATCTGTCCCCCATTATATGGTAGGTGAAGGCAGCATTTGAGTGGTTCACCCACCTTTGGGCCAATAACACCTTGAAGTGTCTCATCATGCTCCCACCATTTATTTCACATGTGGTGGGGGAAGGTGGAAGCCATGTACCCTGGCAGTTTTCGTTGTGCAAGCTGGGTGTCAACCAATTGGCAAGGGGCATGAGGTGCACAAACACGCAGAACAATGACTGTGCTGCAAAAGTACATCATTGCTGTTAAAACAGTTTGGACATGCTGAAACGAGTGATATAAATGCACTTTTTTTTTCTTCTTTCATTATGCTTTAATAATTTAGTTTGCACCTTAGAAACAACTGGTGTCCACAGAGTCTCAGAAACAAGACATTCTCTATTTGTATTGTGTCATCAAGCTTTTGAGCTGCAGCAATAATCTGAACTACGTTCTAAAAATCATAGAGGCTGATTGCACAGGAAAAGGGTGTTGAAAGCCAGGAAACACCTTCTCGTTTACACATCTACTAGTTCAACAATGGAGTGCTTAACCACAACTGACCGACCAGACATGAATATGTCCAATCGGGAAACTCAGAGCCAAATATGCAGCTAATTCCAGGCGTCTTTATGCACATCTCCTTACTGCAAGCAGTACTGCAATACTGGAAGGGCTGAAAGAAGTAGACCAGAATGTCCTCAAAATAACAGCAACTGGAAAAGGCTAAATGGAATATCACATGTTGGGATCTGATAACTTTAGACTTGCATCAGATATTTAATAACATTCTTTACCTTTTATAGACTAAGTACTTCACACACAGCAATAAGCTAGTAACTGTAATTTTAGACTAAAGTTTAGTAATCTTACCATCAAAACTAGAAAAGTTTTTAAAAAATGGTAACATATTTGAATAATAAACCAAAAGGAAAATTAACAAAAATAAATAAATTATTATAATTAAAATGTAAAAGGGCTGCATTTGTGTGAAGACATCACAAGACTATTTAGGTGATCTTTGCATGTTTATTGGTCTGATAAATCAAGAGTCAAGATGGACGAAAAGGGATTGGTATAGGCTAGTGGGTCATTGTTTTTGTAACTGGTCGGCGCAACATCGTGGGCCGAAGGGCCTGTTCTGCGCTGTAATGTTCTATGTTCTATGTTCTAACTGGACTTGTGTGTGATGTGGAGTGAGACCGCTCTTCCAGGAAGTCTCATTCCAGTTTGTACTGGAATTTCGTCCGGCACTGATTCCAGATTTAGACAACATTACTATAGCCAGCATTTCTGTAAAATACTGATTGTGTATGCACAGGAAATACATTCATTTAATTGTCTGCTTTTCCCACGTTAATCCATTGTGACTCAGATTTCCTACTTTCACTTCCTTGCATATCTTCTGTTATGTGATTAATTCACAAATTGTATTATTCTCAATGACGTCACCATAAATAACATACAGGCATAAAACACAAGAAAAAATGTGCTTTTGCTTCATAAAGAAGAGCATTAAACATTTATTTTAATGACTTTTATATAAAATCACCTGCATTTGAGTCATAACGATGCAACTTGTGTTGTTACTGAAGCATTTTAGAGAATTGTGGCCACATTATTTTGTACAAGTTTTAAAAATATATTTCTAAAGAATACATAAGAACATAAGAAATAGGAGCAGGAGTAGGCCATATAGCCCTTCGAGCCTGCCCCGCCATTCAATAAGATCATGGCTGATCTGTCGCTGCTCAGTTCCACATTCCCGCCCTCTCCCCATAACCCTTAATCCTCTCTCTTATCAAAAACCCATCAACCCGCGTCTTAAAAATATTTAGCGAGGTAGCCTCCACCACTTCAACGGGCAGAGAATTCCAGAGATTCACCACCCTTTGAGTGAAGAAGTTCTTCCTCAACTCTGTTCTAAACCGCCCCCCCCTTTTATCTTGAGGCTGTGCCCCCTAGTCCTACTGTCCTTTCTGAGCGGGAAGAGTCTCTCCACCTCTATCCTATCCATCCCATTCATCATCTTTTATGTCTCAATGAGATCTTCCCTCATTCTTCTAAACTCGAACGAGTACAAGCCTAGTTTATTCAGCCTCTCCTCATAGCTCAACCCCCTCAACTCCGGCATCAGCCTAGTAAACCTCCTCTGCACTCCCTCCAAGGCCAAAATACCCTTGCGTAAGTACGGCGCCCAAAACTGCACACAGTACTCCAGCTGTGGCCTCACCAATGCCCTATATAGCCGCAGCAAGACCTCCCTACTTTTATATTCAATCCCCCTCACTATGAAGGCCAGCATCCCATTACAGAATTACAGAGCTCCCCCATATAGGCCTGCATGCTTCCATAAGAGTGAAATCAGTGCACTGGGATAATATTTAGCAAAACTTGGATACAGCATCTATGACATTTGGTGTGAACAAGACGGTGTGTTTACAATTCTCCTCCCACCCCAATTTCCAGCCAGCATCTACAAATACATAGCAAAATTCAGCATCGACAATAAAACAAGAAAAGGCAGAATACAATCACAAACCAGGAAAAAGTGTGCACGTGCAAGGACACACAAAGAAAATAAGAAAGGCAACAATGAGAGAAGATTAACAGATAATATGAAACATAACCAAAGTAATAAGATAGTTAGAAATCATGGAGCGGAGTGGGGGCAAAAATGAAATCTCGTGGAGGCACAGGACAGGAGTACTAAAATGGTTTTACTTCTGAAAATTAACACAAGCTTTGAATTTGTTTCTTCGGCCATGCAGGCTATTAGCACCATAAACCACATCTTAAGCTTGTCGCTGTCACTGGAACGGTTTTCAAACTTCTGTACTTCAAAGTTTAGCTGCTGGGCACAAAATTCATGGGCACTTCATCCATGTTGCCAAACGATTCAGTGGGTACTCATGTTTATGCTGCTGTCTGATAAACTGGTGGAAATTGATAATTTTGGCTGAGATCATTTGGTAGCCTCACAGAGATCTTGGATTTCTGTCCCACACAGTTTCGTTCCATGAAGCTGTTATGGTAACTAACTGTTGGTCTGAAACCTTGGCTGGAGTTGAGGGTTTGATTTGAAACGCTTAAATGCATTTCCGGTGATGTAACCATTATGACACTTTTCAAGGATCCATTCTGATGCATGCTTTTCAATATCTGAAAAATGATTGGTCTTTGTCCTGTTAGCACATTTGGTCTTGGACATCATCTTCAGGGCAGATCCTGTCTTCTTTCATTCTCACTACAGTTTTTCATTAACACTAAATTCTACTGCTGACAAGTTAGCAAATGTTACAACTTTTAGCTTCAAACTAGTTTCATACTGCATTCTTCTTGCATAAGGATCCATTTCTATTCGTTACCTGCCCTGCCACGAGGATCTGCTTTGTGTGGACAAATTAAACTCCTACTTCTATCTTGCAACACAGCCTGTATGGTCCATGCAGCGACTTACAGTACAAGATAAATAAAACATGTTTCCTAGGGTGAGGCTGATGATTAATACAAATAAGGCATTTCGTAGCTGAGAAGTGGGGTCATCTTATATGGCAGGTCAACTTGTACACCATGATCAATGGTAAATGTGAAATGATGTACTTTGGAAGAAACATATAGAAAGCCAGCAGGAACTAAATAACGACTTAAATAATGACTTAAAGTAAATAACGACTTTGAATAGAAAATCCTGTTGCCTATCAATGCAAGATGGTCACCGATACCTGTCAGCACTTGCGCACTTAGCAGCACATTTGCAGAATTCTATGTTGTCATTTATAGGAGACAGTGCTGATTGGAAGTCATTCACCCAGTCTGAGCCCTGCAGCGGGCAGGCAATTAGGGCACAGCCTCTCGGCAGTTTCCTGGGATCAGAATGGGGAAGGGAGTGGAGGCTTCTGATCCACCCAGTAACAGCTGCAATTCTGTTTGCAGCTCTGGGGCTCGATTATCCCAGGCGACCACATTAAATCATTTACAGGGCAGTCAGATGGTGGAATACAGGCTTTATTAGCCAGCATCCTTCCCATACCACTGAGATGTGCTGCAATCACAGGATGATTTATTAGAAGAAAGAATGGGGGAATCAAAGGCTCAAAAAATGTCAACGAAATCAAATGAGATCAAAAAAGGTCAGACCAGAGAGATCATGTTGCTGGCACTGTAATATTTGCAACTCCAGGACCAGTGGTCACTGTGCATGCACCCTGCTACATATTGTCTTCTATAAAGATGGTGACCACACATTCATGGCGTTGACAACATACGTAGCCAATACAAAAATAAGGACGCCATGTTGAAACTTTGCATGTCATGGTTAGACTTTAGCATCAAATTTTGAAAAGGGTCGTGGAAGAGGAATCAAGAGCAAGTTTATCAGGATGAGTTGTGTGTACACGTTGGTGAAGGTGGCATTACTCTCCGTGGAGCAGAGAAGGCACTAAATACCTAAAAGTAGGTATTTAAAGTTATAAACATTTTAATAGAATAAATACGAGGAAACCAAGTAGGTAAAATGTTAGAATCCGTCATTAAGGAGGAAATTGCGAGGCATCTTGAAGGGAATTGCTTGATAGGGCGGACGCAACACGGTTTCATTAAAGGGAAGTCGTGTCTGACAAATTTACTGGAGTTCTATGAGGATGTGTCTAGGGCAGTGGATAGAGGAGAGCCGGTGGATGTGGTCTTTCTGGATTTTCAGAAGGCGTTTGACAAGGTACCTCACAAGAGGTTATTGCAGAAGGTCAGGGGACATGGAGTTGGGTGTAGGGTGTTAGTGTGGATAGAGGATTGGTTGTCAAATAGGAGGCAGAGAGTGGGGGTCAATGGGTGCTATTCGGATTGGCGGTTGGTGACTAGTGGGGTGCCCCAGGGGTCGGTGCTGGGGCCTCAGCTATTTACCATTTATATAGATGATCTGGAGGAGGGAACCGAGTGCAGGGTGTCGAAATTTGCTGATGACACCAAGATTGGGGGAAAGGCAAATTGTGCGGAGGGTGTGGAGAGTCTGCAGAAGGATCTGGATAGGCTGGGCGAATGGGCCAGGAAATGGCAAATGGAATTTAATGTTGGCAAGTGTGAGGTGGTCCACTTTGGTAGGAAGAATGGTAGGAAGGACTATTACTTACGTGGCGAAAAACTGCAGCAGGCGACGGTGCAGAGGGACCTCGGGGTCCTTGTGCATGAGTCGCAAAAACCCAGCTTGCAGGTGCAGCAGGTGGTCAGGAAGGCGAATGGGATGCTGGCCTTCATAGCGAGGGGGATTGAATATAAAAGTAGGGAGGTCTTGCTGCAGCTGTATAGGGCATTGGTGAGGCCGCAGCTGGAGTACTGTGTGCAGTTTTGGGCGCCGCACCTGCGCAAGGATATTTTGGCCCTGGAGGGAGTGCAGAGGAGGTTTACTAGGCTGATACCGGAGTTGAGGGGATTGAGCTATGAGGAGAGGCTGAATAAACTAGGCTTGTACTCGTTAGAGTTTAGAAGAATGAGGGGAGATCTCATTGAGACGTATAAGATGATGAATGGGATGGATAGGATAGAGGTGGAGAGACTCTTCCCGCTCAAAAAAGACAGTAGGACTAGGGGGCACAGCCTCAAGATAAAGGGGAGGCGGTTTAGAACGGAGTTGAGGAGGAACTTCTTCACTCAAAGGGTGGTGAATCTCTGGAATTCTCTGCCCGTTGAAGTGGTGGAGGCTGCCTCGCTAAATATTTTTAAGAAGCGGGTTGATGGGTTCTTGATAAGAGAGGGGATTAAGGGTTATGGGGAGAGGGCGGGAAAGTGGAACTGAGCCACAACAGATCAGCCATGATCTTATTGAATGGCGGGGCAGGCTCGAAGGGCTAGATGGCCTACTCCTGCTGCTATTTCTTATGTTCTTATGTTCTTATGTAACCAGAGGCCAGAGATTTAAAATAATTGAAAAACAGGGGAAATTAGGAGGTTTTTTTTCCCACAGAAAACCTGGAACTCTCTAACTGAAAGGATAGTGAAATCAGATTTCATAGCAACTTTCAAAAGACAATTGGGCATGTACTTGAAGAATGGCTTGCATGATTATAGGCAAAATGTTGGACAATTTCTAAAGCTCCTACAAATGCACAACTGGGCAAATGCCATCTTTGTGCCGTAAGATTCTATGACCTCACTGAGATTAGGAAGTGCAAAAAATGTCTGCATAGAGTTACCAGAACAATGTGCCCATGCCAGCTCAGCTCAGATTTTGTTTGCACCAAAATGGTGTATTTGGCACCCACTGCCGCAGAACAGCATCTGCAGAGAGCTGGAAGCAAGACTCTAAAATCATCCTCTCTTTCCACTTGTGCTACTCCACTTCCTTTCTTGTCTTCAATTCTGCCCAAACTTATTACATTCCAAGGTGTTTATTCCCCATTCATGTCTAGATTTTAGCCAATTTCTGTAAATGCTTTTAAGAGCTAGATGTTTCTGGTGCTTTCAATTCCTCTGACTTTAGTTCTCAAAATGTGCACTTATAATAAATCATTATAACTTTTTTTTCCTTAAAAAACCCTTTACTCACTTTCCCGTGACTTTTTTTGTCCATGCTACCTACTAATTTCCAGGGGTCAATTAGCTCAACTGGCTAGATAGCTAGCATGTGATTCAGGATAACACCAGGAGTGTGGGTTCAATTCCTGTTCTGACTGAGGTAGATACAGACCCTGCCACCTCATCCTGCCCCCCAAGAGCATAAGGCAATGGCAAAAGACCACTGACAAAAATTGACAAGTAAATAGCTCCAAGTGATGCATCAGCCAGCAATGAGCTAAGGACCTGCATTCGGGCACAGCACACATCGTATAACTTTACCCAAGTTCCAACTGCCATTCCTCCCCACCATACGTAATCAGTCAATAATACCGTATACATCTATTCCACACACTCATGGGTTAAGGTGACCCATGACCTCCAGGCCTGTTATATTGATTTTTTTTTAATGAGCATAGATTAAAAACTTGAAATGTAGAAGCCAAGTTTAAACCTAGCCAGACTCTACAATTTGCAAACTGCAAAGCTGGAGCACACAGCATTCCTGCAGCCAACCCTTGGACAATCAACTTCCCATCGAAACCAGACAGACCTGGAACTGCCTGGCCATGTGCCTGCAGCCACATTGCTTCAGAGCAAACCACTGCTTACACCTCCAGTGAACCTACTTTGTTAGAAGAATGCTACACAGCCTTGGTGGCATCCAGCTCAGACTGAGGTCAGAGGCACAGCATGAAAAGAACAGCTGAAGATTCAAAAACATGCCCTCTGCTTCTATTGGGCACAGAGTCTTCGAGAGGGATACGAAGAAGGGGAATAAAAGGAACAACTGGAGCCCCTCTCTCTCCAATTTTGCACCTTCTTTAACAGTGCCTCCAGAGAGCACCTTCAACTAGCAGCTAAGCAGTACATCTTGGTGAGGATCACCAGACTGACCAGACCTAGATGATTACCCCGGTGAGACAACCTGAAAACCAGAATCCTGTAAATCTCGAAACATCAGTCAACCCTTAAAGACCGAGACACAGCCTGACCCAGCTTAACTCAATGCGTATTACTTGTCTTTTCAGACAAACAATTCAAATACAGTGATAGGGACCTGTGGATAGGGTGTAGCAAATCCTTGGAAGCACGTGTCAGAAGTAGATAGCTAGTGTAGATTTAAGACTGTTTACTGAAAAGTCCCGTGAAGTGATTGATAGAGTTTAAAGTCCAATAGTAGAGACTGATAAATATTATTTTTTCTTAATTGAGTGTTCAATCAATGTTTTGGACATTCACCTGACTCTTGTTCCCTATGTCTACCTCACTGCATAATACACCCCAGTTAAAAAGAGTTACTGCAAACTGGTCAAGGTTAGTCTCAGCACATTTACTCATGTTTTGCTTTACAACACCCTACTTGGCTAAATACTTTTCAACATGAATATTACCGTCATGTACTTCTTGATTTTTTGTTTGCCAATCCTGGCTGGTTTTATTTTGTAGCAAACGCCGCAAGCTTTCGGAACTGGCTGTCCCTTCATCAGGTGGCTGGAAGTTCAACGCCCAGCCACTTGACGAAGGGACAGACTATTCCGAAAGCTTGCAGCATTTTTTCTGTTCTATTTTTATTCCAATTCAATCCAATCAAATCCAATTCAGAGTCTCAACAAGTTGAGACATTCCAGATCCAAGCTGACAAGACAGGGCTCTCACCACCTGTCTTGGGCTTGATCTACATGATCCAAGCTGATCGGAGTAGGCATAGCTCCTCCTCCAAGGCTTGATCTTATTTGCATCTTAGCCAAAAAGTTGAGATGCTGCTTTAAAAAATTACTTCAAATGAAGCTAAAATGTAACCTAATGACTTCAACCAAGCACAGCATGTCGATACTACGCTTGATCTTAGCCAAAAGGCAAAGCTTGTGACATTTTTTGTTACTACAAACAAACTTGTTGGACGTCAAGCTGGTATTGTGGGATTTCTTTCTGTTTTACCCCAGTCCAATGCCGGCATCTCCACATCATGGTTTTACTTTCGCTGCCTTCCTTGTTTAATTACGCATCACTTCACGATGTAACCATCTTGTTGGTATATTAGCATCCTCCATGATCCATGCAGCTGATCTTTGTTGAATATCCTTCAATGCCAGAAACATTGCCAAAATGGAATCCCCTTCAGTTATACACTGATTTCTTTAAATTTCCTGTGCTTCCCTCATATCACATTACTGGGGAAGTAATCCGGAGAAATCCTGCTCTAATCTCAACAACTGGATCCCTAAATTCAACTTAAAGGATTACAGACCTTTCTTCACCAATATAGTACACTGCGAAGTGGACCACAATTACACGTTGCTATTGCTTGCTTTGCACAATCTTTTCCATTCTATTCAATATGTTGGTTAATCTTGCACTATGGAAGTAACAAGACAAAAACTCATGAAAACCCATTTACTATTAAAACCCCGAT
Source organism: Carcharhinus amblyrhynchos (assembly GCF_965287045.1). NCBI lineage: Eukaryota > Metazoa > Chordata > Chondrichthyes > Carcharhiniformes > Carcharhinidae > Carcharhinus > Carcharhinus amblyrhynchos. Next base: position 119,942,376 of record NC_137325.1, read on the forward strand.
CACCACTGCATTTCCAGCTATGCTGCTAATTTACCAGTCTGCTATTTACTTCATGTTGTCTTTCACATCCATTTATCTGGCTTGTCTAGAGTCCTCACGTTGCCACAGAAGATTAGAGATACAAATCTATTTGAAAGCATAAATTGCCCTGGGTACTTCTGCTTTTTCCCGTTCAACAATCCCCCTCCACTGCTTTATCCATGTCTCTATATAAAGCTCTCAAATACTCCCTCTAAAAATTATCTGACCTGTCAAATTGGCTCCAGCAACTTCTCCCCTTAAAATTTTCAGCTTAAGCAATGAACATTGGGGGCACATTGTGTTACTGTTTGCTTAGGTCATCACCTTGTGCTTGAAATTTTCATATCTTACAGAAACGTGCCAACAATATTCCTTCCTGTGTCTACATTTTTAGATTTTTTTAAATTTTGAAGTTTGTATTACTTGCCAATATCTGCTAGCCGTCTTAACATCTAATTGTCACCTCCTTCGCCCTTTGCATCAGATTTTAATTTTCACCAAATACACATTTTAAGGGTCTTTTTCTGAAATTATCAAACTGCTTGTCTAGTGTCCAACACTGGGTAAGCAGTTTTTTCCTAAAATTAAACACTGGAAAGACTAAAGCCATTGCTCTGGTCCTGAGCGACTGTCTCCATTCCTCTTTCTGGTAATTGTCTGAAACTGACTTAGGCTGTTCACAACTTTGACTCTGCTGACCACAGTTCTACACAATCACTAAGATCACCTGTTCACACTTCGACAAAACTACCCATCTCTGTCCTTTCCCTAGCTCGCTTGCAGCTGAAACTCTCATTCAACCTTTCTTACTTTAGGTGTCACCATTCCAACTCTGCTGGAATTTCTGCTGCCCATGTCCTTACTTCTAACTTGTTCACTCATCACAGCCATTACTCATTGGTCGACATTAGTTCTCAGTTAAGCGATGCCTCGATTTTAAAGTTCTCATCCTTGTTTGCCAAGTCCCTTCAAGGCTCATCCCTACTTATCGCTATAATCTCCCTGGCCCCACAAACCTCTGAGATACCTGCTCACTGCTTTTTATCTGTTGCATATTCCCCAGTTTTAATTTATCATTGATGGCTCTACCTTCAGCTGCATAGACGCTAAGTTCTGGAATTCTATCCTAAACCTTTTTAGCTGTCTTTCTCACTGTCCTTCTTAATGCTCCTTAAAATCTATTTCTTTTAAGAAGTTTCAGGTCATCTACTCTGATATTGCCATATGTGGCTCAGTGCCAAATGCTGCTTTACAAAACTCTTGAGAATATTAAACAAACATTCTTGTTTAATATGTTAAAAAGTTGTGGTCATTTAATCAATCATTCTTTTCTCACTTCACTGCATTACCAGTTCAAGCTGATGCATTTTCGGCTCAAGCTCGACTCCTACAACTCCAAAAGGTGTGTGGGTTAGGTTGATTGGCCACGCTGCATTGCCCCTTAGTGTCAGAGGACTAGCGGGGTAAATATGCAGAGTTATGGATAGAGGGCCTGGGTGGGAATGCTGTTGGTGCAGGCCTGACTGGCCAAATGGCCTCCTTCTGCACTGTAGGGATTCTATGAGCTATCTTACTTCATATCAGGCAGACAGAAATCATTTTCAATTAGTTACTTGTTCCCTTCTAACGATACCCAATTAACATCAAGCAAGTGATCTACTTACAGTTGACAAACAGATGGAAGAAAGTGGTCTGTGGTTTGGGAACAGATGGAAAGGGGAAGGAGAAAGATGAGATGTAAAACAGTTACATTGATGGTCTTGAAAAAAATTCCACTAACTCCTTGAACTTGCAAAAAAAACTTGCATTTTTATAATGCCTTTCATAACCACATGACATCGCAAAGCTTGGGATGTCACCCAATGAGTTACTTTTGAAGAACAACGTGTAATATTATAATGTAGGATGTAAGCTGGTTTTCCGTGATAATGGAGTTTCCAGCATGGAAACATGCCCTTAATCTCAACTTATCCATGCTGCCCAGTTTTTAACCACTAAGTTAGTCCCAATTGGCCACTTTTGGCGATATCACTCGATACCCATGTTACCCATGCAACAATTTAAATGCTTTTTAAAAGATAAAATTGTACCTGCCTATTACCTCTGGCAGCTTGTTCCAGACACTCACCACCCTTTGGACCCTTTTGTAACTCTTCCCCCCCCCCTCACCTTAAACCTGTGCCCTCTAGTTTCAGGTTCACACACCTTTGGGAAAAATACACTGATGTATCTATTCCCTCATTATTTTATAGATCTCAATAAAATCACTACGAAGCCTCCTACGCTCCACAGAAAAATGTCCCAGTTCATCCAGCCTCTCCTTACAACTCAAACCATCAAGTCCCGGTAACATCCTAGTAAATCTTTTCGGCACTCTTTCTAGTTTAATAATATCCTTTCTATAATAGGGTGACTCGAACTACACACAGTGTTCCAAGTGTGACCATACCAATATCTTGCTCAACTTCAACAAGACATCCAACTCATGTATTTAATATCCTGACCAATGAAACTAAGCATGCAGAATGACTTCTTCACCACCTTGTCCACCTGTGTCTCCACTTTTCATAAGCTATGAACCTGTACTTCTCGTTCCCTTTGTTCAGGAACTCCCCAATGCTCTACCATTAACTCAGTAAATCCTGCCCTGATTCAATCTACCAAAATGCATCACCTGCCCTGGTTCAATCTACCAAAATGCATCACCTCACATTTATCTAAATTAAACTTCATCTGCCATTCATCAGTCCACTGGCTGAATTGATCAAGATCCTATTGCAATCCTAGATAACCTTCTTTACTGTCCATTATACCACTAATTTACCAAACCAGCCTCCCATCTCTAGTCTCTGTCTACACTTTTCACTGCCTCGGAAAAGCAGCCAGCATAATTAAAGACCTCACACGCCCCGCGCATTCTCTCTTCCACCTTCTTCCTTCGGGAAAAGATACAAAAGTCTGAGGTCAAGTACCAACTGACTCAACAACAGCTTCTTCCCCGCTTCTGTCAGACTTTTGAATGGCCTTACCTTGCATTAAGTTGATCTTTCTCTATACCCTAGCTACAACTGTAACACTACATTCTGCACTCTCTCGTTTCTTTGTCTTTGAATGGTATGTTTTGTCTGCAGAGTATGCAAGGAACAATACTTTTCACAGGATGTTAATACATGTGACAATAATAAACCAAATCAAAAAAATGCCTCCTAAATCCTCATCCAAATTATTGATAAAATGACAAACAACAGTGGACCCAGTGCCAATCTCTTAAGCACACTACTGGTCACAGAACTCCAGTTTGAAAAACAATCCTCTACAACCACCTCTGTTCCCATAAGATATAACATTACGCAACAACCTACCAAGCAATACCTTATCAAAGGCCTTGCTAAAGTCCACGTAGACAATGTTGACTGCACTGCCCTCATCTACTTCTTGGTTACCCCTTCAACAAAGTCAATCAAAATTTGTGAGACATGATTTTCCAATCACTAGGCCACACTGACTGTCCTTAAATCAGTCCTTGTCTTTCTAAATATCTGTAGATTTGGGCTTAATGAAGATGGAAGTGAGAAAATTGGATTTTAGGAAGAGGTAACAGTTTTAATTTAATTTCCAATTCTCAAATTTGACATTCAGAATAAAAGGTGGACATAATACATAATTTTAATATAGGTCCTTTTGACCTAAATATGCATTCAAGAAGAATTTCTAACTTTAAAAGAAATATTTAGCTAAATAAATTAGACTCAGTGAAGACAAAGTCTCAGAACAAATGTTCAAAAAAAAACTTTGTTTAAGTTTACCAAATGCAAAAAAGTAACAAGTTTCAACATTAGAACTACTCATTTACACTAATATTGGGCATTCAGGAGCGAAAGAGACAATATTTTCAACAATATAAAATTGTTAACGTGATAATATTGTTTTAATATGAAAAACATATATAATAATGCAGTGATTGAGTTTAAAACCCAATTAAGGAAACAGCAGTGAACATTTCAAGGATTATTGCTGCAGTAAGTGCCTGAGAGGATAAAACAGTCATAAAACATAGAACAGTACAGGCCCTTCGGCCCTCGATGTTGTGCTGAGCTATGTCCGAACCCAAGATCAAGCCATCCCACTCCCTATCATTCTGGTGTGCTCCATGTGCCTATCCAATAACTGCTTGAAAGTTCCTAAAGTGTCTGACTCCACTATCACAGCAGGCAGTCCATTCCGCGCCTCAGCCACTCTGAGTAAAGAATCTACCTTGGACATCCGTCCCATCTCTCACACCATGAACCTTATAATTATGTCCCCTAGTAACAGCTACATCCACCCAAGGAAGTAATCTCTCCCCCTTGTCATCTTATAAACCTCTATTAAGTCGCCTCTCATCCCCCTCCGTTCTAAAGAGAAAAGCTCCAGCTCCTTCAACCTTTCCTCATAAGACCTACTCTCCCAACCAGGCAGCATCTTGGTAATTCTCCTCTGCACTCTCTCCAATGCTTCCACATCCTTCTTATATAGTGAGGTGACCAGAACTGAATATAATACTCCAAGTGTGGTCTCACCAACGTCTGGTATAGTTGCAGCATAACCCCATGACTCAAGCTCAAACCCCCTGTTAATAAACTCGAACACACTATAAGCCTTCTTCACGAGTCTTTCTACTTGACTGGCAACCTTCAGACATCTATTGATATGAACCCCAAGATCTCTCTGTTCCATCAATTCCTTAGAACCCTGCCGCTGACCCTGTAATCCGCATTCAAGTTTGTCCTACCAAAATGAATCACCTCGCACTTATCAGGGTTAAACTCCATCTGCCACTTTTTGGCCCAGCTCTGCATGCTATTAATGTCTCTTTGCAGCCTACAAAAGCCCTCCATCTCATCCACTACTCCACCAATCTTGGTGTCATCAGCAAATCTACTAACCCACCCTTCAGCCCCCTCTTCCAAGTCATTGATAAAAATCACAAATAGCAGAGGACCCAGCACTGATCCTTGTGGTACACCACTGGTAACTGGCCTCCAGTCTGAAAATTTTCCCCTCCACCACCACCCTCTGTCTTCTATAAGACAATCAATTACTTATCCAATCAGCCAAATTTCCTTCTAGCCCACACCTCCTTTCTTTCTTCATGAGCCTACCATGGGGAACCTTATCAAACGCCTTACTAAAATCCACATATACAACATCAACTGCTCTACCTTCGTCTGCGCACTTCATTACCTCCTCGAAGAATTCAATCAAATTTGTGAGGCAGTCCACGAAATCTTGCTTAAAGACCATGTTCAGAACAATCATAAAAGGTCTCCTAGTCGGCACCAATTAGAAGAATTTGATTTAAAGTCTTTCATGACATTGTCATCAATTAAATACTTTGAAGTCTAAATGGCTTAAATACTATAGCATCCAATTTGCACAAATCCCATAAAGCAACAATGAGACAAATGATAAAATATTTTTCAATGTTGGCTGAGGGAAAAAGGTTGGCCAGGACACTGGGAAAATCTCCCTGCTCTCCTTCGCGTAATATAGTAGGGTCTTTTATATTGGTGACTAGTGGGGTGCCCCAGGGGTCGGTGCTGGGGCCTCAGCTATTTACCATTTATATAGATGATCTGGAGGAGGGAACCGAGTGTAGGGTGTCGAAATTTGCTGATGACACCAAGATTGGGGGAAAGGCAAATTGTGCGGAGGGTGTGGAGAGTCTGCAGAAGGATCTGGATAGGCTGGGCGAATGGGCCAGGAAATGGCAAATGGAATTTAATGTTGGCAAGTGTGAGGTGGTCCACTTTGGTAGGAAGAATGGTAGGAAGGACTATTACTTATGTGGCGAAAAACTGCAGCAGGCGACGGTGCAGAGGGACCTCGGGGTCCTTGTGCATGAGTCGCAAAAACCCAGCCTGCAGGTGCAGCAGGTGGTCAGGAAGGCGAATGGGATGCTGGCCTTCATAGCGAGGGGGATTGAATATAAAAGTAGGGAGGTCTTGCTGCAGCTGTATAGGGCATTGGTGAGGCCGCAGCTGGAGTACTGTGTGCAGTTTTGGGCGCCGCACCTGCGCAAGGATATTTTGGCCTTGGAGGGAGTGCAGAGGAGGTTTACTAGGCTGATACCGGAGTTGAGGGGGTTGAGCTATGAGGAGAGGCTGAATAAACTAGGCTTGTACTCGTTAGAGTTTAGAAGAATGAGGGGAGATCTCATTGAGACGTATAAGATGATGAATGGGATGGATAGGATAGAGGTGGAGAGACTCTTCCCGCTCAAAAAAGACAGTAGGACTAGGGGGCACAGCCTCAAGATAAAGGGGGGGCGGTTTAGAACGGAGTTGAGGAGGAACTTCTTCACTCAAAGGGTGGTGAATCTCTGGAATTCTCTGCCCGTTGAAGTGGTGGAGGCTGCCTCGCTAAATATTTTTAAGAAGCGGGTTGATGGGTTCTTGATAAGAGAGGGGATTAAGGGTTATGGGGAGAGGGCGGGAAAGTGGAACTGAGCCACGACAGATCAGCCATGATCTTATTGAATGGCGGGGCAGGCTCGAAGGGCCAGATGGCCTACTCCTGCTCCTATTTCTTATGTTCTTATGTTTACCTGAGACAGAGGAGAAAGCAGTTTAACATTTTGCTTGATAGTCTCCCTCCTCCAAAGATGCAGCATTCTCTCAGTACCACACATACGTATGTGTCAGCCCACTTATGTGCTCAAGTCTAGGGCTTACAGGTTCTTTTGACTTAGAATGCTTCAACTGAGCCAAGATTAACATCAGTACCCATAATTGGAATGTGCATTCTCCAAGTTTTAAAACGTATAATTGTCGACGTCAATATCCAATTTAGTCATTTTTGTTATTCATCTTTACCCAGTCAAAAATTGTATTTGAAATCAAACATCTCCCAAAGAACATGCAGACATATATAAGTGATTTTACAACTGATTCTCCTTACTCCCCCAAAATGGTTGCCAAAAAGCCACCCACACTTATTATGCACCTACACTAGGATTGCACACGTTACTATTTTCTTAAGACAAATATTCAGCAAATACTAATAAATATTCATGAATCCCTTGGCTGAATCAAGGACCAATCACCAGGATTACAAACAACTTTTTAGAGCTGCCTGAAACTGCAAACTCACTCAACCAGATGCACAATCAGGATTAAGATTGCTCAGCAATTGTGAACTTAATTATACATACCTGTGGCAATTCCCATTCAGATTTGGATCCATCTGTGCGATAGTAATACTGTCGGCCTTGATCATCTGTATGTTTCATCCACTGCAAACAAATACATTGTTTTACATTTTTGAGCAACTGTTCATAGGATTCAGCAACGCCTTGACGTTATAAAGAGGAAATTGAAAATGCTGCTACATTGCACGAGTAATGATCCACAAAAGTTTAAGTCCTAATTCTTTAGCCGACAGAAAATTTTGAAATTGAGACAATGTAAATCAATACCGAGCTTCAATCATCAATTGCAATATTGACAAGAAACTGCCAAAGCCTTTACTATTTCGTTGGATAATGGAGGCATATTAATTTCTCTAAAAACACTTACATTCTCATAAGCAAATACTTAAATTTTAGAAATATAAATAATCTGTTCTAATGACATTAAGAAACGATAACGAATCTGCTCAACCTCTTGCAACCTACAAGAAGCCAAACAGAAACTTACAAGGACATGCAAAGCTCTTCATATCCAATAGAATGTATGTGTAAATTTTAGCTTGCCCCCAAAATGTGACCCTCACTTCACTGAAAATGTTGTCAACAAATATTCAGTTGATTAATAGGAATCCTTCTAATTTATTTGCACCCGACACTAATCATTCACAATATTGCCGACTGAAAATGGTACTTAATTTAACAGAGATTGTCAATCTAGGGAAATTTCAAATGCATTTGTCTCCGTAATAGAAATTTACACGAGTAATAAAAGTTGTACAGTTGCCTTTTAATTAATATAGTAAGAGCAGACCGATAAAGAGCAAATCAACTGAAGAGAAGAAATCAAAGTACCTTTTCATCAGTATATTCATTGACATACAAAGTTTGGCCACGCTCATCCATTTCTTCTGACCAACCACGTGGAGGTAAATCAAACTGATCTGAATGGCTGGAGTAAATGCTGCGGTAGCTCTCTTCTGTGTTGTGATGCTGGAAGCATTTAGAGAAGGAACATGTTGTGCTTTATGTGTCTGATTATGTAAGCTTCAGGCATTTGAGAACTGCTGTTACTGAAAAAATATAGAAGTAGATACAGATTTCCCTTTGACAGAAAGTATCCCCTTAATTTAAAGAAATGAGAAGTGAAGGAAACACTTAATTCTGAGTTCTCCCAAAACATACCAAGAATCACAGGGAAGAGAGAAAGTTCCAAAATTCTATCACCTTGTATACAAAGAAGTGTTTCCCAAACACGCTCCAAAACCTGGCTCTAATTTTTAGACTATGCTGCTTAACTTGAGGCTCCCAAGCTAACAGAGTAATTTCTCCCAATCTATCCCATGTGCCCCCTAATATCTTGATCAAATCACTCCTTAGCCATCCAAATTTTAAAAAATATAACTTTAGTTTATGCAATGTATTCTCAGTTTAACCAAGTACCATTCTAGTAAATCTACATTGCACTCCCTCCAAAGCTAATGTATCTTGCTACGGTGTGGTGCCCAGCAGTGCTTCATATTCCAGGTTTGCTCCAATTAGAGCTTTACATAAAGGAACAATAACATCCACCTCCCCATATTCTATTCCTTTACATATAAAGGCCACTCTATTAACATTTTTAATTTTCTGAACTTGTTTGCGAAATTTTAATGATCTGAGTACCTGGACTCTCAAAGTTTCTTTGGATTTTCATAGTTTCTCACCAGGGAGTACTAGCAACACAAAGTACTTTGTTCCATCCTTGATAGATTGTTTGCCAAATATATTAGAAATATTAATAGAGCAAAGGTAGGTACATAGAATTAAGCTGCAGATGAGCCATCATCTCTGTGACTGGCAGAATAGGCTTGAGGAACTAATTGATCTATTATGTTCTTTTGCAAGCATGGTTACTATTTTCAGGTTACAAATAAGCTGCTTTAAATCAGTGTGTTTAAACAAAAATCAGCACTACTTTAGCCCTCAGCAAGCCCTGCTCGCCAATAACTGCCCACTTAAATTGGTTCCTGGTTCCCAGTGCCTCAGATTTTAAATTGCCATCCACATATCCATACATAGTTTGTATTCAGAAGGCATTTGATAATATTCCCAATAAAGGCCCATTAGCTAAAATTATAGCTCATGGTAAAGAGAGACTTGTCAAAGCTTTTCATTTTCCATTCATCAGGACAGGTGCAAGAATGCCTCACCAAATTTTCTTCCACAGCACCTCCTAAACCTGCGACCTCTACCATCTAGAATGACAAAGGAAGCAGATGCATGGAATATCGCCATCTTTCCCTTTCAAGCTCCCCTCCAAGTTACACACTACCCTGTCTTGGAACTACATTGTTGTTCCTTTAATGTCACTGTCACTTGACTGTCCCTGCATATGAATATTTGTAGCTTCCAACAAGGTTAAGTGCACTACATTGCGAGCCTGACTGCTAATCTTAAAATGGTCGGTAGTTTAATTCTTGACACATTCAGAATTGGCCAGAAGAGCCTGGAACTTACTTCCTGATTGGTGGCACGGTGGCTAGCATTTTTGTCTCATAGCGCCAGGAACCAAGGTTCAACTCCTGGCTTGGGTTACTGTGTGGAGTTTGCATGTTCTCCCTGTGCCTGCATGGGTTTCCCTCTGGGTGCTCCGGTTTCCTCCCACAGTTCAAAGATGTGCAGATTAGGTAGATTTGTATGCTGAATTGCCCCTTAGTGTCACAGGGACTAGCTATAGGGTAAATGCGTGGGCTTGAGAGGATAGAGCCTGGGTGGGATTGTGATCGGTGCAAACTCAATGGGCCAAATGGCTTCCTTCTGCACTGCAGGGATTCTATGATTCTAATGGCATTGTGGGTGTGCCTATAATGGGCTGCAGAGGTTCAAGGAGGCAGCACATCACCACTTCAAGGGCAATTAGGTTTGGGCAATAAATGCTAGCTTATTCAACAAAGCCACATCCCAATAACAAATATTTTTAAAATTCAAATTTCAAAAAGGGACAATATTTAAATTATGAGAAGACAGAAACTAACTGGCAAGTCAGCTCTGATTTTTGAGACATCACTAGAGTAAATGCAGAAGGAAACCATGCTTTTCTTTATTTAAAAAAGGTACAATGTCTGCAGAGGACAGGTCCCTGTATATGAATATGTGTAGTTTCTAGCAAGGGTAAGTCAGCTGCATTGCAATCCTGACTGATCATCTTAAACTGGTTGGTAGTGTAATTCTTAGCAAACTCAGAATTGTTCAGCAAATGCTGCCCAAGTGCAGAATCACATCAAATGTTAGACATATTCTGAGTTTTGCAAGCAGAGGTTAGTGAAATAAAGTCAGTATGCTGCCTTTTATGAACAGCCAAAGTGACATGCTTTTTCTTAGGCTGTGCCAGTTATTGAGACATACGGCCTACATACCTGGCAGTGCAGCGAAATTCATAAACCATGTTACTCGTGTGTGTCTTAGGCGAACGTTGTTTTGCTTTGACAACAGCATCTTGTTCGCGGAAAACACTACTTGTATTGTCACTGCATGGTAGCAACTTGAAATAGCCAGCTTCACCTGTCATTCAAATTTTTGGAACACTTCATCTGTGGTAGGGTGAGCACTTTAAGTCCAAAAGTGGCAGCCTTAGGCCCATTCATGAATACGTATGATATAAAGCAAACAGTGATCTGATAAGGGGACTATTGTGCTGCAGGATAACTTGCAGTTATATTCTACTACGGCCCATTTCATTGTAAGGTTTGGTCAATAAGCAATTGGCTCAGGCCCTTCTTAGAAGTTTGTTGTTAAGGCTTCCCTAGCCATTGCATATTTCTGATATGCAGATCACATGATTGCTTTAACAAAATATGCAGCTGCATGTAACAATTTCCTTGCATACCTTAGTGTGCTCCAAATTCACCTTTGAAATGGAGTAGCCTGTTAAGCTTCCTTTCCTCGACATGCTAGTTGAGAAATGTGTTAATGGGGTCTTGCCTGCTGCCTACCATAAGCCTATCTTCATTGGTCAATATATGCATTGCAATTTCTACAGTTCCAATATGCTACAGGATTGGCCTTATTGCCAACCTTTTCTCATACAGTTGAGATTATTGTTCCCTTTGAAGTTTGGTATTTTCCCATCCATCCTGATGAGTGCAAGACATGAAGCTTTGATAGCCTGTCTCTTTTTTTCATAAAATTACTGACCTAGTTAGAAGATTGGTTAGATAGTAAAAATCAGAGTATGGATCATGAGTGAATTGGAAGGCTTGACTAAATAGTGTCTGGAAATAATGCTTAAGGGGTGATTTGATAGCAATTTTAGAATTTTGAAAAGGGTTGCTAGGGTAGAGAGAGAGAGAGAGAGAGAGAGAGAGAGTTTAGTGGTGCAGGAATCTAGAACAAGGGAGCATAAACTTACAATCAGATCCAGGCTATTCAGAAAGCACTTCTTTATGTAAAGAGCAGTAAAATTGTGGAACATTCTCCTACAAACTGCAACAGATGCAGGCTCAATTAATTAATAGATTTTCCCAAGGCAGGAGTATAAAAGGATATGGAAAAAAGGTGCATGGGTGGAGTTAAGATTCCGGTCAGTCACGATCTCATCAAATGGCAAACAAGCTTGAAGGATTGAAAAGCCTATTCCTCTGGATTGTGTTTCATTAAGTTATTCAACTATGAGCATAATCCTATCCTTGTCTGACTTTCATAATCACATACATTTTCCACTCAGTAACTACTACAAGCAGGGTCTTCAGTTATTTCCCTTTGTCGAGAGAGAGAGTATTTAGTGGTGCAGGAATCTAGAACAAGGAAGCATAAACTTACAGTCAGAATCAGGCTACTCAGAAAACACTTTTTTACATAAAGAGCAGTAGAACTGTGGAACACTTTCTCACAAATTGCACAGATACAGGCTCAATTAATAATTTCAAATCTGAAATCAATAGATTTTCCCAAGACAGGAGTATAAAAGGATATGGAGCAAAGGTAGACGGATGGAGTTAAGATACTGGTCAGTCATGATCTCGCCAAATGGCAAACAAGCTTGAAGGATTGAAAAGCCTATTCCTGCGGACTGTGTTTCATTAAGTTATTCAACTATGAACATAATCCTATCCTTAGCTGACTTTCACAATCACATACATTTTCCACTCAATAACTACTAGAAGCAGGGTCATCAGTTATTTCTTTGTCACAGGAACAGGATAACTAAAAGCAGCTAACACCGTAGCTAGTTAGAGGTTGTAGTTCAGTACCATATAGAATTCAAATAAAGCCTTAACAGAAAGCTTTGAATACATTTTTATATTTAAAGGACTCAACAGTTTCTGGTTCTTAACTTGTAAATTTCAGCAAATAACGATACTTTAGTTAGCAGATACATTTCATTTATCTATTCAGTGCTAGACTTAAGTAAAGAATACTGCATATAACCTACACAGATGAACCTCCGCAATCATTTAAGACTTAAAATATCAAGGTATGACAGTTCACATAATGCCACATATACTTAGTTACTCAATAATATGTATTTCACCAATATGTGCATCTCAATCGCTTGGTGTACCTACTGCACTAAATGCAATTATAGGATCAAAATAAAAATGCAAGCGCTTCTGTAAAACTTAGTTTAAAATTCACATAGTTTTAGTGCTCATTTTGTATGTCTTTAAAACTAAATATAGCTGTACAATCAGTAAAAAGTGATAATTCTTCAAACTGCCTATAAATTCTAAGATATCTTAAACAACAATAGAAATGTTGAGGAATTTCACAATTATGACAACATTACAACATTTTGAAACGTCCAGTATTGTGTACTCCACATATATCCAGAACTCTCAAATGCTCCAAGTAGCACATCATCATCTTCCTCCCCTCTGAGCAATCATGAGGCTTAGCTCTCTCTGACACTCTGATCCACTCCTCAGTTGCCCTCAACAACTCCTCGTCTACCAATACATGCATGGGATGAAACATCTGTCATTTTACTTGCTCCCTTCCCATCACATAGAGCCCCAAACACACCTTCACGAGAAATAGCATTTATTTGTATCTACTTCAATTTTCCATACTGCATTCGCTGCTTATGTTGTAGTCTCCTCTATTGCTTTGAAATGCAATTGGGTAGTTGCTTTGTGGAATTCCTCCATTCAGTTCACGTGAGGGTCTGAGCTTCTAGTCACTGCTCATTTTAATTCACAAATGGACTATCCGCCAGTTCAGACAGCGTTAGGCAGATGGGACACTTCAATAGTTTAATCCCTTCGCTAAATTTGTGGAGAAAGGAATTTCAGGTGAATATGTTATGCATTAATGTGTAAATTACTGATACTTTCATGACCAGTATTTTAACTTGAATTAATTAGAACGCCAAATTTCAGGAAAAACATACAAGATAAAAGTCTGTGAACTCATAAAACGTACACTACTGTATGGGTTTCCTCCAGGAGCTCCAGCTTCCTCCGACAGTCCAAAGATGTGTAGGTTTCGTGGATTAGCCATGGTAAATGCACAGGGTTTATGGGAATAGGACAGAGTCAGTACAGATCTGGTGGACTGGATGGCCTCTTTCTGTCCTGTAGGGATTCCATGATTAACATGTTCACCCTAATGTGAAATCAATTTCTGAAACTGCAATATACTATACTCTGGGCTTTCAGATTCAAATAAATGCTGAGAGCCACACACGACTAAAATACAAACTATTTATGAAGAAACCGCTCAGACAAGGATACAGCATATAGAATCCCTACAGTGCAGGAGGCGGCCATTTAGCCCATCAAGTCTGAACCGACTCTCCAAAAGCCCAGAATCGAAACCGGGTCCCTGGCACTGTGAGGCAGCAGTGTTAACCACTATCCACCGTGCAGTCCTTGTTACAAAAAAAGGATTTTATTACTGCATGTTTTGATCCTTTTAGAATTTTTGCAAACGCTGTGCTCATTAATTTACAAATTTTCATATAATTTACACCGAAAAACCAAGCTCTCATGAGCCAAGTTCTTTAGTTTAGCGTAGTGGCACAGTAATGAGCACTGCTGCCCCACAGCACGAAGGACCCAGGTTCAATCCCCAGCTTGGGTGACTGTGTGGAGTTGGCACGTTCTCCCCACGTCTGCATGGGTTTCCTCCAGGTGCTCCAGTTTCCTCCCACAGTCTGAAAGACGCGCTCATAAGGTGCATTGACCTGAACAGGCACCGGAGCGTGGCAACTAGGGGAATTTCACAGTAACTTCATTGCAGTGTTAATATAAGCCTTACTTGTGACTAATAAATAAAACTATAATTTTTAACTTCAGCACAGCTTAATCTTTCGGTCTGCAATCACAAAAACAGTCACAGAAGCATCTCACATAAATCACTTCAGCAATAGGAAACAATTATATATCTGGTAGTGAAATAGGCACATTTTGACACATTTGAACATATGGATTAGGAGAAGTAGGCCATTCAGCCCCTTGGGCTTGCTCTGTCATTCAATAAAATCACAGTCGATTGTAATCTTAGCCTCAACTTCATATTCCTGTCTAGCCCTGATAATCTTTCAATGTTTATCAAAAGTCTATCTACTTTTGCCTTAAAAATAGTCAAAGAATCTGCTGCAATCACCTTTTGAGGGAGAATTCCAACAAATCACAACCCCTCAGGGAATTTCCTTCAGGCGTCTTAAATGGGTGATCCCTTATTTTTAAACAGCGGCCCCTATTTCTAGATTCTCCCACTAGAGGGAACATTCTTTCCACATCCACTGTGTTTGGTCCTCTCCAACATTCGGAACACTGCATTTCTTTTTTTAAAGAAGCTTTAAATTATATCCTTTTGGAGTGAGTAGAATATATACAGATTTATAAACAAAATTTCAGTAGAAATTTGATCTGACGTACATGCAATAGAGACTATTGGTGAAATAATGGTCTTTGACCTCTGCTGTTATACTCCTTGGCCCACATGTAAAAGAAAAAAATACAAAAGGCCTTTTTGATGTCTCTATCTGCATGCACACTTCAAAACAATTTTCAATCTCTACATTCATCAGTATTTTTTCATACTCACATTTCTTGCTTTTCCTCAGAAAATGCTTCTGTGCATTAAATTTTATGATAACTATTAGGTTACTCTGCCCTACTGTTGTACCCTCTGTCTACATCCAAATCACATAAGCGTACACAGGTCCAGAAGATTTGACAGAGGCTCTCAATGCTCATGATTTTTGAGGGGTTAAGCATTTGGCCCATCGTGTCCATGCTGCCTCTCTGCAAAAGCAATGCACTGAGTACCACTGCCTTGTCTTGCCTTCTGTCCACTGCCCTGAAAAATCACACCCAGAGACTTGGCATTCAACATATGGAATGATGTGAAGCTGCGGTAATTCAATGATAGATATCCACTTTGCACGCAAGAAAAAAGTTATAGCTTTTTTGTTCAAGAGTGAATTTTCAATGCTGTACCAAGTCTTAATTACCAAATTCCCTAGCACCAAAAATTAACAAGCGTAAAGCATTCATTTTTCATAATCATAGTGCAAGAGGCCATTCAGCCCATTGAGTCTGCATCAACCAAAAACCCACCCAGGCCCTACTCCCTCATATTTACCCTGCTAATCCCCTTGACACTTGGATCAATTTAGCACGGCCAATTAACCTAACCCACACATCTTTGGACTGTGGGAGGAAAGCAGAGCACCAGGAGGAAACCCACGCAAACACAGAGAACATGCAAACTCCACACAAAATGGTTTTTCACAAAATCTTTCTCATCTTTATATTGTATGTAACTTGACACTGAAGCTACATTACTATTCAAGCTTACACTTTCAGCTTAGATGTGTAGTTTACTATGGATTGTTTGATTTCATTGATTAAGAAGAAATTCCATTACTTGCCCGATTCACACAGGCCCACATCCCCTTTAGATGGCGCTGGCTTTTTCAAAATCTCAAAAAAACTAAAACCTTTAGTGCAAAAGCCTATGGCTTTGTTCCTTTGCGGCTAGCATTGTTCCTTTGCTGCTGATCACAAATTCCAGGATGAGACAGAGAGGAAATAGGTTGAAAAACAAAATGGACCTACACAAATCCAGGAGGAAAACTGCGGCCTACCTGAGCCACACCCATTGTCTCCTATACATTAAACAGCAAGCTGAAATTATCAATAAGTTGTAGATGATTTGACTGTTTAACTTACAGTTCTATTCCTTTACAGTTGTTACTTTAAACAAGTCCTCAATCATCACTTAATATCTGCATTGCACTTCACATTAATTACATAAGACTTCTAATTCACAGGAGTATACAGCTGCACCTCAAGTTTGTAGATCATAAAAACTTCCTTGCTAGTACCCCTTATGAATTATTTAATTAGTGAAATTATTCTACAGCATTTCTTTAAAAAGTTTCACACTTGTTATTCAACTTACTCCAGGGAAATTAAAAGAAATGGGGCTGACTCTTATAATGGATGCCTCAGCACTTACACTAGATAAATAATATCTGCTGTCAGCTGTAAGGATCTTAAAGGAGTTACGGTTACCTGAATCCGGTTACTAGTGCAGGTGGAGTCCTATTATAAAAGTCTACCAAATCAGTACAAAACTGGGTATCTCACTTGATTTTTCAAGACGGCTAGCATAAGAAGCAAAAACTATGACAGGTGCAATTTCACCAATCTCAAGAGTATGTTGCGTGGGTAGTACTAAGAGTCACAGAATCCCCAAAGTGCAGAAGAGGCCATTCGAACCACTGAGTCTGTGCCGAGTCTCTGACAGACTATCATACCCTGGCCTCCAGTCTGAAAATTTTCCCCTCCGCCTGTCTTCTTTGAGATAGCCAGTTACTTATCCAATCAGCCAAATTTCCCTCTATCCCACACTTCCTTACTTTCTTCATGAGCCTACCATGGGGAACCTTGTCAAACGTCTTACGAAAATCCATGTTTACGACATCAAATGCTCGACCTTCATCCATACACTTAGTTACCTACTCAAAGAATTCAATCAAATTTGTGTGGCAAGACTTACCCTTCACGAATCTGTGTTGACTATCCCAGATTAAGCTACAACTTTCCAAATGGCCATAAATCCTATCCCTCAGGATCTTTTCCATTAACTTACCGACTACTGAAGTAAGACTGACCAGTCTATAATTATCAGGGACATTGCTATTTCCTTTCTTGAACAGAGGAACAACATTCGCCATTCTCCAATCCTCTGGCACTATTGCAGTGGACAGTGAGGACCCGAAGATTAAAGCCAAAGGCTCTGCAAACTCCTCCCTTGCCTCCCAATGAGTCCTAGGATATATCCCACATGGCCCAGGGGATTATCAGCCCTCAGGTTTTTCAAAAGGTTTTTCAGAGCATCTACCTCCTTTAGCCTATCAGCCTGTATCACACACTCATCCTCAATAACATAGCCCCTCTCCTTGGTGAGCACTGAAGAGCACTGTGTTGCATTGTTCTATGTTCTAATCCATCTAAATTTAGACATCTTGGGACACCAAGGGGCAATTTAGCATGGCTGATCCACCTAATGTGCACATCTTTGGATTGTTTGCCCTAGCTCTGAAACGGTATTACTGCTCGAGTGATATGTCATTTTCGTAGCTAAGACAGCTAGCAATTTTGTCCTCAACAACAGCAGGAATTTTGTAGATAATGCACTATAATAGTATTAGTAAATCTTGTTTGTAAACGCACGTACTTACTCCATGGTTTACAGAATCCCCCTGGCTATCGGGTTCTTTATTTACAGAGTCTCTGGTCCATCGAGGTGGCTTCCAGCTTCTTTCTTGCGTTCCCCTGTTGTAATAGTACGTGCGTCCTGTTGCATCTTTATGCACCTCCCATTCACCGTGAATTTGCATGGGAGGGCTAGTGGGGGTTGGCGGCGTATTAGCTAGAGTTATTTTCAAATCCTGCAAATTTGCATACACTGGAGATTCTGGTCTTGCAGGTGGAATGATCTGCAAAAATAAAAAGCAATATCTATTACTAAAGAATATTTGAAAACGTGACTGAACACATTGACGAAGGAAGAGCGGTGGATGTGGTTTACATGGACTTCAGCAAGGCATTTGATAAGGTCCCCCACGCAAGACTTCCTGAGAAGGTGAGAGGGCACAGCATCCAAGGGGCTTTGGCCTTGTGGATCTAGAACTGGCTTGCCTGCAGAAGGCAGAGAGTGGTTGTGGATGGGTCTTTTTCTGCATGGAGGTCAGTCACCAGTGGAGTGCCCCAGGGATCTGTTCTAGGACCCTTGCTGTTTGTCATTTTCATAAATGACCTGGATGAGGAAGTGGAGGAATGGGTTAGTAAGTTCGCCGACGGTGCGAAAGTTGGTGGTGTTGTGGATAGTCTGGAGGGATGTCAGAAGTTGCAACGTGACACAGATAGGATGCAAGACTGGGCAGAGAAGTGGCAGATGGACTTCAACGCGGATAAATGTGTAGTGGTCCATTTTGGCAGGAACAATGGGATGCAGGAGTACAATATCAAGGGTAGGAGCAGAAGGATCTTGGGGTCCGGGTCCATAGGACTCTTAAATCAATCTCGCAGGTGGAGGACGTGGTCAAGAAGGCGTATGGTGTACTGGCCTTCATTAATCGAGGGATTGAGTTTAGGAGTCAGGAGGAAATGCTGCAACTTTATAAAACCCTTGTCAGACCCCACTTGGAGTACTGTGCGCAGTTCTGGTCACCTCACAGGACGTGGAAGCTATTGAGAGGGTGCAGAAGAGATTTACAAGCATGTTGCCTGGATTGGGAAGCATGCCTTATGAAGATAGGTTGAGGGAGCCAGGTCTCTTCTCCCTGGAGAGGTGAAGGTTGAGAGGCAAACTGATAGAGGTTTATAAAATGTTGAGAGGAATAGATAGGGTGGATTCTCAGAGGCTATTTCCCAAGGCTGAAATGGTCGCTACAAGAGGACACAGGTTTAAGGTACCGGGAAGCAAGTACAGAGGAGATGTTAGGGTAAGTTTTTCACTGAGGGTAGTGAGTGAGTGGAATCGGCTGCCGTCAGTGGTGGTAGAGGCTATCTCGCTGGGGTCTTTTAAAAGACTTCTGGATGAGTACATGGGAGCCATGATCTTATTGAATGGCGGGGCAGGCTCGAGGGGCTGGATGGCCTACTCCTGCTCCTATTTCTTATGTTATGATTTAATGGGATTGGGAGTTACAGATAGTTCTATGGCTTGGTAGGTATGGATGTGATCGGCGCAACCTGTGGGCCGAAGGGCCTGTTTGTGCTGTAGTGTTCTATGTAATCGGAATATCTGTCCAGCTTGACAAATGATTTTATTTGTATCTAGAATATAGGAATTGGAGAAAAACAGACTTTCAATTATGCCGTAGCCCTTAAGTAACTTTCCTAGTCTCAATATCACTTCAATACCATCAACAGTATTGTAACCAAAGTAGCAAGTCACATTTCTCACTATATTAGAAATTTAAGTACCACCAGATAAGAAACATTGTCTAATATTTGTTTTATCTTCTGGTTGATGGTGTGGGTCCCATTTTTTCTGGCTCTGCTTAGGACCTCAATACAGTGAAGGACAATACATCTTCCCAGTCTGTGGCACTACACATCATTAATCCAGGCAAGGAACTACCAAACAACAACAAGCTTTACTGTGGATTTGCCCACTTCTCCGGTTGATCTTTTTTCAAAGCTTGTTTTACAGAAAAGCTATGAACATTGATTTTCTAGACCCCAATAAGCATGTGACACTAACTACAGATTTTGTCAAAATAACAGAGGTTAACTGTGCTCTCTGCCAGGCTCTCTCTCCCTTCCACTTGCCCATTTTCTTCCAGGTATGTACTTGGATATCAACCTTGAGCTGACAGAACACTGCCTGATTGATTTGTGACCTTGAGTTGTTCTAACAGACAACGAAGGCTGCTTATTTTTGTTCCAGGCAGTCACATATTTCTGCAACATTTTTGTTGAACCAGTCCTGGTGATGGCAATGTTTGAACCCAATGGTCTGGGCACAGGAATCTAGTACAGCTGGTTTTATTTTGGCCTTGGAGGGAGTGCAGAGGAGGTTTACTAGGCTGATACCGGAGTTGAGGGGGTTGAGCTATGAGGAGAGGCTGAATAAACTAGGCTTGTACTCGTTAGAGTTTAGAAGAATGAGGGGAGATCTCATTGAGACGTATAAGATGATGAATGGGATGGATAGGATAGAGGTGGAGAGACTCTTCCCGCTCAGAAAGGACAGTAGGACTGGGGGCACAGCCTCAAGATAAAGGGGGGGCGGTTTAGAATGGAGTTGAGGAGGAACTTCTTCACTCAAAGGGTGGTGAATCTCTGGAATTCTCTGCCCGTTGAAGTGGTGGAGGCTGCCTCGCTAAATATTTTTAAGACGCGGGTTGATGGGTTTTTGATAAGAGAGGGGATTAAGGGTTATGGGGAGAGGGCGGGAAAGTGGAACTGAGCCACGACAGATCAGCCATGATCTTATTGAATGGCGGGGCAGGCTCGAAGGGCTAGATGGCCTACTCCTGCTCCGAATTCTTATGTTCTTATGTTCTTCTCCTCAGATTGGGCTGGATTTGTGAACATTTTCAAGACTGCAGCTGGAATACCATATTGAGGTCCTAACCAGAAATACTGATCATCTTCATCTTGGTTCTCACAATGCCTCGATGCTGGATGGGTGTACATCGCCAATGATGATCTGTTCAGCAGGCATCATGCCCTCGTGTGGATCAAGTGATGCAGACATCATTTAGATCTTTGACTCGAATAGTGACATAATTTATGACTTAACAGTGCTTTGATCAAGGATACCACAGTGTGCCTTTGTATTTGTCCTTCTGGTGTTTATTATAACAAGGTCACGCTGAGCATTCTTTGTTAGCGACAGGATGCTGTTTCAACAGGCTTTCTCCACCCAGATTTTCCCCAGCAGTTCTGCTCCAGGCATCAGTCACGTCAACCATGACATTAAAAGGACCCCAAAAAGATGATATTTTCTTCTTTTGGGATGGCAGTGAAGATTTCACCAAGGACAGGATAGGACTTTTCCTTAACATTTTCATCCAAGTTGAGGGACGGGGCAAAAACAGTGGCATATTAATTATGGCAGAGCTATAGGGGAAGTTTCATTTCTCAATTGGGCAGTGCAGCCAAGATCTGATTCCAGATGGCAAAACCAACTCTGCAAACGTGAGTGTCATTATTAACCTTTCTTTTCCTTTCCAGACCATGGTGCATTTTCCTGCTTGTTCTATCCCCCAGCCTCACCAAAAATGCATGAGTCGCTGAGGGAAAAATGTCAATTTCAACTTGATAATTCACGTGATATCATGAACAGGTCTTCTTTCCATATAGTCCCTCGCAAGGTTATTCATGAATGCTCTAACAGTCCCCATTTGCAAAATTTGAAGAAGTTTACTTTGACCGTGGAGATGGTAATCCCACAGATCATGGTTCTCTAGCCCATACAATGGAATAGCAGCTGTATGTAGATCTGCAAAATGCATTACAGCAAGTCATTTTCAAAAGCATTTTCCACACATGACCTCCGCAAACTAGAAGAGCAAGAGAATCACCGCAAGTTCTCCTTTAAATGACACACAAAACTAACCTGAAATTTTATGACCATTCCTTCATTGTTGCTGGTCAAAATCTTGGAACTCCCTTCCCACCTACACTGAAGGAGTCCCTTCAGCACATAGAACATAACAGCCCCTTGATGTTGCGCCGACCAGTGGAATCAATCTAATGACCCTCTAACCTAAACTATTCCAATATTATCCATATGTCTATCCATTGACCATTTGAATGCCCTTAAAGTTGGCGAGCCCACAACTGCTGCAGGCAGGGCATTCCATGCCCTTACTACCCTCTGAGTAAAGAACCTACCTCTGACATCTGTCCTATATTTATCACCCCTCAATTTAAAGCTATGTCCCCTCGTGTTAGCCATCACCATCCGAGGAAAAAGGCTCTCACTATCCACCCCATCTAATCATCTTGTATGCCTCAATTAAGTCACCTCTTAACCTCCTTCTCTCTAACAAAAACAACCTCAAGTCCCTCAGCCTTCCCTCATAAGACCTTCCCACCATACCAGGCAACATCCTGGTAAATCTCCTCTGCACCCTTTCCAATGCTTCCATATCTTTCTTATAATGCAGCGACCAGAACTGTACACAATACTCCCAGTGCGGCCACACCAGAGTTTTGTACGGCTGCGGCATGATCTCATGGCTCCGAAACTCAATCCCTCTACCAATAAAAGCTAACACACCGTATGCCTTCTTAACAACCCTATCAACCTGAGTGCCAACTTTCATGGACCTATGCACATGTACACTGAAATCTCTCTGCTCATCCACACTACCAAGAGTCTTTCCATTAGCCCAGTACTCTCTAATCTTGTTACTCCTTCCAAAGTGAATCACCTATAAATATATAAAAAGGAAGAGGCTGACTAGGGTGAACGTTGGACCCTTCGAGGATGAGAGGGGGGACTTAGTGGTAGGGGATGGGGAAATAGCTGAGGCCTTGAATAACTTTTTTGTTTCGGTCTTCACGGAGGAGGGCGTGAATAATTTGCTGGGTGTTAGCGACGGAAAGATGGTAGGACGGGAGGGCCTGAATGACATTATTGTTACTAGAGAGGCAGTGCTCGAAAGACTGGAGGGACTGATTGTGGACAAGTCCACAGGACCGGATGGAATGCATCCAAGGGTTCTGAAAGAAGTGGCGGAGGTGATAGTGGACGCCTTGGTGATTATTTTCCAAACGTCGCTGGATTCCGGGGAAGTGCCGGAAGATTGGAAAACGGCTAATGTTACGCCGTTGTTTAAGAAGGATGGCAGGCAAAAGGCAGGGAATTATAGGCCGGTTAGTTTAACGTCTGTTGTAGGTAAAATGTTAGAATCCGTCATCAAGGAGAAAATAGCGAGGTATCTTGAGGAGAATTGTTTGATAGAGCAGACGCAGCACGGCTTCGTTAAGGGGAAGTCGTGTCTGACGAATTTATTGGAGTTCTATGAGGATGTGTCGAGGGCGGTGGATAGAGGAGAGCCGGTGGATGTGGTCTTTCTTGATTTTCAGAAGGCGTTTGATAAGGTGCCGCACAAGAGGTTATTACAGAAGGTCAGGGGGCATGGAGTTGGGGGTAGAGTGTTAGCGTGGATAGGGGATTGGCTATTAAATAGGAGGCAGAGAGTGGGGGTCAATGGGTGCTATTCGGATTGGCGGTTGATGACTAGTGGAGTGCCCCAGGGGTCAGTGCTGGGGCCTCAGCTATTTACCATTTATATAGATGATCTGGAGGAGGAACCGAGTGTATGGTGTCGAAATTTGCTGATGACACCAAGATTGGTGGAACGGCAAATTGTGTGGAGGGTGTGGAAAGTCTGCAGAAGGATCTAGATAGGCTGGGTGAATGGGCCAGGAGCTGGCAAATGGAATTTAATGTTGGCAAGTGTGAAGTTGTCCACTTTGGTAGGAATAATGGTAGGAAGGACTATTACTTACATGGCGAAACACTGCAGCATGCGACGGTGCAGAGGGACCTTGGGGTCCTTGTGCATGAGTCGCAAAAACCCAGCCTGCAGGTGCAACAGGTGGTCAGGAAGGCGAATGGGCTGCTGGCCTTCATAGCGAGGGGGATTGAATATAAAAGCAGGGAGGTCTTGCTGCAACTGTATAGGGCACTGGTGAGGCCGCAGCTGGAGTACTGTGTGCAGTTTTGGTCGCCGCACTTACGCAAGGATATTTTGGCCTTAGAGGGAGTGCAGAGGAGGTTTACTAGGCTGATGCCGGAGTTGAGGGGGTTGAGCTATGAGGAGAGAATGAATAAACTAGGCTTGTACTCGTTAGAGTTTTGAAGAATGAAGGGAGATCTCATTGAGACATATAAGATGATGAATAGGATGGATAGGATAGAGGTGGAGAGGCTCTTCCCGCTCAGAAAGGACAGTAGGACTAGGGGGCACAGCCTCAAGATAAAGGGGGGGCGGTTTAGAACTGAGTTGAGGAAGAACTTCTTCACTCAAAGGGTGGTGAATCTCTGGAATTCTCTGCCCGTTGAAGTGGTGGAGGCTGCCTCGCTAAATATATTTAAGACACGGGTTGATGGGTTTTTGATAAGTGAGGGGATTAAGGGTTATGGGGAGAGGGCGGGAAGGTGGAACTGAGACACGACAGATCAGCCATGATCTTATTGAATGGCGGGGCAGGCTCGAAGGGCTGGATGGCCTACTCCTGCTCCTATTTCTTATGTTCTTATGTTCTTACCTCACACTTTTCCGCATTAAACTCTATTTGCCACCTCTCAGCCCAGCTCTGCAGCTTATCTATGTCTCTCTGCAAACTGTAACATCCATCCACACTGTCTACAACTCCTCCGACTTTAGTGTCATCCACAAATTTACTAACCCATCCTTCTACACCCTCATCTAAGTCATTTATCAAAATGATAAACAGCAGTGGCCCCAAAACAGATCCCTGCGGTACACCACTAGTAACTGAACTCCAGGGTGAACGTTTCCCATCAACCACCACCCTGTCTTCTTTCAGCTAGTTAATTCCTGATCCAAACTGCTAAATCACCCTCACTCCCACGCATCCGTATTTTCTGCAGTAGCTTACCATGGGGAACCTTATCAAACACTTTACTGAAATCCATATATACCACATCAACTGCTTTACCCTCATCCACCTCTTTGGTCACCTTCTCAAAGAACTCAATAAGGTTTGTGAGGCACGAACTACCCTTCACAAAACCGTGTTGACTATCCCTACTCAAATTATTTTTCTCTAGATGATTATAAATCCTATCTCTTATATTCCTTTCCAAAACTTGGCCCACAACAGAAGTAAGGCTCACTGGTCTATAATTTCCAGCATGGTCTCTACTCCCCTTCTTGAACAAGGGGACAACATTTGCTATCCTCCAGTCTTCCGGCACTATACCAGTTGACAATGATGACATAAAGATCAAAGCCAAAGGCTCTGCAATCTCCTCCTTAGTCTCCCAGAGAATCCTAGGATAAATCCCATCCGGCCCAGGGGACTTACCTATTTTCACTTTCTAGAATTGCTAACATCTCCTCCTTACGTACCTCAATCCCGTCAAGTCTAAAAGCCTGTATCTCAGTATTCTTCACGACATTGACTTTTTCCTCCGTGAATACTGACGAAAAATATTCATTTAGTGCCTCTCCTATCTCTTCAGGCTCCACGCACAACTTCCCACTACTGTCCTTGACAGGCCCTAATCATTCTTTTATTCCTGGCATACCTATAGAAAGCTTTAAGGTTCTCCTTGATCCTACCTGCCAAAGACTTCTCATGTCTTCTTCTGGATCTTCTTAACTCTCTCTTTAGTTCTTTCCTGGCTAACTTGTAACTCCAACGCCGGCATCTCCACATCATAACTTGTAACTCTCCAGTGCCCTAATTGAGCCTTCATGTCTCACCTTTAAATAAATCTCCTTCTTCCTCTTCACAAGAGAGGACTGCAATGGTTCAAGAAGGCAACTCACCATTTTCTTAGAACATAGAACAGTATAGTACAGTACGGACCCTTGGGCCCTCACTGTTGTGCTGAGCTATGTTCAAACCCAAGATCAAGCTATCCCACTCCCCATCATTCTGGTGTGCTCCATGTGCCTATCCAATAACCACTTGAAAGTTCCTAAAATGTCTGACTCCGCTATCACAGCAGGCAGTGTATTCCACACCCCAACCACTCAGTGAAGAATTTACCTCAAACATCTGTCCTATATCTCACACCATGAGCCTTATGGTTATGCCCCCTAATAACAGCTACGCCCACCCGAGGAAATAGTCTCTGCACGCCCACTCTATCTATCCCCCTCATCATTTTATAAATCACTATTCAGTCACCTCTCATCTGACTCCGCTCTAAAGAGAAAAGCCCCAGCTCCCTCAACCTTTCTTCATAAGACCTACCCTCCAAACCAGGCAGCATCCTGGTAAATCTCCTCTGCACTCTCTCCAATGCTTCCACATCCTTCTTATAGTGAGGTGACCAGAACTGAACACAATATTCCAAATCTGGTCTCACCAACGTCTGGTATAATTGCAGCATAACCCCACGGCTCTTAAACTCAAACCCCCGTTAATAAACACTAACACATTATAAGCCTTCTTCACGGCTCTATCCACTTGAGTGGCAACCTTCAGAGATGTGAAATGAACCCCAAGATCTCTTTATTCCTCAGAACCCTGCCGTTGACCTTGTAATCTGCATTCAAGTTTGTCCTATTAAAATGAATCAGCTCGCACTCATCAGGGTTGAACTCCATTTACCACTTTTCGGCCCAGCTCTGCATTCTATCAATGTCTCTTTGCAGCCTACAAGAGCCCTCCACCAATCTTGATGTCATCAGCAAATTTACTAACCTACCCTTCAGCCCCCTCTTCCAAGTCATTGATAAAAATCACAAATAGCAGAGGACTCAGCACTGACGCCTGTGGTACACCGCTGGTAACTGGCCTCCAGTCTTCAAGGGCAATTAGATAGTCAACAAATGCTGGCTGTGCCAGCAACACACATCCCGTTAAAGAATTAAAAAAAACACGGTAGATATAAACTAAACTCTGCACTGCCACGACAACAGATTATAGCCCTGAACTTGTGGACATACTGAACTTTGAAGAAAGATTTGTTTTTAAAAAGCTAAGGGCATACAAGCCAAACTGGTTGAGACTGCAAAGTGACAATTTGCTGGAATTCCCATGTGGATTAGACTCAGTCTTGAAACAGAGACAGAGACACTTCAACAGAAGAAGCAATGCAAAAAAGAGATCATGGAAGCTGATTATCGTCTAGACCGAAACCATCCTGAGCGTTATATCCCAGACATGTTTTTGATCTTCCATTTCCAGGAATACACGGGGAACTGGGATAAAAGCCAACTGCAGATCTAATCAGGGCACATTGGTGCTGGGGTGTCACAGTACGTGACACAGAAAATAGAGGAGACATGTCAGTCACCCTTGCAAATGAAACTCTAATAGAAGAAAGCTCAGCAAAAGCCACAAGCTAAAGGAAACCTGAAAGCTTTCCAGCTACCCTAAAGAATCTAATGTCTCCGAACCAGCTGCAACTCTGGTCTGCTATTCTAGTTCTATTGTGCTAGTGTATGTTGTGAAAGGTCACCACCAAAGAACATTGATGATGTATCCTCATTGCTAGCAAGTTCTCACTCTGATTGTTGGAAGCGAATCAAATCTGTAAAACCATAGCTGAAGAGGAAGCTGAACAACTTCTTTCAGCTAACCCGCTGAAACAAGAATCTCCGAATAAGAATCTCTCAACTGCCGAAATCAGCAATACTGGATCCACGCATCTTAATGGCTACAATGTTTCACCGTTGCGTTTTTATTTTACTTTTAGTTTTAGACTCAAATTCTCATTTCTGATCTGTGTGCGTGTATGTTGCTTATTATTTTCTTGTGTTCAATAACTAATAAATTCACTCTCTCTTTAGCTCAAGAAAATCTGGTTAAATTGGCTCCTTTTAACACAAATACATTTGGACTTGGAGGCACCGACAAGGGAAGGGATCCTTTTTAAAATAACCTTGTTGCGACCAACTGAGGGGCTGAATAAAGACAGTTCTTCCCTCCTCACCTGGGAGCATAACCATTTGGGGTAGCTCATCCAGAATCAAATTGTGAGGTCCAATTCCTTCAAGTATTAACTCTTGTTGGAGACTAAGTGTAAGATTTCTAATCTTATTCTTTAAAAGTGCTTCCCTTTGTCTCTTTTTCTCCCCCCCTCCCTCAATCAAATCTCTTCCCTACTCTCTCTCTCTTTTTGTATTCGCCGATTCAAATTTGCACTTCATTCTCAGTCCTTGAACAGTTAATTTCAGTACCCTCCAATCCGATCTATTCAGAAAATATACAGATGCTTGCCCTTTTCACTTAGGTCCCAGATACATGCTGCTTCCTTTGCTGTGTTGTCATAAGTTCACACTTTCGGCAATATGACACAAAGAAGTGTAAAAACTAAATATGCAAGGGAAAGTCTAACCTCACGAGAGACACTGTTGGATGGGCTGCTATATCAATTTTGGCTCATAGGCATTACTTGGAAAGATTCAAGTCATGATTAATGTCAGAGGCTTTCCTACTTCCTGGCATTTCAGCCAATCTTTACTCAGTTGGTTGTACACAACAATGGAAGAGTCTGAGTAATTCAGAGGAATATGTATCTTTGTTAAGCCATAACCTGAACATTAACTGATAAGACACAAATTAGGTCACTTCTTTAAATATGATATAAAAAATCAAAATTATAACTCGCAAGTATTGTAATAACATTACAGCATCCCTGACATGTTATCAAACTGGGGGGGGGAGAAAAGAGAAGAGAGAGAGAGAGACAGAGACAGAGACACAAAGCATTCAGCCCATCAAGTACGTACAGACCACAATTCCCACCCAGGCCTTAACCCCATAACCCCACATATTTACCCTGCTAATCCCCCAGACACTAAGGGGCAATTCAGCATGGCCAATCTGACCCACACCTTTGAACTATGGGACGAATCGCAGCACTTGGAGGAAACGCATACAGACACAGGCAGTAGCTGCAAACTCCACACAGAGTGACCCAAAGCTAGATTTGAACCCGGGTCCTTGGTAGTGAGGCAGCAATGCAAACCACTGTGCCACTATGTCCTTCCAGAGGAACTTTTAATTTTCCAAAGCACAGAAAACCAAATGAAATTAGTAGAAAATGTATTTTATTCAATCAGCCTGCAATCTATAATTAGTCAACAGCCATTTCCTGAAGCAGATTGTCTTGGAAAAGGAACTGGCTCAGCAGAATGGCTGCAGTGAGCAAAACAGAACTCCAGTCTGACACCTCATTTGAACAGTTTGCCCAAATTGGTAAATGTAATAGTGTACACCATTTTAACTACAGATAATGATTAGGATTGCCTCCTAAGTTTATGGAGATGATTTTAAAATTGTATGTAATTTTCTGAACTTTGTTTGTTCATTAATTGCGTCACACTTTACAGATCTGCTTGGCTAATACCACAAAGTTCCTGATACAAGGATTAACCATTTATATAGTACCTTTAACATTATGTAAGCAACCCAAGGTATTCAGAGTGAAACCAAGCAAAAATTCCTAAGAAGCCAAAAGGGGAAAAAAAGGAGGAATGGTGATGAAAAGCTTGATTGAAGAGGTAGTTGTTAAGAGTGTCTTAAAAGAGGAGAGAAATAATGATGAAGGGGGACAAAGTTTCAGCGACGGATGAAGGCACAACCAGCAATGGCAGGACAACAGTGTCTGCTGAGAGTTAGACTTTCCCTTGCATATTCAGTTCTTATATTTATGTGTCTCATGTTGCTGAAAGTGAGCGAATGGCAATACAGTAAAGGAAACAGTGCATCTGGGACCAGAATGAAAAGGGCAAGCATCTGTATAACTTCTCAACAGATTGGATTGGAGGGTACTGAAATTAACTGTGCAAGAACTGGGAATGAAGTGCAAATTTGAATGGGTGAAAAGTACAAAAGAAAGAACAAAGTTGATAGAACACAGGCTTCTTGGAGGGTTGTAGGGCGGTTACAGTGATAGATAGGTGCAAAGCCATGGAGGGGATAGGAACATGAACGACATCTTCAGACTGATACATACAGTTTTCAAAAGAACATTAGGAAAGTTACATTTTTACAAGAATTCAGTTGCAGCATTAAAACCACACAACTAAAACTTCCTTTCCTGCTTCAATCAGCACTCTAAAGAACATACCCTTGATAACTTCAGTGACACAACACCAAATGTTGCAATGAAAATGTTTGGTTTATTTTCAGTTGAAAAAGTCAGGGGTGGGGGTGGTGATGCACAAACAGTTAAATTGCCCAAGTTTTTTTGTCAATCCATAGTGCAGTTATATTAGGTAATGCTCAAACAAAAGTACAAATGGGGGTCCAACTGATTAAAGTTTTAAATGAAATTAGTTTTTCAGTACTAGCATTTTACTAGTGTACCAAAATTGCTCAACAGTTCAAGAAACTGCCAGATAGCAAATCAACAGTTTATTGCCACACCAAATAAGCCGAAAACTGTTTTGTAATTCTAACATGACACTATCCGCAAAGAAAGCTGGATTAAAATCAACAATTTAGAATAAAAACAAGAGAGTGCTCAATAGTAGAAAATAAATACTGTGTCTCCTCTTACACATTTCAACACACTAAGACAAAATGATTGAATCATAGCACTTTGTTATGATCCCAGTTGATGTAACTGGATGGGAAAAGATTCCAGAATGGAACTCTGGCTCAAAAGACTAATTGTTACTTTTTTTAAAAAAGAAAATGTGGAGGAAGAGAGATACAGGATACACAGTTTTATGGTTAACATAACTTACAAAGCATATCTTAGGTTATGATGGTCTTAGTAACACAACATCCCTTTTAAATACAATGGAATGAATTTTACAGTCCTGCCTGCCACAGGAATCGAAGCGGGTAAGGGACAGACCATGTGAAGGTCCGTTAACCTCGAGCAGGGTTGTCTGGTTTCGGGACAAGCGAGGCCATGCATTCCCACCCACTGTGGCATAGATCTAGGGCTAGATCACAAGTCTAAAGACTTTTACTCCTTCCAGTGCGTCCAGGGGTCTCTCCACATTTACGAGTCAAATGCGTTGTGTTGACCCTTTGCGCTTCCCAGCTGCAAGGGATATTTCCTACTTTTCTTATGTCTACAATGCTTATTCACACTGACTACTACATCTTAGATATCTCTTCTTCCCACAGTTAAAACTGCTGAGTATTCGGTCACCATGATATCAGATCATGCACTCCACTCCAATAACCTGGCTCTTACGTCCAAAGCTAAAGGTCAGCTGCCATGGAGATTTAACACAACCTTACTCTGACAAAGATTTTTGTAAGTGCACCAGTGTAGATTTTTGTTTTAAAAAACAAATTAATCTAATTCCACCACCCCATCAGTACTATGGCAGACCCTCAGAACTGCCCTCAGAGGAAATTAATTTCTTTACAAGCATGTATTACTAAACAAAGAAAATTGAAACAGGAATTGGTGGACTCAACTTTACAAATAATACTCAAGGTACTTCCCACGATCTAGAGGGACCTGACAAAGGCGCCCTTTCTCTGCACGCCTTTTTGCCTGGTGATAGAACCCCTATCCATACTCAAAGTCATCGACACTGCTAAAGGGTATCCACCGAGCTGGTGCGGAAGGCCCTGTGTTCTTATATGCTGATGTCCTCCTATTATATAGTACCTAACCTATTGCCTGTATTGACAACATTATGAATATTCTCAGCACATCTGGCTCATTCTCTGGCTATAAATTGAATATCAG
This sequence comes from Carcharhinus amblyrhynchos, assembly GCF_965287045.1. NCBI lineage: Eukaryota > Metazoa > Chordata > Chondrichthyes > Carcharhiniformes > Carcharhinidae > Carcharhinus > Carcharhinus amblyrhynchos. The sequence continues at coordinate 119,973,898 of NC_137325.1, forward strand.
CAAAAATGACCGTTTTTCAATTAACTATTACTAAACAGAATCCCCCAAGTGTTTTCCTATTTTGTACATCTATTGTTGGTGTTTGCCAGATGGGTGCAAACATAAGACATTCTTTTGCAGCTCTTCATAAAACAAATTTTCAGACCTGGTCACCAAAATTAAAGTATTTACAGCACAGGCATAAGGAGCCAGCTAGCAGGCAGGATTCAATTTATGAACCTTCCATTCAGATTCTTGCTCCCTTTTCAATGCCTCCCTATCTTTTTATGGAAATTATCTTTTGTTTTTGTTAACATGCTGATTAACAGGGCTCACTCCTACAGCCCATGGAGCAATACTTCAGAGAGGGAAGTGGGATGGTGGACAAGCATTACTTAACCTCATGCACTATTACTGGCGGCCTACATTCCAAAGATTTTAATATGGTCTCACAATCCACATATGAATTAGTTTATTACAGAAGTGCGTTCCTGCTGCTTCATCCTCTCCTTTTGCCTTAATTTGTGCTCACTTTCCTTATCTCAAAGACAAAAAACAGCACAGCACAGGAAAAGGTCCTTCGGCCCACCAAGCCTGTGCCCATCATGCAAGCTAAGCTTGCAGGAAAGAAAGTTACATTTTCATTTCAAAATAGAAGAACAAAGTACAGCCAGGAATAGACTCTTCGGCCTTCCAAACCTGTGCCGATCATGACACCCTAATTAAACTAAAAAAATCTTCTGCCCTTAAAAGGTCTGTATCTCTCTATTCCCTCCCTATTCACATACCCATCCAGATGCCTCTTAAATGTTACTAATGTACCTGCTCCACCACCTCCTCTGGCAGCATGTTCCAGGCATCCACCACACTCTGCGTGAAAAACTTCCCTTGTACATCTCCTATGAAGCACGGCCGCCCCCCACCCACCCACCTTGAACCTGTGCTCTTGTAATTGACACTTGCACCCTAGGAAAAAGCCTCTTGCCCTCCACTCTGTCAATGTCTCTCAATTTTAATCACCCTCTAGCAGGTCTCCCCTCAGCCTCTGTCTTTCCAGTGAAATCAATTCTACTTGATTCAACCTCTCCTCATAGCCAATACCCTTGAGACCAAGCAACATCCTGGTCAACCTTCTTTGCACTCTCTGCAAAATACAAGCAGTTGTTGCCTGAAGAAAGCAGTCTCTTTCTGTCTTTCTCTCTAAAGGATTTCTAAAAGCTCTAAACCCAATACCAAGTTAAAGCAAGTATGCCTGTGTTTCGCTAACTAGTTATAAAGAGAGGTTTAAGTCTGTAAGAAAAACATTGCTTGATTGGAATGCATAGTGATGGCTAGCAGTTAAGAATTGTGTCTTGTTGTGTTTAATTGTTAAAAATTGTTAACAATTGTTTTAACAATTGTTCAATTGTTAAAAATTAAACTAATTTGTTATAATTAAACAGTTTATTTAATAAAGTGGTTTTTGTTTAAAAGTTTCGTAGTTTGTCAGTAGAATCACACCTGGAGTGAAACATCTTATCCTCACACTAATGACAAAATAGAAAATTGTTGGAGTCTAGCCTCACTTGGGGTATCTGATCTAGTACCTTAACAGAAATTGGGGGCTCTTTTCCAGGATCAAATACTATAAGACAATGGGTACTGGGGATCAGTAGCTTAAGGTTTCCTGAGTGTCAAAGAGGTCACTCAGAGTGGTTTACAAAGGGTGGTTAAAACAAAGCTTTTCGATTTGACAAGCAAGCTGCAGTTGACTGCATCCAAAAGGCTAAGGAAGGCAGAGATAGTTTCAGTGATAGCTCAACAATTAAAACTGCCAGAAACAAACAGTCTGCATTGGAATTGTCGAGAATTCAATTACAAATGGGACAGCTTGAATTAGAAGCACAAGGGAAAAAGAGAGAGTAGCTATTGCAGCAGAAAGAGGTAAGGCAAAGAAAAAGGATAGCCCTGGCAGAACAAAAGGAAAAAGAATAAGGCTCAGGGCAAACAAAAGAGAGAAGAGAGACCATTAGCACTTGAGGAAATGGAAAGAAAATTTCAACCTTAAATTGCAGAAATGCAAAAGGTTAAAACTGCAAGTAGAGGCAGAAATGACAGATGAATTTGAGTTAGTTCATGAATCAAGGTTTGGATTTCGACATCCATTTCAATTTGTCAGGAATAGAAACAGGGGAAAAAGAGAAATCCTCAGGTGGTCAAGACAAAAGGAGATAGTAATGGGGCTGGAAGAGAAATAAGAAACCTTAGATGTTCTCACTGAAATAAAGTCAGATGTACAAAGTCAGAGTGTTAGTGGCTTCAGAAAAGTACTGGGAAGGCAGACATAGTGAAACAGGATAAGCCAGAAAGGTTTGTAAAATTAACAAAGGAAATCATGGTTGAAACTAAAGAGGTGCAAAATAATGTACAACTTGTTCAGAGGTTAGTTGGTAGGCAAAGGCCAGGTCTCTTCAAAAAGTTTATGTAGCTACAGTTTACTCATGTATTTTGGATATAGTTCCTTTGTCAGGAGTGATATTTGGCTTTATTTTGATATTTTTCATTCTTACTAAAAAAAGCTGTCCACTGCAAATTTGAAGTTGATTTAGTGAAAAACTCAGCAGGTAGGTTTAAAGAAAAGTCTGAAACCTATGTTTTTCACTATCAATTATCACAAGCTAGGAAGAATTGGCAGTCTGGATAAAAGCCTTTGATGGGCTGGAATTTGTCCTGCAGGCTATATGTTCGACAACCCTGTGACCGGGTCATTAAAGTTTTTTTAAAAAACTGACAAAATAGTCCAAACTGAAAAGTTTGAATTGAAAACTCAAAGTAAGGGAGGAGGCAATGCAACATCCCAATAAGCTGCTTTCTACTGCACTTCATTATGTCTGGGAAAACAAATAAGAGATACAAAACCATTTTGGCCATGAATTTTCATTTCAAAGCAACACCCAAGTCTTCCTGGTTCCCCAGTCGTTTCCTTCACAACCACATCTCTTTGGCAATATGATTCCCATCACACTGGCATTTTGGGGAACCTATCTAGACGTATGTAAACAACGAGTACCAGAGGGTTACTGACAACTGAAGAAATGCAGCTAAACCTAATCTTGCCCACACTGAACATTCATGTATAGTTATATTTGGCCCAGCTTACTACCAACAAACTGAGTCTGTGGGGAGTACATTTTAAAAGATTGTTTTAAATAAGAAGTTATACTCCAGAATGATTAGTAACATTGAGACTTTAAAAATTACATCATAAAGCTTTTAAACATCTGGAAACTTAATAAAAACAAACACAAAACTGCCCTGTTAAGCATTAACCACGACAGAATAATTGATCAGTTCCAAGCAAATATACACACGATCAGCCTGTTTTATCGTAATTATGTGAGCAGGACAAAGTGGGGGTATTGAATTTCCTGGTTGTAATTAAGTATTCAGTGCATCTTACACTGGTGGCACAGTGGTTAGCATTACTGCCTCTCAGCAGCAAAGGCCTGGGTTCAATTCCCCGCTCGGGTAACTGTGGAATTTGCACATTCCCCATGTTTGCGTGGGCTTCCTCCTCTTGCTCCCACAGTCCAAAGATGTGTGGGTTAGGTGGACTGGCCATGCTAAATTGCCCCTTAGTGTCAGGGGAATTAGCAGGATAAATATTTGGGGTTGCAGGAATGGGGCCTGCATGGGACTGTGATCAGTAAACTCAATGGGTTGAATGGCCTCCTCTGCACTGTAGAGATTTTACGATAGCAAACAAAGGCTGTCTGTAGTACTGCCTTTCCTCAACACACCAGGTAAAGACTGAGGTAAACTGGGGAGGGTGAAAAACAAGACCTTAATGATCAGGACCCACTCAATTCCAGTCACAGAATACCTAGAGAACTACCTCAAAGGCCAGGAAGATAACAGTGACATGGAAGCCGATGCTGGACATTTAAGTGTATTTGCAAAGCTTCCCACAGCACCCCGACTAAAGCTATGGGTCTGGCATAGAAAGGTGGCTATATTTTTGGTCCTATAAAACAACCAACAGAAATCCAAAATGGAATATATCCAATACGCCCAAGGTTAAATCCTGGCTCTGGGCAGCCTGGATATTCCATCCTAATCTGAAAAAGAGTTCTTTGTAATCAGAACAGTATGCCATTGTAGTCAAGAAATGCTCAAAATTATTAAGAATAGACATTAACCAATCTCTCCATCATCGTAGTTCACAAGGAAATATGGTAGCTTTAGGGAGTCCAAACTCCATTCATAAAGGCCTGGCTATACACTCTCTTGTTCTCCCTTTGAACTCTAATTGCAGGCAATGACTAGTAGTATCCCGCTTAGATCAGTGCTTGGGCCTCAGCTATTCACAGTATATATTAATGATTTGAATGAAGAAACCTCAAGTAATATTTTCAAGTTTGCTGACAACACAAAACTTGGTTGGAATGTGAATGGTGAAGAGAATGTTAAGAAGTTTCAAGATTCAGACAAGTTGAGTGACTGGCCAAATACTTAGCAGATGCAGTACAATATGGATAGATGTGAAATTATCCGCTTCAGACAGAGTTTTATTTAATTGGTACCGATTGGGAAATGTTGACGTCCAAAAGCATCTGGATGTCCTAGTGCCAATCACTGAAAGCGAGCATGGACTGACAGCAAGCAGTCAGTAAGGTGAATAGTACGTTGGCCTTCATTGCAGAGGACTGCAGTACAGGAGCAAGGGTATTTTACTGTGACTATAGGGGGCCTTAATGAGATCACACCTGGAGTAGTGTATATAGCTTTGGTCAAAGGCAGTACAGTGAAGGTTCACCAGACTGCTTCCTGGGATGACAGGATTGTCAGACAAGACTAGACTGGGTTAACTCAGCTTGTGTTCACTAGAGATTAGAAGAATGAGAGGGAGTTTCATTGAAATGTGTGAATTTGACAGCATTTGACAGACTGGATGTAGGGATGCTGTTTCTTCTGAATGGAAAGGGTCCAGAACAATGATCACAGTCTCAGGATGCAAGGATACAGGCCATTTAGGACTGAGACGAGAACAAACTTCTTCACTCAGAGGATCATGAACTTATAGAATTCTCTACCATAGGAGGCTGTAGAGGCCAAATCACTGAATATATGTAAGGAGGAAACCAATTTCTAGACTCCAAGGTGTCAAGGGGCATGGGGAGAGGATCAGCCATTATCACACAATATTGGAGCAGGCTTAAAGGACCAAATGGCCGAGCCCTACTCCTATTTTCAATGTTTCCTTCAGGTACAGTACAGCCCTGCAATCCTGAGCACACTAAATTGCCTTAATTGATTTCATGAAGGCCTTCGCTTTCATCAGCAGAGGCAGGCTTTTTAAACTGTCACTGAAGATAAGCTGCCTTCTTGGAACTCCTGGGCATCATTTCTTTTTTCCACAACAACATGCACAGTTCTATTGTTTGCAATGGAGTAACATCAAATACTCAAGATCAGCAGCCTGACAAAGCACTTGTGTCCTGGCACCAATTCTCTTTGGTCTATTTTGCTCCATGCTGCTAGTGTACATTTTCAGTGACTCAACTGAGGGCATCTACCTGCATGCTAGAGCTTTTCTTTCATTCATTTAGAGGATGTGGGTGTCGCAGACTAGGCTAGCATTTATTGCCACCTTTCATTGCCTTTCACAAGGTAGTGCAAGATGCCATCTTGGAACACAGCTGTCCATTAGGTGCAAATATACCTACAGTGCTGTGAGGGAGGAAATTCCAGGATTTTGGCTCCGCGACAGTGAAGGAATTGCGATATATTTCCAAGTCAGGATGGAATGAGTGACTTGGAAGGGAACCTACAGGTGGCGGTGTTTTCAAGTATCTGCTGCCCTTGTCCTTCAAGTGGTAGTTGTGGATTTGGCACGTGCTGCCTAAGGAAACCTGGTGAGTTCCTGCAATGAATCTTACAGATGGTTCACACTGCTGCCAATGTTTATCAGTCATAAAGAGAGCGAATGTTTGTGCAAGGTGTAGCAGTCAAGCAAGGTCAACCCCCAGAATGTTGATGGGGAGAGATTCAGCCACTGAGTGTCAAGGGACAATGGCTAGATCCTCTCTTGTTGGAGATGGTCATTGCCTGGCAACTGTGGGGTAATGGCAAAGCTGACAGTAACCTTTCAACTGGCAAAACAGTACACCAAGACCAAACTACGTTGAGTTGCTGTTTACTAATGATGCTGTACTAGCATCCCATATTGAAGTTCACTTGCAGCAGCTTGTTGATCAGTTCTCCCATCCCTGCAAGAAATTCGGACTGACAATGTCAGGAAGACCAAAGTTAGGAGACAAGGTATAGGGACCTCATCTTTCATCAATTTCAGCAACCTCATTCTGAGAGTCAACAGCTTCATATACCTCGAATCAACAATTGTCTGCAACCTATCCTTTGATGCTCAAATCAGCATGAGAATCATCAGAGATACATGCACTATTATGTCAAAGGTGAGGGGTTGAGCAGGAACTCACAGCAAACTAACAAAGTACAAAGCTCCATGTGCACCAGGATTCCGTTCTCAGCACCGCCCTTTGCATTGTGAGAAACAAACAACTTGTTAAGTCTAGGGCAGCACAGTAGCCCAGTGGTTAGCACTGCTGGCTCACAGTGCCAGGGACCCGGGTTCAATTCCCAACTTGGGTCTGTGCAAAGTGTACACGTTCTGTTCGTGTCTGCATGGGTTTCTTCTGGGTGCTCTGGTTTCCTCCCCCAGTCCAAGACACGTGCTCGTTAGCTGCATTGGCCATGCTAAATTCTCCCTCAGTGTACCCAAAAAGCACCAGAGTATGGCGACCAGGGGATGTTCACAGTAATTTCACGGTAGTGTTAATGTAAGCCTACTTGTGACACTAATAAATTAAAAAGAAAAGCAACTGATCCTGAATCCATTGCCTCAGGTGAATATTAGGCATCACTGGCAGGACAGTGGCAAATATGGAGGTACACCAGCATGCACGGATGCCGACCAGGCTTGAGGTTAAGTCAGCAGCAACTCCAATGGCTGAATCATGCAAGCCATGTGGATGATGGCTGCAAGCCCAAAGACATGCAACATGGAGAGTTTGCAATTAGCATCAGACCAACAGGTCACCCACATCTGCAAAATTGTTAGGATACCTGAGCAGAAACCCAAAAGTATGTTGTGAAACCCAACTAGACCTCAACAGTTTTTCTTCCTTTGATAAGAGTGCAAGGAAAAGGTGTTTCATTCCCGGTGTGTTTCTATTAGCATTTATGAAAACACACTTTATTTAACAATACAATTTAACTCTCATGAATGAGTTAGCCTAACTTGTATTTGCTAATTTGACAGAGTTGCTGAATTCTGGACAATTACATAAGCTAGAAACAATAGTGACCTCAACATTAAGCCCTGGGCACTCTTGTAAAAAAAATGCTAATCCTTTCCTACCCTTTATTTAGTTTTTTTAAATCCATTCCAAGGGTTTATCATTATTCCTAATTGCCTTGAATTTAATTAATCAGCTTCTGGGCAGCGTTTTGTCAAAATCTTACAAGATCCAAAATTCTGCTGAACCTTTTGAACTACTTATTCTTCACTTGATCTAGAATTTACAACAATTTATGTTTAAATAGCATCTTTAATAAAGTACTTCAAGGCACTACACAAACGCATAATAAAACAAAATCTGTTACTGAGCCACATAAGGGATCTTTGGGTCAGATGCCAAAAAGCTTGTTAAGAGATATATTTAAGAGATGCATTAAAAAGAGGAAAGGGAGGTGGAGAGACAGGTGTAGGGAAGTAGTTCCAGAGTTTAGGTACTAGACAACTGAAATCATGGTTATCAATAGTGGAACGGTTAAAACAAAATCAGGAATTCTCAAGAGGCTAGAGTTAGATCGAGATACCTCAAGAAGCTTGTGGGGTCAGAGGAGATGATAGAGAGGGGCAATGCCACAGATTTGAAAACAAGGATAGCAATTTTAAAACTCAAGTCATTGCTTGCCCAGGAGCCAACACTGGTCAAGGTTGTGAACAGAGTGGTTTAGTCTCAGACAGTGGCGAGGGAGAGGAATGGAGTCAGCGTTTGGAGCTTACACTGAAAACAATTGCTTCTATCTTCTCAATATTTAAACCGGAGAACATTTCTGCTCATCTAGTATTGAGTTTTTGATAAGCATTCTGATAATTTAGCAACAGCGGAGGAATCAAAATAAGTGGTGCGTGGTAGAAATGAGTGTTGTCAGTGTATATAGAATCCCTACAGTGCAGAAGGAGGCCATTCAGCCCATCAAGTCTATACTGACTCTCCAACAGTGCATCCCATCCATGCCCTATCCCCATAATCTACACATCTTAATAAGAACATAAGAAGTAGGAGCAGGAGTAGGCCATCTAGCCCTTCGAGCCTGCCCCGCCATTCAATAAGATCATGGCTGATCTGTCGTGGCTCAGTTCCACTTTCCTGCCCTCTCCCCATAACCCTTAATCCCCTCTCTTATCAAGAACCCATCAACCCGCTTCTTAAAAATATTTAGCGAGGCAGCCTCCACCACTTCAACGGGCAGAGAATTCCAGAGATTCACCACCCTTTGAGTGAAGAAGTTCCTCCTCAACTCCGTTCTAAACCGCCTCCCCTTTATCTTGAGGCTGTGCCCCCTAGTCCTACTGTCTTTTTTGAGCGGGAAGAGTCTCTCCACCTCTATCCTATCCATCCCATTCATCATCTTATACGTCTCAATGAGATCTCCCCTCATTCTTCTAAACTCTAACGAGTACAAGCCTAGTTTATTCAGCCTCTCCTCATAGCTCAATCCCCTCAACTCTGGTATCAGCCTAGTAAACCTCCTCTGCACTCCCTCCAGGGCCAAAATATCCTTGCGCAGGTGCGGCGCCCAAAACTGCACACAGTACTCCAGCTGCGGCCTCACCAATGCCCTATACAGCTGCAGCAAGACCTCCCTACTTATATATTCAATCCCCCTCGCTATGAAGGCCAGCATCCCATTCGCCTTCCTGACCACCTGCTGCACCTGCAAGCTGGGTTTTTGCGACTCATGCACAAGGACCCCGAGGTCCCTCTGCACCGTCGCCTGCTGCAGTTTTTCGCCACGTAAGTAATAGTCCTTCCTACCATTCTTCCTACCAAAGTGGACCACCTCACACTTGCCAACATTAAATTCCATTTGCCATTTCCTGGCCCATTCGCCCAGCCTATCTAGATCCTTCTGCAGACTCTCCACACCCTCCACACAATTTGCCTTTCCCCCAATCTTGGTGTCATCAGCAAATTTTGACACCCTGCACTCGGTTCCCTCCTCCATGGCCAATGCCTCTAACCTGCACATCTCTGCACTGTGGGAGTAAACCCATGCAGTCATGGGGAGAACATGCAAACTTCACAGAGGCAAATAGTCACCCAAGGCCGGAACTGAACCCAAGTCCCCGGCCCTGTACTAGCTGCTGTGCCAGCGTGCCACCCCATGTGTGAAAACTAATGCAGTGTTTTTGGATGATGTTATCAAGTGGCAGCAAATAGATGAGAAATAAGGCGGCGTTAAAATATAAATCTTTTGGGAGACACAAACAGAAAGAGAAGCCACTGGAGGTCATACTTTGATGACTACTCGGTAGATAAGAATGTAGAAAGTCCATCCTAGTTGAAAGATAGTGGGTAGGCATGGAAAGAGGATCATGTGGTCAACTGTGTCAAAGGCTGCTGACTGGTTCAGAACAGCAAGGAGAGATAGTTCACCTTTGTCACTGTCTGATTGGATTTAATTTGGGACATTAATAAGAACAATTTTGGTACTGTGGTAATGGAGTGAAACTTGGTGCCAGCACTTTACATCAACAGTCAACTTATTATGTTATTGCAATAAACATGCACCAACTGCAAGCTGTAACGCAACAGGAAATTAAGCATTCTGCTATTTGTACTTTCTGCAAACGGACTACGCACCCCAGAAGTTAAAAGTAAAATAAAGTTTATTTATCAGTCATAAGTAAGGCATACATGAACATGACAACGAAGTTACTGTGAAATTTTCCTAGTCGCCACACTTCGACACCTGTTTAGGTCAATACACCTAACCAGCATGTCTTTCAGACTTTTGAGAAAACCGGAGCACCCAGAGGAAACACAAGCAGACATGGGGAGAACATGCAAACTCCACATAGACTGTGACCCAAGCCAGGAATTGGTCCCTGGTGTTGGGGGGTAGCAGTGCTAACCACTGCCACCACGCCGCCCCGGTTCCATAGTGACCTGTACAAACTTTGGCAATTTGATTAGATGGAGACAAGGAAATGATTTTTTTCTAAATATGTTTAAACGAGTTACCAGAGCTTCTCTACTTTTGAACAGGAGCGCTCGGCCATAAGTGGAGTGGAGGTGTCTATACTTAACTATCTGCATATTTTTGCTTTAAGTAGCTTTTTTTTGTTGAAATTCTTCTGTTTTCTTCATCTTTTTTTAAAAAAATTAAATTTTCCTTTTCTTTAACGGAGGTTCAAGAGGATAAATAAACTAAAACAGTTGACTACGCAGCAAAAACAAAAGCAGCATTTAACAAAAACAACACGGTATGCAGCATTATGAAGAAAATTGCTGATCTATTGCTGATCTATAATAGATATGATCTATCTATTTTCACTTATTCCAATTGCCTTAACGAAATAGATTTATTGTAATTTGTAAGATATTTTGATCAGAAATACATTATAACTCGGAATCAAAGTTTTGTTTTACTTTGAACTATTCAGCAGTTATTCAGTCATATTTCACTGCTGCTGAAAACATGATATCACATCACATTTTTCCACTGATTCCTAATTTTCTACTGCTAATCAATCATTGAAAACAACTCAATACATAGTTGCATCCAGCTAGAACTATCAGCAAGATATTGTATTTTCACTTCTGCCAATTTTCAAGCTAAACTCAGCTCTGGTCCTTTCATATACATTAAGGAATAAAATTTTATAGATTATACTTCAGCAAAACCAGAAACACCAGAACTTATTAGTACAGCAGTTACCACATATTATGCACTAGTTTGTACCATTTGTGGTCTTGTAAACCAAAATATGCGTTTGTGGTTTAGCACTAAACAATTTGTCAGGTGACAGGCTTAAACTTTCACAATAATTAATATCGGATTGAGGGCTTTCCGAAAACCAAGTGAATTTGGTTTATTTATGGAGAGTAAATGAAACAATTTTGAAGACAAGTATATAGCTTTAAAAATTCCAGTGCTTCGATGCTGAAATTCAAAAAACCGACCATGCTATTGCATCAGGCTGATTTCCTTTGCATAGTGTGAACTCAGAAGGCTCAATCTGTATACCATTAAATATGAGGATATTAAAACCTACCAATTGCAATCATTTTACTAAAGACACTGCCCGATTACATTTATTTTTATAAGCTGCTGTATATTTTTTGCATACAGCAGACAGCTGGATCATAGCCTGTGTATGCACAGCATAACATGCAGAGGAAAACAAAAATCTGCAATTCTGCTGGACAAAGTTCAACTTGGAGAAAAACTTTTTTTTAAACTATACCTTCAAAGGTGAAGTACAGATAAAAACATCATCCTCCCCCTCCTCCTCTCTGCTGGTGCTTCTAAAAGTTGAAAATTGCATCATGCTCGTGTCTTTGTGGATGACAGATTCACATGGTACAGTAGAATGAACATCCCTAATAGCTGTGTGGAGGTTATGACTTGGCAAAAACAGTAGATCTAAGTAAGACTGAGCCAATGAAACACTAGCTTGAATGTGCTCTCCAAAACAAAGCTGTGGTTTACGTTGGTATGCTATCATGTGACTAATTAATGATTTTATCTCAACATCCTCCCTAACACAAAAACAAGAACGTGAAAGAATATTTATGAGATAGATGGTATATCAGACTTTAAGTAAACTGAATTATTTACAAATTTGCTTTTTCATGAAATATAATACATATTTAGAAACAAATTTGATTAACAATTTTGCACTACTTAGCACGTGCAAAATGTAACCACATTACAACAGTTCAGGATTTTGCTTCAAGTACATATCTATATTAATGTTATTATGACCATGCTACAAAGGAAGCAAGTCTCTGTTCTCAATAACAAGACAATTTCAAAGGCCTGGGGGGTTGGAGGGCTTCGAGAACAGTATGGCATTTTAACTCCAGGACCTGTTTAAATTTGAACAGCAGACTGGTTTTTGGGCACTTCAGTGGGGTGGAGAAAGCAGGGCACTCACAGCAGTCTGGGGAGCACAGACATGGTGGTGGAGATTTTATGACGGGGAATCCATGGTCACTGGGGTGTTGAGAGGAGATTGGGATTTAACAGGTAGGGTGGTTTTAAGGAATAGCTTGATGGCCTTAGAGGAAGCATTCCTAATTTTCCTAGGCTAGCATTACCCAAACTGGGTTCTGTGAGACCCATCCAGGGTTTCCAGTAGGGCTGACAATTTTAAGTTGTTCTTCTACCTTGCCCAATCGAAGGTGATTTCCACACCGCTTTGGCTACTGATAGGCATATGTGTCAGACTATAAGCAATCGATGCATTGAGGTAACAGCCTCTGATTGGACAGGCTGGAACGAGATTTGAATTCAAAACGAAAGCAAAGACGACTAGACAATGAAGTGGGGCGGGGGGTGGGGGTGGGAATAGAGGGAGCGGGGGAGAGGGGGAGGGAGGGGGGGGAGAGGGGGGAGGGAGGGGGGGAGAGAGGGAGGGAGGGAGGGGAGAGAGGGAGGGAGGGAGGGGGGGAAGAGGGAGGGGGGGGAAGAGGGAGAGAGGGAGGGAGGGGAGGGAGGGAGGGGGGGGAGGGAGGGGGGGAGAGAGAGAGGGAGGGAGGGAGAGAGGGAGGGAGGGAGGGGGGGAGAGAGGGAGGGAGGGGGGAGGGAGGGAGGGGGGAGGGAGGGAGGGAGGGGGGAGAGAGGGAGGGAGGGAGGAGAGAGGGAGGGAGGGAGGGGGGGAGAGAGGGAGGGGGGGAGAGAGGGAGGGGGGGGGAGAGAGGGAGGGAGGGGGGGGAGAGAGGGAGGGGGGGGGAGAGAGGGAGGGAGGGGGGGAGTGAGAGAGCGCGCAGGTGGAAACCTACCATTGTTTGTGGTAGGTAAAAATGTTACAATCTAGGAAATTGCGAGGCATCTTGAAGGGAATTGCTTGATAGAGCAGACGCAGCACGGTTTCATTAAAGGGAAGTCGTGTCTGACAAATTTACTAGAGTTCTATGAGGATGTTCCAGGGCGGTGGATAGAGGAGAGCCGGTGGATGTGGTCTTTCTTGATTTTCAGAAGGCGTTTGACAAAGTACCTCACAAGAGGTTATTGCAGAAGGTCAAGGGACATGGAGTTGGGGGTAGGGTGTTAGCGTGGATAGAGGATTGGTTGTCAAATAGGAGGCAGAGAGTGGGGGTCAGTGGGTGCTATTCGGATTGGCGGATGGTGACTAGTGGAGTGCCCCAGGGGTCGGTGCTGGGGCCTCAGCTTTTTACCATTTATATAGATGATCTGGAGGAGGGAACCGAGTGTAGGGTGTCGAAATTTGCTGATGACACCAAGATTGGGGGAACGGCAAATTGTGCGGAGGGTGTGGAGAGTCTGCAGAAGGATCTAGATAGGCTGGGCGAATGGGCCAGGAAATGGCAAATGGAATTTAATGTTGGCAAGTGTGAGGTGGTCCACTTTGGTAGGAAGAATGGTAGGAAGGACTATTACTTACGGGGCGAAAAACTGCAGCAGGCGACGGTGCAGAGTGACCTCGGGGTCCTTGTGCATGAGTCGCAAAAACCCAGCTTGCAGGTGGTCAGGAAGGCGAATGGGATGCTGGCCTTCATAGCGAGGGGGATTGAATATAAAAGTAGGGAGGTCTTGCTGCAGCTGTATAGGGCATTGGTGAGGCCGCAGCTGGAGTACTGTGTGCAGTTTTGGGCGCCACACCTGCACAAAGATATTTTGGCCTTGGAGGGCGTGCAGAGGAGGTTTACTACGCTGATACCAGAGTTGAGGGGGTTGAGCTATGAGGAGAGGCTGAATAAACTGGGCTTGTACTCATTAGAGTTTAGAAGAATGAGGGGAGATCTCATTGAGACGTATAAGATGATGAACGGGATGGATAGGATAGAGGTGGAGAGACTCTTCCCGCTCAAAAAAGACAGTAGGACTAGGGGGCACAGCCTCAAGATAAAAGGGGGGCGGTTTAGAACGGAGTTGAGGAGGAACTTCTTCACTCAAAGGGTGGTGAATCTCTGGAATTCTCTGCCCGTTGAAGTGGTGGAGGCTGCCTCGCTAAATATTTTTAAGACGCGGGTTAATGGGTTTTTGATAAGAGAGGGGATTAAGGGTTATGGGGAGAGGGCGGGAAAGTGGAACTGAGCAGCGACAGATCAGCCATGATCTTATTGAATGGCGGGGCAGGCTCGAAGGGCTAGATGGCCTACTCCTGCTCCTATTTCTTATGTTCTTATGTTCCTATGGAAGAGAGATAGAGGCGAGTGTATGAAGCAAGTTTACGAGTGTAGTGGGTGCCTCAAACTCATTGCCAGGGAAGATTGTAGAAGCAAATATGATACAGACTTTTAAGGAGCATCTTGACAAATACCTGAATAGGATGGGAATAGAAGGATATGGTCCTGAAAGGGTGGGGGGTTTTAGTTCAGTTGGCAGCACGGTCGATGCAGGCTTGAAGGGCCGGAGGGCCTGATCCTGTGCTGTAATTTCCTTTGTTCTTGTTCTTTAGGTGTGCGAGAGAGAGAGGCGGGTGTGTGGGTGGGAGTGGTAGCAGTGTGTGAGAGATAGATGGGAATTCAGGTGGGAGAGAAAGTGCGCGCATGGGCAGGCATGTTGGTGTGATGTGCATGCATACACACACATCTAAGCATGTGCATTGTGTCTGTGCACACGTCTGATGAGAATCCAGCTCTACAGCAACACTTCTAATATTAGACAAATTTATAAGTCATAAAATGACTTTAATTGTTAAAGAACTTTTTAATTGTAAATGTACACATATAATAAATAGAAAATGCTTTTATCAAGTTGTTTTTGTATGTTTGTACCTATTGTGCACAATCAATTTTTTGTGCTTTAATTCTTCAACCTAAGAATGTTTCTTAGTAATCATGGGAGGTCAAAAGGGTTCATGGCGGGACAAGTTTTGGAATACTGTCCAAGGCTTGTTTCTTGTAGGCGGTAATCCCCTTGCATCTCTTTCACTCTATGTGCAATATTACATTCCTATAAACTGTACTTGTGAAGCATTTACTTTTTCACACGAACAGCAATATTAAAGATTTAAGAACATAAGAACATAAGAAATAGGAGCAGGAGTTTTAAAATATTAAGTAATGATTATCAGCTTTTTTGAAGAGAGGGGGTAAATTAATTTCAAAATAAACTAGACTTAGTGAATTGAGAAGAATGCTTCCACCAGCAATAGATACTGGTTTGAGTCTGAAAAATGTTGCTATAGTCTTAGCCATCTTGCTCAGTCCCTGCTTGCAACCTCCTTACACAGATTTCAAGCATGTCAAAGAGCATGCAAAATAAGTCAGGATTTCTTGAATCCGTGAAAGTTCAGTTCAAGATTAATGCAGGTGGGAAAGAGAGAGAGGCAGGATGGAGAGAGATTAATACTATTCTGATGTAGGGTACCTGCTGTGCGAACATTATAATGCATGCCAAGGTGGTCATTCACCACGGAAGTCAAGAATTGTAAACGTACATGGAAGTTGAATCAATGAGGATTAGTTGGTTTAGCTATGCAATTTTACAGATGCTTGAAAATAGAAAACCATTTGACTAACTAGAACAGAAACCAGATACCAGATATTTCAATATCATAAAAGCAAAATACTGCAGGTGCTGGAAACTGAATCCAAAACAGAATGCAGGAATACCTCAGCAGATCTGGCAACATCCATGGAGAGAGAATAGAGCCAACGTCAGAGGAAGATAACCCTTCGTTGGAGCTGTGCTGAGATTTTTCAGCAATTTCAACCAGTTTTGAAGACTTTTTTTGGGTCAGACAATAATTAGCAAATAGCCACCAGTGGGAAAAAAAGGTAAGCCAATTCGATGTACGTCTCGAAAATCACTTTGGTTGCCATTTTGAAATCTTTACTGGAAATAAAGGCATGCAACAAAAGCAATAATTAAATTTTCAGTAAAAATGATTAAACCCATGTTTCATTTAAAATGCTACTAGCAAGTTTTCCATCAGAATTCTGTGCCACAGAAGTCGTCTGAGCCTTGAACTTATGTCAGTTCTTAATGCATCTTTCTAGATGTTTGGTTCACAGCCAAACTAAGCCATTTAAAGCATGCTAGGAATTACTGTTTACAAGCCTCACCAGGCCTGTGTATTCATAATATGAGCTCCCCTGTGTATCTTTTTAAATAATTTGCTGCTTTCCCCAAACATCAGAGCCACTGAATGTTTTGGGCAAATTGCTACACACTATAGTATTCATCAGTCTTTTATTGCAACAGTTAAGCAATTTTCATTTTAAATATATTTAGCACCAGCCAAAGTCGTAACTCCAAAACCCTCCAAGGGTAAAACTACTCATTAATTACTTCTGACATGCATGGCCTTAAGACAAACTAGTGATAAGATCCCAAATGTTTTGCAAATTGTAAGTGTCACAATAAAATCTTGCCTATCCAGAAGCCTACAGACAACTGGTATCAGTCTTGAATACCTCGCTATTCTTTAACTCTATCAACGGCATCTCCATTGCCCAGATCATTACCATCACTATATTTTTTTAAATTCATTTGTGGGACATGAGCATCGCTGGCTGACCAGCATTTATTGCCCATCCCTAGTTACCCTTGGAAGGCAGTTCAGAGTCACACTGCTGTGGCTCTGGAGTCACATGTTGGCCAGATCAGGTAAGGGTGGCAGATAGAACATAGAACATAGAACATAGAACATAGAACATTACAGCGCAGAACAGGCCCTTCGGCCCACGATGTTGCGCCGACCAGTTACAAAAACAATGACCCACTAGCCTATACCAATCCCTTTTCGTCCATAAACCTATCCAGAGATCTCTTAAACGCCCCCAAACTAGACGCATTTACAACTGCAGCAGGCAGGGCATTCCAATCCCTCACCACCCGCTGGGTAAAGAACCTACCCCTGACATCCGTCCTGTAGCTACCCCCCCTTAATTTAAAGCCATGCCCCCTCGTGCTAGCTTTCTCCATCCGAGGAAAAAGGCTATCACTATCCACCCTATCTAAACCTCTAATCATCTTATATGTTTCAATAAGATCCCCTCTTAGCCGCCTTCTTTCCAACGAAAACAACCCTAAATCCCTCAGTCTCTCCTCATAGGACCTCCCCACCATACCAGGCAACATCCTAGTAAACCTCCTCTGCACCCTCTCCAACGCCTCCACATCCTTCTTGTAATGCGGGGACCAGAACTGCACACAGTACTCCAAGTGCGGCCGCACTAGAGTAGTGTACAGTTGCAACATTACACTGCGACTCCTAAATTCAATCCCCCTACCAATAAACGCCAAGACACCGTACGCCTTCTTAACAACCTTATCTACTTGATTCCCAACTTTCAGGGATCTATGTACACACACACCTAGATCCCTCTGTTCATCCACACTATTCAAAGTCCTCCCATTAGCCCTATACTCGACACATCTGTTGCTCCTACCAAAGTGAATTACCTCACACTTCTCCGCATTAAATTCCATCCGCCACCTCTCGGCCCAGCTCTGCAACCTAAGTCTCCCTGCAGACTATGACACCCTTCCTCACAATCTACCACACCTCCAACTTTGGTGTCATCAGCAAATTTACTAATCCACCCAACTATACCCTCATCCAGATCATTAATAAAAATTACAAACAACAGTGGCCCCAAAACAGATCCCTGAGGCACACCACTCGTAACTGTACTCCATGATGAATATTTTCCATCCACCACCACCCTCTATCTCCTATCTGATAGCCAATTCCTGATCCAACTTCCTAGATTACCCACAATCCCATACATCTGCATTTTCTGCAGAAGCCTACCATGGTGAACCTTATCGAACGCCTTACTAAAATCCATGTATACCACGTCAACTGCCTTGCCCCCATCCACCTCTTTGGTCACCTTCTCAAAAAACTCAATAAGGTTAGTAAGGCACGACCTACCCGCTACAAAACCATGTTGACTATTTCTAATCAATTCATTACACTCCAAATAACTATAAATCCTATCCCTAATAATTTTTTCTAAAACCTTGCCCACAACAGAAGTAAGACTCACCGGTCTATAATTCCCGGCAAAGTCTCTGTTCCCCTTCTTAAACAATGGGACAACATTCGCTATCCTCCAATCCTCCGGGACTACACCAGAGACCAATGACGACCTGAAGATCTGAGCCAGAGGCTCTGCAATCACCTCTCTAGCCTCCCAGAGAATCCTAGGGTAGATCCCATCCGGACCAGGGGACTTATCTATTTTCAGCCCCTCAAGAATTTCCAGCACATCCCCTTTATCAACCGTAATACTGTCTATTTTACACCCCTGCAACCCAATGTCCTCCTCAGCTATATTCATGTCCCCCTGCGTGAACACCGAAGAGAAATATTGGTTCAATACTTCTCCAATCTCCTCCGGTTCCACACACAACTTCCCCCTGCTGTCTGTAACTGGCCCTAATCTTGCCCTGACCAACCTTCTGTTCTTGACATACCTATAGAACGCCTTAGGATTCTCCTTAATCCTATCAGCCAAAGTCTTCTCATGTCCTCTTTTAGCCCTTCTCAACTCACTCTTCAACTCCCTCCTAGCCAATCTAAAGCTTTCTAGTGCACTATCTGAGCCCTCCAATCTCATCCGAACATACGCCTCCTTTTTCTTTTTAACCATCGACTCAACTCTTTTAGTGCACCACGGTTCCCTAGATCTACCAAATCCACCATGCCTGACAGGGACATACCTATCAAGGACTCGCAGTAGCTGCTCCTTGAAAAAACTCCACATTTCAGACGTTCCCAGTCCCTGTAATCCCCTAATCCAATCCATGCTTCCTAATTCACTCCTGATAGCCTCATAATCGCCCTTACCCCAGCTAAAATTGCTGACCCGAGGTTCATGCCTATCTCTTCCCATCACTAAGGTGAACGTAACCGAATTGTGGTCACTATCACCAAAATGCACACCAACTTCCAAGTCTAGCACCTGGTCTGGCTCATTTCCCAGCACCAAATCCAATATAGCCAAATCCAATATAGATTTCCATCCCTAAAGGACATTAGTGAGCCAGAAGGATTTTTCTGACAATCGTCAATGGTTTCATGGTCATTAGTAGATTTCTAATTCTAGAATTCTTTTATTGAATTCAAATTCCACCATATGCCACAGTAGGATTCGAACCTGGGTCCCGAGAACATTAGCTGAGTTTCTGGATTAATAGTCTAGCAATAACAACACTGGGCCATTGCCTCCCCACAAAATACCTCTTTCTACTGCATTAATTGTCTTCTATCAATAAAGTCAAATGTTTTTCTAAACCTATTACCCTTTATTTCCCAATTTCCCTGTCCTTTAAACAGATCCTATAGTCTGGAAAATCCATCTAACAAGCACACTTAGATTGCATTCCTATTAGCTAAATTTGTGCTGCTAACCAATATTTCATTTGCTAGGTGCAGTTTGCTTATGACACTTTGCAGTCTCTTTTTGCTGCAAGGCCGTACAAATACACATCTTGAAAGGAACTATTTCTTGCACCTTGAGTGTTATGTTCTGGATTGCTGCATGGGTACACTTCTATGCAGCTTAAAGGTCTGAACAATTCCTATCCACCACCACTCTTCTCCATCAGGCTGAACTGGTTCTCTCACGCAATGATTTCTCTTAATTCTTCTTACTTCCTCCAAACAGAAGGTGCGACAGCGGGCACCCGCATGGGTCCCAGTTATGTCTGTCTCTTTATGGGTTATGTGGAGCATTCCCTGTTCCAATCCTACTCTGGCCCCCTCCCACAACTCTTTTGTCAGTATGTTGATGACTACTTCAGTGCAGCTTTGTGCTCGTCTGGACCTGTCAATTTTCCTTCCAATTTCCACTCCTCTATCACCTTCACATGGTCCCTCTTCCCTTTCTTGACCTGTGTCTCCATTTCTGGTGATCAACTGTCCACTAGTATCCATTACAAGCCCACCAACCCTCACAATAATCTTGACTACATTTCTTCACATTCCCCATCCTGTAAAGACTCCATCCCATTCTCAATTCCTGTACCTCCGCTGCATCTGTTCTGATGATGCCAGTTTCCAAAGTAGCATTGCCAATATGTCTTCCTTCTTCCTCAATCATGGTTTTCCAAACCACTGTGGTTGACAGGGCTCTCAACCTTGTCTGATCTAGCAACTGCCCTCACACCTCCCCTCTCTTTCAGAACCAGGATAGGGTCCCCCTTGTCCTCACTTTTCACCTTACCAGCCTCCACATTCAAACAATCATCCTCCACCATTTCCGCCAACTCCAGCATGGACTCACTACTCAACACATCTTCCCCTCACTCCCCCATTAGCACTCCTGAGGACCACTCTCTCCAGGACACCCTGGTCTACTCCTCCATCACATCCAACTCTGCCCATGTCACCTTCCTATGCAATCACTGAAGGTGCAAGACCTGCCCCTTTACGTCCTCCCTGCTCACCAGCCCAGAAACTAAACACCCCTTTCAGGTGAAGCAGCACTTAACATGCACCTCCTCAATCTAGTTTACTGCATTCACTGCTCCCAACGAGGCCTACTCTATACCAGAGAGAGCAAATGCAGATTGGGTGACCACTTGGCGGAATACCTGCAAGCAGGAGCCAGACTTCCTGTCATTTGCCACTTCAACATACCACCTTGCTGTACTGTCCACATGTCCATCCTTGGCCTTTTGCAATGTTCCAGTGAACCCCAATGCAAACTGAAGGAACAGCACCTCATCGTACGAAAGGGCACTTTACAGCCTTCTGGACTCAACAACGTCAAAGCTCACAAGAAGGCTTATATTATCACTGCAATGAAGTTACTGTGAAAATCCGCATATCGCCACACTCTCGTGCCTGTTTGGCATAAAATGAATTAAAAGCAGTACCTCCTTTAAGCTAAGTGAACTCTCTTCTCCATCTTCATCCCATTTCCATTTATTTTGTTCCATTTTATTTCTTCTTTTCATCTCATTCATCCATTTTTGTTATCTTTTTTCTCAAAGGGCACTTTTAACACCCTTTCTCAGCCTTTTTATCCTCATCTACATATTTATTATCCAATTACAGCCCCTCCTCCCTCATAATATAATTCTGATTTTCTTTGCTGTTAGCTCTGATGAAGGGTCATCCAGACTCAAAACGTTAGCTCTATTCTCTCTCCACAGATGCTGTCAGACCTGAGATTTTTCAGCGTTTTCTGCTTTTGTTAATAGCTTAGAGGAGATATTGGTTTTAATTCATTTTATTTCCTGCACTGATGTGATTACCGTTTGTGCAAATTAGAAATAGAAAACAAGGGCAACACGGTGACACAGTGGTTACCACTGCTACCTCACAGCGCCAGGGACTGGGTTCCATTCCTGGTTTGAGTCACTGTGCGAAGTCTGTACATTCTCCCCATGCCTGTGTGGGTTTTCTCCGCATGCTCTGGTTTCCTCCCACAATCCAGAAGATGTGCTAGTGAGGTGCACTGGCCATGCTAAATTCTCCTTCGGTGTACCCAAACAGGCACCAGAGTGTGGCGACATGGGGATTTTCACAGTAATTTCATTGCAGTGCTAATGTAAGCCTACCTGTGACACTAATAAATATAAACTTCTATAAACTACTAAGTTCCGGGATAATTAGAATAGCCATTGCGTCAAAGCGGGAAAACCATTTTGCAGCAGGCAGGCAACAAATTGAAAATAACGTTTACATCTTGCCTGACAAAACACGAAATGATAAGAAGCTTCCTTAAATAGAACTGCCTACTTGTTTGGACACCTGGAAGTAGCAGGAAATTAGATTTCCCTTTTGATAACATGCTGCATGTGTCAGCTATCAGTGTTTCCATCTCCAGCATAATTGGTTTCTGAACAAAAGATATCTGCCTCACTTTTTGAGGATCTCAATCTTCCATTTTAAATCTTAATGGAAAACAGTCTTTGTTCTAAACTCAACCATTTAAAAATAAATTAAGAAATTCCTTTTCATCACATTCTGCCCACCTATTGTTGCGCGCTAAATGAAAGCTGTGGTGCAATGGATTTTAGGGTGGATTGTTTCATATCGCGGTTCTTCATTTAAAATTCCTGAAGGCTAGATATTGCCCCAACAGCAAGAGAAGGAACAAGGAGACATCATTTACTTTTGTGTTCTAAGATTTTCCTAGTTTCTGTATTTAGGGAAGTCCAAAAAGAAGAAATATACTCTTGATCTTATTTGGAGTTGAGGGGGATTTTTTTGTTCACTAACTCCAGGAATTTGAAATCATTTGACTAACAAGAAATAAATTATTGCTGACAACTGAGGTTTGTACGCATTTGCATACATTTCAGACGAGTGCCCATATTCACAGCAACTATTTTGTGCTTAGAGTAAAGGTTTACAGCATGGAAACAGGCCCTTCGTTCCAACTTGTTCAATTTTTACCGTTCACCCAAATGCCCGCGTTTGGCCGATATCCCTCTATACTCATCTTACCCATGTAATTGCTTTTTAAAAGACAAAATTGTGCCTGCTGCCTCTACTACCACCTCTCGCAGCTCATTCCAAACACTTACCACTCTGTGTGAAAAAATTGCCCCTCTGGACCCTTTTTGTACCTTTTCTCTCTCAGCTTAATCCTATGCCCTCTAGATTTAGACTCCCCTGCCTTAGGGAAAAGATCTTGATTATCTATTTGATCTATGCCTATCGTTATTTTATAAACTTTTATAAGATCACTCCTCAGCCACCTACGCTCCAGGGAAAAATGTCCCAGTCAATCCAGCTTCTCTTTATAACTCAAACCATCAAATTCTGGTAGCATCCTAGTTAATTGTTTCTGCACTCTTTCTAATTTAATAATATCCTTTCTATTATAGGGACACCAGAACTTTACACAGTATTCCAAGTATGGCCTTACCAATGTACAACTTCAACAAGACATCCCAACTCCTGTATTCAATGTGTTGATCAAAAGTTATTTAAAACAATTTTATATACTTTATCACTTCACCACTCTACCTCATATGTTTCTGCTAATACTTCACACTAGAACTTCTCACTAAATGTCTAGTAATTCAATTGCCAGACAAAGTAAGTGATTTAACCATTGCGTTAGAAATGCAATACTTGAGAATAAGACTTAGTGCATAAGTTTCATGATCAGCTGTACTTATTCTTTGAATCAAAGTTCCCCACTTTGCACCGAATAATTTTGATTGAAAATGTTCCTTTCGGATGCTTCCCCACATCAGAACCATGCCATTTCTCATATCTACTTTTTTTGCACTTAGCCATGTCTGAAGAGGCAAACACATATTGTAACCATTTTTTTTAAAAAACAAATAAATAAAGGAATTTTAGCTCTAGAAATAACAGGCAGGTTAATTAAAAATCTGAAGCGTACTCTGAAGGACACACAAAAAACAATGGAATGGCAACCACTATGTCAAGCAAATCTAGGATAATGATGGAAGACATATTGCTCCTGTTTGTTCTTTGGCAGGAGGTTAAGGAGCACTGGCAATTTAAAAAGCAAATTAATTCTGGCCTACTTTGTCGTAAAATAAAACCATCCCAGTGCCTGCAGAGACTAATGCAAATGTAAATGAACTCAGTAAGCAGGATGTTACAGCTGAGATGGCAAGAATTTGCTCCACAATTTATGCTGATGAAGCAATGGTCAATAATCCACCATCATGCCGCAGCAGCAAATAAATTCTACTCAAAGGATTGTATAATACCACCCTAATCAGCATTTGAGGGATCAATCTAAACTATAGGCCTTTAGAAAAAGATTTAATCAGGACAAGGCTCTGAGTATAGTTAGATTATACCAGTACCAAAATCTCCAATCTATTATAATTTGGCTCATGATTTTTTATAAAGACAAAACCAGTACTGTAGTTTAGTGTCCACTATTACGCTTTTGCTAGTCAAAAAGGATTATTAATTATTTCCCTTGTACAAAAAAATGGTTCTTACAAGATACAGTGCAGGCCTCAGTGCAGAGATTGGAGTACATAGTCCAGGTGGACACTGCAGCACAGTACGGAACAAGTGTTGCGCTTCAAATCACCACCTTTCAGATATTAAACTGAGGCCTTCACACTCTGCTGGATGTAAAAGATCCCATAACATTATTTGAAGAACAGGGAAGTTCAGTGTCTTGGACAATATTTATCCCTCAAACTATCAACTCAGCCAATTTATTTCTCAATGGATCAGACCATAGGTCTATAAGCTCAGTCAGCTGAATGGTGGAAGACAATTAAGCAATTAGCCAGAGGAGAAGGCTCCACAAACACTCCTTTCCTAATAATGGCAGAACTCAGCAGGCAAGTGCAAAAGAACGCATTTCATCTTCAACAAGAAATACCAAGCAGATGATCCATCTTGGTCTCCTCCTGAGCTTGGCAGCACACAGATGCCAGTTTTCAGCCATTTCAATTTGTTGTGATCTTGTGAAACGGCTGACGGCACTGGGCACAGCAAATACTTTTTTTTTTAAGCATATCTTCACACTCATGTTTTTTCATAGTCGGGAGGGAGTGGTGGAAAGATTCCCAAGCTGATCATCAGCCTGCTGAACTGTGTTGTGAATGCTCCTTCCACGGAAGACAAGTTTTAGTGTCGGACTTAAACCCAGAGCTTCCAGAGGTAGGGGTGCTACCACTGCCACAAAATCTCCTTAACGATGCAATGGGCCCAGATAACATCCAGGCTATAGTACTGAAGACTTCTACTGCATAAGAGGAGCTGGATATAGCATTTGGGGTGAATGGAATCAAAGGTTATGTGAGAAAGCAGGATTAGGCTATTGATTTGGATAATCAGCCATGATCATAATACATGGCACAGCAGGCTCGAAGGGCCAAATCCTCCTGCTCCTATCTTCTGTGTTTCTATAACCAGCTGCACTATTAGCCAAGCTGTAGTCATGCAGCTACAACACTGGCATCTACCCAACAATGCAGAAAATTGTCAGGTATATTCTGTCCAGAAAAAGATAAATCCAATCTGAACATTTACCACCACAGAAGTCTATTCTCAAGCATCAGCAAAGTGATGGAAGAGGTCATTAGCAACCCCATCAAGAAGCTCAAAACCATCAAGGGCAAAAAAAAGCAGTCTAATTAATTGATACGCTATCCACCACACAATCAAAGAATCTCTATAATGCATGAGGCATTCAGCCCCACGAGTCCGCACCAATTTTCTGATAGAACATCCCACCCAGGAGAATGCCTCATCTCCAGAACACCGTGCATTTACATCTAATCCATCTAACAGTGGCATTTACTCAGCAATAACCCGCTCACTGGTGCTCAGTTTGGGTTCCACCACCTTCAGTAGGCTACAGAACTTTTTATAGCTTTGCTCCAAACAAGGCTGAAAGCGCAGAATTCCACAGCAAGGTCAAAGATTGCCTTTGAGATCAAGGCAACATTTGTCTCGAGTGTGGTTATCAAGAAGCTGCAGCAAAATTGAAGTCAATGGGAATCAGTGGGAAAACTCTCCTTACAAAGGAAGATCATTATGCTTGTTGGATGTCAGTGTCACAGGGGTTCATTAGGGTAGTTAGTATACGAAGCCCAACGTTCAGCTGCTTCATCGGTGTCATTTCTGCCAACATAAGCTCAAAAGTGATTTTGTATCCATACACAGCAAGGCCTGGACAAAATGTAGGCTTGGGCTACAACAACAAACATTTATGCCAAGTACAAACAATGACCATCTCAACATGACAGAATCTAACCATCAGCCTCTGATGCTCATTGACACAAGCATCTCCAAATCCTCCACCAATATCCTGGGGATTACCACCGAATACAAACTGAACTTGCCATAAAAATACTGATGCCACAAGAGCTTAGAGGCTGCAAACTTTGATGCAAGTAACTCCTGACTCACAAAAGCCTAACCACCAACTACAAGGCACAAGTCAGAAGTATGATTAATATCCAACATTCAAGGAGCTCAAAACCATCAAGGACAAAGTTGTCCAATTCATTGATACCCTATTCACCAAACAATCAGAATCCCTGCAGTGCAGAAGGAAGCCATTCAGCCCAACGAGTCTGCACCAACTCTCTGAAAGAACATCTCACCCAGGAGTATGCCCCATTCCCAGAACCCAGTGCATTTACCATGGCTAATCATCTAACCTACACTGTGGGAGAAAACCAAAAGCACCCGGAGGAAACCATGCAGACATGGGGAGAAAGTGCAAACTTCAGAGTCACCCAGGGCTGGGATCAAACTTGGGTTCCTGGCACTGTGTGTTGGAATGCTAACCACCATGCTGTCCCACATTAAAACATTCACCTCTCCACTTCCTGTATACTGCGGCAGCAGTGTGCCCCATCTACAAGTTGCACTGCAGCAACTCAAAGCTTTTTTGACAGAAAACATAGAAACACTTCATCCTCTATCACCTAGAAGGTCACAAACAGCAGATGCGTGGGATCACCATCTGCAATCATCCCCCAAGTCACACGCCATCCTGATTTGAATATATATTGTCACCCTTTCACTGTCGCTGAGTCAAAACCTCACAAATCCCTATGAATAGTGTACTTCTTCCACAAAGACTGCAGCAGTTCAAGGCAGCTTCCACTACTACCAACTCAAGGGAAATTAGGAGTGAGCCATAAAAGCTAGCTTTGCCAGAAAGCCTTGCTGCCCATGGACCCATGAAAAAATAACACCAAACATATGATCTGGTCATTCGTCATCTTACAGCCTTTTCTAGAACTTTGTTGCCTTTGTTACAGCCTTTTCTAGAACTTTGTTGCCTGCTACTGAGAAAAACAAAGACATTACACCTATTACAAAGACATTACACCTACCCTTAATCAACATTACAAAAACTAATCATCTGGTCATTATCATGTTGCTGCTTGAGGGAGTTAACTGTGTGCCACATTTCCCTACATCACAACAGTGTTTATGCTTCAAAAGTATTTAATTAGCTTCAGAGAATGGAGACATCCTGAGATCATAAAGGCATTATGTAAATACAAGTTCCCCTAATACAAAGCAATTCTCTCCACTTGATCGTCAACATGTAACACTAAGAAATCTCAAATTATATAATAGAAAAATGTCTTTCTGGAACACCTTTCACATAAAATGCTCTTAAGCACTTCAAACATAGTTTATTGTTAAAGAATGCACTCTCAAGATGTGAACATTGCTGGTGATGCCAGCATTAGCCATCTCTGGTTACCCAATACAGTAGTGGCTTGCCAAACCAAACAGCATATAGAGAGGCTAGATCAAATAAGAACAGCAGATTTCCTTTCTTAAAGTACATTAGTGAACCAGTCGGCTTTTCTTTTTAAATTACAATCCAACAGCTTCATGGCCTTCATTCCAGAAGTTTCTTTACTTTCAGATTTTTTGAAAACAATTCAAAATTTCAAAAGTCATGGTGGAATTTGAACTGGCATCCTCTACAGTCTAGATTATTATTATTCCAGTAACATGAATCCGATATTACAGCACCCTCAATCAGAACTGTGGTGTTTGTTAAAAAGACAAACACAGTAGCCATTCTGTGCTAGCATGTCCCGCAAATAACCAACCAAGGCATAAAACAGATTAAACAAGTAAGACTGTTCAGAACATTATGCCTCATTTGTCTGAATCACCAGAATGGCCAGGACAGGCTCAAAAATAGCACCACTGTAAATTCAGTAATAGTTTCATATTGCACTAAATACCAAAGCTAAATTATGACCTCAGGTATAAGATCAAAAACGAATACACTCAGAAATCAGAATACCACCAACCGCAGTAGGGGAATAAAAAATACATTTCTATTTGGAATGCTAATTATGTTTGATCAGAAACAAGAGATGTTACTGCATTTATTTTAATTCATTATAATAAGTAACTGAAGTCACAAGTGCAGCATTCAGTGAAACATCAATGCTTGTAAATATACGAACAAGTCAGATAATTAGTTTCACACACATCAGATATTAATTCAAAACAAAACAAAACAAGTTTAGCCAGCAAATACAGTTTCCCTCTCTAATTTAGTTACCCTTATTTTGCTGTTCCAGGGCATCAAATGGTGCATTCCGTTAATTAGGTCTGTTCACACACATTTAGCTTTTGTTAAAAATTGTTGCAGATTACTGCAAGCTCAAATTAATAACAATGCACTGAGGGAACCGGGACTCAAGTAAACTAGGTAATCAGCTGCGCATCCCTTTAACCAGTAAGATTAAAATGATTCAGAAATAAACAGAAGTATAAATTAAAACCAATGACTTTACCATCACATTAAATAGAGACAAAAAAGGAAAGGGGGTGGGGGAGACTGTTAGATTGAATGAGACGCAGAAAAGTCAGAAGGAAGAAAGGTTGAAGCAAGCATTTTAAGTTTGACATTTTGAAAATTTCCAACACTAAATCCCTGAAGGAATGAGACTTCAGACTTGTAATAGTTAATTTTCTATACCAGAGATTGATTGGCATTAGTTAACAATTATCACATTGTTATAAAGGTATTTGGGCTTGTAATGACGAGGCTTAAGTCTGTGCAGCAAATTTAGTTCCCAATCAACCAAACACAATTATAGCAACTTCATGATATTCAGTACATGTCAATTCCAATTTTGTAAAGTTAACAGCGGAATGATGTCACAACTTTAGGATATTGGTGTTTCACCGCTCGTCTGTACCTTATCTGAAGCTCCTGCACCAAATATACAAATAGTTATGATCAACATTAGGCTCATTCTTATTTTGACAACATCTGATCCTTTATTAAAATATTATAAGAAAACTGGATTAATGCACATTCTCACCATCCTGGTGTGGGTTTCCTCTAGATAATCCAGTTTCCTCCCATAGTCCGAAAGACACGGTTAGGTCTGTCTAAACTTCCCACTGCCTCGGCAAAGCAGCCAGCATAATTAAGGACCACACGCACCCCAGACAGACATTCTCTCTTCCACCTCCTTCCATCTGGAAGGAGATGCAAAAGTCTGAGGGTGAAACCATGATCAAGCAGGTGATTCACCCAGGACAAGGCTCGACCATTGCACTTCAGGTGTACTGATGCCTGCGATGTCCCCAAATGCGGGATACTCGACTGCAAGATTTCTGAGGTCACATACCAACCAACTCAAAAACAGCTTCTTCCCTGCTGCCATTAGACTTTTGAATGGATCTACCTTGCATTAAGTCGATCTTTCTCTGCATCCTAGCTATGACTGTAACACTAGATTCTGCACTCACTTGTTTCCTTCTCTATGAGTAGCATGGTCTGTCTGTATAGCGTGCAAGAAATGATACTTTTCACTGTATGTTAATACATGTGACAATAATGAAATCAAATCAAAAAAGGAGTATTGGCCATGCTAAATTCTTCCTCAGGGTACCCAAACAGGTACATATGTGTCGTGACTGGGGATTTTCACTAACTTATTGTAGTGTTAATATAAATCTGCTTGTAACTCTAATAAATAAACATTAATATTTGAAATAATATTCTGGAAAGCCAGGTTCAAATGCTGCCATGGCAGATGGTGGAATTTGAATTCAATAATAAAAATCTGAAATTAAGAATCTATTGATGACCACAAAACCCTTGTCGATTGTCAGAAAAACCCATCTGGTTCACTAATGTCCTTTGGGGAAGGGAATCTGCCATCCCTACCTGGATTGGCCTACATGTTATTCCAGATTCACAGCAATGTGGTTGACTCTCAACTGCCCTCCAAGGGCAACTCGGGATGAGCAATAAATGCTGGCCAGCCAATGATGCCCCTGTCCCACAAATGAATAAAAAAATGCTAACGGCAAAAGAGAAACGGGAGTAGTTTTGGATCATTCTACAACAGAGGTTTCCAAAGTTGGGTATTACGGACAAGGATAGTTAAAGAGGATGTCAGTGTCCAGCAAATTCCACAAATCTACTCCTGCTTCACAGACTACACACTTCCAGCCTAGTAATGAAGGATTAGCAGATCCAAGGAATTGCCCAGCCAATGAGTTCTTGTGAGGAAAGTTATAGCTCAGGGAACAGCCACAGAACAGAAGGCACATAGATATAAAATTGACTGTGACAGGAAGCAGAAGATAATGGTTATTGTTGCTTTGGGGCTAGAAGATGATTTGTGGTGGAGTTCCTCAATTGTTGGTATTGGAGCACTTGCTCTTCCTGATATACATTAATGACCTAGAAATTGATGTAAAGGGAACAATTTCAAAATGTGTGTGCGATGGAAGGAACTTGGAATTGCAAACTGTGCAGAATTTCAAAAGGACAGTCAAGTTGGTGGAATGGACAGAAAGGTTGCAGATAAAGTTCAATGTGGAGAAATGAGAGGTGAAACATTTAAAGTTGATTTATTAGTGTCACAAGTAGGCCCAGAACAACACAAACTTCTGTGAAAATCCCCTAGTCACCACACTCTGGTGCCTGTTCAAGTACTCTGAGGGAGAATTTAGCATGGCCAATGCACCTAACCAGTACATCTTTTGGACTGTAGGAAACCAGGGCACCCAGATAAAACCCACATACAGGGGAACATGCAGACTTCGCACAGATAGTGACCTACTGAACCCGGGTCTCTGGTGCTATGAAGCCACAGTGCAAAAAGTGGAGACAGATTAAAAAAAAAGTACAACTCTAAACAGGCTGCAGAAGTCATCTTTTAATGACTTATCTGTGGCCTCACCACTGATGCCAACGTCCTACAAAAAAAAGGATGTAAAGTCATTGGAAAGAGTGCAGAAGAGGTTGAGAATGATTTCAGAGATGAGAACCTTCAATCACGAAGACAGATTGGGAAACTTGGAACTCTTTGTAGGAAAGAAAAAGGTGGGAGGAGATTTGATATAAGCATTCAAAATTGGGAAAGGCCTGGACAGACGAGATAGGGAGAAACTGCTCCCATTGCTGAAAAGATTGAAAACCAGAGACACAGATTTAAGACAATCAGTGAAAAAACAAAAGTAATATGAGAAATAACTTTTTTTACATACTGAATGTTTAGGTTCTGGAGTGCACCAAGTGTGGTGGAAGCAGGCTGAAATGAGGCTTTCAAGTGGGATTATTTAAGAAGCAATAAACAGGGTTACAGGGCAAATACAGGAAAACGGCACTTGGGTGGATTGCTCAGAAAGCAAGTGCAGACATGATGGGCTGAATGGTGTCCTGTGCTGTAATGATTCTAATTATATTATATGACTGGACTTCATGTTAAACTTCCAAAGTATAAGGGAGGATAATGTTAACAGCTGGAGTGTCAAAACTGTTGAAGTATTGGTTTATTCACATTAGTTTTTATATTAATGCTAATCAAGCTAAAATAAAGTTTCTAAGAAGACATGACTCTCCTTCACTGTCACCAGTCAAGTAAAAAAAAAAGTTTGGCAGGCCGTTATTTTGTTCGATTCTGTGGATTGCAAATCTGCTGTACAGAGAGTACATTTACTGGCTCTAGTAGAAAATAAATTGATCTGCCTGCCAGTCTATTTAAAAAAATAGGCCATCGATTAGAGAAAATAGGCTGCCGTCCCTTTGTGTTAAATTTTGAGGCTTTTTCAAATCCAACTTTTATCTTCAGCAAGACCGTTCAGCCAGGCCTTGTGTTCAAAGTGCCAAGTTAATCTTAAATTCTGGGTAGTATTCTGCAATGAAGTCTGATTCGGAAGTTGTAGTTCAAAGTAATTGCATATCCAATGCTTTACATGTGCACAAAAAACTACAAAGTTAGGCAATCCAACAGAAACACTTCATTTAGGAAAGGAAACCAAGTATGCAAACATTTGTTGCAAAATGCACCAAGGGCCTCTAGTGGCAAAATCTAAACATTGCATTTAAAAAATGTGGGGTACATAAAGCTACTGATTTATCATAAGATAAAATTATTCTGCAAGTTCTTTCTGGATTGTCTTCAAATATTTGTTGCATATTCCCACTCTCTCAGAAAAGCAGCCAGCATAATCAAGGACCCCATACACACACACTCTTCCACCTAGAAAAAGATACAAAAGTCTGAGGTCAAGAACAGTTACTTCCCTGACTTCTGAATGGACCCACCTCATTATGTTGATCTTTCTACACCCTAGCTACGATGATAACATACATTCTGCACCCTTTCTTTCCCTTCTCCCCCACATGCTCTATGAACTGTATGCATTGTGTATATTGCACAAGAAACAATACTTTTCACTGTATACCAAAACATGTGACAACAATAAATCAAATAGTGAACAAGTAGAGTAATGATAAAGTGCCATATTCCTAGATGACCATAGGTTGCTCTCCCCTTTGAAGGGGAGAGCTGACTGTTGATGCTTTTAATCTGAGGATCACCATGCCCAAGAGAAACAATGCAAAAATTATGTTCCCAAGAATACATGGCTCTCTGTAGGAAAGGTTCAGTCAAAAAAATTGGAAATCTCTGTTCTTTAATTTAAACTTCAATAATACTTTGGAATGTAGATTTGCTGCAGGGACAGTACATTCACTATGCCCAGGCCACAATGAAACTGCTTAATTTGAAGGCTTTTTTTATTCATTCTTAGAATTTCAATTTTGCTGGAAAAGCTGGAATTCATTGTCCATCCTCAAATACCTAAGAGTTTTTCACAATGCACACTGATTTCAGTTTTGCTATGATTCCTTGACACCACAGTCTGTCCAATGCTGACTTGATGTCCAGCAAAGTGACTTTTACCACAACTCTGGCATTCAGCTCTTCTATCCTGCTGAGACCAAGACAGCAATGAACTCTGAAGCTGAGTAGTTCTATCTAACAGACATAAACTTAGCAGTAGTGATCAGGACATTGCTGGAAAAGTGCTGCTCGATTGCACTGTCAACAACACTCGCATTTCTTTGCTGGCAATTTAGAGTAGATTGATAGAGCGCTAATGATTACTAGATTGGATCTGTTCAGATTATTGTGGACACAACATACCGGACATTTTGCCACTTTAATCAGATAGACGCCAGTATTATGGTTGTACTAATATAGCTTAGGTAACAGTGGACTAGTTCTAGACCACGTCTTTAGGACTATAGCCAGGATAATGCTGGAATCCATAGGCCTCTGCTATATCCAATACACCCATAGATTGAGTCAAATGATTGGCATCTGTGATGCACAGGAGGTTGAAATGAATCACCCACTTGGCACTTTTGCCTGAAGATAATTGCTTGCAAACGTATCAGACTAATCTTATGTACTTACATGCTGTGCTATGCTCTGCTGTCATTTAAACATGGGGATTTTCATGGAGCAACATCCATCCATTACTTGGTTAACTGTCTAACTCCATTCATGACCAGATGAGGCAGGACTGCAGAGCTTTCATCTAATTAATTTGATGTGGGAACTATAGTTTGATACTTCCACTATTTACACGCATTTAGTCTTACGTAGCTTCATTAGATTAGCTTCACTAGGGTTGGCTCATTTTAGCTATGCCCAAGGGTTGAGTGAGGGATATGCCATATCAGACTAGGGGATAAACCAGATTACGGTGCAATACAATTCTGCTCTATGACGTATGACCTCACGTATGCCCAGTTTTCAGCTTTCATCTTCCAGATCTATCTATCTGTAGGTGGTAATGTCATAGAACACAATGTATGATGCCTTCAGAGTGAAGACTGGACCTGGTTCAAAAGGAATTGTGCACTGGTCATTCCAAACAACCGTGTCATGTACAGATGCATCTGCAATAGGAAGGTTGGCGATGTTGAGGTAAAATGGGTTCTTCCTTCATGCTATTTACATCAACACCTGCCACAGACCCAGTCCAGCAGTTGTGTCATTTTTTAAAAATAAATATTCCTTCATGGGATGTAGACATCACTGGCAAGGCAAGAATTTATTTCCCATTCCTAACTGTCCTTGACAAGGTGGTGCGCCACATTTACACCCACAATCTTATTAGGGAGTCCCAGGATTTTGATCCAGTGACAGTGTAAGAATGATATTATATTTCCTAATCTTGATATGTGGGTTGGAGGACATCTTACAGATGGTGTTCTCATGTGTCTACAGTCCTTATCCTTTTTTGTGGTAGAGGTCTTGCGTTTGAAAGGTGCTGTTGGAGAAGCATTGGTGAGTTGCTGCAGTGTGTCTTGTAGATGACACACTACTGTGACTCTCGAGTGTTGTTGAAGCTGCACTCATCTATGCAACCGCAGAGTATTCCATTAGAATCCTGGCCAGTGCCTTGTAGATTTTGGACAAGCTTTGGGGAGGCAGGTCAGAAACTCATCTCAAAATTTGCAGCCTCTGAATTAATCACTTCAACATTTAGAACATTAAAGCACAGAAACAGGCCTTTTGGTCCTCTTGGCTGCGCCAAACCATTTTTCTGCCTAGTCCCACTGACCTGCACCTGGACCATATCCCTCCACACCCCTCCCATCCATGCCCCTGTCCAAGTTTTTCTTAAATATTAAAAGTGAGCCTGCATTTACCACTTCATCTGGCAGCTCATTCCACACTCCAACCACTCTGCGTGAAGCCCCCCCCTAATATTCTCTTTAAACTTTTCTCCCTTCACCCTTAACCCACGTCCTCCAGCTTTTTTTCCTTCTAGCCTCGGTGCAGAAAGCCTGCTTGCATTCACTCTATCTATACTCATCATAATTTTATACACCTCTATCAAATCTCGCCTCCAGGGAATAAAGTCCTAACCTACTCAACCTCCGTAACTCTATTTCTCAAGTCCTGGAAACATCCTTGTAAACTTTCTCTGCACTCTTTCAACCTTATTAATATCCTTCCTGTAATTAGGTGACCAAAATTGCAAGCATAATCTCTAAATTCGGCTTCACCAATGTCTTATACAACCTCACCATAACATTCCAACTCTTGTATTCGATACTTTGATTTATAAAGGCCAATGTACCAAAAGCACTCTTTACGACCCTATCTACCTATGACGCCACTTTTAGGGAATTATGAATCTGTGTTCCCAGATCCCTCTGTTCTACTGCACTCTTCAGTGTCCTACCATTTACCATTAAATTTCACCTCACGCCGGCCTACCTATTCTAACCTACAACTTCAACACTATTTTCCTCTATAAAAGCATTTATTCCCAATGCTTCCAAATTGTCTGATCTGGAAATTTTGAAATTGTGTGCAGCACACCAATGCCTAGATCATTTTTGGACATCAAGAAGGGCAAGGGTCCCACACTGATCCTGAGGAACTTCACTACATACTTTCCTCTGGTCCATAAACAAGCAGCAATCTCTACTCTTTGTTTCCTGTTATACAGCCAATTTTATTTTCATGTTGCTACTGCTCCATTCTCCACTCACTCCGACCTCGTCTCTTGATTTAAGTTCTTTTGTCCAAGTTTGAACAAAGTTTGTATTACATCAGGAGCTGAGCAGCCCCAGCAGAAGCCAAACCTGAGCATTAGATGCAGAACAGCATTTAACCACAACTGCTACTTGTTACAAATGGAAAAGGCACCTTCAAATACTTTGCTGATGATAGAGAATAGACTGATGGGTTAGAAATTGGCCAAATTGGATTTGTCCTGGCTTTTTTGTGAACTGGTCATACCCCCGCAATCTTCCAAATCATGCCAGTGTTGTAACTGTGCTGGATCAGCATGTCTAGGAGTGTGGCTGGTTGTGAAACACAATTATCAGGACCCATGGCATGGCGTTTGCTATTATGCAGTGCCGTCAGCCATTTCTTGATAATACGTAGAGAATATCAAATTGACTTGAAATTGTGATAACAAACAGAAGATGCTGGAACATCTCAGTAGGACTGACAGCATCTTATGGAGCAAGAACAGAATTAATGTTTTGAGTCTCGATGACCCTTTTTCAGCTCGGTTTCTGTTTCAGATTCAAGCATCTGCAGTAATTTGCTTTTATAGGAATTGTGATGTTGAGGACTTGAAATAGCAGCCAGGGGAGACCATTCATCTGGCACTGCTGGCTAAATGTTTTTTGCGCCGATGTGTTGGGCTGATGCACGTACCTGTGGAGCCTTCTCTGTTTAGTTGTCCACACCATTCATGGCTGGACATGGCAGAACTGCAGATCTTTGATCTTATCCATTGGTTGTTAAATCTTTTGGCTGTTTCCATCACCTGCTGCTTGGCGTACAAGTAGTCTGTGTAGTAGCTTCACCAGATTGATACCTCATTCTTAGATGTGCTGTGTTGGTCCTAGCATGTCCTCCTGCACTCTTCATTGAGCAATATTGGTCCTCTGGCTTGAGATATTATTAAAATAAGGCATTTGCTAGGTCAAGAAGTTACAGATGGGGTTGACTAGTTTTACTGCTTTTGCCTGACTTGTCCAACACGAGAATTACTGACAGTACCTTTATTATTTAATGTGCTCTCTTTAACTTCTGTGCTGTCCACCACCTTCTCTTCTGTCTCCCTACTGCTTTGGGTCTCACCCCACTACCAAATTAGTTTAAGCCCTGTTTAGTGGCTCCAGCAAATCTCCCTGCCAGGATATTAGTCCCGTTCCAATTCAGGTGTAACTCCTTCCTCTTGAACAAGTCACCCCAGCTCCAGAAGAGATCCCAATGATCCACAAATCAAAATCACTGCCCCCATAGCAATTCTCAAGCCACACATTCACCTGCCTAATCTTTCTATTCCTACTCTCAGTAGCATGTGGCACTGGCAGTAGTCCAGGAATTACTACTCTCAAAGTCCTGCGCTTTAGCCTTCTGCCTAATTCTCCATATTTACACTTCAGAACCTCACCCCTTTTCCTACCTATGTCATTGGTACCATTGTATACAACCACATCTGACTGCTCACCCTCCCCTTAAGAATGTCCTGCAACCGCTCAAAGACATCCTTGACCTTGGCACCAGGGAGGCAACACACCTTCCTGGAGTCTCGATTGCGGACACAGAAACGCCTGTCTATGCCTCTAACTAGTGAATCCCCTATTACTCCTGCTCACTTACTCGTTGCCCAACCCTGCTCTACAGCAGAACCAGGTATGATGCCATAGGCCTGGCTGCTGCTAGTATTTTCCCGAAAGCTATACCTCTCAACAGTATCCAAAACGGTATACCCGTTTGAAAGGGAAATAACCACAGGAGACTCTTACCCTACCTGCCTGACTCTGCTGGTAATCATCCATCTGCCTGACTGAACAAAGAACGAAGAACAATACAGCACAGGAAACAGACCCTTTGGCCCTGCAAGCCTGCGCCACTCATTGGTCCAACTAGACCATTCGTTAGTACCCTTCCATTCCCAGTCTATTCATGTGGCTATCTAGGTAAGTCTTAAACGATCCCAGCGTGTCCGCCTCCACCACCCTGCTTGGCAGTACATTCCAGGCCCCCACCACCCTCTGTGTAAAATACGTCCCTCTGACATCTGAGTTAAACCTCGCCCCCTTCACCTTGAAGCTGTGACCCCTCGTGATCGTCACCTCCGACCTGGCAAAAAGCTTCACCCTATCTATGCCCTTCATAATTTTATACACCTCTATTAGGTCTCCCCTCATTGTCTGTCTTTCCAGGGAGAACAATCCCTGTTTACCCAATCTCTCCTCACAGCTAAGACAGGCAACATCCTGGTAAACCTTTTCTGTACTCTCTCCAAAGCCTCCACGTCCTTCTGGTAGTGGGGTGACCAGAACTGGATGCAGTACTCCAAATGTGGCCTGACCAACGTTCTATACAGCTGCAACATCAGATGCCAATTTTTATACTTTATGCCCCATCCTATAAAAGCAAGCATGCCATATGCCTTCTTCACCTGTGGTGTGACAACTTCCCTATATAACTATCAGATTCTCTGCCCTCTGTATACTCACAATGCATCCAGCTGCTGCTCCAACCGAACAACGTGGTTTGTGAGAGGCTGAAGCCGGACAGATTTCTTGCAGACAAAGCTATCAGGGAGCCAGATTGCTCCTTGATTTCCCACGTGGCAGGAGGAGCGTACCACTGCCCTGTCATATTGCCCTTTTATAGTTAAAAGGGTGAAAGAATCTCAACTCACCTTTGCCTTGCTTGTGTTCGTCACAGTGTCTTTTTTTTGTTAGGAGGAGGAAGTAGGGAAGGAAGCACAAGTAGTATTTGGGGTTTTACTATCCCTTGACAAAAGCTCCTCCACAAACCACTATCTGGAAGCTGTGACTGCGATGTAAATCTTACCCATGACAGCCAATTAGCATCACCACTCTGATGCTTGCCTTCCCTTGAACACGGAGGGTGTCTTGCTGAGGTCCGCCTTCTGGAAGCAGTGAATGCATTGATGCAAAATCTTCTCCATGACAGCCAGAAAGCATTGCCAATCTGCTGTGTTGACCTCAGATACAGGTTCGTCCAGGGCTTCCAGGGTGGAGGGCATGCTCTCACTGACCTCTTGCTTAATACGGGCGTAGAACGCATTGACCTCATTAGGGAGGGGTGCGTTGGAGCTGGCGATTTTACATGCCTTCATATTGTAGCCTGTCATGTCTTGCAGGCCTTGCCATAGTCGACAGGGTTGGTGTGGCCAGCCTAGGACTCGAGCTTGGTCTGGTGCTGTTTTTTGGCATCTTTGATGGATGATCTTAGATTATATCTGGCTTTCTTGTATAGACAGTAAAAAGTCTCACAACACCAGGTTAAAGTCCAACACGTTTATTTGGTAGCAAAAGCCACTAGCTTTCAGGCCTCTGACCCTTCATCCCTCACCTGACGAAGGGTCAGAGGCCCAAAAGGTAGTGGCTTTTGATACCAAGTAAACATGTTGGACTTTAACTTGGTGTTGTGAGACTTCTTACTGTGTTTACCCCAGCCCAACGCCAGCATCTCCATATCTTTCTTGTATAGGTCAATGTCACCTTACTTGAATGCCTCAGACCTGGACTTGAGCAAGCAGTGGATATCTCTGTTCATCCATGGTTTCCAGTTGGGGAACACAGGGATTTGCTTCTTTATTTCCAGTTGGGTGACACACAGATTTGCTTTTTATCTAGGATTACAACCTTGTTAGCTAGGGTTGCAACAGGATCTTGATCAATTGGGCCAGCGAGCTGATGGAGTTCAATTCAGATAAATGCAAGACATTTTGATAGACTGAACCAGGGTAGGACTCACTCAGTTAATGGTAGGATGCTGGGCAGAGTTATAGAACAAAAAGATCTCAGGGTACAGGTTCATGGCTCCTTGAAAGTGAAGTCACAGGTGGACAGGATGGTGAAGAAGGCATTTGGCATGTTTGGTTACATGTATTCAGTTTTCTGATCAAGGAGTTGAGATGTCTTGTTGAAGTTGTATAAGATATTAGGCCAACACTTGGAATACTGTGTACAGTTCTGATCAACTTATTTTAGAAAGGATATTACTGAACTAGAATGTGCAGAAAAGATTTACTAGGATGCTACCTGGACTTGATGGTTTGAGATACAAGGTGAGGCTGGATAGACTGCAGCTTTTTTCCCCCTGGAGCATGGAGGCTTAGGGGTGATCTTATTTGGTCTGTAAAATCTGAGGGGCATAGATAAGGTAGAGTGTAAACATATTTTCCCTAGAAAACTAGAAAGCATAGGTTTAAGGCGAGAGGGGAAAGATACAAAAGGGTGCAGAGGTGCACTTTTTTCTATAGAAGGTGGAGTGTGTCTGGAACAAGCTGCCAGAGTAGTAGTAGAGGTGGGTATAATTTTGTCTTTTAAAAAGTATTTAGACAGTTACATGGGTAAGATGGGTATAGAGAGATATGGGCCAAACGCAGGCAACTGGGAGTAGCTTAAATGGTAAAAACTGGGCAGCATGGACAAGTTGGGCCAAAGGGTCTCTTTCCATCCCGTAAATCTCTATGACACAATGATTCAATGTCAGACCACAGCAGCTCATAGGTGCTCAGTTTTCAATTGCTAGATTTCTCTTTTTTTAAACTCAGAGACTTGGAAATCTTTGGAATTTTCTACCCCAGAGGGTTGTTGAAATTCAGTCACCAGTATGTTTAAAACAGATTGATAGATTTCTAAATACCAACACTGTAAAGGGATACGTGGATGTTGTGGGGAAAAACCACTGAAGTGGATGATCATACTGAAGGACAAGTGAGCTCCTTTTGCTCCTATACTATGTCCTTCTTCCAAGTAAAGCCCATTCGATTTTATACAAATTTCACTTTTCATAGCAACTGCAGCTTGCTAGGACATTTTCACGGGCAGTTAGGAGTTGACTATACAATGCTTTGAGCTGGTAAATTAAAACAGGGGAGGACAGCAGGTTTTACCGGTGAACCAGATGGATTTTTAGGGCATTTCAGTAGATTCATAGTAACCACTTGCAGGACTAGTTTATATTCCAGATTTATACAATTGAATTTAAATTCCCCAGCTGCCATGGTGGGATTTGAACTCACATTGCTGGAGCTTTAGTCCAAGTCTCTGAGTTGTTAGTCTCGTAAGATAATCATATCATTCCTGTAATAGTTTTATCTGGTTGAAACTTTCACATTTCGTTGTTTCACAAATTCCTGTTCCACAAGTGTGAGATGCACTCAAAATTAGTTCAAAGATGTTTCACTATATCATCTTAAAACTAATGTACACATGCACAT
The DNA here is from genome assembly GCF_965287045.1 of Carcharhinus amblyrhynchos. Classification (NCBI taxonomy): domain Eukaryota; kingdom Metazoa; phylum Chordata; class Chondrichthyes; order Carcharhiniformes; family Carcharhinidae; genus Carcharhinus; species Carcharhinus amblyrhynchos. Next base: position 120,014,618 of record NC_137325.1, read on the forward strand.
GTAATCTACATAACATAAAAAACATAAATAATGGGAGGTTAGTTAGGAAGGTTCCGTCGCTAGGAATACACGGAGAGGTAGTAAATTGGATTAGACATTGGCTCAATAGAAGAAGCCAGAGAGTGGTGGAGGATTGCTTCTCTGACTGGAGGCCTGTGACTTGTGGTGTGCCACAGGGATCATTGCTGGGTCCATTGTTGTTTGTCATCTATATCAATGATCTGGATGATAATGTGGTAAATTGGATCAGCAAATTTGGTGATGATACAAAGATTGGAGGTGCAGTGGACAGTGAGAAAGGTTTTCAAAGCTTGCAGAGGGATTTGGACCAGCTAGAAAAATGGCAGATGGCATTTAATGCAGACAAGTGTGAGGTATTACACTTGGAAGGAAAAACCAAGGTAGAACATACAAGGTAAATGGTAGGACACTGAAGAGTGCAGTAGAACAGAGGGATCTGGGAATACAGGTACGTAATTCCCTAAAAGCAGCGTCATAGGTAGATAGGGTCATAAAGAATGCTTTTGGAACATTGGCCTTTATAAATCAAAGTACTGAGTATAAGAGTTGGAATGTTATGGTGAGGCTGTATAAGACATTGGTGAGGCTGAATTTAGAGTATCGTGTGCAGTTTTGGTCACCTAATTACAGGAAGTATATTAATGAGGTTGAAAGAGTGCAGAGAAGGTTTACAAGGATGTTGCCAGGACTTGAGAAACTGAGTTACACAGAAAGGTCAAATAGGTTAGGACTTCATTCCCTGCAGCGTTGAGGAATGAGGGGAGATTTGATAGAGGTGTATATAATTATGATGAGTATAGATAGAGTGAATGCAAGTAGGCTTTTTCCACTGAGGCTAGGGGAGGAAAAAAAACTAGAGGACATGGGTTAAGGGTAAAGGGGGAAAAGTTTAAAGGGAATATTAGGGGGGGTTCTTCACACAGAGTGGCAAGAGCATGGAATGAGCTGCCAGATGAAGTGGTAAACACGGGCTCACTTTTAACATTTAAGAAAAACTTGGACAGGTACATGGATGAGAGGGGTATGGAGGGATATGGTTCCAGATGCAGGTCAGTGGGACTAGGCAGAAAAATGGTTTGGCACAGCCAAGAAGGGCCAAAAGGCCTGTTTCTGTGCTGTAATGTTCTATAACAAAATATCTCCCACTTGTCCCACTTTATATATTTTGATTCTTTTTTCAGCCTTCAAGTAAGTATAACCAATTCAGTATTTAACTAATGCTGGGCTATTTCTCACTTTTAATTTCCTGAAGATTACTTTCTTTCCTCATGTTTCATTCTGCAAAAGACAAGCATTGTTTTGGCCCCATGCATCAATTTACTGATGATTGAGAGCAGACTGAAGGGATGATAATTCGTGGGGTTAGATTTGTCCTGTTTCTTGTGTACAGGGTGCACGTAAGCAGCACATCTTTCGAATGGTGGAAGGAAAAGTTAAAGTTTATTTATTAGTCACAAGTAAGGCTTACATTAACATTGCAATGAAGTTACCGTGAAATTCCCCGAGCCACCACACTCTGGCGCCTTGTCTGGTCAATGCACCTTACCGGCACATCTTCGAGAACGTGGGAGGAAATTGGAGCACCTGGAGGAAACTCACGTAGACACAGAGACAGTCAGTGACCAAGCCCAGGGCCCTGGTGCTATGAAGCAACAGTGCTAACCATTGTGCCACCATGCTGCCCTCTATAGGGCAAGAGGTCACAGATTCAAGTTAATAAAAGACAAATTTAAAACTGATATCCAGAAATAGTTCATCATTCAGAGAGTATTCAACATATGGGCATGCAGCTGAGGAGAGTAGAGTAGTGAGTTCAAAAGCACGAGAATTATTTAATAAACCATTGTTTAACACAATGCCAGAACTTTAGGATCTCTCTGGATGGTGGAACTAAGATCAGCTGAATAGCCTCCCTTATCTCTAACTATCTGGTGATATTGTATAGCTTGTGCACATGGGGAAGCAAAACAGGGAAAACCACATGATAATGATTGGACATTATTTTAAATTTGGTCATAATAAGCTGCTTAACTGGAAACTGCTGATGTGATATTGAAAATGCAATTTAAATATGTTCTGAGTTTACTCAAAATGCAAAAATAAAATGGGTGACTGTCTTATAATGTCTGTCAAACCATAGAGTTGATGGACTTTTTTTGAAAAAAAAGTTATTTTAATACTCCCAGAGGGTGATTTTAACCCTCCACACTCTGCTTTGGTAGGGCATAAAAATGTCCCAGGATTACTCCACGTGATTTTAACTCTGGCTTGATAGGTGAGTAGATCAGGTCTCCTTATTTACAGATATAGATTAACAAGCAATTAACATGTCAAGCCCTGACTACTGTTCTGAACAGAAAAGTCACTTTGTAAAAGCAAGGAAAAGATCTAGGATTGTAAGAAGCCATTAAAAACTTGTTTTCTTTAGGGAATTATGAGGAGCACCAATATATTTTCAGGATCCAAATGCAAATTTTTGACCTTTAACACAAGATCCACTCAGAACCTGCTCCCTTGCAGCTACCTGCATATTGACAGGGATTCATGGGATTTTCTGCAGCGTGCCAGCCATGTTAATGGGGTCAGGAATTTAGAATACTGTTGCCTATTGTTTCCTCCTATAAGATGGCTTGGATTGGTGAGAGGAAAAGTTTTTTTTTAGACAACCCAGACCTGACCGTGTGCTAATTAGTTGGCCATGTAGTACATGCTTGACTGCGTATATAGAGTCATTAGTGGTTTACAGCATGGAAACAGGCCCTTCAGCCCAACTTGTGCATGTTGCTCTTTTTTTAAACCCCTAAGATAATCCCAATTGCCCACATTTGGCCCATATCCCTCTCTACCCATCTAACTTTCTAAATGCTTTTTAAAAGACAAAATTGTACTTACCTCTACTACTACCTCTGGCAGCTTGTTCCAGTCACTCACCACCCTCTGGTGTGAAAGAATTGCCCCTCTGGGGACTTCTGTATCTCTCCTCTCTCACCTTGACCCTATGCCCTCTAGTTTTAGACTCCCCTACCTTTGGGAGAAGATAGTCACTATCTGACCTTTGCCCCTCATTATTTTATAGACCTCCATAAGATCACCCCTCAGCCTCCTACGCTCCAGAGAAACAGTCCCAGTCTATACAGCCTCTCTTTATACCCTAATCCATCAAGTCGTGGTAGCATCCAAGTAAATCTTTTCTGCACTCTTTCTAGTTTAATAATATCCTTTCTATAATAGGGTGACCAGAACTGTACAGAGTTTTCTATGCGTGGTCTTACCAATGTCTTGTCCAACTTCAACAATGCTATCAAGCAAAGTTACTCAGCAATAATCAGCTCACTGATGCTCAGTTTGGTGATGGAATACTCTCCACTTGCCTGGATGAGTGGAGGCCCAACAAAAGAAGCTCGACATCATCCAAGACAAAGCAGCCCTTGTATGCTACCCCTTCCACAAATATTCACTCACTTCACCATCAACAAACAGTAGTAACGGCAGGTACTATCTGCAAGATACACTTCAGGAACTCATCAAGGTTCTTTGGGCAGCACCTTTCAATCCCACAACCTAGAGGACAAGGGCAGTAAATACCTGGGCACACCATTACCTGGAGGTTCCCTCCAAGTCACTCACCCTCCTGACTTGGAAATATATCACCATTCCTTCACTGATGCTGGAACTCCCTCCCTAACAGCGCTGTGGGTGTGCCTACACGTCAGGACTGCAGCAGTTGAAAAAGGCAGCTCACTACCACATTCTCAAAGGCAACTAGGGATGGGCAATAAATGCTGATGAGCCAGCAACACCCATATCCCGTAATGAATTTTTAACAGCAAGTATACTTTAAATCCCAATCCATTTTTTAAAAATCTATCTTTTGTTTGAGAAACATTAGTCTACTGCAATATTATAGATCTGATACACAACTTCTGAAAAACAAACTGATTTTCCAGTTTCTTCATACACTGCACCAGCAGTTTAGTAAGCAGCTTATACCAACTGAGCTCCTGCAGCTGTGCATGCAAACATATAATCAAGCTCTGACACGAGAAGAACAGTTCAGTAATCAGAAGTATAATTCCTGGGAAACAGATAATGCTTCCTAATAAAGAAGGTGCAGATATCAAATGCTGGATGTCAAGTTCCAGGGTTGCCAGTCTCAATCACAGATCTGGTTCTTGGTTAAATTTATTCTGATATTTGGTCTTCAATGTGACAAGCCCAGAAAATCCAGTTTTGTAAAGGTAGGTTGTCAGAAAAGGCATCAGAAACTTTCCTGTCTTATTGGACAGATCTGGGTGTTCTGAAGCAACTTTAAACCAAATGTCAGTGAGGTAGTTCAGAGAAAAATCCAGCGTTAAAGCACTGTGTTAGGACAGTTCCACAGCCATTTTCAGCTCTCCGCTAGGTCAGGCTTGAGAGAGTGTTATCATCAAGGCTCACAAAGGGATTTTGTGAGAACTTTATATTAGGAATGGAGAAGTACATGCATAGTTGTGTTTTCAAATTTTGAAGGTGCTCTTTGTCATGTTTAGAAGCTGCATTTCTGCTGTAGCCAAAAAACATGACAGATTTGCAAACGAGTCATAATTTGACTGCTCAAATTGTTTGGTCCACCAATTCTATTTTCACCAAATCTATTTTCTAGATCATCACTTCTTTTGTACTGCACATTAAAAACAGTCACTGATTTCCCCTGAAGACTCCGATTGAGACCATTTAAATGGCTGAAAATATCTGCTATGTGTCAATTTTGCAATAAGAAGTCTCACAACACCAGGTTAAAGTTCAACAAGTTTATTTGATAGTAAACCCACAAGCTTTCAGAACGCTGTTCCTTCATCAGCTAAGTGGAAAGAACTGACGAAGGAATAGCATTCCGAAAGCTTGTGGGTTTACTATCAAATAAACTTGTTGGACTTTAACCTGGTGTTGTGAAACTTCTTACCACGTTTACCCCAGTCCAACGTCGGCATCTCCACATCAATTTTGCGAGCCACTGAAAATCAATGAAGCTGCGTGAGAATTCAAACTGAGTCAAGTAAAAAATTCTCACTTCATCATGCAACCCAAAGACTTGGGACAGCCAGTGGAACTCAGTGTGCAAAATAGTTAATGGTGATCCCTGCCCACCTTGTCACACAGAGCTGCAAATATTTGTGAATTCAGTGGACAGACCTTGATAAAATTAGCTGTTTCAAATGCTTGCTCCAAAATGGTCATGGAACCAGCTGGCATTTTCTTTGCAGCTAACACTTCTCTAATGGATGTTGCAATAAATGAATGTTGCTAGCAGAGCCACGACTCTTAGACACAAAACCCTCTTGCATTGGCCTAACATCACACAGGTCCTCTGTGGGCTAACTCCTACACATTTAGGCCAATCAATCCCAGTGAACTCTTTCATAATTTAAAAAATGTCAATTAGCCTCTGCAGTTGAGTGCATAGGCAACGATTTATAAAAGGGGTCCTCCTGTATCTCTCCATTGTGTTCATATCTTACATAGGTGAGCAGGTTTGAAACGTTTGAAATATCCAATGATTCATCCAGTTGAAGTGCATGAAATTGACTTACTTGTTGAATTCCAGCTATCATTATAGGCTGATTCATGTTAATGTCATTTGCTTGCAGGCCTACTTCCCTGTCTTTGCTATGAGCAGAACTACCCAATTTACTTTATTCATTCATGGAATGTGGGTGTTGCTGGCTGGGCCAGCATTTATTGCCCATCCCTATTTACCCCTTGAACTGAGTTTCAGAGGCATGAAGAGTCAGCCACATTGCTATGGATCTGGCGGCACAGGTAAAGAGGAGAGAATTATACAATCCTACAGTGCAGAAGGGAGGCCACTCAGTCCATTGAGTCTGCAGTGGCCACGTGCCCACCCAGCCCCTACCCCAAGATATTTACCCTAGCTAGATCCCTTGACACTATGGGGCAATTTGGCATGGCCAATCCACCTAACCCACACATTTGAAGATGGCAGGTTTCCTTCCGTAGTGAACTAGATAGGTTTTTATGACTATTGACAATTTTTCATGATCATCATTAGACTTTTCCAGATTTTTTTTTGAAACTGAACTAAAATTTCATCATCTGCCATGGTGGGATTCAAACGCAGGTCCTGGGTTTACCGTGGGTCTCTGGATTACTAGTCCAGTGCCAATACTGCTATGCCACTGCCAATATGAGGCTGCCATGCCCTAGCATTACCACTGCCTGTGGATGTGCATTCCATAATTTTCTTGCTACTCCGAAATTCTTTGAGCGTGTTTTCAAAAAAACTTGATTTGCTTTGATATCTAGTCCCCATGTTTACAAAATGAAGATTAGCAGGCTTTAAGATTTCATTTGACACGACTTCATAACACATGACACATAATGGCAATGGTTGATTTTCAGTGCTAAGTAACTCTCAGTTCTAAGTATTTACTGCTATATTTTTTCTACACTCTGCTTACTTTTGTTACGCTGAGTTTCATTTGTTGATGCCTCACTGTCATTTTGACCATCTGTCTCTTTTCTCTCAAGTGTGCCATATAAAAACCACCAATTCAATTTTTTGCCAGGCTAATGTTTCTTAACCTAATGTTGAGAGGGAAGCATTGGTTCAAACTGACGTCATGCAAAAATGCAATGTAACATTAATCATGATTCAAAAGACAGACAACTTGCCACTTATACAATTTGTCTTTTACAGTTGATAAAAAGCACCAACAGGCCCTTCATACGGAGAAGAAAGATTACCAGTAGAGTCGTCACTCACTTGGACCTTCTCTTTTAATATCTTCTATTGGACGTATTCCCACAAATGGGGCATGCTCTGTCGATGTCCCTGGGTGAACCAATGCCAGGACTTTATGGTTTGGGAATCCATGGGTCTCATAATAGTATTGTTATCAGGATCTAATGTGCCTTTGGGTTCACCAGTAAGCTGAACTGAGCTGCCCTTTTTAACGTTTTGGTGTTGCCTATTTCTGCGGAATGGAACTTTGTCATTATTGTTTCCAGGTTTGTTTACTTTGTTCATCTCACATTTACAGTGCACTATGAGATAACATTAGAATTGTCTTTAAGCCACTGATTTTCTTATGATGGAGTTTCAGCTGTTTTGAGGTTTCAATGCTGATTTCTTTCTGCTCTTGTTCTTTGACACAGTTTCTTTACACAAGTTGTTACACAATGCACTGGGATATTCACCTTTGGATTTAGTGTGACTCATGATTTACTTGTGTGAATGCCCTGGCTACCACTCGATTCGCTTAGAAGCTTCACCTCTGCTATTCTGTGTATTTTTGGATGTGATAACTTTGTTCATTTGGATATTTGTCAGCTGTCCAACACCTATTGCTTCCGCTTTACAACTGTGACTCTTTGGACTCAGAAATACCACTCTGTTTACCCCCCAGAAACTGATTGCTCAATGGCAATGTGCAGAGCAAATCTTCCTGCTCAGTTTTTGCTAAGCTGGGGATGTGGATTACTTAATACTTTATTTAATATAGGTTGCAAACCATTTTAGATATCAGTCCACATGCATCATCATCCACGAAAACTTGGCTTAACTCTTTGTTACAATGATTCTTTAATTCAAGATTTTCTGATGTTAGTACAAGTTTATTAGCTCATGACCAAAACTCCCTTATAATCTTTCCCTATTGTTTTTAATGATCCCCATGTTTTAGTTTCAGTACTGTTTCTTAACTCTGCACGATGTTCTCCAGAGTACCCTAAAGTTACCATTTTGAACAGCCATTTCTGTCAATGTGTGATACTGATTCTAATCGGCAATAAAGTAATTGTTTGAGTACGGTTATCAGCAGATTAGGAATTGCTGTTTGACTGCAGGGTATTGATAATTTTGCACCAACTAAAGCTGGATTCTTGGATCCTTTCATCTTGACCATCTGCAAACTCTGAACAGTGACAAGTCAGTTGACCAGATTTAGTTTCTGTTTGAGGTGGAATTTTGTTGATCGGAGTTCTTTGGAATTGCGGCTGCTGTGGCCAGTTCTAGACTTGCTTTCAGCTCATTATCTTTTGACCTTTCAAACAGGTTTTCCCGTTCACTTTGCACCACGAAGAAACAGAGGAAAGAGTCCATGTTGGGTGGTTCATCTGGGTACTTACTGAGGTGACTTCCTCCAGCTGAAAGCTAGAAAACAATCTGTCTTCATTGAACTCTGTCTTTCCATGTGTTCTGCATGTCCTCTGATACCATTACGTCATTTAAAGGTAACCCAACAATTCTGTTCTCCTCGGAGATCTCTATTGGGCATCTCATGCTCTGTGCAATCTCCATATTTTGTGATCAGATTAGTGATCAACAGTGCCAAGGAAGTTGAGCTGCGTTCCCTCATTACTTACTTCCAAGGAATGCCTTTGGATAATAGATGGGAAATCTATCTGCCTCTCGGACTTGGTGGCCACTGATGCATTTTCAACCATTCTCATTTCTTTATTGTCAAGAGAGAGCTTTGCCACTCTCACTCCTATTCTCCAACTGTATTGCCCATTTTAGGAACAATTTCTTCGGTCAGGTCAAACCTTTTGGTATTGCATCCTCTGCACTGTGCAAGACCCCAACGGCGGCACAACTTAACCACATAACTCGTTGTCTGGTGCTGCAGTGAACATCTGCACACCTCCCATCCACGTATCATCCATCCCTTTTGAATCAATGTGTTTTCAGTTTCACTTGGACTCAGACAGCCAGCAGTGGCACTAAAAGACCAGCTCAGTACTGCAACCAGAGGAACCACCTCCATGTGAGATCCGGGCATGATGAAACTGCAGCACTTGTCAAGGCCAAACTTATTCTGATATCTTTCTTTCAGCCTAAGAAAGAAAGAAAATTGCAGCACAGGAACAGGTCCTTCCGCCCTCCTAGCCTGCACCAACCATGCTGGCCGAGTGAACTAAAACCCTCTACCCTTCTGGGGACCATATCCCTCTAACCCCATCCTATTCATGTATTTGTCCAGGTGCCCCTTAAAAGTCACTATTGTATCTGCTTCCACTACCTCCCAGACACCCTCTATTAAAAAAAAACTTGCCTCATACATTTCCTTTAAACCTTGCCCCTCGCACCTTAAACCTATGCCTCCTAGTAATTGACTCTCCACCCTGGGAAAAAGCTTCTGACTACCCAGTCTGTCCATGCCCCTCAATCTTGTAGACTTCTATCCCGTCACTCCTCAACCTTCGTCATTCCAGTGAGAAGAAACCAAGTTTCTTCAACCTCTCCTCGTAGCCAAAGCCCCCCATACCAATCAACATTCTGGTAAATATTTTCTGTACCATCCCCAAAGTTTCCATATCTTTCTGGTAGCGTGGCAACCAGAATTGAACAATGTACTCTAAGTGTAGCCTAACAAAGGTTCTATAAAGCTGCAACATGACTTGCCAATTTTTAAACTCGATGCCCCAGCCGATGAAGGCAAGAGTGCCATATGCCTTCTTGACGACCTTCTCCACCGGCGTTACCACTTTGTGACCTGTGTGCTTGTACACCCAGATCCCTCTGCACTTGTACACCCAGATCCCTCTGCCTATCAATACTCTTAAGGGTTCTGCCATTTATTGTATATTTTCTATTTTTATTAGACCTTCCAAAATACATCCTGATTACTTAACTTCTCCAACAATTAAATCTTTAAGATCTTCTCCTCGTCACACAGCACCAGATAAGCTGAAGAATAAAGAACAAAGAACAATACAGCACAGGAACAGGCCCGTCGGCCTTCCAAACCTGCGCCGCTCATGAGCCCAACTAAACCATTTGTTTGTATCCCTCTATTCCCAGTCTGTTCATGTGGCTATCTAGCTAAGTTTTAAATGATCCCAGCGTGTCTGCCTCAACCACCTTGCTTGGCAGTGCATTCCAGACCTTCACCACCCTCTGAGTAAAATACGTTCCCCTGACACCTGCGGTGAACTTTGCTCTCCTCACCTTGAACTTGTGACCCCTTGTGTTCACCACCTCCGACCTGGGAAAAAGCTTCTCACTGTTCACCCTATCTATGTCCTTCATAATTTTATATACCTCTGTTAGGTCGCCCCTCATCCTTGTTCTTTCCAGGGAGAACAACCCCAGTTTACCCAATCTCTCCTCATAGCTAAGACATCATACCAGGCGACATCCCGGTAAACCTTTTCTGTACTCTCTTCAAAGCCTCCACGTCCTCCTGGTTGTGTGGCAACGAGAACTGAACGCAGTATTCCAAATGTGGCCTAACCAATGTTCTATATAGCTACAACATCATAAGCCAACTTTTATACTCTATGCCCCATCCAATAAAGGCAAGCATGCCATATGCCTTCTTCACCATTCTCTCCACCTGTGCTGCCACTTTTGCAACTTTATATTCACTTGACATTTGTATAATTTTATCTTCAAGAAAGTATTTCTCTATATGGAGTACGCATAATTGCATTTTCTCCCCCCCACAGACCACCTGCAGTACCTAAACCACTGTTCTAGAAGACGGCCACCCCACAGGCAGAGAGACTTCAGGATATTAGATGATGGCTGTCCAGAAGAGTTGGAAGAAACCAGAATAATGAGATTTTTCAGAGTATATGCCACTTTCAAAACAGTACTCAGTATTGGGGATTGCTGGGAGTGATGGCACCTTGAAAGAGTGCAGTCCAGATCATTGCAGTGATGGACAAGGGACAGCAAGGAGGGGAACAGGAAAGCATGAAAATTATGGAAGATTTCAGAATTATACGGGGGAAATGAATAAACCAGACGATGTGGTATTTACTGGTTCTAATGATGTGGACAGGACAAATAGAGTCCTATAGTGAGGACTTCAGGAGCCAGAAGTTTAAAAAGGAAAATCTGGAAGGTAATAAGCTTGGTTATTTTGAATGTCACATGCCTGTGAAAATAGAAATAGGAAGATAGAAAGGATGAAAAAGGAATGGTGTAGGAGAGAGGGATTCAGATTCATAAGGTGTGGTTAAGGAGCAGAAAACACTGGTTCAAAAGGGACAGCTACAGGTTCCACATGAACAGGACTAGGATCTAGAGAAGTGCATGAGTGATTGGTGAGTGTTTCAGCGAAATTAGCAGGAGGATGGACTACTTCATTTAAAAATAGAAAAAGAGGAATAGGAGCATGTTGAATAGCACAAGAGAGGAGGAAATACCGTATTAAGCACGGCCTACAAGTAACTATGAGAAATATGAAGAAATGTATGTAACTGCATCAGGTGTGAATAAGGTGAGGTACAAACCCAAATAGCATATTGGAAAATGACGTGGCAATGACACGTGTGATTTGGATTGGGCACAGGGAAGGAGGTAGGATGATGGTACTGATTAGGGAAGGAATTGTAGTGTTGGAAATAGAGATGTCCTTGAGGCAGAAGGGATAGACATAATCCATTTGATTAGAGATCAGAAGGAAGAAATCAATGAGGGGGGTAGGGGAAGGTTTTAGAAACAATACCCAAGGGAGAGAATGACAAACACTTGGAGAGGTTTGTGTGAATTAGGGAGAGCATGCATGGATGTATCAAAGGCAAATCATGCTTGACTCATGTAATATTTTGAAGCAACAGAGAAGCTTGATGAAAGGAATTCAGTGGATGGTATCTATATGGGTCTCACAAACGTGTTTGAGAAAGTACTGCACAAAGACAGGTCAACACAATTGAGGCTCTAGGAATATAAGAATCAAGTGTCGATGAACAAAGTCATGATAAGCAGTTTTTCAGACTGCAGGATGTTCCCCAGGAGTTTGTATATATGTATAACTTGGATACTGGTATATTACACAGAATAAAATTTTAAAAATTGCCAATGGTGGCAAATGGTGAGAATGATACCAATTGCTAGCAGAATGGGCAATGTCAGCCAGAATTTAAAACATGGGTATGTAAAGAGATGCATTTTGGCAAAAAGAACAGATACAGGTAATATATGCTTATAAGGTACAGTTCTAAAATGAAGGGGGGGGGGGGAAGGGGTGTGTGATGATGGTGGTGGAATAAAGTGACACATGGTTCATATGCTTAGACCTTTGAATGTGGGGAGGACACATGTCTGTTGCAGGACAAAGGCAGGGAAATATAGGCTAGTGAGCTTAATTTCTGTAGTAGGGAAAACACTTGAATCTCTCAAGGAAGAAATATTGAGATATCTGGATATGAATTGTCCCATTGCTAAGACGCAGCATGGGTTCCTGAAGGGCAGGTCATGTTTGACTAAATTGGTGGAATTCTTTGAGAACGTTACATGTGCCGTGGACAATGGGGAACCTGTGGATGTGGGATATCTGGATTTCCAGAAGGCATTTGACAAGGTGCCGCACCAAAGATTGCTACATAAGATAAAGGTACAGTGTTACGGCTAATGTATTAGCATGGATAGAGGATTGGTTAGCTAACAGAAAGCAAAAAGTGGGGGGTAAATGGGTGTTTTTCTGGTTGGTGATCAGTGACTAGTGGTGTGCCTCAGGAATCAGTTTGGGACTGCAATTGTTTACGATTTACATTGATGATCTGGAGTTGGGGACCAAGTGTAGTGTGTCAAAATTTGCAGTTGACACTAAGATGGGTGGAAGAGCAAAATGTGCAGAGAATGCTGAAAGTCAAAGGGATATAGATAATCTAAGTGAATGGGCAAGGACCTAACAGATGGAGTACAATGTTGGTAAATGTAAGGTCATCCATTTTGGTAGGAATAACAGCAAAATGGACTATTATTTAAATAGTAAAAAATTGCAGCACGCTGCTGTGCAGAGGTGTCCTGGTGCAGGAATCTCAAGGAGTTGGTTTGCAGGTAATTAAGGTGACAAATGGAATTTTGTCCATCATTGCTAGAGGGATGGTGTTTAAAAAATAGTGAGATTATGTTGCAGCTGTATAAAAGGTGCTGGCGAGGCCACACCTAGAGTATTGTGTATAGTTTTGGTCTCCTTACTTGAGAAAGGATATACTAGCACTGGAGGGGGGGCAAAGGAGATTCACTAGGTTGATTCCAGAGTTGAGAGGGTTGGCTTATGAGGAGATACTGAGTAGACTGGGGCTATATTCATTGGAATTCAGAAGAATGAGGGGAGATCTTATAGAAACTGACATTATGAAGGGAATAGCTAAGAGAGAAGCAGGGAAGTTGTTTCCAGTGGCGGGTGAAACTAGAAGTAGGGGGCATAGCCTCAAAATAAGGGGAAGCAGATTTAGGATTGAGTTGAGGAGGAACTTCTTCACACAAAGAGTTGTGAATCTGTGGAATTCCTTGCCCAGTGAAGCAGTTGAAGCCACCTCACTGAATTGGAATAAAAACAAAAAAAAATTCAATCAAACCAAGTACAATTCAGAGTCTCAACAAGTTGAGACAATCCCAATCCAAGCTGACAAGACAGGGCTCTCACCTCCTGTCTTGGGCTTGATCTACAAGATCCAAGCTGATTGGAGTAGGCACAGCTCCTCCTTCAAGGCTCAATCTCATTTGCATCTTAGCCAAAAAGCAGAGATGCCGCTTTTAAAAATTGCTTCAAATGAAGCTAAAATGTAACCTAATTGCTTCAACCAAGCACAGCATGTCGACACTCCACCTGATCTTAGCCAAAGGGCCGAGAAATGTTTTTAACGCAAGGATATATAAATTTTTGAACAGTAAAGGAATTAAGAGTTATGGTGAGCTGGCGGATAAGTGCAGCTGAGTCCACGAAAAAAAAACAACCATGATATTATTGAATGGCAGAGCAGGCTCAAGGGGCCAGATGGCCTACTCCTGCTCCTACTTCTTATGCAAGCCTACTGCAGATAAATGTGCTGTGATGAGTGCAATGTATTTGAGTGTGCACATCATAAACTATTTGAAATAACTGCATTTTTAATATCTATTGTATACAAGTTTGACTCCCATCAGCCACAGGAAAAAAAATTAAACAATTTGCATACATTGTAGACCACAAAAGCTTTTAATGACGATCTAGAGGCCCAAATAAAGGCAAAGGTTGGGAACCACCTACTAAGAATTTACAATCCAGGAAATTCTCATCCTCTCTGGCAATTCCAATGGTCCCTCATGCTCGGAAGCCATGAGCTCAAACCCAAGCAGCTAAAGATGCTTCATGCGCACATGATCCCTAAAGACACATGAAGTGTACTGAAATTCCCACATGGCACAGAAGTTGCAAGCAACTGCCCATCCACGATTTAAAAAAATTCTCCATTCCCTCTTTTAGAATCCAACTAGTACCTCGTTTAAACTGTTAATTTTATTTAACGATGTGTTCAAGTATATAACTATTAAAATAAATGGACAGATTGAAATGGTTTAATTATTTATTTAATATCTTGTAACTACAGTTTGATATCTTCTCTAGTCTACTAATTAATTCATTATATAGTTCTTAGGTATCTTAGTCCATCCTCACGCAAGCCATCTCATTAATCGTGGATGTGCACACGTTGTAGCTAGCACAGGATAAGAAACAATTATCTCTATACTAGCCAAATTTTTACTTCTGATCAACATGTGGATTAATAAAGTGGATGTATCTGAGCATTAGGAAAAGACAGATGTCATGGTCAACAATGATACCCCACCTGCACAACCTAAAAAACATTGATAAATACTTGCTGGGGTCAGATACAGAACAAAAATACCACAGGAATGTTAAAATCCATAATTTTCCACAGCAAACAGGTTATCAACTTTTAAGATCAGAACACGCAAAGGGCAATATCTACTATGGTGCATTTGCATCACAGTAAAGCTGGGCAAAATTAAAATTAATTTTAAATAGCATAGAAAGAAAACATCAACAGAAAATTAAAATTTAAAGACTGCTCCAGCCATTCCCACTCACTCACCACCCAAGGAGGTAATGTGGCATTGATAGATACCAGAGACTGCATTGTTCAAATTAATCAAAACCCTGGAAAATTAACTAGGGGTAAAAGCACAGTGAGTTATCCTGCCCTGTCAAAGTTGCACCATTATTGCAGCAAGGCACTTGCCAAATTTTGCATTAAACTAACAGATATGGCGTACAGTGAAATAAATCGGATATCTGGTGCCAGCACATGCTTTGTTCAGAGAAATCAGGAGGTTCTTGTCCAATTGGCCTCACTACAAGCTTCACAACAATGCTCACTGAAAGACCGCTCAGTGAAAGACTCCTCACTGAAACACATGAACGACATGAACTTGCAACATTTTTCTATTTGCTACCCACTAAACGCCACAGAAAAATACAGGGCTTGTGCATTCAAATGTAAGAAAATGTGGCATTTCTGAACTTCTATGGCACTGAAAATTTACTTTTACATAAGAACATAAGAAATAGGAGCAGGAGTAGGCCATCTAGCCCCTCAAGCCCACCCCGCCATTCAATAAGATCATGGCTGATCTGATAGTGGTTCAGTTCCACTTACCCGCCTGCTCCCTATAACCCTTAATTCCCTTATTGGTCAAAAATGTGTGACTTAAGCACATTTAACGAGATAGTCTCCACTGCTTCAATGGGCAGAGAATTCCAAAGATTCACTACCCTCTGGGAGAAGTTGTTCCTCCTCAACTCTGTTCTAAATTTATTCACCATTATTTTGAGGCTGTGTCCTCTCGTTCTTGTTTCCATTTTAAGTGGAAATATCTCCCTGCTTCTACCACGTCTAGCCCTTTCATTATCTTATATGTCTTTGTAAGATCTCCCCTCAGTCTTCTAAACTCCAACGAGTACAGGCCCAGTCTAATCAATCTCTCCTCATAAGCTAATCCCCTCATCTCCAGAATCAATCTGGTGAACTTTCTTTTCATCCCCTCCAGAGCTAATACACCCTTTCTTAAATAAGGGGACTACAATTGTACACAGTACTCTAGATGCGGCCTCACCAATACCTTGTACAATTGCAGCAAGACCTCCCTACTTTTATACTCCATCCCCTTCATGAAAAAGGCCAACATTCTATTTGCCTTCTTGATCACCTGCTACACCTGCTAACTGAGTTTTTGTGATTCATGCACAAGAACCCCCAGGTCCCTCTGCACAGTAGCATGTTGTAATTTTTCACCATTTAAATAATAGTCCATTTTACTATTACTCCTTCCAAAGTGGATAACCTCACACTTGGCAACATTATATTTCACCTGCCAGATCCTTGCCCACTCACTTAGCCTATCCAAATCTCTCTGCAGACTGTGTCCTCCACACAATTGGCTTTCCCACTTATCTTTGTGTCATCTGCAAACTTTGTTACCCCATACTTAGTTCCCTCCTCCAGACCATCTACGTAAATGGTAAACAGTTGAGGACCCAGCACCAATCCCTGCAGCATGCCACTAGTCACTGACTGCCAACCAGAAAAGCACCTATTTATTCTGACTCTCTGCTTTCTGTTAGCTAGCCAATCCTCAATCCACGCTAACACTTTACCCCCAACTCCATGTACTTCTATCTTATGCAGCAACCTTTTGTGAGGCACCTTATCGAATGCCTTCTTGAAATCTAAATATACCACATCCACCGGTTCCCCTCTGTCAACTGCACTCGTTATATCTTCATAAAAATCCAGTAAATTCGTCAAACATCACTTTCCCTTCATAAATCCATGCTGCGTCTGCTTGACTGATCCACTCTTTTCCAGGTGTCCTGCTATTTCTTCCTTAATGATAGTTGAAAATGCTGGAAATCTATGGATGTTAAGCTAACCGGCCTGTAGTTACCCGCCTTTTGTCTACCTCCCTTTTTAAATAGTGGCGTTACATTAGCTGTTTTCCAATCAGCTGACACCGCCCCAGAGTCCAGCCAATTTTGATAAATTACAACTAATGTATCTGCTGTTATTTCTGCCATTTCTTTTCGTACCCTGGGATGCATTCCATCCGGACCAGGGGACTTGTCTACTTTTAGTCCCATTAGCCTACCCAGCACTATTAATAGTTATCGTTTTAAGGTCCTCACCCCCTACAGTCCTATGACTGTCAATTATTGGTATGCTATTTGTGTCCTCCACTGTGAAGACCGACACAAAAAACTTATTTAAGGTCTCAGCCATTTTATCATTTCCCATTATTAAATCTCCCTTCTCATCTAAGGGTCCAACATTTACTTTAGCCACTCTTTTATATATTTGTAAAAACTTTTACTTTCAGTTTTTATATTTTGTGCTAGTTTATTTTCATAATCTATCTTTCCTTTCTTTATTGCTTTCAGATTATAATTGGAGATTATTTTAAAAATTAAAAGAATGTTTCACTTTTTTATTCCATCTCTTAACGGACTCTTAATTCCATCTTCCTTTCCCTTGCTTTAGAATCTAAAGCACTGAAAGAGACTACTGGGCCCATTAAGCCTGCACCAACAACAATCCCATCTAGGCACTATCCCCGTAACCCCACATATTTGCCCTGCTTATCTCCCTGGCACCAAGGGTTAATTTGGCATGCCCAATCAACCTAGCCCGCATACCTTTGGACTGTGGGAGGAAATCGGAGCACCCGGAGAAAATCCACGCAGACCAAAGGATGTGCAAATTTCGCACAGTCACCCAAGGCTGGAATCGAATCCTGGTCCATGGCGCTGTGAGGCAACAATGCCAACCACTGTGTCGATTTATTTACTTCTTAAATACAAGCTTACAAGGAACTAAACCGTCGAATTTATAGTTCCTGATTTAAATTCTGCGTGTCTCATTAAAAGATCCTCGAGTTTGATTGATCGAATTGGGCGGCTCCTTACAGTGCTCATACAACTCCTGGGTTCACAGAGTCAATCATTAAATGTCCCAATTAAGTAAGACCATAAACAAAAGCAAACCACGCCCTAGTTTTTATTTTTTGAGGGATAAGATTGAATAGTAGGGTACATGTTAAACCTGCACTTAACCTTGGTTATGTTTAAGTTTGTGTGTCACAAATAGGCTTACATTATCACTGCAAAGAAGTTACTGAAAATCCCCGAGATGCCTGTTCGGGTAAATTGAGGGGGAATTTAGAATGGCCAATGCACCTAACCAGCACATCTTTTGGAATCTAAGGGGAAACCCGAGCATCTACAGCAAAGACACAGGGAAAACGAGCAGACTCGACACAGACGGTGACCTGAGCCAGGAATCCAACCAGGATCTCTGGTTAGGGAGCAGTGCTAACCACTCTGGTTAGACCATTCTGAAATGCACTGCAAGCTATTCTGATCACCATATTATGTAAAAAGCACGCAGTTAAGATTTACAAAGGTGGAACCAGAAATGTGTAGACGTACATGTCAGGAAAGTATTGGCTGGCTGTGACTTTCTCGAGGAAAGGCACCTAACTGAGGTGTGAATTTTGAACAATATGGAAGGTATCTTAAATCGGCCTCGCAGGTGGAGGAGGTGGTCAAGAAGGCGTATGGTGTACTGGCCTTCATTAATCGAGGGATTGAGTTTAGGAGTCGGGAGGTAATGCTGGAACTTTATAAGACCCTTGTCAGGCCTCATTTAGAGTATTGTGTGCAGTTCTGGTCGCCTCACTATAGGAAAGATGTAGAAGCTATTGAAAGGGTACAGAGGAGATTTACAAGGATGTTGCCTGGACTGGGAGGCATGCCTTATGAAGTTAGGTTGAGGGAGCTGGGACTCTTTTCCCTGGAGAGACGAAGGTTGAGAGGCGACCTGATAGAAGTTTACAAAATGTTGAGAGGAATAGATAGGGTGGACTCTCAGAGGCTATTTCCCCGGGTTGAAATGGTCGCTACGAGAGGACACAGATTTAAGGTGCGGGGAGGGAGGTTCAGAAGTGATGTTAGGGGTAAGTTTTTCACTCAGAGGGTGGTGAGTGAATGGAATCGGCTGCCGTCAGTGGTGGTGGAGGCGAACTCGCTGGGGTCTTTTAAAAGACTCCTGGATGAGTATATGGGGTTTAATGAGATTGAGGGTTATAGATAGGTCTGTAGGTTGGTAGGTGATGATGTGATCGGCGCAACTTGTGGGCCGAAGGGCCTGTTTGTGCTGTAGTGTTCTATGTTCTATGTATCGAAAGAGTGGATACAAAAAGAACGTTTTCTCTTCAAGGGACAAGCATAACAATAGGCCATCAATATATGATAGTCACTAATAAATCCAGTTGGGAATTCAGAAGAAATTTCATCGCAAAAGTTACAAGAATGTGAAATTCACTACCACAGGTGAGGCAATGAGTGTAGAAATAATTAAGGGGAAATTAGATAAGTGAGGGAGAAGAGAACAGGTGCTTATAGTGTGGATTTAGATGATATAAAAGATGGAGGAGGTTCAAGTGGAGCATTAACACTGGCATGGATTGGTTGGCCTCAATAGCTTGTTCCTGTGCCTTATAGCTTCTGTAATTGTTTACAAGTTCAAAGTACCTCTGAACATCGACATTTTGAAGTTTCACTTTTTAAAACACTGACTTCCTACTCTTCCAACCAAAGTGAACAACTTCACACTTCCCCTCATATATTGTCCTCTTGTTGCCCGCTCAATCTTCCATATTTCTTTCCAGTCTCAGTGTCCTTCTCATAACTTAAATTCACATCTAACTTTGCATCATTCGTAAACAAATACATTGCTCTCTATCTCATCTACCAAGTCATTAATATAATGGGTAAAAAAACAGATAGCCCAGTACTGATTCTTGCAAATTTTACATAGTTGCAGCCTACTAACTTAAAAAAGCCACAGGTTTCACTGATCCTTGCTTCCTATCTACGAATAAATCCTTCATCCATGCCATTATTCCCAATTCCATGCTTTTTGAAAATCCAAGCATACTATAGCTATTCGTTTCCCTTTGTCAAGTACTTACATTCTCCTCAAAAACCTCCTTTAAAACTTGTCAAACAATTTTTCAATTTGTAAAACCATGCTGACTTTATCCAATCATACAATGTTTTTCTAAGCACATTAAGGCTCTCTCAATAATAGATTCCAGCATTTTTTCAATGACAGATGTCAGACTAACTGTCCTGTAGTACACTTTTCTCTCTCCTTTTCTTGAATAGCAGCGTCAGTGTAAGGACAGCAGATTTCCTTTTCTATAAGGCATCAGAGGGCCAGTCAGATAGTTTCACGGTCATCAACACTGATACAAATTTGTTTTCATTCAAAATCTATTTAGTTAACTGAATTTAAAATTGCCAGCTGCATCAAATATTAGAGTAACAGTGAAGGAAGCTACTGCATGCTGTAATATAAAAGGGATGGCAGAGTAGTTAGCGCTGCTGCCTCACAGCACCAAAGACCTGGTTCAATTCTTGCCTTGGGACACTATGTAATTTGCATTTTCTCCCTGTGCCTGCATAGATTTCTTCTGGGTGCTCCTGCTTCCTCCCATGCTCCAAAGATGCGCAGGTTAGGTTGATTGGCCATGCTAAATTGACCCTAACGTCAGGGGGATTAGCAGGGTAAATATGTGGGGTTACAGGAATAGGGTCTGGGTGGGATCATGGTCAGTGCAGACACGATGGGCCAAATGGCTTCCTCCTGCATTGTAGTGATTCTATGATTGGAATTCAAATTGCTGAGTTAGCATTCCAAGCCTTTGGATCATCTTATTCCTTAACTATTATACTACTGTACCCTAAGGAGACAGGGAGGGAAAAAATCCAAAAGCTAACAGCTTTCAGTGCAACATTTCCTCAGTATTGATTCTAGAAGTGTTGACCTGGGCTTTGCACAGAAGTTGCTGGATCGGAACTTGAAAGCTAAGTCATAGCAGACATCTGGGCTGTATATTACACTCAATTTCAAGCACAATTTGTTATTCTAATTAACGATTTTTTCAAATTAAAAATTGGAAGTCCTGATGTGCTACATTTAACTTCTTAACCTACAAATGAGCAAAGTACAATGAAACAAAACAGAAAACATTCAATAGAACACAAAGAAAAGGAGCAACATTTCAAATGTCCTGCACCCTTAATTATTTTCCTTTCCTTATAGATGTGACCTGTTCCACTGAGTTTTTCCAATCTTTTTGAGGGGAATGACTACCTTCTTACAAAAAGGGTAGTTGCACTAAAGTAGGGGAACAAGAAAGGTCAACTGGGAAAACACTTTTGGAATGCACTTTCCTTTAAAGGGCAAAGAGTTTAGTTCTAGAAAATGATGCATACAAAAATCAGATCACTTTTAGTAACTATCCTCCAGAAAGTTCTTCATAAAGATCTTGTCATTTTCACTTAATCTGGAGAAGGATTTCAGAGGATATGGGGCAGACAAGTAAATGGAGTTGAGGTACAGACCAGCCACAATCTAATCGAATTGTAAAACAAACTCAAGGGAATAGTTTACCTAATCCTACATACGCACTTATATTTATTTTGCTCCTTAACCAAAACCAAGTTTGGGTGGGCGGGGGGAATTGGTAGACAAAGCAAATCTGCACATCTGACATTTCTAACTTGCCTGCAGAACTGTTCTGTTTAGACAGTTAATTTGTAAAAACAGATAGACAAACTATGCTTACAATGTATCAATTTCACCACTGTGACCTTGTAACAAAGCAGCACTGATTTACTGTTGGCTAAAATATTTATCAATAAACAAAAATCTAAGCATTTGTCTCTAACTCCCAGTATCCTACAGAATAATGCTTTACTTTGGGTCCTCCTGGTTACACAGAGAAAACAGATACTGATAGCAGCATGTCAAGATTCTAATCGTTTAAGCTACAGGAGAATTTGATATGCCAATTTGCCACGTGACACGTTCTTAGTGCGATCATAAGAACATTGGAATCTTGTTCTCAAAATGATAAAAAGGATGGTAAATAGCTCAGAAAAATAAAATTGCAATTACCATGGTGGAAGCCTTAACACAGAAAAAATGGTTTGCAGCTTGATTTTTATTATCATGCCTGCATTCATAGAATAATTGAATGGTTACAACACGAGGCCATTTGGCCTGCTAAGTCCATGCCAGCAAAATACGCTCAAATGCAATAAGTTAACAGGAATGGGATTCAGTTCTACAGGAAAAATATGCTTAAATGTATTACTCTAGTTCAATCTTTTATTCTGACAATAAAGCAACTGGCAACATAGTAAATAGTAAAGGATTTCCCAAAAGCATAATTAGACAAATTAAACACCAAGCCAAATACGAAGCTGTTCAGACAGGTGATAAAATGCAGAGAGATGAGTTTTAAGAAACACTTGAAAGAAGCAGAGATGGATAGACGCAACAAGGTTTAGGAAGGCAATTGAGTTTAGGACCTGGACAGTTGAAAGCACCACTGCCTGTGGTTGAAATGAGGGCGGTGATTCAGCAGCAACGTAAATCAAGAATGCACAATGAGACAGAATTGAAGGAATCTGAAGTTCTCAGAGGATTGTAAAGGGTTACAGAGATAAGGGAGGTATAAGGTCTTGGAGGATGTGTATTTATTAGTCACATGCAAGGCTTACATTGCAGTGTTAATGAAGTTACTGTGAAACTCCCCTAGTTACCACATTCCAGTACGCCTGTTCGGGTCCATGCACCTAACCAGCACATCTTTCAGAATGTGGGCGGAAACCAGAGCACCCAGAGAAAACCCAGGGAGAACATGCAAATTGCACACATCCATGCCAGGAATCGAACCTGGGTCCCTAGTGCTATGAAGCAGCAATGCTACCGCGCCAGCCTGAATGTAAGCCAAAAAGCACAGGGATGATGACAAACAGGACTTGGCGTGGATTACAAGATAGATTTAAGACTGTGAAGAGCAGAAATTGGGAGGACAACAAGGAGAGCACTGTAATGGCTAAATTTCGTGGTCAAAAAAAGGATGGTTGAGGGTTTCAGCAACGGAGAGGCTGAAGCAGAGGCAGAAAAAAGCAATAGGCAGTATTGATGATGGATAGAAGTCAGAAGTTGCAAAAACAGAAAGATCAAGGCTTGCTAGACAAGAGGATGGGAGTGAACTGATTTGGTGGTCACCATCAGTGATAACAAAGCTTATCAGCTCTGCCCACTTGTATCAGGTGAGCTTGAAAGGAGATGCAGAAAGGTCAGAGATGTTTGGTAACAAATAAAAGATAATCCTGGAATAGAGAGTAGTTTCAATGGAGTGCTGAGCCAGATATGTGGCCAAGCTGCATCTATGTATAAATGGTGTGCCAGATTACACTGAAGTCTACACTACTTAAGGGAATGAAAACAGGAGCCATACTAGACAGAACGAGCAGCCTGCGATGGAAGGAGCCCATCAGATTTACATAAGTCTTTCAGAGAGCCATCTACCTAGTCTCATCCTGTAACCTTACCTGTTCTTTTCAGATAACAAGCCAATTTCCTTTTGAATACCTCAATCGAATCTGCTTCCACCACCTCTTAAGGAAGTTCATTTCAGAGTCCAACCACCGGTGGGTGAAAACTTTATTCCCCACATCACTTTTGCTCCTTTTGCCAACTTTGACTTTGTGCCCTTAAGTGTGAGCAATTTCTCACTTGAACCCTGTCAATACCCCTCAAGATTGTGAGCATATCAATCAAGGATCCTCTTAGTCTTTTCTGCAAGGAACAGTCCAACCTCTTCAATCTATTGTCTACACTATCAAGGGCAGAAGTCTGAGTAGTGTTGAAGAGCAGAAGGATCTTGGGGTCCGGGTCCACAGGACTCTTAAATCGGCCTCGCAGGTGGAGGAGGTGGTCAAGAAGGCGTATGGGGTACTGGCCTTCATTAATCGAGGGATTGAGTTTAGGAGTCAGGAGGTAATGCTGCAACTTTATAAGACCCTTGTCAGGCCTCATTTAGAGTATTGTGTGCAGTTCTGGTCGCCTCACTATAGGAAAGATGTAGAAGCTATTGAGAGGGTACAGAGGAGATTTACAAGGATGTTGCCTGGACTGGGAGGCATGCCTTATGAAGTTAGGTTGAGGGAGCTGGGACTCTTTTCCCTGGAGAGACGAAGGTTGAGAGGCGACCTGATAGAAGTTTACAAAATGTTGAGAGGAATAGATAGGGTGGACTCTCAGAGGCTATTTCCCCGGGTTGAAATGGTTGCTACGAGAGGACACAGATTTAAGGTGCGGGGAGGGAGGTTCAGAAGTGATGTTAGGGGTAAGTTTTTCACTCAGAGGGTGGTGAGTGAATGGAATCGGCTGCCGTCAGTGGTGGTGGAGGCGAACTCGCTGGGGTCTTTTAAAAGACTTCTGGATGAGTATATGGGGTTTAATGAGATTGAGGGTTATAGATAGGTCTGTAGGTTGGTAGGTGTTGATGTGATCGGCACAACTCGTGGGCCGAAGGGCCTGTTTGTGCTGTAGTGTTCTATGTTCTATGTTCTATTCTCATAGCTAATTCTTTACCCTGGAAATCAATCCTGAGCGTATTCTTCTGTATTCTTTCCAATGCATTCACATCCTCCCTCAAGTATGCTTCCCAGAACTGGAAGCAGTACTCTAAATGAGGCCTAACTAGTATCTTACACAAGACACTATACAAAATCTGTTTGAATGGCAGAATAGGTACGATGGGCTGAATAACATACTTCTGTTCCTATGTCCCCATGAAGTATTTTGTAATTCCTCAAATAGGCAATGTCTGAAGAACACAGTGGAGTTATAGACATAACTGAGAAAACTCACAAAAATATATGAATCCAGTCCAGAGAATAAGCAGCTTCAATCATGTAGTGGCAAGAAGTGAAAATATTTTTGAAATCTGCAGAAATGGTTTCAGGTTGCATCTTTCAAAAGAACTTCCTTTTAATTACATGCAGATACTTGTCTGGTGCAGCTCTAATAGATATACCTAAAGTATGGTGTCATGGTGTTTTGGCAGGAGATAACCATTTTTTTTCCGACTGTGTTATAATAATTAGACCATTTTCTATCACACAAACTTTGATCTAAATAGGCAAATCACAGAATTTTAAATTTTGCTAATAGCAAGTTTAAATTTGAGTTGTGCCACCCTAATTCATGAATATAGTAGTTAAAATATTTTGAGGACACTGCTGAAGTACAGCTCTTAATTTCTTCAAGAACTTGTCTAATACTGGTGAACCTTTGCAGTGAACGTTGGCAATGTACTGAACTGCAACAGGCTTTATTGTTTATAGAAGCCATTTCTGCCCTACTCCCTGTTCTTAATAACACTAGTACACAGATGCAGCAAGGGTTACTGCAGTCCAGAGTGCAAATTCACTACCCAGTGCTCCCCTCCCTAACCTGGGGCACTGACACTAATTGTAGCGTAAATTAGATCAATAAGTTTCACACAGAGCAGAAAGAAATATCCATGCAGTAGATTTTCTGAGCAATCAGCACATCCAACTTTTTAACTTAAATTGGAACACTAACCTATAATACTGAACAGGCCAACTACTTGTTTTTACTCAAATCTACAAACTTTTAGAGATACAAAAGCTAAATTAGGATTTCACCTTTTACTGCAAAGAACTTTTTCAAATGTGTAACAATTGAAATTACTTTGAACTTTATTTTGCCAATCCTTAGCCAAGTGAAGCACCTTACCATGGTAAGGTATTTCATATTTAAACTTACATTGTCTTGCCTTCTATTGAGAAGCTAATTTTTTAAAATGGCTTACAGATGTCAATGATGATATGACAAATTATGCCCACCGTACTTTGCAAGGTGGAGGAAAATCTAAATAAACTTTTTGTGGATGTGACT
Source organism: Carcharhinus amblyrhynchos (assembly GCF_965287045.1). Taxonomy (NCBI): domain Eukaryota; kingdom Metazoa; phylum Chordata; class Chondrichthyes; order Carcharhiniformes; family Carcharhinidae; genus Carcharhinus; species Carcharhinus amblyrhynchos. The sequence goes on from NC_137325.1 coordinate 120,040,223, forward strand.
GCGATTTGAAATTAATCATACTTGAAAAGAATGTTACAGGTCGCAAATCTAAATGCAATCTTTAAAATCAAGAGAACTGCAGGTAGTTTACCATCCAACAAACAAAATCAAGGGACAGGCTGTAGCTTTTTGCTCAGGATCTCCCAATTGCCAAATCCTCAATCACAGCCATATGCCAAATCTTAACCTCAGCTGTAAGGACTACACAAGATGAGCACAGCGTTGACAACTCTACAAGAAATTTGTGACAAGTTACCCTGGGAAGCAATTTCTAATTGCTGGTTCAAGACCAGCATAGATAGAGCCTGCTCTTAGCAGCCATATATAAAGAAAGCGAGGAAAGAAAGCAAGCTTCAGCTCATGGGAAAATACATTGTCAAATATCAAAAGGATATATTTATGTGGTGGACATTAAATATTTCATCACACGTGGCTGCAATGATTTTAATTTCTTTAATTAGAGCAACGGAATGGGGAAATGAAAAAAAAAATCAAAAAATGGGTAACTAAATATTACTGTTATGCATTTAGATACTCCTCTATGTTCTTGTCCAGAAAATCAGATCGTGAAGGATAAACTGCAGCCAATTTTAAATTTATTTATTCATAGTTATACATTATCATGCATATCTTCTGACTCCAGCAACTGCAGTTTCCTTGTACTTATCTGTAGGAGCTCATGTAAAGCCCTAGTTAATGCGCATCCCCTGCACATAACTAATGGTCATAAAGTGGACTTAATGTTAATTATCATTTTAGTGAAAGCAACAAGAGTTTTGAGCTTTAACGTATATGTATGCTTGGGTATGCACATACCCAAGCAGCTCCTTTTTGGGGAACTCTCTGCAGGTTGACGTTCACATGGAGGGTAGAAGAAACATTACAAAGACATGCTCAAGGCTTCCCTGAAGTCGCTTGACATAGACATGACCACCTGGCACTGCCTCATCCACAAGGGCTATCAAGCTTAAGAAGCAAGCTGCATTGCTGAAGCACAACTTAAGCATGAGCTGCACAAGTCCAGAGCCACCAGCACAACAGTGCCAACACGTCTGTCCAATGTGGGCATTCCATGCCCAAATTGGCCTGATCAGTCATCTTCGGACACCCACATCGAACCTGAAAATGACTAATGGTGTCGCAGTCCTCATTGACAACAATGGATGAACAACATATATATAGTGGAGTGCCCCAGGAGTTGGTGCTGGGGCCTCAGCTATTTACCATTTATATAGATGATCTGGAAGAGGGAACTGAGTGTAGGGTGTCGAAATTTGCTGATGACACTAAAATTGGTGGAAAGGCAAATTGTGCGGAGGGTAGTGAGAGTCTACAGAAGGATCTAGATAGGCTGGGCGAATGGGCCAGGAAATGGCAGATGGAATTTAATGTTGGCAAGTGCGAGGTGGTCCACTTTGGAAGGAATAATGGTAGGAAGGATTATTACTTACGTGGAGAAAAACTGCAGCAGGCGACGGTGCAGAGGGACCTCGGGGTCCTTGTGCATGAGTCGCAAAAACCCAGCTTGCAGGTGGTCAGGAAGGCGAATGGGATGCTGGCCTTCATCGCGAGGGGGATTGAATATAAAAGTAGGGAGGTCTTGCTGCGGCTGTATAGGGCATTGGTGAGGCCGCAGCCGGAGTACTGTGTGCAGTTTTGGGCGCCGTACTTACGCAAGGATATTTTGGCCTTGGAGGGAGTGCAGAGGAGGTTTACTAGGCTGATGCCGGAGTTGAGAGGGTTGAGCTATGAGGAGAGGCTGAATAAATTAGGCTTGTACTCGTTACAGTTTAGAAGAATGAGGGGAGATCTCATTGAGACGTATAAGATGATGAATGGGATGGATAGGATAGAGGTGGAGAGACTCTTCCCGCTCAGAAAGGATAGTAGGACTAGGGGGCACAGCCTCAAGATAAAGGGGGGGGCGGTTTAGAACGGAGTTGAGGAGGAACTTCTTCACTCAAAGGGTGGTGAATCTCTGGAATTCTCTGCCCGTTGAAGTGGTGGAGGCTACCTCGCTAAATATTTTTAAGACGTGGGTTGATGGGTTTTTGATAAGAGAGGGGATTAAGGGTTATGGGGAGAGGGCGGGAATGTGGAACTGAGCCAAGACAGATCAGCCATGATCTTATTGAATGGCGGGGCAGGCTCGAAGGGCTAGTTGGCCTACTCCTGCTCCTATTTCTCATGTTCTTATATGCAGCTTTCATTTTTGTGCCTTTAATAATGTACGTTTCATTTTACTTCCCACTGCTTCACAAATAAGCCAATAGCAAAAAGGCAATTAATGTCAAATACTCACAGAGCAAAGATCAAATATGCATAAACCATTCTGGCTTAGAGTGGTCTTCTGTTCACAATTACTTAGGGCACACACAGTTATGCTGATGAGCTGACAGTATTATGTAAAAGATAAAATATATACAAATACATTCACACAAACATCCACATATAACACATACATACATATTCACACGCATAAATTCAATACAAGCACTCCCTATTTTACCAAAAGCCACACCCACAGTTTCTAACATGAAGCCAGCAAACATTCATTAATTCCACTCCCCTTTTGCCAGAAGCATTGAAGTATAATGGGTCCAGGTTTTGTGGCCATCAGAAAACAAGCAGTGTCAGCCATTGATTACATTTACACTTGCCCATGGCATTTGCACTGTTATTAGAAAACAAAAATAATACAGGGTTGCTTATGTGAACACGGCATTCAAACACTGTCTCCTTAAATTGGACAATGTTTATTGAGCAGTTGGGTGACCAATTTAGGAACTGTGAATTAGAATAGTTAATTTCGCGCAAAATAGGGTACGAAAGATAGAGAGATGGATAGAAGACAAAATTTTTTTTTGTTGATTTTAAGTCTCCAACAATAATTCAGAAGGAATGAGACTGGAAGCTTTTTAAAAGGTTACTTTTCAGTGTTCATGAAGTTGTTTGGCAGTAATTAAGGCTCATCATACCATTTAAAAATTCGCTCTCATTTAATTGAGAAGTACTAACTCTTTCTGCCTTGTTTATTGGATATCTGACAGGTAAACTCAACTTTATACCATTGCATATATTTCAGTGCGGAGACTCTGCAATTTAGCAAACTCCTGAGGGAGTATGGCAGCATTTACTCCCTCATGTTATGCTTCCTTTAAATAGGTAATTCAGCAGACATGCACAATACTCTGATCAATATGGCTCAGTAGTGTGCACCAAGAAACATCTTACTAGAATTTGATTTAAACTTTTACATTTTGGCCAGGATTTCATGGTACAAATTACAGTGAGATATTACCATAAATAAGGAAGCATAAACTGGACTTCAACTTCTGTGCTCACAGATGAACAGTTAAATACAAATATTATGAAGCTGCTGTAAATGCTGCCATACTCCCTCAGAAGTCTGCTAAATTGCAGAGTCTCCACGCTGAAATATATGCAATGGCATAAAGTTGAGTTTATCTGTTAGACATCCAATAAACAAGGCAGAAAGAGTTAGTACTTCTCAATTAAATGAGAGCGAATTTTTAAAAGGTGTGATGAGCCTTAATTACTGCCAAACAACTTCATGAACACTGAAAAGTAACCTTTAAAAAGCTTCCAGTCTCCTTCCTTCTGAATTATTGTTGGAGACTTAAAATCAAAAAGAATAATTTTGTCTTCTATCCGTCTCTCAATCTTTCGTCCCCTATTTTGCACTAACTATTCTAATTCACAGTTCCTAATTTGGTCACCCAATTGCTCAATAAACATTGTCCAATTTAAGGAGACAGTGTTTGAATGTCCTGTTCACATAAGCAACCCTGTATCATTTTTGTTTTCTACTAACAGTGCAAGTGCCATGGGCAAGTGTAAATGTGATCAATGGCTGACACTGCTTGTTTGCTGATGGCCACAAAACCTGGACCCATTATACTTACGTCCAAGAAAGCTAAAAGTTTTTTGAACAAAAAGTAGTACACTAATTCAAGTTGCATTTACTGTTCTTGTATTAGCTGAAGTACGCAATCACTAGAGTGACCTTTTTGAGGAAAGATAACTGGACAAGTTATCTTTGTTGGACTGTACACCCAAATCCTGATTTTTAAATAGTTTAAGTATTCCAGTCATAGTCTGAAATCTGATATTGATGCATTAAATGGTTGTTTGATAGTGTAGGGCTATGAGGCATTAAAGATCACTATGCACCACTCATAGACAATACAAAAATCACAAAATATAACAACCAAACGTAGAAAATGCCATTATCCCATTTCAATTAAAATGGCATTTGTCTTGTTCACTGCAAACCAGCAGAAAATGTAGACTATGATGCACATACACTAGTAGAAGCTTTTGACTACCACACAATAAAAATGGAATTTGACTTATTCAGTGACTGCAAAACAACAGATGTGCACATAGCTCTACCCTCCAGCATTTCTTCACTACTCTAGGAATTGCTGCAGTCTCTGCTAAAACAAATCTCAAACGAGAAACTGAGGGACATGGGGATCAAGTACGTATTTACTCTACACTCAGACTCTTCAGCCCTCATACACTTAGCATTGCCAAGCAAGCTTAATTAATTTAAAGCAAGGATTAAGAATCAATTTAAAGCAATTCCTAGCCAATCACCGCAGCAGATCCATAGCAAATTCCATCTCCCTGGCCCTACCCTGAAACACCTGGATAACAAGACACCCATGTCAGACTCCTATTTATTGACCACAGCTCAGCCTTTAACACCATCATTCCTACAAAGCTCATCTCCAAACTCCATGGTCTAGAGCTCCTCCCTCTGCGACTGGATTCTAGACCTCCTAATCCACAGACCGCAAATCAATAAGAAGGGGCAATGACAGCTCCTCCACGATCATCTTCAACAGCTGTGCCCTGCAAGGCTATGTCCTCACTCAACCCTTTACCATACTTGTTGCACACTTATGACTGTGTGGCCAAATTTCACTCCAATTCCATTTTCAAGTTTGCTAATGATATGGGTCGTAGTGGGTCAGATCTTAAACAAATGATGAGATGGAATAAAGGAAAGAGATCGAGAATCTGATAAAATGGCACAATGAAAATAATCTCTCCCAGGATATCAGTAAAACAAAGGAGATAGTCATCGACTTCAGGAAGCGTAGTGGAGGACATGCCCCTATCTAAATCAACAAAGGATGAAGTGGAAATGGTCGAGCGCTTTAAGTGCCCAGATCACCAACAACCTGTCCTGGTCCCTCCATGCTGCCGCTACAGTTAGGAAAGCCCACCAATGCCTCCACTTTTTCAGGAGGCCAAGGAAATTCGGGCATATCCACTACAACTCTCACCAATTTTTATACAGATACACCTTAGAAAACAGCCTTTCCAGATGTATCACAGCTTGACATGGCTCCTGTTCTGACCAGGACTACAAGAAACTGCAAAGGGTTATGAACGTAGCCCATCATGCAAAGCAGTCTCCCATCCATTGACTCCTTCTACACTTCTCACTGGCCCAGGAAAGCAGTCAACATAACCAAGGTCCCCACACTCCCTAGACTTTCTTCCATCGGGAAATACAGAAGTCTGAAGTCACGAAGCAACTGACTTGAACAACTTCTTCCCTACTGCCATCAAACTTTTGAGCGAACCTATCTTATATTAAGTTGATCTTTCTCTACACCTAGCTATGAACTGTAACAATACATTATGCACCCTCTCCTTTCCTTTCCCCCTACATACTCCATGAACAGTATGCTGCAGTCTGTATAGTGCACAAGAAACAATATCTTTCACTATATACCAATACATGTGACAGTAATAAATCATATCAAAAAGTCTTTCAAATACTGGTACTGATATCTATTCTAAATGGTTTTCTTCTCATTATTAGTACTTCAATTAATCTACACAATGAACTAATTTGTTTACCATTTCACAGGAATGGTATGCGACAAGATCACTAAGGCAGATAACAGTCAAAATGATTGGATCAACATGGCAAAATTTGTATCACTTCCACGTTCTAATTGGTAGCTCTCAGGTGTGGATTGTAAAAGAAATCCCAAAGTACATTTCAGGATATTTTTCTTGCAATCTAATAACCATGAACCAACATCAGTATATATTTACTGATTGCTAGTACAACAGGTTTGATCATGTAAAACATTTCTGAACAGTGTTTTTATAAATGTGTATGCATTTTAAACATTGCTATTCTATCAAGCAAATACTACATCATTCTATTGATTCAGAAACCTTAAAAGAACATCACTTCTAATTTCAGGAACGATAATTCAAATGACTATCAAGTTGACATTTAGTAAATCAGGAAGCTGCAGTATAGGGTTACTATGGTGTGGGCTACAGCAGACAATACATCAGCATGAAAAGATCACGTTTCCAAAATTTGACCTTCCATCATCAACCCAAATTTTTTAAATCAAACACAGGGACAAAGGTCAATCTAATAGACAATAGGTAACTAAAAATTCCAGGACAAGTTTGTACAAAAGATGCGAGCCTCAATAAAAATGAGGCAATACAACTCTATTCCTTTTCTAAAAAAGCAAAACCATAATCTTTAATATGGTAATATGGAATTCATACCTGCAATTGTTCTGTGGAACTGCTACTATGGTCATCTCCAGATTCAGAGTCTTGATGATGCTTTTCCAAACTTTCTTGGGTGCATTCATATGAAGGCTCATGAAACAAGTTTTTATTTCTCTCTGCATCCAGGGTTTCAAAATCTTGTGGTTGTCCCAAAATTCGGTTTGGATTTGTAACTCTTAAATACTGCAACGTACTCTCTCCATATCCTTGACTATGGTTGCTAGCTTTGGCACTACTTTGGAGTCCAGAATGCAAGTGGCCTATCCCTTGAACACAAGCCTGGTCTTGGGATTGGCTTGTGCTTTGGTTTTTTGTCTGGTTCTGTGCGGAAGTCTGAGCAGTTGATTGTCCCATAGAGGACTTAAAAGAGCTGGAGTAATCTAGTGGTTTGGAAAGATTTTCAGTAGACACTCGCATTAGCTTGGCATCTGCATTTAAACTAGCAGATTTGATTTTAACAGAAGTGGGTACATGTTTCACTGGTGGCATTAATGCCTTCCGAGGTAGTTCTTTAACATACTGTGCTGGAAGATAAAACGGTTTTGAGGCATCTTCCTTCTTAACTTGCCACCAATCATTATTTGTCTTCTTCAATAAAATATATCTTTCACCTTGCCTTATTGCAATCTTTCTATCTTTTGCCTCGTACTCATAGTCATACTCCACCTCAATATATATCTGTCCTGGAACAACAGATACATCTACCTTTCCGTCTTTCTCAGCCATCTCAAATAAATTTTCACCTTCTGTAGCTGGCAGTAATCCACATGATTTGTTTCCAATATTGTGCTAAAGTTGGGGGAAAAAAACACATTAGTAAGCACTGCCCACTTATCCTCAAAATACTGAACATCATTGTCAATGCTTATTACTGAGGCAGTTTTAGAAAAGATGAGAATGAAGGCAATTTAAATAGAAAACCATATTGAAAAACATCATGCTAAAAGCCATGTTTTGAGCTGTATGAAAACATTAACAGCAACAAGATGAAAAGCTACAGGATGAGTTGATAATTATTAAACAAAACAAACAGTTTCTGAAAAGAATTGCAAAACGTGAAGATGCTGAAGCAGAATTCTGGGGAACTTGCGCAGGTTTCTCTAGCCAAGTACAACAGGGTTTAGATTTTCAGGTGCTATGGTAACATCTAAAACCAGCAGATCTTGCATTCTTCAGTGAATCAGATAAAACACTATTTGAAGAGTGTAGTAGAGTTATGTTGTCTAATGAAAAATAGAACGTACATCTGTAATCCAATGTCAACCTAATTTTGGTCAGCCCTAAACCTCAAACTTGCTGGAAGTTATTAAACCACTTACTATTCATTTCAGTTTCAGGAAAAGGAAACATTTTAACTCAAAACTGTTCCCTAGTCGGTCAGGAAAATGATTTATTTGGGGTATCTCAGCGATACAAAGTAAAACAAAAAGCTTCAAGACCTTAAAAGGAGAAATTTAACACTTCCTCATTATCTTTTTCTGAGTGATGAGCAAAAAGGCAATGGTACTCAATGTGGGAGTGAAATAAATATGTGAAGGCTGTAAGCATTCTTCAGGCCTCCCTCTCAAAAGTTCTATGAAATGTCTTCCCCAAGACTGCATATTGCAGTCATACTAATAAGGGCCAACTCTATGTCCATTACAGCATACGTGCAGTCTGCGATTTAATGTGCAGAATTTAACTCACCAAGGCAGGTCTGATGACAGGGGACACGCCTCTAAAGCCTGCAGCAGGAAGGCATGCGGATAGCTTCCTTGTCAGGCTGCCTACTGAAATCTACCTAAACCTGCTGCCATGGATATTCATTCAGCAGCAGGTTGGAGATTCAGCACACAGAAAACCTGCAAAACAAACATTTTTGGGATGGCTTGCAAGCTTCCAGTGGCAGGGGGTGGGCCTTGTTTCAATTTGAAGGACCTCATACTGGGAAGGGGACCCACTGGGAGCCACCCTACTGTCCTTGCTGTCATACACCTTTCTGCCTCACTCATCTGTGGTCTGAGTCCCTTGGCAATCCTGGACCTCAAGTGGGTGCAATACCCACAGTAGCCACCGCTTGCTTGGTGTGTTGCCAGGCAATGCACACTTGCTTGTCTCCAATTGGCCAGCAGCACTACAGGGGAAGGGATTTATGCTCACAGGACTTTTCACCCCAGAAAAGGCCCACCACTACTCAGTTTGGTTCTCAACTCATTGCAACTTCACTTAAGTTGGCAATTCACCTGCTCGAGAAGCTTGATGAGTTTTGCCTGCACTCTATTCCACCCAATTTGTGGAAGAGCAGGTTTACACAGTAAAAAAAAGCTAAAAGACACAGGCGATCATTGGGTGTAGGGAGGAAGAGGGAGGGGACTGAAAGGAAATAAAGATTGTAAGCAAATATCAAATTTCCACAACCCCCCTAGTAATGAGGTAGAAAGCACCTACTATTTGACAAGTTATTATTTAGTTTATAGGTTTAAAGATTCTTCCCGACTCAGGAATCATAATCTGCATTAAAGAAAAAAGTAAAGTATTTACCATCATAGCTAGGAGCTTTTTTTGGAGAAAAAATATATAGCTGGTTTCCAGTCAATGTCAATGGCATAACTGACAAACACAATTCATTGGGGTTAGGCCAAGAAGTGACCAGATATAGAAAGTGGACACAGCAATTAGGAAAGGACACCTCAGGTCAGTGACAGAATGGTAGGAGGGGACAGAAGATTTATTTTTAAAATTAAGAAATCTTGTGGCTGCCAAGAGGACCAGCTACCTCAGTCACAGTACACAAAAGATCAATACAGCATGACCAAAGATTGTTCAAAAAGTGACACAGCAGGTTCAGACTGTATTTAAATAAAATGACATAACATACATACAAGAGCATTACAACTCATTATTAAACATAGCTGGATTTCAGCAAACACGTTTTTCAAGTAGGTGACACTTTTATAAGCTTGGTCAACTATCAGTCCTGTGAAATTGTTCCCAAGGGGATTTTCACAGTAACTTTATTGCAGCGTTAGTGTAAGCCTACTTGTGACTAATAAATAAACTTAAACTTTAAAATTATTCTGGTGATTATATTTTCAAGTTTTAATATACAAATACATTAAACATTACTTTTATCATGTTTATATAAAGGTGGTCCATCATCTCAGGAATCCACTTACAGTTCAAGTCATCTGAGCTTTTAAATTGTTCCGTCTGATCTATTTAACTTGAGAATATTTACAGGTTGCAATTATAACTCCAGAAGTTTTCTGCTTGCTTGACACAATAAAAAGTCTGACAACACCAGGTTTCAGTCCAACCGATTTATTTATAGTAAACTCACTAGCTTTCGGGTTAGCCCCTTCGTCAGGTGAATGGAGAGTTCTGGCCTCAGACAGAGCATATAAAGCACAGACAGATTACTGATGAGAATGCGAATCTTTACACCTAACTTGCTGTTCAAGTCTTAAAGTGACTAACAATGTGAGTGGAAGGAGCACTGATCACAGGTTAAAGAGATGTGTATTGTCTCCAGACAGTACAGTAAGTGAGGTTTTGCAAACCCAGGCAAGTCACGGAGGTTACAGATAGTGCGACATGAACCCAAGATCTCTGTTGAGACCATCCTCATGATAGCCAAGTTCCGCACACATGAGGACGGTCTCAACAGGGATCTTGGGTTCATGTCGCACTATCTGTAACCCCCGTGACTTGCCTGGGTTTGCAAAACCTCACTTACTGTATTGTCTGGAGACAATACACATCTCTTTAACCTGTGATCAGTGCTCCTTCCACTCACATTGTCAGCCACGTTAAGACTTGAACAGCAGGTTAGGTGTAAAGATTCGCATTCTAATCAGTAATCTGTAAACTGTCTGTGCTTTATATGCTCTGTCTGAGGCCAGAACTCTCCATTCACCTGACGAAGGGGCTAACCCGAAAGCTAGTGAGTTTACTATCAAATAAATCGGCTGGACTGAAACCTGGTGTTGTCAGACTTTTTACCATGTTTACCCCAGTCCAATGCCGGCATATCCACATCATGCTTGACACAAGCCATGTGAGGCAACTTAAATTTAATCAATGCAAAACTATATTGTAGCAAGTGGAAACCATGAAGTTTAAAAGGTTACTTATACAATTGTGTACATAACTATTTTTCCTAGTCACGCAGAAATGGAGAACCAGTGTTAGAGCTCAGTTTTACAAATGATATTAAACAATAGGTGCACACAGAAAATGCTGGATATACCCAGAAGGTCTGGTAGCATCTATAAACAGAGAAACAGAGTTAATGTTTTGAGTTCATATAACCCTAGTACAGAACTGTACCTCCACCACACACTTATAGACTCAAACCTCTTGTCATGTGAAAAAGTCATATCATATCTGCTTCTTTGGAAAATCACTTCAAATCGGCGCCAACGCATTTTTCATCCTTTTACAAGCAGGAACAGTTTCTTCTTACCTACTCTATCTAGCCCATTCATGATTTTGAACATCGCCGTCAAAACTCCTCATAGCCTTCCTTTCTTTCAAAACAGTCCCAACCTCTCCAATCGATTCTCAATCTTCGACTTCAGGAAACGTAGCGGAGAACATGCCCCTGTCTACATTGATGGGGATGACGTAGAAATGGTTAAAAGCTTCAAGTTTTTAGGTGTCCAGATCACCAATAACTTGTCCTGGTTCTTTCTCTCTCTCTCTCTCTCTCCCCCCCCCCCCCCCCCCCCACCCCCCACCACCACCCCCGCTATAGTTAAGAAAGCCCATCAACGCCTCTACTTCCTCAGGAGGCTAAGGAAATTTGGCATGTCAGTTCTGACTCTGTCCAACTTTTACAGATGCACCATAGAAAGCATTCTCTATGGCTGTATCACAGCTTTGTACGCCTTCTGCTGTGTAAGACCGCAACAAACTACAAAGGGTCATGAACAAAGCCCAATCCAACACTCAAACACCTCCCACCCATTGTCTACACTTCCCGCTGCCTCAGAAAAGCAGCCAGAATAATTAAGGATCCCACACACCCCGAACATAATCTCTCTTCCACCTTCTTCTGTCAGGGAAAAGATATAAAAGTCTGAGCGCACATACCAAGTGACTCAAGAATGGCTTCTTCCCTGCTTCAAACTTTTGAATGGACCTACCTCAAATTAAGCTGATTTTTCTCTACACCCTAGCTATGACTGTAACATTGTATACTCTCTCCTTTCCTTCTCTATGCAAAGTATACTGTCTGTATAGCACGCAAGAAACAATATTTTTCATTGTACACCAATACATGTGACAATACTAAATCAAATAATAACTGAAGTTTCTTATCCTTGTGCATGAGTCGCAAAAACCCAGCTTGCAGGTGCAGCAGGTGGTCAGGAAGGCGAATGGGATGCTGGCCTTCATAGCGAGGGGGATTGAATATAAAAGTAGGGAGGTCTTGCTGCAGCTGTTTAGGGCATTGGTGAGGCCGCAGCTGGAGTACTGTGCGCAGTTTTGGGCGCCGCACCTGCACAAAGATATTTTGGCCTTGGAGAGAGTGCAGAGGAGATTTACTAGGCTGATACCAGAGTTGAGGGGGTTGAGCTATGAGGAGAGGCTGAATAAACTAGGCTTGTACTCATTAGAGTTTAGAAGAATGAGGGGAGATCTCATTGAGACGTATAAGATGATGAATGGGATGGATAGGATAGAGGTGGAGAGACTCTTCCCGCTCAAAAAAGACAGTAGGACTAGGGGGCACAGCCTCAAGGTAAAAGGGGGGCGGTTTAGAACGGAGTTGAGGAGGAACTTCTTCACTCAAAGGGTGGTGAATCTCTGGAATTCTCTGCCCGTTGAAGTGGTGGAGGCTGCCTCGCTAAATATTTTTAAGACGCGGGTTGATGGGTTTTTGATAAGAGAGGGGATTAAGGGTTATGGGGAGAGGGCAGGAAAGTGGAACTGAGCAGCGACAGATCAGCCATGATCTTATTGAATGGCGGGGCAGGCTCGAAGGGCTAGATGGCCTACTCCTGCTCCTATTTCTTATGTTATGTTCTTATTGCAACTGTTCCTGTAAACCCCTTCCTGCATTCACTCCAATGCATTCACCTTCTTCCTACAGTGTGGTGCCCAGAACTGTACACAATATTCCAGCTAAGGTCTAATTAGCTAGTGTCTTGAGTAATAAGTTCAGCAGAACCTCCTTGCTCTTGTACTCTATGCCTCTATTAATAAAACCCAAATTACTACATGCTTTATTTACTGCTCTTTCAACTCATTTTGCCACCTTCAATGATCCAATGCATACATACACCCAGGTCCCTCTGCTCCTGCACCCCTTTAAAGAATGTTACCCTTTATTTTGTATTGTCACAGCATCTTTTTCCTATCAAAAATCGTCACCATGAATGTGGATGATGTTAAATTGAAATCTGCTCCCTCGGGTGGACATAAATGATAAATTGTTCAAGGAACTGGGGAGTTCTCACCAGCTTTCTCTATAACCTGACACAGTACTTACAGCATAGGAACAGGCCATTCAGATCCACTCCAATATTTCTGCTACACACCATCCTCCTCCCAGTTTTTTTTCACTAAACTATCCCTTCATTACTTTCTCCCTCATGGGCTTATTCAATATTCCCTTAAATACATCTATGTTAGTTGGTTCAACTATTCTTTATTATAGTTGTTGGTCCACATCCTAACCAATCTCTGGGTAAAGAGCTTCTCCTCAATTTCCTACATGATTCATGATTATTTTATATTTACAATCCATAGTTTGGTCTCTATTAAAAATATTTTTTCCGCCATGGGCTAGCATTTGTTGTTCATCTCCTACTACCCTTGAGAATATGGTGGTGAGCTGATTCCTAGAAACACTGCAGTCCATGTAAGTGACAGTGAAGGAGCAGTGATCCGGTTCAAAGTCAGGATGGCATGTGGTTTGGAGGGAAACTTGCAGATGGTGGTACTCCCATGCATCTCCTGCTCTTGTCCTTCTGGGTGATACAGATTTCAGGTTTAGAAGTTGAAGGAGCCTTGGGAGTTGCTGCGATGCATTTTGTAGATGGTACACACTGCCAATGTGGAGGGAGTAAATATTTAAGGTTCCAGATGGGGTGTAAATTAAGCAGGCTGCTTTGTCCTGGATGGCATCAAGCTTTGTCAATGTTTTTGGGGTGCACTCATCCAGGCAATATCCTAGGTCTACCCCATTAAACCCTTTCATAATTTTAACAGCTATATCAGGTACCTCTTCAGACTTCTCATTTTCAGAGAAAAGAGCCAATAACCGGTTTGATTTTTATTGATCAATCTGGCCTCTCAGTTCTGGTATCATTCTAGTAAATCTATTTTTGCACCTTCCCCTATGCTCAATCACTGTATAACTATAATACTGAGACAAAACTGTTCATGGGACTCCAAATGTGGTCTAGACATTTCAAGACCAGTTTAATGTAACTTCTCTATTTTTTAATTCTGTCCCTCTAGAAAGGAATCCTTGCTGTATTCTATTTTATTTTAAACAGACTCATTAATATACTTAATTACATTATGGTGTGTCTTGGGCCAATATTTATTGCTCAACCTACATTACTAAAACTAATTCATTGTCCAGCCATTACCTCATTATGGTTTGTGGTGACAAGCTGCATGTGTATTTGCAGCATGTTTTCCTACATTAAAATAGAGGCTTTAATAGCTCTTTGGAATGTTTTGAAGTCCTGAAAGGCATGTCATGAATGAAGACTTAGACTGATTCACCACTCCTCACTTTTTTTTTGTGGGATATGGGCGTCGCTGGCTGGCCAACAATTATTGCCCATCCCTAGTTGCCGAAGGGCAACTGACAGTCAAGCACATTGCTGTGTCTCTGGAGTCCATATAGGCCAAACCAGGCAGATTTCCTTCCCTAAAGGACATTAGTGATCCAGATGGGTTTTTATGACAACAAACAATGGTTTCATGGTCATCAGTAGATTTTTAATTCCAGATTTTTTTATTGAATTCAAATTCCATCATCTGCTGTGGTGGAATTCGAACCCGGATCCCCAGAATATTAGCTGAGTTTCTGGATTAATAGTCTAGCAATACCACTGTTAGGCCATCGCCTTCACTCTGAAGCAGCCCATGTCCAAATGCAACAAGACCATGACGATATCAAGGCTTAAGCTAATAAATATCAAGTAGCATTCATGCCATGAAGTGCCAGGTAAAGACCAACTCAAAGAGAGAATCTAACCATCCCCTTGACATAGAAAAACAAAAAAGGCCATTCTGCCCATTGAGCCTTTTCCATCATTCATTGCTGATCAAACTTAATAACTTGCCCCACTTTAGCCCCAAGCAATATATCTATTTTCCTTCTTGGAAAACAATGTTTTGCCATCAAGTGTTTTGTGTGAAAGTGAATTTCACATGCTCACCACTTTCTGGGTGAAGAAATTTCTCCTCACCTCAGTCCTAAGTGGTTTACTCCATATCATTAGATTGCAGCTGCTGGTTCTGGATTCCCCACCATCAGGACTATCCTTCCTTCATCTACCTGTCTAATGATGTTAGAATTTTATTGGTTCCTATGAGATCTTCCCTCATTCTTCTAAATTCCAGTGAACACAACTCTAACTGATCCAATCTCCCTTCGTATGTCAATCCCGTCATCACTGAATCAATCCAGTAAACCTTTGTTGCACACTTCTTTAAGTAAGAACATTTTTCTTCAGATAAGGAGACCAAATCCGCACACAATATTCCTGCATGGTCACATCAAGTTCCCTGAAGGACAACATACGATTTGCTTTCTTTAATACCTGCTGCACTAGCATGCTTACCTTCAGTGACTGGTGCACAAGGACACCCAAATTGTATTGCACATTCCCCTCAATTTATTGCAATTCAGATAATCTGTCTTCCTGCCTTTGCTACCAAGTGGATAATCTCACATTTAACCACATTGTGCTGCATTGTTACGCATCTGCCCACTCACTAAGCTTGTCCAAATCACACTGAAGCATCTCTACCTCCTCCTCACAGTTCACCCTCCCACCCAGCTTTGTGTCATCAGCAAATCTGGAGATTTTACATCTAGTTCCTTCATCTAAATCATTAATATATATTGCGAATAGCTAGGGTCCTAGCAATGATCTCTGTGGTACTCCATTAGTCACTGCCTGCCACTTGGAAAAAAGATCCATTTATTCCTGTCTGCCAACCAGTTTTTACCCATCTTAACGTACTACTACCAATCCCATGCACTTTAATTCTACACACTGATCTCTTGCATGGGAAGATGTTAAAAGCCTGAAATGCCAAACAAACATATCCACTAGCTCCCCTTGAACTCTACTCATTACATCCTTGAAGAATTGTCTTTTGTAAATCCATGCTGACTTTGTCCGATAGTGCCACTGCTTTCCAAGTGCTCTGCTATAAGATCTTCCACAATGGACTTTTTTCCCCACTACTGACATCAGGCTGACTGTTCTATAACTCCCCATTTTCTTTCTAACTCCCTAAGGTGTTGCATTTGCTACCTTCCATAGATTCTGGAAGTGTTCCAGAACCTATAGAATCCTGTAAAATAACCAATGCAGCCACTATTTCTAGGGCCACTTTACGTAGCCTGCATTATAGATGATCAGGCCCTGGGGATTATTTGACTGAGGGACCTACATTTGTCTTCACCAATCTTGTCCTCTTCACATACTTATAGAAAGTTTTACAGTCAGTTTTTATGTTGCCCACAAGCCAACTCTATTTTTGCCTTCTTAATCAATACCTTTGTCCCCCTTTGCTGAATTCTAAACTGCGTTCAATCCTCGGGTCTGCTTTTTTTTTTTGGCCAATTTGTATACCTCTTCCTTGGGTCTAATATTATCTCTAATCTCACTTGTAAGCCGTTGTTTGACCATCTTTCCCACTTTACTTCTGTGCCAGACAACAATAAAACAATTGTCACAGTTGACCCATGCGCTTTGAATGTTTGCCATTACCTTCCCACCATTACCCATTTAAGTAACATTCCCCAATCCATCATAGGCAACTTGCACTTCATTCCATCAATTTCCTTTACTTTCAGGATCCTCGTCCCAGAATCCATTATGTCACTCTCCATTTCGATGAAGAATTCTATCATATTACAGTCGCTCATCCCCAAAGGCCTCGGACACTTAGATTTCTAATTATTATTTTCTCATTACACAACAGCCAGTCTAGGATGGACTAGTCTCACATTGATTCCCAAACGTATTGATCCAGAAATCCACCTCAGATACACTGACGAATTGCTCCTCTATGGTGTTGTTACTAATTTGATTTGCCTCCATGCAACCTCTGAAGGATGCCAAGGCAGATATAAAAAGAAAAAGCAATCTAATTGAGGAAGGAGTCAAGCTTGGGATGGCAGAGGGACAGGAAAGTCAAGGATAAGGAAGGGTTGAGTACCTGAAAGAGGAGAAATGTAAGGTGCCTAATGACAGGAGAGAAGGGTCTTAAAGGGATAGAAAAGCACAAGATGGGAAATAACAAGGTTAAAATGGAATCATCAGGCTCAGATCTGCAGCATCAGGAACGTGCGCATGCAAATTGACAGAGAAAACTTAAATTACATAAATAAAAGCAAATTACTGTGGATGCTGGGATCTGAAACCAAAAGAAAACCCAGCTTTGACAAAGAGTCATCTAACCTCAAAGCATCAGCTCTTTTCTCGCCTTACGGATGCCACCAGACCTTGAGATTTTCCAGTGCTTTCTTTTTTGGTCTTAAATTATATAGGCTGGTTATGTAGCTCGTGTTGTGTTGAGAATATAAAGGAAACAATAGGGCGAGTCCAGAGTTAAAGTCATAACTCAGTGGATTAAAGTTGACAAGTTAGATGGGATCAGTGTGGTGCATTAATGAACCACTGTCCAAGTTTGGTGACAAATGCCACCAAACAAATGAGAATGAGTCTCAAAGGACATACTAAGGGAGGAATTCCTGCCAGAATGAAGGTCCAGGAAATGCGTAGAATCGGCTGCAGGACAAAAGATGGCAGCAAAGTTAGAAGTCACCATACAATCCAGAAGTGACAAAGCAATGTGCTTCAGTTCAGAATGATATATAGCTCATCAAGAATCAAATTATAACTGAGGCAGACAAACCAGAAGAACCAGTCCAAACACTGGCTACTGGCTCACCAGGATACTGAAGTCCCTCAGACCCTCCACAGCAACAGGGAAAAATGGCTGAAGCTGATCAAAATTACTTTAAAATATATGCAACAGAAAGTCAAAGATATGGTAGCTGCGTCTTGCAGTGCAATCCA
Source organism: Carcharhinus amblyrhynchos (assembly GCF_965287045.1). Lineage (NCBI taxonomy): Eukaryota > Metazoa > Chordata > Chondrichthyes > Carcharhiniformes > Carcharhinidae > Carcharhinus > Carcharhinus amblyrhynchos. The sequence continues at coordinate 120,058,072 of NC_137325.1, forward strand.
GTGCAGAAGCATAAACTTGATATCCAGAGGATTCAAGAATTTGAAACTATAATTCCGAGGATAAAAGCCCAGAGTTCAGAGGAATTTGGTGAGCATATGGTGAGGGCTGGGCAGTTGAGCCAAGAGAATTCAATAGTGAAACAGGGAATATTTGGGGAGAAAAAAGCCAGCAAGTATGACGGTGGTTGGAGAGGGACTTAAGTTCACAATAAGCCGATTTCCCTGGAGCCGCCGGGGGAGGGGAGGCGGGGAGAGAAAGCTACAAAGTAAAAACCTTGCGTCCCTGGGTCATGTCGCAACTTGCCACCCAGTTCATTCCTGATCAGTGAAATATTTCCAGTAGTAGGGGCAATGTTTTTAAAAGCAATACAAAAATTATAGGCAAAACACACCTTGTAACTCGGTTTTAACACTGCACGATATTCACAATGACGCTTATCAGGAGAGCAATAACTGGTATAATAAACACACGTACAGCTTCAGGGTAAGACAGCGAGCAAAGAGAAACCCTGCCGTTCTGGCGATGAAATAATAAGGCAGAGGGGGAAATGTGCACGCAACTCAAGCGTGTGAAGATTTACGAGTTCCTCTCAATCTTCAGCACGATTTCTGTCGATTTAAAACAAGTGTGTGCGGGGAGGGTTGTGGTTTGGAGGGTGGTGGTGGTGGATGTGTTGAGGATTGTAAGGGAAAGGGTTATGGGGAGAGGAGTGGCTGTGGGTAGGAGTAACAGTGCACGGAGGGAGAGTGGTTGTTGTGTTCAGGGTGGAATAAATCTGCCAGTGCACGGAGCCCAACTCGGCGCGATGGTTGATATGTCTGTATGGTTGATAGATCTGACCTTTAAAAGGGGGGCGGGGGGGGAAGGAGCGCGGCCGCTGAGTAAATCTCAGGTTAATCTTGTGGTTGCCGCTTCCTCCTTCGTTTTAACCGAGGCCCCGGTCCCGGCCTCCTCGCCCACACACACACACACCCAACCGGGAGAGGCAGGAGAAGGCGATCACACTCACACTGGCGACAAGCGAAGAGGAGAAAGACAAAAAAAAACAAAGGGAGACAACAGAAACTTTTTCGCTGCAAATTCACTTCACGCATCAAACTTTGAGTAATATAACGTTTTTTAAAAATTAAACCACCACGCACCTGCTCCGGGACGGTGGCGACAGCAGCCGGGGAAGGGGGTGATTGGTGCAGGTTTAAAATCACTGGAAACCTGGTTTAATGGCTGTAAACTGACGACTCCCTCACTGATGTGATTTTATTTCTTTGAATCATTATTCTAATCCCTCCAACAAACAACATCTCGCCTCGTTTCCACTGGCGGCGCATGCGCCCACCCGCCACTCTGCCCCCGTCCGCCCGGGCTGCGCGCATGCGCCTCTCTTCCCTGTGGGGGGAAACCAACGTGCGCGCATGCGCCTCTCTTTCTCGGTGGTGACCCAGTGTGCGCGCATGCACCTCTCTCCCTATTCTAAACTGAAGGGCCAGTGATGTCGTTCAAACACGCATGCGCCTCGTTCTCCCGTTTCCCCCTCCGCCGTCGCTCCAATTCAGACTGCGTGTGCGCGCGCGGCGCCAGCCGTTGCCTGGCAGCGACGCCTCGCGGCTGCATGGGGTCAGAGCGCCGGGCGAGTGGGCGCCGCCACCAACGGACAACAAAAGGCCCCGAGGCCCCTCAGGGTCTAATCATGGCGCAAGATTAAAAGCCGCTTTCCTGGCTCTTCCCCAGCGCACCAAAGCAAAATAAATCGCACTCGCTGCGGTTGGATGTGAGGGTTGGTTGAAGAGGCGAGCGATTACTAATTGTAAACTGTTAGCAAGCAATGCAGCCTGTTGGATTCGCTGTGTTTCCCCCTCTGACTGATATTATTGACAGGACCCCGGGATCAAAACCTCGAGAATTACCCTTCAACCCCAGCCCGTATCTGAACTTGTACAAAGGAACAGGGTCATTCTGGTTTCATACTTCAATTGCACATGGAAGTCTCGAAGTGTAAGCCGCTTTGCTGCAAGCGGTTAACCTCAATATAATCACATCGCAACCGTCCACACAAATGGAGTTAGACTGCATAGGGCATTGATAGTTTATGAAGAAAATGACCCTGTGAATTTTCACAAAATAAACTGTGGCAAATTCATTAGAACGTCTTTTTTAAAAAATCACTATGTGGCAACAGTGGAATACCCAATTAGCAAAGGAAACTATTCTGACTTCTCCGGTACATAGTAACAAGCTCAATTAAGTAATCAGGGACACCCAAAAACATATTTGAACATCCTCCTCTAAAAATAATGACAGTAAAGGCGCCACTTCTGTTATGTCAGCAGTTGCTCTGTACCCCAATGTTCCAGCTCTAATAAAGATTTTTAAAGTTTCATTTTAAAGTAATAATTTCATTGATTATTTTTATTCCACATTGTGATTTTGCACAGGGTTGACAACAGCTAACACTGAGGAACATAGGAATAGAAGCAAAATTCAATGAGATAATGACTGATCTGCAACCTAACTCCAAATACCCACCCATGTGTCTTTATTATTTTGCTTTTATTGTGCTTTAAGCCTGTTGGTTAACAAAAATCTATCTATTTTGGTTCTAAAATGAATATGGATCCAGGCATCAATTGCAGACAAAGGTTCCAAGCCTCTATTATCTTTTTAGTCAAGAAGTGTTTCCTAATTATATTCCTGAACATTTAGTTCAAACTTTCAGGCCAGAACTTTCCATTCGTTCACACCCCGCTGCAAGGACAGGGAATTCGGCACTCAGCCAAATCTCCATTCACTGCAGTGGGATCGGAGAATCATGCCAGAGTGAATGGCCTGAAAATTCCTGCCTCAGACTATTCCCTCTAATCCAACATGAATAGTTTCTTACTATCAACCTTACCTAATCCCTGTTTTTGAAAGCTTTGATTAAATCACCTCTTAACCTTCAAATTTCCTAGGAATACAAGATTTCTTTGTGTAATCTCTCCTTGCAGTTTTGACAAGGTACCTCACGAGAGGTTATTGCAGAAGGTAAGGGGGCATGGAGTTGGGGTAGGGTGTTAGCGTGGATAGAGGATTGGTTGTCAAATAGGAGGCAGAGAGTGGGGATTAATGGGTGCTATTCGGATTGGCGGTTGGTGACTAGTGGAGTGCCCCAGGGATCGGTGCTGGGGCCTCAGCTATTTACCATTTATATAGATGATCTGGAGGAGGGAACTGAGTGTATGGTGTTGAAATTTGCTGATGCCACCAAGATTGGTGGAACGGCAAATTGCGCGGAGGGTGTGGAGAGTCTGCAGAAGGATCTAGATAGGCTGGGCAAATGGGCCAGGAACTGGCAAATGGAATTCAATGTTGGCAAGTGCAAGGTGGTCCACTTTGGTAGGAATAATGGTAGGAAGGACTATTACTTACGTGGCGAAAAACTGCAGCAGGCGACGGTGCAGAGGGACCTCGGGGTCCTTGTGCATGAGTCGCAAAAACCCAGCCTGCAGGTGCAACAGGTGGTCAGGAAGGCGAATGGGATGCTGGCCTTCATAGCGAGGGGGATTGAATATAAAAGTAGGGAGGTCTTGCTGCAGCTGTATAGGGCATTGGTGAGGCCACAGCTGGAGTACTGTGTGCAGTTTTGGTCGCCGCACTTACGCAAGGATATTTTGGCCTTGGAGGGAGTGCAGAGGAGGTTTACTAGGCTGATGCCGGAGTTGAGGGGGTTGAGCTATGAGGAGAGGCTGAATAAACTAGGCTTGTACTCGTTAGAGTTTAGAAGAATGAGGGGAGATCTCATTGAGACGTATAAGATGATGAATGGAATGGATAGGATAGAGATGGAGAGACTCTTCCCACTCAGAAAGGACAGTAGGACTAGGGGGCACAGCCTCAAGATAAAGGGGGGACGGTTTAGAACGGAGTTGAGGAGGAACTTCTTCACTCAAAGGGTGGTGAATCTCTGGAATTCTCTGCCCGTTGAAGTGGTGGAGGCTGCCTCGCTAAATATTTTTAAGACGCGGGTTGATGGGTTTTTGATAAGCGAGGGGATTAAGGGTTATGGGGAGAGGGCGGGAATGTGGAACTGAGCCACGACAGATCAGCCATGATCTTATTGAATGGTGGGGCAGGCTCGAAGGGCTCGGTGGCCTACTCCTGCTCCTATTTCTTATGTTCTTATGTTATGTTCAATCTGTGTTGCACTCCTCCAAGGCCAATATATTCTTCCTGAGGTGTAGTGCCTAAAACTGCATGCAGTACTCCAGGTATTGTCTAACCAGTGCTATGTATATCTGAAACATGACTTTCTACCCATCACATTCTGGTTTTCTAGGTATAAAGGGCAGCATTCTAATGTCATTTTTGATTATTTTCTGTACCAGTTCATGCCATTCTAGTGATCTGAATACCTCAAACCCCAAGTGTTTGTGGACCTTTTGAATTTAATTTGATTTGATTTTTTATTGTCACATGTTAGTATACAGTGAAAAGTGTTGTTTCTCATCATTCAGAAAGTACCCCATTCTATCCTTTGTAGGTCCAAAGTAGATTACCAGTTGCCTACATTGAAATCCATTTGCAACAGTTTCACTCAACACTTCATCTAGCAATGTTTCTTTATAATTTTATGCTTCCATCTACACTGCTTAGAGTGTTACATGTCTTTATTTCATTGGCAAATTTGGATCGATGGCTCTCAGTTCAATATTTAAATCATAGAAACTAGAAGCAGGAGTAGGCCATTTGACTCTTTGAGCCTGCTCCGTCATTCATCTTGATCATAGCTGATCATCAAATTCAACATCCCGATCCCCCCTTCCTCCCATATTCCTTGATCCCTTTAGCCCCAAGAACTATATCTGATTTCTTCTTTAAATCAGACAACGTTTTGGCCTCAACTACATTCTGTGGTCACCGATAAATACGGTGAATAGTTGTAGTCCCAACACAGATTCTTGCGTGACTAATTATATTGTGCCAATTAGAATACCTGCCCATTAATCCTACTCACTGTCTCCTGCCACTCAGCTGATTTCCTAATCAGGTCAATAATTTTATTTGAATTCTGTGAGCTTCACCTTGAAATAACAACCTCTCATAAAGGCATTTACAAAATGCCTTCTGGGAGCCCATAATATAACATCCACAGACATTCCCCTACACACTACTTTAGTCACAACTTCAAAATATTAATCAGATTCATCAGGCACAACTTAACCTTTACGAACGCATGCTGTTTTACTCTGATCTGCCTGCAGTTTTCAAGGTGTTCACTCCCCCTATCCTTAATTATAGATTCAAGCAATTTTCAGACAACAGATGTCTGATTAACTGGTCCAAATTGTCTGGTTTCGCTCTCTCACTTCTCTGAATAATGGAGTGGATTGCACTATTTTCCAATTTCACGGAACGGTTCCTGAATCAAGAGAAATTTGAAAGATTCTACTTAGGGCATTTTCAATGTTCTCATCTACTTTTAAACCCTGGGGTGGAAAACATGTAATCTTGGGCATTTGTCTCTCTCTCTCTCTAGAGCAATTATTTTCTTCCTTATTGTTATTTTACTTCCGTTAATTTTGGCAGGTTCCTGACTCTGACTCAATACTAGTTTTCTTGGAAGTCTGGCATGATGACCTCTTCCTCTACTGTAAATACTTGTACAACATAGTCATTCAGCATGTCCACCATTTTCTTATGTTCATTAACAACATCACTTATTAGTTTTCCAAAGGCCCATATTTATAAAATCCCTCATTATCATGTAATCCCCACAGTGCGGAAGGAGGCCATTCAGCCCATCAAGTCTGTACTGACAACAATCCCACCCATGCCCTATCCTTCTAACCCCACATAATCCCCCTGACACTAAGGAGCAATCCCACCCAGACCTGTTCCCCATAACCCCAAGTATTTACCCCGCTAATTCCCCCAACCTACACATCTTGGGACATTGATGGTCAATTTAGCATGGCCAATTCACCTAACCTGCACATCTTTGGACTGTGGGAAGAAACTGGAGCACTCTGAGAAAACCCACACAGACACGGGGAGAAATGTGCAAACTCCGCACGGGCAGTCACCTGAGGCCTGAAATGAACCCGTGTCCCTGGTAGTAACCACTGCTGCCATATTGTTTCTGACCATTCTTTTACCTCTGCCACTGAAGGTGGAGGAAGCATAGAAACAGGAGTAGGCCATTCAGCCGCTGAGGCTGCATTGCCACTCAATACAAACATGGCTGAGCAGATACTTCAGTGTCTTTTACACCCATTACCCCCATAACCCTTTATTAATTAGAAATCTATCAATCTCTGCTTCAAACATACATAATTACTGAGCTTCCACAGCCCTCTGGATAGACAATTCCAACCCTCTGTGTAAAGAAATTTCTTCTCATTTCGGTGCTAAGTGGCACTCCCCCTTCGTTTCACCCCTGTTAGTCTGTTTGCCTGTAAACAATATATCTTAGAAAATAGTGGACAGATTTAAATGCAACTTGGTGCACAGATAAGGTGTGGCTCAAGGAAAAACTGATTCATCTTTCCGAATCTGCATCCTGAATTCTGTTTTTGTTATGTTACAATTGTGAAGTTAGTAAGATTATTATGTTTTGGAATCGTATATTTAAATTTTGGGTAAATGAAGAGGGTCATGTGACCTAATCTGAAGTCTACCTGACAGTAAGCCTGGGTGGTTTGATTGTAAAAGATCAAGTGAACAATTGTTTTACTGGGAAGAACCTGTAAAGGATTTGTGCTTGGAAACAATGGTTGCAGTCTTTGAGTTCAAAAGGGTAGACTCCAAGTTTCCCAAAGTCTCAGAAATATGTTTCAGGTATTGCATTGTAAATAGTTGTGCTTTAAACTGACAATTTATTTCTAAAATGAAAGAGAATTGGGATCAAGGATAGCTAATCACATTCCCACCTGGATATGAGGTTAACATGTTTCATGTTGCCATGGAGAAGAGGGCAGAGGGAGCCATTTTTTGAGAGCAGGTTACAGGCTGTCCTATAAAAAAACAATATCTCAGAAAGAAGTGTTGCAAGAGAAAAGACTGCTTGCTTTTGTGAGTTACCATATCTGCAAGAAGGAGATGCTCTCTAGTCAAAGAGACACATCCTGTGGCCCTCTAAGGATTCCAGGAGATTTGCCCAAGAGGAGAAAGAATAATTAGAACAGGCTTTAAATGCTGGTTAAAACTGAGCAAAGCTTTGAGTAACTCAGCAACTGAGTTAAAATGGGATATAGGCATCCATTCAGAGCTGGAAGCAACTGTGGACTATTTGCTAAAAGGATCTAATTCTGTGAAAAGTGCGATATCTGATTAGTTACAATAGTCTTTAATCAATAGTGCTTTTATGCATTTGTTCCAATTAAGCTTTAAAACATGAAATCTTGTTCATAAGTTCATAATTTCTGATTTGTGAATCCAGTGTCATGACAATGGGTTTTACTGAAATAGAAAGGCGACACAATGGAGGGGGATGGGATTGTTGCTCATTCTGAAGGTCAGGACAAAGGGATAGTCGTATCTGGTGTATTGTTTCACATTGTTTGATCGTGGCATTTTTTTAAGGCTGTGGAAAGGGTACTGGTGATGTAAAGATAGATCTGTGGGAAAGAGTCTGGTCAGAAGGGAATTTCTCCTAGCCCTTGTGTAATGGAACTCAAATTTCAGTATGACTCCACAAACGTCATCAGCTCTCCATCTCTCACTCCAATGACTATTCGTAACTTATGCCAATGGATATCAGCAAAACTTTTAAGCTGTGAGGAGCAGCAGGGCCAGGAACAATGCTATCCTCACCCAATACTTACATATGCATAGCAATAATAATAATCATAAATGAATAAATATTTTCCCTCTCTGACCTAAAGATGCTATTATGTTCCACTCTGGTTGAGAACCATGTATCCAGTGTAAATTGGGAATCAAACTGAGGATCAGTGGAGCCAACAGGGAGCTTGAAGTCCTGTAATTTTTATGCATCACATATACACAGGGCAAAGGATCTGCAGCAGGAAATGGATAAATAACATCGAGCAATCAATCTCCATTTAACAAAGTAATATCCTGTCATATTTAATTTCATTCCTATTTCTCAAAACTGTTCAAAGGGATAGCAGGCTCAGATTACATTTATCACAGATGTGTGCTGGATGATGTTTGATAATCTGTGTTTTAAATCTCAACCACAATCAAACTGACATATGTACAATTCTAATCGTTCAATTACCAATAGGCAATTTGTTGCCAAATCTCAACTTTGCTATTTATGTCATAATAATATAATTCTCCTGATGTGCTATGAGACATGTGATGCAAGCCAGTGAGATTCAAAATAATATGATTAGGAAGAGATTATCGACAGGGAAATTAACTGAACTTCACTCTGCAAAACAGTGTACAGCATGGAAATCGAAGGATACATGTGCAGTGCATTATAATATTTGCATTATCTATTTAAGCATTAAGATGTAAGGGAGGCTCATGATCTTCAATTGGAAACAAAAGTATAGTAGAACCTATAGAAGCCCTACCATGCAGAAAGAGGCCATTCGGCCAATCGAGTCAGTACTGACTCTCTGAAACAGCCCACCCAGGCTCACCTCATGCCCTATCCCCATAACTCCACACAATTACCATGGTTAATCCAGCTAACCTACACATCTTTGGACACTAAGGGTTAATTTAGCATGGCCAATCCACCTAACCCGCACATCTTTGGACTGCGGGAGGAAACCAATGCAGTCACGAAAAGAATGTGCATAGTCCATATCGACAGACACCCAAGGCTGGAATCGAATCCTGTTCCCCATGAGGCAGCAGTGCTAACCAATATGCCACCATGTTGCCCAGTATTAACATTAAAGTGAAAATAAAGGGTAATATTTACAGAGTAATTACAAGGGAGTAATCTTACTGAACCTACAGTTGGGATTATTTTTATTGCCATTTCTATTTACACTTTGCTTTGTATATGTGTATTAAATTAGATTAAATGATAACAAAAATAGCTCTAGCTTGCTGTTGGCATATGCTACTTTCCCTATTCACTTGATGTAAAATGTTTCACAGGAATGTAATCTGTAGTAAGTTCATGGTAAGTCGCACTGCCTTGTGTATTTTGTTTCATGGGCATCACTAGCAAGGCCAGGATTTGTTGCCCATCTCTTATTGCCCTCAAAATGAGTGGCTTGCCAGGCCATTTCACAGGGCAGGTAACAATTAATCACATTGCTGTGGGAGTCTGGAGTCACATATAGACCAGACCAGGTAAGGACAAGCAGATGGTCTGAGAGTAGGGCCAGAATTCTCCAGCCGTTTACGCTCCACTGCCACTGAAAGCAAGGACACAGAATTTGGTACTCAGCCAAATCTCTGTGCACTGCAGCGGGATCAGAGAATCCCACTGGTGTGAACAGCCAGAGAATTCCAGCCTAGGTTTCAATTCCTGTTTCGAAAGAAATTAATCAATTGAATTTATTAATTAATTGAAATCAAATTCCATCAGCCGCAGTGGTGGTATTGAAAACTGTGTCTCCTGGGTATTAGCCTGGGTATCTGACCAGTGAAAATACTGCTACACTATCATCTCCCCTGTATGATACATAAACCAATACAAATATAAGAAGCATACATGGCTCAGCACTTGACACATTATAACATTCAGGGCTATGGGCCAAGTGCTGGTAAATGGAATTAGGTAGTTCAGGTGTCTCTCAAGTGTTAGTGCAGATTCAATGGGCAGAAAGGTGTTTTCTGCACTGTATGATTCTATGATTTTGCATTTTCACCGGCATAATTGTGAATTTATGCTTGTATTCTGGTAAACAATCATTAAAATAAGATAGATTAATGATAGAAACAGTTTTACAGTGAAAGCTCTTTATGAGCATACACAGTAAACAATAAAACCATGCTAAATACACTTATCCAAACGAAAAGGTCTCATATTTCAGGGAAAGCAAGAAAAGGCATTCAGATGTATCAAAGCATAGTTATCTACATTAAATGCCCAATCTCTTTTGTTGAAAATATTGTTCTGTTATTGCAAAGCACTCGCAAATGAAATAAATCAGAGATAATGACAAACAATTATCATTGTGATGTATAAGGGTAACAAAAGATGAAAAGCCATCAGATTTAACTGGGATGGAAGTCAGCTAGGATTAAATTCCACAAGAAATGCAGAGTAACAGGGTCAGTGGAGCAAGCAAGTTGAAACTGGAAAATCATAACTATTTTCAAAATATTTTGATTTTTCACATATTGAACAAATAATCGATGTGGTATATTACATTGATGCATTGACTGAAAAGCCAATAAATAATGGACTATTTGCTTGGGTCATTGAAGGTTTCACAAAGTAAGCCAACCGAGGTGGGTTTTGCAAAATGCTAAAGGTGTAGCTTGAACGAGTGATTGTACAAAATATTATGTCAACATGTATTGCATTAAAAAATATTCCAGCTATTCTAGCATTAAAGGCTGAATTGCATAAGTTAACACAAAACATTCATATGGTTGGTTGAGCATTAATGCACCTATATAACGCAACCATTTAGTAATTTAGAAGCTGCAACCCAAACCAGTAGGAACTGTTCTTGATTGGCCAAAGATTAAAATGCCATTAGCAAAGCCAGATTTACTGAACTTCTTTGTTTTTAACACATGGTTCTACAATGATATAACACAAATGTCTTGACACTTCTTTAACAAGGGCTGCACCTAATCCCTGTCATTTGTTAAATGTGAATCTTATGCAGAAACGCCAGCTCTGTATTTACTGACAAAGCACAGCTTTCAGAGCAGAAACGGCTAAAGGGTGTGCCTGGCATTCTTCAACAGCTGCAGGGTGACATTAGTAAGAAATGTTTACAAAGAAGGTGTGTGGTTGTTCTCACCAAGCTTGATAGGAGATAGTGAGGTTTTGTTGCAATGTTACACATATTTTATACAGAAGCTTCCTCTGAAGTACTTAGTAATAACCAATAATAACGTTTTTGTTTGCTGAAAGAAATATTCCAATTTATGGAAGCGGGAATATGGATCCCGATCCTGGATTTTTTAAAGGACCTGTTAACATTAGGAGACAGGGCAAACTGACTGCTGTAAATTTTTTACCTTCATGACTGAAGATGGACGAAGGTCATGTTTTTTAGTCTGTTCATCTGTTTGTAATCAATACATCTCAAAAACTAATGGATGTCAACAAAACTGTGTACTCCTTTCCTATCCCACCCCCTCCCCTTCCATCTCCTCCCCCTCCCCTTCCATCTCCTCCCCCTCCCCTTCCATCTCCTCCCCCTCCCCTTCCATCTCCTCCCCATCTCTTGCCTCCCCCTCCTTCCTCTCATTCACCTCCCCTCTTTCCCCTTCCTTCTCCGTTCCTCTCCCCCTCCTCCTCCTCTCCTTGCCTTCCCATTCCCCAGTCCTCCCCTTCCCTCTTCCTCCCCCTCCCCTTCCCTCTTCCTCCCCCTCCCCCTCTCTCAGCCTCCCGCTCCCCCGTCCCCTCCCCTTGCCTCCCCTCTGCCCATTCTTTCCTCCTCTAATCCATCCCCCCCCACCCCCCCCCCGCCCTCCGTTAAAGCCTACTCCAGGATGTTATCTCAAGCTGTCTCTTAGTTGGGCAGTTTCATGGGAAATGTGTAAGTTAATTACTCCCAGAACTCCGAAAAAGTTAACTGACCAGTCTTCGGCACACAAAGAGACTGCAGATAAATGCTGCCGCTTGTACACTTCCTTCCTTTGAGGCACAAAGCAAAATAATCGAATATATTATCAAACAAAACTGCAATAGAACTAGTCTTCATTCATTTCAGTCTAACGAAGTATATTTAATTGTCCATATTTGAAGAATTAATTGAACTCATAAATCTATTCTAATGAAATACTGAAGGAATTCACTGGGCTATGTTAAACATGGCTTGATCTTTCACTGGAGATGAGATTTGTCTGTTTTGGGGATTCATTTGGGAGAACTCTTGGTGTTACATAACATGTTGGTTTTCAGTTTTGGTGTTTAATACTACATTGCCTCAAACCAGTCAGATCAGATTGTGTTAATTCCATTTTTTGAGGTTAATTTCCATTCCAGGAAACAGTTTTCCAGCTTGAAAGCGACAGGTGGCTTTCTGTTTGAACTGTGCCAGTTTCTGGCACACGCTGCTTACTGGAAACAGTGTGCCTGTGATATCCCAATCCCCCTGTTTCCGCTCCACCCTGTGTGAAAGTTCTTGCCTTCAGTCTGTTGCTTTCCGCTGATGACATGTTCCAGATTCACAATATTCCACAAAGACAAATTCATATCCTGCAGTCTGTGACAAGGAGCTGTGACAATTTGCACGTTTTTTTTTCCGCGTGGTACTTTCACCATTAATGTTTTGGTTCTCACTGCGTGTTATGGCAAGAGGACAGCCATGTATGTTGAAAGTAGAAGAGAAAAGAGCTGACGTTGAGTCCAGATGATCCTTTGCCATGCATATTGGTCTAAGTTGGATTATGGCATTAAAAAAAATATTGGGATGTGATATTGGAAAAATATCAAATCAATAGCAGGCAGTCGGAGTGAGTGCAATTCCTGTTCGGCATGTGATGGAAAGGAAATTGGAACTTCTACAAATCCATAGCTCCAGTTTGCAGCCTGCCTGGAAAAGTGCATGTTGCCACAGTACTCGGATTCCCTGAGTAAATTGTAACACATCACCACATCGGCCAGAACAGACAGATGCAGAGGGAGGTTGGATACGTATCAATTCCTTTCCACTTGCCCTTGGACTTTCCACGGATTCGTTGCCTGTGAGGTGATCCATCTCCCACAGGAAGGCACTGAGCGTTCAACACATCATCATTGCAGCACTCAACTGCCACGTTCCACCAGCCTGTCTCTATCGTGTAGTGACACCCATATCCTGAGTGATTTTTTTAAAAATAGTTGCAGGTCTTATGCTGTGACTCCCAGCACCAGGGAATCATTAGCAAGTAACATTGGATAATGGAATCATCCTGAATTCATTCACTTGTATTGGACAGATTTTTGATTTGGTTTGATTTATTATTGTCACATGTATTAACATACAGTGAAAAGTATTGTTTCTTGCGTGCTATACAGACAAAACATACTGTTCATAGAGAAGGAAACGAGAGAGTGCAGAATGTAGTGTTACACTCATAGCTAGGGTGTAGAGACAGATCAACTTAATGCAAGGTAAGGCCATTCAAAAGTCTGACAGCAGCAGGGAAGAAGCTGTTCTTGAGTTAGCTCGTACGTGACCTCAGACTTTTGTACCTTTTTCCCAAAGGAAGAAGGTGAAAGAGAGAATGTCCGGGGTGCGTGGGGTCCTTAATTATGCTGGCTACTTTGCCGAGGCAGCAGGAAGTGTAGACAGAGTCAGTGGATGGGAGGCTGGTTTGCGTGATGGATTGGGCTACATTCACAACCTTTTGTAGTTTCTTCCGGTGTTGGGTAGAGGCAGGAGCCATACCAAGCTGTGAGTCAACCAGAAAGAATGCTTTCTATGGTGCATCTGTAAAAGTTGGTGAGAGTCATAGCTGACATGCCAAATTTCCTCAGTCTTCCGAGAAAATAGAGGCATCGGTGGACTTTCTTAACTATAGTGTCAGCGTGGGGGGGGGAGCAGTTCAGGTTGTTGGTGATCTGGACACCTAAAAACTTAAGTGGGTGAGGCAACATTCTTGATGTGGAAATTTGCTGGATGAAGTGTGTCAGAAGTAGGACTATAAAACATTGAGCCAAATCTGAGATCTGCCTTGCCATCTAATAAGATTCATCATTTTGAAGACATCGCTCAAAATCATCCCTCAGATATAAATGTTTAAGCAGTGGTTCACAAACATGCACATCTGCTGACCATTTAGGCGGGGCAAAGTAACTCTCGGGAACGAGTTCTAGCCCGCCTTTTTCCTGTCACCACAAAAGCTCAACAGAATAATTGGGAAGAATGGGATGGCCTCTGATCAGACACCCGATGAGCTGATGTCTGGTCAAAGGTAGAGAGTTCCACATTCAGCTGCTTCCCGCTCCCTGTTTTCAATGCCTCAGAAGTTGAAATCTGATCTTGCAGTTGTTTGCTGTAACAGTAACATAAATCTTGCTTATAAAATGACAGCATTATTGCTTGTGCTTATGATGACTCATACAGCAGACACCGTTCTGCTTGTCTGGCCTTATGCCAGCGATGAGTGTTCTGGCCTGTTCTCTGGTACAGCTACCTATGTGCTGTTGCACGTCAGTGAGTTGCAAGGCATAAAATATATCCTTCTCAATGATATTTTTTATCTTTTACACTTCAGTTGGGAGTATTCCCCAGCATTTGGGAAGCTATTGTGTCCTTTAAGCCAGAATAACGTGAGTTACAGGTAGTATTAAAATAAACTAACTGACTGCAATCCAATTTTCTACATTTAAGGTTTCCTCCGGTGAAAATTTAACCAACGTTTTATACAAATAGAGTCTGCTTCTACACTTTTGCATGTAAGCAGCTGTATTCATCTGAGATCACCCATTAATCACCTCTGCAGTAATTCCAGTGTGGTTGCACAGATTATTGGGGGTAGAGTGGAGGTGGAAGAGGGGGACAGGGTGAATCCTACACAAGGTTTCGGTTGAGCTAACTCTTTTAATAGCATTGCCATGAATGACTAACTTTATTTACACACAAACCATTTTTAATTCATTACAATTTAATTATTACTTTTATCTTCCCAGCATGCAGCGTGACTAATTTTAAATCAGATCACAATAATTAATATTTATCACATTACGATTGTTTATACATTGCAATTACATCCACATAAATCACCTAACTGAGCTTCTGTCCCGCTGCCGGGAGAGAATAATGACACTCTCAGTGACTTTTCATTTCAGGGGTTGTGTGTATTGCCGATGAGGCGCTTTAACCTGAGTGGCTTTTTTTTTCGGCTGTTTCAGAGAACTGTTTATTAAGTGTCAACCACATTGCTGTGTGGGTCACGTGTTGTCACATGCATTAGTGAACTGTTGATCTTTTCATGGTCACTATTACTGTAATTAGCTTTACAATTCCAGATTTATTAACTGAAATTAAATTTCACCAGCTACCGCGATGGGATTTGAACCCACGTTGCCAGAGCATTAGCCGGCGCTGCTGGATTACTAGTTCACGTTAGTACTATACGCACATTGGTGCTACCGTCCGCCATGCAGAGCAGCTGTGAATGCAATAACAGTCATCAGACTTAAAGACGTTAAACCTCTGGAAATGTTCATTATTTGAATGAAGACATCCCAGGAGCAGGATCCCTTTTTTTCTGTTTTCATGATCTTAGCACTGTTTTGAAATGCTGAATTGAAACCCTGGCTTGTCACATGACCAGATTATAAGCACTTGAAGGGGTAAAGTTGAGCACACTGTAGTTAACATTTTTGTTACAAACTGTGCCAGAAAATATTATCAGATTGTAAATCAGTGTCAGCTGCAGCCAAGTGTACCAAGCAGGAAGCTGTTCAGGGAGAGAGAGGGTAAGGGTCTAGTGCTTTGTAGCACTAAACCCAATCCACCTCCCTGTTGTGACAAGTGAAACTTTGCATTGAACTTTTCCTTATTTTGTAACTGAAAAATTTCCCTTGGGTTGCACACATTAAATCGGAGAATGTGCTGATTCCTCTCAACTCCTTCCTGTTGGTCATCTGAAATCATTTCTTTGGCTGGTCTTCCATCTGTTAGAACCAAATCTTCAAGAACTAATGTGCTTTTAAAATTTAAAAGGACATTATATTATTTGGATGCCTTTGAACTAAATGCTGACCCCCATTGTTCCCACTTCCCCAAATCTGTATGTCTCCTGCTCACTCCTCCACTCACCCCATTTAAAGGAGCAGATAGGAACCCTCTATCTTTGGGCACCTTCACCCCACCTGTTTACACCATCCATCTTGCTGACTTCCATCTCTGTTTGCCTCACTATCACAATCCTGTGTATACTCCCACATTTTGCAGCATTTGAGTTCAATGTGCGGAAGCACGAGGTCATCCACTGCAAACATAAGGTCACGAAAGCTCGAACACATAGTCAAAGCTGCAATATTGAAGGAATGCTGCAGAAATACATAAAGGGCAAAAGAGTAACAAGGGAGAGAGTAGGGCCTCTTAAGGATCAACAAGGTCATCTATGTGCAGGTCCACAAGAGATGAGTGAGATCCTAAATGAATATTTCTCATCAGTATTTACTGTTGAGAAAAGCATGGATGTTAGAGAACTTGGGGAAATAAATAGTGATGTCCTGAAGAGTGTACATATTACAGAGAAGGAGGTGCTGGAAGTCTTAAAGTGCATTAGGCAGTTAAATCCCAGGACCTGATGAAGTATATCCCAGGACATTGTGGGAGCCTAGGGAGGAAATCGCAGGTCCCCTAGCCGAGATATTTCAATCATCGA
Organism: Carcharhinus amblyrhynchos; assembly: GCF_965287045.1. NCBI lineage: Eukaryota > Metazoa > Chordata > Chondrichthyes > Carcharhiniformes > Carcharhinidae > Carcharhinus > Carcharhinus amblyrhynchos. The sequence continues at coordinate 120,074,495 of NC_137325.1, forward strand.
TAGTCACGGGTGAAGTGCCTGAAGATTGAGAGTGGCAAATGTTATGCCTTTGTTTTAAAAGGGCAGCAGGGAAAAGCCTGGGAACTTACAGTCTAGTGAACCTCATATCTGTGGTGGGTAAATTGTTGGAAGGTATTTACAGGACCTGCAGGCATTTAGAGATGCAAGGACTGATTAGGGACAGTCGGCATGGCTTTGTGAGTGGCTCAGGGATCAGTGCTGGGCCCACTGTTATTTGTCATTTAGAGTAATGATTTGCATGAGAATATAGGGGGCATGGTTAGTAAGTTTGCAGATGACACCAAGATTGGTGGCAGAGTGGACAGTGAAGAAAGTTATCTCCAACTGTAACTGGATCTTGATCAATTGGGCCAGTGGGCTGATGAATGGCTGATGGAGTTTAATTTAGACAAATGCGAGGTGATGCATTTTTTACTCAGTTAATGGTAGGGTGTTGGGGAGAGTTACACAGCAAAGAGATCCAGGGGTACAGGTTCATAGCTCCATGAAAGTGGAGTCACAGGTGCACAGAGTGGTGAAGAAGGCATTCGGCATGCTTGGTTTCATCGGTCAGAACACTGAATACAGGAGTTGGGTTGTCTTGTTGAAACATAGAAACGTAGAAAAACTACAGCACAAATAAGCCTTTTGGCCCACAAGTTGTGTCGAACATGTCCCTACCTACTCAGCTTACCTATAACCCTCAATCTTATTAAGTCCCACGTACTTATCCAAAAGTCTCTGAAAAGACCCTATCGAATCTGCCTCCACCACCACTGCTGGCAGCCAATTCCACGCATCCACCACCCTCTGAGTGAAAAACTTATCCCTGACATCTCCTCTGTACCTACTCCCCAGCACCCTAAACCTGTGTCCTCGTGTGGCAACCATTTCAGCTCTGGGAAAAAGCCTCTGAGAATCCACTCGATCAATACCTCTCATCACCTTATACACCTCTATCAGGTCCCCTCTCATCCTTCATCTCTCCAAGGAGAAAAGACCGAGTTCTCACAGCCTATCCTCATAAGGCATGCTACCCAATCCAGGCAACATCCTTGTAAATCTCCTCTGCACCCTTTCAATGGCTTCCACATCATTTCTGTAATGAGGCAACCAGAACTGAGCACAGTACTCCAAGTGGGGTCTGACCAGGGTCTTTTACAGCTGCAGCATTATCTCCCGACTCTTAAACTCAATTCCTCGATTATGGAGGCCAGTACACCATATGCCTTCTTAACCACATCCTCTACCTGCGAAGCTGCTTTAAGCATCCTATGAACCCAGACCCCAAGACCCCTCTGATCTTCCACACTGCCAAGAGTCTTACCCTTAACATTATATTCTATCACCCTGTTTGACCTGCCAAAATGAATCACCACACACTTATCTGGATTGAAGTCCATCTGCCACTTCTCCGCCCAGTCTTGCATTCTTTCAATGTCTCGTTGCAACTTCTGATATCCCTCCACACTATCCACAACACCACCAACCTTCGTGTCATCAGCAAACTTACCACCCCATCCCTCCACTTCCTCATTCAGGTCATTTATGAAAATGACAAACAGCAAGGGTCCCAGAACAGATCCCCAGGGCACTCTACAGGTGACTGACCTCCATGTAGAAAAAGACCCATCCACAACAACTCTTTGCCTTCTGTGGGCAAGCTAATTCTGAATCCACAAAGCAATATCCCCTTGGATCCCATGCCCCCTCACTTTCTCAATAAGCCTTGCATGGGGCACCTTATCAAACGCCTTGCTGAAGTCCATTTAAACGACACCAACTGCTTTTCCTTCGTCAATGTGTTTAGGCACATTCTCAAAGGCTTGTAAGGCATGATCTGCCTTTGACAAAGCTGTGTTGACTATTCTTGATCATACTATACCTCTCCAAAAGTTCATAAATCCTGCCTCTTCTCCATCAACTTACCAACCATTGAGGTTAGACTCACTGGTCTATATCTTCCTGGGCTATCTCTTCTCCCTTTCGTGAATAAAGGAACCACATCCACAATCCTCTGGAATCTCTCCCGTCTCCAATGATGATGCAAAGATTATCACCAGAGGCTCAGCAATCTATTCCCTTGCCTGCCACAGTACATTCCATCCGGTCCCGGTGACTTATCTAACTTAATGCTTTTCAAAAACTCCAACACATCCTCTTTCTTAACGTCTACATGCTCAAGCTTTTCAGACTGCCGCAAGTCTGCATGACAACCACCAAGATCCTTTGCCACTGTGAATACTGAAGTATTCATTGAGTACCTCTGCTATTTCTACTGGTTCTATGCAAACTTTCCCACCGTCACACTTGGTAAGTCCTATTCCTTCATGTCTTATCCTCTTACTCTTCACATACTTGTAGAATGCCTTAGGGTTTTCCTTAATCTTGCCTGCCAAGGCCTTCTCATGACCCCTTCTGGCTCTAATTTCCTTAATTCCTTCCTACTCGCCTTAGACTCTTCTAGATCTCTGACATTACCTAGCTTCCTGAATCTTTTGTAAGCTTTTCTTTTCTTCTTGACTAAATTCATTGCAGCTTTCGTGCACCATGGTTTCTTTAGCCTACCATAACTTCCCTGTCTCATTGGAACGTTGCTGGGCAGAACTCCAGGAAAATATTCTTTGAAAATTTGCCACATTTCTTCTGTACGTTTCCCTGAGAAAACCTCTTTCCAATTTGTGCCTCTAATTTCCTGCCCAATAGCCTCATAATTCCCCTCACTCCAAATAAACACTTTCCTAGCTTGTCTGATCCTATCTTTCTCCAATGCTAATGTAAAGGAGATAGAGTTATGATCACCATCTCCAAAATGCTTTCCCACAGAGATCTGATACCTGTCCAGGTTCATTTCCCAATACCAAATCAAGTACAGCCTCTCCTCTTGTAGGCTTATCCACATACCACGTCAAGAAACCCTCCTGAATACACCTAACAAACTCCTCCCCATCTAAACTTCTTACCCTAGGGAGATTCCAATCGATATTTGGGAAATTAAAATCTCCCACCGCGACAACTCTGTTATTATTACATCTTTCCAGGATTTGTTTCCCTATCTGCTCCTCAACTTCCATGTTACTATTGGATGGCCTATAGAAAACACCCAATAAAGTTAATGACCCCTTCCTGTTCCGAACCTCCACCACAGAAACTCCGTAGACAATCTGTGTATGGTGTCCATCTTTTCTACAGCCATGACACTATCTCTGATCAACAGTGCCACTCCCCACTTCTTTTGCCTCCCTCCCTGTCCCTTCTGAAACATTTGAAACCAGGCATTTGAAGTATCCAGTCCTGTCCTTGAGTCATCCAAGTCTCTGTAGTGGCCACCACGTCACATTTCCAAGTAGTGATCCATGGTCCAATCTCATCCACTTTGTTCGCAACATTCCTTGCATTAAAATAGACATGTCTCAAACCTTTGATCTGAACACTCCCCTTGTCCATCACCTGCCTATCTTCCCTGTCATACCGTCGACAAACTCTCTCTATTTGTGAGCTAACCTCCTCTCTCCCAGTCACTTAATTTTGATTCCCACCCCCCCCAACCATTCTAGTTTAAACTCTCTCCAGTAGCCTTAGCAAACCTCCCCGTTGGGCAGAGTGGTGAAGAAGGCATTCGGCATGCTTGGTTTCACTGGTCAGAACATTGAACTGGAATTGGGATGTCTTGTTGAACTTGTACAAGACATTGGTAAGGCCACACTTGGAATACTGTGTGCAATTCTGGTCACCCTATTATAGAAAGGATATCATTAAACTAGAAAGAATGCAGAAAAGATTTACTAGGATGCTACCGGGACTTGACGGATTCAGTTATAAGGAGAGGCTGGATAGGCTGGAACTTTTTTCTCTGGAGCGTAGGAGGCTGAGGGGTGATCTTATAGAGGTCTATAAAATAATGAGGGCCATAGACAAGCTAGATAGTCAATATCTTTTCCCAAAGGTAGGGGAGTTTAAAACTAGAGGGCATAGGTTTAAGGTAAGACAGGAGGGAGCAAAAGTATCCAGAGGGGCAATTTTTTCATGCAGAGGGTGTTGGCTGGAACAAGCTGCCAGAGGTAGTAGTAGAGATGGGTACAATTTTATCTTTTAAAAAGCATTTATATAGTTACATGGGTACAATGGGTATAGAGGGATATGAGCCAAATGCGGGCAATTGGGATTAGCTTAGGGGTTTCAAAAAAAAACATGGCATTGACAAGTTGGGCTGAAGGGCTTGTTTCTGGCCTTGGAGGGAGTGCAGAGGAGGTTTACTAGGCTGATACCGGAGTTGAGGGGGTTGAGCTATGAGGAGAGGCTGAATAAACTAGGCTTGTACTCGTTAGAGTTTAGAAGAATGAGGGGAGATCTCATTGAGATGTATAAGATGATGAATGGGATGGATAGGATAGAGGTGGAAAGACTCTTCCCGCTCAAAAAAGACAGTAGGACTAGGGGGCACAGCCTCAAGATAAAGGGGGGGCAGTTCAGAACGGAGTTGAGGAGGAACTTCTTCACTCAAAGGGTGGTGAATCTCTGGAATTCTCTGCCCGTTGAAGTGGTGGAGGCTGCCTCGCTAAATATTTTTAAGAAGCGGGTTGATGGGTTTTTGATAAGAGAGGGGATTAAGGGTTATGGGGAGAGGGCGGGAAAGTGGAACTGAGCCACGACAGATCAGCCATGATCTTATTGAATGGCGGGGCAGGCTCGAAGGGCCAGATGGCCTACTCCTGCTCCTATTTCTTATGTTCTTATGTAAACCACTATGACTCTAAATCCTTCTGATTGGATTTTAAACCAAAATCCAAAGCCTTTTAAGCTAAACATAAAATATTCCCAGGCAGTATTCAAAGACAAGCAGGGAGTTTCACCCAGAGTCCTGGCTAATGCCTATCTTTTGTTCAAACAGTCAAACATTGATTAGCTGGTCATTTACCACATTGCCTCATACAGGATTCTGGTGTACACAAATCAGCTGCCATCTTTGCCTACATAGATCAGTGACGACACTTCAAATGAAGCTGTGCTCCTCTATCATTGAGAATGGGAATATTTATGGTGCCTCCTCCTCCTGTGAGTTGTTTAATTGTTCACCATCATTTATGACTGGATGTGGCGCAACTGCAGACTTAGATCTATCTGTTGATTGTGGAATTGCTCAACTCTTATCTGTTGCTTGCTGCTCTTTGTTGTAACTTCACCAGATTGATACCTCATTTTTAGGTAAGCCTACGTTCTAGGATTTAAAAAGGTGTAGTGATAATAGTGCATCGGTTTTGATCTTCCAGAATTGTCTAGATTCTAGAGCAGTCTTAACGGATGGAAAAGTAGCAAATATAAATCCTCCTGTTTAAAGCAGGAGGGAGAGAAAACAGGAAATGGCAGGTGTAATAAGTGGAATGCTGAAATGATCAGTGCTTGAACAGCTATTTATGACCCATCTCAATGTCTTAGTGAAGGGGACACAAATAACAAAGGGCTACTAGAAGGTTAAGTGATTGGGCAAGAGACTAGCAGCTACAGTGGCGATACATGAAATTAGCCAGTTTGGTAGAAAGAATGAAAAATCATCTTTCATAAAAAAGATGCCAGACTGTAAATGCTGGTACGCAAATGGATTTGGTGGTCCTTATATACCAATCTCAAAAGTGAAAGTGCAGGTATACCAAACAATTAAGACAGCAAATGGGATGGTTGAATAGAAAAGCAAAATGCTGTTATATTGGGCTATAGATACAGTCTGGCTACAGCCCAATATAACAGCATTTTGCTTTTCTATTCAACCATCCCATTTGCTGTCTTAATTGTTTGGTATACCTGCACGTTATTATTCTTTAAAAAGCCAAGAATAGGTTTGCTTTACAGAGTGTGAAAAGGTTCACTAGATTGATTCCTGGAATGAGAGGGCTGTCCTGAGGGCAGATTGAGTGGAATGAGGATATTCTCCAGAGATTAAAAGAATGAATGGTAATCCCACTGAAATATAAATACTTAGCAGGCTCGATAAGGTAGATGGTGAGAGGCTATTTCCCCTGAGTGGAGAGCCTAGAACGTGGAGGCACAGTCTCAGAAAAAGGGGTCAATTTAGGATTGAGATGAGGGGAAATTTCTTCACTTTGAGGGTGTGAATTTTTGGAATTCTCAAACCCACCTGGTTGTGAATGCTCTGATAATGAATATATGAGTTGGGGTTGGAAAATGACATGGAAACATTCAGCTTTTATCTTATTGAAATGTAGAGCAAACTTGATGGACTGTATGACCTGCTCCTGTGCCTATTTCACATGTAAGACAGTTGCTAACAATATATGTCTTTGAATCCGTGTGTTTGTGGACAGATCTAACCCGGGTGGGAAACTGCAATCCTCAATTGGTGTGTTTAGTACACAATACATGATCTTTACTCAAGCAACCAATTTATTTTGCTAAATTTACACAGACTTTACCTTGCATGACAAAATAACCTTCCATCAAACTAGACCAGAATGTTTCATGCCTAAACTATCTAGGTGGTCTTTTAGAACCAAATAATCTATTGAATTCCTCAAATCAGGTTTCCACTTGTCCCACATGTAATAACTGACATCCTATGCTCAAGGTAAATTGCAACTCCTGGCTCTTTACCTGTTTATGGCCACTGACAAGGTTGACCACACTATATTCCCTCTTCCAACACTTCTCCTTGAACGTCCAACTTGGCAAGTCTGTACTCGGTTAGCTAGCTATCCAGTTGTCACCAGACAATCATTTGCAGTGGCTTCACACTTCAACTACACTTGTGTGATCTCCAAGGATTTATTCTTGCATCCTGTCCCCCTCCCCTCCAAATGTTCATCCACCGGCTACTGTTTGGTGGCAACATTATAGAAAACAGTGCCTGTTTCCATAACTATGCAAATGACTCAGCTCCACATCACCACCATCTGTCTTGAAATGTCTTGCTATCTTTAAACTGTCAGACCATCTAAGATCGGTATTTTAAACATAAGCGAGGGCATAAAAGTTGAACTAGCTGAAGTAAATTGGGATACGAGGCTAGAGGATAGATCCATAGCGAAGCAGTGAGGAATTTCATAATATTCAGAATAAGTAACTTGAATGATGAAGTTCTAAGGGAGGACCCACCATCCGTGATTAACTAAGATGAGAGGTCACATGACACCAGGTTATAATCCAACAGATTTACTTGAAATCAGTCTTTGAGTGCTGCTCCTTTTGTCAAGTGAAGTGTGACCTTCACCTGAAGGTGCAGTGCTCCAAAAGCTTGTGATTTTAAATAAACCTGTTGGATTATAACCTGGTGTCATGTGACTCTCATCTTGTCCACCCAGTCCAACACCAGCATCTCCACATTGTGATTAACTAAAGTAAAGGAAAGCATCAAATGTAAGGAAAAGGCATATCACTGCGTAAAGATGAGTGGCAGGACAGATGATTGGTCAGAATATAAAGAATGGCAGAGAATGACTAAAAGATTAATCAAGCCATAGAAGTTAGAACATGAGGAAAGTGGCTAGAAATCCCAAAACAGATAGTTTCTACGTTATTTAAAAAGAAAAAGAGCAAGTGTTATCATTCGAGTAACCACGAGGAGTTACAAGGAAATGGCAGATGAAATTACCAAATATTTTTGACTTTTTCACCATGAGAGGATACAAAAACATTCCAGTAATAGCTGTAAATCAAAAGAGGGTAGGGAGAGAGCAACTTGTTGAAATTGACTCTGGAAATCCCTCCTTAAGCATCCCTGCCTCATTTTCCACCACTCATTAGAAATTACCTCTGACTGAGATTTTGGTCATCTCACCTAATAATACCTGCTTGGTGTGAAATTGTGTTCAATACATGCATATGAAATACCTTTGCACATTTTACTACTTTGCTGTTGCTTTTCAGACATTGAGATACTTAACCAACTTACAAAATTCAATACTGCAGTTCTAAATACTGATAAAAAATTGAAAATACTTGAAACACAGCTGGTGAGCTCCTCACTTTCATTTAATGTTTGTTTAGGACAATTAATGACTAAAGCAGTTTGTTTATAGTTAATATACATAGTATGGCCAGAATTTTTGTCATGGTGGGGGGCTCACTTCCCACCATTCAGCATTAGTGGGGTACATATCTCCACACTTGGAAGTACTGCCTTAGAGAGCTACAGACCAATTTGATTGATCAGCAACAGTGTTGTGACTGAAGAAAAGCTGCACCAGGAAGCCAAGACAAAGTACAGGAAGTGAAAGAAAAATAAATGTCAAGGGTCCCAGGACAGGGAGGGTAGGGAAGGCCAGGGAGTCAGAGGGGGATGCTTGGAGTCCCAGAGGAGGTCAGCAGGCCTCAAGAATGTGGAGGGGCAGGGGCAGTCAGAAGGCAGCTTCTGACGGAGGCACTCCTCAGACCCCCAAATCTGTCAAAAATGTTTTACTAATTAAAATTGGGTTTTAGACAAAGATTGCAATCCAAAAATGGGGTGGCATGGTGACACAGTGGTTAGTGTCTCACAGCACCAGGGAACTGGGTTTGATTCCCGGCTTCAGTCACTGTCTGCTTCGGTCACTATCTGTGTGGAGTTTGCAGTGTGTCTGTGTGGGTTTCCTTCCACAGTCCAAAGATGTGCAGGTTAGGCGAATTGGATATGCCAAATTCTCACTGTGTACCCGAACAAGCACCAGAGTGTGGCAACGAGGGGATTTTCACAGTAACTTCATTGCAGTGTGTATGTAAGCCAACTTGTGACAAATAAACTTTAAAATTTTAACTTTAAAGATCATAGATTATAGCTTAAATATAGTGTCATGAAGGAAGAGTCTACACCTCAAAAATAACTTGCTTTCATTATGGTATCAGTTTAACAAACTTTTCAGCCACACAGTAATAATCAGCATTATTTTAGTTTGCAAATAGCTGGGGTAAACTCAGGCTAGAATTTTCATAACTGGACTGAATATTTTCCATATGAACTTTCCACTGGACAAGTTGATGCGAATCTAGGTGAACACAGCACTTGTTTGCATAAAAACACCAAGGTTTGTATTTTATAATAAAGCAGCCATTAGGTGTGTGCTGGACTGAAGTTTTTTAATATAAAAAAATGTTTCTACTCAAACATTCACTGAATTCCCAGACAAAAAGTCATTTATTTAAACACAAATACATTTACAGCATGCAGTCAGTCAAAACTAAATGATGGCTTAACAAAAAACAGAATTTTATGTGCCTTCCGCTGTCCGACTTATTCTGCACCATATTCCACAGGCGGAAACCTTAGTGTCATCTCATGTCAAATTTAGAACTATTACAGTAATTTCCTTAGCACTGTTTAAATTATGCAAATAATTTAGTTGATCACCATGAATAAATACGAGGTTTTTATTCAATTGCGTTTATGCTTTAAAACCATTCATTTCTACAAGATCTGAGGAACAAGCTTACAATAAGCACTTGAAGAGTACACTGCAATGCAATCAGGATAGCAAGGCATTTACTATTCAACAGATGAGAATAAACACCCTGGGTGCAGTCCTGTCCAGATGATTTGCCATGGCAACTTTGATGCATGTCACATATTTGAAATTGTACAAAGAAAATTGCAATACAAGAGATAGGTCCTTAAACCAGTCATGTCACCAGTGTAGTGACTGCACTTTCTGGCCAATATTGAGTGTTAGGCACATATACAACCCAGAAAATCCAACAATATGCAAAATTAGGTTGTTTGTACTACTGTCAAGACAAGAAATGTACAAAAGAAATTACGCTTCATCTTAGATAATAAATCAAGTCTTATGGTCCAAATTTTTTTTGAAACCAGATGGAATAATGCATTGTTTTTTGAAGTAAGGATATTCAAACAAAGCTGTTTACATCAATCCTTGAAAGCCTTTTTTAAAATGAAATCAGATGCCCTGATATACTGACTGGCTTATCAGTATCAAGAGCAACAGATCCAAGACTGATTGACCTTGCAATGAAAAGGCTTTGAATACAATTGACCTTGAAATATGTTCGGCACTATGTTTAACTTGAGTTGCTTTATTGGCGGATTTGTTGGTCAGCCTCTAGTAAGTAAAACATAGAGCTGGAAAATTTGGAGGCTGTCGTGCACAATGCCAAAAAAAAACGTTTAAAATGGTACATCAATGAGTCATTTATTCAGACCACACAAAAACATTTATACTACCTGTGAATTTGGCTATTAAGTTGTAAAGTGCATTTTCTTCTGCACAAGAATGAATTCACTTATTCACACATCCAATAGTCCTTTTTTTGCCAATGCCTTGTCACAAGGCTTGATTCACTAAGTTTAGGGTAAATGGAACAGAACAATCTTCTGCCTATATTCACATGTATTAACACCCCACTGGTAATCTTTAATGAATCAACAAGCAGAGACCTGCATTTCTGTAATTATAAATTACACATTGAGACATTTTAGGAAAGAACCACTTCAGGATATGCCTCAACAATGTTTATATCAGGACTAGATTTAGACCACTGGGTCCTTTGAGACACTGCATTGAAGTTTAGTGCATCACATACTGCTTTCTCATTTTTTCCTCTCCGTAATAAATCTTACCCAGTTATCAGATCATATGCATCGTTCATTTTGTTCATCACATTTTCCCTGATGTTAATAACCAGCCTTGTGTTGTAAAATGTTTTCTAGATAAGTGCCAGAATAGAATCAGTTCTATCTCACGTGGATAAGATAATTTTTAAAGACAAGGTAGATTTAAAAAAAAAAATCAGTATTTTGCTTTTCTAGAAAAACCCAATGATAAAATAGTAATTTACAAATTTGCACTGACTTTCTATTTGTGCCTATTTTTAATCAGCCATTTTGCATTTTATTGGTTATCACTAAACAGTGTGATTAACAACAGATATTAACATATATTTAAACACACCAGAGAGAAGGGCATAATGTTCAAGCAATGGCCAGTTGTTAATGATTTTTATCAATGACAACTTTAAAAAATTAAGTGTTTGCATTTCATCCGAAATCCATTATAAAACCAGTACAAGTACAATGTCTTAACTCAAATACTTTTAAATAATGCTGTCTTGCTATATAAAGAACACAAAGGTGAAATACTGATCCTCAAATTTATCACAAAAAGCAATGACAAAAATCTGGACAGAATATGCTGTTGTGTGCTCCATCTCAAAATATAACGCCTTTTAATTTTCCCTCATACATTTATGGTCAGCCAATGTGTTTCAGTGTTCTCCCATAACCTTAGTCGGACAATGCCACAATATATTCATGTTTAACAGTTTCATTGAACATTCCTGTATTTCACTGTTAGCAGCTTTTTATTCAGTACTACCCTAACAGTCTGCTCTAATCCCATACTGTCATTAATGTACCTTCAGTATTCAAATTGTACTACTCCTCTTCATCTCAAACCAAAAAAAATCAGTTTCAAGAAAAACTTCAAGTACTATCTTAATTTACACAAGGGTGATAGCTGCGTTCCTCCAAATCATTTTTCACTGTAAAACAAGCTTATTAAATCTACTTGGCGACATTGTTTCACAAGTCCTAAAACAATGAAATGTACACAAATTAGGCTTCAACGCTTCTGCTAAAGTTTTCCTGCAACAACGTACATTCAACTTGGCACAGTGCAGACTAAATTTAAGACATGAATGACAATGTACTGTGCAATGGAGCTACACGTTAAATTAGATGTAGTTATTTGCAAGACGCCTACATTGCACTCGTTTTGCAAGATCAGTAAGGAGATTCTGCCAAGGGTGGAGCTGTACAGGCCAATTTTTTTTATTTTTCAAAAATAATCCTGTGAAAAGTCTTAGTTGGAGAGTTCACACTGCTTTGGAATGATGGGTTGTTTGGATGATGTCTGCGTCTCTTTGATTATGTTGTTGCTTTAGCAGCTGTGTAGAAAAAAGAAACCAACATTTAAAAAACTAATAAATCCACACTGTAGCTTGTAGAAAGTCACTTCAATGATACAAATGCCTGAACATTATTATAAAACAAAGAGCATTTTAAAACAGAAAGCTGGCACAAATTTCCCCCTTAATGAAGCTGCAGGAGAGACAAGAGAAAAGGTAAAAAGGGTGATTGAAAATTGAGGAACCATAACTGGGAATCTTGATTGTAGACAGAGTTAAATTCAGCATTCATATTTTAGTATTTAAAATCAGGTGGTACGTCTTTCACGAGAGAAGTAAGGAAGTGTTGAACTTCCTACCATAATCAGTAGACGCTGGTTCAACATCTTGAAACTGGGGGGATAGATAAGTAGATTGGAGTTCTGCTCCTTCATCAGCTGAATGACATGGTGACTCCATTCACCTGACGAAGGAGCAGCGCTCTGAAAGCTCGTGGCACCAAATAAACCATTTGGACTTTAACCTGGTGTAGTGAGACTTCTTACTAGGGTATAAAGGGTTATGGCGCCAAGGAAGATAGGCACAGCAAAGGACATGGATCAGCCACGATCCCACTGAATGGCAGAACAGGCCCAAGAAGCTGAGTGGCCTAATCCTGCTCCTAGCATTTGCTGAGCAAAGCAAGCAATGAAATCAATTTACTTTTCCCCTTCAGATGTTGACCATCATGGATTGAAATGTATAGCAAAACTGTAATGTGTTCAATCAGCCTTTAAGTTTTCATATTAAAATTCTGAGTTTTTATTGCAATTCAAATATTATTAAACTTCAAAAAATACTGATAGATTCAATAAACTGTTAAAAGTAAACTTCTCTATACACAGGGAAATTAAACTTTTTGCCCATTACATTGTGACAAATGTATGAGTCACATTCAGAAGACATATTTTCACCAGAAAAACACAATACCATCAGATTACCAAAATCTTGGCTACCACTTAATAGTCTTGGAAATTCTGCAATAACCTAAGATTACTAATCTTAATTTAAGTGCTTTCCACATAGGAGTGAAGTATGTCCACTGTAGAAGAAAAACAGTTTTTCAGTGTACTATTAATAGGATATCAGTGAAAGCAAAATAGTGCAGTAAAACTGCAGCCTGACTGGCAGTTTTAGATGGTACTGGATGTGAGGAGTCAATCTCAACTGCTCCAAATTCATATTACTAAAATAACAAAAACTTAAAAGTTAAATTTTTGAAAACGTATGGTGTTGAATAGATTCCGCTCATTTTCAATTTTAAGAAAATACCAATTATCTTGTGTTTCTAACAGAAATATAACAAGCTAGTTGGAGGCTTTTCAGGTGGGTAATTGTATTTTGTTTTCTGTTTAGAAAGCAGTATAAATGGGCAGAATACTGGTGTTGTTTCTTTGCAACTTGAAGTTGTGTGTGGCACTAAGACAACAATGTAAAATCAGTGTGCGCTGGACCTGTGCACACAGCAGGAAAAATCTTAACTACTGATCTCTGTGTACAAATCAATAAAGTCCCATCTTATAAAGAACTTGGGAGGGGTCAGTACAAATGGGGTGGATAAAAAATCCCAAATTATTTAATATGCGATTTCATTGCACTACTAAAAGTCACAGGCAAATTCTAAAGGATTGTAATTTAAATTATTTCAAATACACAGAAGTTCAATAGGGATCCATAGGATTAGGAAAGATTTGGGGGGAGGGAGTTAACTATCACTACAAGTGTGAAAATAGAGATTATGTATTCACCTATTGTCATTTACATCTCTCAGGTGACCTGCATGATCCAAGAATACCCAGGAGAGAGAGAGAGAGAGAAAGTGCAACAGTAAAGTTAATGAAATGTTTAAAAGTTATGTTATTAAACAGGAGAATGCGAAAGGAAGAGGAAAACTTGAAGCCAACTCTTCTTGAAAATGCACTGTTGCTGGAACAATATTTCAAAAAAATTTGTGCCTTCCACTGATGTAGTGGAGTAAACTCAACTATAACTGCCTGTGCAGCAAGGGCAACAAATTAAATATGTGACAAGGCAAATGACAAAAACAAGATGGTTTAGTCAAAACTGCATGTGGAAATTTTCAAAATATTTGCATTTACATTTATAGATAATGGCCCACATGTTGTGATCAGTGGCAAAGTGAAAGTGGTCACTTGTGACCTTTTTATAGAATGCCTACAGGACAGGAGGCTGCCAACTGGCCCATCAAGTCTGCACTGTCCTACTCAGGCCCTATCCCCATAATTCCACTTATTTATTCTGCTAATCTTTCTAATGCTAAGGGGCAATTTAGCATGGCCAATCAACCTAACCTGTACATTTTTGGAGCGTGGGAGGAAACTGGAGCACCCGGAGGAAATCCACGCCAACACAGGGAGAACGTGCAAACTCCACACAGACAGTAACCCGAGGCTGGAATTGAACCCGGGTCCCTGACACAGAGGCAGCAGTGCTGACCACTCGGTCACTCTCTTAAGAAAGCTGTCTACAAAGATCTACTTATCTTCAAGGCATGGATTTTTCCCTTCCCAGATATCCAGGGATCTCCAATTCTCCAGGGATGTTACCAAACAGTATAAACAACCAATCACACTGAAGTACTCACAGCAAACCAGGAAGTAAAATGCACCTTAAAATGGTATTAAAAAACGAAGGCGAAATAGAGGGAAATAAGTGATTGGACCATGCAAATTGGATTAAGGTAGAAATTGGAATATCAAAAAAATTAAACCTGTGTTTCTACCACAATGGGGAAATTTGACATTATTAAATAAAAAAAGTTTATGATCAGAGTGGTTCTTATAAACTTTGTATGCCATTAAATACTATTCAATAAGGCACAACTTGAACATTTCAGGACAGCAACTTACACATTTGTTTTTCTGCAAAGGACTCAAGAGGTTGCTGTCAATTTAAGAGGAGAAATGTCAGTGAACACGGACTGTTTCACTGTCACTGCAAAATCAAGATCGCTATCTCAAATGGCATTCATCCGTTTTTCACAGCAACCAATTAATCCACAACTTTTGCATAGATAACTAAGCAAAGGTGGTTTGAGAACAATTACAGGTGTTCAAGAACACAGCAAAATATGCAAGACCATATGCACTTAAATACAGATTCTGAATATAATTCTGAACATACCCAATAACCTGTGGAAAATACATTCAAAACATTCCCTTAACCTCTAGCTTACACATTGAATAACAAGTTTGACGTTATTTTTATATTTAGCAGATGACCTACCTTTAACAGATGAAGGCAAGAAGCCAATATCTCCAATTTCAGCATTATTAGCCATCCCTCCACTGACACTACAAAGCAAAGAAAAACATCTTATTTAATACAATTCCAGACTTCCAAACAAACTTGATTTTTTATTTTTTTGGAGACCAAGTGTCTATTAGAAATTTTTGTTTAGCTGACCCACAACGATTTGCAATCTGAAATAGATTCCTATCTGCAGCTAAAAAGCACACAATTCTAATCAGAGTACAGAATTTTCAGACACATTACTTCACATCCAGGACCAGGTTCCACATCACTGTTCACTGCGGCTACTGGTACCCACTACACTACACCACTTCCTCTTCGATGACCATAAATGCTCTTCCTGAAGCTACCACATCCCTCCACAATATGGTTATCATCTCATAATAAAAATGTCAATCCTCTGAAAACAGTTACTGGAACTGCAATCTTGATACTTAATATATTTTGTTCCTTGAACATTTTTAATAAGGGTTTGTAATGAAATTTAAACGGTAAGCATCCTCCCTTGAATATTATACCACTGGAAACATATTTTGGGCAAACATAAAAGGAGAAATATTGCACTTGAAATTGCTAGTTAGAACTGTTGTCACACTATTCATCCAAAATAGTTGTGGTCTATACACAGAAGATCCAAAATTTGATGTCAAACTTCAAATCAAGAAACCAGTTGAAGTGTGGTGCTAAATAATTTGTGTGGTAGATATATCAGGGATGGGCAACAATTGCTGGCTTTGCCCACAATGTCCACACCCTGTGAAGAATATAAAGAAAAAAAATCACTGCAATTCAGGGCAGCTTCAATCTCAACTTCAAATGATTTCATGAAATAAATGTCACAGCCAGGCCACTAGATGCTGACAGCAGGTTTCACACCTCTTCCCTTTTCAGTGAATCACTCCAGTGAACAGTTCATAGACTAAACTATTGCAGCTTCACAGTGCAGGGTTAATGATGGGGTCAGATACTATGAAACATTTTAAAATAACTACCGGCTCACAATCTAAAGTACAATCAGCTAGTATCAATGGAAGGAGTTACTTCACAAAAATTCTGCTGCACAGAATCATAGAAACTTACACCATAGAAAGTCCTTTGTACCTATGCTGGGTTGTTGAAAAAAAATCAGTCAATATTTTTGTCCATAACTCTAATTCACTCTCTTCAAATGCCCCTCCAACTCTCAAAATTTATGTGAATTTGCTTCCAGCATCTTTTCAGATCTAAGAATTCTGGGGTGGAAAAGTAAAAAAACTACCTCCATATTCTCCCACATTAGATAAGAACATAAGAACATAAAAAATAGGAGCAGGAGTAGGCCATCTGGCCCTTCGAGCCTGCCCCGCCATTCAATAAGATCATGGCTGATCTGTCGTGGCTCAGTTCCACTTTCCGGCCCTCTCCCCATAACCCTTAATCCCCTCTCTTATCAAAAACCCATCAACCCGCTTCTTGAAAATATTTAGCGAGGCAGCATCCACCACTTCAACGGGTAGAGAATTCCAGAGATTCACCACCCTTTGAGTGAAGAAGTTCCTCCTCAACTCCGTTCTAAAACGCCCCCCCTTTATCTTGAGGCTGTGCCCCCTAGTCCTACTGTCTTTTTTGAGCAGGAAGAGTCTCTCCACCTCTATCCTATCCATCCCATTCATCATCTTATACGTCTCAATGAGATCTCCCCTCATTCTTCTAAACTCCAACGAGTACAAGCCTAGTTCATTCAGCCTCTCCTCATAGCTCAACCCCCTCAACTCCGGTATCAGCCTAGTAAACCTCCTCTGCACTCCCTCCAAGGCCAAAATATCTTTGCGCAGGTGCGGCGCCCAAAACTGCACACAGTACTCCAGCTGCGGCCTCACCAATGCCCTGTACAGCTGCAGCAAGACCTCCCTACTTTTATATTCAATCCCCTTCACTATGAAGGCCAGCATCCCATTCGCCTTCCTGACCACCTGCTGCACCTGCAAGCTGGGTTTTTGCGACTCATGCACAAGGACCCCGAGGTCCCTCTGCACCGTCGCCTGCTGCAGTTTTTCGCCACGTAAGTAATAGTCCTTCCTACCATTCTTCCTTCCAAAGTGGACCACCTCACACTTGCCAACATTAAATTCCATTTGCCATTTCCTGGCCCATTCGCCCAGCCTATCTAGATCCTTCTGCAGACTCTCCACACCCTCCGCACAATTTGCCGTTCCCCCAATCTTGGTGTCATCCGCAAATTTCGACACCCTACACTCGGTTCCCTCCTCCAGATCATCTATATAAATGGTAAAAAGCTGAGGCCCCAGCACCGACCCCTGGGGCACTCCACTAGTCACCATCCGCCAATCCGAATAGCACCCGTTGACCCCCACTCTCTGCCTCCTATTTGACAACCAATCCTCTATCCACGCTAACACCCTACCCCCAACTCCAAGTCCCCTGACCTTCTGCAATAACCTCTTATGAGGTACTTTGTCAAATGCCTTCTGAAAATCCAGAAAGACCACATCCACCGGCTCTCCTCTATCCACCGCCCTAGACACATCCTCATAGAACTCCAGTAAATTTGTCAGACACGACTTCCCTTTAATGAAACCGTGCTGCGTCTGCTCTATCAAGCAATTCCCTTCAAGATGCCTCGCAATTTCCTCCTTAATGACGGATTCTAACATTTTACCTACCACAGACGTTAAACTAACCGGCCTATAATTCCCTGCCTTTTGCCTGGCACCCTTCTTAAACAACGGCGTAACATTAGCCGTTTTCCAATCTTCCGGCACTTCCCCGGAATCCAGCGATGTCTGGAAAATAACCACCAATGCATCCACTATAACCTCCGCCATTTCTTTCAGAGCCCTCGGATGCATTCCATCTGGTCCTGGGGACTTGTCCACAATCAGCCCCTCCTTTGCTAATGATGTGAAATCTGTGACTGTTGATTGCTGACAGACTTAGAGGGAACAGATTTTCTTAGTCCTCCAATGTTCTTGAAATTCAACTCCATCTCTCATGTTTCTGACTATTTAGTCATCCAATTCAGGTTATTCTGCAGTCTGCAACTACCCTCAATCTGGCAAATTTCATATCATCTGCAAACATTACATTGCTGCTTCCTACATCAGTTCAGGGTCATTTATGAAAACAAAGAGTAACACATGTAGAACTGACCCTTGGAAGAACACCAATGCAACTGCTTCCTAGTCCAAAAAACATCAATCCACCATTCCACTAACCTATGCTTTCTATCACTGAGCTAAACCATGTTTGTACCAACACTTTTTCTTCAATTCCATGTGCTTCCATCTTCTTAACAAGCCTTGTGTGTCACTTTTGGACAAAGATTTTGGACAAAGTCCATCTATTACTCTACCTTCATCAACATTTCCTATCACCTCAAAGAATTCAATTGTCAGCCAGACATGATTTACTTCTAACAAATTCCCACTGGCTCTTTTCATTAACCTGTGCATTTGCAACATGAAAGTTTATTTTGTCCTTGATAATAGTTTTCCCACCACTGATGTTAGGCTGATTGACCCATAGTTTTGTATCTTACGCCCCTCTCCTTTCTTAAATGCTGACTAACATTTCAGCCCTCCTGTATCCAACGTGGACTGAAAGTTTGCAAACAAACACCTCTGTTATTTCTAGCATTGCTTCTTTAATCAACCCAGAATGTGGCTGACCCAGACCTGGCAATTTACCAACTTTCCACTTTTAACATAACCTTCGCAGCATCTGCTTCCTTGGGAAGCAGAGCTACCTTAGCTCTGGTACTGTGTAACGAGGCAGGTAGAATTAGGAATCTTCTTGTGAGGGATCCTCTTGGGACGAGTGATCATAGTATGGTTGAATTTCTGATGCAGATGGAGGATGAGAAAGTAGGGTCCCGAACCTGTGTCCTCTGTTTGAACAGAGGGGAGTATGATGAGGGCGGAATTGGCAAATGTAGATTGGGAGCGCAGATTGGTTGGTAGGACGGCTGAGGAACAGTGAGGATTTTTAAGGAGATTTTTTTGGTACTCAGCAGAAATATATTCCAATGGTAAAGAAGGACTGTAGGAAAAGGGATAGCCAGCCGTGGTTATCGAAGGAAATAAAGGAGAGTATTAAATTAAAAGCTGATGCGTTCAGAGCGACTAAAAATAGTGGGGAATTAGAAGATTGGGAAAGAATAAAACAAAACAAAGAATGACTAAAAAAGCGATAAAGAAAGGAAAGATAGAGTATGAAGCTAAACTAGCTCTAAATATAAAAAATGATAGTAAAAGTTTCTACAAATATATAAAGGAGGAGGAGACTGGCTAGAGTGAACGTTGGACCCTTGGAGGACGAGAGGGGGGATTTAGTGGTGGGCAATGAGGAAATGGCTGAGGCTTTAAGTAAGTTTTTTGTGTCGGTCTTCATGGAGGAGGACACAAACAGCTTGCCGAATATTAAAGATAGAAGGATGGTAAGAGAGGAGGTCCTTAATGCGATTCCTGTCACTAGAGAGGTAGTACTTGATAGACTAACAGGACTGTAGGTAGACAAGTCCCTGGGACCAGATGGAATGCATCCCAGGGTTCTGAAAGTGGCAGAGGTGATAGCGGATGCCTTAGCAATTATTTATCAAAATTCGCTGGACTCTGGGGAAGTGCCGGAAGATTGGAAAACGGCGAATGTTATGCCACTGCTTAAAAAAGGTAGCAGACAAAAGGCAGGGAATTATAGGCTGATTAGTTTAACGTCTGTAGGTGGAAAAATGATAGAATACGTCAAAGAAGAAATAGCAAGACATCTAGAAAAGAATGGTTTGATCAAGCAGACGCAGCATGGATTCGTGAAGGGGAAGTCGCGTTTAACAAATTTATTGGATTTCTATGAGGATGTGACTCGTGCTGTAGACAGAGGGGAACCGGTTGAGGTGGTGTTTTTAGATTTCCAGAAGGCATTTGATAAAGTGCCTCACAAAACGTTGCTGCAAAAGGTTAGGGTGCACTGAGTTGGGGGTAAGGTGTTAGCGTGGATTGAGGATTGGTTGTCTAACAGGATGCAGAGATTGGAATCAATGGATGCTATTCTGGTTGGCAGTTGGTGACTAGTGGAATGCTGCAGGGATTGGTGCTGGGGCCTCAACTGTTTACTATTTACATAGACAATCTGGAGGAGGGGGCTGAGTGTAGGGTAACAAAATTTGCTGATGACACAAAGATGAGTGGAAAAGCGAATTGCGTGGAAGGCGTGGAAAGTCTGCACAGAGATCTGGGTAGGCTGAGTGAGTGGGCGAGGACCTGGCAGATGGAGTGTAACGTTAGCAAATGTGAGGTTATCCACTTTGGTAGAAATATTAGTAGGAGGGATTATTATTTAAAAGGCAAAAAGCTGCAGCATGCCACAGTGCAGAGGGACCTGGGGGTCCTTGTGCACGAATTGCAAAAACCCAGTCTGCAGGTGCAGCAGGTCATCAAGAAGGCTAACGGAATGTTGGCCCTTATAGCGAGGGGAATAGAATATAAAAGCAGGGAGGTCTGCTGCAACGGAACAGGGCACTGGTGAGGCTGCAACTGGAGCACTGTGTGCAGTTTTGGTTCCCGCATTTGCGGAAGGATATATTGGCCTTGGAGGGAGTGCCGAGAAGGTTCACCAGGCTGATACCAGAGATGAAGGGGTTAGCCTATGAAGAGAGATTGGATAGATTGGGTCTGTACTCGTTAGAGTTTAGAAGGCTGAGGGGGGGATCTTAGAGACTTACAAAATAATGAAGGGGATAGATAGGGTAGAGGTAGAGAGATTCTTCCTGCTCAGAAAGGATAGCAGAACTAGAGGGCACAGCCTCAAGATTGGGGGGTGGGGAGCAGTTTAGAACAGAGTTGAGGAGGAACTTCTTCACTCAAAGGGTGGTGAATCTCTGGAATTCTCTGCTCGTTGAAGTGGTGGAGGCTACCTCGCAAAATATATTTAAGTCACGAGTAGATAGGTTTTTGATAGACAGGGGAATTCAGGGTCATGGGGAGAAAGCGGCAAAGTGGAACTGATCCACTTCAGATCAGCCGTGATCTTATTGAATGGCGGGGCAGGCTCGAAGGGCTAGATGGCCTACTCCTGCTTCTATTTCTTATGTTCTTATGGAAGAATACTCATTTAATACCAGGTCTTTTGCCTCGGCATCAATTCAATTTAACCTTATCTCTATGGAAGCTCATTTTAGATACATTCATAAAACATTACATATAAATGAATAATTACTGGAAAAAGAAAGGGAGATGCTATTGAAGCTTTTGATCTTGCATTCATAAGGTCAGATTCACAAGAAAATGGTAGAGACAATGTCATGGAAAATGTGACAGGGAACGGTTAACTGCCAAGCTTGTGTTTTAAATTCAAATCCGACAAGTTGACACCATTTGGTCAAGGCATTGCACTCGGGAATGAACCAGGCAATGGCTGTCCCCAAGCTTCTGTTTAGCTGAAAAAAAAATGATGCACAGACACATTACTCCGTCTGCAAAGGACATGGCCCTGTTAGTGAATGCAGTAACACTGCAAACCCAACTGATAACCTTAAGTGTAATTCTTAGCATGATAAAGATTGTTCAACAAGTGCTGTCCAATTGTAGGTTTACATCTAATGGCGGGCACGCGTTTGCAAGGATGGGCTGGTTGTGTCTGGTCAGTACTTTGCCTGTTCACGATCCGCTAGTTATTAGGATATCTAGGGCGGGATTTTAAAGCTTTGCTTGTAAATTCCCACCTAAGGTCAATGGATCTTCCACTGTCTGCCCCTTGCCTGCTCCACTTTCCATGGCAAGCTGGATGGTAACATTCCAGCAATGGAATCCTCACTGGGATTCAGACTCAGATTCCACTGTGATATGGGGCAGCGAGTTCGACAAATTCACCACCCTCTGCGAGAAATAGTTCCTCCCCTTCTCAGTTTTAAATCTATCATCTCTCAACCTATAACTGTGACCTCTTGTTCTCGATGACACCACAAGAGGAAACATCTGGTCTATATTTACCTTATCAATCCCTTTTAGAATTCCATATACCTCGATCAGATCCTCTCTCATCCAACTAAACTCCAACGAGTACAAGCTCAAACTGTTTAATTGCTCTTCGTACATCAACCCTCTTATCTCAAGAAGCAATCAGGTGAATCTCCTCTGAGCTGGCTACAACGCCACCACATCGTTCCTCAATTAAAGAGGCCAAACTGGACAATACTCCAGATGTGGTCTCACTAACACGCTATACAATTGCAATAACACTTCTCTACTTTTACACTCCAGTTCTTTTGCAATAAATGCCAAAATTCCATTTGCCTTCATTACATGCTGTACCTGCGTACCAGCTTTCTGTGATTCATGAACAAAGACACCCTGATCCCTTTGTTCAGGTGCATTTTTAATAGAATGTTTGCCTTCATAGAGAAATGATTCGAGTACAGGAGCAGAAGATGTCATGTTGCAATTATACGGGGCTTTGGTGAGATCTGGAATAGCGTATGCAGTTTTGGCCCCTTTGTCCGAAGGAGGATGGTTTTTGCCATGGTGGCTGTGCATTAGAAAGTTTGCCAGATTGCTTTCTGGGATAGCAGAAATGAAATATGAGAGCTTGACTCAGATAGGATTATATTTGCTGGAGTTAAGAATGAAGGAGGGAATTTCATGGAAACCTACAACATTTAACAGCACTAGATATGGTAGATGCAAGAAGGATGTTGCGATCGTGGGACAGTCCAAAACCAATTGTTACAGTCTAAGGTAAATTATATAGGACTATGACCAGGAGAAATTTCTTCACCTAGAGAGAGTTGTGAGCCTGTGGAATTCTCTATCACAGAAAACAGCTGAGGCCAAAACATTGTAGGTTTTCAAGGAGGAGTTAGATGCAGCTCTTGGGTCCAAAGGGATCAAAGGATCTGGGGCAAATGCAGGAACAAGTTAATGAATTGGGTGATCAGCCATAATCATAATGAATGACTGAGGGGTTTGAAGGGTCAAAAGATGTACTCATGCTCCTATTTTCTACATTTCTAGTTGTCTCAGGGATGGTATTTGCTACAATAGGATGCTGTCATCAAGCTATAACGATATTCTGCTTCACTCACACTTGAATGAGTATGTAGATGAATTTCAATGCTTGTGTGATGTCAAGTACATAGGCTGTATGTCCCAGCAATCGGCAGATTGTATCAAACAGCAATGTCCCTTTGGTTTCTCCCAACAAAGTACTGACTGTACCTAATCAGCCCACGCGGGCAAAACTCAAGTGTGTCCAATATTTGATGTGATTCAGCAATTGGACAGCACTTGCCGAACAATCCTGATTGTGCCAAAAATTACACTCGCAATTACAGTTGGGCACATAGTGTGGCTCAATTACACATATTCACAAACTCTGTCTTTTGCAGACAAAAGGAGCACATCCACACATTGCACCTTTTTCAACTAACCAAAAGCTTGAGGGATAGTTACTCTCTGGTTCATTCCCCAGGGCAATGCCTTGACCAATCAGATACAACCCACTAGGTTTGAACTTAAAATGCTTGGCAATAAGTGGTTCCTTGGTGCATTCACCATAACAGTGCCTCTACCAATTACTTGCCAACAAATCAGCACTCTTGTGCAGTATAAATTGTTGTTTCTTTTACAATTGGTATTCTTGCAAATCTTCCTGCAAAGTGCAAGATGCAAAGCTTCAAAACCAAGTTCTGTACAACCAAACATCTATAAATGAAGTCTAACAATAAAAGTACCCCATCACAGAGATCCAACTTTAATTACGTATTAACTATTCCACAACATTAAAATAATGAGTGAGGCCCATTGTGAGCGCATATCCACATCAACATATCAAACTTCTGTTAAAAGTTGAGAAAGGCACAAAGGATCTCTGGAATCAATTTGTCATAAGAACATAAGAACACAGAAATAGGAGCAGGAGTAGGCCACGTAGCCCTTCGAGCCTGCCCTGCCATTCAGTAAGATCATGGCTGATCTGAAGTGGATCAGTTCCACTTTCCCGCTTTCTCCCCATAACCCTGAATTCCCCTATCAAAAACCTATCTACTTGTGACTTAAATATATTTTGCGAGGTAGCCTCCACCACTTCAATGAGCAGAGAATTCCAGAGATTCACCACCCTTTGAGTGAAGAAGTTCCTCCTCAACTCTGATCTAAACTGCGCCCCCCCCCACCCTTATCTTGAGGCTGTGTCCTCTAGTCCTGCTATCCTTTCTAAGCAGGAAGAATCTCTCTACCTCTACCTGATCCATCCCCTTCATTATCTTATACGTCTCTATAAGATCCCCCCCTCATCCTTCTGAACTCCAACAAGTACAGACCCAGTCTATTTAGTTTCTCTTCATAGTCCAACCCCCTCATCTCCAGTATCAGCCTAGTGAACCTCCTCTGCACTCCCTCCAAGGCCAAAATATCCTTGCGTAAGTGCGGCGACCAAAACTGCACACAGTACTCCAGCTGCAGCCTCACCAGTGCCCTGTACAGTTGCAGCAAGACCTACATACTTTTATATTCTCTCCCCCTCGCGATAAAGGCCAACATTCCATTTGCTGCATTTGAAGGATTGTCCATTGTCTTGCATTTGAAGGATTGTAGCATTTTCCCATAATGCAAGTTGCAGTAACATTGAGACAAAAGGGGTGATCTAATTGTTCATGACACTTTATTTCTATCAAAATTGTTTAAGAACAGGTTTAATAAAAACAAAGCTCAAATACCCTTGTTGCTTGGTTCAATAATCTCCGTACTCATAGGCAGTCTGCTTTCCCAGCACAAGGCAAGGCATCCCAAAAGGATAGCACTCAACTACAGCTATATAGAAACATTTGGTGATTATACAATCTATTCAAAAAGGATTGAGGTTGTATAATCGTGCATGTCCCCTGGCTGCTATATCTGTACACTGTTCCCTCCAAATCAACTTGTCATTTACTTTGCCATTTCAATACTTGCAGTTGGTAACAATTTCAACGCCCACATCATGAGTCTTCACAGGAACAGTAGAGTCAATAACTGGTTCATTCTTCTGTTTTTATTCAGTTTAAGAGAACTGTTATCACACCATTTTACAAACTTCTTCAGAGTTTGAGGTTTACAGCATGGAAACAGGCCCTGCAGCCCAACTTGTCCATGCCACCCCTTTTTTAAAACCCTTAAGCTAATCCCAATTGCCCACATTTGGTCCGGATCCCTCTATACTCATCTAACTATCTAAATGCTTTTTAAAAGACAAAATGGTACTCACCTCTACTACCACCTCTGGCAACTTGTTCCAGAAACTCACCAACCTCTGAAAAAAAAAAATCGCCCCTCTAGATCCTTCTGTATCTCTCCACTCTCACCTTAAGCCTATGCCTCTAGTTTTAGACTCTCCTACCTTTGGGAAAAGATATTGAATATTGACTGTTTAGCTCATCTGTGCCCCTCATTATTTTATAGACCTCCATCAGATCAACCATCAGCCTACTACGCTCCAGAGAAAAAAGGCCCAGTCTATCCAGCCACTCCTTATAACTTAATCCATCAAGTCCTGGTAGCATCCTAGTAAATCTTTTCTGCACTCTTCCTAGTTTAATAATATCCTTTCTATAATAGGGTGACCAGAGTTGCACACAGTATTCCAAGTGTGGCCTTACCTATGTCTTGTACAATTTCAATAAGACATCCCAACTCCTGTATTCAGTGTTCTAACCGATGAAACCAAACATGCTGAATATCTTCTTCACCACTCTGTCCACCTGTGACTCCACTTTCAAGGAGCTATGAACATGTACCCCTAGATCTCTTGGTTCTGTAACTCTCCCCATTGACTAAGTCCTGCCCAGGTTCAATCTGCCAAAATGCATCACCTTGCACTTGTCTAAATTAAACTCCATCTGCCATTTGTCAGCCCACTGGCCCAATTGATCAAGATCCCGTTGCAATTAGAGATAACTTTCTTCACTGTCCACTATGTCACCAATCTTAGCGTCATCTGCAAACTTACTAACCATGCTTCCTATATTCTCATCCAAATTATTAATATAAATGACAAATAACAGTGGCCGCAGTACTAATCCCTGAAGCACACCGCTGATCACAGGCCTCCAGTTTAAAAACATTCCTTTACAATCACCCTCTGGCTTCTGTCAAAAAGCCAATTTTGTATCCATTTTGATACCTCACCCTGAATCTGGTGAGATTTAACGTTATGCAACAACCTACCATGTGGTACCTTGTCAAAGGCCTTGCTAAAGTCCATGTAGACAACATCAGCTGCACTGCCTTCACCTAACTTCTTGGTTACCCCTTTAAAAAACTCAATTAAATTTGTGAGAAATGACTTTCCACTCACAAAGCCATGCTGACTGCCCCTAATCAGTCCTTTTGTCTCTAAATGCCTGTAGATCCTGTCTCTCAAAATACCTTCCAACAATTTATCCACCACCGATGTGAGGCTCACTGGCCTGTAGTTGCCAGGCTTTTCCCTGCAGCCCTTTTTAAACAAAGGCACAACATTTACCACTCTCCAATCTTCAGGCACCTCACCCAAGACTATCGATGATTCAAATCCCATCTATTGACTTACGAGGAAAACTTTCACTAATCAACATGTGGAACAAGAGGATTTAAAAGTCCCTTTAACACAATGTGTTCGAAACAGTTCATGATCATTGATGTAAGAGCAACTAATTGGTAATCATTCAACTCAGCAGGCCAATTCCATTTGTGAAAATTCCATTTTGTGTTCCTAATGAGCCCATTTTTCTCTAAAAACCTGCTCCATTTTATATGTTTATAAAATGTTTTCTGGTTCAAGTTAATGTGTCAAACATATAAATCTTATTTGCAAAGTACTCTGCTGTTTAAAATTTGTCTGCCTTTACAGTTTTGTGTGCGATTAATACATTGCTTGAGTAGGTTCACCAAGTCTTCAAGACTTGAAAATTGGGGTGTAGTTTTTACATCAGTATGACCTGTGCATTAGCTTTTTGTTGAACAGTGGCTACTTTTCAAATTCCTGGAATCAGCCAAACTCACTATAAAATTCAAAACAGAGAAGAAACTGGACCAATTGCAGAGAATTATTACACATTAAAAGAAACGTGCAAACAAAAGCTTACATAGCCAGAATTGAAGACTTTAAAAAAGCTGCCAGGAACATGTATTTAATTACAGAAACTAACAACGTGCAGGCATTTACAGCCTTTTCTCCCCCAAAGACACCATCAATATCTGTATATATTGCTATCTTCGAGTAATAAATCAAGGAAACCAAATAACTCCACACAGGGAGATCACATAAATCATGTTGATGCATTTTAATTGCATCAGTCCAGCCAGCAAAATCAGGTTCAGAAGCCAATTAAAGGCATTGAAATAACATTGCTGCTATCAGTGTCATCTATTTTTTGCTTCAATCCTTCAAGCTCTTTCAATGGGGCCTAATTTGTAGTTCGTTCCTTTTGGTGGTTGAAAATAGTGGAAAATCCTGCACATTTGTAAAACACCTTCAAATTGATCTTTATAATTTGGAGAATTACTTAGAGCACCAAAAAACAAGATATGTCAATCACAGAAATTTCCTTAGGACAACCTTCTCAAAAGTTGATGCTAGCAGTATGGCAATGGGTGTCTTTTTCCTTCATTCTGTTGATGAAACCACTGCTGAAAAAGGTAGCTTCACAAAGATGACACCCTGTCTTTATACATCATCAAGGTGAACAAACACACAAGGGGACCAAAACTGCACACAGTACTCCTGGTGAGGCCGCAACTAGAGTCCTGCATGCAGTTTTGGTCCCCTTATTTGCGAAAGGATATATTGGCCTTGGAGGGAGTACAGAGAAGGTTCACCAGGCTGATACCGGAGATGAGGGGGTTAGCTTTTGAGGAGAGATTGATAGACTGGGCCTGAACTCTTAGAGTTTAGAAGGCTGAGGGGGGATCTTATAGAGATAATGAATGGGCTACATAGGGTAGAGGTAGAGAGATTCTTTCTGCTTAGAAAGGAAAACAGAACTAGAGGGCACAGCCTCAAAATAAGTGGGGGGGTGCAGTTTAGAACGGAGTTGAGGAGGAACTTCTTCACTCAAAGGGTGGTGAATCTCTGGAATTCTCTGTCCACTGAAGTGGTGGAGGCTACATCGCTAAATATATCTAAGTCACGGGTAGATAGATTTCTGATAGACAAGGAAATTAAGGGTTATGGGGAGAAAGCGGGAAAGTTGAACTGATCCACTTCAGGTCAGCCGTGATCTTATCGAATGACAGGGCAGGCTCGAAGGGCTAGATGGCCTACTCCTGCTCCTATTTCTCATGTACATTTCAAACAAATCTACAGAAACAGCATTTCAAAATAAAGACAGAAAGCAATTAATTATAGCACTTGCCTTCAACTAATCCTCAAGTCCTTATGTCTGCCTTTCATATTGCAAATCAGTCAATAATTTAATTTAACTTCTATTAGTCACATTTCAATTATCCACAATATAAATAATTTCCAAGACTCGGACAGCATAAAATCTCAAGAAATATTTCCTCACTCCACAGCATTAGGACATGAAACTCCCTATTCTGGTATTAACTTTACAATTGAGGATTATATTCAATTTATGCTGTTTGTTTAATCTTTGATCCATTTTACATTCAGAAAGTTAACAAACTCCACCAAAATTTTGAGATTTTGAAGTTTTCACTTAGCAGGGTAGGGAGTAATTATCTTCATTATGGCATAACACGATAGTTCCACTATTCTGACCAATAATTAATGGTTCAAGCAAGATAGCATATCCGTAGTTTTCAATGGGAAAGGGTTTGACAGAATATGAACAGAATTCTGTAGATTTGAAAAATTTGCATGTGGTTAAAGCAAGTGAGCTTGCAGGGGCTCAAGACACTGCGTCCCACATGCAGATTTAGTCCAAAGCATTTGCTTTATCAGATCCATCTCAAACAATTTTTCACATGCAAGATACGTACAACTTATCTGATTTCACACCACCTCCACCTCCACGTACGGCAACTGCTTGGCTGTTCTGGAAGAATCCGCCTCCCCCACGAATTGCACTTGGGTGAGTTGGGGAAGCCATAGGGGGCTGACCAGGCCGGATGGGTTTAGCTAGACAAAGAAAAATGCATTTGTGAAAACACTAACTGCTTAAATCTTCCTCAGTGACCAAGTTATAGATTTGCACATTAAGTGCTTACATAGATAAGAAAAGGTCAGTCACTTGCATACAATTTAGGAATGGTGCATTGATTATTTTGGCAGGGAAACAGACCATTATGCCCAATTGGTCTATGTTGGTGTGTACATTGCACAAACCTCCTTATATGCTAATTATCTCTACCAATTCTGATTGCCTTTTCCTCAATGACTATTCCCCTATTCGCTTCTTGTTCATACCATTCCCTTAAATGTCTCAATGCTACCTGCTTCAACTCCATGCGGAAGTGAGTTCCACTTGGTTATCATTATTTAAATTCTGTGAGCACCTTACATCTTTGGCCCCTTGCTCCAAATTACTCAAGTGGAAACTGTTTCTCCATATCTCTCCATCAAACCCATCATCCCTTCATCAAAGCCTTCATAATTTAAAAACCTGTCAGGTTTCCTCTTTTCCAGAGGAAGCAGCCCTAGCTTGCTTAATCTTTCACCCTGTTTTCAAACAACTAAATCTGACTACATTTCCAGGTGTGTGGTTAATATAATTGAATACACAATTTGTGATTCAAAAATTTAGTTACTACATTTAAGGGTTAGGTAGAATAAAGCATTGATTTGATTTCAATATCATAGGATGGTTAAAGCACAAAGAAAGCCATTAATCCATCGTGTCCATGCTTGCTCCCTGCACGAGCAACCATTTATTTTACTAAGTTACAAAATAACCTGTTCTTAACCATAAACTAAACCGTAAGATAAATGTTAACATAGAACATAGAACACTACAGCGCAGAACAGGCCCTTCGGCCCACGATGTTGCGCCGACCAGTTAAAAAACAATGACCCACTAACCTAAACCAATCCCTTTTCGTCCATAAACCTATCCACGGATCTCTTAAACGCCCCCAAACTAGGCGCATTTACAACTGCAGCAGGCAGGGCATTCCAATCCCTCACCACTCTCTGGGTAAAGAACCTACCCCTGACATCCGTCCTATAACTACCCCCCCTTAATTTAAAGCCATGCCCCCTCGTGCTAGCTTTCTCCATCCGAGGAAAAAGGCTATCACTATCCACCCTATCTAAACCTCTAATCATCTTATATGTTTCAATAAGATCCCCTCTTAGCCGCCTTCTTTCTAGCGAAAACAACCCCAAATCCCTCAGTCTCTCCTCATAGGACCTCCCCTCCATACCAGGCAACATCCTGGTAAACCTCCTCTGCACCCTCTCCAAAGCCTCCACATCCTTCCTGTAATGTGGGGACCAGAACTGCACACAGTACTCCAAGTGCAGCCGCACCAGAGTTGTGTACAGTTGCATCATGACGCTGCGACTCCTAAATTCAATCCCCCTACCAATAAACGCCAAGACACCGTATGCCTTCTTAACAACCTTATCTACTTGATTCCCAACTTTCAGGGATCTATGTACACATACACCTAGATCCCTCTGTTCATCCACAGTATTCAAAGTCCTCCCGTTAGCCCTATACTCGACACATCTGTTATTCCTACCAAAGTGAATTACCTCACACTTCTCCGCATTAAACTCCATCCGCCACCTCTCAGCCCAGCTCTGCAACCTGTCTAAGTCTCCCTGCAAACTATGACACCCTTCCTCACAATCTACCACACCTCCGACTTTGGTGTCATCAGCAAATTTAGTAATCCACTCAACTATAACCTCATCCAGATCATTAATAAAAATTACAAACAGCAGTGGCCCCAAAACAGATCCCTGAGGCACACCACTCGTAACCGAACTCCATGACGAATATTTACCACCAACCACCACCCTCTGTCTCCTATCTGCTAGCCAATTCCTGATCCAATTTCCTAGATTACCCTCAATCCCATACATCTGCATTTTCTACAGTTAAATCAAATGTTAAAAAAATAATACTTTAAAAATAATCAATTCATGACTAGGTAAGTTGTTGGATTCTAACATACCAATCTGGTATGTTAGAATCCAACAACTTTGTAGGTAACGTACCAATCTGTGCAGAGTGCACTCTCTTTGCCATGTTCTTTGCTCGCACAGCATCCTTGATGCGATCCACTTCCTGCTGGTAACGTTTGCGATCGCGGGCTGCATTCTCTTTGGCTTCCTTTAATGCAGATTCCAAAGCCTTGACTCTCTCAGCTGTAGCTCTAAGTCGTTTTTCCAGTTTTGGAAGCTCACAACGAAGATCTGCATTATCTCGTACCAACTAAAGATAAGTATAACAATTTAACATTAACAAAATATGAAAACCTGATCAGCTTGCATTGGGACTTCACAAAATTACAATTTAAAAATGGTTCATTTAACATACACACAATATACCAGATTTATTTCTCAGTCCTCGACTTACACAAATCTACTATGTTTTTATATCTTTAGGATGGTTTAAATGTTCAATTGAAGCACCAGGGAGTTCAAATGCTTCAAATGAAATTATAGGGCAACATTTTCTGGTCCTGCGCACTGTGGCAGGTGAGATGGAAAATTTGGCAGACCATTGAAAGGCTGGATGACCTCTGGTCAGAATTTCTAATCTCAGGGTGGGCAGGACCAAAAAATCCTGTCTATAGTATTTCAAAATATACTAAGTGAAATCAGCATTATAAATTGATCTATAGAATCCCTGAGCAGAAAAAGGCCTTTCAGCCCACCGAGTCTGCACCGACTCTCCGAAAGAGCATCTTGTGGGGACTGATTTTATTGGTAGTCATGAATTAACTGAAAAGCAAGGGCAGGACTCTCCAGCCTCCCAGCCACTGTTTCCTGGCGGCAGGAGGAGGCACTGCATTTGTAGATGGTAGGATTCTTTGTTCTGGCCGGTATCAATACAATTTCCCAATGAAGCCACCCCAGGCTGCCAGGAAACTCGTGGGCAGAAGTGGGCTGCCAGCAGGCCAGAGAATCCCGCTGGCATGGACAGCTGGAGAATTCCAGCCCTTGACTTTTATTGCTAAGAACTGAACATTAAAGTAAGATTTCTATCTGTATAGTCCAATCTGATCACTGAATAATCACAATCTTGCATTTATTCAAAGCAGACACAATCAATAATACTTTGTCTCTTCAAATCTTAAGTTAATCAACGTTCAGCCATTAAACTGGCCTGTTTAAATGGGTTAGTGGTTTAAATTGGGACAGTTCGGGCTGTTTTTTTTGAGAGTTGCATCGGGCCTTGGTTAACAAGAAGTTTAAATATAGACTCATCGATTTGTACATTGTTAGTTACAGATCTTGGGTGTTCGGAATAAGGGTTTATCCATCAACAAAACAGCTAAAGGCGACCCTTATAAAATCTTGGCCAAAAGATTCAAACAGGACATACCAGAAACATGAATTACAAATGTACGTTGGATTATATTCAGGGCCAGAATGGCATAGCTCAGGCACTACAAAATGCCATCTAGGGTTCCAAAATGGAAACTAATATAAACAGGAAAATCAGAATAGATGTAGCTGCTTATAAACTGCTATTATCAAGGGCTTGTTGCTACGTCTGCAAATTCTAGCCTTCACATCAATGACTTTTTTTTTAATTATAAAGCAGATAGTTTTAATCAGCAAAACATCAACCTGAGAGAGATAGGCACAAACCATACAAAATTGCTTACTTACACCAGCAGATTTATCATGACATTTTTCAGTGCAGGAAAGACAGTGTGATGTTTTTGTGTGGAAGTGGGGGATGGATGCACATCTTCAATGAACAACACTGTTACCTCATGAAGAAATCACCAAAGTATTTTCCAAAAATCAAAAGGCAACAGTATATTTCTCATTGCAAGGTTCATAAATAAGCACCAAAGTTACAAATCAAATATCAACATAATGTGGAAAAGCAACTATTTATTTTTTATCCTTTATCATTTTAGAATTTTGAATAATAAATACTTAAAAGCTTTCGTTCAATCTTGTCTTTTGTGCATTTTCCTTTTACTCTCTTGCTATAATTACAGGACATCAGCTAATATACACTAAACACATTTTTGCTTTCTTAAAAGTTAGCTCAGAAAAAGCTGGAGTTCATAATTGATGCTGTTCTAAAGATGTAAACAAAAACATATTCTGATTATTCCTAAAATTGTTCCCATGGGTTTTGTTTAGTAATTTATCATTTCAACGGGTAGAATGAAATGCAAGTCCTGGCACTCAGTGACTGGCCTTGCGTCAGACATGAAAAACTGTGGAAGTTGTAGGTGTGTGGCTAGATCCTGGCAAACAGAGGCCTCAACGCAAATCTCTTTCGTTAATTTTGCTGGATCTGGGCATAAATGCTTAGGATTCTCAAACTGGCAAAGGTCTCCTGTAAATTTACTAATTTTATACCTAGTTACAGATTTTATTTAAGCAGCAAGTACTAAATTCAGTGAAGAATTTAGGATGGCAGCTAAATGATTTTCAAAACCAAAAACTGGTGTGTTACTTGAATGGTTACTTTTGATTTATAGCTTTGGAAGTTTGTGATTGGTTATTTTTAATCCCTCATCAGTACGTTTCCTATATTTTCAGCTGTTATTTGTTGTCTTCTAAATATGAAATCTGTATCGATTAAGTATAAGGTCTGGTGTCTGAAAAGATTTCCTTGCAGAAATGTTAATGCCTTCAGCTTACCTGTTTGTGAACCTTTGTGAGCTGTTCAAGGTTGTTCTCGAGAAAGGAGATCTTTTGCTTCTGTGCAGCACTGCCACCAGTGTCATCAGAATCCATTTCTGCACTCTAGGAAAAAATATCATATTGAGCAATGATAAAGATTTACAGCTTCAAGGCATTCAAACATTGAGTTGGAACTTATTACTGTAAGACACAGTACAAGTAAATGTCAACAAGCAGATCAGGCCAGAATTATTTTTTTCTCCAGTGACTGGAATGTAATTTTTTAGACAAGTCAATTAAGTAAAATACCTGGATAGGCAAAGGCTTTTCACATTTATAACTGAATGCTGGTAATAGTGTGTACTGTTCAACCTGTGTGTGTAGATTTATTTTTCAAATACTCCCAGTTGTAGTATTACATAACTGTATACTAACCATAGCACAGAATCAAGACATTCTGCCTAACTGATCTATGCCAGTAATTTTACTCCACAAGCCTCCTCCCACCCCTCTTCACCTAATACCATCAGCTTATTACTGCGAATATTCAGTTTCATGGCGCTTGTGTCTTAGAATATAAAAATAATTCTTAACTTATAATTAATATAACTAAAGTTATAACTGTTGACAATGCACAAACTCAAAGTAAACAAGCTGGGGAACAAGTCAGACAAGAAGAGCTATAAAACAGCAGGCAGACAGACTTAATGTATGACCCAACTAAAAACAAAAACTGGCCCTTCCAGTTACTAAGGAAATAAAAATGGAACCAGAGATTTAGAAACCAAAACTTCTGAACAGACTGAAATTGGTTCAGGCTTTATGAAGGGAACTGATGTTTGCAGTTTTCAGCTCACTGAGAAATCAGCCAGAGAGTAAAATGACAGCTAACAGACCTTCACTGTAAACTGAGTAAAAATCTAACTTCATCATTCATTGTGTTGATTGCAGGCGAGGCTTAATTTTGGTTTGAATTTTGTGAGGAAGTAGAAGCTGGAGGGAAGGGAGGATTGGTAAGGAGCTCTTTCAGAAGGCTGGTGCAGGCTTGATGGGTAGAATGTCCTCCTTCTATTAGGAAAGTAACCAGACTAAGGAATTAAGGCATCCAAAGTTGAGGTCATAAACATGTACTTCTGAAAATAGCTGGAGCTGAAAAGGACTGTGGCATACTTGGGTGATTCTTGTAGAAGTAAATAACCTTCTACAGTACTTCTACAGTACTGAATAAAAACTGACATAGGACACCTAGTGGTATAAAGTATTGTAGCAGTCATATTACATAAGATATTGAAAAACGGCCATGTTCCACACAAGAGAGCAGGTAGTAAATTATCTTAGGGCAATTATGATTTGCTAATATTTCATAATTCCTAAAGATAAAAAGAATCAGCAAATTCAATTACGAATTTTAAATCGTACTGAGATATCTCTAACAGATTTAAATTTATTTTTAAGCTTGAAACCAGTCACTAGGCTTCATATCTTTCATCCTTTTCAAGGTTTATTTAGAAATTCTAAGAGTTAAAAGGCAGTAGCTATGCTGCTGCAGCTACTATCAATAAAGGTTGTGCAAAATCTAGATAAATCATTTTAAACCAATGAACTGGATATAATAAACAATGCCATGCAGGGTTACTACGTGGATTTAAATTTATGAAATAACAAATAAAACTTCCTGGGGATCTCAGTGATATAATGCGTTAGGCAGCAGACTCTCAGTCCTGGAGCATGTGTTTAAAGCAGCTTAGACTGATGGACTGACGCTGTCTTCTTTTGCTGGAAAAAAGGTCAACATTCCACTAGCTTGGAGGGCCTTAAAACAATTCTTAGTGGACTTGGGTCCAACAGTGTTCATTGTCCATTGTGCCAATATACATCCACAGTATTTTGCTTTTATTATTCATGCTGAAACTGGGTGCTCGAAACAGAGACTGTCCCATTCCCAGATCAAGTTGTCTTGTTTTGACCAAAGTTTACAAACATGTCAAAAGAAAAAATTTCTAGACAGCACTCAAAATTAAGGATGCAAAGCCACTAACAGAACTCTTGTAATCCACAGA
Organism: Carcharhinus amblyrhynchos; assembly: GCF_965287045.1. Classification (NCBI taxonomy): domain Eukaryota; kingdom Metazoa; phylum Chordata; class Chondrichthyes; order Carcharhiniformes; family Carcharhinidae; genus Carcharhinus; species Carcharhinus amblyrhynchos. The sequence goes on from NC_137325.1 coordinate 120,110,449, forward strand.
CAACATTACTGGTTTCACATTTACTGTAGGTTTTGAGAAGTTATTGGTGTATTAAAAAATCTGTACTTTGTCACAGGCACCTCGGGTTCTTGTGCATGAGTTGCAAAAACCCAGCCTGCAGGTGCAGCAGGTGGTCAGGAAGGCGAATGGGATGCTGGCCTTCATAGCGAGGGGGATTGAATATAAAAGTAGGGAGGTCTTGCTGCAGCTGTATAGGGCACTGGTGAGGCCGCAGCTGGAGTACTGTGTGCAGTTTTGGTCGCCGCACTTACGCAAGGATATTTTGGCCTTGGAGGGAGTGCAGAGGAGGTTTACTAGGCTGATACCGGAGTTGAGGGGGTTGAGCTATGAGGAGAGGCTGAATAAACTAGGCTTGTACTCGTTAGAGTTTAGAAGAATGAGGGGAGATCTCATTGAGACATATAAGATGATGAATGGGATGGATAGGATAGAGGTGGAGAGACTCTTCCTGCTCAGAAAGGACAGTAGGACTAGGGGGCACAGCCTCAAGATAAAGGGGGGGCGGTTTAGAATGGAGTTGAGGAAGAACTTCTTCACTCAAAGGGTGGTGAATCTCTGGAATTCTCTGCCCGTTGAAGTGGTGGAGGCTGCCTCGCTAAATATTTTTAAGACGCGGGTTGATGGGTTTTTGATAAGAGAGGGGATTAAGGGTTATGGGGAGAGGGCGGGAAAGTGGAACTGAGCCACGACATATCAGCCATGTTCTTATTGAATGGCGGGGCAGGCTCAAAGGGCTAGATGGCCTACTCCTGCTCCTATTTCTTATGTTCTTATGTCAGACATTACTGTATTCAGGCTGGCTGCTGCATTACCTAATAACATTAACTAATTCAAAAATAATTAATTGTAGGTTAAGCACGTCAGATGTCTAGAAGACATGATAAAACATATAAATGCAAGATCTTTTTCTTAAGACTACCACAGAAGCTAATTCTAGTAAACATGCTTCAATAGTACATGTTTACTGATCCAAATTCAAATCGCCAACAAACAAATACGGTCAAGCTCTCTTCTACCTTTTTTTTTTCCATATTGAACAGAGCCAAAACATCATAATTCTGGTAGCTGTGACATGGTTTCCACCATGTTCCAATATGTATATGACATTACTTGGCAGCAAGAACACTATTTACATACCTTTTTAACTCTGGTCGCCAAGTCTTGAACAAACAACTTTCGAAGGTTATGGAGTGTCTGCAGTTCTTTTGCCTACAGAAATTAAAATAGAACAGGGATTAATTTTTGCACATTTATGAATGGATTCTATAAAAATCTTAAATCCAAACTCAATGTTTTCAATTTCACTTACCACTGTCTCTTCCAGTCCTTTGAGGTCTTGTCTTGCTTGTTCTCGTCGATCCTGCATTATACTAAATGACAACAGATTGTATTATTTAGAATGGTATATTTACACCAAGTGAAATATTACATGCACTACCAATGATTTTGAAATAAATACAAAACAGGCGGGATTTTCTGCACAACCCACAGCAACGAAGGCGGCTTGCCATTAGCTGGTGGCAGGATCATCTGGTCCTGCCGTTGTCAACTGGTATCCCATTGAATGCACCCCTCGCTACCAGGCAAACCCATGGCTGGACCCGAACATCCTGCTGGTGGGAACAGCCAGAAAATTCTGGCCAAAATTCCTGCTCCATTAAACAGGAAAACGTTTGAGCTAGTGTACTGATTAAAACTTGTCCTAAAATAATTTTGCTTCAACACCACAGTTTTAACCTTAAAAATAATTTTACAAAGTTTATTAAAACTTTAAAAGTCTTGCAATTAAGACACACACAAAACCACATATTACTTACGTCAGTTCATGTAATTTGCGGCTTTTATCCTGATCCACAGCTTTCAGCTTTTCGTGTTCTACATGTAGACGCTCTTGTTCCAGCATCATTTTCTGATTTTGGCTAAAACAAACACAGCATCTTTTGTTTTAAGCTGTAAATATTACCATTTTAAAACCAAACCACATCCAGTACAGTAGTAACACCACCCAGCAAATCCTTTGAACACCAAATACACAGGGAAATCATCAGTTTCTGTCAACAGTTCAGCACTGGGGCCAGGACACTAAATTTGAGCCTTGTGTTCAATTCTCAGCCAGCATACTATGTAATTCTAGAGCATAAAGCACTCTGATGCAAGAACTGATCATTAACTTATTTCGCCAGTACAATATTTTAAAAAAAGATACACCCAGAGAATAGCAAATCTTACTTAATGAAGCTTGAAACGTTTGAACAGTTGTTGGGGGTCAAATATTATGCTAAAGATTTCAAACTGGATCCCTTGTTTTTTGAAAATATTAAAGATCCGTTTTAATCATTGAGCCAAATGTCACGGATCATAAGAAATCAAAACGAAATTGATGTACTGTACAAGTGGTCAGATATTTCTTCCAAAAGAAAGACAAAATATTTATGAATTCAAGTATTATACTTAAAAAACATACTCTTGAAGGTCGGTAATGAGCTTTTCTTTCTTTTCAATCTCATCCCTCAAACTACTGATCTGCTTCTGATGAGCTTCACGGTGGCTCTGCATTTGTTGCTCTACAGCTTGCTGTGGACAAATGAGAAATATTATACGTCAGTTTGAACCACGAACAATCTATAAAACATTTTACTATACAGTGAAATGTTACATGCATGTCATAAATTAATATACAGTCCTACTCAGCAATCACTTAAAGCATCAGGACAAAATATAAAAGAATTCATATGGACAGTACCAATGGATAGAGTTACCTTCACTTCATTTGCAGTCTGCACTTTGTTCAAGTGCTCCTTTTCCATTTCATGTACTTTTTCTGTAAATTCATAAAAGATAATCATTTATTGTCTATAAAATCTCAACTAACAAAATCTGCATTACTTAACAGAACATAAACTATTTAAAAAAATTAAACGTTTACTTTCAGGTCTATTTTCTCCATGCTGTCAAATTTTAAGAATTCCTGGCTTTGATCCCTTGGCAAACTGCAATAGTTTATTAAAACAAAAGCAAAATATTGCAGATGCTTGACATCTGAAATACAAACAGAAAATGCTGGGAAAATTCAGCAGGTCTGGCAACATCTGTGGAGAAGAAACAGAGCTAATCTTGTGCGATTAATCGGAACTTGTTCTGAAGAATCAAACTGCACTTAATTTTGAAGTGGACTCGAAACCTTAACATTGTTTCTCCCTTCCACAGATGCTGCTAAACCTGCTGAGTTTGCCAGCATTTTCTGTTATTATGTGCCTACAACAGCCATGCTGAGATAGAAGCTAGGTCAGAAAACTATCTCAAAGGGCATTTTTTGGCTTGGTGAAGCCCAAATCATAACTGCACCCAGCTGAAGACATTTGTTTGAGATGTTGCCAGATCCATCTATCTCCTTTGCTAAACTTCACTGGCCATACCAATCAGTTTATCCCACCACCTATAATTGTGAATGACTGCAGTACCTGGCAGACCCCACTGCTGAGATGATTTGCAGAATAGAACTCGTCACCTTCTCTTTAGCATCTCCTCTCCTTCATATAACGACTCTTGCAAGCAGGTAGCCATTTTGCCCCCAATCTGGCCTGCAGCAAAATGGCTCAAGGCTAGGTGGTGCCAGCAAATTGGCATTGATCAGTACTGTGGAATTATGCTCTCCAAATACACCCACCCATCTCAGTCCTCATCTTGCATCTAGGTGAAAATGCTGCTGCATTTTACTCTTCTTTCCTCAATTCAAAATTCTGCCTCTACAATTTCAGACAATACAACTCCTCCAAATTTATAGAACAAACACCTTGTCTTTGCAATTGCAAAGGTAACTGGTGAATAAAAGAAAATAATAGATGCATCTAAACACTGCATTAGAACATTTCTATAAATTACAATCCTTGTTAGAGAAATACATATCAGCAAAAATACTACATGTCCATGAAAACCTACACTTCTCCACAGCGTTATGAATCTTGAACATACCTTGTGTCTGAAGCTTGACCAAGTCTTCATTGAGTGAATCAACAGATTCTTCCAGATGTCTCTTTTTGTGTTCTACGTTCTGCAGATACTCTGTGAGTGACTTGATCTTTGCCTCATGCTAAAATCATTGATGAAGAAAAACGAAGCTATGGTTTAACTAGAATGAAATAGAATCTGCTCTTCCCCTCTCCGCACTCGTCCCCTATGTAAACAAAGATTCTGGTACAAATTTAGGTGGCCTTTTCTTTAGATATTTCTATTAAATGATAAACAGGTTAAAGTGGCAATCTAGGTTATTTCTAATTGTTAGGCTTTTGCCTTTTGCAGTTTTATTACAATGAATCAGAATCCCTCCAGTACAGGAGGCCATCATTTGGTCCATTGAGCCTGCACCAACAACAATCCCACCCAGGCCCTATCCCCTTAACCCCATGTACTTATCCTCTAACATAAAGGGGCAATTGAACATGGCTAATCAATAAAACCAACACATCTAGGGTGGAGGAGGAAACTGGAACACTCAGGGGAAACCCATGCAGACACAGGGAGAACGTGCAAACTCAACATGGTCACGTGAGGCTGGAATTGAACCCGGGTCCCTGATGTTGTGAGGCAGCAGTGCTAAACACTATGCCGTCCATACTGAATTACTATATATGCAGAGGAGGCAGGAAAAACCTTGGAGGTAGAGCAGTTAGTATATACAGCAACAATCTAAATAGAAACAGTAACCTGCAGGCAGCTTTAATGAAAAATTTTAAATACTGTGTATTGACTGTTTTGTACAGAACAGATTTTTAGTCTTGAGGTGACAGCAGATATAGGAATGCTTGTACAATTGCTACCAATTCAATGGTTCATGTACTAGGACAGCACTTATAACTTAATTTCCTCCTAAATGCCACAGTGAACTTTACTGTGACTCAGTGCAACAATATGGTTTACTAGCTCAGCTCTAGTTTTACGTCAATCATGGTGACATCATGTAGATTAACATAACCGTGGAACATATAACCTGACTGAATGGAGATGGAATAAAAAGCACAAATAACTCTAGCAATGCGAACCTTAAATCAATATCAATGTTGTCCATGGGTCAATCAAATGCATCAAAATGACTGTGGGCTAAAAATGCTGAGTTGAGATATTTATTCAGCCTTTTGAATTATGTTGAAAAATAAAGCCTTTGCAAATTTACGAAGTGGATTTCAAAATCCATTTAATGGTTTAATTTTCAGATGTGGGGCATTTCAACTGACAACTTTCCAGATGGGAGGAAAGCACAGATCATCAACTTTCAGCATGCATCAAGCTAAGATTGAAGGTCCACCAGCAGTCACTCAGTGGAGGGGGTTTCCAAGAGGGGAAAGGGAGGTCACAATCATAAAATCTTTATGGCACAGAAAGAAGCCATTCAGCCCATTGAGTCCATGTCTCCTTTTCAATGGGCAATTCAGTCAGTCTCATTCCACACACCTCTCATCCCTATAGCCTGGCAAGTTTATTTCCCCTCTCGAGCCAAACTAACTCCCTTTTGAAATCACTGATCCTCTACATTTCTACCAGCCTTGTAAGTGGTGAATTCAAAGTTATTACTACTTGCTGCATAAAAACATTCTGTCTCAGATCTCCTGATGGGAGGAAAGTTGTGATTTTCTTCATAATTTACAGGAAGACTCCGCTCTTTGTTCCCACAATCTTCTTAATTTACTCAAAAGACCTCTTTGAACTTTCCAAAGACTACAAACCAGTTTCAGGCTGGCAGCAAAGCCACTGTAACTGTCAAGTCCTGGTAAAAATACCATTGCAATGTTATCGCTGCAAAGGGAATATCAGTTTTGATAAATGTAAGATGATCCTGCTGTTTTAGACAGGCACCCATCTGCCTGTCGAGTACAGAAGGTCAAGCTCCACATAGAACTAATACTAACCTCTTATCATCCGAATGACTGTACCCATTAAGCTCCTTCCCAACGTTTGATATATTGGTCCACTCAGTGGGCAGCCCATTTCCAGCTTTCATCAGAACAGGTTATGTACAATGACATCTTACTTTAGATAAGCACTTGAAACACCATAGCATACAAAGCTACGGACTAAGCATGGAAAATGGGATTAGAATAGATAAGTCCCCCGCTCGTTGGGATCCCCAGTTTTAAACTTACTTATTGGATAGTTACCTAGGAAACACTGGACAGAAAAATCCCCGTCTAACTCCTGGGTAACTATACAACCGACCTTCCCGCACAAACCTTCACTGACTATCCTGAGCATTTCCCCCCCCACACCCGCCCTCCCACGCTGACCAAAACCTACCACCTGATTCTACTCCTCCAACTTACCCTGACCAGATCTGACTATGTTGGCTCCATCACGCAAGCTGATCCCCAAGCCCCTAGTCTACCCCAACTACACCGCCCCCCCCAACCCAAATCATTCTCTCACTCTCACCATTTATTCAAGGCACTCATACACTAACATGGGTACTGGCCTTTTAATGCGTTAATGAACATTTACCAGAATACATTAGTTAGTGCTATTACAAGGGGAGTGATTTGCCTTCCCCAAGCAACCCAGTGGTTCAAGGAAGCAGCTGGTTTCAAAGTACACTTCACAATTCTGAAGAAGCCAGGTTCAGAAGTCCCAGCCAGAAAGGCGGCACTCTGACATGTGGCAGTGAAGTAGGAGTAGCGTGGAAATCTGAATGTGACTTCCACTCCTCAGAAGGTTCGGGCTAATGCCACTTTATGATTGATTGTAACTTGTTTGAAATTACATGCGCCCAACATATGGTAGAACCCAAAGTTTCCAGCCCTTATTTGAAAAGTAAACGCAGGGAAACGAGGCAGGGTAACAAAGGGATAACGAATATTAGTCAGTTTATTCAAATACTTGACTCCTAATATGCCCTGTGAATCATGACAACATGTTTACATCGATCTTTCCAAATCGAAACCAGTTTTACAAAATTAAGTTTTGGCTCTGATGGAAACATAGTGAAAAGGTTCACTTTTCAAATTATTGAGCAAGCTGGTCAGAGCTTTGTAGGATTTGTTGGAGCTCTGCATGATAATGTGCTTCAGGTTGAAACTGTAACTAGCAGAATAATAAAATTAGACAACCAACTTTAGATTATTACATCAATTACCTGGGAAACGCGAAGTTGACAAGCTGCCAGTTCCTTCTCATTCTCTTCTAACTTCTGATTACTCTCGACCTGTGTGCTTTCCAACTGCTTGCAGCGTTTCACCATGGTTTTCACTTCAGATTTCATTTTACTAATGTACAGTCGTGCAACTGTAAATTCCTCATCTAGGAGGCCACTTCCCTCAGGCTGCAAAGTAGTAAATTTATATTCATGTAAGTTGTCACAATATCAGTGCTGTTTTCAGACAAACACTGAATACATTTGAGTTCGCTTTTCTTTAATAACCAATGGGAATTATTGAAACGCAAAGTTCAGCAAGGTGTAGCTGAAATTATTCTCTGCCTGCTACACCACTTACAGCAACTTGCATTACTACAACACTTAACTTCATAAAGCAACACAGCGCACTTGTGCATTAACAGTATCCCACAAATACTGACACCAAGTCAAGAAATGTGACCAGAAGTTTGATCAAAAAGGGTAAGTTTTTAAAAAGGAACATCTTAAAAGGAGGTGAAGAGATTGAGGGAGCGAACTCTGGAGCTTTTACCAGGTCACCAATGGTAGAACAATGAAAATCAGGACGTACAGACCAGAATTTGAGGAGAGCAGAAATGGTGACAGATTGTATGACTGTACAAGGTTATCCAATATAATTGCTGAAAGAGCTACACGAGCTATTTACATCTTGTGGCAATTCCTGCTTACTAAAGCAGGTTCTTTTCAATGCTAACATTCTTGGTGTTTCAGCAGCAATTCACCCCAAACACCAAAAGTTTACTAATTAAGTTCATCGGGGCTTATAGCACTGAGATGGTGTTTTACTAAATTTTAATGCTAAAACACTGTGGCTCAGTCTGTGGAGTGTTTATTTTCCTGTCATCTTACAAACATACCAAAAAATAAGATGGCTCATTTATTAAACACAGAGTGCAGAACTTCATGGTAAACTATTCAGTGATTCACTCAAGGCAAACATTCTGATGCTCCATTCTTGCCAGAAAAGAAACTCATCACTGCTTTCCAAAAAAATGGCTATCCAGATGAAGGCGGCTAGATGATACCAGATGGTTAATGAAGTCTAAAATTTGCAAATGGATTTTTTAAAACCCAGATGGTTCCTTTTTCAGAAACCATTGGTTCAGAAACCAATGAAATGAGTGCATAATTTCAAAATTCATTCACAGCATCCAACCTTCAGTTTCATCACCTCTGGCTACTCTCTCAATTTTACATTCTAAATGTACTGCAAGATCTCTTTGATAACAGAAAGCACGAAGCCTAAACACGCTCACAGTAATCAAATATTTATAATCTTTTAGATAACCTACCTTTTGGCACCCTTAAGTGACAAATTGAGACAAAATTCTCAGCACTAAAGAGTCATCCTAAAAACAGGAACCTGTGCCAAAAGGTATGTTACAATTTTCAACCCCAAAAGTTTCGAACAGCGGTTGAATTGAAGATCAAAATCTGTTAACTATCTCATCTATAATCTAGCAACAGGCCCAGATGCCGTAACTAGAAAATCTACACTTCCAAGGACGTATAGACTGTGCCCTTTGTCAATATTGACTGAGCTCCAGTATTACAAGAATCTCAAAAATGCCCAATTCTCCTCCAGATCTAGCGGCAGCCATGGAAAACAACTTCACATGAGGATTTAGCATCACCAACTATGGGAAAGACACTTAAACGGTGAAGGAGGATGGCACATATGACTACATAGGCCTTGACAAAAACAATGATGCTATTGTAAAGGGCAGCAATAATCAAGACCAACTGAAGTAAAAAAGCAAGCCTGTTTTACGATTTAAGACTCAATGTCCAACAGCAACAAGATAATGTCACAGACTCTTAGAGGCAAGAATGAGCAAAAAAAACTTTTTTGTTTATATCCAATTCAATCCAAAGTCCAATTCAAAATCTCAGCAAGTGAGACATTCCAAATCCAAGTTGACAAGACAGGCAAGCCACTTCCTGTCTTGGGCTTGATCTACATGATCCAAGCTGATTGGAGCAGGCAATGCACCTCCTCCAAGGCTTGATCTCATCTGCAGCTTAGCCAAAAGGCCGAGATGCCACTTTAAAAAATTGCTTCAAATGAAGCCTCAGTGAAACTGCATGAGTACTGCACAGCAAAACTACAATTGATCTTAGCCAAAAGGCCAGGAAGTGGAGTGGGCAGAATTTTTTTTTAATACTTTATTCCAATTCAATCCAATCAAATTCAATTCAGTCTCAACAAGTTGAGACATTCCCAATCCAAGCTGACAAGACAGGGCTCTCACCTCCTGTTTTGGGCTTGATCTACATGATCCAAGCTGATTGGAGTAGGTGTAGCTCCTTCTCCAAGGGTTGATCTCATTTGCATCTTAGCCAAAAGGCCGAGATGCCACTTTAAAAAATTGCTTCAAATGAAGCTAAAATGTAACCCAATGACTTCAACTAAGCGCAGCATGTCAACACCACACCTGATCCTAGCCAAAAGGCCGAGAAGCGAATGCACCAGCGAAGTCACTCAACTGCTTCTACTGGATGTGGGCAAAAAATTTGCTCCAGATGACCAGCACAATATTTTTGCAGCGGTTTGTCGGAACAATTTAAAAATGTTTTTTCAAGATTCTATGCTTACTTTAACATCATTGTTACCAACTGCAATTCCAATTTCTGCAAGATCTTTTAATAATGATGTCATCATCTCAGTCACTCGTTTCTTCTGATGATTGGTCATTTCTTTCAGTTTTTGCAGCTCTGCATCGATGGATGTTAATGTGGCCTGAGACAACAGAATTTAAAGCAATCGTCTTAAAATATTTATTAACAGTTTGAATAAATAAGCTAACCATTTAGGCTATAAATTAGAATCAGAGATTCAAACCAGGAACAACTAAATGTTGCTTTGGCACATAAAAATGGTACAAGCTCATGTTAATTCACGTGAGGGCTGCTTGGAGAGAAACACCATTTTGATATCCTACAAGTTTTGTTAAAAATATTCAGCATGGAAACACCACCTTTAAACCATTAACAGCACCAAGATCTTCTCATGGAAGTTACCTATGACCTTTTAACAAAGTGTACAATTTTGAGATCGTATCTGGAGCAATTTCTTACCGACTTTTGACCCAGTTCGTCGCTTAGTAACTCAAATTCCCTTGTCTTGTCCTCCACTTCTTGTGATTTCTGGTCATAGTTAACTGCAAGTTCTTCCAAGGCTTGCAGCACCTCCTTCACTTCCTCTTTGGAGGCATCATTCTCAGCTTGCAGGCGATTTAGTTCTGACTGCATATTATCTTGGTCTCGTCTGGTGGATGCCAGAAGCTACAAAAAGGTGGAAAATCAGGACCATGTACATGAAAGTACTTTTTTCCCCCCGCATGTTGCCCGCAGTATTGTAAACAAGTTTCATGCTCAATGTTATTTTTGAAAAGGACCAATTATGTCTACACTACTTCAGTCATTTTATTCCCAAAGATCAAGAAATGCCTTAAATGATGCATTTAATATTGTTGCTCATATCTATGGATGAAACATAGAAAATAGGAGCAGGTGGTGGCCATTTGGCCCTTCGAACCTGCTCCACCATACATTATGATCATGGCTGATTTATGCTATTGAGTCGCACATCCTGCTTTCTCCCCATAACCTTTGATCCCATTCGCCCCAAGTGCTATATCCAGCTGCCTCTTGAATACATTCAATGTTTTGGCATCAACTACTTCCCGTGGTGATGAATTCCACAGGCTCACCAGTCTTTGGGTGAAGAAATGTCTCCCTCATCTCTATCCTAAATGGTCTACCCCGAATCCTCAGACTGTGACCCCTGATTCTGGACTCCCCACCATCGGGAACATGCTCCCTGCATTTACCCTGTGTAGTCCTGTTAGAATTTTATAAGTCTCTGAGATCCCCCCCTCATTTGTCTGAACTCCAGCAAAAACAATCCTAAACTAGTCATCTCTCCTCATACATTAGTGCCACCTTCCCTGGAATCAGGCTGGTAAACCTTCAAGGGAGTGCAAACATCTTGCAGTCCCTTGAGAGCAAGAACATCTTTCCTCAGAAAGGAGACCAGAACTGCACACAATATTCTTGGTGTGGCCTCACCAAGGCCCTACATAATTGCAACAACACATCCCTGCTCCTGAACTTGAAACTTCTTGTAATGAAGGCCGACATACCATTGCTTTCTTTCCTGCCTGCAGCACCTGCATGGTTACCTTCAGCAACTGGTGCACAAGGACATTCAGGTCCCTCCGTGCACTCTCCTCTCCCAATTTACAGCCACTTTTAAAATCTTTTAATGCTTTAATGCATAATCACATAAGCACATTGGATTAATGCAATAGAAATGAGATCCTCAAGTTGGATCTCTGAATTATAGAATCCATAGTGCTGACTGAGGCCATTCAGCCCATCGAGTCTGTGCTAACAACAATCCTTCCCAGGCCTTAATCCCCATTTCCCCAATCCCTACAACCCCATGTCTTTACCCTGTTAATCCCCCTTATGTTATGCAACAATTTAGCATGGCCACTCATTCTAACCCGCACATCTTTGGACTCTGATCTATTCAGAGTTAGTCTGTGTAATAGTTGTAGCACCAGCCTAAATGGTCTTAGCACCTTGAGCTAGAAAAACTAGTTACACACAATGATTTCTGTTTAGAAGAGTATCCAGACAGCAGACACTAATTGAGTGGGATGTTGATAGCTGTCAACATCCAATGAGCTATCACCTGATGCAGGTCTATTTCTCTCTCATGTAACTACATGAGCACAATGTCAACAAGTTTGATCAGGCTTACTTCTTCCTGGTCCAACATCTGCTGCTTAAGTTTTTCCACCAGTTGGCTCTGCTGATTAATCTCCTCATCCTGCAACCAGTACAAGCAGTTAGTGAATTATCAACAATACTAACATTACACAAAAGAATTCCTTATGCAAGGGTACACCAGTGCAGTTTAATTTAGAAATACTTTGCTTTCCCACTGCCAGCAAACCACATTTTGTTCATGTATGATCTAGGAAGTGAAAAAACCCTTAAATTTTCAAGTTTTTATCCTTATTTATTAGTGTCACAAGTAGGCTTACATTAACAGTGTGAAAATTGCCTAGCTGTCACACTCCGGCACCTGTTCGGGTACACGGAGGGAGAATTTAGCATGGCCAATGCACTTAACCAGCACATCTTTCAGACTGTTTCCGGGAGGAAACCAGGGGACCCAGAGGAAACCTATGCAAACGTGAGGAGAATATGCAGCTTCTGTACAGTGACCCAAGCAGGGAATTGAACCCAGGACCCTGGCACTGTGAGGCAGCAGTGTTAACCACTGTGCCACCCACAATCTTAAATTGTATTGACAATCTTAAATTGTATTGAAGATGCACGCAAATACACATTTGAGACCAAATCTTGAATGGTAAAATTAGGTCAAATAATCAATTACTTGCAATATGCAGTTTCTAAATGACTCGTGCTGTTTTTAAAAATAATCTGGCAGTGTGTGTTTTAAGAACATAAGAAATAGGAGCAGGAGTAGGCCATCTAGCCCTTCGAGCCTGCCCCGCCATTCAATAAGATCATGGCTGATCTGTCGTGGCTCAGTTCCACATTCCCGTCCTCTCCCCATAACCCTTAATCCCCTCTCTTATCAAAAACCCATCAACCCGCGTCTTAAAAATATTTAGCGAGGCAGCCTCCACCACTTCAACGGGCAGAGAATTCCAGAGATTCACCACCCTTTGAGTGAAGAAGTTCTTCCTCAACTCTGTTCTAAACCGCCCCCCCCTTTATCTTGAGGCTGTGCCCCCTAGTCCTACTGTCCTTTCTGAGTGGGAAGAGTCTCTCCACCTCTATCCTATCCATCCCATTCATCATCTTATATCTCAGTGAGATCTCCCCTCATTCTTCTAAACTCTAACGAGTACAAGCCTAGTTTATTCAGCCTCTCCTCATAGCTCAACCCCCTCAACTCCGGTATCAGCCTAGTAAACCTCCTCTGCACTCCCTCCAAGGCCAACATACCCTTGCGTAAGTACGGCACCCAAAACTGCACACAGTACTCCAGCTGCGGCCTCACCAATGCCCTATACAGCCGCAGCAAGACCTCCCTACTTTTATATTCAATCCCCCTCGCTATGAAGGCCAGCATCCCATTAGCCTTCCTGACCACCTGCTGCACCTGCAGGCTGGGTTTTTGCGTCTCATGCACAAGCACCCCGAGGTCCCTCTGCACCGTCGCCTGCTGCAGTTTTTCGCCACGTAAGTAATAATCCTTCCTACCATTATTCCTACCAAAGTGGACCACCTTGCACTTGCCAACGTTAAATTCTATTTGCCAGTTCCTGGCCCATTTGCCCAGCCTATCTAGATCCTTCTGTAGACTCTCCACACCCTCCGCGCAATTTGCCGTTCCACCAATCTTGGTGTCATCAGCAAATTTTGACACCATACACTCGGTTCCCTCCTCCAGATCATCTATATAAATGGTAAATAGCTGAGGCCCCAGCACCAGCCCCTGGGGCACTCCATTAGTCACCAACCGCCAATCCGAATAGCACCCATTGACCCCCACTCTCTGCCTCCTATTTGACAACCAATCCTCTATCCACACTAACACCCTACCCCCAACTCCATGTCCCCTGACCTTCTGCAATAACCTGTGAGGCACCTTGTCAAACGCCTTCTGAAAACCAAGACCGACCACATCCACCGGCTCTCCTCTATCCACCGCCCTAGACACATCCTCATAGAACTTGGCTCATTAAATTCCACAGATGACAATCGTATAACTCAAACAGGACAATGGCAAAGGTTTGAGTCATTCATTTCCATCCTTTTATTTGTTAATCTCCTTTCTAGGTAATAGTCTGACTTCTCTGTTTTTAGGAACTAAACAACACAATCAACTAGCTATCATTTAAATTATGTCACAAATCTGGCAATGAGGAAATTGGAGTCTATTTTGATTTCACAATCAACCCAAGTTAACCTGCTTACATCCATATTAAGCAATTCTTTCAATCCTATTTTAAAAACATGAATCATGCCACTCTTAATTTTACCTTCTCTGAAATTAACAAGTTCAATTACGTTATATCTTCATTATTGTGAATTTTGCTAAACCGTGATATTTCTCTCCTAGGGTAAAAGTCATTTACTAGGGGCCATTGGTTTAAGGTGCGAGGGGCAAGTTTTAAGAGATGTACGAGGCAGATTTTTTTTTTTTTACACGGAGTGGTGGGTGCCTGGAACTCATTGCCAGGGGAGGTAGTGGAAACAGATACAATAGTCACTTTTAAGGGGCATCTTGACAAGTATATGAATGAGATGGGAATAGAGGGATATGGTCCCTGGAAGGGTAGGGGGTTTTAGTTAAGTCGGGCAGCATGGTCGGTGCAGGCTTGGAGGGCCAAAGGACCTGCTCCTGTGCTGTAATTTTCTTTGTTCTTATACTGGAGTTCATATCCAAATCAAAATTACATGTTCTTTCATTTGAGATATAACATCCAGTTTTATTTCAAAATTATTTATCTTCAACACTGCTCAGAGTATTTGTTTTCTTAAACAGGTACAATTGGAATAGATTTAAAAGCATTGTGGGGTATCCCGTTTTTGAGTTAGTTCCTTCAATTTAAAATGGCAGATTTATAGTAATTTTTTAGTACAGGAGATCAACTCAACTGCATTGGTCAACTACTTCACTAATTCTAGAAAAGTCTGTTACCGTAAGAATTATTTCTGGGGATTGGGAGTCAAAAGGAAATGATCTTTACTGTAAAGTTAACGTGTTTTTGACAGCAAAGAATTAGACAACAGAAAACAGCATTTCTACTTATTGTATAAAAGCATTGTAGAAATATTCAGGACAGGATCAGCATACCTTGTCATCAAGCTGCTTATACAGTTTTGAAATTTCTGAATCCATCTTTAATTTTTCTGCATCAGTGAGTTTAACGGTAGGAGTTTCCTCTATTTTGTCATTGGTGAGAACGATCTCAAGTGCTTCCTTGTGTTTCTCTTTGTCATACTGTTCTTCTACAGGTACAGATTCACCTATGGGAAAGAATTAATTGAAGATATAAAGTAAATAGTTTTGGTTAAATTATTTTAAGTTACCTAAAATCACATGCAACAATGATGTTTACAAACTTAAAATTTAGGCAGCCACTTTCAAATGGATGCGAAAAGTAGCAATGGAGGCATATTAGACAATTAGGAAGTCATCGATGTTAGTAAAAATAAACACATTTGAATAAGATTCAATAACATTTTGGAAGTGAGGTCACTTCACTCATTTCATCATGGGCAACCTAATAAAGCAATTGGTTGGAAAGTTAAATCACTTTTCAAGTGTAACTTGAGTGGCACAACTTGATTGATGAAAGGTTACATACCTTTCCTCCATCTATTGAGTTCATTTTCAAGCCACTGGATTGTATTTCTTAAAGTCTTGTTCTTCTCCTTCTCTTTTTCATATTTCTTCTTCCACTGTTCTGCTGTGAGCTCAACATTAACAGTTACAGTATTCTTAATGGTCTTGGCTCTGTAGGAAACAGAAAAATGAAGAAACTAAGAAATTACTTTGGTTAAAAAGATCAAAACAGTATCCTCCCTCACCTGTAATCAGAATTCGATACATATAAATATCTCCAAAAAATAAGCATTTGCTCTTGAAATAACATAGGTACATTCATGCACACACTACACTACAACTATTCAGCACTAGCAGAAAAACAGAAAGAATTGCCCACTACTGCCACACTTGACATTCTTACAATATACCTGTCACTCCACAGAATAATGCCCTGCTTCACAAAGGCTTTCAATTCTTCACAGAAGACTTTCAATTGCTCCTCACATTTGAGCCTTACAGCCCTCTGTGGCCCTTGTGGATGGCCAATTTTTCTTTTCTATATCATACCTGTATTGTGAAATGTCTATCACTGCATCTTTGACAGTCACATTGTAAAATGTATGATCAATGGACATCTGCATCCCCTTTGATGCAGATGTCCAACTCTTTCCTAAGCAGCGAGCCTTGTTCCAGAGTCAGACTTTCCATACACACAGTGCAACATGCAGCACCCAGGTACACTATGGATCTACAACCGCTGACATATGCTTCTTGTGCTGCTATCCAACCTACACCTAACTTAAAAATAGTGCAAGCACGACTCCCACCACTATTAAACTTTACTTACAAACTTAGCAGACGTATTGATTGAAAATTAAAATCCTCCTGCCCAACTGAATTTAAAATCTGAACTCCCATTAAGATTAAGGTTCGCACTGTTCCAGGTTTTTGTCATCCACCGGCAGTCCAAGGACACCCTGATAATTTCTCAGCACTCTTATGGTAGATTTCAGTATGCAATATTCATATCTTTATAATCTTTCCTTCAATATAGATCAGCTGTGGTTAACCTAATCAATGCCCAGACATCGAGGGGATAAGGATAGAACTAAGAAAAAATATTTGCAGAGGTTGAACAGCAATGGGAGATATTCAGCATCAAGAAGCAGTTTCACTAAAAACATGACAGAATTAGGTAATAATGAAACATATGGATGAATAGATATGGATGAAATTGAATCCAAAAGAAAACTACCACAGACCAGAATACAAAAGAGTTAGCCAAGTTAAAATTATGAAGGCAAGCTGAGAATGTGCAATGAATTTATTGAAAGTATTTTAAAGACATAAATAACACAATGAAAACTACAATAGGGATAAGGCCACTAAGAGGCGCACAAATTAAATTCATAGGTAATAACAATGAAGCGGCAGAAATAAGGCATAATTACTTTTCCCAGCTTTTAACCAGAGGCCATCAATTTAACATAAGAATCAAAAAGGTCAACAAGACATTTGATTTAGAATGCAGATAAACAATGGAAAAATTATACATAATGAGGGAGTTTAAAACCTATGATCTGCATGGACTGTATCCATACAATAATTCCAGGGGACTGGTAGACAGCTATTATTCCTATATTTAGAAAAGAATGATTGAATATAAAAGTAGGGAGGTCTTGCTGCAGCTGTATAGGGCATTGGTGAGGCCGCAGCTGGAGTACTGTGTGCAGTTTTGGGCGCCGCACCTGCGCAAGGATATTTTGGCCCTGGAGGGAGTGCAGAGGAGGTTTACTAGGCTGATACCGGAGTTGAGGGGATTGAGCTATGAGGAGAGGCTGAATAAACTAGGCTTGTACTCGTTAGAGTTTAGAAGAATGAGGGGAGATCTCATTGAGACGTATAAGATGATGAATGGGATGGATAGGATAGAGGTGGAGAGACTCTTCCCGCTCAAAAAAGACAGTAGGACTAGGGGGCACAGCCTCAAGATAAAGGGGAGGCGGTTTAGAACGGAGTTGAGGAGGAACTTCTTCACTCAAAGGGTGGTGAATCTCTGGAATTCTCTGCCCGTTGAAGTGGTGGAGGCTGCCTCGCTAAATATTTTTAAGAAGCGGGTTGATGGGTTCTTGATAAGAGAGGGGATTAAGGGTTATGGGGAGAGGGCGGGAAAGTGGAACTGAGCCACAACAGATCAGCCATGATCTTATTGAATGGCGGGGCAGGCTCGAAGGGCTAGATGGCCTACTCCTGCTCCTATTTCTTATGTTCTTATGAAATCAAAAATAATAGTCAGCATGGATTTCAAGAGAAAAGGTTATAGTTGGCCAGCCTCTCTGAAATTACATGAAGAGCAGACAAGGGTAATGCAGCCAATATACACAGTCATTCAAAAATCCTTTAATAATATACTACACAATAGGCTCATGACTAAAATATGATACAAGATCAGGAGACAAGTAGCAGAATATGTACAAACATTACAAGAGAAGGAATTTAGAGTTACAGACTAGTGGAAGATTAAAAAGTGATGTTACACAGATTGATGCTAGAACCACGATTTTCCATTATTTACATAAATCATTTGATTCAGGAATTGGAAAAATATCTAAATTACATAAATTTCAGGGTGGGAGGGTGTTGAGTTAATATGGTGCAGGACTGAGATAAAAGGTAAGTGCAAACTGTGTGGAGTTTGCACATTCTCCTCATGTCTGCGTGGGTTTCCTCCAGTGCTCCGGTTTCCTCCCACAGTCGAAAGAAGTGTGGATTAGGTTGATAGGACACTAAGGGACAATTTTGGCAAGGCCAGAGATGTGTAGGTTAGAGGGATTAGTGAGTAAATGTGTAGGGATTTACTGACAAGATGTACAGGGATATGGGGGTGGGGCCTGGGTGGGATTGTGGTCAGTGCAGACTCGACGGGCCAGATGGCATCCTTCTGCACCACAGGGTTTCTATGACAAGAACGTGCTAAAATTGCGTTTCAACACTGTAGACAGAGAAGGTGTTTCCACGTGTGCAAGAGTTTTTTGAATGGACCTACCTCACATTAAGTTGATCTTCCTCTACACCCTAGCTATGACTGTAACACTACATTCTGCACTCTCATTTCCTTCTCTATGAACGGTACGGATTTCCATCGAACCCTACGGTGCAGAAAGAGGCCCTTCAGCCCATCGAGTCTGCACCAAATACAATCCCACCCAGGCCCTACATCCTTATCCCTACATATTATACCCACTAATCCCTCTAACCTATGCATCCCTGGGCACTAAGGGGCAATTTCTTAGCATGGCCAATCAACCTAACCCGCACATCTTTGGACTGTGGGAGGAAACCAGAGCACCCGGAGGAAGACCACGCAGACACGAGGAGAATGTGCAAACTCCACACAGACAGTGACCCGAGCCAGGAATTGAACCCAGGACCCTCGAGCTGTGAAGCAGCAATGCTAACCACTGTGCTACCATGCTGCCCAGGTATGCTCTGTCTATAAAGCACACAAGAAACAACACTTTTCACTGCATACTAATACATGTGACAATAAATCAAATTTAAAAGCTAGACGCCATAAATACAAGATATTTAATAGAACTAATAAAGAATCAAGGAGAAACTCTTCACTCATGAGTGGTGAGACATGGAACTCACTGTCACATGCAGTGATTGCAGTAAATAGCATAGGTCCATTAGTGGGAAACCACATAAGTACTGGACAGACAGGTTGATGGAGTGAGGTGAAGTTGCTAAGAGTGGGAGAAGAATTGATAAGATCTTTTAAAGTGATAAGATCTTTTAAAAGGAAGAAACAAAACAATGGAGGCCGTTCCTATCAATCCCTGCTCCACATTGACACATTCACACTTTCCAGGGGAGCGGGTTGGCTCATCTGAAGGAAATCTGATTCCTGGCTTGGGTCATTGTCTGTGTGGAGTTTGTACGTTCTCCTCGTGTCTGCATGTGTTTCCTTCAGGTGCTCCAGTTTCCTCCCACATTGCAAAAGATGTGCTGGTTAGGAAAATTGGCCATGCTAAATTCTCCCTCAGTGTACCCGAACAGGCACTGGAGTGTGGCGACTAGGGGATTTTCACAGTAACTTCATTGCAGTGTTAGTGTAAACCCACTTGTGACTAATAATTAAACTTTAGACGATTGTGTGGACCAGACATGCCAGTTGAACAACTGGATCTTATGCTGCAAATTCTGTGCAACTCTTAAGCATATTGAGCAATTCACAAAACACAGCACTTCATTGGACTCATCAACAGACATTCAATACATGCACCACATTAGAAAAATAGGTTCAGCCCATGTTCCTATTCCTCACATTTATCAACAGTCGTTGGTGTAATTGTGCATGTATCACTTCTGGATTTTGTATAGTACTTGACTGTCCTATAATGGTTATCATAGTCAACTATCCAGCTAGAAAGGCCCATAACACTTCAAATACAGATACACGCAGAAGCTAAGAGAGGATGCCAGATTCTCACAGAAAACATAATCCAAACAGCCAACACTTTCAGGAAAAGATAGATAGAAAAATAGAAAAATAAGAAAAAGGGAGTTTCAGATGAAACTGACTAAAATTAGTGTGCCTGCTTTATAACATCTTGTTTATTTTCATTTTGCAAAGAAATTCAAGTTCTCCATAAATTATATTTGTTTTAAAATATAGAATTGGAAAAGATGAACAACATAATAGAATATTCTTAAAGCAAATAATACTTATGAAGTAAATGTCACAAAGAAATTATCTAGCATGAATAAAGGATACCTCGCTCTACCAGCACAGGACTCTGCCAGGAGCTTATATAACACAAAAAACATTTGTAATTGTTCCTAAAATACTTAAGAGTTTACTCACCTCTGACCGAACATCAATGTAGTTTTAGTCTCTGCTTCATTGTAGGATGATGGTGAACAGCAAATAACTATTGTAGTTCTGCAGTTACCTCCCAGTGAATCTTGTAAAATTCTGGTCATTTTGCTGTCACGGTACGGTACATACGTCTAAACGAACAACCAAGGTTTTAAAAGTATACTTGATGTACAAAACCATCTTAACATTTATATGCCTACAAGCCTATTTTTCAAATGCAACTTGCATTCATACAGTACTCAACACTGACAGCATCTTACACCACTTTGCAGGGGGAGAAACAAAAATAAAATTAATACTTCAACCGTTGAAGGACACTGGTCAAGGTGACTCAGTTAAGCAGATAGATTGTTTGGAAATCTATAAGGATGTAAAAAAAAAGTAGAGGCAGAAGGGTTTTGAGGAATAGTGGAAGGAGTAGTAGAAAGGGTTGGAGGCAGTGCAGGGATGCAGGGTTTCATAATGTTGCACTGGCACAGCAGGGAAGGCTAGAAAGATTTGTAAACAAGGACCTTAAATTTGTTGCAAAAGTGGAAACTGGGAACCTGCACAGGCTAGAACAGACAGGAATAAGTTACCACTTAGTGTCCAAAGATGTGTAGCGTCGGTGGATTAGCCTTGGTAAATGCGCATGGGGATAGAGTGACTTGGGCAGGGGCTGGGTAAAACGCTCATTTGGAGAGTCTGTGCAGACCCAATGGGCCAAGTGGCCTCGTACTGCACTGTAGGGATTCTACAGAAAGACATTTTATAAGATGCATATTTATTATGTTTTGTTAACTCTCCTGCATATATTGCATGTTCGATGGAATTCTCATATTTAAGTTTCCTCCTAATAAAAATATATGGCAATACAACTGAAAAGTCTCAAACTGCTGGATTTATTCTGATGTCTTTGGTCAAGTTTCAAAAGGTATCCACAGGAAAAATCCTTAATCTGTTAAGATCTACACTAACAGTATATGTAGTATACTCACGCTTGATTCTGCTAGAGAAGCAATGACATTCCCCAACGCTGACAAAGATTTGTTGATATTCTTGGCTTCATCTAGTACGGCCCCTTCTGCTCCAGTTTTACTGACCTTAAATGGATTTTCAACAGAAGAAACATTCATTAACATTACTACAATAATTTCCACATTTTAAAAATAGTTTCCCCATCATTCACATTACTTACAACCATACACATCAAACCAGAATGGAACATCAGACCAGATAGACTACTTTATAAATAGTGCTCATGAGGAAGCAGCCTGTAGAGGTCTCAGTGCAAATTATGTCAGATAGAGGAAAAGGCGGTAAGGGCTGGGCAACAGCAGAGCCAAGCAGCATTGCAAAATTCTCTGAGATAACATCTAGGGCATCACTCTGCTAGCCATTTCCCCCCTGCCTTGCAGTGGGGCCATCAAGTGCAATTCTGAGCTAATCTACAAGGTGGTCTGCAGGGTCCTGACGATGTTCCTCGCAAACATCATCAGGGACTCTGTGACCTACACCAAACACACCAAGCACAAAATGATGGACAGCGATTTGGTATACGTCTGAAGCACCAGGGGGAGCCCCTGTAGAGTTTTGGTGGTTGAAGACAGTTTTAAAATCTGGAGTAGAGCAAATTACATACTTGCCCCTTTCTCAAACACAGCAAATGAGTACAGTCAGAGATTTACAGCATGGAAACAGACTCTTCGGCCCGACTTGTCCATGCTGTCTTTTTTTTTAAAGCCCCAAAGCTAGTCCCAATTGCCCTCATTTGGCTCATATCCCTCTATACCCATCTTACCCACATAACTAATTAAATGCTTTTTAAAATGACAAAATTGTACCCGCCCCTTTACTACCACCTCTGGGAACTTGTTCCAGACACTCACCACCCTCTGAAAAAATTGCCCCTCTGGACCCTTTTGTATCTCACCCCTCTCACCTTAAACCTATGCCCTCTAGTTTTAGACTCCCCTACCTTGGGAAAAGATAGCCTATCTAGCTAATCTGTGCCCCTCATTATTTTACAGACCTCTATCAGATCACCGTTCACCCACCTACGCTCCAGAGAAAAAAAGTCCCAGTCTATCCAGCCTCTCCTCATAATGCAATCCATCAAGTCCCAGTGGCACCTTAGTAAATCTTTGCTGCACTCCTTCTAGTTTAATAATCTCTTTTCTGGTGACCAGAACTGCACACAATATTCCAAGTGTGGCCTTACCAACGTGCTGTACAACTTCAACAAGATGTCACAACTCCTGTATTCAATGATCTGACCAATGAAACAAAGCATGCTGAATGCCTTCTTCACCACTCTGCCCACCTCTGACTCCACTTTTAGGGAGCTATGAACATGTACCCCTAGATCTCTTTGTTCTATAACTCACCCCAGTGCCCTACCATCAACTGAGTAAGTCCTGCCCTGGTTCAATCTACCAAAATGCATTACCTCGCATTTATCTAAATTAAACTCCATCTGCCATTTGTCAGACCACGGGCCCAACTGATCAAGATCCAGTTGCAATCCGAGAAAACCTTCTTCACTGTCCACTATGCCACCAATCTTGGTGTCATCTGCAAACTTATTAACCATGTCTCCTATATTCTCATCCAAACCATTAATAAAAAATGACAACTAACAGTGGACACAGCACTGATCCTTGAGACACACGGCTGGTCACAGGTCTCCAGTTTGAAAAACAACCCTCTACAAACCACCTTGTGTCATCAAGCCAGTTTTGTATCCATTTAGCTACTTCATTCTGGATCCCGCGAAATTTTACCTTATGCAACAACCTACTATGCTGTACCTTGCCAAATGTCTTGCTAAAGTCCATGTTGACAACATCAACTGCATTGCCCTCATCTACCTTCTTCGTTACCCCTTCAAAAAAACTTCAATTTGTGAGACATGATTTCCCATGAATAGTAAAAAGCATTTGAAATTGAGAGGATTTTGAATACTTAACTTCATGTTCAGAGGTCAACCTCTTTGCTTTTTTCTA
The DNA here is from genome assembly GCF_965287045.1 of Carcharhinus amblyrhynchos. Classification (NCBI taxonomy): domain Eukaryota; kingdom Metazoa; phylum Chordata; class Chondrichthyes; order Carcharhiniformes; family Carcharhinidae; genus Carcharhinus; species Carcharhinus amblyrhynchos. The sequence goes on from NC_137325.1 coordinate 120,133,821, forward strand.
TTTCTATGATCTAGGCATTGCTGGCAAAGCCACCCTTTATTACCCACCCTCAAGTTCCCAGAAAGTTGACAGTGAAACTTCTTGAACCCTGCAGTTCAATATGGTAATGGCCCTTTCACATTGTTGTAGCTATTTGAAACAAGTAAATGACTAGCTGGGCCATTTCAGAGGACAGCAAAGAGTCACAGTATGGGACTGAGTCATAAAGGGCCTGACCAGGTAAAAGCAGGAAGGTTTCTTCCCTGAAGGAGATTTTGTGAAACAGCTGGGACTTTTAAAAACAATATGACGGCTTTGTGGTTATTTCTACAGCTGTCAGCTTTTAATTTCCAGATTTTAGCTGAATTCAAATTCTCCAAAAACCTGCATTTTCTAAATTCAGTCCCTGCCATTGAAATTTGGGAACATTGTGAAAGTCACATCTATCATAAGAAATATGGCTTTAGCATGCCAGCATTTCCTTCTGAATGGCAATCAATACAGTTATGAATGAAGCTTCCAAAAGGACAATGGCACTCTAAATTCATTTGCCAAACAGTGCCAGGAACTATATTAAAATGGAAACTCACTTCAGTTACAAGCTTTGGGAGACAAAGACTATTGTGTTGTGTAATTTTTATTTAGAGGGCAACAGTAAATAGAACATAGAACACTACAGCACAAACAGGCCCTTCGGCCCACAAGTTGCGCCGATCACATCACCTACCAACCTACAGACCTATCTATAACCCTCAATCTCATTAAACCCCATATACTCATCCAGAAGTCTTTTAAAAGACCCCAGCGAGTTCGCCTCCACCACCACTGACAGCAGCCGATTCCATTCACTCACCACCCTCTGAGTGAAAAACTTACCCCTAACATCACTTCTGAACCTCCCTCCCCTGAATTAACTAACTTGCTGTCCTGGCCTAGTTTTGTGTCAGACAGTTATTACGATGCATACCAATCTGATTTCAAAGCCCGAACTGAATTATCTTGTTAGCATACATTTGAAAAACAAAAAAACCTTGGAAAATGGCATCGCTGGCAGGCCATCATTTATTTTCCATCCCCAACTGTCCTTGAGAGGTGGCAGCGAGTCACTTTTTTCAGTTATAGCTGAGTAGATAGGTGGATAGGTCATTTACGGCCAGTTGAGAATCACCCACATTTCTGGTGAGTTTGGAGTCGCATTCAGGCCCAATCAGGTAAGGGCCAAAAGCTTTCTTTCCCCAAGGGACATAATGTAAACTTAGAGTTGCACTTATTCATTAAGACCAATAGTAGAGTCTTGCTGTCTACATCTCAGTGTCCTCACAAAGTTCAATACTCAATTAAGTTCTCGAAGTTTGATTTTCCATTTGGTACATGAACATTTTTCACTTGATTGCTACTGTTTCATCACCTCTTGAATGCTTGGGATTCTCAGCGGCACATGGTATTCAACATGACTTGGCACAAATTAGTTATGCTGCTAAAGTATTTTCGAAAACTGTACAAACATATGAATTAGGAGAGTAAGCCATTTGACTCTTCCAGCTTGCTCTGCCATTCAATATGATCATATCCGATCTGACTACAGTTCCCAACTCTACAATCCCACCTACCCTCAATAACATTAGATTCCTGACTAACAAGCGAGTCTCATCTACCTCTGCCGTAAAACAGTCAATCATTCTGCCTCCACTGGTCCCTGGAGAAGGAGAGTTCCAAAGACTAATGGCCCTCTGATAGAAAAAAAAACTCATCATCTTCTTAAAAATGAAGGATGTGGAAGCATTGGAGAGAGTGCAGAGGAGATTTACCAGGATGCTGCCTGGTTTGGAGGTAGGTCTTATGAGGAAAGGTTGAGGGAGCTGAGGTTTTTCTCTTTAGAGCAGTGGTGGATGAGAGGTGACTTAATAGAAGTTTAAGATGAAGGGAATAGATAGAGTGGACATTCAGAGACTATTTCCACGGGTGGATGTAGCTGTTACTAGGGGGCATAACTATAAGGTTCATGGCAGGAGATAAAGGAGGGACGTCCGAGGTAGATTCTTTACTCAGTGGTTGGGATGTGGAATGTCAGACACTTTAGGAACTTTCAAGCGGTTATTGGACAAGCACATGGAACACACCAAAATGATAGGGAGTGGCATAGCTTGATCTTGGCTTCGGACATAGCTCGGCACAACATCGAGGACCGAAGGGCCTCTACTGTGCTGGACTGTTCTGTTAAATGGGATACTACTTATGTTTAAAACTATGTTCGCTAGAATAGGTCTGGCCTCTCCCACGGGAAAACATCTTTTCATCACCCAACCTGTCAAGTACCTCAGACTCTTGGGGTTTCAATAAAATCACCTCTCATTCTTCTAAACTCAAATGGATACAGATCCAGTCTAGCCATCCTTTCTTCAAGATAACACCCCTACCATTAATCCCCATTATCTGTCGAATGCATCTTCTATGAACTGCTTTATATCATTTTATAGAGAACTGCATAGTGTACTCCAGATGTGGTCTCACCAAAGCCCTGCTCAACTATGGCAAAACATCCCTACTTTTATATTTCATTCCCCTCTCAATAAATGACAACATTGCATTCACCTTCCTAATCAATCACTCTACCTGCATACAAATATTTTGAAACTCATGTACCAAGACATACAGATCCCTCTGCACTTCAAAGTTCTGCAATCTCTCTCCATTCAAGGTATAGCACTGTAAAGAAATATTCAATCTTACCTTTTCACTACCTGCCAAGTCAACCAGATAAAGTTTGCCACTTAACTTCTGCTCTGTTGCAGTGTTTTCTTGTTTGACATTAATTAGAAAGATACTGTGGCTACGTGAGCTGTGTTCATTCATATCTGAAACAGACAGAGACTACTGATTAAAACTATACATTTTGTCCAGCTTCAACTGCACAAAATTACAGGGTGGTCGAATTTCATTTCTTCACTTGGTCTCCAGAGCTGTTAAAACCAGTGAGTGAATAGTTATAGCCAAAGGTTGATTTTCTTTTGGTGTGGTGCCATCGGTTAAATTTATGAGCTTCAGATGATGCATGATACAGAGATCATTAGAAAATGGACTGGGAGGGAGATACATATCTGTATTCGTCTCTAGGCATTGCAGATGCAATTTTGTAAAATAAATCACTTTTATTTACAAATTTGTAAAGTTTTCATAGTCACAGATGCGGAGAGGCATGATTTAAAATACCTGCAAGCTTTAATGGAAAATGGTTAAGTAACAGAGAAATCAGAAGTGTAGTACACACAAACTATATTAAGTGGGGGAGAATATCAAACTTAGTGAAAATTTAGTGTTTAATTAGTCGTCAAGTAACATTACAAAAATGCTTCCAGATGCATTGATCAGTCCTCAAAAATCACCTCCTATAACTTTTTCAAAGCTTGAAGTTAGCTATAGTACAAGTGGAAACCTGAAAATTACTGTCCATTTTACTATTTTTATAAAATTGCAGATTGAAATAAATACAACTTTAAAAAAATCACATTAACACTACAATGACACACAGTTTGAAAGAGTTGGTGCTTAATGCACTGTGGCTACACTTACTTGTAACTGCTACGTGTCTGTTGGATTTTCCTTCATCAATTGTATCCATGACCTCATCAGGACTGCAGACAAAGCGCTCAGTGCAGCCCTGTGTCAGGAGAACAAAAAAAAAAGGTCTTGTAAAAAGATAGTATCAGCACATTATGGGAAATATATCTTTGGGATCTTTTACCCACCTTCACATAAGGAACTCTATTTTTATCTTCATGGACTGAGAGATTGGTCTTAGACACTGCAAACAAAAAGGAACAATGTTTCATCTCATAAACCTGCAATTAAGATTTACACACAAATATATTAACTGCACATCCCTATTTCTTGCCCCACGTTTCCTCTCCATGGAACATACTTTGACTGTATTCAAATTCTTAAGGCAACTCATTGTTCAATTAGTTTCACCTGCTAACCTTTGGTTTCAATTTTTGGACCAGATCCTTTCTTACCCCATTGAAGTTAGCTTTTCCCCAGTTAATTCTTATTCTGGATTGCTCCTTGTCCAATACCATAGCCAACTTAAAACTTATGATGCAACTTTCATTGTTACCCAAATGTTTCTCTGCTGACACTTGATCCACCTCACTCTCAAGAATCAAGTCCAGCAACACTTGTACTGGAAATGTACTGCTATAGACAATTCTCCTGAACATCTAAGGATTCCTGCCTTTGTCCATCCTGTAAGATTGATAATTCTACTAACTTTTTGGATTTGTTCCTGGTTTGCAACATTAATTTTTTATCCACAGTTTAAATTAAATAGTTCAGTTTGAATTTCTATTAGAGACACAATGGCAGTCAAGACAGTTGAGATTCTTTATGCGATGACCATTGTTTGTTTAAAACTACACAAACAGCAAGAACTTTTGTTTAAAATCAGTTTGAAGAATTGGTTAAAAAGCAGTTTGACTATCTTTAAATAAAACCTATGCATTGATTTAATTGATTAACTACATTTGTCCGTTAGAACATCATCTGTTTTATTATGGTGTTCTTAACATTTGTTCTTAATGGTTTTAGTATCGGAGAGACTTTGGGTTACATTTATTTGTTGTAACTGTTCTTTAACTAAAGGAAATGTTATTTGCTTGCAAAGAAATACTAACTCTAGAGGCAGGGAACAAGGGATAGACCTGTAAACATTAGTCTACATGACTCTAATTACAGAGATAGGGTGACATCAGATGAGTCGCAGCCCAAGCCAATAGAAGAAGTGAATTTGGACCATCACCAAATAGGAGATTGTCAGATTCTGTAATGAGAAATGAGGATAAAAATGGGAAAAAAGTGATTCTTTGTTAGTGCAGTGTTACCATGGCTTCTGGACACAGTTCAACGTCACTTCAAAGATAAAGAGAAAGACATCACTTTGATTGACAATGCTCAATGACTTCTAGGAACTTGGGAGATAAGGAAGTTCCATATTGTTTTCACTGTTTTGTGTTAGGTAAGCCTTATGTAAATATTGCTTAAATTATATTTGATTAATAAATACTCGTTGTTCATACCTTGTCATGCCAAGCACAAATGAGGACTCTTGCGTTTGAAATTAAGAATTAGGAGCGCCCTTAAAATCTTTCACTATTCAAGTTATATTTAGATAATTATTCCCCCATCATAACAACTCTAATACCGCAACTCTGATTTCCTTGCAAAGTTGTTTATCTACATTTTTCATATTAGTTGGTGGCCTATAGAGTAGAAAAAGTAATTGTACCTTTTTCCTTCCCTTGGCCTCTGGCCACATTGATTCTGTCTTTGACTACTCTCGGACATCCCTCTCCAGCACTGCAATTTTCTCTTTCGTTAATACTGCTACCTCCACTTTCCCATCATTTCTGAACACTGGATAGCCAGGAATATTTAATACTTAGTCCTGTTCTTCTTTGAGTCAGGTCTCTGCTATTGCTACAACATTATATTTTCACGTGGCTATCTTCATCTGAAAGTAATCAATTTTCATTTCCCACATTCCACGCATTCACATACATGCACTGTAATCCTAATTTAGACTTTCCTGCTTACCGTCTTATGCTCAGCCAACCCAACACGTTATTCGTCCCTACTCCAGTGCCATCAGTCTCTCCCAATATTCTTTGCATCTTAGCATTCCTCTCTAATTTTGTGGCTCCCACATCCCTGCAAAATTAGATTAAATCCTCCCCAATAGGAGTAGCACATTGCCCTTGTAAGCCAATCTGCCTGTACCTGTCCCATCTCCCAAGAATTGATCCTGATATCCCAAGAATCTACAGCCCTCCCTCCTGCACCATCTTCTCCAGACATACTCCCAGTGCCAACACAACTGAGTGATTTTGAAAATCCTGCTTCCCAATTTCCTATCTAGTTCCCTAAATTCCAACTGCAGGGCCATTTCCCTCTTTCTAGCTAGGTCATTGGCAAGGAAACAACTGCTGGCTGCACACATTCTCCTTCACCTTTAGCTCTTCAGCAGCACCCATGACTCAGGCACCAGGAGGCAACATATCATCCTGATTCATGCCTTTGACTGCAAAACATCTGTCTATTCGCCTAACTATTAAATTGCTATCAATATTGTTCTTCAAGTCATTCTTGTGCCTCCTTTTACAGCTGAGCCAGACATGAGACAATGGGCTTTGCTCTGGCTGCATTCCCAAGTGCATCACTTTTATCAACATTCAAAATGGAACACTGATCTGAGAGCAAGATTTACTACCTCTTGTTATTTCTTGACTGTCTGTTGGGCTCCTATTCCTCCTCTCCTTGCACACTCAAGCTCTGAGGTTACTATGTCTATACATATGCTTTCCACAAAGTTCTCAGCACCACTCATGTGCTGTAGTGACAACAGATGTTGCTCAAGCTCTGAAAACCAGAGCTCATCATAGCAGCTGATCGCACTTTCTGCATATATTATTTTCCAGGAAACAGGAGATCCCACATGGAACAAGATGTGCACTCCATCAGTCAGAGCTGCTCTGCCATTTCTCCATCTATTAGATCATCTACTGCTTTTGCCCAGAGTAAGAATATCAAAATAAATTTACATGTTGAAATGCATGCTGACAAATCATATGGTTGCTGCAGAAATGCAACATTAAAAAAGTCATCGATATCCTCCAGATTTTATGGTTTCACTAATGGCGCTTCTTGAACTGGTTAATACTTGGACACTGTTGATTTAGGATGTCCATATGAGGAACAGGAAATCAATGCTTCACATAAAAGAGATATATGCTATGCTTGCAGTCTGACTGGGAAGTTAGAGAGAAGGATGTTAAAATAGAGCAGAACTGTGCTAAAAAAAAACTCATTTTATATAACACCTGTCACAACCAGAAGACCCCCCACCCCAAAGTGCTTTATAGCCATTGAAGTACTTTTGAAGTGTAGTTACTGTTCACTACAGGAAATGCAACAGCCAATTTGCACAAAGCAAGGTCTCACAAGCAGCAATAAAAAAGTTAAAACTTTATTAATCACAAGGAGGCTTACATTAACATTGCAATGAAGTTACTGTGAAAATCTCCTAGTTGCCACACTCCAGCACCTGTTCAGGTACACAAAGAATTTAGCATGGCCAATGCACCTAACCAGCAGGGATGAGTTAATGAATCCCTTCCCACAGTCCCCACATTTCCATGCCATCTCTTTGTTGTTCCCGCAATTATGTTCTGAAAGGCCAGATAAGCTGAAATCTTGTCCACACAAGAATACATGTACAGTGTAATCTATAATTAGATAATCTATTTTCAGTGACGTTAATTGAGGGATTATATATTAGGACAGTGGGGATGGTGCCATGGGATCTTTTACATCCACTTCAGGGGGACAGTTAGTGCCTTGCTCTAATGTCTCAACTGAAAGATGGCAACTTCAGCAATGCAGTACTCCCACATTACTGCACTGGAATGTCAAATTTATCTTTTGTGTTAAATCCTAGAACCTTACTTGGACCCACACCTTTTGACCCAAAACGCAAGGAAGACTGACAAAAAGTGGTGATGCAGGCTAAACTGATCAGTGTTTTCAAAAGTTTTGATGGTTTGTGATAATGTTGAAGAATTACATTCGTAATTCTCTTAGTAACCTTTTAAACTATCACTTGATTTTCTTTTGCAGTGTGACAAATAGAAAATAAGCTATCAATCCAATAGGTGGCACTAGCCACAAGCAGCAACAGCAAGATCTCCCATATTCAGTGGGTATTTAGCCTACATAGGAATACCCTTGTTTACTGCCACATACAAGACTGCCCAAAGTATGGCAACAATGATAACCATTTACCTCAAGCAAATCACATGTTAGGGAGAAATCATTTTGCATTAAAGTACATGACTCAGATGCCAAATACAATTATGTTTTGAAACCAACATTCACACAATTGACTTGTAGCTTATATTCTAAGGGTGTTCCATCACCATAGCCACACTTCATTTTTGAGGAACAAAACAAGCATTTTCTATTACATGCAAACTAAAGAGTAATTCAAGACAATTTATTGTTTACATTTGTGCATAATTCAGTGATGTTCAAAATATGGTAAACTCAAGCAGAATGGACTAAAATAATTTAGAAGCGCAAAGATATGCAGTCTGTAAATGTCTTCTTGTTTGTTGTTTATAAATAATTATTTAATCAATACCTTTTAAAATAATTAGCCAATTTATCAGGTTACACCAATAGAAAATAATTTAAACGCAAGAATCAATGATTCACTGATCCCTAATTATGGATTCTAGCGCTACCTTACTTCATCTATCACAACTTAACCAAGCAAATTTTTAAATTGAAAAGTGGGTTAAAAATTTCCTGCGTAGAATTTAGTTTCCCCATTCATATTCCTTTACAAACCTGTTTAACGCAGAAGATTTGTTTTGATATTTGGTCAACAGTCCATCCGGGTAAAGCCAAAACAATGTGGAGGTGAATTAACGCGCACAGACAAAATCTTAAGAAGCTGAAGACTTGATGTTATGTCCACTCCTATCAATGTTAACTACATTAATTATTTATACAAAAATACTCCGATGAAGAGACAAAATAATTTAGAAGTCTTAGAATATTTATTATTCTAATTTATGATCAGTTTGTTATAAAATGGAGAACAGGTAATTGCAGTATTGATGTAAGCCTACTCATGACACTAGTAAGTAAACAAACTTTAAAACTAAACTTTAGATAATAAGGCTTTCCCTTCCCCATTAAATTTTTTCAAACAGTTTATATGGCCTACAAATGAGGCACAATGAAATAACAATTAGAGTTAAAATCATGTGTAAAAGCAAAACTAAAATTGCACTATGAAATCTGATGGTTATGTGTAGCCTTATAAACAGTATTATCTCTGATATATAGCAATCTTGTGCAGGAAATTAAGTTTTCGGTATTCACAGGTGGGTGAGCCTAGTCTTTCTGGAAAAAGTTCCTGAACAACAGAGGTCATTAAATCATTATGAAACAAAAACAAAGCTGCTAGTTAGTGAAACAAACTGCCTGCACAGAAAGCAGATTTTTAATGACACTGTCAGCCAACATCCAAAATCTACTTTGTTTCAGAAAGCAAACACGAACAGAAGGCAAGATATATATTGGGTATCAACCACTATTTTTGTCACATAATGCAAACAACCGGCATACATGTACAATGTTATAAACTATTCAATATTTAAATTCTAAGCATCAATACTAATAAAAAAAATCAGGTGATGCTGAGCAGATTATTTTATGACAATGACCGAAGACAGCCAGAATGGCATTCACTATTACGCCAGTGGAATGTTTCTCAGAATAACGCAAACTAAACTGAAATAACTGAGCAAGGGTGAAACATATTACATAGTGATTTCACTCAACAAGCATGTGTGAAGTCCAACTTCATTTGCAAGGAACCAACTCAAAATAACTGAGATTGAGCTTACCCACACCAATCTGAGAGAGTGACATTTTCTAGAATACATAGAGAACTCAGAGCAGTGGGAGTAAACTCACTCTCCATTTGAAAAGAACTATCAGCCTGTAGAGGTTACATGAGGAAAAGCGAAAAGAGAGCATGCAGAGAAGTAGAACAGGGAGAGATACTCATACTTCATATTACTAATGCCAGTATCTACAGCCATTATGAAAACTATACTTAAAATTTGTTGTGAATGGAGATCAGGAATTTGATGGAACTCAAGTTGTTGCGCATGTGCAGACCTGGCATGGCCTTCACGTGCAATTCTGCATTTTATTTTGAGCTCTTTGGGCCCAGTGCACCTCTGCTGGAAACAAGCATGGTGCAAATAGCCCAGATCCATGTGACTGGGAGCAGCACACTATTGAGAACAAATGTTTAGGCTGGGAACAGGACCCAAGAGTCTCAGGAAAGGACAGGAGCAGGAAAAGATCCTAGCTCAGTAGGGTCCTAGTTCAGTTTAAAAAGCGAGAGACAGAAAAAAAAATAGGAAATGTCCACTTTGTGCAGACCTACGTGAAAAAGGAAACCGAACGTTGTTGATTCCATACTGCAGGCGAAGGTACCTGCTTTTGAGCAGTTGTGTTTTGTTCAGGACAGTCAAAGTGCTAAAGTTCTGCTTACAAACCGGTGGAGTATAAACACTCAGGAATCCAGGGGAACAGAATCTCGAGACGAGAAGGAAACCCTGTGACGTGGGCCATCGATCATGTTGCCCGAGTTGGAGCAGCTTGTGAGAAAACACGCAGGTTCGATCTTCAAAAGGTGAAGATTGGAATCCCTTGCGAGACATCGAACTTCAGTGAGACTGGTTGACTCTGTTACTAACATCTATGTGGGCTATTGAGAAATCCATGGACTATTTTGGTCCCATATGGCATTTATTGTGCATGTGGTGTGTTTGACCACTGTTTGCCTGTTAATTCAATGTATCTCATATTAAACCTGAATGTTAGAGTACAAAGTAGATATTGTAAATTATATCTTTTTGACCTTGTATAGTAATGTTAATTATCTTTTGGTTAAAACCTGTGGAATCTTGTCACTTTGTTCTGTGTCCTGAATCTCGGATGTTGTCTATTTTAAATAGCATGTTATTAGTCCCTAACCAAACATCAAAAAAACTTGGGACCGTGGTCCAAGATCATAACATTTCAATTTTCATAAACTGTTTCTTTTCCACAGTAAAGCAATCATTTTGTATGGCAGCAATCTTCACTTGTGTAAATAAATTTTAAAATTAAATACTTTTAAAATCTCCCAATGGCAGAAAAGGTAAATCTCAAAAATAAATTATGTTGGTGGCAGATGACCCAGTTCTGAGGAAAGTTGGAATGGTATGGAGCAATGGTATAAAGCTTCAAATCAATAATGAAAGCTCTTCAGCAATAAAGTCTACTTTAACTACTCAGATCACATTGTGACAGGGTAGCACAATGACATTAGGGCCAAGTGAAAATCCAAAAAAAAGTCACAGAAAACATGGCTTAAGTACATCTTCCAGCTAAAACTAGCCCTGATGTCACTTCACTGTATACTGTAGAAACTAACATGTCTTATTTAAACAATTTAAACGAGTTAAGAATATCAACCACTGCTTTTAAATTTTATGAACTATAGCAACAGCAACTTCCATAACTCTCCAAGACTTCAAATGAATTTTATTTGGCAACATCACTTCCAAATATATAATTCATGCCCCAAAAAAAAAAGCCCCAGTTAATGCTAGGATAGCTTAAAATACAAACCAATTTGTCATTTACAAACACTATAATCAGAAAAATTAAGAAGCTTACCATCTAAAAGATCCCTAATCTTGTCCAAGTAAATTTCAAAATATGAAACCTGGAAGATACAATTTAAGTGACACCAGTGAATCTCAAAGAACATGGTAATGTTCATTCAAACATCTTTACATAGGTAATGTTCATGGAAACATATTTTAAGTGGTGGTTGCAGAAGTTCTTTTCAACAGTTATGTTACTAGAGTAATGTTCCAACAAACGCAAACAAATCCTAAAGCAACAGTTTGAGGATCTTACTTTCTGTTAAAAAGTCTGCACACAAATAAAACCTGCAAAAGTGACTACTGCTGCCAAAGAACAGAAAAAAAGCAACAGGTTACTACTGCTCTTCAAGGATGGAAACTTTCCATTCTTATCTGATCTGGCTAATACATGACTCAGCTGCTCCCTAAAGTGACCCAAGCAAGTTACTCAGATGTATCAAAACACTACATTGACAGAAGTTTAAGAAAAAGACCAAGTATGACCTACTCAAGGGCAACTGAGGATAAGCAATAAATAGCAACCTTGCCAGTGACCGCCACATCCAGTAAATTTGCTTACCTTGATGTGGAATTCCAAGTTTTCATCCATGGAGTAAATGTAATTAAAAATATCTTGGGCTATCCTGGGGATTATTCCCATACAATCAGGATCATGAAGTGTTCCCTGTAATTAGAAATACAGTTATGGTATTATAAAGTACATTCAACAGAATATTTACTTAAACCAGAGAAATTAACTTATTCAGAATGCAACTGCAGTAAATTGTTCAGTTGATACCAGTATAGAGAGGGCAAGATCAGTTTTTACAGCCCAGTTTTCCTAATGTTCTACAAATAAATCTGCAGCAACTTGTCCTGAATCACTTGTTAAACAACAAGTTAAACTCGAGAAATGCAGGTAGAGTCCTTAAAACTTTTTGTATCTCTGGAAATAGTTTTCAGGAGCCAAAGCCCACTGCCCATACGAGTAATATTATTTGCTTATTTAAGATTAACTTTTTAAAAAAAAACAATTGGTGATTTTACAAATAAATTGGTCAAGAATTGGCAGACACAGATCAATGAGAGTGAAATGAACAAATAACAGATGGGTGGGGGAAAACACCTACCTCCATAGTGTGTGTTTTACCAGAGGATGTCTGCCCATATGCAAATATTGTACCATTATATCCATCAAGTACATCTGAAAAAAAAGATCAATAGTAGAAAGTTAGCACAACTGACCATAACAAATCTTCATGCCAATTTGTTGCAAGAACTTTAGCACATAAGAGCACAAGAAATAGAAATAGTAAGCCATATGGCCCATCAAGCCTGCTCTGCTACTCAACACATGACCAATCTTGGGCTTTGGGATCAATTTAGCTCAGTTGGTTGGTCAGCTGGTTAGTGATGTAAGGTGATGCCAATGGGCAGACTCAATTCCCTTACCAGCTGAAGTTATTCATGAATGGCTGCTTTCTCAACCTTGCCTGAGGTGTGGTGACCCTCAGGTTAAGATTACTATCAGTCATAGCCTATAGTTATCTGGGACTATGGCAACATTTCCTTAATTTACCTTTCAACCTTGGGTTTTAACTCCACTTTTCTGCCCACTTCCCATATCCCTCAATTTCTTGAGACACCAAAGATGTCTCTCCTAGCCTCAAAAATGTATTCAATATGACATTACAACAGTTGAATAGAGGGCAGATTTACTGGTATCTACGCGCCAATTGTACATTCCAGGGAACTATTGAGACACATTATTGCAGGCAAGTCCATTAAAAGATGACATGTTTAACTATTATTGCTTTAAGATATTAAAAGGTTTTTTGTACTCTATCTACAATCAACATGAAATTACTAGCCAGCACGATTAATAATGGAAATTAAGAACATTGCATATGAATTGACTTATGTTCTTATGACTCAGTATTTTGCACTGATCTCCACAAGAGGATAGAAGTAATATCCCAGAAATAGCTGTAACTCAAGAAATGGAAGGGAGAGAGGAACTCAGGAAAATTACAAATCAATAGGGAAATGGTACAGAGCAAATTAATGGAGCGATGGGCTAAGTCCCTGGGTTCTGACATTCTTCATCTTAGGGTCTTAAAAGGTGAGTTGATCAGTTGGTTTCACTTTTCCAGAATTCCCTAAATCCAAGGAAGGTTTCAACAGATTTGAAAATAGGTTACTCCTTTAGTTTCATATCCATCTTCCCAACATGCTTCTAAGAGCTTTGGAATATTTTCTACAAAAGCTCAATTCAAATGCGATTTGTTGAAATAATATACAAAATGGACTGTTCCTTTGATGTATGCACTTTGAATTCCAAAACATGTTTCATAATGCTCTGCAAAAAGAAACTACAACCAAAGCGTGTGGCAATGAAGATTCAAAGCAAAAAAACCTGAGATAAGAAATTAGCAAAACAACTGGACACAATGTTTAACTGAATTACGATATGGATGAGTAGGGCTATTTGAGTTGAAGACCACACGTATAGTATGTGGAATTTTGACTGTCTTTCTAATCTTTATTAATAATTTGGATTCAGCAGCTCAAATGCAAAGTTTCTTACATTTGCAAATCATCACATTTGGAAATAGGAATGGCAGTAGAATCTATGGAAGCATATCAGAAATTTCATGTTTTTTTATTTGTTTATGGGATGTGGGCATCCCTGGCAAGATCAGCATTTATTGCCCATCCCCAATTGCCTCGAGGTGGTGGTGGAGGGTCACCTCCTTGAACTGTAGTATAGGTGATGTAGATGCTCCCATGGTAATGTTAGGTAGGAAGTTTCAGGATTTTGATGAAGGGATGGCTACATATTTCCTAATTAGGGACAAGAGTGACTTGTGGAAAAAAACTTGCAGGTGGCAGTCCTCCCACTTGCTCATTGCTCTTTTTCATCTAGGCAATGGAAGTTGCGAGTTGGTAGGATGCTGCAAAGAAGCCTTGGAAAATTGCAGCACAGATGATACACTGTGCAGCCAGTGACAGATGGTGGGTACAGTATCAGTCAACAGCTGCTTTAATCAGGGATGGTGTAGAACTTGTCCCTTGCAGAAGATGGTAAGGCTTTGAGAATCAGAAACCACCATAAAATGTCATGCCTCTCGGCTACTTCTGTAGCCACAGTTACCCAATTAGGCAACTGGGGGCACAGTGGTTAGCACTGCTGCCTTGCAGCACCAGAGACCTGGGTTCAATTCCGGTGTTGGGTGATTATCTGTATGAAATTTGCACATTCTCCTCATGTCTGTGTGGGTTTCCTCCAGGAGCTCTGGCTTCTTCCCACAGTCCAAAGATGTGTAAGTTAGGTGGATTGCCCAAGCTAAATTGCCACTTAATGTCAGGGGGATTAGCAAGGTAGATACATGGGGTTACAGGGATAGGGCCTAGGTGGTATTGTGGTTGGTGCAGGCTCGATGGGCCGAATTGCCTCCTTCTGGACCGTAGGGATTCTATGATCAGTATTTATTGTCCATCCCCAATTGCCCTCGAGAAGATGGTGGAGGGTCACCTTCTTGGGCTGTAGTATAGATGATGTAGATGCTCCCATGGTAACGTTAGATAGGAAGTTTCAGGATTTGATGATGAAGGGATGGCTACATATTTCCTTAGTTAGGGACAAGAGTGACTTGTGGGAAAAACTTGCAGGTGGCAGTCCTCCCACTTGCTCATTGCTCTTTTTCATCTCTGTGATTCCCCCAGATATTGATGGCAGATTCAGCAATGGCAATCCCTTTTGAATGCCAAGTAGTGGTGGTTAGACTCTGCCTGGTACTTGTATGGTGCAAACGTTAATTGCCATTTATCTGCCTGTCCATACCTGCTACAATTGCAAGTGAAATGGAACACTGCACAACCTGCAGCAAATGTCTTCACTTTATGATAGCAGAAAGCTTACTGATGAAGCAGCTGAAGATGATTCGGTTTTGGACATTGCACTGAGGAATTCCTGTTCTTAGACTGAGATGATGGGTATGAGTCTAGGCAACGCAAAGTGTCTGTTGTGATTCACACGGCCTTTAATTATTCACAGGTTCCTTAATGCCACACTGTCAAATGCTACATTGAAATCAAGACCATCATTCCCACCTCACCTCGGGAATTTAGCCCTTGTGACATGTTTGGATCAAGGCTTTAATGTCACAAAAACAGAAAATGCTAGGAAATCTGACAGCATCTGCGCAGAGAGAATAGAGTCAATGTTTTGAGTCTAGATGACCCTTCATCAGGCTATAATGACATGGAGTCAATGGTCTTGGTGAAACCAGAATGGAGTATCTGTAAAATGGTCATTGGTGAGCAAGTAATGTTTGAAATGTTTGCACCATCTGCAACCTTTTTCATCACTTCACTGATGACAGTACACTGATAGGACGACAACTGGATGGACTGTCCTCCCTTCAGTGGCTATGACATAGATAGGGACTTTTCTGCTGGACAATTGCCAGTGTTGTATTTGTACAGGAATAGTTTGGTCAAAGGCATGGGTAGATCTGAAGGATTTCTTCAGCACATCAGCCGAGATGCTTTCCAGGACCCATAGTCTTTGATGCACACAGCGTGTTCTTTCTTGATATTTCATGGAATGAATGGAGCTGGCTGATGACTGGCATCCGTTATGGTGGAGGCCTTAGTAGGCCAAAATGGATCATCCACTCAGCGCTTCTGGTTGTAGGTGTCAGAGCTAATTACAGCTTACAACCATAAAAACAGGAGCAGGAGTAGGCCATCTAGCCCTTCGAACCTGCCCCGCCATTCAATAAGATCATGGTTGATCTGAAGTGAATCAGTTCCACTTTCCCGCTTTCTCCCCATAACCCTTAATTCCCTTGTCTATCAGAAATCTATCTAGCATTTCTGCATTTAGACATGGATAGCTTGTTTTGGAATTGCCACGTCAACAACACCCAAAAAGCTCAACACCATCCAGCAGACTGCTTGATTAGCGCCTCTTCCAAAAACATTCACTCCCTCCACCAACAAGCAGAAATGTGTCCCATCTGCAAGATGCTTTGTATGAATTCACCAAGGCCCCTTCCAATTATATTGCAAAGCCAAGACTGCTACCATCCAGAAGGAAGAGGGCAGCAGATACTTGGGAAAACCGCCACCTGGAAGTTGGCCTCCAAGACACACACCATACCAACTTTGAACAATAACACCTTCCTTCACTGTCATGAATCAAAATCCTGGAACTCCATCCCTAACAGCACTGAGGATGTACCTATACACCATATGGACTGCAGCGGTTCAAGAAGATAGCTCACTACCACTTTAAGATGGGCAATAAATGCTAGTTTAGCCAGTGACACCCAGATCCCATGAATAAAAAAAGAAAATCCTGCTTCATTTTTATCTGACATTTTCATAGCGGTGTGGCCATTTCAGAGGGCAGGTAAGAGATAACCACATTGCTGTGGGTCTGGAGTCATTTATTAGCCACTGGTTAAGTACAACAGAATTCCTTTCCTACAAGGACTTTAGTGAACCAGGTAGATTTTTATGGCAATTTGTTGGTTTCACGATCTTCATTATCAAGATGAAGATTTTATCATTGAGTTAATTAATTGAATTTAAAGTCCTCAGCTTTCATGGTGGAATTTGAACTCATGTCCTTGGATTCTGTAGACAAGTACTCCATAAATGAAATTCACCCAGCTAGGGATGAAGTTGAAAGTGACATAAACTTTAGCAGACTAAACATTCATCACATTCAAATATTGCATAATGACAATTAAAAGGAACCAAATGAACTATACAGAAAAGACAATGCAGTAATGAAAGGTGTACTGAAAGTAGGAAGTGCTCTGATAAGACCACATTTAAAGACAGACTGGATCGACTGGGCTAGTACTCCCTGGAATTCTGAAGAACGAATGAGAGGGGATCTCTCAGAAACAAAATTCTGATGGGACTAGACAGGCTAGATACAATGTTGGGGAAGTCCAGAACTAGGGAACATGGTAGCACAACGGTTAGCGTTGCTGCTTCACAGCTCCAGGGACCAGGGTTCGACTCCCAGCTTAGGTCACTGTCTGTGTGGAGTTTGCATGTTCTCCTTGTGTCTACGTGGGTTTCCTCTGGATGTTCCGATTTCCTCCCATAGTCGAAAGATGTGCGGGTTAGATTGATTGGCTATGCTAAAATTGCCCCTTAGTCCTGAGATGCTTAGGTTAGAGCAATTAGCTGGTAAAATATGTAGGTATATGGGGGTAGGGCCTAGGTGGGATTGTGGTCGGTGCAGACTCGATGGACCGAAGGGCCTCTTTCTGCACTGTAGCATTCTACGATTCTAGGAGTCACACTAAGAATAAGGGGTAAGCTATTCAGGATTGAGAAGAAGAAGAACTCCTTTACTCAGTTGTGAGCCTATGGAATTCTCTATCACAGAAAGATGGCCAGTTCGTTAAATACGTTCAAGAGGGAGCTGAACGTGGTCCTTGTGGCTAAAGGGAACAAGGGGTATGGAGAGAAAGCAGGAGTGGGATACTGAAAGTGCATGATCAGCCATGATCATATTGAATAGTGGTGCAGGCAAACGGCCTCCTCCTGTACTTATTTTCTTTGTTTCTATCTTCAAGTGGTGCATCCTGTAAAGAGATAGAAAGCACCTTCATATCCTAGAGATGGTACAAAGAACTACAAGGTAAATTCCTTGCCTTAGATGGTTGAATTATATTGAAAAGGGAAAAAGAAAAACCTGCATTTATACTGTGTGTTTCTTGATTTATAATCACTCTTGTAATGTAGTAAGCATGGTAACCAATTTGCACACAGCAAACTCCCACAAACAGCAATATGATAATGACCAGGAAATTTATTTGGTAATGTTGGCCAGGACACCTACTCTTCTTCAAAATAGAAAACCACAGAAAGCATTCTTTCTGGTTACATCACAGCTTGGTATGGCTCCTGCTCCAAGACCACAAGAAACTAGCCTCCCATCCATTCACTATCTACACTTCCTACTGCCTCAGAAAAGCAGCCAGCATAATTAAGGACCCCACACACCCAGGGCATACTCTCTTTCACCTTCTTCCGTTGGGGAAAAAGATAGACAAGTCTGAGGACACATACCAACCAACTCAAGAACAGCTTCTTCCCTGCTGTCATCAGATTTTTGAATGGTTCTACCTCGTATTAAGTTGATCTTTCTCTACATCCTAGCTATGACTGCACCCTCTCCTTTCCTTCACTATGAATGGTATGCTTTGTCTGTAAAGCATACAAGAAACAATACTTTTCACTGTATACTAATACATGTGACAATAATATAATCAAAAAAATAGTGTCATGGGATCTTTTTTATCTACCTAATAGGGCAGATGGACCTTGGTTTGATGTTTCATCTCAAAGTTGGCACCTCTGACAGGTCAGCACTCTCTCACTATTATTACCTGTTCAAGTCCTGGGTGGGATCTTGACCCACAACCTTCTGCCTCAGGTGAAATTGCTACTAAAAGCAATTTCATTGCAATTTCATTTCAAAGACATTGATCAGAGAAACTTGGAATCGTGGTTAGAGAGGAAGTAACTTCAAAAGTGACTTGGCATACATCAACAAATTATATTTACGTAACACCAGTAACATAAGAAAATATCTTAAGGCTTTTAACAGGAGCATTTTAAAACAAACAGATATTGGGACAGACAGTCAAAAGCAGTTTTTAAGATGTACATTAAGAGGAAAGTGAGGGAGAGATATTGGAAGGAATTCCTGATCTTGGGTCCAAAGCAACTGAAAGTATGGCTACAAACAGTGCACTGCTTAATTCAAAAGGATATTAAAGACCAAATTTAGGAGGAGTGCAGCAGATATCTCAGAGGCTTGTAGGATTAGAGGTTACCAAAATTGGGAAAGGCAGGATCATGAAGGGATTTGAAAACAAGGGATGACAATTTTAAAAATCAAGATGTTGCTCACAGTATGGGTCCACAAGCACAAGAGTGATAAGAACAGACCTTGGTGTGACACAAAACTGCCTGCAGCTTTGTTGACCTCAAGTTTGCAGAGAATGGAATGTGGAAGACCAGCCAGTTAGAACAGTCATGTCTCGAATTAACATAGGCATGAATAAGCATTTTAGCAGATGAATGGAGACAGAAGTTAGGCAATGATGCAGATGCAGAAATAGGCCATCTTACTGGGACCAAGGTTGCAAACATACCAGTTATTTGAGACGGTTGTCAGGGAGAGAGATGGAATTAGTAGTTAAGAAGAAATAGAGTATACAAGATAATATGCATTATAAAAAGTAAATTTCCGACATTACGTCAAGCTATTCCGGGAGGGCTGTAAATTCAAATAAAAGGGAAATTCTGAGCTTAACGGCAGGAGGTTTAACAATAGCTACTTTCATTTATATAGCTTCTTTAATGTGTGAAAATATCCCAAGCCATTTCAAAGGCACTGAAGACAAAAACTGAGTGCCAAGTATGATGCTACGTGACAAAATACTTGGTCAAACAGTAGAGAATCATAGAACCCTACTGTGCAGAAAGAGGCCCTTCGGCCCATCACGTCTGCACCGACCACAATCCCACCCAGATCGTACCCCCATATCTTACCCACTAATCCCTCCAACCTACACATCTCAGAACGCCAAGGGGCAATTTTAGCATGGCCAATCAACCTAACCTGCACATCTTTGGACTTTTTCACCCAGAGGGTGTCAAATTAGGCTTTGAGGATCTTCAAGTGGGACAGAGAATCACAGACAAAGCAGCGTTCCTGCCTCTAGCACCCTTTCACAGAGAGTTCCAGATTCTCACCAACCTCTGGGTGAAAAAGTTTCTCTTCAAATCCCCTCTAAATCTCGTGCCCCTGACCGTAAACCAATGGCCCCTGGTATTGACTCCTCTATTAAGAGGAAGGTTTCTCAACCCCAGTCCAATCAGCCTTTCTTCATTGCTAAAATGCTCCAGTCTAGACAATATACTGGTGAATCTCCTCTGCAACATTTTTGTGCAATCACATCCTTCCTAGTGTAGTGACCATAATTGCACAGATTAATCTAGTTGTGGCCTAACAAACATTTTATACAGCACCATCATAACCTCCCAGCTCTTATATGCCTTGGCTAATAAAAACAGATATCCCATATGTCTTCTTAACCACTTTATCACCTGGTCTGCTGCCTTCTGGGATCTTTGGACATAAACCCCAAGGTCCCTCTGGTTCTTAGTACTTCCTAGCGTGCGACCATTCATTATGCATTCCTTTGTCTTGTTAATCCTCACAAAATTCATGACCTCACTTCAGGATTAAATACCACCTGCCACTGTTCTGCCCATCTGACCAGCCAGTCTTGCAGTCTAAGGCTTTCCTCATCACTATTCATCTCACCACCAATTTTCATGTCATCTGCAAAATTACAGATACCTCCACATTCACATCTAGATCATTAATGTACATTACAAACAGCAAGGGTTTCAGGACTGAAACCTATGGTGTGCCACTGGCACAGGTTTCCAGTCACAAAAATGACCTTCGACCATCACCTTCTGCCTCCTGCCAGGAAGTCAATTTTGGATATAATTTTCCAAATTACTCTGGATCTTGGAGGCAGAGGGGATTAGGGAGGAAGTGCCAGAGCTCTTTGAACACTTATAAACCCATGTAATCAGTTTTATATGGATTAGTGAAAGCAAAACCGTAAAACCATTTTTTGAAAGGTTAGGTCAAGAAAATCCCAGCATTTCTAGATGGCTGAGCTCTGATGGGCCGAAAGCACTTATGCACCTATACTACTTGACTAGTTAGTTAAAACTGGTTTAGGCCAGACGTGTCACCTTCGCAAATTTATTGTGGGATATGTGATTTTGAAGTAAAATTGAGCGTTACTAACAATTGGGTTCCAAGTTCTCAGGATCTTTTGAACAGTAAAGATTAAAAACTGCCGTGATTCTTATTCCTGATTACTAACCAGGCACTGCAGGGAGGGTGGATGCTGGGTCAGGGCAGGCCAAGAATCTCCACATGTGGGAGATACAGTAAAGTATCTTCAGACATTGTAATATAGTTTTTGTAAACAGTTCACTCTTTAACGAATGTCTGACGAATTTATTGGAATTCTATGAGGATGTGTCTAGTGCGGTGGACGGAGGGGAACCGGTGGATGTGGTGTTTCTCGATTTTCAGAAGGTGTTTGATAAGGTGCCGCACAAAAGGTTGTTACAGAAGGTTAGGGGGCATGGAGTTGGGGGTAAGGTGTTAGCGTGGATAGAGGATTAGCTGTCAAATAGGAGGCAGAGTAGGTGTCAATGGGTGCTATTCAGATTGGCGGTTGGTGATTAGTGGAGTGCCCCAGGGATCGGTGCTGGGGCCTCAGCTATTTACCATTTGTATAGATGATCTGGAGGAGGGAGCTGAGTGTAGGGTGTCGAAATTTGCTGATGACACAAAGATAAGAGGAAAAGCAAAGTCTGCGGAGGGATCTAGATAGGCTAAGCGAGTGGGTGAGGACCTGGCAGATGGAATACAATGTTGGCAAGTGTGAGGTTATCCACTTTGGCAGGAATAATAGTAGGAGGGACTATTATTTAAAGGGCGAAAAGCTGCAGCGTGCTACGGTGCAGAGGGACCTGGGGGTCCTTGTGCATGAGTCGCAAAAACCCAGCCTACAGGTGTAGCAGGTGATCAGGAAGGCAAATGGGATGCTGGCCTTCATAGCGAGGGGGATTGAATATAAAAGTAGGGAGGTCCTGCTGCAACTGTATAGGGCACTGGTGAGGCCGCAGCTGGAGTACTGTGTGCAGTTTTGGTCGCCGCACCTGCGCAAGGATATTTTGGCCTTGGAGGGAGTGCAGAGGACGTTCACTAGGCTGATACCGGAGTTGAGGGGGTTGGACTATGAAGAGAGGCTGAATAGACTGGGCTCGTACTCGGAGTTTAGAAGGATGAGGGGAGATCTTATTGAGATGTATAAGATGATGAAGGGGATGGATAGGGTAGAGGTGGAGAGGCTCTTCCCGCTCAGAAAGGACAGCAGGACTAGAGGGCACAGCCTCAAGATAAGGGGGCGGTGCAGTTTAGAACGGAGTTGAGGAGGAACTTCTTCACTCAAAGGGTGGTGAATATCTGGAATTCTCTGCCCGTTGAAGTGGTGGAGGCTACCTCGCTAAATATATTTAAGACGTGGGTAGATAGGTTTTCGGTAGGCAAGGGGATTAAGGGTTATGGGGAGAAAGCGGGAAAGTGGAACTGAGCCACCTCAGATCAGCCATGATCTTATTGAATGGCGGGGCAGGCGGCCTACTCCTGCTCCTATTTCTTATGTTCTTATGTTCTTGATACAATTAAATAAGGCACTAGTGAGGTCATGTACACTCAAATAAAATGTCAATCTATACTGATATATATTTGAAAAAATAGCTACATAAACATCATACTAAATCAAGAGTTTGTGTCTCAAATCCTGAAACAGTGGGGCTGGCGTTACATGAATAAAGACTTGGACAAAGTTTTTGGATTGCAAGATTCTTCTTACTAAGACTATATGCATGCAGAAGTAAAGCATTCACATGCAAATTATTTGTGGTTAGTGAAATCAAACAATTGTATACACATTAATATATTTTGCCAAGTTTTTAATTTTAATGCATTACAATATACTGTGAAACTCAAATTAATACTTTGCAATGGAAAATTTATAAAACAAATTCAAACACATCTACTTTTCATTAACATAACTCACCTTTGACAATATTTTTTGCGCAGGCATTATACACTTGTTCTTGTGTTGCATTTGATGGGAAAACATAGTCATACATGTAAGACTTGCCCTGTAAAAAAAAATTAAATTAACAACTCAAAAAATAGTCTGCACAGAACTTACGTACACAGTGTATATGAACAGTTTTGAGTTAAGTGTGCATAACTGCACAAGTGGAAATTCATTAATTGGCAATAGCTGTTTTGATCATGAGCATGCTGCTGAAAAACACTACAGCGCACAAAATTAGAAAAAGACAACTAAATCCATTTGAAAATAGAAATTGATGCCTCCAAAACAAAACATATCAAGTCCAAATATTCAAAAATAATAAATGTGTAAAGACACATATGTGAAGATGAAGTGTTTGTTGTGTTACAACAAAAAGAACAGACAATTGCCATTGGGATGAAAATTAACCAAATGAAGTACATCTCTTGAACAAGGTTGTATACACTACATAATCAGTGTAGTACCCAAATGGCTAATCTGTACAGTCTCCTGATTACACAATAGTTTATTAAATGAGCAAATTAAATGAAGGATAACCCAAAATCAATATAGTAATATGTTCAAGATATCCCCAAACGCTAAAAGAACAAAGAAAAAAGAAAATTACAGTACAGTAACAGGCCCTTCGGCCCTCCAAGCCTGCATCGACTATGCTGCCCACCTGAACTAAAACCCCCTACCCTTCTGGGGACCATATCCCTTTATTCCCATCCTATTCATGCACTTGTCCAGACCCCCTTAAAACTCACTATCATACCTGCTTCCACTACCTCCCTCCTCTCCCCACCCCCCCTCAGCAAGTTCCAGGCACCCACCACCCTCTTTGTAAAAAAAACCTGCTTCGTACATCTCCTTTAAACCTTGCTCCTCACACCTTAAACCTATGTCCCCTAGTAATTGACTCTTCCGTCCTGGGAAATAGCTTCTGACTATCCACTCTGTCCAGGCTCCTCATAATCTTGTAGACTTCCATCATGTCACCCCTCAACTGCTGTCATTCCAGTGGGAACAAACCAAGTTTCTCCAATCTCTCCTCATAACTAATGCCCTCCATGCCAGGCAACATCCTGGTAAATCTTTTCTGTACCTTCTCCAAAACTTCCACATCCTTCTGGTAGTGTGGCGACCAGAATTGAATACCATATTCCAAATGCAGCCTAACCTAAGTTCTATACAGCTGTAACATGATTTGCCAATTTTTAAACTCAATGCCCTGGCCGGTGAAGGCAAGCATGCCGTATGCTTTCTTGACTATCTTCTCCACCTGCATTGCCACTTTGTGACCTGATCCCTCTGCCTATTAATATTTTTAAAAGGTTCTGCAGTTTACTGTATATTTCCTATCTACCTTGCAAAATGCATCAACTTACATTTGTCTGGATTAAATTCCATCTGCCATCTCTCTGCCCAAGCTTCCAACTGACCCATGTCCTGCTGTATCCTCATCGCTGTACACAAATCCACCAGTCCTTTGTGTCATCTGCAAACTTACTAATCAAAACCAGTTACATTTTTCACCAAATCATATATATCCTAGCACTGAGCTCTGGAGAAATGCCACTTGTCACAGCCCTCCATTCAGAGACCCACCCTTCCACAGCTACCCTCTGTCTTCTATAAGAACATAAGAAATAGGAGCAGGAGTAGGCCATCTGGCCCTTCGAGCCTGCCCCGCCATTCAATAAGATCATGGCTGATCTGTCGTGGCTCAGTTCCACTTTCCCGCCCTCTCCCCATAACCCTTAATCCCCCCTCATCAAAAACCCATCAACCCGCGTCTTAAAAATATTTAGCGAGGTAGCCTCCACCACCTCAATGGGCAGAGAATTCCAGAGATTCACCACCCTTTGAGTGAAGAAGTTCCTCCTCAACTCTGTTCTAAACCGCCCCCCCTTTATCTTGAGGCTGTGCCCCCTAGTCCTACTGTCCTTTCTGAGCGGGAAGAGCCTCTCCACCTCTATCCTATCCATCCCATTCATCATCTTATACGTCTCAATGAGATCTCCCCTCATTCTTCTAAACTCTAACGAGTACAAGCCTAGTTTATTCAGCCTCTCCTCATAGCTCAACCCCCTCAACTCCGGCATCAGCCTAGTAAACCTCCTCTGCACTCCCTCCAAGGCCAAAATATCCTTGCGTAAGTACAGCACCAAAACTGCACACAGTACTCCAGCTGCGGTCTCACCAATGCCCTATACAGCCGCAGCAAGACCTCCCTACTTTTACATTCAATCCCCCTCGCTATGAAGGCCAGCATCCCATTTGCCTTCCTGACCACCTGCTGTACCTGCAAGTTGGGTTTTTGCGACTCATGCACAAGGACCCCGAGGTCCCTCTGCACTGTCGCCTGCTGCAGTTTTTCTCCACGTAAGTAATAATCCTTCCTACCATTATTCCTACCAAAGTGGACCACCTCGCACTTGCCAACATTAAATTCCATTTGCCATTTCCTGGCCCATTCGCCCAGCCTATCTAGATCCTTCTGCAGACCCTCCACACCATTTGCCGTTCCCCCAATCTTGGTGTCATCAGCAAATTTCGACACCATACACTCGGTTCCCTCCTCCAGATCATCTATATAAATGGTAAATAGCTGAGGCCCCAGCACCGACCCCTGGGGCACTCCACTAGTCACCAACCGCCAATCCAAATAGCACCCATTGACCCCCACTCTCTGCCTCCTATTTGACAACCAGTCCTCTATCCACGCTAACACCCTACCCCCAACTCCATGTCCCCTGACCTTCTGCAATAACCTCTTGTGAGGTACCTTGTCAAACGCCTTCTGAAAATCAAGAAAGACCACATCCACTGGCTCTCCTCTATCCACCGCCCTAGACACATCCTCATAGAACTCCAGTAAATTTGTCAGACACGACTTCCCCTTAACGAAACCGTGCTGCGTCTGCTCTATCAAGCCATTCCCCTCAAGATGCCTCGTTATTTCCTCCTTGATGACAGATTCTAACATTTTACCTACAACAGACGTTAAACTAACCCGCCTATAATTCCCCGCCTTTTGCCTGGCACCCTTCTTAAACAACGGCGTAACATTAGCCGTTTTCCAATCTTCCGGCACTTCCCCGGAATCCAGCAACGTCTAGAAAATAACTACCAAGGCATCCACTATCACCTCCGCCATTTCTTTCAGAACCCTCGGATGCATTCCATCCAGTCCTGGGGACTTGTCCACAATCAGCCCCTCCAGTCTGTCGAGCACCGCCTCTCTAGTAACAGTAATGTCATTGAGACCCTCCAGTCCTACCACCTTTCCATCTCTAACACCTGGCAAATTATTCACGTCCTCCGTGAAGACCGAAACAAAAAAGTTATTCAAGACCTCAGCCATTTCCCCATCCCCTACCACTAAGTCCCCCTTCTCATCCTCTAAGGGTCCAACATTCACCCGAGCCAGCCTCTTCCTTTTTATATACTTATAAAAACTCTTGCTATCCTTTTTATATTAAGGGCTAGCCCAGCTTCATAGTTTCTCCTACCCTTCTTTATCAATTTCTTTGTCAATCCTTGTTGGCATTTAAACCTCTTCCAATCCTCTTCTCGCCCACTACTCTTAGCTACTCTAAACGCCTCCGCTTTTAATTGAACACTTTCCTTCACCTCCTTCATTATCCACGGCTTATTACCTCTCCTCCTACGGTCCTTTTTGACCATTGGAATAAATTTCTGCTGAGTACCAAGAAAGATCTCCTTAAAAATCCTCCACTGCTCCTCAGCAGACCTACCTTCCAATGTGCTGCCCCAGTCCACATTCGCCAATTCCTCTCTCATCCTACCGTACTCCCCTCTGTTCAAACAAAGGACACGTGTCCGGGAACCCACTTTGTCCTCCACCATCTGCACCAGAAACTCCACCATACAACGATCACTCTCCCCAAGAGGATCCTTCACCGCAAGGTCCCTGATTCTACCTGCCTCATTACATAACACCAGATCCAAGATAGCTCGCTCCCTCGTCGGCTCCAACACACACTGTTTAAGGAAACTATCCCAGCAGCATTCCAAGAACTCCTCCTCGAGCCCACCGCGTCCAACATGGGTCGACCAATCAATATGCAGATTGAAATCCCCCATAATTACGGCCGCCCCATTCCTGCACACCGCACTTATTTGCGCGTTAACAGCCTGCCCCACCTCCAGATCATTATTCGGGGGCCTATAGACGACACCCACTAGCGTCTTCCTCCCTTTGCTGTTCCTAATCTCTACCCACAACGATTCCACTTTCTGCTCCTTGGCTCCAATATCATCCCTTGCTACCACCCTGATGCTATCCTTAATCAGCAGAGCTACACCCCCCCCTTTTTCCTCCCGCCTATCCTTCCTAAACACTTGATACCCCTGGACATTCAGCTCCCAGTCCCTGTCACCTTGCAGCCACGTCTCTGTAATGGCCACCAGATCATATCCATTTGTGCTGATCTGCGCCACCAGCTCATCCACTTTATTCCGGATGCTTCGTGCATTCAGATAAAGAGCCTTCATCCCAGCCTTCACCTGGACCCTATTTGCCAGAACGCTACCAACCATACTCAAGCCCCCTACTCCCTTTATTATTGGGACATCCTTGGCCTCTACCCTTACTTGTACCCTCTCCTTAACTTTAAGCCTCAATGTCACCTACCCTCGCACCCCCCCACCCCCAACCAAATTAGTTTAAAGCCCTGTCTACAGTCCTCTTTACACAATTCGCCAAGACTCTGGTCCCAGCACGGTTCAGACCCACCCCATCCCACCCGAACAGGTCCCACCTACCCCAATACTGATGCCAGTGCCCCATAAATGCAAACCCATTCCTCCCACACTAATCCCTGAGCCACCCATTCACTTCCTTAATCCTGTCCACCCTACGCCCGTCTGCACTCGGTTCAGGCAGTAGCCCAGAGATAACCACCTTGTCAGTTCTACTTTTTAATTCCATTCCCAGCTTTTCATACTCCCTCCCCAGATCCTCAGTTCTCATTTTGCCTACGTCGTTGGCACCCACATGTACCACAATGACCGGATTCTCACCCTCCCACTCCAAGTTCCTCTGCAGCCCAGATACGACATCCCGTACCCGAGCACCAGGCAGACAACACACCCTTCTGTGCACTTTGTCATTGTGACAAAGGACAGTGTCAATACCCTTCACCCCACTATCCCCAACTACTACTACGTTCCTTTTCACCTTCTCTTTGCCTATGCCCTGCTGCGTCACTGTACTGTGCGCAGTTTGCTCACCGACCTCACCTCCCTCGTCCAGACTGGAAGCAAGAACCTCAAACCTGTTATGCAGATTGAGAGGCTGAGGCCTCCTCTCCCCACCCCCCTTCCTCCTCTCCCCACCCCCCTTCCTCCTCTCCCCACCCCCCTCTTATTCCTGACCCTTAGAGTTAGCCAGTCTAGGGGGGGTGGATGTCACTTGCACCCCATTGACAATGTCACCCTCCCTCCCCTTGATGAGCCTCAGCGTCTGTAGCTCAGAGGCCAGCTCATCTACCTTGAGCTGGAGCTCCTCCAGCAACCTGCACTTACTGCAGACGTGGTCACCTGGGAGGACCCTGGGGTCCACCAGTTCCCACATCATACAGAAACAACACATCACATGCCCCTCCATTATTCACTGTAGTAGTATTGAAAATTTCCACACAAACTTACCTGGCCCTTTTTCTCCCCAGCCCTTTTGATCTTAAGCCCTAATAGCTCACTCTGCTTCCCTCTCACTCCGCTGCCCGCTCTGACGCTGCCTGCTGTCTACACCAGGCCTCCTTTTAAACCTGGCGCTGATTTAAAGCTTGCTCCCCCTCAACTCCCTTCTAACCACTCCCTCAGAATTCTTAAAGCGGTAAATACAAAAAGCCCGCAAAAATGCTGTTAAATGATTTAAACAGTTCTACAAGGTTAGTTCTTACTACAAAGCGCTTTAAACTTATTTAAACAGGTTTTTAACAGGTAGTTTCTTATCTGTCTCCCTGCTCCTTCACTCGTCTGCTCCAGCCACTTGCCAATTCACTTCTGATCCCATGCAACTTCACCTTTGCACCAATCTGCCATGAGGAACCTTGTCAAAGATCTTACTTAAGTTCATGCAGACAACATCCACTGCCCTATCCTCAATCATCTTCGTCACCCTCAAAAAATTTGTTCAAGTTAGTGAGACATGACCTCCCCTTCACAAAGCCATGTTGCCTCTCACTGATATGTCCACTTATTTCCAAGTGGGAGTAAATACTATCTCAAAGAATTCTCTCCAATAAATTTCCCTACCATTGATGTAAGGCTCACCAGCCTGTAATTACCTGGATTATTCTTGCTACCCTTCTTAAAGAAACAACATTGGCTATTCTGCAATCCTCTGGGACCTCCCCTGTAGCCAGTAAACTGGATGACAAATTAAAAGAGGGAAGGAAAGGAATTTAGATTTCCCTAAGTTTTTTTTATTCATTGGTGGAACACAGACATCATTGGCTGGCCAGCATTTATTGTCCATCCCTGGTTGCCCAAGGGCAGCTGAGAGTCAACCACATGGCTGTGGCTCTGGAGTCACATGTAAGCTGGACCAGATAAGGATGGCAGATTTCCTTCCCTAAAAGGACATTAGTGAACCAGATGGTTTTTTCTGTCAGTCAACAATGGTTTTACAATCATCAGCAGATTCTAAATTACAGATTTTTAAAAAAAATTAAAATTCCACCATCTACCATGGCGGATTTGAACCCAAGCCCCCAGAACATTAGCTCAGTTTCTGGATTAATAGTCTAGCAATAATACCACTCGGCATTGCCTCCCCAAGGATGGTGAACATATGACTGCTCAGAAGGATGGCAATATGGAAATATGAGAAAATTAAACCTAGGAAATAAGTGAAAGAGGGGATGCAGGTGAGCTCAGTGACTAGATGGCTGGAGCATCATGTAAGACCATACCAACAGCACAAGTTTGATCCCTAGACTGGTCATCCCTAGATTCTGTCTCCTTGCCCCATTGTGATAAACAACCCTCATTTCTACATGGATGCTAGAGGAAGAGAGAGAGGAGGAAAGGGAAAGTAAGCATATGAGGAGAAAATAAATCAATTAGAATTATATTCATTGGAGTTTAGAGCAAGAGGCAATCTCAGAAACTTATAA
This sequence comes from Carcharhinus amblyrhynchos, assembly GCF_965287045.1. Classification (NCBI taxonomy): domain Eukaryota; kingdom Metazoa; phylum Chordata; class Chondrichthyes; order Carcharhiniformes; family Carcharhinidae; genus Carcharhinus; species Carcharhinus amblyrhynchos. The sequence continues at coordinate 120,163,950 of NC_137325.1, forward strand.
AATTCTAACAGGTTTATACAGGGTAGCTTCAGAAAGAATGTTCTCAGTGGTGATGGTGATGGTATGTGGCGTGTGGTGATGGTGGTTGGGGGCGGGGGAAATAGGAAAAGGATATGGGGTAAACCTTTTAGAAAGGTGAGGAGAAATTTCATCACCCAGAGAGAGAGAGTGACAAATCTGTCAAATTCACTACCACAGAAAGTAGTTGAAGCCAAAACGTTGTGAGATTGCAAGAAGAATTTAGATATAGCTCGAGGCAAAAAGGGACCAAGGGGTACTGTGGTGATGGAGGGGGCGAGATTAGTATATTGAGTTTGATGATCAGCCATCATCAAAATTAATACTCCTGCTTCTAGTTTCTATGTTTGAGAAGAATTGGCCAAATGGAGTAGATGGTATTCTCTCATCTGAGGTACCTACGTAATACATCTCTGACAATTTAGGTGTACATTAAAAATTACAGGCAACATTAGTAGCTATAACTTCAAACAGTCCTGCAAATACCTCAAACGCACGTATGGTCATAAGTGCCAAGCTCACCCCTTGATTGATTAAGGACTGTTGGATAATCTCTGCACTGTCCTGATGTGGGGCTTAGTAGAATATACATTTCAGATTGGATTTTTAAAAATGAAAATGATTGATACTAAAATAAAATCTGAACTCACAACATATTAGATCATTTAGCACCCATGAAAAAAAAAAATGGTTTTTGGGTACACACCTTTTAACTTGCCCTTTGAGAAGTTGCCAAATTATGTATATTTCAAAATAATTTAAAATCTCATTTAACCTATGTATTTTGACTGCTGTTTCTGCTAAAATTCAATTTCTTCAACCAAGCCTCAGCCCACCTTTGATTTCTGCTATAAAGATTTGGTATCCATCTAAACTGAACGCATTTCCAAAATTAACGGCTACATAAAACCTTTTGTGCAAGGTGCTGTGCTTCACACTTTGGTTTAATATTTATTATTGTCACAAGTAGGCTTACATTAACACTGCATTGAAGTTAATGAAAATCCCCATGTTGCCACACTCCGCCGACTGTTAGGGTACACTGCGGGAGAATTTAGCATTGTCAGTGCACCTAATCAGCACATCTTTCGGACTGTGGGAGGAAACCTGGGTTCCCTGGTGCTGAGGGGCAGCACTGCTAACTGCTATGCCACTGTATCATACCACCTCCGATTTGCATCTACAGATATTCGAGCATTTCCATCTGCAGTATCTCTAGAGTGAGTTTTCAAAAAAACTTTCAAGGTGGGGCTTCGCTGTTTTGGAGCCAAGCTAACATTCCATTCTCAGCACAGTAATTGGAATCAGCAACTCAGCTTCCTCCATGAGCTGAATGGAATGCAAAAGTCAAGACAAGATCTCAGTCAAATTAAATGATGAGTTTGTTACTTTTTTCTATTTCCACTCAAACTAATGATCAAAATGAGCCACTGTTCCACAGACAGCAGCCATCTCATGCCCATCAGGAGGTTACCCTTTACCTAAATCAAAAGGGGGCAAGTCCTGGAAAGCTATTCAACCGCGAAGGGATAAAACAACTGATCTTAACCTGCTCTCATGTGAATGAGAAGCAGATACTTTCCAGAAGTTACTGCATAGCCACCAGAAGCTAGGCTACTTTTCCATCCTTATTTCACTCTACATGCAGTGTTTTAACAGTAGAGACAGGCTTAACATAAATGTGAATAAACAGTACATTTAGCACTGCATTCAGTTGCTGAGCTCAGAGTAGTCAGAGTGGATCAGATTCTGAATATTCAAAAATGACAACATCCATTGAAAACATATTTTCTATGGTTCACAGCAATAAACTATCAAAACATATGGCAACTATTTAAACAATCATTCAGATAGGCAATGAGAACATTAGGTGAATGTAATGGGTTAATAAAATACAGAAAATGCCCTTGGCGTAGGTGCTGAAATTGGAAGCACTAAAGGTCCTGAAGCCCTGGAAATTCGGCAGATTCCCAAGGATGAATAGTTATCAAAAATGGAAAGAATGCAGATAATAACATAGCTAACATTTACTGAGCCAAATGTAAGGGTGCCGATATTCACAAAATCATAGAATCTAGTCTACACTGATCACAATCCCACTGAGGTTCTATCCCCATAACTCCATGGATTTACACTAGCTAGTCCCCCTGACGCTAAGGGGCAAGTTAGCATGGCCAATCCACCTAATCCGCACATCTTTGGACTGTGGGAGGAGACTGGAACACCCGGAGGAAACCCACTCAGACACGGGGAGAATTGCAAACTTCACGCCGACAGCGACTCAAACTGGGAAATGAACCCGGGACCCTGGAGCTGCGTCAACTGTGTGACCTAATTATATCAGTCCAATGCCACTTACTTCACCAGGAGATTATTACATTGGTTACACAAATGGTAAAGTACATGTAAAATCTGGGAAATAAAAGCAATTGCAACCAGCAAGAAAAGCTGCTGTCATGCAGCATGGATAGTGAAAGGATTTAAAGGAAAAGGGCAAGCACCAAGATGGAGAATCTAGATGAATCCTTTATTGAAGGGGAGAGCCTGGTCTGGTATTGTTTTTATGAAGGAATTAGTATCACTGTATCCACTTTGAGTTGGTCTTTAATACCCCATTCTATAATAAATAGAGCGCAATGTCCTCTAAAAACTATGATCATGGTGCTAGCTTGCTGGTTTTCCACAGAATGTCACAAATAAACCTTAAAAAAGTCAATGTAACGTACATTTGCATGGAATTGCATTTGACAAACTAACTCAAAATATACTGGGTGCACTCAATCTAAGAAGTCTCACAACACCAGGTTAAAGTCCAACAGGTTTATTTGGTAGCAAAAACCACTAGCTTTCAGAGCGCTGCCCCTTCGTCAGGTGAGTGGGAGTTCTGTTCACAAACAGGGCATATAAAGACACAAACTCAATTTACAGAATAATGGTTGGAATGCAAGTCTTTACAGGTAATCAAGTCTTAAAGATAGAGTGCAGCGAGCACTCTCTCCACTCACATTGTCTTGTTGGACTTTAAGCTGGTGTTGTGAGACTTCTTACTGTGTTTACCCCAGTCCAACGCCAGCATCTCCACATCATGCACCCAATGTACAGCCAATCTTGGCTTTGATTTGTATAACAAAATGTGAAAAAAATGTACTCAAGAGCTCCAAGTGATGGTTAGGCAATTGTCAAGCCAACGAGCTGAAAACCTTGGAAAACTTTTAGGATAAGCAATGTAACTTCTGAGTCACAAGGGGGAAGTCTGCTATAAGAAAATGGAGAATGGTTGGGTCAAGGCTTATGTATTATTTTTAAAAAACGGGTGCTGACCACTGATCTAAAAGGAAGGAGACAGTATCTGAAAAGAAAGAACTATTAACAATATGTGGTACGTGGGTCCAGAAGCGAAGTTAAGTGGTCAGCTATTCAATGGGAAGTCGTAGTAACTCACCAGGAAAACAATGTCATTCTTGAGTGACTTAATGGCAATGTAGGTGAAGATAAAAGTAAAGAAGCTGATGATAGTGAAGTGAGCATACAGGAGGACAATTTTTTTGGTGGAACGAGTAGGAGGGGAAAGAGAGTTAGGCAAGGACATGTGGATGGTAAGACAGTCAATATAGTCGTCAAGAGTAGACACGGATTGAGACCTAGTTGGCAGTGAGGTCACACAAAATTGCAATGTTGAGGGGATATGAAATGTAGATAGGAACAATGTAAAGGTTGAAGTTAGTGTAGAACTGGAAGTCAGAAAAATTATTCATTTTCAGGTTATGGTGTCACTGCAGAGTCGCTGAACAGAGACTGATAGCCAAGTTCCGCACACGAGGACGGTCTCAACAGGGATCTTGGGTTCATGTCGCACTATCTGTAACCCCCGTGACTTGCCTGGGTTTGCAAAACCTCACTTACTGTACTGTCTGGAGACAATACACATCTCTTTAAACTGTGATCAGTGCTCCTTCCACTCACATTATCAGCCACTTCAGGTCTTGAACAGCAGGTTAGGTGTAAGGATTTGCATTTTAATCAGTAATCTCTAAACTCTCTGTGCTTTATATGCTCTGTCTGAGGCCAGAACTCTCCATTCACCTGACGAAGAGGCAGTCCCCTCGAAAGCTTGTGAGTATATTATCAAATAAATAGGTTGGACTAAAACCTGGTGTTGTCAGACTTTTTACTGTGTCACTGATAAAACCAGCACTTATTACCCATAATTTGCTGCCGTGAATGTGATGGTGGATTGTTCTCACAGCAACAATTGTTGAACAATTAGCCCAATAATATATCCATTACACAATGTGTGGATGGCCACACCTGCACTGTAGTTTGGGTAATAAAATATGCAGCCTGGCAGGTAAGCTTTAATGGATGAGAATGAGTCAGTACCTGTGAGACAGGTTTCTGAGTGGCAGGGAGTCAACTTGTATTTTTCTGTTCCTTCATTGGATGTGGGCACCACTGGAAAGGCTAATTGTTGCCCATCCCTTATTGTTCGAGTACGTGATGGCATGACACTCTGGAAATATTGGATGCATTGGTGGTCATTGAGGTTATGGGGAAAGGGCAGAGAAATGGGGACGAGAAAAATATTAGCAACGATTGAATAGCAGGGCAGATTCGATGGGCCAAGTGGCCCAATTCTGCTCCTACGTCTTATCTTCCAAAATTCTATCGACTCTAGTAAAGTCCTACAGTTTGGAGGTGACAAATGTAACCCCACTATTTAAAAAGAGAAAAAAGACAATAACAGATCAGTTAGCCTGACTTCAGTATCTATTATGAAAGGCATGAAAACAGAGCATTTGGAAAGCATCAACTGGATTGAACAAAGTCAGCATGAGTTTATGAAAGGTGAATCACGCTAAACAAATCTACTGGAGTTTTTTGAGGATGTAACAGCATAAAGAAGGAAGCACCGTGGATGTGTGTATTTGGACTTTCAGGGGGTTTCAGATAAGGTCCCTCCTAAGAGGATAATGGGCAAATTAAAGCCCTGACCCTGCGGTAACCCATTAGTCACCGCCTGCCACTCTGAAAAGCACCCATTTATTCCCATTGTTTGCTTGCTATCTGCCAACAGTTCTCTATCCATGTCAATACATCACCCCCAATACCATGAGCTTTAACTTCGCTCACTGATCTCTTGTATGGGACCTTGTCAAAAGCCTCCTGAAAGTCCAGATACACAACATCCACTGGTTCGCTCTTGTCCACAGCCTAAAAATTCAAGCACAATTTCCTTTTAGTGAAACTATGCTGACTTAAACTGATCCTGTCACTTTCCAAATGCTCGGTAATTACATCTTTAATAATTGACTCCAGCACTTTCCTCACCACCAATGTCAGGCTAACCAGTCTTTAATTCGTTTTCTCTCTCCCTCCTTTTTTAAAAAGTGGGGTTACGACAGCTAACCCCCAATCCACTGGAACTCTTCCATAGTCTATAGAATGCTGGAAAATGATCACTAATGCATCCGCTATTTCTAAAGCCACTTCCTTGAGTACTCTGGGATGCAGAGCATCAGGCCCTGGGGTCTTATTGAGTTTTAATCCCAGCAATTTCCCAAATACAATTTCTTGACTAATAAGGATTCCCTGTCCCCTAGTATTTCTGGAAGGTTATTTGTATCCTTCTTAGTGAAGGCAGATCCAAAGTATTTGTTCAGCTGGTCTGCCACATCTGTTACCCATTATGAATTAATCTGATTCTAACTGTAAGGGAGCTACTTTTTTTTCACCAGTCTCTTCACATATCTATAGTCAGTTTGTAGTCAGTTTTTATGTTTTCTGTAAACCCTCTCTCGCATTCTCTTAACCTAAGAAAGGATATTCTTGCACTGGTTTCAGAGGTTCACCTGGCTGATAACAGAACTGTCCTGTAAGGAGACATTGGTTCAACTGGGCCAATATTCACTCGCATTTAGAGGGATGAAAGGAAATCTGATTGAAACATGTGAAATTTTAGTAGGTGGATAGACCAGATGCAGTGAGGATGTTTTCCTTGGATGGAGAATTGGGAAGTCTCACAACACCAGGTTAAAGTCCAACAGGTTAAAGTCCACTAGGTGGCTAGAGAGACTGGTGTTGTGAGACTTCTTACTGTGTTTACCTCAGTTCAATGTTCGTATCTCCACATCATGGAGAATCGAGAACCAGGGGAAACAGCCTCAGGATATAGGGTAGACCATTTAGGACTGAGGTGAGGAAAATTTTCTTCGCTCAAAAAGGGGTACTGAATCTGTGGAATTCTCTACCACAGAAGGCTATAAGGACCAAGTCACTGAATGGAATTCAAGATAGATAGATTATTTTAATGGCATCAAGTGGGAACTTAGCATGAGATAAAGGATCAGCCATGATCATATTGAATGGCAGTGCAAGCTCAAGGGGCCAAAACAGTGTCTAGAACTGCTACACACCACTGGGTACAGATGCACGCACAGGTGCTGTTAGGAAGGAAGCTCCAGGATTTTGATTCAATACCAGCGGATGAACACAGATATTAGTTCCAAGTCAGAATGGTTTACTGCTTAGAGGTAAACTTCAAGTAGATGGTCCCACCTTCTGCTGCCCTATCCTTCTAGGCGTTCACAGGTTTGGAGGCGCTGTCAAAGCAGCAGTGGCAAACCGCTGCAGTGCATTTTGTAGGTGGAACATATTGCTGCCACAGTGCATTGGTGATAAATGAAGAGTCAATTTGGTTTTGCCCTGAATAGATCCCAGCTGTTTACAATATAAACAGGCTTTTGGAAGTCAGGAGGTGAATTCCCAGTCTCTGACGTGCTCTTCTTTCAATCACGGTATTTATACAGTTTTTGGTCAATATCTCAGGATATTAATACACAGTTACAGGCTCTTTACATATAAAGTTACAGGGAGATAGTTACTCTTAAAAGTGATATGTGGGTGACTGCTCGAAGGGGTAAGAAGCAGTCAGTGCAGCAATCTCCCAAGGCTGTTCCTCTCCAAAATAAGTACTCTGTTTTGGAGGCTGCTGGGGAGGAAGACTCAACCAGGGTAAGCCATGGAGTACAGGTCTCGGGAATAGAGCCTGTCCTTGATGCTCAGGTGGGAAGGGGAAAGAAAAGAACAGGATTAGTGATTGGGGATTCCATAGTTAAGGGGACTGATAGGAGAGTCTGTGGGAACGAGCGAGACTTGCGGTTGGTATGTTGCCTCCCAGATGACAAGGTCCATGATGTCTCTGATTGAGTGTTCGAGATCCTTAAGCGGGAGGGGAACCATCCCCAAGTCATGGTTCACGTAGGTACTCATGACATAGGTAGGAAATGTAAGGCAGAAATTCAGGGAGTTGGGTGGAAGCTTAGGGCTAAAACAAACAGAGTGGTTATCTCTGGTTTGTTACCTGTGCTGCGGGATAGCATGGAGAAGAATAGAGAGAGAACATTTGAACTCGTGGCTAAAGGGATGGTGCAGGAGGGAGGGTTTCAGATACTTGGACAATTGGGGCTCATTCTGGGGTAGGTGGGACCTCTACAAAAGGGATGGTCTGCACCTGAACCAGAGGGTTCTTGAGGGGGAAAATTTGCCAATGCTATTCAGGGGGGTTTAAACTGATTCAGAGGGGGGATAGGAGCCTGAATTGTAGCTCCAGTGTACAGGAGGATGAGAATAGGGAGGTCATGGATAAGGTTTCTAGGTCGCAGCAGAGTATTGGCAGGCGGGAGGGTGGGCTGAAGTGTGTATACTTTAATGCGAGGAGCATACGCAATAAGGTGGATGAACTTGCAGCCTGGATTGGTGCCTGGGGCTTCGATGTTGTGGCCATTTCAAAGACAAGGACAGGAACGGTTGTTGCAGGTTCCGGGGTTCAGATGTTTCAATCAGAGCAGAGAAGGTGGTAGAAGAGGGGGAGGCATGGCATTGTTAGTCAAGCACTGTATTATGGTGGCAGAAAGGATGTTTGATGTGGACCTGTCTATTGAGGTAGTATGGGCTGAGATTCAATATAAGAAAGGAGAGGTCGCCCTGCTGGGACGTTTTTTTTTAAATAGGCCTCCAAAGAGTTCCAGAGATGTAGAGGAAAGGATGGCAAAGATGATCCTGGATATGAGCGAAAGTAACAGGGTAGTTGTTATGGGGGACTTTAACTTTACAAATATCAATTGGAAAAGCTATAGTTCAAGCATATTAGAGGGGTCAGTTTTTGTCCAATGTGTGCAGGAAGGTTTCCTGACACAGTATGTACATAGGCCAACAAGAGGTGAAGCTACATTGGATTTGGTACTGGGTAATGAACCAGACCAGGTGTTAGACTTGGAAGTAGGTGAGCACTTTGGTGATAGTGACCACAATTCGGTTACATTTACCTTAGTGATGGAAAGGGATAGGTATATACCGAATGGCAGAAGTTATAGTTGGGGGAAAGGTAATTACAAGGCTATTAGGCGAGATTTAGGATACATAGGTTGGAGTAGGAAACTGCAGGGGCTGGGAACAACTGAAATATGGAGCTTATTCAAGGGGCAGCTACTGTGAGTCCTTGATAAATATGTACCTGTCAGGCAGGGAGGAAATGGTCGAGCGAGGGAACCTTGGTGTACTAAAGAAGTTGAATCTCTGGAGAAGAGGAAGGAGGAGGCTTATGTAAAAATGAGACATGAAGGCTCAGTTAGGGCACTGGAGAGTTACAAATTAGCCAGGAAGGAGCTAAAGAGAGTGTTAAGAAGAGCTAGAAGAGGACATGAGAAGACTTTGGCGGATAGGATCAAGGAGAACCCTAAAGCTTTGTATAGATATGTCAAGAATAAAAGATTGGTTAAGGCAAGATTAGGGCCAGTCAGAGACAGTAGTGGGAAGTTCTGCGTGGAGCCTGAAGAGTTAGGAGAAGCACTAAATGAATATTTTTCGTCAGTATTCACAGAGGAAAAAGTCAATGTAGTCGCGGAGAATACTGAGATACAGGCTTTTAGGCTAGATAGGATTGAGGTACATAAGGAGGAGGTGTTAGCAATTCTTGAGAGTATGAAAATAGTAAGTCCCCTGGGCTGAATGGGATTTACCCTAGGATTTTCTGGGAGGCTAGGGAGGAGATCGCAGAGCCTTTGGCTTTGATCTTCATGTCGTCATTGGCTACAGGTATAGTGCCAGAAGACTGGAGGATAGCAAATGTTGTCCCCTTGTTTAAGAAGGGGAGTAGGGACCATCCTGGGAATTATGGACCTGTGAGCCTTACTTCTGTTGTCAGCAAAGTTTTGGAAAGAATTATAAGGGATAGGATTTATAATCATCTAGAGAGGAATAAATTGATTAGGGATAGTCAACACGGTTTTGTGAAGGGTAGGTCATACCTCACAAACCTTTGAGTTTTTTGAAAAGGTGACCAAAGAGGTGGATATGGGAAGGCAGTTGACGTGGTGTATATGGATTTTAGCAAAGCGTTTGATAAGGTTCCCCATGGTAGGCTACTGCAGAAAATGCAGATGCATAGGTTTGAGGGTGATTTAGCAGTTTGGATCAGGCATTGTCTAGCTGATAGAAGACAGATGGGATGGGTTGATGGGAAATATTCAACCTGGAGTTCAGTTACAAGTGGTGTACCTCAGGGATCTACTTTGGGGCCACTGCTGTTTGTCATTTTTATAAATGACCTAGATCAGGGTGTAGAAGGATGGGTTACTAAATTTGTTGACGACAAAGTCGGAGGAGTTGTAGACAGTGAGGATGGATGTTACTGTTTGCAGAGGGACATAGATAAGCTGCAGAGCTGGGCTGAGAGGTGGCAAATGGAGTTTAATGCGGAGAAGTGTGAGGTGATTCACTTTGGTAAGAGTAACAGGAGTACAGAATATAGGGCTAATGGAAAGACTCTTGGTACTGTCGACAAGCAGAGATCTTGGTGTACATGTGCATAGATCCCTGAAAGTTGGCACCCAGGTTGATAAGGTTGTTGAGAAGGCGTACGGTGTGTTAGCTTTTAATCGGTAGGGGCATTGAATTTCGGAGTCGTGAGGTCATGTTGCAACTGTACAAAACTCTGGTGCGGCCGCACTTGGACTACTGCATACAGTTCTGGTCGCCACATCATAAGAACGATGTGGAGGCATTGGAAAGGGTGCACAGGAGGAGGTTTACCAGGATGTTGCCAGGTATGGTGGGAAGGTCTCATGGAGGAAAGGCTGAGGGACTAGAGGTTATTTTTGTTAGAAAGAAGAAGGTTAAGAGATGACCTAATTGAGGCATACAAGATGATCAAAGGATTGGATAGGGTGGACAGCGAGAGCCTTTTTCCTCGGATGGTGATGGCTAACACAAAGGGGACATAGCTTTAAATTATGGGGTGGTAATTATAGGATGGATGTCAGAAGTAGATTCTTTACTCAGAGGGTAGTAAGGGCATGGAATGCCCTGCCAGCAGCAGTTATAGACTCGCCAACTTTAAGGGTGTTCAAATGGTCAGTTGACAGGCATATGGATAACATTGGAATAGTTTAGATTAGAAGGTCATTAGATTGGTTCCACTGGTCGGCGCAACATCGAGGGCCGAAGGGCCTGCACTGTGCTGTAATGTTCTATGTTCTATTAATAGGTAAAGTGATTTGGCAATGGTAATGTCCTTGAATGCCATGGAGAAATGTTTAGTTTCTCTCCTGTTGGAGATGTCTTCACCTGGCACCTGTGTGACTTGCCACTTTAAGCAGAATGTTGTTCAGGTCTTGCTGTGTATGGACACAGACTATTTGTATGAGGAGTTGAGAACAATATTAAATACTGCATTATTACTGAACATCCCCACTTCTGATCTTATGATGGGGCACAGTTCTTGATGGAGCAGCTGAAGATGGCTGTGCCTAGGACACAGGAACTCCTGCAGTGATGGCTTGAAGATTGGTCTCCAACGACCATAACCATATTTTGTGCTAGGTATGACTCCAACCAGTGGAGAGTTTTATCCTGATTTGCTGACTTAATTTTGCAGTGTCCTTTGATGCCACTTGGTCAAATGCTGTCTTGATAGCAATGACAGTCACTTCCACTTCATATTCACCTCTTTTGCACAAGACCAAGGCTATAATGAGGGCAGAACCCAAAAGTGAGCAGTGTATTGCTGTCCAAGTACCACTTGATAGCATTGTTGACAACACCTTCCATATTTTTTTCTGATGGCAGGCTGAAGGGCTGTAATTGGATTTGTCCTGATTTTGGTGGATAGGACATATTTGGCAGTTTTCAGCATTGCTGGGCAGTGTTGCAGTTATACTAGTGTTGTAGTTGTACTAGAACAGCTTGGCTAGGGCATGTCCTCAGTACTTTTGCCAGAATGTTGTCAGGGCCCATAGCCTTTGCGGTCTCCAATGCTTTCAGCCACTTCGCAATATCATATGAAGTGAATTAAATTGGCAGTGACGCTTTGCACCTCAGGAGGAGGAAGACATGGATCAACCACTCAGCACTTCTGGATGAAGATGGTTGCAAGTGCTTCAGCTTTGCCATTGGTATTAATAGGTTAGGCCCCTCCATCATTGAAGATTAGTATATTTGTGAAGTTGCCTCTGCAAGTGGTTCAATTGCTCACCACCATCCACAGCTAAACGTGACAGGACTTCAGAACTTTGATCTGATCAGTTGGTTGCGTGATCACTTAGTTCCATCCATCACATCCTTCTTCCACTGTTTTGAATGAAAGTAGTAGCTTCACCAGGCTGACATCTTATTTTTGTGTGCTTTTATTAGGAGGGTCATTTGGACTTAATACATTAACTCTGTTTCTCACCACAGATGCTGCTAGACCTGCTGAGTTCTCCAGCATTTTTTGGTTTTATTTTAGATTTCCAGCATCCGCAGTATTTTGCTTTTACTTAAAGAGTAAGTTTTACTTTTGCAAATCAATGCGGCATGCTGCTCCGGGTATGCCCTCTGCATTCTTCATTGAACCAGAGATAATCCCCTGGTTTGGTCGTAATGGTAGAGTGGGTGGCATGCCAGTCCACAAGATTACAAATGCTTTATTACAGCGCAGAACAGGCCCTTCGGCCCACGATGTTGCACCGACCAATTGAAAAAAGCAATTACCCTCTAATCTAAACCAATCCCTTTCCATCCATAAACCTATCCATGGACCTCTTAAATGCCCCCAAACTAGGCACATCTACAACTGCAGCAGGCAGGGCATTCCATTCCCCCACCACCCTCTGGGTAAAGAACCTACCTCTGACATCCGTCCTATAACTACCACCCCTTAATTTAAAGCTACGTCCCCTCGTGCTAGCTTTCTCCATCTGAGGAAAAAGGCTATCACTGTCCACCCTATCTAAACCTCTAATCATCTTGTATGTTTCAATAAGGTCTCCTCTTAGCTGCCTTCTTTCCAACGAAAACAAACTCAAATCCCTCAGTCTCTCCTCATAGGGCCTCCCCTCCACACCAGGCAACATCCTGGTAAACCTCCTCTGCACCCTCTCCAATGCCTCCACATCCTTCCTATAACGTGGGGACCAGAACTGTACACAATACTCCAAGTGCGGCCGCACCAGAGTTTTGTACAGTTGCAACATGATGTTGCGGCTCCTAAATTCAATCCCCCTACCAATAAACGCCAAGACACCGTATGCCTTCCTAACAACCTTATCGACTTGAGTTCCAAGTTTAGAGAGCAACTTAGCTAGTTCCACTTGTCTGCCTTTTCACCACAGTCCCACAAATTTCAAATTATGCAATTCCCTTTAATGCTTATTGAATCCACCAACATCATAATTTTAAGCAATACATTCCAGGTCCTAACCACTTGCTTCATTTTTTACAATTGTCAGGTCCCTTTAGTTCCTTTGCCAATCACTTCAGAGATCTTAACCCTTTCTCCAATGGGAACAGTTTCTCTATTCTGTCCAGATCTCCCTCATCATTTTGAGCAACTCGATCAAATCTCCTGATAACTCTCTCTTCTCCAAGGAGAACAATCCAACTTTTCTAATTTATCCACGTAACAGTGGTTCCTCATTCCTGAGGCCATTCATTCACTCATGCCCTTCCTAAAGTATGATGCCCAGAATTACACTCCAGTGAAGGCTGAACCAGTATTTTATAACAAGTTTACCACATCTTCCTTGCTTTTGTACTCTAATGCATCTATCTAGAAAGCCCAGATTCCCTATGTCTTTAACTACTTGTGCATGCGGACCTCAGATCCCTCTGTTCCCGAAGTTTTTATTTTACACCGCCCTATATTTTATACATTCCTACCAAAATATATTATCTGACACTTTTTTGGTTAATTTTCATTTACAATATTTCTACCCATTCCAGCAGCCTATCCATGTCCTCTAATGCCCTTTAGGGAAAGGAATCTGCCATTCCTATCCGATCTGACACAGAGATGACTCAAAACCCCACAGCAACGTTGTTAACACTTAACTGCCCTCTGAATTGGCCAAGCAAGCCACTGGGACGGGCAACAAATGCTGTCCTTGCCAGTGACACCAATTTCCATGGAACAAAAACAAACAAAACAATGATACTCCTCACAGGTCATGACTCTTTCAGCATGTGCCTCAGGTGCAAGTTTTGAAATTGTACCTAGCGTCCAGGTCTAGGTCATTAATACAGATCAAGAAAAGCAGTGATCCTAATACTGCCCCCTGGAGAACCCCAATTGTGCTTGTCTGAAAAACCACCATACGCCACTACCGTTTCCTGTACCTCAGTCAACATCTGCCATTGCAGGGCTTCAGTTTTGCTGACAAGTCTGCTTATGTGACATTTTATCAAAAGTGTTTTGGAAGTCCATGTACATGACAACACAGAAAGAAGTCTTACAACACCAGGTTAAAGTCCAAAAGGTTTATTTGGTAGCACGACCCACTAGCTTTGGGAGCGCTGCTCCTTCATCAGGTGAGTGGGATTTCAGTTCACAAACAGGGCATAAAGACACAAACTCAATTTATAAAATAATGGTTGGAATGCGAGTCTTAAAAAAAGGTACAGACAGACAATGAGTGGAGAGAGGGTTAAGCACAGGTTAAAGAGGTGTGTATTGTCTCTAGTCAGGACAGTTGGGTGAGATTTTGCAAGCCCAGGCAAGTTGTAAGGGTTACGGATAGTGTGACGTGAACCCAAGATCTGGGTAGAGGCCATCCTCATGTGCAGAATGTGGCTATCAGTCTCTGCTCAGTGACTGCATTGTCCTGTGTCACGAAGGCTGCTTTGGAGAGCACTTACCGGAATATCAGAAGCCAAATGCCCATGACCGCCGAAGTGTTCCCCAACATGGAGAGAACACTCTTGCCTGCTAATTGTCGAGCAGTGTTCATTCATCCATTGTAGTAAAACCCGCATGGTCTCCCCAATGTACCACGCCTCAGGACATCCTTCCCTGCAGCGCATCAGGTAGACAACGTTGGCTGAGTTGCAAGTGTATGAACCATGTACCTGGTGGATGGTGTTCTTACTTGAGATGATGGCATCCACGTCAATGATCTGGCATGGCTTGCAGAGGTTGCTGTGGCAGGGTCGTGGTCAACGTTCTCCTGAAGGCTGGGTAGTTTGCTGCGGACAATGATCTGTTTGAGGCTGTGCGGTTGTCTGAAGGCAAGAAGTGGGGGTATGGGCATAGCCTTGGTGAGATGTTCGTCTTCATCAATGACATGTTGAAGGCTCCAGAAAAGACGTTGTAGCTTCTCCGCTCCAGGGAAGTACAGGATGACAAAGGGTACTCCGTCCGTTGTGTCCCGTGTTTGCCTTCTGAGGAGGCCAATGCAGTTTTTCGCCTGTGGCGCTTTGGGACTATCGATCGAAGAGTCGCATGCCATATCCTGTTCTTGAGGGCATCTTTCAGTGCTTGGAGGTGTCTGTTGTGATCCTCCTTATCTGGGCAGATCCTGTGTATATGGAGGGCTTATCCGTAGGGGATGGCTTCTTTAACGTGACGCTGAAAGATGCCCTCAAGAACAGGATATGGCACTCGACTCATCGATCGATAGTCCCGAAGCACCACAGGGGAAAAACTGCATTGACCTCCTCAGAAGACAAACACGGAACACAACGGACGGAGTACCCTTTGTTTTCCGTACTTCCCCGGAGTGGAGAAGCTACAACGTCTTTTCCGGAGCCTTCAACATGTCATTGATGAAGACGAACATCTCGCCAAGGCTATGCCCATACCCCCACTTCTTGCCTTCAGACAACCGCACAGCCTCAAACAGATCACTGTCCGCAGCAAACTACCCAGACTTCAGGAGAACATTGACCACGACCCTGCCACAGCAACCTCTGCAAGCCATGCCGGATCATTGACACGGACGCCATCATCTCACGTGAGAACACCATCCACCAGGTACATGGTTCATACACTTGCAACTCGGCCAACGTTGTCTACCTGATACGCTGCAGGGAAGGGTGTCCTGAGGCATGGTACATTGGGGAGACCATGCAGACGCTATGACAATGGATGAATGAACACTCGACAATTACCAGGCAAGAGCGCTCTCTTCCTGTTGGGGAACACTTCAGTGGTCATGGGCATTCAGCCTCTGATATTCTGGTACACGCTCTCCAAGGTGCCTTCATAGCATACGACAATGCAGAGTCGCTGAACAGAGACTGATAGCCAGGTTCTGCACACGAGGACGGCCTCAACTGGGATCTTGGGGTCAAGTCACACTATCTGTAACGCCCACAGCATGCCTGGGCTTGCAAAATCTCACTAACTGTCCTGGCTGGAGATAACGTTAAACGTCTCTTTAACCTATGCTTAATCCTCTCTCCACTCACATTGTTTGGGCCTTTAAGATTTGATTACCTATAAAGACTCCGACCATTACCTATAAAAATTCCAACCATTATTTTGTAAATTGAGTTTGTGTCTTTATGTGCCCTGTTTGTGAACTGAAATCCCACTCACCTGACGAAGGAGGACGCTCCAAAAGCTAGTGGGTTGTGCTACCAAATAAACCTGTTGGACTTTAACCTGGTGTTGTGAGACTTCTTACCGTGTTAACCCCAGTCCAACGCTGGCATCTCCACATCAACCACATTACTGTCATGAACCCTCTGTTGTCTCGAAAGTTCAAGTTAGCTAAATACAGTTTCCCTTTAACAAATCCAAGCTTCTTTTCCTTAATCGATCCACGTTTGTCCAAGTGACTTCATTTTGTCCTCCATTATTATTACTAAAGTTTTCCTACCATAGTTAAACAGACTGATCTGCAGTTACTTGGCTTATCCCTACACCTTTTTTGAACGAGGGTTCAACATCTGCAATCCTCCAAGGCCTCTGGCATCATTCCCAGGAGAACTGGAAAATTATGACATGTGCCTCTGAAATTTCCACTCAGATGCATCTAATCCAGTCCTGGTGACTTATCAATTTTAAATGCCGCTAGTACAGAGACCTGAAGGGTTTAAAATTGATGAGGACATGATGGCTATTTCCCCCTTTCACCATGATCCTCCCTGCCTGCCCATCATCTTCCTCTGTAAAGGTAGATGCAAAACATTCATTAATACATAAGCCATGCCCCCAAAGTGCAAAGATTCTTTTTAGGTCCCTAAATTGGTTCTATTCCTTCTTTTACCATCCTTATATTTAAATGTCTACAAAAGACTTTTGGATGCCCTTTTATGTTAGCTACCAATCTCTTGTATTCCCTCTTTAGTTCTCATTTTTTTCTTCACTTCCTCTCTGAACTTTCTACATTTAGCCTAGTTCTCACTTGTTTTATCACTGCATATGAACAATTTAGAGGAAGAGATCCCTGAATCTCTACCCTGTATCAATGACACCAAAATGAGAGGAATTATGAAAAAAATCAGGAAAGCAGGCCAGTTGTGCAGGAATCTGGAGGTGAGAGATTTTTAATGCAGAAGAATACTGAGCTACAGAAAACAAAGAAAATACATTAGAATAATTTACAGCAAGGAACTTGAGGCTATAATGGCAAATACTCTGTGCAGTGATATTGATTTTGAAGCAAACAGGATCCAAGAATTTGCAGCAAGAGCACAAGTTTCAGGAAGTGAGCAGTTTCATTAAAGAATTTGCCCACCCCCAACTTTTAATTATGGTGCACCAATCTGGGAATTCACCATCTTTCAAACCAACACAAAAACAAATTAAGTTGCTTAAAGGGATTGAGCACGTCGCTATGGGAGATACTAGGGATCTTTGCACTAGAAAGAGAAACAGATAAACCGGGTATCTAGAGAGATGCTCAATATTAACAGAGGCATGAATATTTGATGAAAAATGATCTTGCAGCTCTGAAACAATTCAATCAGGGAGGACGTTGAGTATGTAGAATAGACTGCCAATGAAAGTTGTAACTTCCAAAATGGTGATTGGTAAATTTTGGGAGGCAAAATTAAATATTCAAGTTAAAATACTACCTTAAGATTCAGCAGTTATTTCCAGTCCTGCCATTGAGTGATGCTTTCAAGGGGACGCTGTGAAGGGAGTGGCTAGCCTAAGCTAGCAACAAGTCATAAGTGGCCTGGTTTCCTAGAACTTGCTCAATTGAAAATTCCATCCTCAATTCCCAAGACAAACTGCGACTTTTTAGAACATACTCAGGCAATCTTCCACAAAGGCATGCCATTTTAATAATTTTATTTTAAATGAATCTATCTGGACTTGCGTTTGCAAAATATAACAACATAAGAAATAGGAGCAGGAGTAGGCCATCTAGCCCTTCGAGCCTGCCCCGCCATTCAATAAGATCATGGCTGATCTGAAGTGGCTCAGTTCCACTTTCCCGCTTTCTCCCCATAACCCTTAATCCCCTTGCCTACCAAAAACCTATCTACCCGCGTCTTAAATATATTTAGCGAGGTAGTCTCCACAACTTCAACGGGCAGAGAATTCCAGAGATTCACCACCCTTTGAGTGAAGAAGTTCCTCCT
This sequence comes from Carcharhinus amblyrhynchos, assembly GCF_965287045.1. Classification (NCBI taxonomy): domain Eukaryota; kingdom Metazoa; phylum Chordata; class Chondrichthyes; order Carcharhiniformes; family Carcharhinidae; genus Carcharhinus; species Carcharhinus amblyrhynchos. The sequence goes on from NC_137325.1 coordinate 120,181,815, forward strand.
CAACTCTGTTCTAAACTGCACCCCCCCCTTATCTTGAGGCTGTGCCCTCTAGTCCTGCTGTCCTTTCTGAGCGGGAAGAACCTCTCCACCTCTACCCTATCCATCCCTTTCATTTTATACGTCTCAATGAGATCTCCCCTCATCCTTCTAAACTCTAACACGTACAAGCCCAGTCTATTCAGCTTCTCCTCATAGCTCAACCCCCTCAACTCCTGTATCAGCCTAGTGAACTTCCTCTGCACTCCCTCCAAGGCCAAAATATCCTTGCGCAAGTGCGGCGACCAAAACTGCACACAGTACTCCAGCTGTGGCCTCACCAGTGCCCTGTACAGTTGCAGCAAGACCTCCCTACTTTTATATTCAATCCCCCTCGCTATGAAGGCCAGCATCCCATTTGCCTTCCTGATCACCTGCTGCACCTGTAGGCTGGGTTTTTGCGACTCATGCACAAGGACCCCCAGGTCCCTCCGCACCGTAGCATGCTGCAGCTTTTCGCCCTGTGAGTAGCAGTCCTTCCTACCAAAGTGGATAACCTCACACTTGCCAACATTGTATTCCATCTGCCAGGTCCTTGCCCACTAGCTCAGTCTATCTAGGTCACTCTGCAGACTTTCCACACCCTCCACACAATTTGCTGTTCCACTTATCTGTGTCATCAGCAAATTTCGACACCTTACACTCGGCTCCCTCCTCCAGATCATCTATATAAATGGTAAATAGCTGAGGCCCCAGCACCGATCCCTGGGGCACTCCACTAGTCACCAACCACCAATCCGAATAGCACCCAATAATACCCACTCTCTGCCTATTTGACAGCCAATCCCCTGTCCACGCTAACACTCTACCCCCAACTCCATGCCCCCTAACCTTCTGTAACAACCTTTTGTGCGGCACCTTATCAAAGCACTTGCTTCATTTGCTGCTTCTCACTTCATTTGACACTAACACCTGTCCTTTATGAAGTTGATCCTCCCATTCAAAGTTAAACTTTTAGAAGTAACTTGCATTTTTGAAGGGCCTAATGACCTTCTGCTGCTTCCATGATCTATGTTTCTACGGTGTGTGATAAGTAGCAGCACAAAAAGGAAGACTAATCCCCAGCTATGCACAACTCTTTAACGATAAACTGTAATCAAATCACTGCAAAAGCAACGCCTCACATATACCTACTCCAGCCTAGTGCAAAACCAACCCCTTTGTTGCTTCTAAATTCTCTAGATAATGTCCAAAGTATCCATAATACAATACGCAACTGCTCTAGGCCTTTTACTTTGTTGCTATTTTTAACTAACAAGTTACTTTCTAAATAGGCACATTGTGTGCCCATAATGATGCTTTGGGCTTCGTCTTAAGAAGTGATTGCTTATAAAAGTTAGTTTTCATTTCATTGTTCAAAGTATAGAAAATCTACACACTAGTTTTAAAAGCAAAAGTGGGTCTCCATATGAAAATTAACTAAATATTGCAGTTACAGCAGGTTTATTACTGCAGTGATATGCAGGATTCCATAATGAAAAAAGGAAAACACAAACAAACCAAAATCAAAACAAATTGAAGATAAATATCAATATCTACATCCCTGAGCCATGATTAATCCAAGTTGAATAGTTTGGCTGTCAACCAAAGAACAAAGTTTGCCTTGTGATCAAAATTAAACCTCCAGCAGAAAACATTTTTGGGATGGAGTTTCCTCCTGCAAACCCAATTATATACAGAACGCTCATGTAATCAGATAGCATAAATTTAAGACAATAAAATGAGTTTGAACGTAGAGCTTATTGCTTTAGTCTAAATAGAAGGCAGCTGCTTAACAAGGAGAAACATAAAAAGGTATGAGGATTAAACAGCAGTATGGACTAAGTTAGATGACTCGTGGAGAAATAACATTAGATCAACAGATTTGATTTGTCTAATGGTGTATTTTTGTGCCGTGTCACTTATCAATTCTATACAATCTTGGGTGCTGGCCAATTCTTTTTATCTTGGATCTTTTAACTGGTTGTATACAATATTTAAATATTGATTCATATGATTGATCTTGAATGCAGTGCCTACTCTGTAAATAAAGGTGGCACGGTGGCTAGCATTGCTGCCTCACTCCACCAGGGGCCCGGATTCAATTCTGACCTTGGGTCACCATGTGAAGTTTGCACATTCTGTCTGCATGGGTTTCCTCCGGGTGTTTCAGTTTCCTCCTGCAGTCCAAAGATGTGCATGCTGGTTAGGTTGATTGACCATACTGAATTGACCTTAGTGACAGGGGGATTAGCAGGGTAAATATGTGGGAAATACAGGAATAGGGCCTGCGTGGTTGGTGCAGACTCAATGGGCCAAGTGGCCTCCTTCTGCACTGTAGGGATTCAATGATTCTATGAAAAAGGAGTGGCAATCCAGAACATGATGATTTTCCATGACAGTTCCAGGGTCCTTAAATATCATTCTTCTTCATACCACAATGAACCAAACTTCATCTACAAAACTAGAATCTAGTTTTAATGAGGTCAGTCACAAATTGCAATGATTTTGTCTTCATCAGGTTGTGAGGAATCAAAACTGCGAGAAATCAAAGTGACAACTTTCCTTTATAATTATTTTACAAATTATCTTTCTATTGGAGAGTACTTACATTTTTAATAGAATGCTGCAGAGTTGAGTGAAGTAGGTTTAAAAAAATGATTGCAGAACTATAATCAATATGGGGAATTCTAGGTCAAAACTCCCAAATGGCTCAGGTATTAGGCAATTTTGATTTAGTCATGAGATCAAGCTCCTCAGCAATAAATAATTGCTCCACCTTATTAAACAATGGATCTAACTCAGCTTTCATCTGTGCCTTTCCCAAGTCACTTACTATTGAACTTGCAAAACTTTGGCCTTCTCTTTTTAAACAATGCCATTCATCTGTTATCTATTAGTTTTTTTTACTTCTATTACTGATGTTTTTTCCATTCAAAACTCAGCCCCAAACCTTCATACAATTTGGACCAAGCATAAGGATCAATTAATTGACAGAGCTAAGTGATTCCACAACCAAACGATCAAATCTAAGCTCTACAGTCCTGCCACATCCAGCCATGAATGGCAATAGACAATAAAACAATTCACTGCAGAAGGAAGCTCCACAAATAACCTTATGTCTCAATGATGGAGGAGCCCAGCACACTAGTGCAAAAAATAAGGGTGAAGTATTTGCAACAATCTTCAGTCAGAAGTGCTTAATGGATAGTCCATCGCAGCCTCCACCAGGAGATCCCTGCATCACAGGTGCCAGTTTTTAGCCAATTCAATCCAATCCACATGATATCAAGAAACGGCTGAAGGCACTGGATACTGCAAAGGCTCTGGGCTGACAATATTCTGGCAACAGTACTGAAGACTTGTACTCCAGAACTTGCCATGCCTTTCACCAAGTTGTTCCTGTACAACTACAAAACCGGCATCTATCCTATAAATGTGGAAATTTGCTCAGGTGAGTCCTGCGGATAAAAATTGGACAAATGCAACCTGGCCAATTACTCCCCCACCTGTCTGCTCTCAATCAATAAAGTGATGGAAGGGGTCACCAACAGTGCTATCAACTGGCATTTGCTTACTGACAGTCAGTTTGGGTTCTCAGCTCCTGATTTCACTCCAGCCTTGATTCAAATGTGGACAAAAAAAACCCAGAATTCCAGAAGTTAGGCAAGAGTGACAGCCCTTGACCAAGTGTGGCATCAGAAAGTCTTAGCACAACTGGAGTGAATGGTTACAACCTTTTTGTCCATGTTTGTCACAGAATTTGAAGACCAGTATCTGATATGGGGGACTTACAAGGAGGTCATGCATCATCTACTTGGCACTTCTGGTTGAAGATGGTTGCAAATGTGGATGGCAATAACAGGAGGCAGAGGCTCCTCCAATAATCATCTATCATCATTCACAACTAGGTGTGGCAGGACAGCATAGCTTAGACCTGATTCGTTTGTTGTGGAATTGCTTAGCCTGATTTATTGAATGCTGTTTGGCCTGCAAGGTTGTCCTGTGCTGTTGCTTTGTCAGAGTGACACCTCATTTTTAGTTATGCCTGATGCTGCTCCTGGCATGTCCTCATGCACTCCTCATTAAATCAGGGTTGATCCTTTAGCTTGAAGTTAATAGTAGAGTGGGGGATATGCTGGGCTACAAGGTTACAGGTTGTGGTTGTGGTTGTATATAATTCTGCCACCCTCAATCCAACTGAGGCTCTTAATTTGAACCATAGAATACCTACAGTGTAATTTGGATCAAGGATATAAACTGGGGTGTCTCCCTAAGGGCTACCTTTATCAATTGCTTTAAATGGGCCACAGGGATGTGTTTACTCTGCAGTCATTAAAAAAAGTCTTCATCCTATCTTCATGGACCAGATTAACTAAAAACGACAGCAGCACAAGAGTCAGCTCATGAAACATACAAAATTAGTCTGGCTCCCGAAAGGTGAAACAGCAATGGCTGACCACCTTCTGGATTGCTTGAATAAATAATACCACAGATTGCTCATGTTGGGATCATGATTCATAACTACATTTTAGCAAACATAAGAACATAAGAACATAAGAACATAAGAACATAAGAACATAAGAACATAAGAAATAGGAGCAGGAGTAGGCCATCTGGCCCTTCGAGCCTGCCCCGCCATTCAATAAGATCATGGCTGATCTGTCGTGGCTCAGTTCCACTTTCCCGCCCTCTCCCCATAACCCTTAATCCCCTCTCTTATCAAAAACCCATCAACCCGCTTCTTAAAAATATTTAGCGAGGCAGCCTCCACCACTTCAACGGGCAGAGAATTCCAGAGATTCACCACCCTTTGAGTGAAGAAGTTCCTCCTCAACTCCGTTCTGAACCGCCCCCCCTTTATCTTGAGGCTGTGCCCCCTAGTCCTACTGTCTTTTTTGAGCGGGAAGAGTCTTTCCACCTCTATCCTATCCATCCCATTCATCATCTTATACGTCTCAATGAGATCTCCCCTCATTCTAGTTTGCAAAACTGAATGCTTGATAACTATCATGAGCTATTACAAAGGTAAATTAAAAGATTATGATACGATCATTGCTATAAAATGATTATGCAAGACTTCAATGAATGGACAGGCAGGGTAGTCATCACCCTTCAACAATAATAATTAAAAACAAATAGTAGTTAGCGGCCTCAAAGAATGCAAGAACAGACCATTACCAATACAAGTAGAAAACATCCTGGAAGCATTCAAGGCACAAGGATTTACATCCTATTGATCACATCAGTAAGCTGCAGGTACAAGAATCACTTGAGCTATGCAGCACAATATTGAATACATTATACGACATATTTCAAGCTACTGCTGGCAATCTAGCTACACTTCCAGAACAAGAGCCAGTTGTGCTCAGTTGTTGGCAACCAGAGTGATAATTTTGAGTTCCAATCCCATTATGGATTTGGGTGACAGGTATTTTAGCCTACTGGAGTTAGCATACATATTCAAAGCTTGCCATGGCCAATTCTGGAATGGAGTTCAATAAATCATATCACCGTAAAAACTGCTGTGGCCTACATGTAGAATTGTTAGCAAAATTCAAGTCCAGTGGATTAAACGGACAGTGACAGCATGGATACAAAATTGGGCAAAAAAGGACAGAAAGCAAAGAATAGTGATGGATAGTTGTTTTTCAGAAGTACATTTCCTAGAGGTCAATATTAGAACCACAGCGCATATCTATTAATTACCTAAACATGGTTATGAGGGCATAATTACAAAGTCTACAGAAACTTGGAGCTGTTGTAAAAAATGAAAATTGGAGGTCAAACTCAGAGTTAGAAAATGCACAGCCACATGACAGATGATAGTCCATAGGGCAGGAGGGTTCAGTTATATGGAAAATTAGAAAAGCAAAGTTAAAAGAAAGGGTAGAAGTGCAGGTTAATGAGGAGGACTTTCAACTAGTTAAAGGAGCCAAGGGCTGAGGAGAGGTTAGTCAAGTTTCAAGACCACATAATAGAAGGTAGCAGGAATCTAACCTCAAGCAGAGCAAAAAAGGTGACAAGAATGAGACAGGTGGTGGTCAATGCAGGGTGTTCTGTATATCGTGTGCATTTAGGTACAAGGTAAATGAGCTTGTTGCGCACATTGAAATTGGGTGGTACAATGTTGTGGGCATCACAGAGGTGTGGCTGCAAGGGGACCAGGGCTGGGATCTTAATAGCCAAGGATGTGTGTCCTATCAAAAGGACAGGCAGCTGGGAAAAGGGGGCAGGGTTGCATTGTTAGTAAGGAATGAAGTTAAAATCGATAGCAAGCGATATAGAATCAGAAGGCATAGAATCTCTGTAGGTAGAGTTGAGGACTGGCAAAGATAAAAAGACCCTGATAAGAGTTGTGTACAGACCCCCTAGCAGTCGTCAGGATGAGGGGCAGAAAATAAATCAGGAGATAGAAAAGGCATATAAAAAAAAAGACTATTACAATAATCATGGGGGACCTCAATATGCAGGTGGACTGGGAAAATCAGGTAGGTAGTGGATCCCAAGAAAAGGAATGTGGAATGTCTAAGAGTTGGTTTTTTGGAGCAACTTGTGACAGAGCCTACTAAGGAACAGACAATTCTGGATTTGGTGATGTGTAATGAGGCAGACTTGATTACGGGAACTTAAGTTGAATGAACCCTTAGCGAGCAGTGACCACAATGATAGAACTTACACTGCAGCTTGAGGGGGAGAAGCTGCAATCAGATGTAACAGTATTACAATTAAATAAAGATAAAGACGTGAGGGAGGAGCTGGCCAGAGTTGATTGGAAAGGAAGCCCAGGAGGGAAGACTGTGGAACAGCAATGGTAGGCGTTTTTGGTGGTTATTCAGGAGGCACAACAGAAATTCATCCCAAGGAAGAGGAAACATGTTAAGGGGACGATGAAGCATCCAAGGTCCAAGGCTGACGATGTAAGCCAAGGACAGCATAAAAGCAAAAGTAAAAGCATACAAAGTGACAAAGATTATTGGGAAGTCAGAGGATTGGGAAAGCAAGCAGAGGACAATTGAGAAACAATAAGGGGGGAGAAGATGAAATATGAGTATAAGCTAGCTCTTAATATAAAAGATAGGAAGAGTTTAACATATAAAAGGTAAGGGGCAAAAATAGACATTGGACCACTGGAAAATTAGGCTGGAGAAGAAATAATAGGGAACAAAGAAATGGCAGAGGAACAGTGGGAAGCCAGAACTCCAGGAGAGTCAGGGGGCACAGGTGAGTGTAGTGACCATCACTAAGGTGGTGGTTTTGGGGAAACTGAAAGATGTGAAGGTGGATAAATCACCTGGACTGGTTGGACTACACCCCAGGTTTCTAAAAGAGATAGATGAGGAAACTGTAAAGGCATTGGTGGTGATCTTTCAGCAATCCTGGAAGCAGGGAGGGTCCCAGAGAACTGGAAAGTAGCTAATGTAACTACTGAATAATGCTGTTTAAGAAGGGAGGGAGGCAACAGATAGGAAATTATACGCCAGTTAGCCTGATTTTGGTCATTGGCAAGATTTTAGAGCCCATTATTAAAGGTGAGATTGCGGAGCACTTGGGAGTGCATGGTAAAATAGAAAGGAGCCAGCACGGCTTCATCAAAGGGAGATCATGTCTGACGAATCTGTTAGAGCTCTTTGAGGAAGTAACAAGGAAATTAGATAAAGGAGAGTCAGCAGACGTGATTTATTTAGATTTCCAAAAGCAAAAGTACTGCATAGGAAACTGTTAAATAAGTTAAGAGCCCACGGTGTTAATGGTAAGATCCTGGCATGGATAGAGGTTTGGCTTACTGGCAGAAGGCAGAGTGGGGACAAAGGGGTCTTTTTCAGAATGGCAGCCAGTGACTAGTGGTGTGCCTCAGAAGTTGGTGCTGGGGCCACAACTTTTCACAATATACATTGACGATTTGGGAGGAAAGAACCAACTGAAGGCACTGTTGCTAAGTTTGCAGATGATACAAAGATATGTAGCGGGATAGGTAGTATTGAGGAAGTGGGGCGGGGGGCTGCAGAAGGACTTGGATAGGTTACAGTGAGCAAAGTGGAAAAGTGCCAGGTTATGCATTTTGGAAAGAGGAATGGAGGCATAGAACATTTTCTAAATGGGGAAATGCTTAGGAAATCAGAAACAAAGGGACTTGTTCAAGATTCTCTTAAGGTTAATGTGCAGATTCAGTCGGCAGTTAGGAAGGCAAACACAATGTTAGCATTCATGTCGAGAGGGCTAGAATACAAGAGCAGGGATGTACTTCCGAGGCTGTATAAGGCTCTGGCCAGACCCCATTTGGAGTATTGTGAGCAGTTTGGGTCCTGTATCTAAGGAAGGGTGTGCTAGCCTCCAGAGGAGGCTCACAAGAATGATCCCTGGAGTGAAGAGCTTGTTGTATGAGGAATCGTTGAGGACTCTGGGTCTGTACTTGGAGTTTACAAGGATGAGTGGGGATCTTATTGGAACTTACAGGATACTGCGAGGCCTGAATAGAATGGATGTGAAGAGGATGGTTCCACTAGCAGGAAAAGCTGAACCAGAGGGCACAACTTCAGGCTAAAGGGATGATTCTTTAAAACAGAGATGAGGAGGAATTTCTTCAGCCAGAGTATGGTGAATCTGTCGAACTCTATGCTGCAGAAGGTGCGGAGGGTAGGTCTTTAAATGTCTTTAAGACAGATAGATAGGTTATTAATTAATAAAGGGGTCAGGAGTTATGGGGAAAAGGCAAGAGAATGGGAATGAGAAAAATATTAGCCATGATTGAATGGTGGAACAGACTTGATGGGCCGAGTGGCCTAATTCTGCCCCTATGTCTTATGGTCTTAAAGAATCCCTACAGTGCAGAAGGAGACCATTTCGCCCATATAGTCTGCACTGAATCTCCAAAACAGAATCTTATCCAGGCCCACCCCGGCAACCCTGCGCACGTAGCAGGCCTAATCTACCTAACCTTTTGACACCAAGGGACAATCTAGCATGGCCAATCCACCTAATCCGCCCATCTTTGGGCTCAGTAAAAATGTAAAGTAATGCAATCTTGCTGGAAAGAATCGGTAAGACAATATAAACTAAAATATACACCTTTCAAAAGATTGTGTGTAAACACACACAAATCTATGAAATTAATATAATAATTTGAAAATATATGAACAAGGAGCCAGATTATGTCATAACAGCCCCATGAGCCACTTAATACCATAGTTGATCTGATACTAATCCCTCCCACCTATCCTAATAACCTATCACCCCCTTGCTTACCACCTCTATCTGAAAAATATTCAAATACTGCTTCCACCACTTTTTCAGAAAAAGTACAAAAGACTCAACACAATACTCAAAATATTTCACCTCATCCATTTTAAATGGATGACCCTTATTTTGGGAACACTGCGCCCTGGTTCCAGAGTCTTCCACAAGCAGAAATATCTTCTACACATCTACCCTGTCAAGTCACCTAGGAATCTTGTATTTTTCAATTAAATCATCTCTTACTCTGCTAATTTCCAGCCTAGGTACAAAACTAGCATGTCCAACCTTTTGTCAAGACAACTCACCCATTTCAAACATTAGTCAGACATGGAATCCTTGGCTTTGTTAAGAGAAGACTGGAAAAGCAAGTTACGCTAAATCTTTAGAAAATACTGGTCAGACTTCAGCGGACTTGTGTTCAATTCTGGCACCATGCCTTAGGAAGACATCAAGAGCTTGGAAAGTGTGCAAGTGTACAAGATTGAGGACGTTCAGTTGTGTGGAGAGACTAGCAAAGTTGGGGTTGCTCTCCTTACACCAGAGAAGGTTAAAAGGAGATTTGAGGGATGTGCAAAATCATAAAAGGTTCTGATAGAGTGGAAGTAATACATATCAGAAGTAACCTGGCAACATTTCACTCTTAGTACAGCTAAAAACAGGGTACTGTATCTGGTCATTAATTGTGTTACTTTGGGACCATGCTGTGTGCAAGCTAACTGTTTTATTTGCTTACCTAATAGTAACTGCACTTACAAGGAATGCTGCTGGTTCTCAAGAAGGTCACTTTAGGTTGGTCTGAGGATGTGATAAGGTGATACATAAATGCTGATAACTGCTTCCAGATCTATTACTTAGATACAAAGTGGTTGAAAAATCCAAATACTAAACTGATGTGCAGTACCATGACTCCACAGCATGTTCATCATGTAACATCTAGGGATGATGCTATTCAAGAACTCAGCAACTAACCTGAATGAATACGCCACAACAATAACAGACTTCATCAGTAACTGCGTAGAAGACTGAGCGCCAAAAAGCCAAACCATGCATTTCCCAAACGGAAACCATGGATGAACAGGAACATCACAGCTTACTTAAGTCCAGATCTCAGGTATTCGAGTTAGGTGACTCTGATCTAAAGAAGAAATCCAGATACAATCTACAGAGAATCAAAAATGTCAAGAAACAATACCAGACCAAGCTAGAGTCCCAGGCTAGCCACATGAACACCCGATTATGGCAAGGTTGACACAACATAATAGGCTACAAGGTGAAGGTATGTAAAATCGTTGGCAACTATGCACCTCTCCCCGATGAGTGCAAAACATTCTATGTCCATTTTGAGCAAGAAGTCAGCGAGAGGATGTCACCTGTCCCCGAAGCCTTAGCCAAAGCGGTATGTGAGGTCACCAGTGCAGGCGTCAGATCAGCTTTCTTGAAAGTTAACCCACGAAAGCGACTGCCCCGAATGGGGTACCCAGAATAATACTCAGATCCTGCGAAGATCAGCTGGCGGAGGTATGCACAGATAATTTTAACCTCTCCCTACACCAATCTGTGATCTCTACCTTCAAGAAGGCAGCCTTCATCCCTGTACCAAAGAAAAGAAAGGCAGCATGCCTTAATGACTACTACCCAGTGTCTCTGCTGTCCTTCATTTATGAAGTGCTTTGAAAGGTTAGTCATGGCATGCATCAACTTCAGTCTCCAAGGTTGCTTGGATCTATTACAGTTTGCCTACACCACAATAACTCCACAAACACATGCCATCATGCTGGCCCTACACTCAACCCTGGATAAAAAGAACACATATATCAGACTCCTATTTATAGATTACAGCTCAGCTTTCAAAACCATTAACCCAAAAGAACTCATTTTCAAACTCTTGTGGCCTAGTGCTCAGCCCCTCCCACTTCAACTCAATCCTAGATTTCCTAACCCACTGACCACAATAAGGAAGGATAGACAACAATATCTCCTATATGATTATTCTCAACACTTGTGCCCCCATAAGGGTGTCTCCTCATCCCCTTACTATATTGATACACTAAGTGTGTGGCCAAATTCCATTCTAACTCCATTTTCAAATTTGCTGATGACATCATTGCAGTTGGTCTCATCTCAAACAATATTAACCACGTTATAACATGACTGTCAATCAACCTTATCGAAAGCCCCAGGGGAAATCTTCATTTAGAAACAAAAAAAATCACAAGCTCTCTGGTAATGAGTAATTATCCAGCTCTCCGAGCATCTGATCTGTATTCCTTCCAAACATAGTTGGACATAGGTGGTTAGGTAGATTGAACATGCTACATTGACCCTTAATGTCCCAAAATGTGTCAGTTAGAGGGACTGGTGGAGTAAATATGTGGGGTTCCAGAGACTGGGCCTGGGTGGGATGCTCTGTCCGAGGGTTGGTGCAAAATCAATGATACAAATGGCCTCATTCTGCACTGTAGGAATTGTATGATTTTATGAGATGGAGTACAGGAAACAGGTAGAGAATCTGGTGAAATAGTGGGACGACAATAATCTCTCCCTCAATGACAGGAAAACAAAGGAGATGGTTATCAACTTAAGGAAGCGTAGTGGAGGACATGTCCCTGTCTACGTCAAAAGTGATGAAGTGCAAATGGTCGACAGCTTCAAGTTTCATAGAATAGAATCCATGCTGCACAGAAGGCAGCAACTTGGCCATTCAAGCCTGCACCGACAACAATCCTTCCCAGGCCCTGTATCCCCGTAACCCCATGTATTTGGCCTGTTAGTGCCCGACACTAAGGGGCAATTTTGCACACCCAATTAACCTAACTTGCAAATCTTAGGATTGTGAGAGTAAACCAGAGCACCCAGAGGAAACCAAAACAAACATAGGGAGAATATGCAAACTCTACGCAGGCAGCAACCCAAGGCTGGATTTGAACTTGTGCTGTGAGGCAGCAGCGATAACCACGGTGCACCATACTGCCCTGGTTCTACTTTCTAGATGTCCAGATCTAGATGTCTAACAACCTGTGCTGGACGTCAATGCCAATGTTTAGTTAAGAAAGCCCACCAATGCCTCTATTTTCTCAGGAGGCTGTCCACTATGACTCTCACCAACTTTTACAGATGCACCACAGAAAACATTGTTTTTGGTTATATCACAGTTTGGTATAGCTCCTGCTCTGACCAAGACTGCAAGAAACTACAAAGGGTTGTGAACGTGGTCCAGTCTGTCACACAAACCAGCCTCCAGTCCACTGACTCCATCCACACTTCCCACTGCCTCAGAAAAGCAGCCAGCATAATCAAGGACGCCATGCACCCCAGAGATGTTCTCTTCCACCTTCTTCCGTTGGGGAAAAGATACAGAAGTCGGAGGTCATGTACCAACCGACTTAAGAACAGCTTCTTCCCTGCTGCCATCATACTCCTGAATGGCTCTACCATATATTAAGCTGAACTTTTTCTGCACTCTAGCTATGACTGTAACACTATGTTCTACACCCTCTCTGTATGTTTGGTCTGTATAATGCGCAAGAAACAATACTTTTTCATTGTATCCCAATACATGTGACAATAATGAATCAAATACACTGGTTTAGTTGAAATCAATGAGTTTCTCTTTACCAATGGCTCTCAAAAGGAAACTTGAACATTTGTACATTGGCTACATAAGTTTATTTATTGGTGTCACAAATAATGAAGAGTTTAGAAGAATGAGGGGAGATCTCATTGAGACGTATAAGATGATGAATGGGATGGATGGGATAGAGGTGGAGAGACTCTTCCCGCTCAAAAAAGACAGTAGGACTAGGGGGCACAGCCTCAAGATAAAAGGGGGGCGGTTTAGAACAGAGTTGAGGAGGAACTTCTTCACTCAAAGGGTGGTGAATCTCTGGAATTCTCTGCCCGTTGAAGTGGTGGAGGCTGCCTCGCTAAATATTTTTAAGACGCGGGTTGATGGGTTTTTGATAAGAGAGGGGATTAAGGGTTATGGGGAGAGGGCGGGAAGGTGGAACTGAGCCACGACAGATCAGCCATGATCTTATTGAATGGCGGGGCAGGCTCGAAGGGCTAGATGGCCTACTCCTGCTCCTATTTCTTATGTTCTTATGTTCTTAATATGCAGACTCCGCAGTGACTCAAGCCGGGAATCGAACCCAGGTCCCTGGCACACAGTGGAGGTAGCAGTGCTTACCACTGTGCTGATAGGTCACAAGAATGGCTTCTATGCAAATCACAAATGCTATAACAGCGCATTCGGTGCTCGTCTGTTGTCAATATTCAGACATAATTGAGAATGCTTTATTTAGACCATGCTGGACCTGACCTCAAAATGACAGCAGGAGCACTGGGTGCCAAGTGTTTCACTTTCCAACACTGACATCACTGACCTTGATGAATTCAAAAATAAATCAGAAGCAATGCATGGACATGTAATGATGTAGGGTAAATCAACCATTTCAAACAAAGCACCAAAACTCCCAGTCTGCAATGTAGAAATCAAATTACTATCAGCTCCATTACTACCATTAAAGAGTGAGTGACAATGATATTTGGTGAAAACAAATATTGTAAAGTTCCACAGGCAGTTTTTAAAAATGAAATTACATCCTCAGTCATTTAGAATACAATGTGCTGTGGGATTTCAGCTGGTATTTGCCCTAAAATTTCCACACAAAAATAGTATTGCTTCTCTAGCAATATCCCAAACACACAATTTATCAAAATGATAACTTTGTCTCGGAACAAAGTTATAAAACTAATCCAAACTAGTTATATATTTGTTATGACTATTAACATCTTTGAATGAATTTACATTAGAGAGCTTATAAAGCCAGATTATTCCACAACCAAACGATCAGATCTAAGCTCTGGAGTCATGAATTGTGGTGGACAATGCAACAACTCACTGGAGGCGGCAAATCCATAAATACCCCTTTATGATTAGGATGTATAGTAAATTAAATGCAAAAGACTGAAGCATTTGTAACAATTGGGCCATTTAATAATTGGGTAGTGGATTGCATCTCCAACAGTGATGAGACACAGTACAAGAGTGAGATAGAGAATCTGGCGAATTGGTGTAATGACAAAAATCACTCCCTCGATGTCAGAGGAGATTGTCAGCGACTTAGGAAGTGTATTGGAAAACATGCCGCTGTCTACATCAACGGATATGAAGTAGAAATGGTTGAGGGCTTAAAATTTTTAGGAATCCAGATCATCAACAATCTGTCCTGGTCTGCCCGTGCCGACTATATAGAAAACCACCAATGTCTCAACTTTCTTAAAAAGAAGGAAATTTGGCATGCCAGCTACAATTTTCACCAACTTTTACAGATGCACCATAGAAAGCACTCATTCTGGTTACATCACAGCTTGGTATGGCTCTTGCTCTGCCCAAGACCACAAGAAACTACAAAAGGTTGTGAATGTAGCCCAATCTATCACACAAACCAGCCAGCCTCTCATCCACTGACTGTCTACACTTCCTGTTGCCTCGGCAAAGCAGCCAGCATAATTAGGGAGCCCACAAACCCCAGGCATTCTCTCTTCCGCCTTCTTTCCTTGGGGAAAAAAGATACAAAAGTCTGAGATCATATACCCATCGACTCAAGTAGAGTTTCTTCTGTGCTGCTGTTGGACTTCTGAATGGACCTACCTTGCATTAAGTTGATCTTTTTCTACACGTCAGCTACGACCATAACACTAAATTCTGCACTCTCTAGTTTCCTTCTCTATGAACGGTATGCTTTGTTTCTATAGCTTGTAAGAAACAATACTTTTCACTGTATAATAACACATGTAACAATAAATCAAATCAATTGTCAATTGAATGGTTCACGTTGTCCTCCTCCAGAGGTCCCCAGCATCACAAATGCGAAGCTTCAGCTGAGTCGATCCATTCTACGTGATAGAATGCTGGATACTGCAAAGACTACGGGTCCTGAAACGATGCTCCAGAACTTGCCATACCCCTAGCCAAACTGTTCCAGTATAGCTACAACAATAGCATCTGCCGAGCAATGTGGAAAATCACTCTGTATGTCTTGTACACAGAGTGGGACAAGTCCAACGTGGTCAATTACCATCCCATCAGCCTACTCTTGATCATTGATATAATTATGGAAGGGGTCAACAATGCTATCAAGCAGAACTTACTTAGCAATAGCCTGTTCACTGACCCAGGCGGAACCCAGATTTGGCATCACTCAGCTTCTGACCTCAATACAGCCTTGATTCAAATAAGACCATAAGCTGTTTCATCCAAATATGGACAAAACAACTAAACTTCAGAGGTGGAGCAAGAGTCACTACCCTTGACAGCATTTGACTGAGTGTGGCATCAAGGAGCCCTAGCAGAACTGGAATGAATGAGAATCAGGGGAAATTCTCAATTGGTTGGAGTCACACTGAATAAAGGACATCATTGCAGAAGTTCCTCAGGCGAGTGAATAGGTCCAAACATCTTCAGCTGCTTCATCAGTGGCTATCCCTCCATCATAAAAGGTCAGATGTGGAGATGTTCACTAATGACTGCACAATGTTCAGCAACATATGCAACTCCTTGGATACCGAGGCAGTCTGCATTTAAACGCAGCAAGGTCTGGACTTGGACAAGTGGCAAAGTGCCAGGGAATAATTATTTCCAACAAGAGGGAACCTGACCATTGTCTCTTGACATTCAATGGCATCACCATCACTGAATCTCCAACCATCAACATCCTGGAGGGGGTTACCATCAACCAGATAGTGAACTAGGCTAGCCATACAAATACTGTGTCGTATTGTGTCCACAAGAGCAAATCAGAGGCTAGGAATCCTGTGGTGAGTGACTCACTTATCGACTCTCCAAAGCCCATCCACCATCTACAAGAGAGTCGGGATTCTTTCAACATACCTGGATTAGTGCTGCTCCAATAGTACAAGAAGCTTGATACCATCCAGGGAAAAACAGTCAGTTGAAACTCCAAAAAACATCAACTCCCACTAGCGCCAATGCACAGTGGCAGTAGTGCAAACCATCTGCAGGATTCACTGCAGGTACTCACCAAGCCTCCTGAGCGGGCACCTTCCAAACTCACTAACACTGCCATCTAGAAGAAGCGCAGCAGACATGTGGGAACACAAGTTCCTCTGCCATTCTGACTTGGAACTGTATTGTCATTTGCCTAAAATCCTAACAGCAGTATCTACATCACATGGACTGCAGTGGTTCAAGCTGACAGCTCATCAGCACCTTAAGGGCAATAAATGCTGGCCTGGCCTGCAACATCCACATCCCATGAATGTATTGAAAATAAATCATTTCAATGTAACCCAGTTAGCAATCAGGTAGTTAGTCTGATATTTACTGTGCAACAAATGGTTATTAAAGGGGGCGAAACATTCTTACTTATTAATGTTGTGAATGAATATAAACTAATCTTTTGCTAAATCACAGAAATCTCATAACTTTGTAGCATGCAAGTTGTAAAGTCCTCACGATGTATTGAGTTTTTAAAATTAAACTGCACAACTATCAGTATGAAAATCACAGAAATAATCCAATAGCAGGCTGTGAAATAGATTAATCCACTTTGGCCTACCAACTACTCAGTGCCAACTATTCAGTGCCAACAAAAACATTGAGCACTTACATGAAAAGGTAAGACTGGTCTGTACTGCCTAATTTTCTAACAAAATGCAATAATCTATGATGACCTTTTCAAACTTTGAAGTAATAAAAGAGATGAATGGGCTCAAGTGGAAATGGTTGTTGTTTCAATGAAAATCAGCTATTCAAGAAAACGGAATGATAAAAGAAAAAAAAAGTTGGAACTATACTATGCTCTGGTCAGGTAGGAATTTATTGGAACCAAATTGGAATATTCAAACAGTTTGGGATAATTCGAAATCCAAGTTTTAAAGAGTCATGTGCCAGAGATTATGACAAGGGACAATCAAGCTCCAAGACATGAGGTTGCCCCAATGCCATTGGACTGAATTGCATGCAGCTGGAGTACTGTGTGCAGTTTTGGGCGCCGCACCTGCGCAAGGATATTTTGGCCTTGGAGGGAGTGCAGAGGAGGTTTACTAGGCTGATACCGGAGTTGAGGGGGTTGAGCTATGAGGAGAGGCTGAATAAACTAGGCTTGTACTCGTTAGAGTTTAGAAGAATGAGGGGAGATCTCATTGAGACGTATAAGATGATGAATGGGATGGATAGGATAGAGGTGGAAAGACTCTTCCCGCTCAAAAAAGACAGTAGGACTAGGGGGCACAGCCTCAAGATAAAGGGGGGGCGGTTCAGAACGGAGTTGAGGAGGAACTTCTTCACTCAAAGGGTGGTGAATCTCTGGAATTCTCTGCCCGTTGAAGTGGTGGAGGCTGCCTCGCTAAATATTTTTAAGAAGCGGGTTGATGGGTTTTTGATAAGAGAGGGGATTAAGGGTTATGGGGAGAGGGCGGGAAAGTGGAACTGAGCCACGACAGATCAGCCATGATCTTATTGAATGGCGGGGCAGGCTCGAAGGGCCAGATGGCCTACTCCTGCTCCTATTTCTTATGTTCTTATGTTCTTAAATAGTTTTCACAGGAAGGAAAATTGGCTGCAACTGTATAATTTGATCCTTAAAAAAATTGCAGAACCCTATGCAATTGAAATGGAACTTGACGTGAGCAACATCAACCAATAAAGTATATTATGAATCAAAAGAATTAATTGCTATCCGCCAAGCACACTAAAGTCTAGAACAGAATGAGTTATTCAACCACACGAATCAGTGGTCAATGCTAGAAATCCCAAATAAATGGGAATAACTGAGAGGGCTTTCACATTGTTATATGAGAAAGTAACTAGCTTAAATCAAGGCAACTACTTTGGAGCAAACTGTACAGTAGGCCAAAGATGATGGGTACCATTTCACAGAAAGAGAAATTTTTAACAGTTCTTGTGTAAATGCAGCAAGAACAACAGTTGGAAATGACTTCTAGGTTGGTTGATGAGGTGAACTACAATACTGTGTTAGATAAGCTATAATGGGTAAAATGGTCTTCTTCCATATTCATTGCATGGCTTGCTGTAACTGTGTAATTGCAGGAGTAGAAAACAAAAAAGTTTCAAAAGCTTCAGGGTCCATATTTCAGAACAAGTCAATGCAAAACATTCCAATAATTTCATATGAAAACATGCAACAGTGGAAAGAACAAACAAGTTTGAAGAAGTTTCAAAAACCAAGGACAGCAAAACCTTGCTTTCAGGTGGAGTTGGCACATAAAATTGTGCAAAAAGCACATTTAACATTTCCCATCAACTACTTCGTGTACCAAGTTTAAGTATGTCCTTCCAGCAGGAAAAATACAGAAAAGTCTGAGAACACATACCAACCAACTAAAGATCATCTTCTTTTGGATGGACCTACCATGTATTAAGCTGATCTTTCTCCAGACCCCAGCTGTGACTGTAACACTATATTCTGCACCCTCTCCTCTCCTTCTTCCCTATATACTATGAATGGTATGTTTTGTCTATAGCACACAAGAAACAATACTTTTCGCTATACCTCAATACTTGACAATAAATCAAATAAGATCAAAAGTTGCAAAGTGACTTTACACTTTTGAACAACTTCACAGGGTTAAACTACAAAGTGCAATGACTGCTACACAAGATGGAACAATAGTAAGTTAATCAGTTTTTGATAAATCACAGGGCCCGATTTTACCAAACAAAAGGCGCGAAATCTTGGTAAATTCAGGTGTCGGGCCTTTAACGCGATCTGCACCTGAATCCGAGCAGATCGCGCCTTTACCGACACCTGTTTGGGGCCCGGATCTGGTCCACGTCCCAAATTGGGCAGCTCAACGATTTAAATGCATTAGCGTGTATTTAAAATCGATCTAATGAACCGTGCGCCCAACTCTACTGCTAAATCCCACTTTACCTTCTTCAGATCTGTTCCAGATCCGCCCTGTTATCAACCTGCAGAATAAAAATCTGAAGCCAATTCTTATTCTGCAGGGGAATCTCTGAAGCCCATCCTCCTCGAATACCCTTCGCAGACCCCCCCCGCTAACCACCATCGCCACACCCCCATCCCTCGGCGCGGGCTCAGATGGATCTCTGGTGTTCAGGGCTCCAATCGTTCCAGCAGGTGGGCTAAGCCCCACCCACAGTGTGGTTCGGATCGGTGCTGGCAAAAAGTGTATCGGCGCGCTGGAACGAGGATTCCGGCCCTTAGCCTTAGCCTCCAATTGGTAAAGTGAGGCCCATAGTGTCCCTGCAGTACTGGAGGCCATTGAGCTCATCGGGCCTGCACTGACTCTCCAAAAGCATCCCACACTATCCTGTAACCCCATTTATTTATCCCGCTAATCCACCTAATTTGTACATCTTTGGACTGTGGGGGGAAACCAGAGCACCCACTGGGAGAACATGCAGACTCCTCACAGTCACTTAATGCTGGAATCGAACCCAGATCCCCGAAACTGTGAGGCAGCTGTGTTAACCACTTTGCTTTAAAAGGAGAAAATTTAGTCCGGGCAATTCTTGAACTAACATCTTTTTATCCTCCACTGAACAAACTGACAACAGGTCCGAGCTTTAACGTTTCATCCAAAGAATAGAAACACAGAAAATAGAAGCAGGAGTAGGCCATTCGACCCTTTGAGCCTGCTCGGCTATTAATTTTGATCATGGCTGATCATCAAAATCAATATCTTGATGCTGCCCCACCCCCCCCACATCCCTTGATCCCTTTAGCCCCAACAGCTATAGCTAATATCTTTTTGAACTCAGTGTTTAGGCCTTAACTATTTTCTGTGGTAGTGAATTCCTGCACCACTCTCTGGGTGAAGAAATTTCTCCTCACCCGAGTCCTAAACCGATAACTCCTTACCCTCAAACTATGACCTCTAGTTCTACCTTGTCTAATCCTGTTGAAATTTTAAGTTTCTATGAGATTGCCTCTCACACTTCTAAACTTCAATGAATACAATTCTAACCAACTTAGTCTCTCCTCATACGATAGACTTGTCTTCCCAGGAATCATCTTCACAAGCCTTTGCTGCACTGCCTCTCTAAGCAAGATCATCCTTCCTCAGATCAGGGCACCAAAACTGCACACAATACTCCAGGTGTGGCCTCACCAACACCCTGAACAATTATAGTAAAACATCCCTATTTATGTAGACAAATGCTCTTGCTATGAAGGCCAATATACAACTTGCCTTCTTATTGCCTGCTGTACCTGCATGCTTACTTTCAGCAACTGATGCACGAGGACACCAAGATCTCACTGAGTATCCACCTCTCTCAATTTACACCAAATAACTTTTGCTACTGAAATGGATTTATCCGCATTATACTGCATCTGCCATGATTATACCCACCTCACTCAGCCCATCCAAATCTCACTGAAGCATCTCAGCACCCTCCTCACAGCTCATCCTCCCACCCAACTTTGTATCAACTGCAAATTTGGAGATAATACGTTGAGTATTTAGCAATTCCAATTTCCATAAAATTACACTGGAGTCCCAATTCCTAATATGAGCACAAACCAAGGGTGGAGAAAAAAGGAGAATTCAATCTACATGAAGACTGAGTAAACCTAATTAGTGTTAATGCTGTGGAGGACAAATTCTTGGAATGAATGGGAGATGACACTCTACAGCAGTACATTGAGGAACTAATTAGGGAATTTCAGTATTGTGCAATGAAAAAAGGCTAATTAATAATTTTGTTTTAAATGAGCCTGTAGGAAAGAGTTGCCATAATACAACACCATACAACTGGTAGCACAGTAGTTAGCACTACTGCTTCACAGCACCAGGGACTCGAGTTCAATCTCAGCCTTGTCAGTTTTGTGTGGAGTTTGCACTTTCTCCCCGTGTCCACATGGACTTCCTCTAGTTTCCTCCCACAGTCCAAAGATGTGCAAGTTAGATGGAGTGATTGTGCTAAATTGTCTCAGTGTCAGGGTGACAGGCCTTGGATGGGATTGTTGTCAGTGCAGACTAGACAGGGCAAATGGTCTCCTTCTGCACTATAAGGATTCTATGATTCCATCAGAAATTAGGATCTTAAATTTAAACAAAGGAAACTGCACCAAAAAGTGTAACGGCATACAGGCAATGGCTACCATTTAAACAACTAATACCATTAGATATTCAGAAAGCTTTTGATAAGATCCCGTACAAGAGGTCTGTAAACATAATTAGAGCAATTGGGATGAGATAAATATAACTGTCACGTATTGAGAACCAACAGATGGAGAGAAAAGACTCAGTAAATGGGTAATTTTCAAATTAACTAGCAGACTACCTCAAGGATCAATGCTTGAGGCCCCAGCTATTCATAATCTATAAATGATTTGCACGTGGGGACTATTTCCAAATTAGAAGGTGACAAAACTTTGGGAGGGTTCCTGTGGAGGCTTTATGGATGGCCGCTCTCTATAGAGTCCCATAGCTCTTCTTCCTCTCCCTAAGATTACCGAGATAAACATTCACTTCCTTCATTGGATATTATTTTGAAGCAAGTCAATTAAAATGTTCGGGCAAGATTTAAACATTGATTTTTCACCATTAAATATACACATGACGCCTGTTTTCCAATGTTCATATTTCCACATATCTTTTAGAACATGTTTCAGACGGCTGAACACTGGCCCCTTGATGTATTACGCTACTTTACATAATAAGCCAATTAGAGAAAAACTCTGCTTTCTTGAACTGCTGGAGATGGAATATGCAATTTTTTCTCATGTCTATGCAGCTGTTGTCAGTTTGGGGTGTCTTTATTCTGCTACCTTATTAGTTTTGACTAGTTTATGGCTACTTAGGTTTTTATGTTATTAGGCTGCTTAATTGACAGCTCCTCCTTGTATGAAAATTCTGCCATGTGACAGGAAGAGGTGAATATATATACTGGATTTGGGTTAACCGGAAAGAAAATAAGAAATTTGCTCTGGCTATTAAATATTGTGCTTTCATTTCTTTGAATGCATATTAATTTGTCCTCTTTCAATAGAACTGCCCACACATACAGCTTTTCAATTACATAAATCAATATAAAAGTACTGTACAAAGTTAGTGTCACTTAGGTTTCCACTGATTAGGTCAGAGGTAGCATAAAGCCTTTCAACTCTCCAGACCATGCATTGTGTAGAGCATACATTTTCTTGAGAATTAAGTGAGGGTTTTTGAGAATTACAGAAGGCATTAAATTAATGCCATTTCACATAAAACTGGGGTTGTGGTTTGCATACTAATTCATAATTTTAGAACTGGATCAATAAGGGACTTTTAAACAGCACCAATTTCCATAAAAATGAACAGTGTTTACATTATTTTCTATATCAACTGAAGTAAATTCATAACTGCAAAAGATCAAGAAATTAATCGATCATTAATTCCCATGAGGATTTCAGTCAAGAAATTTACCAAGAGCAGTTTATCTACTTAGCCAGCCTTTGCTTTCCAGGCCAATGATAAATTTCTACAGGAAACATGAAATTCTAGTCAGAATGCATCGGAAGTATTTATTTGCCCACTTGAATATAGCTGCTCAATCCTGATGCTTGAGGGATTTTGAAGAAATTTTACATAAGGAATATTAGAGGTCAAGCTTGAAAATTCCCACATGACAATTCTTGTCAGCATACTTGCACAATAAATCAATTCAAAAAATACAAAGGTCAGTGTTTACTAACACTTACAAGTTGTTAGCTATTAAATAATTTATAAATCAAAAGTTTAAAATATTTCATAAACTAGTATTAATATCTCATCTCCTAAAATACTCCCCAGCTTTCAGGATGGAGAAGTCAAAACCAGAGTAGTTTTATACCTGAGCTAGTTCCAGCTTGCAACTTTGTCATATATCATTCGATTAGGATAATCTCAATTTGAATGCAACTCAAAATAACTACCAAGTTGACTTCAAATTCTGATCCACCAACACACAAATGAGTTACCTTCTTAAAAAAGCTCGAGTTCGTTATTGAGAGGTGTGTACTACATTGAACTATAATAATTATTGTTCCTACCCCCTTCCCAAAAAGTATTAAGATCATTCCCAAATGTCAACTTAGGGCTCGTCCTATTCGCCTCAAGCGTTAAGAATTACGCAGAGGATTTTCGTCAATTTAAAATATCCACACCCTACTCTATACTCTATGATCACTCCAACTAAGACGTGGCATTTTCCAATATTTCGGCAGTGAAAATACATCATGATTTCTACTGTAAATATAAAACAGAGTTAAGGCAGGAGACGACCTGGGAGAAGTTTTTAAACAACAGCCGCACTTGGGGAGACGCCTTGACAGATGAATGTACTATATTTTACAGCCCCAGCCCCTTTCAGTCTCACGTTGCGTCCGATTTTAGCGACAGATTCACTCAGCACAAACTTGAACTGCCTGTATTAACGCGCAAATTATCATCGAAAAGGATCTGGCTTCAGAAAGACAAGTAGCCAGAAGAAGAAAAACACTCACCCCGACCGACACGGTTTCATTCCCTTGAAATTTGCAGATATATTTATCTCCGCGTTGGACCTCAGACTCATTCAGGGGCCTGAAACGGCACATCACTTTTATGCTGCACTCTGCCGGGTCCGCCATTGTCCTGTTTTTATTGTATTGGGGGGGGAATTTTTCAATAAAATACAAATTAAACTTCCCCCCCAACCGCCAGAGCCCCCACCAACAGCTTCGCTTCTTTCGCCCGCCTTGATCGATAGATGATGTTTCTCCGGCGACCCCTGGAATGCCGACTCCCGTTCCTGACGGCGAGTTTCTAGGGGGGGGTAAGGTTTTTTTCCGCTCTCTCTCTCCTTTTTCACTTCACTTCCGATCCAACATGGCGGCCATTAAACCGGCGAACTTCTCCCGTCTCGCAGCCGCGGCCTCGCTTTCCTCACGCAGCGCGCACGCGCGGAGGGGCGGAGCGAGGGGCAAAGGGGGCGGGCCCCCACGTCACATCTGCCGATGAACTCCGCGCGGCTCCTCCGCCCGCTCGCTGCCACACCGCGCGTGCGCGGTCTGCACTGTTTTTTCCCCCTGCCCCGGCTGCCGAACAGGTCGGAAGGTTGGCTGTCAAAGAGGAGCGGGAAAGAAATCACTGGTATAGTCCGTGCTTTGCTCTGAAGGACTTATACGAAGACAATTTCCTCGTGAAAAGCAAGGAAGAAAGGAGTAACTAATAATATGTGATTTGAAAGGAGGCGATTCCTGTCACCAGGAACCGCCACCGCTTGGCCTTGTGGGTAAGAGAATGTGAGGGCGAGGAAGCAGGTGATATCATCCGGAGCCGAATATCGCGAGACTTTATCGCGCTGACAGTGGCGAGAGTAGGCAGCTCAGTCACGTGAGCCACTGTACTGTCACAACTCTGTGCACACCCAGCCTCTGACCCACCCTGAACAAGAGGCAAAACAATAATGAAGCAAGTCAACTGACCACATTCAAATCAACCCTGGATAATTAACAGGGCTGCTAGTACTGATTGCACATATGATGGAGGTTTCATCATATGAATTCCTGCCTATGACTGCTCCAATAAGAAGTCTCACAACGCCAGGTTAAAGTCCGACTCACCTGATGAAAGGGCAGAGCCCCAAAAGCTAGTAGCATTTGCTACCAAATAAACCTGTTGGACTTTAACTTGGTGTTGTGAGACTTCTTACTGTGTTTACCCCAGTCCAACGTCAGCATCTCCACGTTATGACTGCTCCACCCAGTGAAAAAATTACTTCCCACCCTCCATTTCTAATACCTCTATAACTAATAAACAAATTGTTGATGAAATGAAATGTTTTTATGCTCCCATAATTTACCACTTGTGCACAACAGTGACTAGGATATTAAATATAAATTTCCAGCTGGGACAATCATGGAAGGTTATCCACCCCAGGGATCACAATCGGAGAATTATTGCAGAGCAAAAGGAGACAAAAGCAGCCTTCTTGAAAGTCAACCCACAGAAAGCACCTGGACTGGATGGGGTACCTGGATGAGCACTCAGATCCTGCACCAACCAGCTGGCGGGAGTATTCAACCTCTCTTTTGAACAATCTGAGATTCCTACCTATTGCAAGAAGACGACCATCGTCCAGTATCAAAGGAAAGCCAGGCAGCTTGCCTTAATGATTATAGCTTTGACATTCATCATTAGATGCTTCAAAAGGTTAGTCATGGCATGAATCAATTCCGGTCTCCCAGATTGCTTGGAGCCACTACAGTTCACCTACTGTTGCAACAGGTCCACCACAGATGCCATCTGCCTGGTCCTACAATCAACCCTGAAACACTTAGGTAATAGACACATATGTCAGACTCCTATTTATTGACTACAGCTCAGCCTTCAACACCATTATTCTACAAAATCCATCTCCAAACTCCGTGGACTGGGGCTTGGCTCCTCCTTCTGCGACATACACGCAGGGCAGGGTAGGTGTAGGAGGATGCGGCGGCGCGGGCTCGTTGGGCCGAAGGGCCTGTTTCCCGTGCTGGGTTGTTCTTTGTTCTTTGTTTTTGTTGGATCCTAGACTTCCTAACCACAGACTGCAATCAGTAAGGATAGGCAACAACACTCCACAGTCATCTTCAACACTGGTGCTCCACGAGCTGTGTCTTCAGCTCCTTACTATTTATACACCTATGACTCTGTGGCCAAATTCCCCTCCAACTCGATTTTCAAGTTTGTTGATGACACCAGTGTGGTGCATTGAATCTCAAACAATGATGAGACAGACTACAGGAAACAGAATCTCGTGAACTGGTGTGATGACAATAATCTCTCCCTCAGTGTCAACAAAGTGAAGGAGATGGTCATCGACTTCAGGAACCGTGGTGGAGGATGTGCCCCTGTCTACATCAATGGGGAAGAAGTAGAAATGGTTGAGAGCTTCAAGTTTTTAGTTGTCTAGATTACCAACAGCCTATCCTGGTCCCTCCATTCCGACACCTCTACATTTTCAGGAGACTAAAGAAATTTGGCATTTTCATTATGACTCTCACTAACCTTTACAGATACACTGTAGAAAGTATTCTTTCTGGTTGTATCAGAGCTTGGTATGGCTCTTGCTCTGTCCAAGACTAATAAACTACAAAGGGTCGTGAACGTAGCCCAGTCCATCACTCAAACCAGCCTCCCATCCATTGAATCCATCTACACTTCAGGCTACCTCAGAAAAGCAGTCAGCCTACGCACCCCAGGCATACTCTCTTCCATCTTCTTCTGTCAGGAAAAAGATCGAAAAGTCTGAGGACGTGTACCAATCGACTCAAGAACAGCTTCTTCCCTGCTGTCATCAGACTTTTGAATTGACCTACCTCGTATTAAGTTGATCTTTCTCTACACCCTAGCTATGACTGTAACACTACATTCTGCACTCTCTCCTTTCCTTCTCTATATACGGTATGCTTTGTATAGCGCACAAGAAACAATACTTTTCACTGTATACCAATACATGTGACAATAATAAATCAAATAAAATCAAATGGCTGTGCTGCCTCTTCATCTGATTTTATTTTAATTTATTATTGTTACATGTATTGGTATACAGTGAAAAATGTCATTTTTCGCATGCTATACAGACAAAGCATACCGATCCTAAAGTATGTAGCGGAGAAGAATGTAATGTTACAGCCATAGCTAGCGTGTACAGAAAGATCAATTTAATATAAGGTTCATAAATCTGATAGCAACAGGGAAGAAGCTGTCCTTTAATCAGTTGGTGCATGATCTCAGACTTTTGTATCTTTTTCCCCACAAAGGTGGAAAAAAGTATGTCCGGGGTGCATAGGGTCCTTGATTATGCTGGCTACTTTTCCAAGGCTGCCAGAAGTGTAGATGGAGTCGATGGATGGGAGGTTGGTTTGCAAGATGGACTGGGTCAAATCTGCCCATCATTCTTGATCCTTCCAGCACCAGGAACAGTTAATCCCTATGTACTCTGTCCAGACCCCTTGTGATTTTGAATATCTCCATCAACTCGCTCTTCAAGATTCCTCACAGAAAGTAGTCTGGATATGGGGAGCAGAAGATCAACTATGATCACATTGAATGATAGAGCAGGCACGGGGGTGGAGAGAAGAGTAGGCTCCTGGAGAAAACACCACCAAAGACCTGAGGGATCAAATAGTCCTTTTCTGTGCTCCAATATTGTATGTTTCCCTGAGAATTAAATTACAATTGTTAATTCATATCAATATTGATTTTTATTAACAATGTTGGATTTTTAAACTGCAAAAGACCATGGTCTGTCTTGTTTACCTTTTACTAACGTGATATCACATGATACAACAATAAAGGAATTGATGACTAATCATTATATCCAATCTACAACACTCAGATCTGAGATAAATTTTTACAACCTTTGTGTACTGCACTAATCACGAATGTACACATTATTCTACATTCAGCTGCCACTATGATGTATGCAGCAACAGTATTTCCTAATTCATTCAGCTCAATATAGATCTTTTATTAAATTGCAATATCTGATTTATTTTGCTCACTTCCTCCAGGCAATGTTGTGACAGTTTCAATTTATTGACAACCTAGATCATTAGGTCTTTCAGTTTCCAGACAGATTATTTTCTGTCTGTTTAACCAATGAATCCTTTCCAGAATTTTTGGCCCCCACTGAAGCAATTCACATTTCTCTGCATTGAATTTTATCTGCCTAATTCCCAGGTACATTCAGATTCTCCTGCTGTGGCTGATGGACCTAGAAAAGGATGAAACAGAGCACTTTTTAAGTGACAAAACGCTGGAAACAGAGAATATCCAAAGATACTTTGGAAAATAATCAAAAAGATTTGAGGAATACCGGTCTTTATAGGAATAGAAAACTAGGGGTAGAAGTCATGCTTCAGTTATACAAAGCCCTGTTTAGTCCACACCTAGAGTTCTTAGCAGTTCTGGGCACCAGAACTTAGGAAGGATATTTTGACCTTAGAGGGAGTACAAAGAACAAAGAAAATTGCTCTTCAGCCCTCCAAGCCCGCACTGACCATGCCGCCCCACTTAACTAAAACTCTCTACCCTTCCGGGGACCATATCCCTCTATTCCCATCCTATTCATGTATTTGTCAAGATGCCCCTTAAAAGCCACTATCGTATCTGCTTCTGCTACCTACACCAGCAGCAAGTTTCAGGCGCTGGGGGAGGTAGTAAAAAACGTGCCTCGTACATCTCCTTTAAATCTTGCCCCTCGCACCTTAAACCTGTGCCCCCTCGTAATTAATTCTCCCATCCTGCGATAAAGTTTCTGACTATCCACTCTGTCCATGCCCCTCATAACCTTGTAGTCTTCTATCAGGTCACCCCGCAACCTCCATCGTTGCAGTGAGAACAAACCAAGTTTCTCCAATCTCTCCTCATGGCTAATGTCTTCCATAACAGGCAGCATCCTGGTAAATCTTTTCTGTACCCTCTCCAAAGCCTCCACATCTTTCTGGTAGTGTGGCAACTGGAATTGAATTGAACTATATTCCAAGTGCGGCCTAATTAAGGTTCTATAAAGCTGCAACATGACTTGCCAATTTTGAAACTCAATGCCCCAGTGGATGAAGGCAAGCATGCCATGTGCCTTATTGATTACCTTCTCCACCTACATTGCCACTTTCAGTGACCTGTGTAACTGTACATCTAGATCCCTCTGTCTATCAATACTCTTAAGGATTTTGCCATTTATTGTATATTTCCTATCTGTATTAGACCTTCTAAAATGCATTACCTCACATTTATCCGGATTACACTCCATCTGCCATCTCTCCACCTAAGTCTCCAACCGATCTATAACCTGCTATATCCTCTGATACTCCTCATTACTATCTGCAAATCCACCAATCTTTGTGTCGTCTGCAAACTTACTAATCAAACCAGTTACATTTCCTCCAAATCATATGTTACAAACTGACCCCTGAGGAAAGCCACTTGTCACAGCCCTCCATTCAGAAACACATCCTTCCACTGCTACCCTCTGTCTTCTATGACTGAGCCACCTTGCCAGCTCACTTCTGATCCCATGGGACTTTACCTTCTGCACCAGTCTGCCATGAGGGACCTTGTCAAAGGCCTTATTGAAGTCCATGTAGACAACATCCACTGCCCTACCCTCATCAATCATCTTTGTCATTTCCTCGAAAAACTTGATCAAGTTAGTGTGGCACAACCTCCCCTTCACAAAACATGTTGCCTCTCGCTAAAACATCCACTTATTTCCAAGTGGGAGTAAATCCTATCTCAAAGAATCCTCTCCAATAATTTGCCTACCACTGACATGCAGCTCACCGACCTGCAGTTATCTGGGTTATTCTTGCTACCCTTCTTAGACAAAGGAACAACATGGGCCATTTTCCAATCCTTTGGGAAATTCTTTGTAGACAGTGAGGATACAAAGATATCTCTCAAGGCAATTTCCTGCCTTGCCTCTCTCAGTATTCTGGGGTATATCCCATCAGGCCCTAATATTCTACCTTAATATTCCTCAAGAACCCCAATATCTCCTTTTTGATCTCAGCATGATTCAAACTATCTACTACATACCCTCTTCCAGATTCATCATCCACCAAGTACTTCTCTGGTGAATACTGGAACTAAGTATTCATTTAATACCTCGCCCATTTCTTCTTGCTCCACGGATAGATTCCCTCCCCTGTCCTTGAGTGAGCCAACCTCTTGCTGGCTACCCTCTTGCTCTTCATATAAGTATAAAAAGCCTTGGGATTTTCCTTAATTGTGCTGACCAATGCTTTTTTGTGACCCCTTTGAGTCCTCTTTACTCCTTGCTTACGTTTCTTTCTACTTTCCTTGTATTCCACAGTGTGTTCCCAGCCTCCTAGACTTGACAAATGCTACCTTTTTCTCTTTGACTAGGCTCACAATACTTCTCGTCACCCAAGGTTCCCAAAACTTGCTATACTTATCCTTCATCCTTACAGGAATGTGCCCATTCTGAATCCCTATCAACTTACACTTGAAAGCCTTCCACATGCCAGATGTTAATTTGCTCTCAAACATCTACCTGCAATCTACATTCTTCAATTCCTGCCTAATATTACTGTAATTAACCTTCCCTCAATTTAGCACTTTAACTCGAGGACTACACTTATCTTTATCCATCAGTATCTTAAAGCTTACTGAATTGTGGCCATTGTTCCCTAACTGCTCCCCTATTGAAACGTTGATCACCTGGCTGTGCTCGTTCCTCAACACCAGGTCCAGTACGGCCCTTCCCTAGTTGGACTATTTGCACACTGTTTCAAGAAGCCCTCCTGGATGCTTCTTACAAACTCTGCCCCATCCGCACCCCTAGGACTCAGTGCATCCCAGTCAAAATAGGGGAAGTTAAAACCTCCCATCGCAACAACCCTGTTACTTTTACACCTTGTCAAAATTTGCTTACATATCTGTTCCTCCATTTACAGCATAAATTTACCAGAATGACACTTGTATTCCAAGAGTTAAGTTATGTGGCGAGATTAAACCAACTAAGTATGTATGACCTAGAATTTAGAAATGATTTGATCAAACTTTTCAAGCTATTGAATGAAATAAAGTAGATTGGCAGAAACTATTTAGCTGATCGGGAAGGTTAGGACTGAAGGGCATATTATAGAAATTAGAGCCAGATGAGAAAATACTTGTTCCTACAAAGGATGGTAGCAGTTTGGAACTCTCTCCAGCAAATGAAATTGATGCTAGATTAATTGTTAAATTCAGAACTGATTTAAAACTATTAATTGGCTGGCTGCAGGAAGATGATACAGGCAGGCAACACTCAACCACCATGTGGGTTGTGATACACATCTGTTCCCCACATTAGTAAAGACATATGAATTAGGAACTGGAGTAGGCCACCCAGGCCCTGATTGAAAGGAAAAATCAGATGGGCAAAGGTCAGGAAGATGAGGAGTTTCATAGAACAGCATTCTTTGCTGCAGGGCACAGCGTCAATCCCCCTCACTGTAATGTCCCCTAACTACCTCTACATTGCTTTTTGCTTCCCCCCCACCACTTGAATGGCATCCTGTATCACATTGCCATGGTCAGTTAATTGATACATTCTGTAGCCCCCACTCTCATCCAAACAAGTTGAAAGATTCTCAGCTTGTTGGACAATTGCAGAGACTGACATTCCTGCCCTCTGTGTCCATTTACCTGCCCCAGTTGTAGTCACATTGTCTTGTCCCTGACCTGTTGACTAAAGAAGAAGACCCCATCCGAAGGATTATTGCGGCCTCCTTGTACAAAGCATCCAGTTAACTTTCCCCCTCCCTAATATGTTGCTGTGTCTGCAGCTCAGCCTGCAGCTCAGTGACTCTGAACCAGATCTCCTCAAGCTACAGACACTGCAGACATATTTATCTGGATCACGCTGGTATCCATGAGCTCCCATATGCTGCAGCCATGACATATTACCTGTCCTGCCATCCTTATGTGTTTTTGTTAACTTGCATTTCATTCATCACACTACAAAGTCCTGCACTATCAGTGTCCTGATACCTGCTGGAAAATTCATCCTCTAGTTTCAGATCATGTATGAAGATACTGAACAAAGATAGAACACAGAAAGATCTGTTCAGGCATTGTATCAAAGACTTTACTGAAATCCAAGTAAACCACATCCTGTACCATACCCAATCAAACTCCTTTTGCACAGCGTCAAAGAAAACCACAATAATTTAAGTAATATCTTTGATGTAATGAAATGTCTCAAGGTACTTCAGAGGAGCATTACAAAATACCTTACAATAGCGAGCCATATAAGGAGATATTAGTTCAGACGACCAAGAGCTTGATTAAAGGGGTATGTCTTAAAGCAGGAAAGAGGTAGAAAGGCAGAGTGAAGTAGGAGGATATTTCAGAGCCTTGGGCAACTGAAAGCAAGTCCACCAATAATGGAGTGATTAAAATCAGGCCAGAACAAGGGATGTGTAGATATCTCAAAGGTTTTTTGGAGTGAAGTACATTACAGAGGTAGAGAGGGACAAGGCCACAGAGGGATTTGAAAACAAGGATGAGAATTTTAAGATCAAAATGCTGCTTGACCTGGAGGCAATGTCAGTCAGCGAGCATGGGACGATAGGGGAATGGCACTTGCTATAACTTGTGACATTGACAGCTGAGCTATGGATGACCTGAAGTTTATGGAGGGTAGAATGTTGGAGAGCAGCCTGGAGTGTGTTGGAACAGCTGAGCTTAAAGGTAATGAAGGCATAAATGAAAGTTTTAGCAGCAGATGAGCAGAAGTGGGGGTGAAATCAGGTGATGTTGCAGAGGTGGAACTTGGAGATCTCAATACTTGCACAAATGTGAGTTCAGAAGCTCATCTCTGTGTCACATCTGTAGCGAACAGGCTGGCTTAATCTCAGGCTGTTGCCAGGGAGAGGGATGGAATTGATAGTTAGGGAATGGAGACTAGTGTGGGGGCCAAAAACTTCAGTCTCCCCAATACTTAATTGGAGGAATTTTCTGCTCATTCAGTACTGGATGTCAGATGAGCACTATAATAATTTAGTGACAATGGAGATGTTGAGAGAGTCAATGGTGAGGTAGGGCTGGGTGTTGTGAAAACTGTGTTTTCGGATGATGTTGCTGAGGGGTAGCATGTAGATGAGAAATCGAAGTGGGTGGTGGCAATGATAGATTCTAAAGACAACCAGTAAATTAAATTAACAACAATTTGCCTTCAAGGTTACATATTGGCTATCTTTCCAAATTAAGTAATTTACCTACCTCCTCCTTGGTAAGAACTGAGGCAAAAAAACTACGTGGCACTTTTGCAACTTGTGTTGCATTAATTGTCATGCCCTCACCCAATCTTACTTTTAGTTTCTTGTTTTTCTTTTAATACAACTAGAAGTATATCATTGTCCTTCACAGTTCTGCCATGTTCCATTTAAAAAAAACATTCAAATTTATTTGTTAGTGTCACAAGTAGGCTTACATTAACAGTACAATGAAGTTGCTGTGAAAATCCCCTAGTCGCTACATTCCGGTGCCTGTTTGGGTACACTGAGGGAGAATTTAGCATGACCAATACACCTAACCAGCACATCTTTTGGACTACGGGAGGAAACCAGAGCATCCAGAGGAAACCCACACAGACACGGGAAGAAACTGCAGACTCCGCAAAAACAGTGTCCCAAGCTGGGAATTGAACCTGGATCCCTGGCACTGTGAGGCAGCAGTGCTAACCACTGTGTCACCGTGTCGCCACCTTTATCAAAGCAAAATAATGCCAATACTGGAAATCTGAAATAAAAACAGAAAATTCTGAAAACACTCAGCGTGCCTGGCAACATATATGGAGAGAAAAACAGTGTTAATGATTTCGGTTCAAGAGTTCATTAACCTGAAATAATGGCTCTATTTTAACTCTGGATTTTTTTTCTCTTTCCACAGAGCTGACGAATCTGCTAATTCCACCATTTACTGCTCTTATTTAAAGCATGTATTTTCATTCTGACGCCTTCAAAAATAAACTCCTGGCATGCCTTTTGGCACCAAATCTAACTTAATTATAATTAATTAAGTTCTTCTTGGCCCTATATTCCTTAATTATCTTAATAGATTGCTTGCTAATCTCACTAGCCAGGCAAACATACATTTTCAACAAGCAAAATACTGTCAATGCTAGAATCTGAAACAAGAAAGAGGAAGCTGGAAAACCTCAGCACAACTGCCAGCAACTCTGATTCTCTCCTAATAGAGGCAAGCCTACATTTCAGTTTGGTACTTTTGCTTTTCAAGAGTACACATTGGGCCCACTGCATTCAGGCCATTTTCTTGAAAGAACCCCATAGATCATCCACTCCCCTAGCCATATTCAATCCTGCCAGGGTTTATTTTAGGCTGGGCCAGCATTTATTGCCCTCGAATTAAGTGGCTTGCTAAGACAGTTAAGAGTTAAGATGGATCTGGAGTCACATGTGGGCTACACCAGATAAGGATGGCAGATTTCCTTCTCTAAAGGACATTGGCGAACCAGGTGGGCTTTTATGACAATGGTTTCATGGTCATCATTAGACTTTTAGTGCCAATTTTTTTTTGTTGATTTCAAATTCCACCATCTTCTGTAGTGGGTACGTCTGGTGACCAATCCAGTGACAATACCACTACCATAAGAATAGAAAAGTAGTATATTTTCTAAAGGCTGTGAATTTGTAAGATGTTCAAAGAAACTTGGATATGTTTGTACAAGAAATACAGAATGTTGGCGTGCAGATGTTGCAAAAAATTAGGAAGGCAAATGTCATGTCGGCCTTTTTTGTCAAGGGATTTGACTACATAGAATCACTACAGTGCAGGGGAAAGCCATTCAGCCCATTGAGTCTGCACTGACTCTCTGACAGAATATTATACCCAGGCCCACCATCCCGCCCTATCCCATGGCCAATCCATTGAACCTACACATCATGCAACACTAAAGAGCAATTTAGCATGGTCAATCCACTTAACCCGCATTTCTTTGGACTGTGGGAGGAAGCCGGTCACCCGAAGGAAACCCACACGGATACGGGAAGAATTTGCAAACTCCACACAGACAGTCACTTGAAGCCAGAATTGACCCCCGGTCCCTGACGCTGTGAGGCAGCAGCGCTAACCATTGGGCCTCCCTACTGCCCCAAAAATATAGGAGTCTTACTACAAACGTACAGGGTTTTGGTGAGGCTGCATCACACTTGAATTGGAGGCAGGACAACAAAGATTCTCTAAATTGGTCCCTGGGAAGGGGTCTGTCCAATGATGAGAAGCTGAGAAAATTGGGTTTATAAAAAATTAAAGTTTATTTATTAGTCAGAAGTAAGGCTTACATTAACACTGCAAAGAAAATACTATGAAATTCCCCTGGTCGCCACACTCCAGTGCCTGTTCGGGTCAATGCACCTAACCAGCACGTCTTTCAGACTGTGGGAGCAAACTTGAGCACCTGGAGGAAAACCACGCAGACATGGGGAGAACATGCAAACTCCACATGGACAGTGACCCAAGCCAGGAATTGAACCAGGGTGCTTGGTGCTGTGATGCAGCAGTGCTAACCAATGTAACTGGAGTTTAGAAGAATGAAAGGCAATCTCATTGAAATCTGCAAACTTGTGAAGATGTTTGATAGGGACAACTCTGAGAATTGGCCAGGATTTTCTACGGCAGAGGCAGCTCGTCAATGCGCCATCAGGATCTTCCAGTCCCGCCATCATGCATGGCTTGCCTGCCCTGCTACTGGGAACCTATGGCATTTGCCTTTGGTGGGACCAGAAGATCCCATCAGTGGGAAGGGCTGGAAAATCCCGCACATTTAATAATGGGGGGGCACAGTCTTGGCATAAGGGATTAATCATTTAGGACTGAGATGAGGAGAAACTATCTCAAAGGGTTGTGAATTTTGGGAATTCCCTCCCCAGAAGGTTGTGGATGCTCCATCATGAATACAACTGCAACAGACAAATTTCAGATCCCTCAGGAAATTAAGGGATGTAAGGAACAGAAAATGGAGTTGTATTGAATAATGGAGCAGGTTCAAAGGGCCATGTAGTCTACTCCTGTTCTTGTGTATAAGTAAGATATTCTGTTTGCAGTTTTCAACAATTGTTGCCAGCAGTGCATCTGGCAAAGTTAAATCTCTACGTTGTTTTCTGTACAGATTTTGTATTGTTCCATGAGTGGCATGGTGACACAGTGGTTAGCACTGCAGCTTCACAGCGCCAGGGACCCAGGTTCGATTCCCAGCTTGGGTCACTGTCTGTGTAGGGGCTGTACATTCTCCCCATGTCTACATGGGTTTCCTCAAGTGCTCTGGTTTGATTGGCCATGCTAAAGTGCCCCTTAGTGTGAGAGGGATTAGCAGGGTAAATACGCAAAGTTATGGGATAGGGCCTGGGTGGGATCGTTGTGAATGCAGGCTCAATGGGTTAAATGGTCTTCTTCTGTGCGGTAGGGTGGCACAGTGGTTAGCACTGCTGCCTCACAGTGCCAGGGACCTGGGTTCATTCCCAGCTTGGGTGGCTGTGTGGAGACTGCATGTTCTCCCCATGTCTGTGTGGGTTTTCTCCACATGCTCCAGTTTCCTCCCACAGTCTGAAAGGCATATTGATCAGGCGCATTGGCCATGCTAAATTCTCCCTCATTCAGCTGAACAGATGCCAGAACGTTATTATGTTTTATTGGACAACAACACAGAACCTCGGACAGTAAACAGTTAGATGTTGTTGATATCTTGGGAATCTGTGCATGCCAATGATCCATGCCACTTGACCTACTCTGATGAAAACAATTCTTCTCTATATTTACAGTCAATAAATAGATATGTGCACAAAATAAAACTTAAGAATGAAAAAAAGATTCATTGTTTCAGATGGCCACAATCCATGAACAAATAAAAATTCTCACTTTGCTTTTGGAGATTTCTACATCAGAAAGCCTACAAATAATTGCTCAGATATTCTGCAACATTTAATAAAGAGTTTGTGACACTAATTTCAAAAATTGCTTCAGGAAAGTAACATTAAACCATTCTGAGATGTGAATAAAATCATTCATGGCTTATGGTTAAACTTTATTATGAATGCTTGGATTTTTATTATATAATGAAGTGCAGCAGAAGCTCTGAATAATCAGTGCAAATATCTACAATGGAATAAATTATTCCACCCTGTTCAGTGTTGATTTCTTTTTCTGGTGAATATTTTCCGGCTGTGCTTTGGCTCAGTTCATTCGTGTAACCTCATTGAAACCACTCTGCAAACATCACAAGTTCATTCATGTGACAACCCTTCCCCCAGGTTGAATTATCAATCAAACATTTTGGAATTCTCTGGAAGTAAACTCCAGACATTTATACACAATGCATGAATTTGCACTGTCGAAAAATAAATTTTTTGGAAATATTTGGATTTGTTGTCCCACTTCATTGTAGGTGGACTAAGGGGACAATTTGAGGACGCCTCACAAGTTGTAGAATAGAATATTATTCACAATCTTCTTGATAAGAAAGGCCACTTGGCTCATCTTAAAGCCTCTATTCAGGCACACCCTGCTAATCCCTGTTGCTGCATTTGTTTCAGAAATGATTCCAGTGTTTTTGCATTTACTATTCTATCTGGAAGTCCATTTCCTGATCCATTGATCACTCTGTTTGTACAAGAATTGCCTGACCTTAATACTAAAATGTCCATTTACTGCCTTCAACCAGTGTCGCATTGTTCTACAGTCACAATTTCATTTCAAGTTCCATTAAACATTTGTATTATTTTGATAATTTTCTATAATATAACTTTGCTGAAATCTCGGGTAACTTTTTTGCTTGACAAGGTGGGTGGATGACAGGTGGACACACTACCTGTTATACATTCTGCCGCATTTTCCTTTCTATCCAAATTACTGGACTGAAATCTCTCCAGATTTTCTGAATAACTCAGAACCCTGACTCTGCAGATTAACCTTTTGTCATCCACACAACTCAAGCGCTTCAATGCCTCTCTTGCGTTGCTGCGACCATAGATAGGCATAGATTCCCTTGGACTTATTCCCCATTGTTTTGGATGTGTCATTCAACATTCCATTACCTTTATCGGTTGCCATTTTGCACCTTTGTTTGTAAATATTGAATGTAAGCCATACAGCTCCCCCAGCTACTCCTGCTATTCAATATCATAGCTGATCTTTGATCTCAAACCCTCCTGTCTGCCTTGGGATGTCCTAAACTCATAGAAGGCATGATATAAGTGTAAATCTTTCTTTGAGACTGACATTGAATTACATGGAAGTATGGATATCCAGTATCCTTCGCTTTGATTGTACCAGTTGTCCTGTGCTGCTTGTTGTGATTTGTCATTAGCGTTATTGATTAATGGGGCCTGGATAAATGAAATTTCAATCTGATCACTTTGTATTGTGGAAATGTTAATAGTATTTGGAGGCCCAGAATTGGTTAATGTGTGCACCCTTGTGTGGAAACTGTAAATTAGTAGTCTAGATTGTAAGCATGCTTCACCATTGTACTTGATTATATTTCATATGCCTTTTAAAGCTCTGGATAAACAGCAAGGCGTTGATACTCAACGATGCAACTAGGTAAAAGATATGTAACAGAGTGGGGATTGTGTGAATTTATGAGTTTTGGAAGTAAAGGGTGGGAAGCTGAGGGTTCAGGTAGGATTGACAAATGATACTGGTTTTGGTAGAACTTAGTGGGACTTGTCAATGCTGTAGCATTTGTATAAAGATTTTTCAGGTTGTGGGGGCGTTTGATAGAATTTAGATTTAGAACGGTTTGGAAATATTGAGGGAGAGCGTTGTTAGACAGAGGAAAAATGACCACAACAATGATTTTAACTGCAATAATGGCAATATTAGCTTTAAAAAGCAATGGTGTAACTGGGAGTTAAGCATGCTGGGATGTTTGGTGAAGATGTAATTAAAAACAGATGCAGGCTGCAGAGTTACTGTGAGTCATGATCTGGTCTGGGAGCTATGATCTGAAGCTTCCTGTGTTGATCAAACATGGGAAGTTCTTCAGCTGGAACTAGACTCAATGGCATCAAGATTTATGGGTTAACCACAGGTTGAGGTGATGTGAGCTACATGCTATCTGAACCAAGCATTATGGGGTCATTTGCAAGTAATCCCATTGGCTGTTCAGGCAGTGTGATCGGTTTCTGGTCACATAATTGGGTGCGTACAAGAGAACCTTCTGGAAAGTTGAAACAATTTGTGGATAAAAGAGATGTGCAGACCTTTGTCTCTAGCAATAACTCTAGAGATCAACCCTGGCAAGCAGTGACCTGAAGAGCATCTCCAGAGAAGACCACAAGGATTGATTCTACAATGGGAACAGATCTGGCCATTTTGTTCTAAACTGGGTAGTATCAATTTTCAGTTAAAGAACTCAAGTTAATGTTCAGTTAAAGAGTTGATGTTCAGCTGAAGAGTTAATGTTCAGTTTAGCATTAAAAGTTCAGTAAGAGAGTTAAAGTGTTGCAACTGTTGTAAGTTTGAGTTTGGTATCTGAAATGTTAAATAAAGGAAGCTTGCTAAGAGAATTAGGAGTCAATTCCTGACCTTGTTGGTCTCATTAACCTGGAATGCTTGGAAAGAGTTTGAACCAGTAGCTGGATAATAGTGTTAAGGGGTTTGCTGGAGTGGTCATGGAAGGTGAAAATTAATGGGTTTTGGGGGTTGCTGCAGGGTGGCACGGTATGGAAGGATTGGGGATAGAGTGCTGCATTGTGCTCAGGATAGGGGGAGCGGCTGGTGTGTGGGAATGCTACAGAGAACATCCTGAGGGTTTGAGGGCAATGGGGTAATAGAGTGTGCAAGAATTTGGAGGAGAATGTGCAGATCTGGATGGAATATGGAAAACAAATATTGAATGGAATTGTGGGATTTCAGTGGGATTGGGTTCACAATGTCTTCAGTTTATGATATATATCTCTGAATTAAGCACTTGAAAATTTAAGCATTACATTCACGGATTATCATCTCAGGGTCTGGTTGTAACATTTTGCGGCAATGGTTAGGAAGATGTTTGTATGGTTTGGATTTTGGGGACCATAAATGTCCCAAATTACAATAGCAAGCTAGACAGACCCCAGCAATCTTTCTATTTTAGCATAAATGTGAGGGTAGGATGCTTCACTCCTGGAGTGATTTCACTGACAAAGTAAGGATTTTTTAAATATCAAAATAAGCTTTATTCATAACATGGCATAAATGTAGCAAGTGTGAGGTGGTCCACTTTGGTAGGAATAATGGTAGGAAGGACTATTACTTACGTGGCGAAAAACTGCAGCAGGCGACGGTGCAGAGGGACCTCGGGGTCCTTGTGTATGAGTCACAAAAACCCAGCTTGCAGGTGCAGCAGGTGGTCAGGAAGGCGAATGGGATGCTGGCCTTCATAGCGAGGGGGATTGAATATAAAAGTAGGGAGGTCTTGCTGCAGCTGTATAGGGCATTGGTGAGGCCGCAGCTGGAGTACTGTGTGCAGTTTTGGGCGCTGCACCTGCACAAAGATATTTTGGCCTTGGAGGGAGTGCATAGAACATAGAACATAGAACATTACAGCGCAGAACAGGCCCTTCGGCCCACGATGTTGCGCCGACCAGCTTTTAAAAAAAAACACTAACCCACTAATCTAAACCAATCCCATTTCGTCCATAAACCTATCCACAGATCTCTTAAACGCCCCCAAACTAGGCGCATTTACAACTGCAGCTGGCAGGGCATTCCAGTCCCTCACCACCCTCTGGGTAAAGAACCTACCCCTGACATCAGTCCTATAACTACCCCCCCTTAATTTAAAGGAGGTTTACTAGGCTGATACCGGAGTTGAGGGGGTTGAGCTATGAGGAGAGGCTGAATAAACTAGGCTTGTACTCGTTAGAGTTTAGAAGAATGAGGGGAGATCTCATTGAGACGTATAAGATGATGAATGGGATGGATAGGATAGAGGTGGAGAGACTCTTCCCGCTCAAAAAAGACAGTAGGACTAGGGGGCACAGCCTCAAGATAAAGGGGGGGCGTTTTAGAACGGAGTTGAGGAGGAACTTCTTCACTCAAAGGGTGGTGAATCTCTGGAATTCTCTGCCCGTTGAAGTGGTGGAGGCTGCCTCGCTAAATATTTTTAAGACGTGGGTTGATGGGTTTTTGATAAGAGAGGGGATTAAGGGTTATGGGGATAGGGCGGGAAAGTGGAACTGAGCCACGACAGATCAGCCATGATCTTATTGAATGGCGGGGCAGGCTCGAGGGGCTAGATGGCCTACTCCTGCTCCTATTTCTTATGTTCTTATGTTCTAAAAGAGCTAACCATTACAGTTGAACAATTCTTAAAAATGAAAGGAAACAACTTTAATTTCTAAATGATTACTGACTGTTTCAGTTCTAAATAAGCTTCATTCTCTTACTTAAAATTTCAATTTAAAAATAGTTAGCAACCATAAATATACTTGACACAAGGATTGTAGGCACAGTGGCACAGTGGATAGCACTGCTGTCTCACAGTGCCAGGGACCCAGGTTCAATTCTGGCCTTGGATGACAGTGTCTAGTTTGCACGTTAGCTCTCTGTGTCTGTGTAGATTTCTTCTGGGTGCTCCAGTTGTCTCTCACAGTCCAAAGATGTACGGGTTAGGTTGATGGGCCATGCTAAATTGCCCCTTAGTGTCAGGTGGACTAACAGTTAAATATGTGGGGTTATGGAGCTTGGGTGAAATTGTTGTTGGTGTAGGCTCAATGGGTCATATGGCCTCCTTCTGCGCTGTAGGGACTTTATGATAAAAGCTGCATGGGATGGCAACAAAAGGTGTCATAGCGCCTACGGTTGAGGTCACAGAATGGGTTTCAGCAATGGTGGCTACAGTAAAGAGAGGTGGTATGGTCAGGATATGCATTGACTCAGTGCGCTAGAACAAAGCGCCGTTCAAATCAAATCACCCTATATAGACTGTGGAACAGATGATAGCAGACATGCCTACTGCTAAGGATGGAAAATGGAGTTCTAGCAGATCCTGCTAGATGAAGCATCTTTAAAACTGATCATACTTATGCCTCCAGTATGCAGATACCGTTTTCTTCTTTAGCTCCCCACTGGCAGCAAGGTCTATCAGTTGCGTATGGAACAACTCTTTCTAGACCAACCCTGAAAAATCATGTCCTGGTTTGGGGTTGTCCTTTGCAAGAACATGATGCACGTCTTTGTCTCATCCGC
The DNA here is from genome assembly GCF_965287045.1 of Carcharhinus amblyrhynchos. Taxonomy (NCBI): domain Eukaryota; kingdom Metazoa; phylum Chordata; class Chondrichthyes; order Carcharhiniformes; family Carcharhinidae; genus Carcharhinus; species Carcharhinus amblyrhynchos. The sequence continues at coordinate 120,223,767 of NC_137325.1, forward strand.
AACAAAATCAGGACCAAGGAGTTGAAGATTAATTCTGCAAAATGCAGATTCCGAGTCAACCAAATTCGTCATGTGCATCACCTACTCACATCCGATGGTATAAAGCCTGTTTCAGACAAGACAATGGTATTACAACTGATGGCCACCCCCGTGGCACTCCCTTGGCATGACAAATTATATTTCTAAGTTCATTCTGTGTTATAGGGAGGTCACTGAGCTCTTCATCAGTTCCTGCGCCAGGACATCAAATGGTGTTGGCAGGAGCAGCACACAGCAGCTTTAACAGGCCCCAGCAGGCACTCACAACCCCACCAGTATTGCAATACTTCGACATTGGAGCACCTATACTTACAACAGCAGATACCTCCCAGCTGGAACTTGGCACAGTTGCATGCAGACCAATAGCCTTTGCTTTAAGGGCCCTCGCTGACACTGAGATCATTATGCACAAATTGAAAAGGAACTCCTTGCTTTAGTCTTCACCTGCCAGTAATTTAATTATTTCATATATGGTTGTCCTGCAACATCAGTCACCCATAGTAAATCCTCTTCGTATTGCACCTGCATGGCTGCAATGCATGATGCTAAAGTTGCAACATTACAATCTCAGCATTGTTGATAGATGTGGTAAAGAGCTGTACTTGGCCGATGCCTTCTCCAGAGCCTCCCTACCCACTACAGACCAGGTGGATTGAGAGGAGGATGTAGAAATTATGATAGTAGAGGAGAGGAGCCTTGGTGATAAACAGGAGTGACTTAATCCTGGAGCATTGCCAGTAAGAGAGGTTAACAGGGAGATACATTGAATAGAATGGGGAATTAACAGGAGCAAGTTGCAGCAAAATAGAGGAATAAATAATTAGTAGAACTGTAAGAGATAGGTTGAGACTAGGAGGGCTAGTGGAAAGCAGTCCAGGTGAGGGCAGCAGAGTGGATTGCAACAGGATCTTGATCAATTGGGCCAATGGGCTGACGAATGGCAGATGGAGTTTAATTTAAATAAATGCAAGATGATACATTTTGGTAGATTGAACCAGGGCTTTTTTCTCTGAAGCGTAGGAGGCTGAGGGGTGATCTTATAGAGGTCTATAAAACAATGAAGGGCATAGATCAACTAGATAGTCAATATTTTTTCCCATAGGTAGGGGAGTCTAAAACTAGAGGTCATAGGTTTAAAGTGAGAGGAGAGAGATACAAAAGGTCCAGAAGGGCAATTTTTTCACACAGAGGGTGGTGAGTATCTGAAACAAGCTGCCAGGGTAGTAGTACAGGCAGGTATAATTTTGTCTTTTAAAAGGCATGTAGACAGTTACATGAGTAAGATGGGTATAGAGGGATATGGCCCAAATGCGGGCAACTGGGACTAGCTTAGACATTTAAAACAAAAGGGCAGCATTGACAAGTTGGGCCAAAGGGCCTGTTTCCATGCTGTAAACCTCAATGACTCTATGACATCAAAGGAAGATACACACAGGTTCACTTGCTATTTAATTTTACCACCATTCCTATGTCAAAGAAGAAGCTTTCTTGAGTTTATCTTCTTCCCCAGACAGGATGAGTTGAAAGAGATTGCACCTTGACTTTTGAACTTGAACATTAAAATTTTTTAAAATTAATTTTGTGGGACACGGGCATCGCTGGTTGGTCAGCATTTGTTGCCCATCCCTTATCATCCAAGGGCTGTTGAAAGTTAACCACATTGCAATGGCTCTGGAGTCACATGGAGGCCAGGACAGGTTAGGATGACAGATTCCCTTCCATAAAGGACATTAGTGAACAAGGTGGGTTTTTCTGACAATCAACAATGGTTTCATGGTCATCAGTACATTCTTAAATCCGGATATTTGAATTCAAATTCCACTTTCTGCCAAGATGGGATTTGAACCCAGGTTCCCAGAACGTTAACTGAGTTTCTGGATTAAGAGTCTAGTGATAATACTAGCAGCCATTACTTCCCCGTTTGAATCCATCATTCTGATTTAAAGGTGAGTTAGCAATAACATCACAGCTATCACTTACACATCATTTTACCATGAGGTAGACACTTTTTGCTTGTTTGGGGAATAAGTAAAACAGTGCCATTTGAGTTGAAGTGAAAGACTTGAATGTTAAATTTGCAGCGCAAGCTAATGCTTGTCACGCAAATAACTTATTTGCTCTGGGATAATGGAAAACAGGTAATTAGTTAGTTAATGCATGTTCTTTTAGCCTGCTTCTGTTGTATATAGACAATATATGACACATATAGAGTTAATGTGGGCTGAGTAGGCACCACCCATACAGTGATGTAAGAGAGTACATGACAAGCATCCAAATCCAACTGAAGATCTAAGCAGAGGCTGCTTCTAGCTCGTACCCTTCACTATATACTTGTAAACTAGTAGTTGACAAAGACTTACAGTTAATTTGCTAAAGGCTAGGAAAACTTCTTCAGCCTTATCAAACTGCAACCATCTCCGTACACCAGTTCCCATTTGTTGATATGACCATCTTGGATGAAAATGGGTCATTGTATATTTTGAATAACGATTCAATTCACTCAAAATAAAAGTCCTGTGCCGTTCTAAAATTCTAGATTTCAAAGACATGCAGGTGTGATCCAGATTTCCAAACCGCACTTTTATTTTCAGCTGGCTGTGTCTGCTGTTAAATTTTTTAAAATTCCATTCATTCACATTTATTTCTCTGAATTTTGATGCTACCCTCACTCCCACCCCACTCCCTTGCAGGTGTGAGCCCATGTTTCCCTCTCTGAAGAAATGCAGTGATCAAACACTTTTATTTTCCTTACTGACCCAGCACCCCGCTTGGCGAATTTCTCAAGGCCTGCTTAATATTAAATAATTTTGCTAAATGTCTGGGTAGATCTCCACCGATATGAGGGACCCAAAACCAGGAGAGGAGACATCAAATTAGCTACAGCTATGGCAGATTAAAGTGTCAAGTAGATTTCCCAACTGGAATTATACATAATTTAAATTCTTTCATGGGACATAGGTGTTGCTGGGCAGGCCAGCATTTTTATTACCCAATCCTAATCGCCCTCAAGAACATATGGGTAAGCTGCTTTCTGGAACTGCTGCAGTCCACGTTTCATTTGATTTGATCTGATTTCTTATTGTCACATGTATTAGTATACAGTGAAAAGTATTGTTTCTTGCATGTTATAAGCATACTGTTCATAGAGAAGGAAATGAGAGAGTGCAGAATGCCGTGCTACAGTCATAGCTAGGGTATAGAGAAAGGTCAACTTAGTGCGAGGTAGGTCCATTCAAAAGTCTGATGGCATCAGGGAAGAAGCTGTTCTTGAGTCGGTTGGTACGTGACCTCAGACTTTTGTATCTTTTTCCCGATGGAAGAAGATGGCAGAGAGAATGTCCAGGGTGCGTGGGGTCTATGATTATGCTGGCTACTTTTCTGAGGCAGCAGGAAGTGTAAACAGAGTCAGAGGATGGGAGGCTGGTTTGAGTGATGGACTGGGCTTCATTCCCAACCTTTTGTAATTTCTTGAGGTCTTGGGCAGAGTAGGAGCCATACCAAAAAGAAAAAATGACTTCTATGGTGCATCTGTAAAAGCTGGTGAGAGTCGTAGCGGACATGCCAAATTTCCTTAGTCTTCTGAGAAAGGAGAGGCATTGGTGGGCTTTCTTAACTATAGTGTTCCTGTGCTGTGGTGTGGTTTGTTCTATTGTGATCGAGTGGCAGTGCAGCAACAGCAACATAGCCCACATTAGGATGCTGAGTAGCTTGCAGAGGAACTTTCAGGTTGTAGTGTTCCCAAGTGCTGCCCTTGTCCTTCTAGATGGTGTAGATAGCAGGTTTGGAAGGTGCAATTGGAGGAGCCTTGATGTATTTCTGTAATGTATCTACTAAATGGTATCTTCCAAGTGACTGTGCATTGGTGATGGAGGGAGTGGATGCTGAAGGGAGTGGATAGGTGCCAATCAAGTGAGCTGCTTCATCCTGGATGGTATTGAGCTTCTTGAGTGTTGTTGGAATTGCATCCATCCAGGCAAGTGAGGATATTACATCACACTCCCGACTTGTGCCTTGCAGATGGTGGATAGTCTCTGGGGAGTCAGGGGAGTCAGTTAAACATCAGAGAATTCTCGATTCTGACCTGCTTACGCTGGCCACCGTATTTGCATGACTGGTTCATTAAGCTTCTAGTCAATAGTAACCCCCAGGATGTTTATGGTGGAGAATTCAGCAATGGCAATACTATCTTTACATTCATTTGAATGGGCCTTCCTCTACCGGGTACCCAAATCCCTTTTTTGCATCATCACACTCTAACACCTCTGGTAGAAAGCCCTCCTTGTTGATTTTTGTGTTGAGATGGATATTTATGAGTACCCATCCCCTGCCAAAGCTCCCTTGCAGGGTATTTTTCAAATGCGAGATTAAACAGAAACATCCCACAATTCCACAATGCCTCTACTGTATATTCAGTTTGCTGCAATTCATTTGTTATCACGTTTGCCTTTGAGTTCAAAGCTTGTGGATTCAAATCCCAATCCAGGACTTGGAATTAAAATCACAGCTGACACTTCAATGTAGTACTAAGGGAATGCTGCACTGTCAAAGGTGCATTTTTTTCAGATGCAATGTTAAACCCAGGCCTTGACTGCCCTCTTCTGGCGCTATTTCAAAGTGGTGTAAAGTAATTATCCCCAGCGTCCTGGCCAATATTTATCCTACAATCAATATCACAAAAAATAGAATATCTGGCCATTATCTTGTTGCTATGTACTCTGCACAAATTGGCTGTCACATTTCCCATATTACATCTTTGGCCACATTTCAAGCATACTTCACTGGTTGTCATGCACAATGGAATATTTGGAGGTTGTGCAAAGCTTAAGTAAATGCCAACTTTTCTTTTTCTTTCTTTCAGTGAAGATACTGAAGTGAACACTGATGTATCACAGCTTGGTATGGCTCCTGTCCTGACCAAGACCGCAAGAAACTAAAACAGATTGTGAATGTAGCCCAAGCTATCACGCAAACCAGCCTCCCATCCATTGACTGCATCAACACTTCCTCCTACCTCAGAAAAGCAGTCAGCATAATCAAGGACTCGATGCACCCCTGACATTTTCTCTTTCTTCTTCTTCCATCGGAAGATTATACAAAAACTTGAGATCACGTACCAACCAATTCAAGAACAGCTTCTCCCCTGCTGCTATCAAACTTTTGAATGGACCTATCATATACAAAGTTGATCTTTCTCTACACCCTATCTGTAACTGTAACACTACATTCTGCATCCTCCCCTTTCCTTCTCCCCTGTGTAATCTATGTGTGGTGTGCTCTGTCTGTATAATGTGCAAGAAACAATACTTTTCACTGTATCCCAATACATGACAACCATAAATCAAATCAAATCAAACCAAGACTCTCCACTGTGACTATGGCTAAAATCAATTAAGTTATCATAGAGCAACCCTACCATTCAGAAATAGTCATAAATCTGAAATGTTAGAATATGTAATAATAAATTCACACAAAAAATTTGATTAATGTAAAATAATATGCTTTCAGATACTGTAATTAATTTGGGAAACATCATAAAACATAATACATTGTAAAAAGTTCAAAAATAGAACACTATTGATCACCATCCCAACTTCCCACGAGCTGAAAACATGACTTCCAAATGAACAAAGTAAGATTGTTAGATCCCATAATGGTTGCAAGATCTATAACTCTAAAGTTGTACGTTTTTAGTATTTTCAGAATCATCAAATCAACCGAGGGTAGAATCGCCCAAAAGCATTGCTTCAGAAAAACTCCTTACTTAAGGAAAGATAAACTTACGAGCAAACAAGATCGCTTGTGTCTCTGTTAACAACGAGAAAAGCCGGAGACGACAATACAGGGGCATCTCTGTCTTGATCCACCGCACATGATTCTTTAGGTTGCTGACTAGCCTCGCTCCTTGAGATGGTGCGCGCAAACATTTACTAGACAATCATGTAGGTGCCTTCCAGAAATTTCCAAATTGTGGCACGCCACTGCCTCACTTATCAGCACAAACTGTTCTTTCTGTTCCCAGAATCAAACATTTTGTTTCTCCAGTTACTGTGCTGGGGGAGAAACTAAACTCTTACGCAGGAGGAAGGCAGGCCTCAATTTGCTGTCATCTCCTCAGAGATCTTCAACTGCAGGATGCGTTCTAACAATTTAAAATTCAGCAATTAGGAAAAAGCCATAATGTGCCCTTGCCATATTTCATATCCAGCTACTCATCCTTTCATTGTGGTTGCTGCTGTGAATCTTCTGAAAATCTATGAAATAGCACTGCCTCACACCCTCTCCATCCAATCAGTTAGGTCCTTATAACATGTAGGCTTACAAATCAATTTGTGAAGGATCAATAGGGGCTGGGCAATGCGCATATCCCGAGAATGAAATAAAAAATAACACTCACACTTCTTAGTAATCCTGTTCCGTGCTAATTATTAGCTGATAAAGAGTTCCAACGTTCTAATGTGGAACTGGCTAACGATGAACAATCTGACACTCTGATTTCAAGTGATTAATTAAGAAAACTGACAACTGAATTAGGTAAAGTGTGATGTGACGCTTAGCTATCTAATTATCTCGCCTCAAATGTACCACATACTAACAGATGCATTGAACAGAATTAACATTGTATGTGTGACTCAGCCATCCTGATATCAATTTGAAAAAAAAAGTAATTAGAGTTGTGTTCAGACAAAAGCCTGATTTTTAAGTTGAAAAGATACTGTATACATTTGTGTTCAAGGGCGGCAGCACAGTAGTCAGCACTGCTGCTTCACAGCGCCAAGGACCCAGTTCCAATTCCGGCCTTGGGTCACTGTCTATGTGGAGTTTGCACTTTCTCCCCGTGTCTGCGTGCGTTCCTCCAGGTGCTCCGGTTTCCTCCCACAGTCCAAAGATTAGGTTGTTTGGGTTGGGTTGATTGGCCAAGCTAAATTGGCCCTAATGTCAAGGGGATTAGCAGGGTAAATTTGTAGGGTTATAGGAATAGGGCCTGGGTGGGATTGTAGTCAGTGCAGACTTGATGGGCCAAATGATCTCCTTCTGCACTGTAGGGATTCTATGATTCTAAAGGTGAAAACATTGGACCTGTGGCTGAAACATCAGCTTTTTAGGTTTGCTTATATACATTTCTGATGAGACTTTACAAATCCTGAGGTTAAAAAGATGAGATTATAAGTTTAGTGGTTTTGAAAAAAAACACAAAATAGTAAAAACACAGATTTGATTGTTACCTAGCAACAATGCTCAAGGGATTCTGAGACAAAGAAAGACTGACGCAGAACAAGGGCAGCAGATATATGGGAACACCACAGCCTGACATTCCCCTCCGAGCCATTTACCATCCCCACTTGGAAATATATCATCATTCCTTCTTGTCGCTGGGTTAGGTTTCGTAATAAGCCTTCAGTTGGTTTTGAGTCTATGGGGATTTAGCTGGGTGAAGAAATATTGTGGAAATTGAATCATCTTCTTGTGTTTGCATTGTGATCATTCCAACCTTTATATCTGATGTAATATTGTTCATTTTTCTGTACAATATATCTTTTATTCTTTGTGTTAAAGGCAGACTCCTGTGCAAGTGTTCAGTAACTTTCCTCAATGATTTCTAAACAAAAAAATTAAGATCTATCAAGTCAGGTTTCATTCTGTGATCTGTCCAGTATTAACAACAGCTGGGATCAGCTCCACAAGTTCCATGATTTGATTTGATTTATTATTGTCACATGTATTAACATGCAGTGAACAGTCTTGTTTCTTGCATGTTATACAGACAAAATATATCGTTCACAGGGAAGGAAATGTAGTGTTACACTCATAGCTAGGGTGTAGAGAAAGATCAACTTAATGCAAGAAAGGTCCATTCAAAAGTCTGACAGTAGCAGGGAAGAAACTGATCTTGTGTTAGTTGGTACCTGACCTCAGACTTCTGTATCTTTTTCCCTATGAAAGAAGGCAGAATGGAGAATGACCAGGGTGATGGGGTCCTTAATTATGCTGGCTGCTTTGCTGAGGCAGCAGGAAGTGTAAACAGAGTCAATGGATGGGAAGCTGGTTTGAGTGATGGATTAGGCTACGACTTTGTTGTAGTTTCTTGCGGTCCTGGGGAGAGCAGGAGCCATACCGAGCTTTGATACAACCAGAAAGAATGCTTTCTATGGTGCATCTGTAAAAGTTGCTAAGAATCGTAGCTGACATGCCAAATATCCTTAGTCTTCAAAGGAAGTGGAGCTGTTTGTGGGCTTTCTTAACTATAGTGTCAGCATGAGGGGAACCAGGACAGGTTGTTGGTGATCTGGACACCTGATAGCTCAAGGGTTAAAGTCACTGTGAGAAATTAGTCTTAACGCTCTCCCACATCCTTCTGTCCTATTTTCCTGGATCATGCACCTTCCTTAGTTGATAGGAGGTGTATGAGAGTGATAATGAATGATTGAATTGCCTATCCTCCCACCAATGCACACTGGCAGCACTGTGTTGTACCATCCACAAGATGCAAGGGTCGGGTGACCTACTCCTGTTCTTAATTTGTATGTTTGTGTTCATTACCAGCCCACACGTGTTAATCTTTGCTGTTTAAAACTTACAGAGTATCAGATTCCGTTATAAACTGACAATGAATTTTCCCATCAGCTGTTAGATTTTTCCCTCTGGCTGTTTCAGTTCCATCTTAAATATAGAAATAGTTTGATTGCAATCCCTGTGCAGTAAAATAAAAAATGCTCCAGGATGTGGAGTGACACTGCCTGAAAGGAAGATGAAAGCAGATTCGACAGTAAGTTTCAGTCGGGCAAATTGAATAGCCTATTGTGCAACAGGATAAAATGGGGGAGAAGAATGGGCCTAATGAATAAGCCTTATAATGAGCCAGCAAAAGAATAATGGGCCGAATGCCGACGTTAAGAGCAGAATGAACGTACTGATATTCCATGCTATGCAAGGAAGTTATCAGGAAAACCCTCCTGAGAAAAGTTAGTAAGGTTTTGCATATAAAATTAGAAGCATTGATTGATGTTGAGTAGCTTTGTGTGTAATGTATTATAAATAGGATGTACATTTTTAGATCTGAGCCAGATTTCATCAAAACAACCTCTGGCACTAACTTCAGTGAAGAGGTCTTGGAAATTCTTCTTGTCCTGATGTTCAGTGGGGGTGGGGAGGGCGAGAGGTGGGGACTCGGGATTTGCGACCTGCCCACACTGATTGGAAATGAGGGGGTGGATGGGTGCAGCACACAACGGTGGTGTACTCCATCTCATTTCCCTCATTGTAATGTGACCAATGACTGGGTCCTGTACTCAGCTGCTTTCCATTGTGCTGCCAGAATCCTCTGTGTGTCTGAAGAAACCATGAAGTACCGGCAGCCTTCTGTTTGTAAAGGCCTACTATTTAAAAGTGATGTTGCATCGATGCACTCGATAGGCACTGCTGGAACACTGAGGGAGAAGGAATATGGCGCCTGGGTGAAGGAAAAGGGTCTCCCACTTTAGTGACACCACCTTGGACACACTGTTAAAGTTAATTCATTCGTCACAAGTAAGGCTTACATTAACCCTGCAATGAAGTTACTGTGAAATTCCTTGTATCTATATATGCCCTGTTCATGAAACAAATCCTGCACTCACCTGATGAAGGAGCGGTGCTCCGAAAGCTCGTGATTCCAGATAAACCTGTTGGACATTAGCTTGGTGTTGTGAGACTTCTTACTGTGCCTACCCCAGTCCAATGCCGGCATCTTCACGTCATATTTTCCTGTTGTCAGCAAAAAAAACTTCACTTTGCTCCAACATCTCATCAAGAACACTTCCACCAACTGTAATAGCAGGAGTAAGTCAACAGCACCTCAGTTGTAACACGTTGAGTGACCATTTAAATAGCCCCAGGAAGGGCCCATCTTGCTTTGTAAATCTTATTGTTTCATGAGTGAATAAAAAAGATGCTGCCTGCACATTTGAAGGCCAATGTTGGCATCCTGACATTGCAGCAGCCCGTTCAGGTCAATGAAGCCATAATCTCTCTCTCTCGACATCTCCGAACCCATGGAAGGAATGCACTTGTCAGCCCCACAGCACTAACCTTGTGCCTGCTGTGTGGGGAGCACCACTTATACAACAAAACCCCACGTATGTCTTCATAGCTAACAGCTGCACTCTGCAAATGAATTTCAGGTCCTTTTTAAATTCCCTGATTTTATAAACATCTATTTCATTATACTTAATTGATGAAAGTAGCTGATACTTCTTAATTTGCTTCCTTAATGGATCAGTTAATCAAGGTAATGTGTGATGAGACATTCACACTAGGGAAGTTCCAGGTTAGATGCTCTGTTCATGTTGGATTAGCTGATCTTTGCTGGTGGGACTCCTTTAGCCTGAGTACCTCTCGGATTTAGTGAGTGGAAAATCACTCTGGCTTGTTGCTGTCAGGTGGGAAATGCATCTCCTACATTTCCATGATCAATCCAATTAGTCACTTAAAAAATTCTACTCAATGTGTAAAATTTGTGAGTCCACACTGATTTTCTTTGATCAATCTGTGCATTTCTAAATGTTCAGTAAGGATAATTAACGTTAGAGTAACTACTCGAGGATTATCTAATTTTGTCTTTCCCCATTGGTTTTATTGTCTGTACTTAGGAAATTTAAGTTATAGCTCATGCCTCTGCTAACTAATGGCTGTATGGTGTTACAGTGGTTAGCACTGCTGCCTCACAGCGCCAGGCACTTGGGTTCAATTCCTGAAGTGGGTCACTTTCTGTGCAGAGTCTGCAGATTGTCTGCGTGGGTGCTCCAGTTTCCTCCCACAGTCCAAAGAGGGGGATTTTCACAAGAACTTCATTGCAATGTCAACGTAAGCTGACTAATAAATAAACTTTAAAACTTTACACATGCTAATTTGGTGCATTGGCCATACTAAATTCTCCCTCAGTATATCTAAACAGGCACCAGAGTGTGGCAACTGGGGATAACTTCATTACAATGTTAATGTAAGCCTACTTGTGACACTAATACTTAAACTTAACTCCTGCCTGACTGTTATTAGGGTTGAGTGGTTTATCCAAAGATATGTAGGTTAGGTGGATTAGCTATGGTAAATTGTCCCTTAGTGTCCCAAAATGTGTAGGTTAAGGGGATTAGCAGTGTAAATGCTTGGGGTTGCGGGGATTGAGTGGGGGATGGGCCTGCTAAGATGCTCTGTCAGAGAGTCAGTGCAGACTCGATGGGCTGAATGGCCTCCTTGTGCACTGTAGGTATTCTATGAAACTCTGTTCATATTTCCAGAACCAGCATTTTTTGGCAATTATCCCTAAAAATTGTTCTACATGACCTTTTTTTAACTTCTGTCTTATTTGCACTTGAGAAAGGGGGTAGTGTGCCATCACCTTGAACGACTGTTTAAGGTATCATGCAGGTACTGTAACAGTACTGTTGGAGAGGATTTTGACCCAGTGACAGTGAAGGAACAGTGATAAAGTTCCAAGCTAGGATGATATGTGGCTTGCCAGGGAACTTACAGATACATCATCTTCTAGTATAAACACACTTCCACCATCCTTTGTAAAAATTGAGGCAAAATAAGTGTTTAATATTTCAATCCCTACATTACAACAGTGACTAACAACTTCCTTGTCCAACAAGGGGCATACACGCGATGGGTCGTATGAGGGCTGCTAGAGTAGCCTTTCGAGATTGGCCTAGTGCTTCATGTGGTTAGTGTGTGCTTAAACTGGACCAGATACTGGGCAACACGACAGCTCAGTGACTATCACTGTTTGCTGTGTAGATACATGGATTTGGGCCAGTGTCTGTGGGAGTTTGTGCATTCTCCCCGTGCTTGCGTGGGTTTTCTCCGGGTGCTCCGGTTTCCTCCCACACCCCAAAGATGTGCTCTTAGGCTGATTGGTGTAACAAATTGTCCCTAAATTAGTCTCCCCTCAATCTGGTTTCCAATGTGGAGTGCCATAAGCGTAGACATGGGTCATGGGTGGAGAGGGGACTCACATTGTTAAAATGGCGGCGCGGGCTCGTTGGGCCGAAGGGCCTGTTTCCCGTGCTGTGTTGTTCTTTGCTCTTTGACTAGACTTCATGAAGTATCTGTTCAATGATAGTCAAGGAAGGAAAAGGGACAAAATTAAAAACTGTGCATATTTACAGAAGACTAAAGTGATATGTTTTGGCTGGATGAAAATTTACAAAGTATTACTTTTCTAACAACAACTTATATTTATATAGCACCCTTAATCTAATGAAACATCTTCACAGAAGCATTATAAAACAAAGTGACACTGAGCCACAAAGGAGATACCAGGACAGATGATCAAAGCTTGGTGAAAGGGGTAGTTTTTAATAAGTATGTTAAAGGGAGAAAGTTAATAAGAGAGCCAGAGAGGTTTAGGGAGGAAATTCCAGAGCTAGGGGCCCCAGACAACTAAAAGCTCGGCCACCAACGATGGAGCAATTATCATGATTGGGAATGCACAAGAGGTCAGAATTAGAGGAGTGTAGATATCTCCGAGGGTAATGAGGATGGAGGAGATTGCAGAGATTGCTGCCAGGGCAGGGACTGATGTGGTAAGGCCATGGACGGGTTTACAAGGAAGCACAGTGGTTAGCACTGCTGTCTCACTGCGCCAGGGTTCAATTCCAGCCTCAGGTCACTGTCTGTGTGGAGTTTGCACGTTCGCCCTGTGTCTGTGTGGGTTTCCTCCGGGTGCTCCGGTTTCCTCCGACAATCCAAAGATTTGCGTGTCAGGTTGATTGGCCATGCTAAATTGATCCTAGTGTCAGGGGGATTAGCAGTGTAAATATGTGGGCTTATGGGGATAGGGCCTGGGTGGGATTGTGGTCGGTGCAGACTTGATGGGCTGAATGACCTTCTTCTGCACTGTAGGGATTCTATGATGAGAGTTTTAAAATCAAGATGTTGCTTGACTAGGAGCCAAGGTAGGTCAGTGAGCACAGGGATGGTCGGGGAATAGAAACTTCTGCATGTTAATTCACGAGCAGCAGAGTTTTGGATGAAATCAACTTTATGGAGGGTAGAGTGTGGGAGAGTAGCCGTGAGTGTATCAGCATAGTCAGGTTAGAGGCGACAAAGGTGTGGAAGGGGATTTCAGCAGCAGGAACATTTTGAAATAAAGAGCTGTAATTCTTGTTCACAGCGCACAGAATTCAAGGTCACTCCACACCACAAGGGAACACAGCTGCGTAGCGGTATAATTATTTAAAGTGCTCATATATCATCAATAAAACCTTTGAGAAAACTGACTGAGAGTTAATTTAAACACAGCCAATTAAGTGAGCAGCTAGGGTTACTTTGTAAAAATAGAATTCTTTGAAAGGAATCTAGTAAAGCTCAGTTAGAAATAGACATTGAATGAAATTTGTGTTAATTTTCTGGCAGGTTGCAATTCCTGTGATGGCCACAAGATGGGAGAATAGTTCTATTTGCTGAATCATATCACTGTCTGTGATGAGTGATGATGTGGGTATGCCGGCGTTGGACTGGCGTAAACACAGTAAAAAGTCTGACAACACCAGGTTTTAGTCCAACCGATTTATTTGATAATAGACTCACAAGCTTTCGAGGTTTCCCTCTTCGTCAGGTGAATGGAGAGTGAATGGAGAACTCTCCATTCACCTGACGAAGAGGGAAACCTCGAAAGCTTGTGAGTATTATCAAATAAATCGGTTGGACTAAAACCTGGTGTTGTCAGACTTTTTACTGTGATGAGTGAGCCAGTTTATTCAGTGAGTCCACAGGGATGGATCTGCTGCGTGCTAGCTAGTCACTGTTTGCCCAAGAATAAAGTACTTTCAATTGCTGTAAGGATATATCTATACTTACCAAATGGCCAGCTTTCTACTGCCAAACCTTTTATAAAGTTATTATAGGCAGATTTTCTCAAAATCAGCAAAGTCTGATGTTTGGGTTTGGGGGGGGAGGCAGTATTAAGGCTGCCAATAGTAATGTTAGCTTTGTACATCATATAGTGCAGCTTTCAGTGTGAAAAGGAAGGAAGCGGGGATTCCAGGACGTATCGCTGGAGGGCGGCCTCTGGGATAGGGTGAGGGCCTGGGTGGGATTGTTCTCGGTGCAGACTCGATGGGCTGAATGGCCTCCTTCTGCACAGTAGGGATTCTATGGATTCTCTGCTTCTCCCACCCCGCCATCAACTCAACGTTTCGATGACCGGGGCACCACATTTAAAGGTCACTCCAGCACACAGCGAGCATACCAGGAAACATCCTTCACCCCGGTGCACCCCCCGGCACCCCATGGTATTCACTGGCACCACCCTGTCACAACCCTGTCACCCCAAGCACTGCACTCACCTCCGAGACCCTCTCAGTGTACTCCAGCCCGGGTTAATGGAGTCTGAGACCAGTCATGCATCGCACTATTCTGACATAAAATCATAGAATCTCTACAGTGTAGAAGAAGGCCATTTGGCCCATCAAGTCTGCACCAACCCCGAGCCCCATAACCCCCCACAATATTTACCCTGCTAATGCTCCTGACACGAAGGGTTAATTTATCATGGGCAATCAATCGAACCCGCCCATCTTTGGACAGTGGGAGGAAACTGGAGCGCCCGGAGGAAACCCGCGCAGACATGGGGAGAATGTGCAAACTCCACACAGACAGTGACCCAAGCTGGGAATCGAACCCAGGTCCCTTGGCACTGTGAGGCAGCAGTGCTAACCACTGTGCTACCATGGATGTATTTTGTCATGTGGGGTTGTGATTCCGGGGGTATGGCCTGATAATGATATGCTAATACATCCTGATGAGGTACCTGAGGTTAAACAGTGGGAAATGTGGCCTGTCACTGACTGGGGGTGGGTGGGGGGGTGAATGTTTCCTGCCTCTATATCAACATGAAAGGTGACCTTGGCCTTCTCGTCATATTTTCCACTCTCACCTGACACGAACAGGAGCAGAAAATCCCAGCCTGTGTCTCTTGGAAGTAGAGAAAAGGTGGACTTGCCACTTATTTTCTCACTGAGATAATTTCTTAGAGTCGTAGAGATATATAGCATGGCAACAGGCCCTTCGGCCCAACCCATCCATGTCAACCAGGTTTCCTAAGCTGAACTAATCCCATTTGCCTGTGTTTGGCCCATATCCTCTAAACCTTTCCTATCCATGTACCTGTCTAATTATCTTTTAAATGTGGTAATTATACCCACCTCTACCACCTCCTCTGGCAGCTCATTCCATATACGCACCACTCTCTGTGTGAAGAAGCTGCCCATCAGGTCCCTTTTAAACCTTTCCACTCTCGCCTTAAACCTATGCCCTCTAGTTTTGGATTCCCCTACCCTGGGGAAAAGACCTTGGCTATTCACCTTATCGATGCCAATCACGGTTTTATAAACCTCCTACACTCCAGGGAAAAAAGTCCCAGCCTCTCCTTACAATTCAAACCTTCCAGTCCTGGTCACATCCTTGTAAATCATTTCTTGCACCCTTTTCAGTTCAATATCCTTCCTATAAGCAGGGCAACCAGAATTGTACGCAGTACTTAAATCAGCTGAGCAACAGAGGGAAGCTCTGGACTCCTGCCATACTACTAATGTTTTAGATACTTTGATCTAACGCATTGCTGCTCTCTCTGAGTATTGTTTGTTTTTATCTCACGGCTCTTCTGTGCTGTTTTTAATGCTTATGTGTATTATATCTAGGTGTCAGTTTTGTCTCAGTGATAACACTATACTCCCTGAGTCTGAAGGTCATAGGTTCATGTTCCAGCAACTTGAGCATAGAACCCAGGCTCCATTTAATGCGGGAGAGAGGGAGTGCTGCACTGTCAGAGGTGTTCATTCCTTGGATGAGAATTAAACTGAGGTGTTTTTTACTTCCGCCTCTCGGGTGACTGTAAACAGTTCCAATTCACGATTTTAATAAGAGCTGACGAGTTCTCCCAGTGTCCTGGCCAACATTTATCCCTCTACAAACACAAGTTAAAAACAAATTATCTCATCATTTATCTCATTATAATTTCTGGAATTTTGCTGTGTATACATTGGCTGCCATGTTCTCTTGCATTCCAACATTTGAGATGTTGTAAAGACAGGGTTTGATTTGATTTGATTTATTGTTGTCACATGTACTGGGATACAGTAGAAGTATTGTTTCTTGCGCACAATATAGGCAAACCATACCGCTCACAGAGTACATAGGGAAGAAGGAAAGGCGAGGGTGCAGAATATAGTATTGCAGTGATAGATAAGGGGCGGATGTTTCCCATCGCGTTGCGCCCATTTCGAGGTGCATGAAGGTAGTAAAGTTGGCCGTGAGGTGATTAGTGTAATCCGCTCCTCTTTTCACGCCGGTTCTCACTTCGCCAAGGGAAAAGAATCAATGCAATCGGGAGCCCGTCCAAAATGGGCGCAACGTCAATTTAAATATTTTTGCATTCATGTCAATGCAATTAGTGAGCTGCACGCCTCAATTTACCAGCCTGCCTGCTTTTACCATTGTATTTCTCCGAGGTCTGGACACTTCTCTGAAAGTCAGATTCTGGTACTCCATCAGTGAGGGTTAGTGAGGAGGTAAGTGCCTTCCGTCAGGCTGCTCCGTGCTGCTCACAAGGGGTCGCTGTGTGATGGCCATGTTGCATTTTGGGTTGGGTGAGTTCTGCAAGTGTGTGTGTGGGGTGAGTGGCTGTTGCTGATCACAGTGTCCAATGTCTGATTTTCAGCATGGGCCCCGGTCTCAGCGCTGTCTTGGGGATACTGCTGGGTCCTAGTGCATGCAGCACTGTTCCAGGGTGGAGGATGTGCTGGAAACCCTTTGAAGTGGCAGTGCTGCAGCCTCAGTACTTTTCAAGCAGCAGTGTCTATGGCCATTACTGCATAGGTTCTGGTTGTATGTGGTGGGGGGGAGAGTTACTGGGGACTGTGGGTGGGGGGGGGGGGTGGGGAAGGACAGTATGGGGGGGCTGTGTTGCAGGGGGGCCTATGAGGAGGTGAAGGACATTATGGGCCGTGTGTGTTCCTGGGTTAGGGACAAGTAGAATTCCTTAACCTCTCCACCTGTCTCTCCTGTTCTCCAAATCCACCCTCAGATTGACGAGACGGCCCTTGTGACACAACCCATTGATCCTGCTGTTCTTTTGGCTGCTGCTGGAGCTGAGGAGGAGGGGCAGGAGGATGAATTGCGGGCACAGGGGGCCCAGGCTTTACCACTCACAGGAGGAGAGGGGGATGGCCTCTGGAGACAGGACATGGCCGCCATTTCCCCGGGGTGGTGGTGGTGGGGAGCGGGGATGCAGGAGAAGGAGGGAGCAGAGACCCCACAGTTCCACGCACGAGTGTCATCTGAATAGACGTCAGACACCGCATGCCACCAACGGCTCCGGCTCCGAAAGGAGACAGTGCAACACCGGTGTTATTTGTTACTGGACTTGGCATCTCGGGGCACCCACTCTTGGTGGCTGTCAAATTGACAGCTGCACTGAGCTTCTATGCCACTGGCTCCTTCCAGACCCCCAGCTGTCCACTGCTAGGCTTGGTCCAAGTCAAATTCAAGAAGCTGGCCAGCCACGGGCATGCAGGGTATCCGTGATCTCCTACACACCGGATGGGAGGCTGGTTTGTGTGATAGATTGGGTTATGTTCACAACCCTTTGTAGTGTCTTGCGGTTCTGGTTGGAGCAGGAGCCATAACAAGCTGTGATACATCTGGAAAGGATACTTTCTCTGATGCATCTGTAGAAATTGGTGAGAGTTGTAGCGGACATGCTGAATTTCCTTAACATCCTTAACATTGGTGGGCTTTCTTAACAAGAACATCAGTGTGGAGGGACCTGGACGCCTAGAAATTTGAAACTATCAGCCAATTCTACTTCACCCCCTTTGGTGTAGACAGGGACATGTTCTCCACTACACTTCCTGAAATCGATGACTATCTCCTTCGTTTTACTGACTTTGAGGGAGAGATTATTGTTGCTGCGCCAGTTCACCAAATTCTTTATCACATTCCTGTGCTCCGTCTCATCATTGTTTGAGATCTGACCCACTACAGTGGTGTCATCAGCAGCCTTGAAAATTGAGTTGGAGGGGAATGTTGCTGCACAGTTATAGGTTTATAAGGAGCACAGTAAGGAGCTGAGGACACAGCCTTGTGGGGCACCGGTGCTGAGGATAATTGTGGAGGAGGTGTTGTTGCCTAGCAATGCTGGTTGCGGCCTGTGGGTTAGGAAGTCTAAGATCAAATCGCAGAGGGAGAAGCTGAGTTAGATCATAGAGTTTGGAGATGAGTTTTGTATTAATGGTGTTGAAGGCTGAGCTGTAGTCAATGAATGGGAGTCTGACAGAGGGGTCCTTGTTATCCAGGTGTTCCAGGGTTGATGGCAGGGCCAGGGAGATGGTGTCTGCTGTGGACCTGTTGTGCTGATAGGTGAACTGGAGTGGATCCAGGCAATCTGGGAGACCAGAGTTGATGCATGCCATGACTAGGAGGTTCACTAGGCTGATAAGGAGGTTCACTAGGCTGATACCGGAGATGAGGGGGTTGGACTATGAAGAGAGGCTGAATAGACTGGGTTTGTACTCGTTAGAGTTTAGAAGGATGAGGGGGGATCTTATAGAGACGTATAAGATAACAAAAGGGATGGATAGGGTAGAGGTAGAGAGATTCTTCCCGCTCAGAAAGGACAGTAGGACTAGGGGGCACAGCCTCAAGATAAGGGGGGAGCAGTTTAGAACAGAGTTGAGGAGGAACTTCTTCACTCAAAGGGTGGTGAATCTCTGGAATTCTCTGCCCGTTGAAGTGGTGGAGGCTGCCTCGCTAAATATATTTAAGACACGGGTAGATAGGTTTTTGACAGACAAGGGAATTAAGGGTTATGGGGAGAAAGCGGGAAAGTGGAACTGAGCCTTTTCAGATCAGCCATGATCTTATTGAATGGCGGGGCAGGCTTGAAGGGCTAGATGGCCTACTCCTGCTCCTATTTCTTAAGTTCTTATGACTAACCTTTCGAAGTACTTCATAATGATGACTCTACAGATATGAAAATGCTTTTTCCCTTTATTTTTCTTGAAATACAATCCACAAAACCAGTTCTACCTGATTGTTTTAGTGTCAATGCCCTTGCAATACACACATAATGTTCAATAGAGGGTTTGTATTTAGAACTGAGGTAATATCGAAACGAGCCTATTGTTTACTTCAGTTTCGGAGCAGGAAGTTGCATCTCCTTCAGAAACTTTGCTGAATAATGTTCACTGGCTTTGTCAGTAGTTATTCTGAAAATTATCTATGAAGTTATTTTGAACATTTGTTTTACACCTTGTTCAATTTGTAAATCATTGATTTTTAGTTTTTTTGCCAACAGGAAAAGCCTCTTTCATTATTGTGTTTGCTGATAAGTGTACAACATTGCAACTCCCTGAGATACAGCTTCTGCTCTCACTCCTTATGCAATTTTACAATGAAGATGGTGATGAAACAGGATGTTTAAGAAGTTTATTTATTGGTGTCACTTGCATTATCACTGCAATGAAGTTACTGTGAAAATCCACACTCCAGCACCTGTTCGGGTACACAGAGGGAGAATTTAGCATGGCCGATGCACTTAACCAGCATGTCTTTTAGATCGTGGGAGGAAACCCACGCAGACACGGGGAGAATGTGCAAACTCTGCACAGATAGTGACCCAAGCCAGGAATTGAACCCGGGTGCCCAGTACTGAGAGGCAGCAGTGCTAACCAATGTGCCACCATGCTGCCCATACTGTGATTGGTTTGTTGATACAGTTTTTGTGAGGAGCATCCTCCAAATCTCCTCCACTCACCCCCCCCCCCAAACACTCAGCAAGCCCTCATTGTCCCAGCTGATAACCACATCTAGCTTCCTTTTCCTCTGTAAGATCTTTGCCAACACCAGTGCTCAGATCTCCCAGCTTAACCCTACTAGTGTGGATTCAGCACTGCTGCCACCCTGGTCAAGTCATCAGTAACATTTGACTGTGGGACAATGACCTTCTTCTTGTCCTGCTAAACCTTCCAGTCAATCATTCCATCCTCCTTTGTCGCCACTCCCCTGAGATACCGCTCTGGCCTCACTCCCTGCCCCATGTACCCAGTGAATGGTTTCTCCTCACTCACCCCGGCAGTTTTCTTGTTAACATGTTGACTCTTGTGACATTATAAACTTGAGGGCATTTTCACTTCGCTTTCCAATACTGCTCCCAAGATCCCAATTACTTCTTTGAAAATCATAGAATCGCAGAATCCTACAGTGCAGAAAGAGGCCATTCAGCCCACGGAGCCTACACCAATCCCACCAAAGCCCTATCCTCATAACCCCATGTATTTACCCTAGCTAGTACCCCCCTGACAGTAAGGGGCAACTTAGCATGGCCAATCCAC
Source organism: Carcharhinus amblyrhynchos (assembly GCF_965287045.1). Taxonomy (NCBI): domain Eukaryota; kingdom Metazoa; phylum Chordata; class Chondrichthyes; order Carcharhiniformes; family Carcharhinidae; genus Carcharhinus; species Carcharhinus amblyrhynchos. The sequence continues at coordinate 120,244,175 of NC_137325.1, forward strand.
ATAACCCACACATCTTTGGAGTGCAGAAGGAAATCAGAGCACCCATAAATAAGGAAAGAATGAATTTGTATTAATATAGCACCTTCATCATCTCAGAACATCCCAAAGTGCTTCCCAGCCAATGCGGTACTGTTCTAATGTACAAAACCACTGTTGTGCTTTGCTTGTTGCCTCTAAAGTTTATGGATGAGCTGGAACTTCCTCCAATTGTACATTGGCAAGTGTGATGTCATTTTGCTTGGTTCCCATCATAAAGTCTAACTATTGCCAGCTGTTATGGTATGAATCACACAGTTCACAATCTCACCACATTCAGACTATTCCCAAAATCACTTCCTTTGGGAGAATAGGCTGCTGAGTGAGAACCTGAGAGAGTCGACTCCACTACACAACGGACAATAACTGGAGTGCTGCAGACTTTAGTTTACAGCATGAAAGTGCAAAGCACGGAAGGCTCCAATAATAGTTGGAATGAAAGTACTTTCTTTTAAAGAAAAGAATTATAGAATCCCTACAGTGCAGAAAGAGGCCATTTGGCCCATCGAGTCTGGCCCAACTCTCCACCAGAGTACCTTACCCAGGCCCAATCCCCATAACCTCTCAGGTTAATCCCGCTAACCTACGCGTCCTGGGACACTAAGGGACAATTTAACATGGCCAATCCACCTAACTCGCACATCTTTGGAGTGTGGGAGGAAACCAGAGCACCCAGAGGAAACCCACACAGACATGGGGACAATGTGCAAACTCCACACAGACAGTGACCCGGCCCCTGGCGCTGTTCTGTGCAAATCTGTTAATGATATTTAATTAATACTACAACAAGTTTGTCTGTCTTTTAATTTTGCTTCATTAATTCTGGCTCGCCAATCACAATAAAGTCAATGTTGGCAGATGTGATTGTTTGTAGTTACACAACATGGGGCTAACTTCTACATCGTATTTTGGCACAGACCCAGCTCCACATGGTACCATTGAATTGTTACTAATATTGGAACTACAGTTCATGGGACGGGATTGGGTAGTATGCAACTAACTTCCACAAAATGGGTTGTGGGAATGATTCATATCTTATTCTTACGTATTTGCATTAATGCGTAAAAGCCACAATATTATTCCTCACTTTGGCAAGCAGGTATTTATTTAACAAGTGATACAGTGACTAAGATAAATTTGTGATTATAAAGTGCTTTATATTCAGGGTTCCCCTCATGCTCAGGCAGGAAATTCGTTGCCCTGTATTAATCGGAGTTATACAGACCAAGTCAGAATCAAACCCTGCTCTGTGGGTAATTTAGATGATCTTTGTTATGGTGAAGGTAGATGCTGTTCATAATTGGTTTCAGAGTAACCGTGCAAACTATGGCAGACAGATAAAGACCATCTGCTCATCCGACCTGCTCCACACACCTGAAATGCCCTGTGCATCACAATACACAGACTCCTGCACCCTACTGGACAGTTCTCCTGGGGGGAGGCGGTGGACTGGGTGGGGGGAGGAGGGTGGAGAAACCGCATTAAAAATCCAGGACATCTAAAAGAAACTCAGGAAACCTCTCTCCAGCTCCTTTGACACACCAAGACTCTGCAGAGGTATCGAGTGGAGGGCTGGGGAAATCAGCTCCTGTTACTGTTCTTCCTCCACACAGCATGGTGGAGAATTTCCGTAGCTCTCTTACTGACCTGGGGCTGCATTTGATGGGGTGTTGCGGTCCCTGCTTTCCAAGCGAAAGCGTTTGGGGGAGACCACCGCAAGAGCCCAACAGCTGCCCACCAACAATCTAATGCTTGAAACAGCATTAATTGTTCTAAGGCAAGACTTCTATCCCTCTATCAGGGTGCGGGGAGTTGGGGGGGTGGTTGGGGATGTGGGAGTCCTGCGTTACATGGTGCTGGCCAGTTTGATGGCTGCCAGCTTTGTCATCCCAACAGTGCCAGTTGAGTGTGGTGGACACTGCTGGGACCTACGGGCAGTGTCACCACACAAAACAGCCCAGGTAAGTCTGGGCTGAGAGTAAATGGTTGGGGGGAGCGGGGGGGGGAACTGGGGTACAAAAGGCCAGGGAGGGAGGGTCAAAGGGAGAAAATGACTGGGAGAGTGGGGGGGGGGGGGGGGGGGGGTGCCTCTGATAGGTTCATGGAAGCTATGAAGGAGCTCCCACCCCCCTGCCTTGCCCTACACCAGTCTACACAGCTAAAGCCACTTAAGTGGCTCGACAAGCTCATAAAATCCAGCCCCGAAAGTTCCCTGTTATTATACCTGGGTCACACTATCATGAATCATGTAACCCTGACATTTTAAATGGTGCATTACATTTCCTGGATCATGGTGCCCACTTGTAAGAGTAACCGATGATGCTGTTCCTGAGAATACCATGTACAGAATCCAAACATTGTGACAAGCACGCAAAGCCACAAGGAGTCAATATAAAAACACCCTACATCTCCAGGCAGTATAAAAATACCCTAAATCTCCAGGCAATTGGCCATCCTGTAAAACACAGTTTTTCATCCTGCAAACAGAAGGAAATGAATTTGCTCCCTCGGACTAATAAGGGATTTCTACACTTGCCTCACATAGTGACGGAGAGCCGATGTTCTTATCTTCCTGCTGTCCCCATGGAAAGCTGAAACATGGAATAGTCAGGTATTAGCAGCTCCACCTGTGGAGGAGTTTGCCTGTAGGTCTGTCTGGAGATTGCTCTGTAACTGCAAAATCACACTCACTGCGGCCATTGCTCCTTGGACAGACTGATCCTCTGCCTGGACATTCTGAGTCAGGGTACTGGCAAGTTGGGGCAGGTCACCCCTCACATGGTCCAAACTGGTTCCCATCTCTCCCCTCTTCGAAAAGCACAAATCCTGTTGCAGCAAAATGACTGGCAATGGCACAAAATGTGGCTGGAAACCAGTTCAGATGCGAGCTCATGGCTGCGGCTCTGGAGTCACGTGTAGGCCAGACCAGGTAAAGACAACAGATTTCCTTCCCTAAAAGACATTAGTGAGCGAGATGGGTTTTTAACAACAATCCACTAGCCCTTTTTTAAAAATTCCAGATTTTTATTAATTGAATGGAAATCCTCCAGCTGCCATGGTGGGATTTGAACCTGTGTCCACTGTGATTTAACTTGGGTTTCTCTGAATTACTAATCCAGTGAGATTACCGTTACGCCACCACCTCTCTCTAGCATGAGAAAACGTGAAAATTATTTCCTGTATATACCCAAGTTGCCATAAACTCTCCCCCCCACCCAACTAACTGAACCCCAACCCTACCCTACCCAACCCAGTGACCTGGCTGCACCTATCTTCCCAATCACCCTCCAAACCCAACTACTCCCCTAACCCTAAGCACCTGACTAACCTCCTGAATTAACTACCCAGGAAAGCCCGCATAAATTCCTGACATGACCTGTCCTTCTCGGCCAGGACAGACCTACTATCCCACCCCCGACCAGCTGATTACCCTCCTCACCTTAAACTATCCCCCCCCTCCCCGAGCACCCAGCTATTTCCCAGTCTGACAGCGCCCCCTCCTGCCCTTGAGCACCAAACCACACTGCTGCCTGACTCCACTGTTCTCCTGGCTCTCCCCCCGCCCCCACTCCTGGCACCCAGTTATCACCTGACCCGACTAATCTCCTCACCCTCACACCCTCCCAACTATCTCCCAATTCAACAACCTGCACCCCTAAGCACCCAGCTACCACCCCCGAGAACCTGACTGATTTCACTCCCTCCCACCCACTACATATCTACTTCCCAGGCTGACCTGGCAACACCCTCAACCATCCTCCTGACCCAATTAATTCCACCTACCCTCATGAACTCCTGACCAGACCTGCCCACCCCACTGATTAGTCAATACTCTCCCAACTTGACCTGACTAATCTCCCAAACACACGGCTATCTCCCAACCCTTCCCCCGAACCCTTGAAAATTCCCTCCCCCCAAATATCCCTCCTCCCAATATGACCCAATACAGCACCCTCCAACCTGATTATCCATCTACCCACCTCACCCACCTACCCCCTATCCACACCCATTAACTCGTTCACCCACTTACTAACAGTCAGAGATTGGATCTTTAAATCTACCGTTTAGCAGCCAGGGACATAAAAAGGGGATATGTCCTGTCTTTCCCAACTCTGCTCCACTCTGACGGAGCATCCTGCAGGATTTTGTGCCGCGTGGTTCTGTGAAAGCCAGGATCGGGAGATCCCAGTAGAAGCAGCAACTTCGAGTCCTGGGGAGATTCTGGGCCCGGTAATAACCTGATGATCATTGCCGCTGCTCACAAGATCAGGCTGTATCGCAACATTGACACCTTCTGGAAGAAGTGACGGTATTTGGCAGACATACAAGTCATGAGTACAATTAGACAATCCCTCATGAATACTTCCATTGTTGATTTGAGGTACACAGTCCAAGGTGTGATAAAGGCTGTTTTCAACATATTTGCTAACTAACATTGTGGGGGGGATTTGCAATAATTTATATGGCCATTGAACAAGGAAGAAAACATTGGTCTAAAAGCCATCCCATTCCACTCTCTCACAGAAATCCAGGATTCAGAATTGAGACTTCAGAACAAATCACTGGTTATATCTCTTGGCACAATGCAGGGAAGGCAAAAAAGGAGAATATATTTTTAAATGTACAGTTTTTATCTGAAAATCTGAAGTATACAGGGCAGCATGGCGGCATAGTGGTTAGCACCAGGGACCTGGGTTCAATTCCAGCCTCAGGCCACTGTCTGTGTGGAGTCTGCACATTCTCCCCGTGTCTGCGTGGGTTTCCTCCAGGTGCTCTGGTTTCCTCCCACAGTCCAAAGATGTATGAATTAGGTTGATTGGCCATTCTAAATTGACCCTGGTGTTAGGGGGGCTAGTAAGTAAATACGTGGGGTTATGGGGATAGGGCTTGGGTGGGATTGTTGTCGGAGCACACTCAACGGGCCGAATGGCCTCTTTCAGAACTGTAGGGATTCTATGGGCAGCACAGTAGCACAGTGGTTAGCACTGCTGCTTCACAGCCCCAGGGCCTGGGTTCGATTCCTGGCTCAGGTCACTGTCTGTGTGGAGTTTGCACATTCTCCTTGTGTCTGCGTGGGCCCCCTCTGGGTGCTCTGGTTTCCTCCCACAGTCCAAAGATGTGCGGGTTAGGTTGTTTGGCCAATCTAAGAAAATTGCCCCTTAGTATCCAGGGGTGTGTGGATTAGTGGGTATAATATGTAAGGATATGGGGGTAGGGCCTGGGTGGGATTGTGTTTGGTGCAGACTCGATGGGCCTCCTTCTGCACTGTAGGGTTCTATGATCTATAATTCTATCCACAGATGTTACTTAAGGAATGAAGTCAAAATTATTTTTAAGCACCAGAATATTGCCCATCATTACTGCCCTTAAGATCAGCCAAAAATCCCGGGAGTGCTTGGAAATTTTGGGACATTTGTTGCTGACTAACAGGACTGCCCAATCGTCAGTGTGGAAATGACAAATAAGCAATCAGTCAGAGTAGTGATGTAAACAAAAAGGACATTATAGTCAGTGCAATTCATTGGCCTTAATAACAACTCTCTAGTTGAATTCACTCTTGTCCCAGCTAGTATTTTTTACTGCACTGGATCCCAGCCACTGGGAAGAAAGGCAATTCTCATTCAGTAAAGAGCCAGTTCAAGGTAAATTGGTCACTCACATCAATCAGTGGAGAGATGTTGGTGATTTCCAGCCTGAATTTCATATTTAAAAGATACAATTTCTTTCTACTCAAATAGAAATAATTTTTGACAATGATTTATTGGAGATAAAAATTACAGTATTTATGTGTCCTAGAATATTGGCAAGGTCTCCTTTCAAATGATGATGTAGCAATCATACTGGCTTTCAGAAAAGGCCACCATTCTATGATTATCTGTACTTTCCATTATCTGTACTTTATACAGTTCTAATGACACTGTTCCATTGCACCCTGTCACTGAAATACATTCTTTTGCAAAATGCCTTGGCCAAACCTCCCAAGCCAGTGTTTGAAGCAGCATATGTTCCTATTCAGCAGTTTTATTTGGCTGTCGGGGGCCTGGATGAAGTCAGCAGTTCTGAAGTTCCAGGAAAGAAATGGGGTAGAGATGTGAAGTGATACATTTCAATAGCAAGACAAGGAGAAGCAATGTAACAGAGAGGGCACAATTCTAAAGGGGGTTGCAGGAACAGAGGGTCCTGGGGGTATATGATACTCAAATCATTGAAGCGATAAGGCAGGTTGAGGAATTGGTTAATAATGCATTTGGGATCCTGGGCTTTGTAAGTAAAGCACTGACTACAAAAGCAAACAATTTGTGGAAAACCCTAATAAAACATTGGTTTGGCTTCAACTGGAGTATTGCAACCAATTCTGAGTGTCACACTGAAGGTTGTGAAGGCATTGGAGAGGATACAGAAAAATATCACAATAATGGTGACAGGGATGAGAGACTTTGATTTCATGGAGAGATTGGAGAAGCTAGTACTGTTTTCCTTCAGGAAGAGAAGGTTGAGAGGAAGTTAGATAGTTCAAAATCATGAGAATCTAGACCGAGTAAATAGGGAGAAACTATTACCATTGGCAGAAGAAAGAAATTGCAGGTCAATGCAAGATGGCATGGAGGGTTGGAGCTCTCTCACGTGCTTTTGCAACGAACTGGTTTGGACATGAAGGGTTAAATAAACTTATCAAACGTATAAAATGTTTAATTGGAAGAAGAGGAATGTGCAGGGTTACTGGGAGAAGCAGGAGAATAGTCCTAAGGGAAATTTGGTTCAGACATGATGGGCTGAATGGCCTCTTCCTGCACTGTAACAATTCTGTGATTCTGAATGGGGCGAGACATTGGTTTAGTCTTAACAGCTCTGCATTAGGGTTAGGGTTCAAGTCCTACTCTGGACAATCCCAGGAGTAGTGTCAAAACTCCAGCATCAGATTCTGAGTTAACTTCTGGGTGGGTGTATGATGAGGCCCTCCTCCTGCCTCATCATATAGGATGTAGAAATCCATAAAATGCCCTGCCAGACAGGATTAACTAACCTGCAGGTTGGTTAGGAAGAAGGCAACATTCAGCTTTCACACCCTGGCCTGTTAAACTATGATTTGATTTGATTTATTATGGTCTCAAGTATTAACATACAGTGAAAAGTATCATTTCTTGCGTGCTATGCCGATAAAACATATTGTTCACAGAGAAGGAAACAAGAGAGTGCAGAATGTAGTGTTACAGTCATAGCTAGGGTATAGAGAAAGATCAACTTAATGCAAGGTAGGTCCTTTCAAAAGTTTGATGACAGCAGGGAAGAAGCCGTTCTTGAGTCGGTCGGAATGTGAGTTCAGGTTTTGGTGTCTTTTCCCTGGAGGAAGAAGGTGGGAGAGAAAATGTCCGGGGTGCGTGGGGTCCTTAATTATGCTGACTACTTTGCTGAGGCAGCGGGAAGTGTAGACAGAGTCAGTGGATGGGGCTGGTTTGTGTGATGGATTGGGCCACATTCACCACTTTTTGTCGTCTGCAAATTTTTCCACAAGTCCTTTAAAGAAAGAGTGTGAAAATAAATAAACAACAAACTGGGTATGTGGCCCAATACACATGAGAGGAAATGATGTTGGATGGTCGGTTCCACATTTACTACTCAGGCCTGCCAAGTCCTTTACACAAGCATACAGCTCTATCATTGCTTATTTCAGCATGACACTTCTTCAGACATATAATTAAAGGTTTCGTCCATAAAATTATTATAAAGTGACCTTGCCTCATGGTATGTGGTCACTGTCTGACACATGGCACAAGTTACATTGCACACGTTTGTATCTATCGATACATTTGAAAGTGTTCCCATCCAGCAATGTGGATTTTCTCTAGATCATTCCATTCATCACCAGTCTTGCACTTTAAGATCAGAGAACCATGGAATTGTTGAATCCACATAGTGCATAAGGAGGCCAGTCGACCCATTGAGCCTTCACCGACTCTCCAAAAGAGCATTCCACCCAGGCCCTATCCCTGTAAGTCCACATATTTACCCTGCCAATCCTCCAAACCTAACCTAATGTACACACCTTTGGACACTAAGGGGCAATTTAGCATGGCCAATCCACTTAATCTGCACATCTTTGGACTAGGTTACATTGAATTACCCTGCTATTCATGAGATTTGAATTCCATGTGATCCGCATTCAGCATACGGTCCTGCTTGCTAAGCTTTTCTGTAATTAGCCATCATCACAGGAGAGAGATGTAATCATTTTGAATTTATTACCGTTCAAAAAGAGGAAGAAGAAGAAGGCTTTTCTTTGTTATGTTGCACCTGCAAATGAAAGCACAGGAATTGGCAACAGTCAAATGTGCACTTCCTGAGAACCTAATTTCATTAACTTGTATGAAAAGAATCAGCCTAATCATGGTATATTTATAACAATAATCCTTTAACACATTTCAGGCTGATAATAAATCACTGGAAGCTTATAAATGTCGGAAAGTCCAGCTTAAAATGTAAACTGTAGAAGAAAATTGCTCAGCAAAAATTGAGAAAAAAAAACATTTAGCAAGAGATGTATTCAAGAGTCTGTCTGTCGCCTCACATAAAGGGTACAGATGTGGCTGGATAATAAGCAATGTCCAGTTCTTTTGACTCCACGAATTCATTCACTGAACAGTGTCACTCATTTTTAGTGCTATGATTTGAGCGCCAAAGATAGAATGTAAAAGCTTATCTTTATAGGAAAGATACATCACATTTGGCACTAATAAAATGTTTTTATAGGGTTGTTGGAATTTGCTGAAGCTTGTTTTATTGGAAATAATATGCTTACATTTCCCTCCTATGAACTCTTTTGTGATCAAACTTGGTAAAAGTGTTTGCTTGGTAAAAGTGTTCACTTTCAGAGGAAGGCAATGGCTTAGTGGTATTATTGCGAGACCATGAATCCAGAAACTCAGCTAACTTTCTCGAGACCCGGGTTCAAATTCCCACCACTGCAAATGGTGGAATTTGAAGTCAATATAAAATATCCAGAATCAAGAATCTACTGATGACTGTGAAGCCATTGTTGATCATTGGAAAAAGTCCATCTGGTTCACTAACCTCCTTTAGGGAAGGAAATCCTTATCGGGTCTGGCCTACATGTGACTCTGGAGCCACAGCAATGTGCTTGACTCTCAACTGCTCTCAGGTAACTAGGGACGGACAATAAATATTGGCCAGCCAGCGATGCCCATGTCCCACGAATAAAGAAACATGATGCGCAGATTTTGTTATGATGCTCTATTAAATGTTATTTCAGGAAAGAACTAAATTAACATTCTTCATTGTGAAATCATAATAGTTTTCTTGGTCAATACATCCCTAGCCCAAGCAGCAAGCTTGTCCCTCTGAAAAATTACAAAGAGAAGCAAAATTAGTTTAATGTCACTCTGGACAAACTGAAGAACCAAAGCAACTAAGACTACCCTTCCTCCAAATGTGACAGACGAAGATCTGGAAGGATTATCAAGCCTTAAGAACGTCTGAATCTATGAAGTCAGAGAGGCAAGGGGGTAGAAAATGAAATAAAAACTGTATTGAGGATAGTCATACTTTGTTGGAAGAAGGGACAGGGTAGTATTTTTTAAAGCAAGCTGTGATATACCTTGAGGGAAAGCAGCGTGCCATTTTGATATAAGCGTGTCCTGCAGAGCAAGGCTTAATGTGGGACTGGAGAACAGTACCATCCATAACATAATGTAAAGAGTCACACCATCATAGATTGTGTGCCAGAGTCTGGGAGGGAGGTAGCATGGACACAGCACCTACACAAGGCAGTACAGTGGACATGTACGTTGTTATGGTTTACCAGTAAACCTCTTCATGAAACATCAAACAAACATTTACAAATGGTATATTAGAAATAGATTCCCATGAGGGGGAAATCTAGGGCAAACAAAGTCAGAGCTCCCTTGATGACAAACAAGATGGAAGGCTGGATTCTACCCCACCGCTGATGGGTCTATGTCTCAGGTAGGAGAGCATATTGCTTCTTCAACAGAAAGGGTGGTGATAACCTTTGGGAGGTAAGTCAGGAGACCACATGATGGATGCTTGGTGTAAATGCAACCCCATGTGTGTGTAGTCTCTTAAGGCACTGTCACAGGGGCATCAGGGACCTGTATTTGCCTCTGCCTTGCTACCTGACCTGCAGTCATTGTGATCCCTTCTGTTGCTGCTACTAGACTGCCTGAGCTAGTTCCTGTGTAGCACTGGAGTGTAGGGATAGTTCACAGAATTCCTACTGTGAAATATTCTCTTGCTTTCCTTCCAGAATGGCTCTGAAATGGCCTTCCCTTGGTGACTCAAATATGTAATGCCACTTTAATGAGTGACCCTCTGACCCTAGGCTTTGCACTGCCTGTTTAATTTTAGAACCAACAATTTTGGCTTAGTCACTTCCTATCTCAAATTCTGCCCCTCAGAGCATCAGATTATCAAGTTTGAACACAGAAAATCTCTCTGAAGAGAGAGTGCAGATCCATTCTCCTACAAATGGAAAGAGCTCTCAAAGTGAGTGAGGTAAACCATATTTAAGTTGCCAGCATTCAATAGGTGGGTTGTTGGGGGCATGGGAGATTTGTGTCAGTTTCATTTAATCAGGACAGCTGTATTTAATCCTGATGAACTTCACTCAAATTGCATGCCAGTACTCAATTTTGAATATGTACAAGGCTCCTACACTAATGGACAAATTTCCTGCTTGCTTACCCTTCCACAGCTGATATAATTTGGAGCCATTTTCATGAAGTAGATAGGGTTGAGAACTTCGAGATTTTAGGTGTCCAGATCACCCAGGTGTCCTGGTCCCCCCAAGCTGACACTATAGTTAAGAAAGCCTACCAATGCCTCTACTTCCTCTGGAGGCTAAGAAAATGCAACATGTCCAGTAAAAGTCTCAGCATTTTCTACATATGCACCATAAAAAGCATTCTTTCTGGTTAGATCACAGCTTGGTATGGCTCCTGCTCTGACCAAGACCACAAGAAACTACGAAGGGTTATGAATGAAGCCAATCCATTACTCAAACCAGCCTTCCATCCATTGACTCTGTCTACGCTTCCTGCTGCCTCGGCAAAGCAGCCAACATAATTAAGGACCCCATACACCCTAACATTCTCTCTTCCATCTTCTTCTGTTAGGAAAAAGATACAAAAGTCTGAGGTCACGTACCAACCGACTCAAGAACAGCTTCTTCCCTGCTGCTGTCAGACTTTCGAATGGACCTATCTTGTATTAGGTTGACCTTCTGTTACTCCCTAGCTATGACTGTAACACTACATTCTGCACTCTCTCCTTTCTTCTCCTCTTTGTACTCTATGAACGGTATGTTTTTTCTGTATAGTGCAAGAAATAATATTTTTCACTATACACGAATGCATCTGACAATAATAAATCAAATCAAAACAATTCCATTCAATTCAACCAGGGATCTGTCATCTTCCACACAATTCTCCAAACCTACGCACCATCTTGCCTGTTCCAGACTCCACAAAACCCAGCCCAGAGAATAAGGTGAAGCAGAAAAAAAGGCACGTACAACAGACAGATAGCTAATACAGTTTGAGAATCAGGTTCAGAGAGGAAATGAAAGAAAAACAAATAAGCAAAGCAAAGAGAGAATGTGAGAAGAGACTGGCAGCAAACATATAAGGGAATCCAAAAGGCTACTGAAGGCCCCAAACCACATCAGCTTCCAGCTGTGCTCTCTCTCCCCCTCCCCCAACTCTACTCTCTAACCCCACTGCACCCGCGTTCATCTCCATCCTGGGTACTTAGTCCTGCCAGTGTTGAAGAAGATTGTGGGAGTGTGTGTGTGTGTGTGTGTGTGTGTGTGTGTGTGTGTGTGTGTGTGTGTGTGTGTGTGTTGGGGTTGGGGTGGAGCTGGTGGGTGATGAGGGGCATGGGGAATTCTGGGTGATGGGGGAAGAACAGCAATTTACAGTAAATTAAACCAAAGATGGAAAATTATTTTTAAAAAAAACACTTAGCGACGGTGCTGAGATGGACCATTAATTGAGAGAATGTCAGTGAGCTGAAGACAGATAGCAAGAGGAATGTTTTCAGTTTGTGGATATTGGGGGGGGGGTATAGTTCCACCAGCTCTGTATCATGTCCAGGAACTTGTAGAATTAAGAAATCAAAGCCCCCCACAGGCAGTCGATCCTTTCCTCTTTCTGTTTCAGCCCTCACTCCAACTATTCACATCAACTTCATTTAATTTTGATGATTTGGGAACAAACCTCTTTAAGCGATGTGGATGTGTGACAATACCTCAGGGTCTCTCCACTGATTCCGTTCACTGGCTCTCCCTTGGATCTTTACTTTTTGGTGAGGTGGATCATTATTAAAGACCTCACTAGGAGCTTAACAAACACAAACTGGAATTTGCACTTCTCATTAATATTCAGTATTAATATTCAGTTTGGAATAGGATCAGCATTCAGATCATCACTAAAAATCATCATATGTGGTTTGTGTTGCCACTCTGAACTTGGATTATTTTATCACTTGGTAGAAACCAGAGTAGGTATTGTGGCCAGTTGAGGTGCCTTAACAACGAGAACCCCCTTTTTAATCCCCAATTCTCTCTGGGACAATTCCATGATCTCAGCTCTTCCAGCAATCCTATCTCCCATTGGGAGTACAGGATCACAGGATTATCCAAAGAATCATCTATCTTTTACGAAGCACCTTCTAATCCTTTGCATGAAGCACGTTCTTCTTTTAACTACTTTAACTTGAATTTTACTATTATGGTCCTTATTGGCCATGTTAAGTTGCCCCTTAATGTCCAAAGATGTGCAGGTTAGGTGGAATAGCCATGGTAAATTAGCCACGGATAGGATGGTGAAGAGGGCCTAGGTGGGGTGCTCTTTCAGTGAATTGGTACAGACTCAATGGGCTGACAGACCTCTTTCTGCACTATCGGAATTCTATGGCATAGCGGTTAGCACTGCTGACTCAAGGTGCCAAGGCCATGGTTCAATTCCAGCCTTGAGTGATGGCATGGGTTTCCACCGGGTGCTCCAGTTTCCTCCCACACTCCAAAGATGTGGAGGTTAGGTGGATTGGCCATGCTAAATTGCCCCTCAGTGTCCCAAGGTGAATAGGTTAGAAGGATTACCAGGGTAAATATGTGGGGTTACAGGAATAGGGCCTAAGTAGGATGCTCTGTCAGAGAATCTGTGCAGACTTGATGGGCTGAATGGTCTCCTTCTGCATTGTATGCATTCTACGATTCTATAACCTTGTTCCCTTCATTATTTTAAATAGCTCAGTCAGGTCACTCCTTGTCGAAAGAACCTGAGCATATCAAGTCTGTCAGCATTGTCAGTCCCTCCATCTCAAATATCATTCTCATGGTAAATAGTCTCACAACACCAGGTTAAAGCCCAACAGGTTTATTTGGTAGCATGAGCTTTTGGAGCACTGCTCCTTCTTCAGGTGAGTGCAGGATTTGGTTCTCAAACAGGGCATATATAGATACAAGCTCAATTACAAGATAATGGGCAGACTGCGAGTTTCAACAGGTAATCCAGTCATTATAGGTGCAGATAATGCAAGTGGAGAGAGGGTTAAGCACAGGTTAAAAGAGGTGTGTATTGTTTCCAGACAGGACAGTTAGCAAGCCCAGGTAAGTTGTGGGGGTTACAGATATAGTGTGATATGAACCCAAAATCCTGGTTGAGACCGTCCTCATATGTATGGAACTTGGCTGTCAGTTCCTGCTCAGCGACTCTGTGTTGTCACGTGTCATGAAGGCCGCTTTGGAGAACATTTATCCAAAGATCAGAGGCCGAATGCTCATGACTGCTGAAGTGTTCCCCGACAGGAAGTGAACACCCCTGCCTGGTGATTGTTGAGCGGCGTTCATTCATCCATTGTTGTAGCATCTGCATGGTCTCCCCAGTGTACCATGCCTCAGGACATCCTTTCCTGCAGCGTATCAGGTAGACAATGTTGGCCAAGTTGCAAGAGTATGTACCATGTAGCTGGTGACATAATGGCATCCGTGTCGATGATCCGGCATGTCTTGCAGAGGTTGCTGTGGCAGGGTTGTGTGGTATCGTGGTCACTGTTCTCCTGAAGGCTGGGTAGTTTGCTGTGTATAATGGTCTGAAGTTGCGCAGTTGTTTGAAGACAAGAAGTGGGGGTGTGGGGATGGCCTTGGTGAGCTGTTCATCTTCATTGATGACACATTGAAGGCTCTGGACAAGATGTCGTAGCTGGTCCACACTGGGAACATACTGGACATGAAGGGTACTCTGTCTGCCATGTCCCAGTTTGTCTTCTGAAATCAGTGCGGTTTTTCACTGTGGTACATCAGAACTGTCGATCGATGAGTTCAGCGCCATATCCTGTTCTTATGAAGGCATCTTTAAGCATCTGTAGGTATCTGTTGTGATCCTCCTCATCTGAGCAGATCCTGTGTACACGGAGGGCTTGTTTGTAGGGGATGGCTTCTTTAATGTGTTTAGGGTGGAGGCTGGAGAAGGAGGATTGTGAGGTTGTCCCTGGGCTTACAGTACAGTGAGGTGCTGAGATGACCATCCTTAATGGAAATGCGTGAGTCAAAGAATGCAACAGCATAGTCCATGGTGAGTCTGATGGTGGGATGGAACTTGTTGATGTCATCATGTAGCTGTTTCAGTGATTGTTTGCCATGAATCCAAAGGAAGAAAATGTCATTGAGATGTATGTAGTTTATAGCATCGGTTGAAGGTCCTGTGTGGTGAACAAGTCTTGTTCAAACCTGTGCATGAAGATATTGGCATATCGGGATGTGAACTTGGTCCCCATGGCTGTTCCATGTGTCTGGATGAAGAACTGGTTGTTGAAAGTGAAGACATTGTGGTCCAGGATGAAGTGGATGAGTTGTAGAATTGCGTCTGGAGATTGGCAGTTGGCGGTGTCGAGTACTGAGGCAGTGGCAGAATGCTGTTGTTGTGCGGGATGCTGGTGTAGAGTACCGAGACATCCATTGTGACGAGGAGTGCTCCATGGGTGCTGAATTTATATAAGAAATCCGTAATATCATGACAGAAGCTGGGCGTTCTTTGTACGATGGGTTTCAGGATTCCTTTGATGTAGCCAGAGAAGTTCTCGCACAGGGTCCCATTGCCTGACACTGAGCACGGCTGGGTGTTTTGGCCTTGTATGTCTTTGGGAGGCAGTAGAGATCTCAAACGCAATGAGTACGTGGGATGAGAGCACGGAGGGTGCTCTGAAGGTTCGGATCAAAGTTCTTGATCGGTCTCTTGATTGACAGGTGTGTTCTTTGGTCGGATCTGTGGGTAACTGTCTGTAGTGTTCCTCATTGTTCAGTTGTCGATACACTTCTTTGCAGTAATCCGTCCTGTTCAGTATGACGGTGGCCCCTCCTTTTGTCTGCTGGTTTGATGACAATGTTGCGGTTGGTTTGAGAGTGTGGATGGTGTTGCGTTGTGCTTGGGTGACATTCGGGGCTGTCTTGAGAGTGCGGCTGATGAATCTGGCATTGATGCACCTCCTGACGGCTTGGACATACATGTCAAGTCAAGGGCAGTGGCCTTCCGGATAAACCTGGTGTTGTGAGACTATTTATTATGCCTACCCCAGTCCAATATTGGCAACTCCACATCATTCTTGTGAAAAGCTCCTGGACTTTCTGCACAGTTGCTGTATCTTTCCTAAAATGGAACGCCCCAAAGTAAACACTGTAATCTAATGGAGGCCGACCAACTCTCTGTATAATTGCATTGCACCTTAGCTGCTTTTTATATATATGTGCAACACCATTCATGATGAAGCCCAGCATCTTATTAAGCTCGGAGATTGCTTTTCACACCAGCAAACTAGCTTTTAATAACTTGCGTCGCAGATCTGCAAATCTCTTTGTTCCTTGTCAATTTCCTATTTGGGAATTTATGAATGATGACTACATTTGTGATTAGCAAGGAAAGGAAGGCACGGTCCTCATTGTATTAAAGACTCACTATGAGTAGATGAAGGTTCAAATAACAAAATAGTTCAGCTTAACAACAAACGCATAAAAACAAGGGGATTCTGCTTTTAGCTCCGTGGCTAAAAGTACCAGATGACCTCGAATTGACATCAGGTTCAATCCTGATCTATACTCATGCAGCTGGAAATGATCATTTCCTTTCCTGTGGCTGAGCTAAGGAAAGTTAAAAATTCAGGATTTCTGATTCTAATTGTTATTTACCCCTGCTGACCAATGATGGGATTACAGAAAATGCAAGTGGGGATAATGCGTTCAGATAAGCAAAGCAGGACTTTGGAATTAGAGGTATATATATTTTTAAATTACCATTGTTTGGTTTCTCCAAAGATAAGAGTGGCCTCACTTCAATTATGACTGTAAAATATTAACAAATTCATGTTACTATTTAACTTAAATCCAAAGCTGTTACTCAAATTATAATCTTTTCTCAACAGTTGTAAATAGTAAAATAGCACATATTATATATCTTTCAAATCAGTAACTGAACCTTGAAATTCTGGCACCAATTGTGTATTACCTTCATAACTTGTCATTTCAGAAATTCTTCCAAACAACTAGTCTTTTAAAAATTCATGCATGGGATGTGGTCACTGACTAAGCCAGCGTTTATTGCCCATCTCTAATTGCCCTTGAGAAGATGGTGGTGAGCTGTCGAACTCAAACTGCTCCAATCCTTGTGGTGTAGGAGCATCCGCAGTGCTGTAAGGGAGGGAGTTCCAGGATGTTGACTCTGCAACAGGTGAAGGAGCAGTGAAAAAGCTCCAGCTCAGGATGGTGTGAGGCTTGAAGGGGAACTTGCAGATTGTGGTGTTCCCATACTTCTACTGCCCTTGTCCTTCTAAGTGGTAGAGATTGTGGGTTTGGAGGGTGCAGTTGAAGAAATTGCTGCAGTGTATCTTACAGATGCTACACACTACTGATACTGTGCATCAGTGGTGGAGGGAGTGGATGCTTGTGGGTGAGGTGCCAATTAAATAGGCTACTTTGTCCTGAATGACATTCAACTTCTTGAGTGTTGTTGGAGCTGCACCCATCCAGGCAAGTGGAAAGAATTGCATCACACTGCTGACTCACACCTTCTAGATGATGGACAGGATTTGGAGAGTCAGGAGGTAAGTTACCTGTCACAAGATTCCAAGCCGTTAACCTGTCTTGTAGCCACAGTATTTATGTGGCTAGTCCAGTTCAGTTTTTGGCAATCCTCAGGATGTTGATAATGGGGGATTCAGTGATGTTAATGCCATTGAATATCATGGGGCAATGGGAACTTGGAGGTGGTGCTGTTCCCATGCATCTGCTGCTCATGTCCTTCTAGGTGTTAGACGACATGGTTTTGGATGTTGCTGTCAAAGGAACCTTGATGAGTTGCTACCGTACGTGTTTGTCCAAGAGGTTCGCCGCTCTCTCAATGGAGGAGATTGTGTGGACAAAATACTGAAACATTGTGCAATACACACGATGAATGGATTCCTCTATTCTTAGCCTACATCAGATACTCCAACATGTGGGCACGCATCTGGTTTTCCAGCTAGAATCACCTGTTTGCAGATCCCCAGTCACTGCACCTCTGCTAAGCTGAGCAGGAATACTCCTTCCCTCCGAGGGGGACTGGCTACAGCTGCCTTTGCATCCTCTGAATCCTCCTATCCTGACATGGTGCCCAATTCACCTTGTGCGACCCTCTCTGATAACAGACAAGGACCCACTGAGATAGAAGAAGTGTCTGCATTGGTGGAGGATGCACTGCTAGGATGCAATGTTGTAGATTTAAGGTGTCTTCCTCCTCTGACCCCTCAGGAATTCATACTTGGTGTTGTGGGGGCTCCTGCCCCTCTGCAGCAGGCTCTGTGGGCGACATAAGAGCAGATAGTGACGAGAGCTCGGGACAGGTAACAGGCACTCGTACTGTTTAACATAATGAGATGACAGCTCATGCTTTAACAGATGGTTGCACAGGGAGTATCCATGGAGATGTGCATCTCCACATTCAGTGAATACGGAGATGTTGAGGTCCTTTCACCCTGCCTGGGGTGAGCTCCGTCACCAGCATCCCAATGGTTTGTCACGCTCACTGCATTAAAATGTGCCAATTCTTTGAGCTGGGGCATCCCACCATCCAGTCAGGCCCTCTCCCTCTCCTCGCATTCACCTCCTGTTTGGGGAAAGTTGCTGTTAGGACCATGCCCTCCTCTTCACCATCCACTGCCTTACATTCAGAACAGATGTTGCAGCCTCCTGTCCAGCAACACTAGAGCTCTGACCTCTGCATTAAAGATGCTGAACATATCCCTCTCCCCTGAGCTCAGGGGAACTCTGTGCACCCTTAAGATGCCTCTATTCACTGTCAATCAGGATGTCTGCCATCTGGCTCCATCTTTGGTCTCACATTGTTAGACCTGAGAAGAACATTGAATGATTTCCTGCATTGTTTATTGGGACAACATGGTGCACGGTGGTTACCACTGTTGCCTCACAGCACCAGTGACCTGGGTTCGATTCCAGCCTTGGGTCACTGTCTGTTTGACATTCTCCCCATGTCTGCGTGGGTTTCCTCCGGGTGCTCCGGTTTTCTCCCACACTCCAAAGATGTGCGGGTTAGGTTGGCTGGCCATGCTAAATCGACCCTAGTGTCATAGGGATTAGCAGGGTAAGTGTGTGGGGTTACAGAATGGGGTCTGGCTGGGATTGTGTTCTGTACAGACATGATGGCCAAATGGCCTCCTTCTGCACTGTAGGGATACTTGAATGTACTTTAGGGAAAGAAATCTGCCGTCCTTACCTGGTTTGGCCTATATGTGTCTCCAGATCCACAGCAATGTGATTACTCGGAATTGGAGGGCAGTTAGGGATGGGCAAAAATGCTGACACAGCTAGCGTTGTCCACATCCCATAAATTTATTTAAAAACCGTGCCCAGCTCCTCTTTGCCACTCCTTGGCTGTTGATTTTCATAGAAACCCTACAGAAAGAGGCCATTCAGCCCATCAGGTCTGCACTGACCACAATCCGACCCAGGCCCTACCCCCACATCCCTATATATTTACCTGCTAATCCCTCTAACTTATGCATCTCAGGACACTAAGGGGCAATTTTTAGCATGGCCACCTAACCCGCACATCTTTGGACTGTGGGTGGAAACTCACGCAGACACGAGGAGAACGTGTAAACTCCACACAGACAGTGACCCAAGCTGGGAATCGAACCCAGGTCCCTGGAGCTATGAAGCAGCAGTGCTAACTACTGTGTTACCATCCTGCCCATGGTTTGTTAGCCATCTCCAACTATGCCCTCATGGTAAGCCTTGCTAGCTTTCTGTTGCAGGGACAGTGTGTTTCCATGTTCAGTCACCTCCTCCAGGGAGGACTTCCAGTGATGTGTTGGTGGAACAGGGTGGGGGATAGTGGAGGGATTGCCCTGGCATGGGGTCCGCCTGGCCTACTCCCCTCTGCATCTTCTCCTTACACTGCAGAAACAAAAGGCAGGCTTGGCAATAGCTGCTGCTCACCCTTTTAATCGGACCCACTGCTCCCTACATCTCTCCTTCCTCCCTCTGCCACCACTAACTGAATGCTGAACGTGACTCTTAGTTAGTTTCTTTGCACAATTAAATAGCATCACATGGTATGGAGTCAGCATCCAACAATGGCAGTGATCCTGGATTTGAAATGCTGTCCATAGAGTGAATGTCTTGGTTAAATCTGGCTAATGCCATCTTCAAGCAAATGTGGGACAAAATGTATGAATTTGTACAATAAGCTTCATGTAAACACCAGAATCATTTCTGTGCACAGGTCCAGCAGCGAGAAGCAGCTTTTCAGATGTACAGACAGAGCAGGAGGCAAAATACTGGACACCAATCACAAGCTCAAGTGAGCAAAGCTCACTTTCCACAATCTCCATCATTTTGTTCCATTTGGAACTTTAACTGTGGAGGAGTGTAATCTGCTGTAATACCAGAGCATCAGATGACCAGTAACCATGCCAACACCACACATGAAAGACCAATGCAGATAGGACCCTTGGCAAACCAGATTCTCGAACATTTCCCTTATTATTCTGACACATTTCACTGACTGGCTGAGCTGCCTTTCTAAGGAACCTTCCTGTACACTTGTGCAAAATAAAATTGCCCCCAAATCCCTTCAGCAACACCATCCTCTGCACTGCTTTAAGTGCTTTGTTAGCCCTTCCTCTCCCTGACACCAAATCCCAATTCACCATCACCCCTGTGTTCAGTAACTCACACTGGCCTCTGGTCTGACAACACCTCGACCTCTGTGTGCTCCTCCAATTCCGGCCTTTTGTACCTGCGTTTCAGTCAAGGTCAAGCTGAGTGTTTGAAAATTGTTGCACCTTCATTTGTTTTCCTTCCCTGAGAGGGGTCAATATGTCATACTTAGTCCTCAATATTCCACATCCTTCCACAACTCATTCAGGCCTGATTCCTATTGTTATTAGACCTAATGTTCAAGTCACTATTTATTTTATTTGCTATTTATTTTCCATTAGCATCGCATTGCTATTCTTAATCCTCAATTATAAATACAGGCTCCACTACTGACAAAATCCACACTCTAAACACGCAGCTGCTTCCATCAGCCAAAACGCGATCACCATTATCCATCAATTTGCATTAACACCCATTCTAACATTGCCAGTTACAGCATAATATGTGCTCGGATTATTTCAGGCAGAAACAGCTGTGTTTACTCACAAGTGCGTACCTCATTAAGATTTCTCTTTCATTAAATCCATATCTGTGTATTCAGCCCTATCTACTACTTTGGAATGTGGTTGCTCTGTGATCATTTTCACCCAGTTCATTTTCCCACCGGTTTTACACTGACGTTGAGGAGAAGGTGACTATTTTCTGCATGGATCCTTCCAATTTCTGTTCTCCCAGTTCTAGCTTTGCTACGATGTGCAAAGAATTGCACAGACAGCGCTAAGTGCAAAGAAGGTTCCCCAGGATATTGCCTAGTCTCGAGGGCGTTGGCTATGAGGAGAGGTTGACCAAATTAGGGTAAAAGCAAAATACTGCGGATGCTGGAATCTGAAACAAAAAGCAGAAACTCTGAAAAATCTCAGCAGGTCTGACAGTATCCATGGAGAGAGAATCGAGGCAACTCATCCACCGCATCTCTGCCCTCAGTCCCTCTTCTCCCTCCCCTCCCTCCCAGAACCAGGATAGGGTCCCCCTTGTCCTCACTTTTCACCCCACCAGACTCCACATTCAAAAGGATCATCCTTCGCCATTTCCGCCAACTCCAGCAGGACGCCACAAGCAAATAAGTCTTTCCCTCACCTCCCTCCATCTGTATTCTGCAGGGACTGCTCCCTCCATGACACCCTGGTCGACTCCTCTACTTCTTCCCACAGTCCTGCAATCGTAGAAGGTGCAGCGTCTGTCCATTTAGCTCCCCCATCCTCACTGCTCAAAGGACCAAACATTCCTTACAGATGAAACAATGTTTAAATCCTTCCATTTGGTCTACTATATTCGTTGCTCCCAATGTGTTTGCCTCTGCCTTGGGGAGACTAAATTCAGACTGGATGTTTTATTCATTCATGGGACGTGGGAGTCACTGGCTGGCCAGCATTTATTGCCCATCACTAGTTGCCCTTGAAGGGCAGTTGCGAGTCAACCACATTGCTGTGGCTCTGGATTCACAAGTAGGCCAGACCAGGTAAAGACAGCAGATTTTCTTCTCTAAAAGACATTAGTGAACCAGACAAGTTTTTCTAACAATCGGCAATGGTTTCATGGTCATCAGTAGATTCTTAATTCCAGATATTTTTTACTGAATTCAAATTCCAGCATCTGCTGTGGAGAGAATCGAATTGGCTTCCCAGAACATTAGCTGAGCTTTTGGATTAATAGTCTGGTGATAATACGACTAGCCATCACCTCCCCTAACTTTGCTGAACACCTTTGTTCTCTCCTCAAGAATGAGCCCAACCTTCCAGCTAGTTGCTTGCCATTCGGCTCAGCACGTCTGTTTTATCCACACATGTCTGACCCTGACCCGCTGCAGCAGCCCAGCGAGGACCAGTGTAAACTGGAAAAGCAACACCTTGTTTTCCGATTAGACTCGTTACAGCCTCCTGGGCTTTACAGTGAGTTCAACAACTCTAGATTGTGAACATGGGCAACATGATGCTAACTGTGCCTCAACTATATAATAGCTGCAGGGGTATGAGACGCTCCCAGGTTGCTAGCAGTGACTCAATTGACTGTGTCAGCTAGTTGTTCACTGCAAAGCTTAGACTGTGCTCACGGTGGTCTGAAGTCATGAGTAAACTGAGCAATCCATTGTCATTGCACAGTATGTCTTTAGTGTGCTGCTATCATTATATATTTTCAACTGTTAGTGAAATTTTTAAAGCACGAGACTATTTCTGAAGTGGTATTTGCTACCCGGGTACATTTGATAGCTGTGATTAGCGAGCACTGAATCTCAGCAGCAACTTTAACAGAAGAGAAAAAAAATAATACCATCTGTTCCTGTAACCGCAGCCCAAGTAAACTACCATCTGTGAAGTGAACTTAAATCTTTGAACAAAGAAAGATTAGCAAGGAAAAACACAGGCTGACTGCAAGGTGATGGTGGACTGAATCATAGGATCCCTACAGCGGAGAAGGAGGCCATTCGGTTCTTCGAGTCTGTACCGACCACAATTTCATCCAGGCCCTATCCCCGTAATCCCACATATTTAACCTAACCCCTGACACTAAGGGGCAGTTTGCCATGGCCAATCCACCAAACCTGCATATCTTTGGCTCCCATACACAGGCTCCCAAATACACTCAATTAAAAGTCTCCAAACTCACACATACTGCCTGACTGTGTGGCAAAAGATGAGAATCATCAGGGTTAGTAGTAATCTGTCTCATTCCGCCATCATAAAAAAAACAATGTCACCGCCAGTTAGCTCGGTAGTAAAAGATTATTTGTATTGGTGAGCCTTCTTCCTGTTCACTCCTGTATTTTCAGCGTCCCACATGAGAACATAATAAACAGGGGCCAGGGTTGGTCACTCACCACCTTGAGCCCAGTCCGCCATTCATCATAATCACAGCTGACCTGATTCAACTCCACTTTCCTTTCTACCCCCAGAAGCCTTAATTCCCTTATCAAAACACGGTACAGGATGTACTCAATGCCTCCAGTGTTCGTTAGAAATTCCAAACATTAATAACCCTCAGAGAGAAAAATCCCTCCTCATCTCCATTTTAAGGAGGGCCGTTACTCTGAATCTGAGCCCCCTACTTGTAGATCCCTCCACCAGAGGAAACACTCTCTCAGAATCTACCCGGTAGGCCCCCTCGGAATCTGATCTGTTTCAATAAAATCATCCCTCGTTCTTCTGAACTCCCGTGAGTATAGGCTCAACCTTTCCTCATAAGAGCAACACCCTCATACCAGGAATCAGCGAATCATCCCTGAACTGTTTCCATTGTTATGTAAGGTGACCAAAACAGTGCCATAGATGAGTCTCACCGATGCCCTGTATGTTTAGAGCAAAACATCTCTACTTTTATTTTCTATCCCCCTCACAATAAAGGCCAACATTCCATTTGCCTACTGAATTATTTGTTGTACCTACATGCTGACTTTCTGTGATCTATATACATGAACACCCAGATCCCTCTGTACTGCAGCATTCTGTAGTCTCTCTTTAATCAAGATAATTTTCTATTATTTGTCAACATTGGCAACTTTACATTTTCCCATGTTACACTCCAAATTTTGGCCCACTCACTTACCCTATATCCGTTTGCCGATTCTTTGTAACCTCCTCACAACTTGCTTTACTACCTATCTTAAGAACATAAGAAATAGGAGCAGGAGTAGGCCATCTAGCCCTTCGAGCCTGCCCCGCCATTCAATAAGATCATGGCTGATCTGTCGTGGCTCAGTTCCACATTCCCGCCCTCTCCCCATAACCCTTAATCCCCTCTCTTATCAAAAACCCATCAACCCGCGTCTTAAAAATATTTAGCGAGGCAACCTCCACCACTTCAACGGGCAGAGAATTCCAGAGATTCACCACCCTTTGAGTGAAGAAGTTCCTCCTCAACTCCGTTCTAAACCGTCCCCCCTTTATCTTGAGGCTGTGCCCCCTAGTCCTACTGTCCTTTCTGAGCGGGAAGAGTCTCTCCACCTCTATCCTGTCCATCCCATTCATCATCTTATACGTCTCAATGAGATCTCCCCTCATTCAATACAATCTGCCCCTTCATCCAAGTTATTAACATAGATCATACAAAGTTGAGGCCCCCACACTGAGCCCCGTGTCACTCCATTAACTACACTTTGCCATCCTGAAAAATGACCCATCTAATCCAACTCTCAGTTTCCTGTTAGTTAACCAATTCTCTATTCATTCTAAGATATCACTCCCAATACTATCAACCCATACAATCACTGCAGTGCAGAAGGAGGCCACTCAGCCCATCAAGTCTGTATTGACAACAATCCTACCCAGTCCCTATTCCCATCACCCCACATATTTACCCTGCTAACCCCCCTGAAACTGAGGGGCAATTAATTTGGTATGCTCAATTAATCGAACCCACACATCTTTGGACTGTGGGAGGAAACTGGAGCACTCAGAGGAAACCCACACAGACACGGAGAATGTGTAAACTCCACACAGTGATCCGAGGCCGGAATCGAACCCGGGTCCCTGGCACTGTGAGGCAGCAGTGTTAGCCACCCATAATACTTATCTTTTATATGGCATCTGACTGAATGCTTTTTGGAAATTCAAAAACATTTCATCCATCCTACATGTAATTGGGTAAAATGGGTATAGAAGGATATGGGCCAAATGCGGGCAATTGGGACTAGTTTAGGGGTTTGAAAAAAAAGGGCGGCATGGACAAGTTGGGCCAAAGGGCCTGTTTCCATGCTGTAAATCTCGATAACTCTACGTCACATAGAACCCTTACAGTGCAGTAGAAGGCCATTCAGCCCATTGAGCCTCAATCGACCACAATTCCACCCAGGACTTATCCCTTTAACCCCACGTATTTACCCTGCTAATCTCCCTGACACTGAGGGGCAATTTAACGTGGCCAGTCAACCTAACCCGCACATCCTCAAAGAACTCTAATATCAAAGGTGCTGTTACATGTCTGTGACATTTAATGTGATTTTTCCAATTTTATATAGGCTTTTCCATTTTCTATGAAAGCAAAATCCTTTCAAAAGAATTCCATTGTAGCAAAAGCTTCAATTATAACCTCAACCTTTAGAATTAAAATCAGCACTTTACATATTTTTCTACAAGGAAAAGCAATTATTGTTTGAAGAAAATATTATTAATTTTTTAGCAGATATTCATTAATAGCAGAAAAATGTGATGTACATTAAGGAGGAAGTTGTTTTTCTCATTTCCTGGATCAGGTGCAGACAGTTCTCCCTTCATTAATTTAAGTAAGTTTATTCGGTTTGCCGAAAAGATTGGTGCCGGCAGTTCTAATCTCATCATTAAAGAGAAGAGGTGCCCATTTACTCAGGAGTAAAGCTGTGCATATTAAAGTCTTGATTACCAGGGAACAGTCTGAACATAGAAACAAAGAAGATAGGAGCAGGAGGAGGCCATTTGGCCCTTCAGGCCTGCTCTGCTATTCATTACGATCATGACTGATCATCCAACTCAATAGCTTGATCCTGCTTTTTCCCCATACCTTTGATCAAAGTGCTATATCCAGCTGCCTCTTGAATACATTCAACGTTTTGGCATCAACTTCTTCCTGTGGTTATGAATTCCCCAGGCTCACCGCACTTTGGGTGAAGAAATATCTCCTTACCTCTGTCCTAAATGGTCTATCCTGAATCCTCTGACTGTGACCCCTGGTTCTGGACTCTCCCACCATCGGGAATATCCTCCCTGCATCTATCCTATCTCGTTGGTTTGTGGTGCACCTATCCTGCCTGCTTCAAGTGGACACAGCAGCATTTGGTGTCAATCAACTCAAAAATGGTTAGATAACTTGGAAGTCAGATCAAGATTCAAAAGCATTTAGACAAAGTTGCATGAGACCTCACTGCAGGAGACTGTATCAAAACTGTCTGACACAGGCATCATGGCACCTTCCGTTAAGATGCACAATTCTTTGCATCTAACCACTTTGTTTCTGTGAAACTCAGTCGAGAGTTTACAGTCGGATGCTACGTGGTTACCATCTATCACAGCTTGATCTCTGAGGAAGGCAGCAACAGGGCAACACTGCAGAGCAAAGTGAACAAACCCTGAAAATGCTGGAAAATGGCAACAGTCATTCTGGTGAATTCATACCCAGACTGTACCAACTGATGAAACAACATTGAATTCCACAGAACCCCCACAAGGCAGGAGGCCATTCAGCCCATTGAGTCTGCAACGACTCTCTGAAAAAGCATGTTTACACAAAACCCGCCCCCGCTCCATCCCCATAATCCCACACGTTTACCTGGGCCAGTCCACCTAACCGGCACAACTCTGGGAGGAGACTGGAGCTCCCGGAGGAAACCCACGCAGACACAGGGAGAATGTGCAAACTCTACACAAACCTGAGGCCAGAATTGAACCCAGATCCCTGGTGCTGTAAGGCAGCAGTGCTAACCACTGTGTCACCTTTCTATTGTTGCTTATACTTCCACAAATGTTTGTTTAAAACGTAGGAATTAGATTTCCTCCAACTTCTTTGATGATGCATTCTCATTTCATACAGATTCCTCGTTAAGGTTGTGTGTCAGTGTGTGTGTGTGTCAGTGTGTGTGTGTGTGTCAGTGTGTGTGTGTGTGTGTGTGTGTGTGAGAGACAGTGGGTGGAGGGGAGTTGAGGGGAACATTCCCCAACATTCCTGGTTCTCCGACTGTCAGAGGCTGCTCCAACAAAATATAAAGGGAAGGAAAGGGAGGGAAGCCTGTTATAAAAGCTCTCTTCCAAATTCAGCACTGGCTCCACAAGGTTTTGTTTAGCGCTGTAAGCTCCAAGGATATACAGATATCGATCTTTAAATGCACCTTTGGTAAAGTGAGTACAAGCCAGGGTTAGTACCACTCCAAAACTATTTATTCTCGTGATCTATGCTACAGCATCAACAAGCTCACAGTGAGGACTTCAGACTTACTACAGGCCAGAAATGTGAAAACACAGGCTTCTTCCCAAAATGTACTCCTAAACTGGCTGCAGGATTGAGTGATACAGGAAAGCACTCAGCACGTGTTGAGTCAGCTTACTGATTGACCAGAAACTTAACTCCAACTCTCTCCCCACAGATGCCACCAGACCAACTGAGTATCTCCAGCATTGTCTGTCTTTAACTCAGAAAATGGCAAGTGATTTCCGTATGGTTCCTACGTTAAAAATTAGTCAATAAGGTAACAATCAAAACATAGTGCTCTCCTCCTAGTGGGCAGTCTCCAGGTGGGCACCATGATCAGAGTTGTCTCTCTCTCTCTAGGTGGGCATCCTGTTCAGAGCTCAGTCTCTCTCTCTCTCTCTAGGTGGGCATCATGTAAATAGTACTCTGATACATAATATTTTTGCGAGCTGCAGTCTTCAGCTTCTGATCTGACTGGTGATGTTATTAATTGCAGCGTTAGCGAATGTGATAAACATTGTAAAGAGTCCCTGAATATTAACATCAGTGTGTCTTTTAGCACTTTTGTTCTGATCACAGCTGATGTTATTACTGAGCAGTCAAGTCCCAGAGCGGAACCTCAGCTCAATAGATCGGAGCTTTTTGTTTAGTTTAGAAACATGGATGAACAGAGTCACAGGACTATGAATTAATTTTTAACAAAGAAAACAGTTATTAAGCAAAAAAAAAGCTGTAATACGCTACACTGTCACCCTAGCTATACCTTTATAGATATACACAGATTTGTAAGGGTAACACAAGTTACAAATACTCTAATGTTCTCGATAAATACAGAGTCCACGGGGTAGCTTCGATGCTATGCATTGTTGCATTGGGCTGGAACATCTACAAAACTAGTGTGGGATGAATTATCCCAGACTGGTGCACGGTACTCTGCAGTCGAGTAGATGATGGCAAGAGCTGAGATCCCTAATGTTTTGAGCTTCTTCACCACATGAAGAGCCAGCAAGTTTGCTGAGAAGGTTGTTTTGCATCTCAATTTTTGCGAACAGCATTGAGATCTTGTGATTTTAAAGGGGCGTAAATCACAAAAAGCTGGCACGCAAGTTCAGCAGGTAATAGAAAATGGCAAATGGGATGTTGGCCTTCATTTCAAAGGGAACGGAGTATAAAAACAGGGAAGTCTTGTTAAAACTATACACTAGTTAGATCACACCCAGAATACTGTGAGTAATTTTGGTTCCCTTATCCAAGGAAAGATATACTGGCATTGCTGACAGTCCGAAGAAGGTTAACTAGGTTGAACCCAGGTATGGAGGGATTTTCTCATGAGGAGAGGGTGAGAAGGTTGGGCCTGTACTCATTGGAGTTTAGAAGAAAGAGAGGCAACCACATTGAGTCATCTCGGATTCTTGAGGGGTTAACAAGGGAAATGCCGAGAGGTTGGTTCCCCTTGTAGGAGAGCCTAGGAGCAGACGGCATAATTTCAGAGTAAGGAATCCACGTTTAAGACAGCGACAAGGAAGAATTCATTCTCTGAGGATAGTGAATTTTTTTTTACTACAGACTGCAGTAGAGTCTGGGTCATTAATTATGTTCAAAGCTGAGATAGACAGATTTTTAATCAGTAAGGGAATCGAGGGTTATAGGGATAAGGTGAGGAAGTGGAGTTGAGGATTATCACATCAGATTAGTCATGGTCTCAATGAATGGCACAGTAGGCTTGATGGGCCAAACGGCCTACTTCTGCTCCTATGTCTTATAGTCTAAGGGGCAAAGAATAATGTTATGTTGTAGTATTGCTGAAAAGAGTGACTTGTTGCTGATGCTTTTCATTTTGCACTCATCAGGACAAATACAAGAATGCCAAATTTCAAACATGACAAAAGGGTGCTGATTGGTTAGCAAGTCAACTCCAATTAGCCAAGGTGTTGCCATAAATAAAACAACTGGAAACTAAATGTAGATTCAGCAAATTCCCAGATAATTCAAAAAAGACACCAAGACTTGAACATTTTCCTTTAATCTCAGGATAACAGAGGCAGTATTCTCCGACCTTCCAACTACGTGTTCCTGAGCAGCGGGAGGCAGTCTGCCATTTGCTGGCAATGGTATTCTCACTGAAGCTACCACAAGAAACCCACAGCTGGGGGGTGCACTGCTAGTGGGACCAGGGAATCCTGCCAGCATGAATGGCTGGAGAATCCTGCCTCGGGTCTCTGCACATGAATTATGTTGCTTCTAGCAAGTGTAATGGAGCCACATTATGAGCTTGACTGAATATCTTAAATTTATTGTCAGTGTAGCTATTAGCGCAATCAGGATTGTTCAACAAGTGCTGCCCAATCACAGAATCACCTTGAACTATAGCATTGCAAGCACAGGCTGGCTGGTTAAGGACAATCTGTACTTTATCTATCACGAACAACCAGAGGAACATGCTGGTGATTTGATCAGCCAGTCGCTCAGATATAAAACCCACCTTCCTGACATTGCACCAGTGTTGAAATTCATACATGGTGTTGCTCGGCTGTGTGGCAGGAAGGACGTCCTCCTGGTCTGGCTGCAGCATCTGTTAGTGGAAAAAACCATTAATGTATATATTATACTTTACTTGCTAATAGTTCTTATAAAATTGTGTACTTTTATCAGATTGTCTGCAGTTTCTCTATTGAGCTCTTGAATCACTTTGAATAAAGACAAACAATTCAACATTCTGAGCTGAAGCCTAACTATGATCACTTAAAATTAACTCACCTAGCCTTGACCCAATAGACTAGAGCTGGGTTGTCTGTCCTTTATACTGCTTTTGCCAGAATGGCTGGAGGCAGATTTTAGATATGTCTCTATTAGAGACATATCATTTTCACTTTCAGTCCTTAGATGTCCTACCCCTCATAATATATATCCGATTTTAAATTCCTTTGAAATCAATGGGGATGGAAACTGGGGGACTTTGAAAATGAAATGAAATGAAAGGATATACTGGCACTGGAGAGGGTGCAGAGGAGATTCGCTAGTTTGATTCCAGAGTTGAGAGGGTTGGCTTATGAGGAGTGATTGAGTAGACTGGGGCTATACTCATTAGAATTCAGAAGAATGAGGGGAGATCTTATAGAAACATAAGATTATGAAGGGAATGGATAAGATAGAAGTGGGGAAGTTGTTTCCATTGGCGAGTGAAACTAGAACAAGGGGGCATGGCCTCAAAATAAGGGGAAGCGGATTTAGGACTGAGTTGAGGAGGAACTTCTTCACCCAAATGGTTTGGAATCTGTGGAATTCCCTGCTCAGTGAAGCAGTTGAGGCTACCTCATTGAATGTTTTTAAGGCAAAGATAGATAGATTTTTGATCAGTAAAGGAATTAAGGGTTATGGTGAGCAGGCACATAACCCTTATGGTAAGGATTATGAGAAAGTGGAGCTGAGTCCATGGAAAGGTCAGCCATGATCTTATTGAATGGTGGAGCAGGCTTGAGGGGCCAGATAGCCAACTCCTGCTCCTAGTTCTTATGAAATAACAAACTACTCTGCCAGTCTAATCAACCAATTCAGTTAATCATTTTCACTTTATTGCCCTATGGAAATTCATTTCAGATGTATTGATCGTTCATTAAAAAAGTACATACAAATAAATGAGAACAATAAAACAAAGAAAATTACCCTATCACAGAGATCTAACTTTAATTAAAATGTGTATTAAAAACTATCCGCTGCATTAAGATAGTCGGTGAGTCTGACCCTGAGTACATATCCTCATCAATACATCAAACTTCTCCCAGAGAAGGGCACAGAGGAGTTCAGGAATTGATTTGTCCTGTATCTGACCGATTGTAATTCGATCCCCAAAATCAAGGTGCAGTAACATTGAGACAAAGGGGCAATTTGAATTGTCTGTGACAGTTTACTTTCGAGAGCAGATTTCGCCAAGAGACACCCTTCCTGTTTGGTTCAATAATCTCTGTTCCCTTAAAGAGTTCACTTTCCGGAGACAATAGTACCAGGCAAGACATCCCAAAAGGCTAGCACACTCTAGTGGAGCTGTATAGGAACGTTTCATGATTGTAGGATCTGCTTAGGAAGGATTGATGTTGTAAAATTGTGCATGTACCCTGGCCGCTACATCTGCACACTGTTCCCCCCAATTCAACTTACTTTGACATCGAGATATTTGTAGTTGGGAACAATTCAATGTCCATGTCATGAATTTTCACAGGAACGATAGTAACTAGATTTTTCCTGAAGTTTACAACTAGTTCTTTTGTCTTGTCTACATTCTCTGTAAGAGTTACCACCCCGTTTTACAAACTTTGCTACCGAGTTCCTGTAGCCTCAATGGTTATTCCTGGAAACTCACCAATACTACAGCATCAGAATACATCAGGATCTGCTGTCATACTCTGACTGGCAGTCATTTATAAAGACTTTATACTGTAGAGGATAAAAAGCAACAGTGACAGAACACAGTCCTGAGGAGATCTAGAATTTGTTAGTATCAGCTCGGAATGAACCTGGAAACTCAAACCCGCTGGTTTCTGTTGTGAAGGAAATCAGAATTCCCACAGTGCAGAAGGTGGCCATTAGGCCCTTTGAGACTGTACCAATCACAATCCCACCCAAGCCCCATTTCCGTAACCTCATGTATTTACCCTGCTATTCCCCCTGACACTAGGGGAAATTTAGCATGGCCAATCAAACTAACCCGCATATCTTTGGTCTGCTGGGGTGGGGGGAAACCGGAGCACCCAGACGAAACCCATGCAGACACAGACAGTGACCCAAGGCCGGAATTGAACCCAGGTCCCTGGCGCTGTGAGGCAGCAGTGCTAACCACTGTGCCACCATGCTGACTCTTCATTGATGCAAAGTAGGAGTGATATTAAAACCAAAGGTTTTTTACATTTTCAGAATAAGCTCGAATGGTTGTGTATTGTTAAAAGCTGCAGAACAATGACCAAAAGGTTTTTTTCTTATTCTTTCAAGTGATGTGGGCATTTCTGACAAGGCCAGTGTTTGTTGTTCATCCCTCATTGTCCTTGAACAGAATAATTTGCATGGCCATTTCAGAGAGCAGTTCAGAACCAACCCACACTACTGTGGGTCTGGGGCACATGTAGGCTACACCAGCAGATTTCATTCTCTAAAGGGTATCAGTGAACCAGTTTGACTTGTAGAACAAATAACAATTGTTTCATGGTCACCATGACTGAGTGAAGCTTTTTAATTCCAGAATTGTTCATTGAATTTAAATTCCACCAGCTGCTCCAGTGGGATCTGAACTTGTGCGCCTAGAATATTAGCCTGGGCCTCTGGATTACTAATCTGAACCAGAACAGCCAACAGAGAGATCCGCAGTGCGGCAACCAAAGAGGAGAGAGTCGAATTGGACTCCTCGGGAAGGCCGCTGCCCTCGACTCGACATGTTTGGCCAAGCCATCAGGAGGTGCATCAACGCCAGACTCATCAGCCTCACTCACAAGACAGCCCCGAACATCACCCAAGCACAACGTAACACCATCCACGCTCTCAAGACAAACCGCAACATTGTCATCAAACTAGCAGACAAAGGAGGGGCCATCGTCATACTGAACAGAACGGATTACTGTAAAGAAGTGTACCGACAACTAAACAATGAGGAACACTACAGACAGTTACCCACAGATCCGACCAAAGAACACACTCGTCAACTCAACAATCTGATCAAGACCTTTGATCCGGACCTTCAGAACACCCTCCGTGCTCTCATCCCACGTACTCCCCGCATTGGAGATCTCTACTGCCTCCCAAAGATACACAAGGCAAACAAACCTGGCCGTCCCATCGTATCGGGCAATGGGACCCTGTACGAGAACCTCTCCGGTTATGCCAAGAGCATCCTGAAACCCATTGTACAAAGAACCCCCAGCTTTTGTCGCAACACTATGAACTTCCTACAGAAACTCAGCACACATGGAGCAGTTGAACCAGGAGCACACCTCATCACAGTGGATGTCTCAGCATCCCCCACGATGATGGCATTGCTGCAACTGCCTCAGTACTCAATGCCAACAACTGCCAGTTTCCAGATGTAATTTTACAACTCATCCGCTTCATCCTGGACCACAATGTCTTCACCTTCAACAACCAGTTCTTCATTCAGATAGATGGAACAACCATGGGGACCAAATTCGCACCTCAATATGCCAACATCTTTATTCACAGGTTTGAACAAGACCTCTTCACCACTCATGACCTTCAACTGATGCTGTACACTAGATACATCGATGACATTTTCTTCCTTTGGACTCCTGGTGAACAATCACTGAAACAACTATATGATGATATCAACAAGTTCCATCCCACCATCAGGCTCACCATGGACTATTCCCCAGAATCAGTTGCATTCTTGGACACACGCATCTCCATTAAGGACGGTCACCTCAGCATCTCACTGTACCGCAAGCCCACAGATAACCTCTTGATGCTCCACTTCTCCAGCTTCCACCCTAAACACATTAAAGAGGCCATCCCCTATGGACAAGCCCTCCGTATACACAGGATCTGCTCAGATGAGAAGAATCATGACAGACACCTCCAGATGCTGAAAGATGCCTTCATAAGAACAGGATATGGCACTCGACTCATCAATCGATAGTTCTGACGCGCCACAATGAAAAACTGCACTGACATCCTCAGAAGATAAACATGGGACATGGCGGACAGAGTACCCTTCGTTGTCCGGTACTTCCCCAGAGCGGAGAAGCTACGACATCTTCTCCAGAGTCTTCAACATATCATTGATGAAGACGAACATCTCACCAGGGCCATCCCCACACCCCCACTTCTTGCTTTCAGACAACCACACAACCTCAAACTGACCATTGTTCGCAGCAAACTACCCAGCCTTCAGGAGAACAGTGACCACAATACCACACAACCCTGTCACAGCAACCTCTGCCAGATGTGTCAGATCATCGACATGGATGCCACCATCCACCAGGTACACGGTACATACTCTTGCAACTTGGCCAACATTGTCTATCTGATAGGCTGCAGGAGAGGATATCCCAAGGCATGGTACATTGGGGAGACCATGCAGATGCGACGACAATGGATGAATGAACACCGCTCAACAATCACCAGGCAGGAGTGTTCCCTTCCTGTTGGGGAACACTTCAGTGGTCAAGGGCATTCAGCCTCTGATCTTTGGGTAAGCGTTCTCTGAGGCGATCTTCATGACACATGACAACACAGAGTCGCTGAGCAGAAATTGACAGCCAAGTTCTGCACACATGAGGACGGCCTCAGCCAGGATCTTGGGTTCATGTCACACTATCTGTAACCCCCCCACTGACTTGCCTGGGCTTGCAAAATCTCACTAACTGTCCTGTCTGGAGACAATACACACCTCTAACTCGTGCTTAACCCTCTCTCCACTCACATTGTCTGTACCTTTAAGACTTGATTACCTGTAAAGACTCACATTCCAGCCATTATTTTGTAAATTGAGTTTGTGTCTATGTATGCCCTGTTTGTGAACACAACTCCCACTCACCCGAGGAAGGAGCTTGAGGCTCTGAAAGTTAGTGGCTTGTGCTGCCAAGTAAACCTGTTGGACTTTAATCTGGTGTTGTGAGACTTCTTACTGTGTTTACCAATCCAAAGACATTATTGTTACACCACTGGCTGAACTCAAACTGAGCATTAGTGAGCAGGCTATTGCTCAACAAGTGCCACTTGATAGCACTGTCCATGACCCCTTGCATCACTTCACTGATGATCGAGAGCAGACTGATTGGGTGGTAATTGGCCAGGTTGGATTTGTCTTGCTTTTTGTGGACGAGATATATCTGGGCAATTTCCCACATTGCTGGGTGGGTGCCAGTGCTGTAGCTGTACTGAAACAACTTGGCGAGAGGCACAGCTAGTTCTGAAGCACAAGTCTTCAGTGCTATTGCTGGAATGTTTTTAGGACTCATAGTTTTTGCAGTATCACATGGAGTGAATCGGCTGAAGAATTATTACAAATAAAAATATATATATATTCATCAATTGGAGTATTTTATAATGCCATTTTTTTCTGTGCTGTTAAAATGGAGAATTGTTGAACTAACACATGATTCAGCCAGTCAGCTGATGGCTTGCAGCAATTTCAAGTTAACAATGGCCGCACAATGAGGAGTCTGGTAGCTAACTCTACACAAAGGAAATCCTTCACAAGACTTATTCTCTCATCGCAGTGCGGTGCTAATGGCAAAAGCTTTATCAAACCTAACACCTAGGTTCAACAAAGGGAGCGGCAGTTTGTCAACCTGACACCAATGTCTCCAAAAACAAAAGGAATCTCAACTCAACCTGGATTCCAGCTGTGGGTCCATCGTAAAGGAGATGTCACATCATCTCACTACCCGCCACACCCCCCATCCAAACTGCACTGTGATAACCTCTGTTGGAATGTAACTCCAGCACTTCCTGTTTGATTCCAGGAGTGAACAGAACTCCAGGCAACAGCCTGCGCTGTCTCCCAGCTAGCTAGTGGCAGCAGAAAGAACTGCGACCCTTATCAAACCTGATAATTTTCTTTGTGGTCCTGCCCTGAGCTCTCTTCCTTTTCCTTCATAACCATTTATAATGTGAGTGCAAAAAGGGATGGACATTGTGAAACACCTCTCAATGTGTATGTGTAAATCATAGATCATAAAACCCTACAGTGCAGAAAGAGGCCCTTCAGCCCATCGAGTCTGCACCAAACACAACTTAAACTTAAACCAACGCTTTTGTTTTCTTCTTCCCTCAAGCTTCATGTACAAGTCATTAATAGAGAAACATTTCCAAATTCAAAGAACAAAGAAAATTGCAGCACAGGGCCCTCTAAGCCTACACTGACCATGCTGCCTGACTGGACTAAACCCCCTACCCTTCCAGGGACCATATCCCTCTATTCCCATCCTATTCATGTATTTGTCAACATGCCCCTTAAAAGTCACTACTGTATCTGCTTTTACTATTTCCCCTGGCAACGAGTTCCAGGCACCCACCACCCTCTGTGTAAAACATCTGCCTTGTACACCTCCTTTAAACCTTGCCCCTCGCACCTTAAACCTGTGCCCCCTAGTAATTGACTCTTCCACCCTGGGAAAAAGCTTCTGACTATCCACTCTGTCCATGTCCCTCATGATCTTGTAGACTTCTATCAGATCACCCCCTCAATCTCCACTCCTCCAGTCAGAACAAACCAAAGGTTGGGGGAAAATACATCACAATTTATAAAGAAGGAGACCAGGATAAAAACCTCACCTTTCTGTTTATGGATGGGTAGTGGGGAAATCAGGGCAGTTTAAATTAACCCTCCCTCCTGATTGTGACAAATGACTGAAGTATCTATGGTACCTGCCATTTCTGGCTGAAGATGGTTGCAAATGCATCAGCTTTGTCTATTATACTGATGTGTTATATTATCCTCTGAAGTTTGGTACATGAAGCAAATTTTCCATGATCAGCTCATGCTGAAGTAAAATGGTCAAGAGATTCAAGTTTCTAGGTGTCCACATCACTAACAATCTGTCTTGGTCTCTCCACATTGATGCTATAGTTAAGAGAAGCCACCAATGCCTCTACTTTCTCAGGAAGCTAAGGAAATTTGGCATGTCTGCTACAACTCTCACCAATTTTTACAAATGCACCATAGAAAGCATCCTTTCCAGATGTATCACAGCTTGGTATATCTCCTGCTCTGATCAATACCGCAAGAAACTACAAAGGGTTTGTGGACCTAGCCCAGTCCATCACACAAACCAACCTCCCATCCATTGATTCCATCTACACTTCCCGCTGCCTCAGAAAAGCAGCCAGCCTATACAAGGACCCCACGTAACCAAGACATATTCTCTTCCACCTTCTTCCATCAGAAGTAAGATACAAAAGTCTGAGGTCACATACCAACTAACGCAAGAACAGTTTCTTCTCTGCTGCCATCAGAATTTTGTTTGGACTTACCTTGCATTAAGTTGATCTTACTCTATGCCCTAGCTATGACTGTAACACTATGTTTTGTAGCCTCACCTTACCTTCTCTCCTATGTACTCTGTGAATGGTATGCTTTGTCCATATAGTACCCAGGAAACAGTACTTTTTATTGTATCCCAAAACATGTGACAATAATAAATCAATTCAGTTCAAATTACAATAGCTTGAATTGTGGATTCAGACAGGTGTACTAAACACAAGAATAGGTGAATCAAAACAAGTGATATTAAAGGAATAGGTACAAGTGTGGGAGAGTGCCACAATAGAGTGAAGGCTCTCCAATCTATTCCAGCCTTTACCAAGAGGCAGAGAAGTGACATGCAGAAATGAAGGGGTTAACCCCATGTGAGAGTGGTTATGGGGTTAACCGCTATGAGGTATGATGACAGTGGCATCCCTCAGCACCACTCCCTGGAGTCAGCAATGGCAGCATATCTGCAATGATGTGAAACAATGCTTCAGCTCACAGCTGATTGCTTTTTTTTTGTTATATCCAATCAAAATCCAATCAAAATCCAATCAAAGTCCAATTAAAGTCCTTACAAGAGAGACATTCCAGGCTCCCCATTTCCTGTCTTGGGCTCGATCGACAAGATCCAAGCTGATAGGAGCAGGCATTACACCTCTTCCAATGCTTGATCTGAGCTCCATCTTAACCAAAAGGCTTAGCATTTTAAAAAATAGCTTTAAATGAAGCCTCAGTGTAATCTCATTGACCTCGATCAAGTGCAGAACAGTAATTACTACACCTGGTCTTAGCCAAAAGAAGCTCACTGATTTTTGATTTGATTTATTATTGTCACATGTATAAGCACACAGTGAAAAGTATTGTTTCTTGCACGCTATACAGACTAAGCTTATTGTTCATAGAGAAGGAAACGAGAGAGAGTGTAGAATGTAGTGTTACAGTCATAGCTAGGGTGTAGAGAAAGATCACCTTAATGCAAAGAAAGTCCAAATTTAAAAATCTGACAGCAGCAGGGAAGAAGCTGTTCTTGAGTTGTTTGGTACGTGACCTCAGACCTTTGTACCCTTTTCCCGAAGGAAAAAGGTGGATGAAAGAACGTCCGGGGTGCGTGGGGTCCTTAATTACGCTGGCTGCTTTGCCAAGACAGCAGTAAGTGTAGACAGAGTCAGTGGATGGGAGGCTGGTTTGCGTGATGGATCGGGCTACATTCATGACCTTGTGTAGTTCCTTGCAGTCTTGGGCAGAGCAGGAACCATACCAAGCCATGATACAACCAGAAAGAATGCTTTCTATGGTGCATCTGTAAAAGTTGGTGTGAGTTATATGTGACATGCCAAATTTCCTTAGTTTTCTGAGAAAGTAGAGGCATTGGTGGACTTTCTTAACTATAGTGTCAGCTTGGGAGAACCAGGACAGGTGGTTGGTGATCTGGACACCTAAAACCTTGAAGCTCTCGACCCTTTTCTACTTCATCCCCATTGATGTAGACAGGGGCATGTCCTCCTTTATGCTTCCTGAAGTCGATGACAATCTCTTTCATTTTGTTGACACTGAGGGAGAGATTATTGTTGCCG
Source organism: Carcharhinus amblyrhynchos (assembly GCF_965287045.1). NCBI lineage: Eukaryota > Metazoa > Chordata > Chondrichthyes > Carcharhiniformes > Carcharhinidae > Carcharhinus > Carcharhinus amblyrhynchos. The sequence goes on from NC_137325.1 coordinate 120,282,870, forward strand.
CACCAGTTCACCAGATTCTCTATCTCATTCCTGTACTCTGTCTCAGCATTGTTTGAGATCCGACCCACTACGGTGGTGCCGTCAGCAAACTTGAAAATCGAATTGGAGGGGAATTTGGCTGCGCAGTCATAGGTGTGTAAGGCTGAGAACATAGCCTTGTGGGGCACGGCTGTTGAGTTATTTAACATCAATGTGCTAAAATAGCTGCAGGAGTCCTTGAAAGTGATCCCTGCCAACTGCTTTTGTCTCACTGCTGATTGACTTCATTGTTAGGCAGGCAGAGCTGAACATCTAGTGCATACAGCCAATAAGGAAATAAAGGCTTTACCTTAACTTGACATTCAGTGCTTCTCTTTTTTGTCATCAAAATTCCTTTTGTTTGGTGTGTTTCATTGTAATTGGTCAGACATTTAATAAGACCATAAGATTTCAGAGCAGGATTAGGCCACTCAGCCCATCGAGTCTGCTCCGCCATTCAATCATGGCTGGTATTTTTCTCATTGCCATTCCCCTGCCTTTTCCCCATAGCCCCTGATCCCCTTATTAATCAAGAACCAATGTATCTCTGTCTTCAAGACACTCAATGATCTGGCCTCCACAGCCTTCTGCGGCAAAGAGTTCCACACATTCACCAATCTCTGGCTGAAGAAATCCCTCCTCATCTCTGTTTTAAAGGATCGTCCCTTTAGCCTGAGATTGTGCCCCCGGTTCTAGTTTATCCTGCCAGTGGAAACATCCTGTCTGTGTCCACTCTATCCAGGCCTTGCAATATCCTGTGAGTTTCAATAAGATCCCTCCTCATGTTTCTAAATTCCAACGAGTACAGATCCAGAGTCCTCAGCCATTCTTCATATGGCAAGCTCTTCATTTACATTTCTTCAGGTGCCACATAAAAGGTTAATAGGCAAAATAAAGGATCATGGGGTTTGTATAGTATTTTTGCATGGGCAGATGTAAGATTTTTGGGTTTTGAAGTATAAAACCTTTCTAAGTAAAATTTCAAATTCCAAATTCTTTATTTCTAACACTAGGATCCTCAGTTGTGTTTGACCTAACAAGATACGAATAACTACTATTTATGAATTAAGTAGAACTTATTAAGCAAAACGTTACATATACTTAACATGAAGCGAAGCAGACAACATGGACAACCCTCATCCCTTAAGTTCTTAGGAGTCCATGAGCCTTGCCAGCATAAGCAATGTCTTTCTCTGTCTTTCAAGAGATATACAACTGTGTCCAGAAGAGTCACACTCCAGAAGCCATGGGTAACACTATTCCAACACAAAGATTACAATTTTCCAACTTTTATCCCCACTTTTCATGATTCCTCTTCTCTTATTTTGGAAATAGTCCAAGTTCCCATCTTCCATTGATTTAGGCAGAGAGTTGCCCCGGAGCCCCAGTTTACATTCCATTGCAAAGAAATGACAAACTTGCTTTAGACACAGGACAGTCACCAAGTCACATCCCTTTCCAATAGTACACCTATCATAAATATTCACATGAACATATTGTAAATCATTCCCACAAATATTCGATGATTAAGAACATGTTAAAAACATTTCTTACCATAATGTTAAAACAGAAAGATGCTCCACCCTACAAATAGAGTTAATGAATTACGTGGGTTTTGTGTAATTGTCATCCACATTTCAACATACGTTTAACCAGTCCTTCAAAGTTGATTTAAAAAACTCTTTGTTGTATTGTGGGCAATTAAGACAACACATACAACTGCTCAGAATCAAGATTCTTGGCAACTTAAAGCTGTAAGATAATTAAGGGTGGGATTTTCTGGCTGCGTTCGACCCAAGTTCGGAAAATCCTGCCCTACATCAATGGATCTTTGCATGGTCCATGTCCCACCCGCTATAATTCCCGTGGTGGGCAGGACGGTAAAATTCCAGTCTAAGTGTAGTCGCTAAGTGTAGCTGTAAAGCATCACAACTGCCCATTGTCTAACAGAAACTCAAACCAAACCGTTTAATTTAAAACATGGTTAATCATAAAACTCTTTGATGTTTACAGAACAACAACAAACCCTAAAAATTAGTAGAATTATTAAAATCTTGCAGTCCCCAACTGGAGCAGGGATGTATACCAACACTGGTTCCTTTCTTAGCCTATACTTAATCTAATTCTATTCACTCAAAATCATGTACATAAACCCTACTTCACCTGTTGTTAACCCTTATAATATTCTTTCCGTACTCTCTCTAATCTCCTTCACAATCTCTCTCTAATCTGTTCTAAAACCCAAATTATATCCTCAATTCTCCAGTTATTCCCATGAGACCAATGTGGTTATTCTCTATTATTATTTTCCTAACCCTTCAATCAACTTAGACAAACTCGTTTCATTTTATTATATTTCCTCTAAACAATCATTGTTAAATCAGTTTCTCAAGACAGACTATGCCTCGATAACCAAACAATTCTTTCTTCCAATTCTAGCTGTTTTAACCACATCGCTCTGCTGTCCAGTAGCAAAGCAAGTTTGAGATCTATTCTTCAGTGCATTTCAGCATGCATTTTTGCATGTTAATCATTGAGAACAGCACACTCACATTGATATCTCAACATCACGTTGTCCTCCTGCACTCCCTATGATCTTACAAAATATATAGTGTGTATATACACATATTATATACAAATGTTCACAGGGGCAGGGGAGGGGTGAGGAGGGGGGGGGGGGGTTGGTTGGTGGCAGGGGTGGTGGGGGGGGATTCTCCATGACAGAGTCTTTGCTACATTCCACTTCAGGGTCTCAATGACTTGGATGTTGGCCAAACTATCAAATTCAAGCCTCTTCAAAAAAACCTTATAGACAAGGACACAAATATAACCAAAAGAAACCCATTAAATTACTAATTTAATTGACTTTTACTAAAACTTACGTTTAAACCAGAATATACCCTTAATGTTTATTCTAAGTTGAACCTTTTCTTTATCTCTTCCTCTCAATCACTATTTACACAGTCCCTTCGGTATCATTCCTATCTCATTCATAAACATTGAAAATACTTTACCATCCAATATAATATTTGACTTTTCCACTCAGGAATCAAGCATTCCACTTGATTCCTGGCCCTAACATGTTTTGTTTGCTTATTCAGTTTAATTACTTTGTCACAGCTGTCGTTGCAATTCTAAATTCCTAATAGTTATAGCCCAAAATATTGGTTCCAATTTGCATAATCTAAATTAGTTGAAAACAGAAATGACATCAAGGCTTTAAATAACTCATGCAATTACCTGACCTTTATGTATGTATATTGTAGAGGAAACTCCGCCATTACTGTATTGTTGTTCTTGGCTGCTCTCCTTCCCCTAGTTCATGAATAGCGTGATCTGTACAAATTCCACATTTTATTCTTCTATAAAGTTGTCTTTCATTCCATAACCCCAGATATCTGTTGCAAGTTCATTGACACTCCCTAGCTGCAGATCTTTTCACTCATGAATATAACATTCCCTATACTTTTACAGGAAGTTTTCATTCCCTAAGCTATTAGCATATAAATACATGGTATTAAAATACCAGGTTACGCATGTTCACATAGGCATCACCTTAGATAACATTTTACTATCCAAATTCAAATAGTAACATCATAAACTGAGAAGATGTCCATTTACCTTTCTACAAAGAACAAAAAACAAGTTTTTCTTTGTTACTCGAAAGCCACTCAGGCTGTCTTTCCATTACCCTTTGTTTATTGAAAATTGCTTTATTAAAAATTAAGTTATGGGATGTGGGCATCGCTGGTTAGGCCGGTATTTGTTACCCAGCCCTAGTTGCCCTTGAGAAGCTGATGTTGAGCTGTCTTTGTGAACCGCTGCAGTCCCTGACGTGTAGGTACATCCACAGTGCTGTTAGGGAGTGAATTCCAGGATTTTAACCCACTGACAATGAAGGAATGGCGGCGATATATTTCCAAGTCAGGATGGTAAGTGACTTGGAGGGAAACGTAATTTTAAAGTTTTAAATTGATAGATATATCTAAGCTAAATTAACTCATTTGGCTCCTAGCATTGTGTTTTTCTAATTTTTTAAATCATGCAATCACAGACAACAAGCAATTCTAGCAGTTTCAGGTTTTAAAAATGTTTGTCACGGCATGGTGATAATTGGGAAAATTAACTAATTTAGATATATTTATTATTTATTATCTTTAGAGCTGAAGTGTAATTAGTTACAGTTAATGTTCATCCCAACTGTAGACACTACTGTTTGTGATCATTTAATTTTAAAACCACCACACCTGGATGTAATAACTCCTGATATTCAATTGAATTAAATAAATTGTGTGAGCTGCTATTCCATGCATTCATAAGAACATAAGAACATAAGAAATAGGAGCAGGAGTAGGCCAACTAGCCCTTCGAGCCTGCCCCGCCATTCAATAAGATCATAGCTGATCTGTCGTGGCTCAGTTCCACTTTCCCGCCCTCTCCCCATAACCTTTAATCCCCTCTCTTATCAAAAACCCATCAACCCGCGTCTTAAAAATATTTAGCGAGGCAGCCTCCACCACCTCAACGGGCAGAGAATTCCAAAGATTCACCACCCTTTGAGTGAAGAAGTTCCTCCTCAACTCCGTTCTAAACCGCCCCCCCCCCCCTTTTTCTTGAGGCTGTGCCCCCTAGTCCTACTGTCCTTTCTGAGCGGGAAGAGTCTCTCCACCTCTATCCTATCCATCCCATTCATCATCTTATACGTCTCAATGAGATCTTCCCTCATTCTTCTAAACTCTAACGAGTACAAGCCTAGTTTATTCAGCCTCTCCTCATAGCTCAACCCCCTCAACTCCGGCATCAGCCTAGTAAACCTCCTCTGCACTCCCTCCAAGGCCAAAATATCCTTGCGTAAGTACGGCGCCCAAAACTGCACACAGTACTCCAGCTGCGGCCTCACCAATGCCCTATACAGCCGCAGCAAGACCTCCCTACTTTTATATTCAATCCCCCTCGCTATGAAGGCCAGCATCCCATTAGCCTTCCTGACCACCTGCTGCACCTGCAAGCTGGGCTTTTGCGACTCATGCACAAGGACCCCAAGGTCCCTCTGCACTGTCGCCTGCTGCAGTTTTTCTCCACGTAAGTAACAATCCTTCCTACCATTATTCCCACCAAAGTGGACCACCTCGCACTTGCCAACATTAAATTCCATTTGCCAGTTCCTGGCCCATTCGCCCAGCCTATCTAGATCCTTCTGCAGACTCTCCACACCCTCCGCACAATTTGCCGTTCCACCAATCTTGGTGTCATCAGCAAATTTCAACACCATACACTCGGTTCCCTCCTCCAGATCATCTATATAAATGGTAAATAGCTGAGGCCCCAGCACCGACCCCTGGGGCACTCCACTAGTCACCAACCGCCAATCCAAATAGCACCCATTGACCCCCACTCTCTGCCTCCTATTTGACAACCAGTCCTTTATCCACGCTAACACCCTACCCCCAACTCCATGTCCCCTGACCTTCTGCAATAACCTCTTGTGAGGTACCTTGTCAAACGCCTTCTGAAAATCAAGAAAGACCACATCCACCGGCTCTCCTCTATCCACCGCCCTAGACACATCCTCATAGAACTCCAGTAAATTTGTCAGACACGACTTCCCCTTAACGAAACCGTGCTGCGTCTGCTCTATCAAGCAATTCCCTTCAAGATGCCTCGCTATTTCCTCCTTGATGACGGATTCTAACATTTTACCTACAACAGACGTTAAACTAACCGGCCTATAATTCCCCGCCTTTTGCCTGGCACCCTTCTTAAACAATGGTGTAACATTAGCCGTTTTCCAATCTTCCGGCACTTCCCTGGAATCCAGCGACGTCTGGAAAATAACCACCAAGGCATCCACTATCACCTCCGCCATTTCTTTCAGAACCCTCGGATGCATTCCATCCGGTCCTGGGGACTTGTCCACAATCAGCCCCTCCAGTCTGTCGAGCACCGCCTCTCTAGTAACAGTAATGTCATCGAGACCCTCCAGTCCTACCACCTTTCCATTGCTAACACCCGGCAAATTATTCACATCCTCCTCCGTGAAGACCGAAACAAAAAAGTTATTCAAGACCTCCGCCATATCCCCATCCCCTACCACTAGGTCCCCTTTCTCATCCTCTAAGGGTCCAATGTTCACCCTAGCCAGCCTCTTCCTTTTTATATACTTATAAAAACTCTTGCTTTGCCTGATCTTTGAGGGGATTGATACCAGAGGTGAGGTGAAGTGAGGTGACATCAAGGCAGCATTCGACCAAATATGGCATCAAGGCCCCCGAGTAAAACTGGACTCCATCAGAATCCAGGGAAACCCTCCGCTGGTTACGGTCATACTTGGCACAAAGGAAGATGGTTGTGGTTGTTTGAGGGGAATCATCTCGGCGCCAGGATATCTCTGTAGAAATTCCTCAGGGCAGTGTCCTAGGCCTAAACAATTTCAGCTACTTCATCACTAACCTTCCTTCCATCATAAGGCCAGAACTGGGAATGTTCACTGATGGTTGTACAATGTTCAGTATCATTTGCAACTCCTCAGATACTGAAGCAGCCCATGTCCAAATGCAGCAAAACCTGGACAACATCCAGGCTTGGACTGACAGGCGGCAAGTAACATTCACGTTACACAAGTGCCAGACAGTGACCGTCTCAAAAAGCGCGGATCTAACTATTACTCCCTGACATTACCAGTACTGAATCTCCCAGTATCAACATTCTGGGGGTTACAGTTGATCAGAAACTGAACTGCACTAGTCAAACTAATACTGTGGCCACCAGAGGGTCAGAGCCTAGGAATCCTGCAGCAAGTACCATAGATCCATAGAATCCCAACAGTGCAATAGGAAGCCACTTAGCCCGTCGAATCTGCAGCAACTCTCCAAAAGCCCATCTTACCCAGGCTCTGGCAAAGTATCATTGGTGGGTGGGATCCTGAGAAAGAACATTAGGCCTGTGCTCCTCATGGTTTTAGTTATTTCACCTGCGTGGTGTCTCAGCAATCCTTGTAATCTGCTGGAGTGCAAATTGCTTGACTACTGTGAGACCCTGCAATGCCCTGCAAGGTCCAGTATCCACAGCCATGATGCCAGCAGTCTGGACTGCACAGCAACACCGAGACACTGGGGGCTTTGGCTTGTGCTCCAGTGGAAGCTGAGACATCAGGAGCTGCAGCATGGCTCTGCTTTCCCATGGTGCAGGCCAACACTAGCTCCACATTGGAAAGGATAGGCTCCAATCCCAGTATAAAACCCTGTGCCAAGTTAGTGTCCAACCCCTCCATGCTCCCTGACAGAGACTGCAGGCTTTCAGGCCTGCCAATCAACAGGCATTTCTGTGCACATTCCCATCAGCCTTCAGTCAGTAAGCTGTGCCACTGAATCTTCATCTAAACCCGTGTGACTTCACCCATTGGGGAGCTGGGCCCCAGGTCACCCTTCCCACCCTGGCCCCAGACTGGGACAGTTGTACCTGGTGGCTCAGCCCGTGCATATCATCCTGCTGTCTTTCCTCTAAGGAATGTGCTGTGCCATTATCTGAGCTGCATGTTGCAATGTTTAGTGGTGGTGTTTCATGGATTTTATGTTCCTGCACAATTCCAGGAGTCTTTAAAAGAGAAAGATGCGAGGGTAGAAAGAGATGGGGCGTGAAGCAGTGTGTGATTACTCCAATTACAGCTCCTACGTCAAAACATTGTGAGATGAGGGATTAGTAAAATGTTGCAAAAGTAGATTAGGTTAGGAACATGTTGTGATAAGTGGAACAGCAAATTGTGCGGAGGGTGTGGAGAGTCTGCAGAGTGATCTGGATAGGCTGAGCGAGTGGGCAAGGACCTGGCAGATGGAATACAATGTTAGCAAGTGTGAGGTTATCCACTTTGGTAGGAATAATAGTAGGAAGGACTACTACTTACAGAGCAAAAAGCTGCAGCAGGCGACGGTGCAGAGGGACCTCGGGGTCCTTGTGCATGAGTCGCAAAAACCCAGCCTGCAGGTGCAGCAGGTGGTCAGGAAGGCGAATGGGATGCTGGCCTTCATAGCGAGGGGGATTGAATATAAAAGTAGGGCGGTCTTGCTGCAGCTGTATCGGGCATTGGTGAGGCCGCAGCTGGAGTACTGTGTGCAGTTTTGGGCGCCGTACTTACGCAAGGATATTTTGGCCTTGGAGGGAGTGCAGAGGAGGTTTACTAGGCTGATGCCGGAGTTGAGGGGGTTGAGCTATGAGGAGAGGCTGAATAAACTGGGCCTGTACTCGTTAGAGTTTAGAAGAATGAGGGGAGATCTCATTGAGACACATAAGATGATGAATGGGATGGATAGGATAGAGGTGGAGAGACTCTTCCCGCTCAGAAAGGACAGCAGGACTAGGGGGCACAGCCTCAAGATAAAGGGGGGGCGGTTTAGAACGGAGTTGAGGAGGAACTTCTTCACTCAAAGGGTGGTGAATCTCTGGAATTCTCTGCCCGTTGAAGTGGTGGAGGCTGCCTCGCTAAATATATTTAAGAAGCGGGTTGATGGGTTCTTGATAAGAGAGGGGATTAAGGGTTATGGGGAGAGGGCGGGAAAGTGGAACTGAGCCACAACAGATCAGCCATGATCTTATTGAATGGCGGGGCAGGCTCGAAGGGCTAGATGGCCTACTCCTGCTCCTATTTCTTATGTTCTTATGTTATCTTTCATTTAATCCCTACAGAGCATTAGGTCCATCGCATCGGCACCATAAATAATCCCAGCCAGGCCCTATCCCCATAACCCCAAGTTTTCACCCCATTAATCCCCCTGACAGTAAGGGACAATTTAACATAGCCATTCAACCTAACCAGCACATCTTTGTCCATAGTATCAGTTGTCAGGATGCGCTGATTGTCGGCACTGTCCCCTCCACTGGGACTGAGGGTGAGGGTGAGGCTGCCAGTTACTTTCTGCTGTCTGTGGCTATGTGCTGCCTTGTCCTGCGCCAGACGATTGTTTTTGGTTAGAAAATCTTCTGTAGCATTCACTACTGTCCTGGTAATATATGGACAACATGGTCTCCATAACTCAACATGAAGGGACCATAACTGCAGCTCTCACCTGAGATGAAATATTCACTCCGTGTGTCTCCACAGCTGCAGAATTTCCTTCTTAACAACCTTTAAACAGACCTTGATAAGTCTTTTCTCTTTATCCTGCTTTTAAGGCTCAGGAGTATTCAGAGCTGCTGTACACACGAACAATTCTTGTCTCCCCCTCCCATCCCGCTATTCTTTACTCTTTACATTCTAGCCAAGGTTCATGGGCAGAGAATGCCAGCTGTTTGATGGGAGGTAAAAAAGCACTTTCTACTCATTGCCTGAGCTGCAGCTCAAAGCTTAGGGCAGAGTTCGCAGAATAGTTGTCATGACCATTAGGAGAAAATGGTTGAAATTTTGTTTCTCTGTTTCTGTTATGCCATAAAATTAATACAAGATGCTGCGATGAAGATTCTGAGCCGTGCACCTCCGTTGTTGGGTATCCTCGGTCTGTCTCTAGGAAGAATGCTGCAGAATATCTCTGTGTGAGATGTGACCATGAGAGTGCAGTGCAAAGTATTGACGTGAAATACTGATATGCATCGTTAACCTTAGTTACGCATTTGTACACTTCCTAATAGACCACAACATTCGTGTGTGTCAAATACTTAATTAGGGAACACTGAGTAGCAGTGACTAATGTTGGAGATGATGCTTGCTTGATTGTAATCACCAATTAGCTAATACTTTCTTTCCTGTCCAGATGCTCACATGGCTAATTCATCCGTGATTCAATATCACCAACAATCCAAAACCATTCTGGCTGGTGCTAAACCGTGGCTACCACAATTCAACTGACTCCGGAGTGAAATGAGGACCATTTCCTCTTGGGAGTCTCATTCTGCCTGGAATTTGTGGTCAAGTCAGACCCTGAAACTGCATTTATATAGCCGCAGCATCAGTGTGAAGCGTCACACAATTGGCATTTAAGCTGGGGCACACTTGTAATTGTTACAGTCATTTTAAGTACAGTATTCTTATAAGCCTTTTCTCCGATGTTTTACAGGCAATTTTCACAGTAACTTCATTGCAGTGTTGCTGTAAGCCTGCTTGTGACTAATAAATAAACTTTACTGGTGTCTGTTGAGGATTCTGAGCATGGGCAGGCTTTAGCAATATTTTACAGTCTGCAACAGGGTATTCTGTAAGCAAGCCCTGTTTTACTTGTGCTCCTGTTTGTAACTGCTGAGTTACTGTTATTGTTGAATTGTTATTTATTTATATAAAAAAGATTCTTTAAACAACGCATTCGACGAACGTTTTCCTGGTCTCACGTTACCACTTTTTAGTAACAAGGAGAAAGTGATGTTTTTGGTGTTCAATGTGGCTCTGTGAAGATGTTTGGGGTGGTGGGTGAGTTCGATGAGAGAGACAAAGGCCGGCTGATTAAGTTCATTTTAAATGAATGGAATAGATGGAGCAGCGGGTGTGTGCGGGTAAAAGGCCTAAGTTGATGAGGAATCTGGCCATGCCATAGACGTCAGAGGAGATTTCATTTGTAGATTTAGTCGCTCTGGCCCAGAATCACCATCATCTGAAGCCCTTGGTGATTATCAAAGACCCAAGTTTCAGAGCCAGGACTCCCTCCCTGTTCTTTGGAGAGAATGATGTGGGAATGCCGGCGTTGGACTGGCGTAAACACAGTAAAAAGTCTGACAACACCAGGTTTTAGTCCAACCGATTTATTTGATAATACTCACAAGCTTTCGAGGGGACTGCCTCTTCGTCAGGTGAATGGGCCATGGTGCTGGGCCCTCGAAAGCTTGTGAGTTTACTATCAAATAAATCGGTTGGACTAAAACCTGGTGTTGTCAGACTTTTTACTTTGGAGAGAAGGCCAGAGGCTCAACCCGACCTCAGAGCAAAAGTCAGCTCGATGGGAGGCAAAAAAAACACTTCTTATTCAACGCCTGATCTCCAGCTGAAAGCTTAAGGCAGGGAGAGTTCACTAAATAGCTGTCATGACCATTTGAAAAAGGAACTGGGAGGAAATGGTTGAACGAACAAAAGGATAAAAGGCTGATCAGAACACTCTGTACTCAATTTTGTTTCTCCGTTTCTGTTACGCCATAAAATGAATACAAGATGTTGCGATTAAGATTCTCAGCCGTGCACCTCCAGCATTGGGTATCCTTGAGCTGCCTGTGGAGGCTGTCTCTAGGAAGAATGCTATAGAATAGGTTTGTGTGAGATGTGACCATGAGGGTACAGTACAAAGTACTGACGTGAAATACTAATATGCATCGTTAACCTTCGTTATACATTTCTACACTTCCTAACAGACCACAACAGGCATGTGTGTCTAACATGTAATCAGGTAACACTGATGTGGCAATGCCAGTGTTGGACTGGGGTGGGTGCAGCAAGAACATCAGGTCAAAGTCCAACAGGTTTATTTGGAATCACGAGCTTTCGGAGCGCTGCCCCTTCATCAGATGAGTGGAGGTAGGTTCACAAACACGGCATATATAGGCAAAGACACAATTGCAAGATAATTACAGATTGGAATGCGAAGAATGGTTGGAATGTGAGTCTTTTCAGGTAATCAAATCTTTACAGGTACAGACAATGCAAATGGAGGGAGAGATAATCACAGGTTAGAGAGATGTGAATTGTCTCAAACCAGGGACAGCTAGTAGGATTTTGCAAGCCCAGACGAAATGGTGGTAGTGTGACATGAACCCAAGATCCCGGCTGAGGCCGTTCTTGAGCGTGCGGAACTTGGCTATTCGTTTCTGCGCAGCGATTCTGCATTGTTGCGTGTCTTGAAGGCCGTCTTGGAGAACAGTTACCTGAAGATCAGAGGCTGAATGCCCTTGGCTGCTGAAGTGTTCCCTAACTGGAAGGGAACACTTCTGCCTGGCGATTGTTGCATGGTGCTGGGCGGACACCTCTGTCACGCTCTGCCTCTCGCTGTTATTCTATCTGTTGTGAACTTCATGTCTCAAGACATTTTGAGGCTTGTAACTCCTCACATACTGAAAAAAGGATTTTCACGTTTAAGGTTGTAGCAAGGCGACTCTTGTTTACTGTCACTAAAACCTCGCACACTTATTGGATCTGACACCTGCAGATGCATCTGCCAGACAACGACATAAGCAGTTCTAGTAACCAACACTTTAAACATATTAAGAGACATAACGTTGTATTTCTAAGCTATAATTTGAAACATTATTCAGTTTGAATAGTATTTTTAAAACACTTACTCCTCTTAACATAATGAGAGTCACAATCCATAAATACTGATGCTTTCAACAAAAAAAACCCCAGCTTATCTCTCTGCCACTTCATACACCAGCTGTCTCAGTGGCTGGGTGAATAGTCAGATAACACAGCTATGCATCAAGTGGTACAGTGGCTGTGACAGTGAACACCAGAACTGCTTTCCAAGAGTTTAAATTCCCTGTTGTTTTCTGAACAAAGGTGTTGGGGAGAGGTTGTTTCCCCTCATGGGAGAGTCTAGGACCAGAGGCATAATCTTAGGGTAAGGTGTCACCCATTCAAGACAGAGGTGAGGAGGAATTTCTTCTCAGAGGCTGATGAAGCTATGGAATTCTTTACCGCAGACGGCTATATAGAGGCTGGGTCATTAAATATGTTCAAGGCAAGGCTGACAGGGACAGATCTTTAATCATTGAGGGGATCAAGTGTTATGTGGATAAGGCAAAGAGGTGGAGTTGAGGGTTATAGCAGATCAATCATGATCTAATTTGAACAGCAGAGCAGACTTGATGGGCTGAATGACTGCCTTCTGCTCTTACGTCTTATGGGGTTTCCATTCAATGGCACCAGTTTAAGCTGCCTGTAGGATTGTGGCATTTCAATCGTATGGTCAGTTCAGATCAAGTCTCCATCACCTTTTGCTTGATTTGTGCTTAGCCAACTGGGGCAGCAAGACCATATAAATCACTGCGCTGTAACCTCCCAGCTCCCCAGCTTGGGATCAGGGGATAGCCCAAAGATGCTTGGAGCTTTCCAGGTAAGCTCTAGTTAGCAGTGCAGACTTCTTCCAGGCAATTGCCATGCACTGTGAAGATGACAACGCGATTTAAATCACAAACTCTGAAAGGTTCCAATGGGGTTACACCAGAAAGGTGACAGGAATTAAAACCGCTTCCAACTCCTGCATACTTAGTATAAAGACTCTGCCCCTAGACAGGACCCTCACCTCCTCAGGGAACTTCTCCTGACCTACCAGGGGACTCCCTCGATTAACCCCCCTCTCCCCTTCTCACACCCCTGACCGCCATGGGATTCCCACCACCTGTAAGGGACCCTTCACCCACCTAATCAGATCCCTACCCCAAAAGGTCACACTCCCATGCTCCAGTGGATTCCCACCACCTGACTAGATCCCTATCCCAAAAGGTCACATTCCCATACCTCAGTGGAATGCCACCACTTGACCAGATCTCTATCCCAAAAGGTCACATTCCCATACCCCCAATGGATTCCCACCAGCTGCAAGGGACTTCTCACAGCCTCCTGGCTTCCTGATCAGATCCCTCTATCCAGTAGGCCTTACTGGACATCCCCTCCTCTCCAGAACCCCCTGACCTGAGCCAAGGGTCAGCTAGACTTGAAACGTTGGCTCTACTCTCTCTCCATAGCTACTGTTAGACCTGTTGAGATTTTCCAGCATTTTTCTGTTTTTGTTTCAGATTCCAGCATCCGTAGTATTTTGCATTAATCTTTGTGGAACTGAAGGATTCAGCTAAAGTCTAAAGTTTAATTCCTAGTCTGTGCCAAGTGCGCTGATCTGTGCAGCAGGGAAAGAATATCAGCTATCGTTCCCACTACTAATTGTTACATTCTCCTTCTGCTTAGCATAAGTGGACCAGTCCTACACAAGGATTGGTGAAACAATAATATGGTTCATTATTTGAAGACAATAAACAGATGGGATTAACTGGGAGACTACGTATGGTACATCTGATCTCTACTGCTTGTTGACTGACTTCCAATCATAGGGCTAATGCATGTTGGCTTGGTAATAATTGGCAGTAGTTTAAGATATGCGACCTTAAAGATGCACACACATCATATCACAGCATTACCCGTGAATGTCTCTGATTATCCCACATGACTAATCAAACCGCGATGTATTGGTTTATAATACACAACACTGTTAATAAGGAAGTCCTAACAATGCAGTTAGAAACTCTAACCCTAACCATTGCCTGCTGCCGGAAGGCCACAGCGTCTGGATAAACTCTGGCTTCTGTTAAATGCTGGAATTGTACTGTCATCTCACATTTGAAGAATGGCTGCCTAATGATACACTAGAAAGCTGCCAACACCTACACGCATATACTAGCTAATAATGCCAGGAGGGGAGAGAGAGTAAGTATGACCATGCAAGTGTGCTGTTGGTGTGCTAACCGAGGGCTAACTCATTTGTTACTTAGCTTAAAGGGTTACAAAGGAATCTGCTCAAGGACAGTAAATGTGCATTAAAACCTGCACAGGGAGCCTTCAGTATCATTAATCCTGCTCGACCCATGTTGACTTTGTCTGATTGTCATGATTTTCTAAGTGCATTGTCAAGGCTTCCTTAATAACAGTGTTAGTGTATTGTAAACCAATGCATCTTGGTTTGATTAGACATGTGACATGTGGTGAGCTAATCAGAGACATTCACCATTTTTTCTCTCTGTTCCATCCTGGACTGTAGGCCAGCACCATGCTGTCTAATAAAGTTCCACTAACTGGTTAACTAACCCATCCTGTGGTAATCTCTTCACCCTTTGATCTTGCTGTACGAGTGAGTTGATCTTGGTTAGTTATATGACAAATAGATTCCAGCATTTCCCCAGTGGCTAATGTCAGCCTAACTGACCTTTCTCCCTCCCTCCTTTCTTGAATATATGTTAGAAATGTGAGGTTTTATAAGATGGTCTTCTTGATCAAAAAGACACATCCTATGGCACTCGAACACACTGCAAGATTTGTCCTTACAATGCAGAATTAGATATTGCTAGAGTTAAGGACCTCGACAAAAACTGAGGGAAAAACCTTTCAACAGTGAATCTGTAGGAAGTGACTGAGAACCATTTCCTATCAAGACTGCTATCCTATGGAGAGCATGTTCTAATGTATATGTATGTGGCATTGGGTTATTGGACACATTAAGACATTGAGAGGATTAGTTGCTTACAAGATAATGTTTCATTGATGTTGCAGTAAAAGTATTAAAACGTGAGGTATTCTTATGCAATTTCTTCACAGAGGTCACTGGGAATTAAAAATAGTTATTAAAATAAAAATATTTGAAAGTCATTGGTCACTACGGGGGTTGTAACAAAGTGTTACATCTGCAAAATTCCAACCTTCTGGAACCATTTTCTGGAATCATAAGCAGTGAATCCAGTATCTCTGCAGCTCCCTCCTTTAGAACACTTGAATGTGGGATCTGGCAGCTTTTTGTCCCTTAACTTTCTCCTATTCCTTTTCTGGTAAAGTTCCTCAGTCTTATCGGACTTTACATTGCACTCTATTTCTGGTACATAACTTGTAAAAGCAAGACATTACCTCATGCCCCATGGAAACTTATTCTGCCTCTGAGAGATCAGCTTGTACTTCAGATACTCTCTTTTAAATTGTTGTAAAAGCCAGTTTCTATATTTCTGGCTATTTTACCCTCAGGGTCAGTGGCTGGGTAACTCGTGTGGTGGCATTGGGTTCACATACTAAAGTAGAGGTTGTGGCATCTCTTGCATTTCAGGGGAAGGGAACAGGGCCTGGGTTATGAAGGAGCCTGTTCCCAGATTAGGAAGGTGGCCACTCCTGTCCCACTCCCAAACCTCCTTGCCTCTCATGTGCAGGCTTCAGGAACCCACCATGCCTCCATCACTCCGAGACCAGACACTGAGACCCATCACTCCCCAAGATTGTACAAGGTCCTCAATTGCTCGGAGACTGGGAACAGGGGCCCTCCATCGCTCCTCCGAGATTCCATTATTACAGCTTCGCCAGTAATGCGTAAATGACATCAGCGATACCACTATATGTGTAAACCACTTCATATGGACAGAGTGATCTTTAAATCAGCAGTTTTCCCTTCAGCAGTGGCACCAGCCATGGTGTTTCTTCATGGGCAGTGAATGCCACTCATTATATAAAAATTATCTACTGATTGCCCCTGCCTGTATTGCAAAAAATCTTTTTCCTGTGTCCCCTATTCTTTGTAACATCAATCAATGGAACATTGGTCCTCTTTGCTCAGAGGACAATAACCCTGGCTTTTCCAACAAGTGTGGTGATCAGAACTGAAGGCAATACTCTATAAACATCTGCAACTAAGTGTTCAGCATAAGGTTCGTGCTTTTATACTGAATGTCCAAGTAAGTCTACTTACGAAACCTAAGATCCCAAATACTTTGCTAATCACTCTGTGTCCTGCCACCTTCAAAGATCTACACATTTTGATTTATTGTCACATGTATTAACACACGGTGAACAGTATTGTTTCTTGCATGCTATATAGACCAAGCATACTGTTCATAGGGAAGGAAAGGAGAGAATGCAGCATGTAGTGTTAAGTCATAGCTAGGGTGTAGAGAGAGATCAATTTAATGCAAGATAGGTCTGTCCAGAAGGCTGATGGCAGCAGGGAAGTTGTCCTTGAGTCAGTTGGTATGTGACCTCAGTCTTTTGTATTTCTTTCCTGATGGATGAAGGTGGGAAAAAGCTTCTGACTATCCACTCTGTCCCATGGTCCTCATAATCTTGTAGGTTTCTATCAGGTTGCCCCTCAACCTCTGTCGTTCCAGAGAGAACAAACCAAATTTCTCCAACCTAATAGCTATACTAGCTAATGCCCTCCATACCATGCAACATCCTGGTAAATCTTTTCGGTACCCTCTCCAAAGCCTCCACATCCTTCTGGTAGTGGAGCGACCAGAATTGAACACCATATGCTAAGTGCGACCTGACTAAGGTTCTATAAAGCTGCAACATGACTTGCCAACTTTTAAACTCAATAGCCCAGCCAATGAAGGCACGCATGCCATATTGCCATCTTGACTACCTTCTCCACCTTGTTACTACTTTCAGTGGCCTGTGTACCTATGCACCCAAATCCCTCTGCCTATCAGAGTTATCCCCCCCTAACTCTGAAGGGTTCTGCCATTTACCATATATTTCCTATCTGTATTAGGCCTTCCAAAATGCATTACCTCACATTTGTCCAGATTAAACTCCATCTGCCATCTTTCCACCCAAGACTCCAACCAATCAATATCCTGCAGTATCCTCTGATGGTCCTCATTGCTATCCGCAAATCCACCAATCCTTGTGTCATCTGCAAATTTACTAATCAAACCAGTTACATTTTCCTCCAGATCATTTATATATTACAAAGGGCAAAGGTTCCAGCACTGATCCCTGAGGAATGCCACTTGTCACAGCTCTCCATTCAGAAATGCACCCTACTGCTATCCTCCTGCTATTGTTGTTAAATTAATTGGCCTAATGCCAATGCGGTCCACACAATCTTTCTTGAATAAAGGGTGTCACATTTGCCACTTCCAAATTCTCTGGCACCTCCTTTCTTTCTAGAGAAGATTATGGTGAGCTTTCCATTATTCCCTTCCTTTAACAACCTGAGATACAAAACAGGTGTCTTAGCCACCTTAAACACAGCAGATTTTCAACAATACTCTCCATTACAATTTGCACCCAATCCGTGACCGCTACTACTTCTGTTTCCACCAAATTTTGACAGATTCTTCTTCTTGAGTAAATTCCAATGCAAAAGAGAATTCCAGCCTTACCTACACCTCTAACCTCTCTAATAGGACCCACTCCACCTCTTACTACCTATCTGCTATTTACATACCAGTAGAATATTCAATTTCCTTTTATGTTAGGTCATTCTGTTCTCATTTTTTTGTCAGATTTATTTTCCTCATGCATAATATTCTATTTGTTTCATCATATTCTCTATTGTCATCTGGGGAGCTATGGTTTTGGTTCCCTCAGCTTTTGTTCTTGTTAGAATGTGCTTTGCCTGTACCTGAAGTGCCTCTTGATGATCACCCATTGTTCTGCAAGTTTCCCCTCAGTCTTTGGTCATTTTATCCTGGCTAGATCCCGTCTCATCCAATTAAAATTAGTCTCATTTCAACGTAGACCTTCTACTTTAGATTGCTGCATGCTTTTCTGACCTTATGATTCAATAGTCACTCAACTCAAGTTCTCACTTAGATTCTCAGGACTGGAAACTTGGCAGAACCCCCCCTTGGTTTAAAGCGCTCAGCTACACTTTAATGTTCATTCATGGAAGTTGAAGTCAAGCTGAAGTCAGGCCCACCAACCCCAGACGCTGACCCGAGATGGCCATAGGTTAATGGGAGCTGTTGTTTAGAAAGTAATTTCAGTTCATCCCAGTTGTTTTAGATGCTGTTAGGCCTTCTGGCTCTCCCCACTCATAGCCCTTCATACAATGGCTCCTTAAATCTCCAAACCAACTCATGGCCCCCACCAAGCCATTCTCCCATTCCCCCATATCCCCTTCATAGTCATTCACCAAATAACCATCAGGAGCAGATCTCAGGGACCATGTGAAGATAAAACATTAAATCTAATACAGCTCTCATACACACGTGATAGTAAAAAAGGGCTCCAAGGAAAGAAAATTAATGATTCTAAATCTCAAGTGTTTAAGCTAGAATCTTAACCAAGTTTCTATCAGACCTCACACTAAAGGCAGCTAATCCTTTCATAGCCTCTTTTAACTATCAAATTGAACTTTGAACCCTCTACTGAACGTACACAGTCAAGCATTCACAAAGATATAATGGCCCTGGATGAAAAGTTGAAGATTTCTATTGAATCTGCACATGTAGATAGTGACAATTTTTCAAACCTATGTCAAATGGCCTCAATCAAAACAATTCAGCAGATGATTTCATCCTGTTTTTTTCACATTTTAGATGGATTTATATAGCTGGAGAACATAACCAATCCTTATCCTCTCTTAAGAGTACTTACATCTACCCAATCAATTGAAAATGAATTAGAAGTGGACTTTATTTGGACTTCCTATTTAACAATTAGTCCCACTGTAAAAATATTTGAAAACTATTATCTTGTTAAATCAGATGTAACTGAATTTTTAAAACATCAGATTAAGTTTGACTACAAGAGGTCACACGTTTAAGGTGAGCGGTAAGTTTAGGAGATGTGCGGGGAAAGTTTTTCATAGGGTGGCGGGTGCCAGGAACACACTGCCAGTGGAAGTGATGGCAACAGGCATGTTAGCAATGTTCAAGTTTATCTTGATACAGACACATGAATGGGAGATGCACGGAGGGATAGTAACCACATATCAGTGCTGGTTTGGTGGGTCTAAGGGCCTGTTCCTGTGCTGTATTGTTTTTTTGTTGTAAGTCATGATTATTACAGAACTTTGTATCCCAAGATAAAACTAATTTTGTATTTGTAAAATGTCAGATGTTTCTATGCATGCTAAAAATGCTGTTAGTTTTTAAAATAAGCTATTTCAGCTTTTACTTTAATTCCACATCTATGTCTTCGCAAAACTATATTAAAAATATAACTTGCTTCCTAATTCCTGACTTGCTGTCTGTGGGAATTCTTCATGATGATTGGCTGCTTAGTCTGATTGGTATCATTGTTGCTGGACACCAGACATCTCTAATAGCAATGCCAGGATTAATCGTGGGAAAGATGAAATGCACCCGTGGATCGAGACAGCTTTGTGGGCATCCTCCTTTATTGGCGGCAAGTACCATCACTTTAGGCAGTAATGTGCTTTCAGTATCAATTTTGTCCATTATAAAATATTGAGCGATAATTCTAAAAATATTCAGAAATTTGCAAATTTTGCTCCAGTTATAGAGTATCAAACTTTTCATTTTATAAATTGTTCCAAGATTCACCTCATTTTGGATCACTGGACAGTATGTACATGTGGAGAGATCTAGTCTTCTGCAGAGATTGCTGGTTATCCTATTACCGTGCTGCGATGCATAGCAACTGGGATTTCAACAATGTTGCTGACTGAAGACAAAGCTACTGGAGCACAACACTGCGGATACGTGTTTACCAAACCACCATTAGTAGCATGGTGTTGAAGAAGTTTCCTGAAGGATGACAAAGACCACCAGGCTGATATATGGTTATCATCACAGTTTATGGGTCTAGATCCCTCTTGTGATCACATCTCCATAAGAGAAGAATCAACTGCACCAATTTGCATTTTTGTAGCCTCACCTCAATAGATGCAAGTCTCATAACACTGTACAAGAAATAAAATCAAAGCAAAAAACAAGTGCTGGAATCACTGCGCGCACAATCTAAACGCCTTTCTCATAGATTTAAAAATAAAGCCCCAAAAATGCTGGTAATACTCAGCATTTAGTACCCATGTCTGATCTTTCATCAGTTTTACTTTTGATGCAAGAACAAGGCAAACTGGTGAGAGATAAAAGGGAAAAACTCTACTACTATCTGCTTTTCAAACATTTCAAAACCTGCAGGTTTAGCTATAACATTTAATTACAAGTGACTTTTGGAAAATACAATTAAGATAGGCACAATGATTAGAACTGCTGCCTCACAGAAACAGGGAACCAGGTTCTCTGTTTTGGGTCAGTCTGTATGGAGTTTGCATATTCTCCCCACGTCTGTGTGGATTTACTCCAGGTGCTCTGGTTTCCCCCACAGTCTGAAAGATGTGCTGGTTAGGTGCATTGGGTACACAGAGAATTTAGCAAAGCCAAACATTAACACTGCAATGAAGTTACTGCGAAATCCCCCAGTCACCACACACTAGCACCTGTTTGGGTATACTGAGAGTCAATCTAGCATGGCCAATGCACCTAACCAGCATGTCTTTCAGACTGTGGGAGGAAACCGGAGCACCCAGAGGAAATCCATTTAGACAAGGAGAGAACATGCAGACTCCGCATGAACCTGGAACCCTGGTGCTGTAAGGTGATAATACTAACCATTGTGTCATCGTAGAATCATCCTGGGAGTATGAAGGAAAGCATAAAATGTTCTGGTACTCCAAAAACACATTTCTGTTATTGAAATTCTGCACAGGTTACCTTGCCTTCAGGATCCACTACCAACTCTATTTCCTTGCCACCAAATCCAACACCCTCCTTTCATCATTAACACAGCCAATTACAAGTTCAGCAGAGCTCAAAATTCCGTCATCATCTCAATTCCTAATGCTATCTTTGCCGGTGACTGCCTGCTGCCAAAATCCTTACGTATACTCTTCCAAAGCTCTCTGGCAGCCTCCCATAAATCTCAGGTAATCTAAAACTCCAGTACTATCAGACCTGCGTATAACCCATCCATTACTCCTGTGCTCCTTATTTACACTGACTTGAAGTCACCCAACACACCAAATAGAAAATCCTTGTTTTCCCATTTAATCCCCTCCACCTCACCCCTTCCTTTTTCCATAACCTTTCCAGCCCTACAACATCAGCGAGCCTCTTATTCTTTCCACTCCCTTTACTGCATCATTTGTGGTTACACCTTAAGCCAACCTGGAATTCATAGTCCAAACTTCCCCAACTTTGCCTCTTAAGTAGGTCATTAAAACCCACATTTGACCCTAACATCTATTCCTGTATCTCAAAGTCAATATTTTGTCTTTATTGTGGGACATTTTTCAATGTTAAAAGCCATATATAAATGGACATTTTTGATTTCAAAAAAATTTTTCATCTGGGATGAAGCTGACTTTGCTGGAGTTCAGAGCTTGTATTGCCTTTGTCTTGAAGGTCACATTGACAGCTATGCAGTTGCAGAGTCTCTGGCCACTGAGATCATTCATGCATCTAATTAAACAGCACAAATGCTGACAAATTTGTGCATTAACCGGTCCCCTTTACATTAAGCCACAGCTATTTTCTGTTGAGCTTCCACCTGTATACACATCTACAAATTAGTTCCTTGGATCAAATGCCTGCATATCTTGTGGGAAAATTAACAGGGTCCAAATCAGAACGCAAGATATTTGGTACTTTTCTAGGACTTAAGGGGACACCTTTCAGTGCAACTAATTGATCATTTCCATCACTCAAGTATTTATTTATACCTTTCAATGCTTAACAGAACTGTTAAGTTCTAAAGAATCTGCAAACAAGTTCAATACCAATTTTTTTTTAAAAGGCTTTTCCTAGCGTTTGCCACTGAATTCACAGCCAGAATCCTGTATTGCTAAGCGTAATTTGCACATTGGGTTGAACTTTTATTATAATTGCCCCCATGTAGCAAACATGTTCAGCGGTCCCTGTCCATAAAGGAGTAACTTCACAGAGTTCAGTAATCATCCAAGCACTTGAATCTTTTGCTTTGTAGAATTCCATATCATACACTATTCTTCCAGTTTTAAATTTCAGTAGTACACAAGTGTCATTGAATCAGTCACTATTTTGCATTATACTTTGACTAATCAGGTGGTGTCCAGACGGCAGTAGTCAATGCAAAGTTCACCCATGTATGATATTAGTTGGCTTTGTAAACTATCTTGTATAAATCAAGCGTGTCTCTAAAAATCCAAACTCTCATTTTATTGGGGTAATGGAAATTTAGCTTTGCTGAAAGCTTTTTAATATTCTTTACACACAGAGAAAAATTCCACATAGGAGAAAAAAATTATTTTACCCAAATGTAAGGGTTTTGACTAGTCCCAAAGCTGCAATCTCAGGTAGACAGTAATGGAAACATTAAAGATCACAGGAGTATTGAAAACAAAAGTTTTCTTCACCTAAACCCCATTGACAACAGATTGCAATTCTCACCAGAAAGTGTAGGCCAGAAGTTTATGCTGGTGGGTTGAGGTGGAGGGTGAAATTGCATGGATGGGATTCTCTCTGGATTCCCAGCTGCCTCAACCAGACTGCAATTTTATACTGAGCTGAATATGGGAAGCCCACTCTTGCCCCATCAAGCCTCAATTTTTAAGGTGGCAGGGGTCCTCTGTCAGATGGCCCCTTCTGACTGGGACACTATCCTTGACCAGACCTCCTTCCCCAAAGACCCTGAATTCTTCCCTTGCAATATTCTTCCCCCCCCCCCCAACCCCTTAGACATTCCCTACGTTTGCCATCCTGGGACGCTGTCACTTATCTCCAGGTCCCAGAACTTGGTTCCGGGCAGCTCCCTGCAGTGTCTCTTCCAGACACTACAGCGCTGCACCTGGGACTGGAGAGCTGCCAACCAATCCCAAGTGAGGATGAAAGTCTTGGCTTATACCAATGATTACTTGTTAAGAGCATAATATGGCATCAGGGCTACTGGAGTGGTGCCAATGTGCCATCCTAAAAATTCAGGCCATGGAGTTACAATCACACAATTAGGTGTATCTGCTAAACTGAACGGTGACAAAAATTTGCTAAGAGTGCAAACTTGATAGGGGGAAGGAGATGCAAAATGTAAATCAAAGCATAACAGCAAATAATCAGAATAATGCATTGAACCCGAGTAGAGGATATTAAGAGATCTGTATTACGTTAAATAAAAACTTGGTACGTTTGGAAACAAAATGATCAACAAGTGCAAGTTGATAAAACCATCAAGAAAAATGATAGAAGAGCTGAGATTGTTGCACCATGAGGGAATGCAGACATGCAGAAATTGCCTCCAGTTGCTCAAACTCAGGATTCCTTGAGTTTAAAGAGCAGTTAGAGTTATATCAGGGCTTATGGGAGACCAGAGAATTCCTTGAAGAGACATTCCAGGAGGCAGCCACCCCTCAGTTCCTTATTTCAGGCGACTGGGTGGCCATCTTGCAGGGAAGAGGCAGGTAAAGCAAGTTTCATCAGTGTACTGTACACAAACCATTTTAAGTACCACGGGTAACACTGGGAGTGAGATTAAAGGACACTGGGGCAAATGACTGCATGCATGGTGTGGTTGGGGGGAAGTGGGGATGTTAAAGATGTGGCAACTGTAACATAACAGTCATGGGGAATTCAACAAATCATAGGCTACACATCCATTTCTGCAACCACTAGCACAAAGTCTTGCAATAGTGCACTGTTTTTCTGGTGTCAGGGCAAACTGCAGATCATAGAATTCTACAGTGCTGAAGGAGGCCATCAAGTCTACACCAACCACAGCCACAGCCAGACCCTATCCCCACAACCCCATACATTTACCCTAGCTCATCCTCCTGATACTTAGGGAAAAGTTGGCATGGCCAGTACACCAAATCTGCACATTTTTGGACTATGGGAAAAAACCAGAGCACCTAGAGGAAACCCACACACAGGGAGAATGTGCAAACTCCACACATTGACCCAAGCTAGGAATTGAACCCAGGTCCCTGCCACTGTGAGGCAGCAGTGCAAATCACTGTGACACCCCTTTATGAAGTCGCCTCAGTCCAGTGCTTGTTCGGGTCAATGCACCTAATTAGCATGTCTTTCAGACTGCGAGAGGAAACCAGAGCATCCAGAAGAAACCCACACAGACACAAGGAGAACGTGCAAACTTCATTCAGCCATTGACCTAAGCTGGGAATTGAACCTGGTTGCGTGGCACTGTTAAACAGCAGTGTTAACACTGTGCTACCGTGCCATCCTAATAGCTAGAGTTTTTTTTTGGGGGGGGGGGCGCGGAGGTGGAAAGGAAGCAAGATGAACAGACAAGTCACGTTCCACTGTAGCAGCCAATGACTTCTGATGGAGCTTTGAAAGCTAGAAAGAAGTTTAAAGAGCAGGATTTCTCAAAGTTGGTCTCTCTGGATTACTCCCAATGACATATGCGAATAAGTATAATAGCAAGACAAGCCAAGTTAAAGCATGGTTGGAAAAAAGGGTTGGGGGGGGGGAGGCGGTGGGTGGGTGACAGGAGGAGGATTCAGGTTTCTGGGGCAGGATCCAAACAAGACTGGAACCAATTTCCAGATAGAAAGCAGAGGATCAGGACAAAGTGGAGATTCTCTGGATGGCAAACTGTAACTAGCAGAATGTCACAGGGCTCAGTTATTTACAATCTATATAAATGATCTGCAAATAGATGCAGAGTGTAACATAACAAAATTTGTGGATGATACTAAAATTGGAAAGAAAGCAGGCTGTGATGAGAAGATAAAGACATTACAGATGGACATTGATGGGCTAGCAGAAGAGGCCAGAATCTGGCAAATAGAGTTTAATGTGCAAAGTGCGAGATTATCCATTTTGGTCACAAAAATAAAACATCAAAATATTCAAATGGGAAGTAGATTCAAAGCAGAGGGACTTGGCTGTCCTTGTGCTTGAATTGCAGTAAGGTGCAGCATATATTAAGAAAGGCAAATGGAATCTTGGCATTTATTAAAAGGACTGGATTTTAATAGTAGTGTTGTTACAATTGTATAAAGCGTTGGTGGGGCCACACCTGGAGTAGTGTCCCCAGTTTTAGTCTTCTTACTTGATGGATATGGTAGCACTGCAGGCAGTTCAGGGGAGGTTCACCAGATTGATCCAAAGGATAAAAGGGCTGTTGTACGAGGAGCGGTTGAATAGCTTGGGTTGATATTCGCTGGAGTTCAGAAGAATGGAGGAGGATCTGATTGAGGTATATAAAATGCTAAAGGGGATGATAAAGTGAATGTTGAACAGATGATTTGCCCTTGTGGGACAGTCTAGGACAAGAGGTCATAGATATAATTAGAGATAGGTGGGTTCAAAACTGATGAGGAGAAACTACTATTCTCAGAGGGTTGTGCATCTGTGGAACACACTGCCCCAGAATGCAAAGGAGGCAGAATCAATCAAATTCAGGAGGTAGATATGTTTCTGATGAAAAACACGATAAAGGGCAATGGGTAGCAGGCAGAAAAGTGGAGTTGAAACCAGGATCAGTTCAGCCAACATCATTTTAAATGGCAGCGCAGGCAAAAAGGACTGAATTGCCTCTCCTGCTCCTAATTCCTACGTTCGCATTGGGAGCTAAACTAGCGTTAAAGGCAAGGGTGTGTGTGAATTTGGTAGGTGGTGAGGCACCAGGATGAAGCACAAGAGGAAGAACAAGACAGAGGTCTAGGAGAGACAAAATATTAGAATGATGATTAGTTTCAAAATAGGAGAATTTATACATGAGAAATGCAAAACACACAAGGATGGGTTTACAGTGCACATACATAAATGCTCAGTGCGTAATAATTAATTTTGGTGAGCTGCAAACACAAATAGCCACAAGGATTATATCATTGCATTAATGGACACCTACCTCAAACACAAGGAGGAATGGACCTGTTTTACCACAGTCATGAATATTGTCAGGATCGGTAAAGAAAAAAGGGGGAGACGAATATTGATCAAATATACTGTTTTAGTACGAGAGATGATTCCTTCAGCATCCAAAGGCAATTTCTATGTTTAAAATTAAGGAATAGAGAAGCCAATATACTACTGGGCTTATACAATGGGTCACCAAATAATGGGAAGAAAAAATGCAAATTGCAGACAAGTATAGCGACAGTAGAGAAACTTTGGCAAAACAGTATAACAGGAAAGAGCGAAATTCCTAAATTTGTGCAAGAGGACTTTGTTCATCGTTATGTTTCCAAGCCAACAAACAGTGCTGGATCAAGTGCCGGGGAAGTAAGTGGGGCAAATGGAGCAATTTTCAGTGAGGAAGTATTTTGGAACAAGCTAGGTTCGAGTCACTATGGAAGAGATCAAAAGAAAAAAAGTGAAAATATTCAACTGGAGGGTGGCTAATTTCTTTTGAAAAGAGGATCTCATCTAGATGGATTGAAATCTATGAGGCAGGTAAACAGTAAATAAGCAATGGAAAGCCTTCACTGACACAATAGATACACTCCCAAGAGAACAAAGGAAGGGCATCCGAAGCTGGAGCTCCTTTAATGACTAAAGATGGGTTATAATGAAAGAGTGCGGAATCTTACAAAATGTCAATACTAGTGCTGAATACAAAAAGTACAGTGGGAACTGAAAAAGGAAGAGAGACAAAGGGAGTTTGAAAATAGCCAAGGAGGTAACGTAAAAGGGAACCTAAAAATGTTATAAACGCAAATTGGAAGAGGAGAATCAAAGGAGTGTGGCCTAGTAGAGACCAAGAAAATCTCTTGTGGGGTAGAGGCGCTAAAATCTTCACCAAATTTAGTGAATTTGACTTCAGTAAAAGAGGATGCTACCAGCAATCTCAATAAAATAAGGTAGTGGTAGAGAAATTGAATAGCATTAAACAAAAGGACATTTAGGTCAACAGTGCTTAAAAGTACAAAAATCACCCAGTCAACTGGAGGATTGCAATTGTTACACCCCTTTTTGAAAAAGGGGTACAAGGCTGCCAAGATCAACTCAATGGTGGGAGACAATGGAAGACAAAATTATCACTTAATATATGCTTAATAGATGGAAAACACTGCAGATTTAATGGCAAATTATTTTTGATTAACTTGATTTCTTTGGTGAAGTTACAAAGTCTCACTCTTTCAAGAGGCATTTGATAAAGTACTATGTAACACACTTGTTAACAAGCTTGAAATGTTTGCAATAAATGGGGCATTGGCTGCATAGATATGTTATCAGTTGTGGAACAGAAGGTAATTGTGAAACCGTATTTTTCAGGCCGGAATGTGCAGTTGGTGTGGGAATGCTTTCTTTCCATTTATGTAAATGACTGGACTAGGGAATACAGGGCATAATTTAAAACCTTGCAGATGACACAAAACACATGTAGCAAACAGGAAAATAACAACACTTCAGGTATAAATGGATGAAATGAGCAACACACATGGCACACGAACTTTAACACAGAAGTTCAGAAACTAACAGGAATACCACCACCTCAAGTTTCTCAGCCTGTCTTGAAAATATTGCCACTCCTTCATTTGCAGAGTCAAAATCCTGGAATGCTTTTCTGAACAGGACTATGGGTGTTCCTATAAAAGACAGCACAAGTTGGAAAAAAAAATCAGCACACCACCTGCTGAAGGACAATTAAGGAAATGTTTGTGCCCAGTCTCGAACTGGGGACCTTCTGGGTGTGAGAAGAACATGAGAACCACTACACTACATAGCCATGTGCTGGGCAATAAATGCTGACTCATGCTTTCATCCCATAAATAATAATAGGGGAGAAAGAACGGATTCACTTGGGCAAGAATAACAGTGCCATTTTGAAGAATGCAGGAACAGAGAAACCTGAATGTGTACACAAGCCTTTCAAGGTGGCAGGGCAGGAAGGCTATTAAAAAGGCATACAGCGTTCTTGCCTGTACAAATACGGAACATAAAGTACAATAACAAAGGATGTCATGCAAAGCCTTTACAATACTTATTAGGATGACTGTGGCTAATTCTGGCACAATTGGATAACAAGGCCTTGGAGAAGGTGCAGAAGAAAGTGACTGGAATGTTACTGGGGATGAACGATTTCAGTCAGCTTGCAAGACTAGAGAAACTGGGGTTATTTGCCTTAGAACAGGGAAGATTATGGGGATATTTGGCAGAGGTGTTCAAAATCTTGATGGGTTTTGACAGACCAAGTAGAAACTATTTCCATTGGCATAAGGGTTGGTAGTCAGAGCAGACAGATTTGACAAAGAACAAGGAGAAACAGGAGAACATATTTTGTTCTGTGAGCAGACATGATAACTGTCAAAAGGAAACTGGGTGAATACTTGAAAAAGAGAACAAATTGCTGGGAAAGAATGGAAGATGAGGTTGATTGATTGTGTTGCTCTTTCAACAATCCAATAGAGACAGTGGTCAGGATTCTCTGGCTATTCATGCTAGCAGGATTCTCCCATTCCATAGCAGTGAATGGAGATTTGGTAGAGTGTATTCTCCATCCTCTCTGGCAGCAGTGGCAGGGCTTGAACAGGTGGAGAATTCTGGCCAATGAATCAGACAGCCTTCTTCTGTGTAGCATCATTCTTTGGTAATTTAGCAAGTTACTTGTGAATTAGTTTAATGTCTTGCTGTACTCACCAGAACCTCATGCAGATTTTACCGTTTCAGTAGATTTCTTATTTTGCATTAACTTGAAAATTTGCTAAATTAGAAAAAGAGGACTGTGTGTCCAGAGGAGATAGGAATACCTGTGGCTACTACAATCATCCTCTACATTTGATGGCAAAGTGAAGCATGTTAGCAGATCTGATATTTCGACAATCAGTCAAACAATGTTGGAAGATGTGGGAAAAT
The DNA here is from genome assembly GCF_965287045.1 of Carcharhinus amblyrhynchos. Lineage (NCBI taxonomy): Eukaryota > Metazoa > Chordata > Chondrichthyes > Carcharhiniformes > Carcharhinidae > Carcharhinus > Carcharhinus amblyrhynchos. The sequence goes on from NC_137325.1 coordinate 120,312,081, forward strand.
TATCACAGGCAAGGATTTAATGAGGTTCAAAACAAATTTTAGCTGCTAATGAGTATTTGAGTAGGGTAAAGTCAATTGGTGCAAAATCAATTTGATGATACAACTGAGATACAATAAATAACCATGATATTAAGAGTGGAGCAAACTGAAAAAGGCAATTTTGAAAATTACCTCCACAACTATCAAATGCAAAACAACAATGCTGAAGAACTGACCTTTACTGGACTATCAGAACAACAGGTAGTGAGGGGAAATATTTATATATGCAGGTTACCCGGACAAGATAGAGGCAACATGGTACAAGACTTCTAAAAAGGGCCAATGTTTCAAGGTGATTAATCTCCTCAAACAAAGCAATATCTTATTTATATGGGCACTTCACAAATGAGGAAGAATGTTCCCATTATCACAATGGTCAAACGTAAGTAATGACTAAGAGGCAATTATTTTCCAATGATCTAATTGTGCAATTCAATAAAGTAGTAAAAAGAAAATAATCAGAACAAAGTAATTACTGAAATTCAAACAAGGATCAATTTACTTTTTTCAATATAAGCATTAGGTCTTGAAAAAGATGTATGCTATAAACTTAAGTTATTTATGAAGTGGTCCAATAAGTTACCTCCTCAAAGCATTACCAGCCACATAATTCCCCCCAGATTTTTTTTAATCTAACTTACCAGCATGGTAAAATGGTGAGAGCTCACATTTCATAATGCTTCAATTACAAAATACTGTAAATACACAAATTACTTTTCTTTCTAATGTAGCAAGAAAAATAACTCCAACACACGATACAAAATTTAAAAAAAACACAGCTGTTGGTCAACATATAATGCCCTGGGTTTATTTTGTGAGAGTTCTGTCACAATTCCAGGTGGGATTAAAAACCTTGAGGATAAATATGCCATTGGACTGGGCATTCAGACTCAGGTACTGACAAAGCACTAGTAGTAGTCTGTTAAGTACCAATCTCTTCACAGAAGAGAGGTCTATTATTTCCAAAGGAAGGCACCCGATATCGTGGTTCTGGCCTTATAGCCTTCACAAGAATCTGAAAGTAAAAGCTGGCTGTTTCAGAAACTGGAATGATGATACACGTACAGCAACTACTGCATTCATCTCCCTTATCTCCTTGTTGTTTCTTCTCTTTTTCACATGAACAAGTGAAGAATGAAGTCTGTGTGTACAGGAGCACAAAATCAACAAGAAAATTACAACCTTAACAGATACAAAAATAACTGAATGATGAATGAACAATGAAAAAAAAGCTCGGGAAACTCTGATACAGCTCAGATTTGTTTTGAAGGAGGTCCAATTTGTTTAAACTCGAATGAGCAAAAAAAAACTAAGCAGCATAGAAAATAATTAGTGCTAAAATAATTTTGCAGAAGCGTCTCTGCTTCTGAAAAAAGTGTGACTTCATTTCCAGCTTGTTACTTGCGTTAGAACAAATATAAGTGGAAGATCCCTATGTCTCCATGAAGTAGTTCCATCCCCATTTACAAACCGATGCCTTAATTTTCAAATCTGTATGTATGTCACCATTTTTACATGATACACAGAAACTCAGGGACCCAGAGGGGAACCATGTATGTTCACCATATACAAAATACCGAGGAGTCCACAGCTACCTAACACATTTACTACAGCACAGGAACCAATGAAGGTACAGTGTACAAAACTGTAAACACAGCACAATAAATAGATAAAACAGCAGGTTCCGCACCATGCACATGATGTGATGACACTTCATCTCTATAGATCTCTCACATCTCACACTCTTACTGGTTGCAATTTTGTTTTTTTTCAAGTGCAAAGCATCACAAATGAACAGTTCAGTATTCAAGTAACATATATACAAGTGTATTACAAATATGCATACTGTACAGATAATTGCTGTATCATAATTTACAGATGTCAATTCCTATTAACAGTAACAAAAAAGCATGAGATGTGCATTGCCATCAAGTCCCTAGAGCTGCCATGGAAACGCAATGTGCTGCATTCCACCATCCCTTGCATTCACAAACGCTATTGATGCATAGCACCTAAATGAGTTCCCAAGGCTGCAGCTGTCTTTGCGGACACTACGTTACTTCCATTGCCACTGTATTGTCTGCTATACTGTTTAGTGCTGGCTTTTCTGTGTCGTGGTTTTCCCTAGAGAGAAAAAAAGAAACTGTTAGTTACTGTTCTGATCATTTTTCATACAAGAATACATAATGCTGGTGATGGATTACACTGATCTTAGCAATAACCCAAATTTAGTTAGATTTTATAAAACGTCAGGTGAAATTATAGCATCCATTTAATAAAAAGCAGTTTCATAGAATCCCTACACCGCAGGAGACCATTAGCCCATCTAGCCTGCACTGAGTCTCCAACAGAGTACCCAGGCACTATACCTGTAACCCTCAAGCACATACCCCACTAATCCCCCTAACCTACATACCAAGGGGAAATTTAGCACGTCCAATCCATCTAACCCGCACATCTTTGGACTGTGGAAAGAAACGGGAGCATCCAGAGAAAACCTATGCAGACACCGGAAGAACATGCAAACTTCAGTCACCCACGGCCGGAATTTATCCCGGGTATCTGGCACTGAGGCAGCAATACTAACTGTGCCACCATGCCATTATGTCTTGTACATGTATGGCCAACTAGTATAAGAGTCTGACATGTGTGCTCAATTTCCATTCAAGCCCTTCTGACTCTAACTTGGCCAGATGTTTTGCTTGCTCAATGCAGCTGAATTGTCAGTGACAATTTATTCCTGTGTCATAACATTTTCTTTGTATTAATTTATGCAACATGTCTTAATTTTCCAATGTATTGCTACCTAGTAAGTCAAACATCAACATCAGTAAACAGATGTACCATACAAACATAATCAAATCAAAATTCTTTGTCAAAAGAAAACTAGTTGGACTGAAAATTAGTTGAGTAAAACAGACTTGGCGATCTGTGAAATTAGCACTATTTTGAAGCAGTAACTTCAGTTGAGGTTTTCAACCTGTTCTCAACATAGCAACAACTAATAAATTGGGCTCACTGATTGTGAATTTATTTAGAAGTACTGCAATCTACAAAATGTTTGCACTATTTTAAATAATTAGACCCAATGATTTCAACAATTCCCATATAAAAGGCACATATGGCAAAAAATCTTGTCGTATAACGCAGGGTTTTTACCCTGACTAGATGATCATGCTTTGCTTCTTCATTCCACTTGCTTCAACTGTGAATGGTGTTGAAGTGGAAAAGGCAGCAATATTTGGAGACAATTGTATGGAGTTATCTCCACTTCTTTAAGAGTTGAACTAAATGCCAACATTTGTAACCATTATGGCAATGCGTTTTGGAAAGTCCTCCATGGATTTTCCAAAATCCATTTCCAATTTTCAAGAGGATTTTCACAAAAGGGCACACCTCCAAAGTGATAATTATTCTGTGCCACAGATAACGTTTCCTAATAGTTGACAGGAAGCATGCTTTGTGTTACAGCATAGTCAGAAGACCAATTATCATAACCAACATTTGATTAATTGCCAACATGAAAGCATGGTCACGGATTTTTAAATGTAAACTGGCAAGGAAACAGCATGTCACCTTTTCTTCAATAATCACTTCCTAGCGGCTTGAAGACAAGATAACAGATTGGAGTCTGGAACAGGTTAGGCATTACACAAATTATGCAAATATGGAGAGATAAACATTGGCAAAGCCCAGCACCAAGTATTACATGCATTAATGCGATAATATTTTTCATAAATCTTTCAAATCTACTTAATATAAAATCATTTGATTAAAATGAAATAGAGTAAGCTAAGAATTGACCAATAAAGGTTTACAATTATTTCTCTAAATGTCAAAAATGGAGAAAAAGTGTGTTGTAATTTAAGAGTGAAACCTTAAATGCAGTATATAAATAAAGATCACAAAACTTGTATGACAACTGCAAGGGTACAATATTACATTCAAATTGAAAGAAGAAAGGTAAAGGCCAGCTAGTTTGTTGAGCCTGTTCTACATGACAGTTACACTATACAGCCATGCATCGCCTCAAGACAGGAACAAAAAGGAGAAAAAAATTTAAGGCCAATTTTAGGAAACACTCTAGGTAATTCCTCTCTACCTCAAAGCAGCTCAGCAAGTTCTAGATGTCTACAGAATTTATATAACACATCACCTATAACGATTAGGTGATTATCAGCATTTGCAAGTGGAGAAAACAATTCAAGCTTCTGGTACTTTCTGCCAACATTCGTTTATGATTTATTTCCATTAGCTTGTGTAATTTTCTTGCATTGTGTTACTACATATATGTTCCATTTTTTGTTAATAAGAGAGAATGCCAAAATAGATCCAGGTAGGCACACAGTAGTTACACATGCTTAGCATTCCCTAGAGAAAGTTCCATTATTTTGTTGTTTTAACAAAGCAATGTAGATTCTGAGTTAAAACAAATGGATTGGTCCACGAACACATTTCTTGCGAGTAGGATGATCGATATATAATATATAGGGATTTTTAGTTAATACTTACATTATATTCAAGAACTACTAGATTCTGTGCCTGAAGCAATATATAAAGACTAAAACAGCATTTTAATATCAGTTACACAAGAGCAATGAAGAGCAATTTAATTAAGTTATACCACAAGGAAGATTAACCATGGATTAAAAACCATGTATTATTTAAAGATATCAAAAAGTTAACTTACTGAACTGACTGAAAGATGGTCTTCAAAATTCCAAATCAGCCATATAAATTTAAGCAGGTTTTAATAGCAAATTATATTTGAGGCTATGACAGCCATTGATTTAAAAATGAAAATAAGGGCTTTTTTTCCAAAAAGGGAAACGATCCGATTGCTCACTTAAAAAAATATAAAAAAACAAAAGCACTTTACTTGCCTCCCAACCTCCTGCTCCTACCCTTAAAGTTTCCCGATGTGCTGCAGTAAAGTCTCCTTTTATCACTCCTATTTCACCATCTGGGTGGCAACATCACGTCTCTATGGCGCTATGAATTGCAGGGCCAGTGACGTGTTTATGGAGAGACACTTCCTGCAGGTGTGATGTTTAAAGAGTGAGTCATCATCAGTACCCTTTTATATAAAAAATTCAAACCATTAAAGAATTATCAACTTCAAATTTTCAGAATATGTGATGGGGCGAGAATTTATTTCCCACTTAGAACGGTAAAGTTTTGTGACATCACACCATTGGGCTAATTAACTCCTTCATGCCAGTTCCTCAAATATTCACTCACCTTTGTGAAAAAGGGTACTGATTGAGAGTTTCATCTATGCTTTGAAGTCTTCCTTTTTCTTTAAATGTGGTTCAATCTCCACACAAAAATAATCAAACCCGTCTTGGGAAAGGTAGAGGGGAGAAAGAATCATAGGCGATATAGCTCATATGCTTCAGTTACCATAAAAAAACCATGAAAATACATAGTCCTTTTATAATGTCTGCTGCTTGTAATGTTTTGAACGCTACAAAGCATTAATGTAACAAGGTAAAATGCAAAAATAACCACCCCACAGCTCTACGTATACATTATAAATATATGAACTAAATGCAAAAGAAAAACAAATCCATGTCAAAGAGGGAGCTAAATGTTCTTTCCTTCATTAGATTCAAATGAACCATCTCAAGTAGTGGAAAATAAAGACAGAGTTTAGTGGATTACAAAGCCAATTTGAAGCACAAGGTGCCAAATCATTTACCTCTAGTTATGAAATCAAGACGACAATGCTTTGTAAAAGCAGGCAAATTGCTCTTTAGTTGCCTTTCAGATAGTCTGAACAAAACTCATTGTTATACAAGGATGTGAATGTGTCTCCCTTTTGTTGGTGGCTTCAAACCCAGTTTTATAACACAACATTACACTGCCTACCTTTGTCAAATACAGCTCACTCGTGGGCCTGTCGAGTTGCTTTGCTACAGACAAATCAAAATGCACTATATTGTTGTATTTTTTGTTATTAACTTTCTCCACACATTCCCAAAATTGCTTGGGTGTGGTGTAAACAAGTGTTTGACACTACTTAACACCTTCCAATCTTCATTATGCACATGTAGCTCTTTGACCACCAAGAGTGAAAGGGCAATCACAGCTAACCCTCACTTTAACTGCACATTCTTACACACATACTTCTCATTTGGGGAGGGTGAGGCAATCAAAATCAGAAGAAATCCTGACCACTTCCCTCATTGTCCATTTCAAATCCAAGATTAATCATAATACCACTTTTCTTGCTCTGGTTGAAACCAGCACACACAAGCACTATAAAAATGAACAACAACAAAACCACAAGGACAATATTCAAAATAACTAGTCACAATTACATAGAAAGATTAAAACTGAAAACAATGTGCTGCTGACCATAAAAGGACTTCATTTTCCATGAATTTGAATATCACAAGGTGCTCTGAAATTAATTTTTTTTGCCACAAATGGGTGACAGGTATAAATGGCTGTGACAGAAAAACCTAAATGAGCAAGAGACCAGAAGAGTAAACACTGCATATAACTGAAGACTTGTGGTATTTCACAATTCATTGTAATCCATTCATTGTTCGATGGAGAATGAAGAATGTCACTGTCCAGATTATATGCATGATAAATTGTATCTTTACTGCAGCACACAAGGAAACTAGCTGTTAAAGGCAATACTCTTCTTCCATAACAAAGCCCACTTTCAACCAAATCATGTGTTATTGATCAACATCAGGCTCAACTGCATAAAGCTATACCGCACAATAAAAAGAGATTCTCTTAAATACAAATTTGAGAGAATGGCGCTTACCTTGGTACTCCATCCATGGAGGTGGAGCCTGGAACCTTGGGCACCTGACAATTTGCTGCTGTAGCCAGCTTTAAGGCAGATGTTGGAACAGTATTTAAAGTTCTAGGTATATGCCGTGCATTCAGACTGGTGACAGAATTAACAGTAGCTACTGAGCTAGGTACACCTAGACGAAGGCTGTTGCCAATCAGAACCTGAGGATTTGAGTTTGTAGCATTTCCATGGTGACTCAGTGCACTGTGGGAAGTTGCTGTCTGTGTGTTGCTGCAGGGTGGCAGTAAGGTTGAACCTGCTGCTGATGATGGTTGACTGGTTTGTACAAGAGCCGTAGGCGTGGTACTAGTGAGGTGTAAGCCCTTGTACGATCCTGAAGGGAAGCAGAGACATAGAATTAGAACATAATTGAAACACTGGCATGGTTTTGGGACTAGGGCAAGGGAACAGTCAATAAAAGAGAAACTGTGAAACCATTAAAGTCGATATTATATACAATTCTCACAAACTGGATTGGGACACTATGAAGAATCAAGGCCTATTGGCAGTCCAGTTTAAACTTTCTCTTAGACTACCTGAGCAAGTACCATGGAAAACTAGCACGAAGAGTGGATGCAACTGACCAATATCTTTCTTGCATTTTTGCTGGCCCTATATTTTTGGTGAGTAGAAAGAGTAATTAGGAAAAAATTACAAAAGTCTGAGGAAGTGTATCAACCGACTCAAGAACAGCTTCTTCCCTCCTGCCATCAGACTTTTGAATGGACCTTTCATTAAGCTAATCTTTCTCTACATTCTTGCTATGACTAACACTACATTCTGCACTCTCATTTCCTTCTCTATGAATGGTGCACTTTGTGCAAGAAACAATTTTCACAGTATACCAATACATGTGACAATAATAAATCAAATTAAAGGAAGGGCTGCAATAGCCTCCAAACTTTAGCACACATTACAAAATTCAAAGGTTGAAGCAAGCTCTCAAGGAAATATATTGGTAGATATATATCAATTTGTTTACACAGAACATCTACCAGTAATTACCTGCCACATATAAAGTGAACTTATTGTTCTAACTTCCAAAACCAGATTATTTGAAAATTGGTCATAGCTTGGTTTCCTTTCCTTTTAAATTTCCTCATCCTGTAACTGCCTTGCCAAACTCTGATTTTAAAATCAGTGAAAGCCTGGATTAAGGTCAGCAGAAAATTAATTTAAATATCTCAGTACTGCAGGAATGGACTGATAGGAAGAACTGTTGAACAAATTCCAGACTTTGGAAGTGGTTTTACTCGGCTAACTTAAGAGGGAAAACAGAAGGGATACGACACTCACCTTTTCCCTCTAAAATTTCTCAAAATAAAGATAATAATTTAAAAATGAAATGGTTTAGTGTAAATCAGAGGCGTACTCTACTACTGTAGAATGAGACATCATCTCTAGTAGGGTATCTTCAACAGTACTTGCTGTTTTTTTGAATTTGCCCATACAAATTTAGGTTTCAAGTTTTTGCGTGGCAAATTGCTGGACACGGCAGTTGACAACGATACAGTGTGGTAAACAGCACATCAGGGATCTGAGTAAATAGGCCAAACGGTGGTCTATCTCCTTATCTAATCAGATTGAAGGATTAGGAAACAAACAGCGCCAACAATAAAGAGATGGTGCAAACTGGAGTGGGTAAATTTATCCTCAAATCAGATACAGAAAAAGAAGAGAATTAAAAAAGAGGGAGAACGTGTGCACGCGTGCAAGAGACAGCAAGCGAGCTAAAAATGTTTTGAAATTTTCCAGTAATTAAAACCTAAAGGAATGAGATTTCACATTTATAAAAGTTAATTTTTGGTGCCAGAGAGCTGACTAACAATGATGAAACATTTTTGTCATTAAAAGACACTTATGAACTCCATACATCTTTGTGGCAAGTTTAGTTTGTATCTACCGTGCGTACTTTCATACTGTTCAATGCATTTCAATGATGCGGCAGATAACAAGACGTCATTTTCATGAATCCAACGTTAGAGTGGCACAATTTGGGTAGGAACCTTTAGATATTTGAGTATAACCCTGTCCTCTGTCCCTTGCTTGATGTCACAGTACCATCTGTGAATAAATAATGGACAGTGCCATTATATTCACCATTATTTTGCTGCATGTTTCTGCACATTTTGTAGTACTGCAAATATGGTGGAAGAAAATCACATAGTAACCACATTACAAAAATTCTTCAAAGGAACTGCAGTACACAATAGCAGAAAGAGCGAGGGTGATAAATTCTTTACATTTAAATGTCAACATTTTGCTTTGATTTTCATTTCGGCAACAGTATCATAAGTATTCAATTTTATAAATTCATCACTCCCAGATCATGCTTACGTAACTTCTCATCTTGTGAAACTGCACTCACCTGAGGCTTGTAGGACACCATTGATTCCAAGCACTACTTCCTCCTTTGCCTTGAAAGCCATCAACTGTTCGGATGTCATCAAAGCTGAAGCAGCAAATTGTGCACTAACTGAATCCAAAGTTTTTGAAACAGAACCCTGTCACAAAATTTAGGCAAATCAATCACAACCTTGAAATGTTTTTACAAACAACCCAAGATCAATATTTATTTTAATAGAAAACAATTTGCAATACTAGGAATACAGCATTTAATATTTGAAACACACCCCTCGCAAAAAAATTAACAGCAAGAGGGATAAGCCTGTGAACAATTAATTGTGTAACTGTATTCGTTGAAAAAGCCTACAAATAATTTGAGATATTAAGGCTCACATTACTGTTTCAAACAAGTAGAAAGACCATGAGAGCAACAGGTGCCATTTTCCTTCATTGAACTGACCTTGCTGGATTTCTAGCAAGTAACAGGAATAGCAATGTTCACTTCAGCAGCTTTAGATACACTCAGAAGATTATTGACAAAAACATCAATAATTTGTACAGAATCATTGTCAATGCCCTCTACTTAACAGGCAAGTCTTTAACAAAATATTTTCTTAATTTTAATCACAAACCTCTAATTCAACTGTGACACAATCCTAAAATACAACTGCAGTAACTTCCAGTTGATAAAACATAACTTGCTTAAACTTTCAAAATTAAGCTAAAAATGAATTTTGCATTAATTACTGTAATATGATACTTCCAACTATAAATCTGTCTTGCTGAACAAGCAAAACTGAACAATGCTGCCCATATTACTCTACTGCTGTTAATTTGCATCAGCCAGCTTTAATTTCTTTCAATTATGCCACTTAGCAATATTAAAAGCCACAACTAATGGAGAAACCAAAAATGTTAATTATGTGCAGAATTTGAAGCTTTTTGACAAAGAGGTTGTGTCACAATTTTTGTTTAAAAGGTTAATGATTTGAAGATATTTGTTGACTGTCAAATTTTACGTGGTTTACTATATTATTTGAGCTTGGCTTATTCTTACCTGTGATGCACTGGAGCCTGAATTACTATGTGCTAGCTGCTGCTGAATCTGTGCAAGCTGTTGTTTCTGCATCAGTACTAGCTGCTGTTGATGTTGCTGGTATTGTTCTGCTGTAAATGCTGAACACAAATTAATTTATTAAGGCAAATTTGATGCAAAAATAAATAAGAGTGACAATAGACGTGCAATTATAGCCTTAAAATTCTGAAAATAGCAGATTCTACATACAATGTGATCCTGTAAGTTCAGATACAAATTTTCCAATATGCACTGGCAATATTTCTTTCAAGCAAGACAATAAAAAAATTTATCAGATCAACTGTCCTCCCAAATCAAAATTAGTCATCTCAACACATTCAATAGGATTCAGTTCACACGCTTAATCAACTACGGGCAGCTAAAAACGACGCGGAATATTTTTGAGAGATAGTAAACAAAGCATAGCGATGAAAAGATATCGCATTAAAAACTTGCTGACAAGGACAACAATCAGAGCAAACCCTCACCTGTGCCCACTAAGAATCTGTAAACATTTACATTGGCATATACACAAGGTCCTCAACTTGAGCGCAATCATATTAAGACCATATTAAGAAAATACTTGGGATGCTACACTTAATGTCACAAAGTTTGGATCAGTTAGCATCTTCAGAAACAGGGCAGGGGGTCAGAAAGAAAGAAAAAAACCTGCTATTTCAAATTACTATCCAGTAATGCCAGGCCACAGTGAAAGGAAGAGGATAAATGGCAGGTGGTTCAAAAAAAAAACTGAATTTCTTCATCAGAATTTGATCTGAATATTCCTCAAATAAAAAGGCTTAGATTTTACAACTGAAATCCCTGCACTAAGTAACAAATTGCATTAGCATGGATTACTACACTGAGGACCACCAGGATGGATCTTTTCAACCACCCACAAAAGCCACAAGGCGCTTGATACATCTGCAAATTGAGATCTTGATAAAAACCTTTATTTTATAAAAACTTCAGAGAATTTTCAAAATAATTACTGTCAACTCATTAGTTACATATCAAATTATTAAAAAGGGCAAGCAGCCACATTATTGGAGCTGTTAAGTTTCTTTTGCCTATAGCACTATCCCTTCTATATTTGAATGATCATTTTATTTACTCCAGGTTTCTAACCTTAAAGGACAGGGTAGTTAAAGTGTTCCTCCATTTTAGCCAAGAATACACTATACATCACTTGATACAATAACACTTGTAATGTTAAAGCAGCACATCACCTAATTTGCATCAAGTTACATCATGAGAATGCAAGAATTAATTTAAAGCACAATTTCTGTCTTGCATCTCAATCACACTATCAAGTTGGTAGAAAGCAGGACCTGACTCCCCATACTACAAAAAAGCTAACAATGTTCGAGTCTGCAGCAAAGGATAATTAAACTCTTGACTAACGCTACTGTTAAAGTTACTTTTTCCCTGTAGAGTATTTTCTGTATCACACAATTCTTAATTGCATTATTCTACTTGCTGTGGTGTAAACAAAGAAAATAAGACCATGAATTGTAGCCTTAATGCCCGACATCACCCAGTTCTTTAAATGCAGAACTGCATTGAACATGCAGGCTCAATGTTCAACCATTTTGGCAGCAAATGATACCTCCAAATGAGGGGGCAGCCACTGTAGTGTAAACATCTTTTTATTTTGCATAACTACTCTGCAAAACTACAAGGCCATCCTGAAACTGCATCATGAGTTACAGTTCATATAAGTTCAAGACAAGTTAGGTTAACTTCATCTTATTCAAGAAAAAAGTTGGGATTTTATGATACACGTTTCAGTGGTTCAATAGCGTTTCTGCAAGATGTTTTGGAAATATATCCCTAGATGCGCTACTCTGAGGAAATCTGAAATGCTTTCACTGATGAACGAAGTCCCAAATCATCCAAGATTTGGCTCTGAAATTTTAGTTGTCATTTAAGTTTAGCACAGGAGCAATGGAGCTTTATCACCAGTGCTGGGGAAAATGGAAGCTGTACAATTGGGCCAGTTTTTATTTGAATCATGCTGGGACTAGTCTTTTGGCAAGTCATATATCTAGGGTGGTAAACAGGGTTTAAAATGAGGAAGACATGATAAATTAAAGACAGAGAACAATACAAGAGAGCAATAAGGGAATTGATAACCTGAATGTGTGAGAAAGTGATGGAAGTGCACCAGCAGATATGGCGAGAGATTGTTAATTAATAAAAAGATGGAAGGCACTCCATCCGAATGCACACAGTAATTGCAAAAAAGTAGCATAAATAGAAGCAATAGGCATGATCTGATTGCCATAACGCAGACATAGATGCAGGGTAACCAAGGTTTGGAACTGAATGTTCAGATAGTCAAAATTTAGGAAGGATAGGCCAAAGGGAAAGGGAGGTGGGGTAACACTTAATAAATGGTGTCAGCACACTACCAAGAGAGGATCATAATGTTCCAGATGTGGAATCCTTTTGGTTGAGCTAAAAACAGTGAGGGGGGAGTATACGCTAGTGGTCATGTATAGCACACTAGAAAATCAGAAAATTAGAGGGAGGGGGAGCTCACCAGAGATAGAGGGGCAAGTATGACATCCGAGAGATGCTTTACAAGCATCATCCCATTTAAAATGAGGCAAGACGCAAGTTTTTTGAAAACAAGGGAACTTTAATTAACAAATTACCCATTCCTGAAGTGGGTACTACATTGAGAAGTTAATATTAAGGGGACATGGGAGGGTGGTTTGGCCACGTGTTAGGAGGAAGAAAAATTGTTCGATTTGTGTTTGCACCTATTTTACAGCAAAACAGGGTTATTGACATCATGGGAATTTTTGGAGATCCCTGCTGGTTGGGGGAAGGAGAGGGAGGAGCAACTTGTGAAGTTTGGGAAACCATGGCACACACAAATGAGGGCCCACCACAGGCAGAGAGAGAAAATTGTATAACGGGGAGTAAAAAAAGGTAGAGAAACTAAAATGTTGTGTGCCTGTCTTTACAGAGAAAGATTAAAAATCTCCCAGGAATACTACAGAACCAAGAATGAGGAACTGAAAGAAATCAGTAAAAAGTGAAGAAATTAAATGGAACCGATGGTTGCTAAATCCCGAGCTTGATAATCTACATCTCAGGATATTCAAAGAAATGGCTTCAGAGATAAGTGGATTAGTTGGTTTGAAAATTCTATAGATTTTGGAACAGTACCTGCAGATTGGAAGGTAGGAAATGTAACCCATTATTTAATAAAGACAGGAGAGAGAAAATGGGGAACTACAGACTTGTTAGCCTATCAATAACTGGACATTTAGAAAATAATAGGCAAAGTCACACTGATTTATGAAAGGGAACTAGCAGAATAGATAAGGGGAAAAGCTGTGATGTGGTGTATTTGGATTTTTAGAATGCTTGCACAAGGTCCCACACAAGTCAGCAAGTAAATAGGATTGGGAGTAATATATTGGAAAACATTGAAAATTGGTTAGTCAAGAGAAAACTAGTTGGGAATGAGTTGTCAGGAGGATGCAAAGATGTTTCAAGATCACTTAGGCTAAATGAGCAAGAAAATGGCAGATGGAATATCATGTTGTATAGTGTGAAGTTATCCACTTTCATAGGAAAACCAGAAATAAACAGTGAGATTGAGAACTGTGATGTCCAAAAGGACCTCGGCATGCTTTTTCATGAATTACCAAAATTAACATGCAGGTGCAACAAGCATTTAAGGAGGCAAATTGAATGTTGGCTTTTACTGCAAGAAAATTTGTGTACAAGAATAAAGAAGTCTTCCTGCAATTATTTGGAGTCCTGTGAGACTGTACCTGAAGTATCATGTAATTTTGGTCTCCTTACCCAAGGAAGAATATACTTGCCACAGAAGGAATGCAATGAAGATGCACCAGACTGATCCCTGGGATGGCAGGATTATCCTACGAGGAGAAATTGAGGAGACTGGGTCTGTATTTGAGTGTTTAGCAGAATCACAGAATTCCCACAGTGCAGAAGGAGGTCAATTGGTGCACTGAGCCTGCACCGACAACCCCAGCCCTTTCACAGAAACCCCATATAGTTACCTTGCCAACACCGACGCTAAGGGGCAATTTAACATGCCCAATCCACCAAGGCCAGAATAGAACCCAGTTCCTGTTTCTGGTGAGGCAACAGTGGCTACTGCCACTGTCTTCACATGTAAACACTTTGCACCTTCTTCCCTATAAAACAATCTGGGTCCTTTAATCTAACAAACAACCCAGGCTGTCAGGCAGATTTCAGAACATGCTATTTAACTTTAAATTAAAGGCAGTCCCAAAATATAGCAATATTATAAATCTCTAATATAACAGTATACTATTATGCCAAGATAGCTTCTCAAACAAGAAAGACAATGAGTCAGCAGCAAGGGTAGAGAGAAATGGAGTAACCAATAGCACTGTATAGCTAAAAGCTGGTTTGGGTCAAACTACACTTCAGTGATGAAAGGATAGATCAGTTAGACTAAGAGAAATCTACATGACTGCTTCAAGTTTTACAAGTAAAACCTCTTACATCATTTGAATTTATCCTGGAGAACTGGGTAGCTCAAAAGTGATTCTCACATTGGTAACGTGCATTCACTTGTTCAGACTTCCTGTTGGGACTAAATTATAAGTCACATTAATTGCACACTGAGAAGCAGTTCCATGTCTTTCTGGCTAGCTGATTGTTCAGAGAACACAAACAGAAGATAAAGTCCCAGAAGTGAAGTGAGTTAAGTAGGGGGTCTGTAAGGAATCCATTATTAACATCTTTGGCTACATAAAGCAACAGATGAGGTAAGGGTCGCCTGCTTGGGTCTTGTACTTTAGCATCATTGTCCTAGCAATCTGTCAGGTCTTCTACCTGCAGTAGTTTCTCAAAGCAAGAAACTTTGAATAATGGTGACTAGAACTTGTGTGTATTGGGTCTGGAGTGAATTGAGTGGGTAGAGTTTATCAGTAATATTTAATCTCATTCCTCATTTGTAAAGGTTGGATTTTTAAAAATTATTTATTTTGGCTTTTGCAAGGAGGAACTCGAATGCAAGCAAACCACCACTGACAAAACTGCCAGGAAAACAACTAAGGATGAAGCATCAGCAGACAATGAGCCAAGGATCTGCCTTCAGGTAGAGCGCACATACCATACCAACAAGGAACTTGCATTCAAAGCATATCTACATGGGAAAATTTATATTTCTGGTCCTTTCCTTTGAAAGGACAGAACAGATGGCATGTTACACTGACACAAGAAAATCAATCTTCCACATCGTTAAGTAAAAAAGTTTTCTTTTTCGTAATTAATATAATACGACCACAAGCGGGTACTGGGATCCTCACACTAAAATGGTTGTACTTTCATTCTACTTGCCATTCAGTTGGCAACAATTCCCATTCAGAGTTAATTTCAAGGACAAACGTGGGACACAAATGTTACAAAATTAAAGATTACACTTCATAAATAAAAAAAAACACCTCAAGCCTTAAAGGATCCACACTGAGCAAATTGATCTCAGGTGTAACAAAGTGAGATTTCAATACTTCCAGATTGCCTGAAAATGTGTAGACCGAATACAACAGTGGGGGACAACTTAAAAGTTTAATTTGGTATTGGTAAGATCAATCCCTCTCACTTTTACACTCAAGGTATATCCAAGCACTTCATACAGCAAATTACTCTGAAGGACAGATGTCTGGTATATATGGGCTAATGTTGGAACCTTTTTTGATTCATCACATTAACTCATCCAGTCATCAAATAAATCACAGAAAATTCATGAGTCACAGGATATATACAGAAACACCCACTGAATAAGAATCGAAACATTGAACTCAGAGGTTCAACCTTTGCACTAGTTTTCTTTATATTTGTCAGGAACAGAAATTTTTATCTTTCCCTTTCAGCTACTTAGTCAACTTCGGCTTCATTCTTTGTACCCACTTCACCTTCCATTCATCCAAATCTCAAATGTATAGAAACTTTAAACTAATTATATTTGGTACTGATGTAAAAATGGGTATAATTTAACATTGCTGAAAATATTAGATTAACTATATGAAATAACACAATCACACTATCCTAATTCCCAAATATAAATTCTATAATTGCGGGACACATTACAAGTTATAGAATATCACTGAAATAATCTCAAAATGATTTCAAGATACAAACAAACATGAATAGTATGCGTCAGATAGGAAGGACAACAGCTTGCACATGACTTACCAAATACCATACAAACATACTGTCTATTTTTAAACTTCATAAAAAACCTGGGAATTATACTATAATACACAGCTCACAAGACCAAGATAAAAATCAAACAAAAAATGAAAATGATAGCTGATACAACGAACCAGTCTATCTACTGATATATCTCAAAAGATAGCAACAGTTTTAAGCTGCACAGAGTTAAAATCACCATTTGCAATTCCTGGCCTGAATGGAATAGAATCCCTACAGTGCAGGAGGCGGCAAACTCTGCCCATCGAGTCTGCACCAACCACAATCCCACCCAGGCCCTATTCCTGTAACCTCACATTTATCCTGCTAATCCTGACACTAGGATCAATTTAGCATGGCGCATCTTTGGACTGGGGGAGGAAACCGGAGCAGACACGGGGAGGAAACTGGAAATTCCACAGTTAGTGGCCCAAGGTTGGAACTGAACCTGGGTCCCTGGCACTTTCAGCAGCAGTGCTAAGCACTGTGCCACCTGGTTAATCACAAATAAAAACAGTGAAATGCAATAAGCATTACATCATTTTAAATCAAAGTAATTCCTGAAAAAAATATTCTATACCAGCTGAACATTAAATATGAAAATCTTTTCACTGAGTTTGAACATTGAATATTTGTATTTTTACAACTGAACTGGTAAACTGACCAGTACTACTATTTTTGCAAATAAGACGAGGCCATAATATGTACGAACAGAAGTAAACCATTCAGCTCATTGAGTGTTCCACCAGTGGGATCATGAGTGTTGATATAATATTCATCCTATCCCCATAACCCTCGATTCCCCTACTGATCCTCTTAGCATCTGCCTTGTCAAGCTGCCTCAATAAAGGTAATCTCTCATTCGTCTAAGTGTAAGTATAAATCCAACCTACTCAATCTTTCCTCACAAGAAAATCCCTCCATACACATCAACCAAGCTAACTGCCAATGCACTATATCTTTGACAGTATTCCATGTGTGATCTAAGATCTTTTAGTTTTAGCCAGACTTTCCTATTTTTATACTTCATTTCCTTTGAAATAAATGTTTTCTTCATTAAACATTCAGCTCCTTTATTCTTCTTACCAAGTGCATAGCTTCACATTTTCCTATATTCTATTCCATTGCCAAGTTTTTGCTCCATTATTCAACCAGTCTATATTCCTCTCTAGACTGTCATCCTCACCGCTTGCCTTCCCACCTTTGTCATTTGCAAACTTGGGAACAGTTCTCTTGTCCAAGTCATTAATACATATTGTAAACAACTTGGCCCCAGCACCACTCTACTAATTACAGGTTGACAACCTACTCTTACCCCAAACTCTCTGATGATGATCAAACTTCATCACTAACATTTACAGTAAGAAAATGAGAAATAGGAGCAGGAGCAGGCCACCCAGCCCTTCGAGCCTGCCCCGCCATTCAACAAGATCATGGCTGATCTGAAGTGCATCAGTTCCACTTTCCCACTTTCTCCCCATGACCCTTAATTCCCTTGTCTATCAGAAATTTATCTACCCGTGACTTAAATATATTCAACGAGGTAGCCTCCACCACTTCAATGGGTAGAGAATTCCAGAGATTCACCACCCTTTGAGCGAAGAAGTTCCTCCTCAACTCTGTTCTAAACTGCACCCCCCCCCCCCCCCCAATTTTGAGGCTGTGCCCTTTAGTTCTGTTTTCCTTTCTAAGCGGGAAGAATCTCTCTACCTCTACCCTATCTAGCCCCTTCATTATCTTGTATGTCTCTATAAGATCCCCCCTCAGCCTTCTAAACTCTAATGAGTACAGGCCCAGTCTATTCAATCTCTCTTCATAAGCTAACCAACCCCTTCACCTCTGCTATCAGCCTGGTGAACCTTCCCTGTACTCCCTTCAAGGCCAATATATCCTTTCGCAAATAAGGGGACCAAAACTGCACACAGTACTCCAGTTGCGGCAAGACCTCCCTGCTTTTATATTCTATCCCCCTTGCTATAAAGGCCAAAAGAAAAGAATCACAAAAGTAAAATAATCACAAACTCAGTTAAGTGTAGCATAACATTATGCATAATGAAAACAGATGGTTTGTTGAGAATTCATTATGTTTTAAACTAACTTGGCTTCCAATCCACATGTATGTGGTTTCATTTACTTTGTATAAACAACTAGTGTTTTAGACAGCAGTAACATTTTGGGCAATTACTGGTCATATAACTTGCAGATCTTACATGAAATATTCATGAGGAAATCTACAAACTTCACAGTGCCCTCTGACATCATTGATCATCTTGCCTTCTAAACTTTTCTACAAGAGTTTTCCTCGTGATCCTTTTGATACTCCTCCAACCTTTCAAGCTAAAATGTCACTAAATTACTGTCATTTCCTGGTCCTCAGGCATCGCTTACCCAGCCTAGCTTCCTGCTGCATCCCCCTAAATTATTGAATTTTTAAAAAATATTTTCCATTAAGTTTCTCTTTTGCTGCCTCTTACATTTTTTTTCCAGAACATAATACATCCTTAAAACATTTAAGGAGAAGCGGTATGGTGGCACAGTGGTTAACATTGCTGCTTCACAGTGACAGCGATAGGGCTGGGACATGGACTTGGGTTTGATTCCTAGCTTCAGTCACTGTCTGCGCAGAGTCTGTACACTCTCCATGTCTGCATGGATTTCCTCCGAGTGCTCTAGTTTCTCTCATAGTCTGAAGGACACACTGCTTAGGTCTATTGGCCATGCTAAATTCTCCCTCAGTGTACCTGAACAGGCGCTGGAATATGGCAACTAGGAGATTTTCACAGTAACTTCACTGAAGCGTACTTGTGACTAATGAAGAAACTTTAACTTAATAAACTTAAAAATTTTTTAAACGTTACTTCTTTTCTCTCAATTGCTTTCTGGAATAAACCGCTGGTGATAAAAAAATCTCCTTGAAGCATTGCCCACTTTCCGTCCTTCTTCAAAATTGTTTTTCCCATTTATCCCTTTCGTACAGCATATCCCACTCCAAAGTTTGTTTTCTTGAGATCAATCATAAAAGGTATCCATGACAAGGTCCCAAAACATTCAACTTGACTTACTGCCTCTTTAGAATTCCCTGCTTGTGAATTCCTACAACTCATGTTTAAGGAAAGAATTTTATTGCACTATCAAGTCTATTAGTTATGGTCATGGGGGTTTTTAGAACATAAGAAATAGGAGCAGGAGTAGGCCAACTAGCCCTTCGAGCCTGCCCCGCCATTCAATAAGATCATGGCTGATCTGTCGTGGCTCAGTTCCACTTTCCCGCCCTCTCCCCATAACCCTTAATCCCCTCTCTCATCAAAAACCCATCAACCCGCGTCTTAAAAATATTTAGCGAGGCAGCCTCCACCACTTCAACGGGCACAGAATTCCAGAGATTCACCAACCTTTGAGTGAAGAAGTTCCTCCTCAACTCCGTTCTAAACCGCACCCCCCCCCCCCTCTATCTTGAGGCTATTCCCCCTAGTCCTACTATCCTTTGAGCGGGAAGAGTCTCTCCACCTCTATCCTATCCATCCCATTCATCATCTTATACGTCTCAATGAGATCTCCCCTCATTCTTCTAAACTCTAACGAGTACAAGCCTAATCTATTCAGCCTCTCCTCATAGCTCAACCCCCTCTACTCCGGCATCAGCCTAGTAAACCTCCTCTGCACTCCCTCCAAGGCTAAAATATCCTTGCGTAAGTACAGCGCCCAAAACTGCACACAGTACTCCAGCTGCGGCCTCACCAATGCCCTATACAGTCGCAGCAAGACCTCCCTACTTTTATATTCAATCCCCCTCGCGATGAAGGCCAGCATCCCATTCGCCTTCCTGACCACCTGCTGCACCTGCAAGCTGGGTTTTTGCGACTCATGCACAAGGACCCCGAGGTCCCTCTGCACCGTCGCCTGCTGCAGTTTTTCTCCACGTAAGTAATAATCCTTCCTACCATTATTCCTACCAAAGTGGACCACCTCGCACTTGCCAACATTAAATTCCATTTGCCATTTCCTGGCCCATTCGCCCAGCCTATCTAGATCCTTCTGTAGACTCTCCCCACCCTCCGCACAATTTGCCTTTCCACCAATTTTGGTGTCATCAGCAAATTTCGACACCCTGCACTCGGTTCCCTCCTCCAGATCATCTATATAAATGGTAAATAGCTGAGGCCCCAGCACCGACCCCTGGGCACTCCACTAGTCACCATCCGCCAATCCGAATAGCACCCATAGACCCCCACTCTCTGCCTCCTATTTGACAACCAGTCCTCTATCCACGCTAACACCCTACCCCCAACTCCATGTCCCCTGGCCTTCTGTAATAACCTCTTGTGAGGTACCTTGTCAAACGCCTTCTGAAAATCAAGAAAGACCACATCCACCGGCTCTCCTCTATCCACCGCCCTAGACACATCCTCATAGAACTCCAGTAAATTTGTCAGACACGACTTCCCTTTAAGGAAACCGTGCTGCGTCTGCTCTATCAAACAGTTCCCCTCAAGATGCCTCGCTATTTCCTCCTTGATGACGGATTCTAACATTTTACCTACAACAGACGTTAAACTAACCGGCCTATAATTCCCCGCCTTTTGCCTGGCACCCTTCTTAAACAACGGCGTAACATTAGCAGTTTTCCAATCTTCCAGCACTTCCCCGGAATCCAGCGACGTCTGGAAAATAACCACCAAGGCATCCACTATCACCTCCGCCATTTCTTTCAGGACCCTTGGATGCATTCCATCCGGTCCTGGGGACTTGTCCACAATCAGCCCCTCCTGTCTGTCGAGCACCACCTCTCTAGTAACAGTAATGTCATCGAGACCCTTCAGTCCTACCACCTTTCCATCTCTAACATCCGGCAAATTATTCACGTCCTCCTCCGTGAAGACTGAAACAAAAAAGTTATTCAAGACCTCCGCCATATCCCCATCCCCTACCACTAAGTCCCCCTTCTCATCCTCTAAGGGACCAACATTCACCCTAGCCAGCCTCTTCCTTTTTATATATTTATAAAAACTCTTGCTATCCTTTTTTATATTAAGCGCTAGCCCAGCTTCATAGTTTCTCCTACCCTCCTTTATCAACTTCTTTGTCAATCTTTGTTGACATTTAAACCTCTCCCAATCCTCTTCTCGCCCACTACTATTAGCTACTCTAAATGCCTCCGCTTTTAATTTAACACTTTCCTTCACCTCCCTCGTTATCCACGGCTTATTACCTCTCCTCCTACGGTCCTTTTTGACCATCGGAATAAATTTCCGCTGAGCACCAAGAAAGGTCTCCTTAAAGATCCTCCACTGCTCCTCAGCAGACCTACCTTCCAACGCGCTCCCCCAGTCCACATTCGCCAATTCTTCTCTCTTTTGAGGCCTCACTACCAAACTTATTAGTAGCAGACAGCCATACATGCACCTCATATGATGGTCTGCAACATTTCTATCAAGACCATTTTCTCATCCATCCAAGGCTATGGACCTTCAATACCTTCTTCAAGACAACACAGAAACTATTCCATTCATATTTATTCTTTCATGGATTTAGGCAATGGTGGCAAGACCAACATTTGCTGCCCATCCCAAATGCCCTTGAGTGGCTTATCACATTATTTCAGAGGGTAGTTAAGAATCAACCACATTGCTACGGGTCTAGACACATGCCACAGCAGAAAAAGATGTTAGATTTCCTTCCCGTTAGGACACCAGTGAAAGTTTACAACTGATGATCGTTTCAGGGTCACCATTACTGAAACGAGCTTACAAAGCCAGACTGTAATTTCCACCAGCTGCCATGGTGGGATTTGAACTTATATCTCCAGGACATTGGTCTGGCCCTCTGGATTACTGGTTCAGTGACATTATCAATGCATGCTTACAGCTTCCAACACTGCAATTTTTACTGTACGATTTCAGCTGGTTGAGCAAACCTGACTGCAATTCTCATTTTTAAATATTCCTTAGTATGTTAGAACTCTGAAATCTTAAATAAAAACAGAAAAACTTGAATAAGAAATGCTGGGAAAATTTAGGTCAGGCAATATATGCAGGGAGGTGCAACATCTGTTGAAACAGATTAAAACCTCAGGAGAGCCCAGGGATAGAGGTTACTCTGTAATCAAAATGACTGTCCTTGCAAAAACAAAGTCATCCCAATTCCCAATATTAGAAATTTTAAGATTTAAAAGGATACTCAAAATGATGTTTTGGTACCTTAATATTCACTGTTGGAAAGTTAAAACAATTTTTGTACTTGAATGTCAATTTTTAAAGAAAAACTAGACTGCATGGTAACCAAAGAAAAAGCAAAATGTGTTGAATTAAACAAGGAAATACAACTCGAAAATGGGTGTAAAGATTCTCTTCACATTGTGTACCATGGCCCTTTCACATGTTAAATATATTTAGTAACGGGCTACCACAATACTTAAAATGTGTATCCTTTTGTAAGAAAGGGAAAATTAGGTTTATGGAAGCATATCACTGTCAGTAACCAATCTATTAATTGATCAACCATGGTTGGAACATTCATGACAATCTGAAACATTCACCAATTACCAGTACTCTAAAATAACAGCTGCAAATGTCCATGTTATTGCAGCTATCCAAGTTGAATTCATGAGGCATCTGAAAAAGTTAAGAGTCCCAGCTGCTGCATCACTGGCCATCACAAAGAAACATTCCCATCTTCTGGTACTTTAAAATCTCAAATAAATCTCATGTTGAGGATGATGTGATTTGTTACAAAGTAGGAACCATATTCAAAAACCATTCGATCATTTCATTTCCATAATAAAACCGACAATGAATTACCCAAATCAACATAATCCTCTAGACATGCCAGATGGGTTTGATTTACTGTACCTCACCTGCAAAAGCTTAATTGACATAACTATGTTTGCTGTTAATTACTTCCTGTTATCAAAGGTGGCAATAATAAAGACACTTTGGTCTCACATCTCATGATAACCTGTCACTAAATTACTCCGTTTTGCAAGCAGGACTTCAGTTTTGTGCATTTCAATTAATTATCCCTCAGTGAAAAAACATTGTTTGAAGTTTAAAAAAGGGAATGACTCTAAACAGCTTAATCCTGCCATGCTGCAAATGCTTCTTGCAGGATTGCTGAGAACGTGTGTGAAGAATGGTCTGGACAGAAGAGCATGTTTTGATTGTTAGTCTGACATTTTTGTTCATTTTTTGTTGATATTGTTAAATTTAATTTTAATATTGGAGACTGTTTTGGCTTCATTACTGGCATAGATACATACGGCAAATCGTGTTTGCAGGAAATAGGCCACCAACAAGTGTTATAGACTGCCAAATGTAAAATATGGTTATTACCCCAAGCAAAACTCTGATCATTGAAAGTTAACAAGACAACCCCTAATTGATGTTCAACATATTAAACTGTAAAGCCTTGTCAGTAATAGTCCTTTTTCTCATTTCCCAAAATGTAGGAACACTTAAAAATAAACAACAGACAAGAAAGAGCATTTAGCCACAGCTTTTAACATTAGGAAAAGGAGACTATTCAGTTCCTTGAGCCTGCACTGTCATTCAGCAAGATCAAGGCTGACCTGACTATGGCCTCAACTCTACATCCCTGTTGCCCCCACTCCAGATTTCCTTGTAGAGTAAAAATCCGTTTAACTCAGAATTGAACAGATTCAATGATTCAGCCTCTACTGCTTCCATGTGAAGAGAATTCCAAAGACTACCAACTCTCAAAAGAAAGTGCTCCTCATCTCTATCTCAAGGCCAAATGTTGTCTGATTTCAAGAAGAAATTAGATATAGCTCTTGGGGCTAAAGAGATATTGGGGAGGGGACTAGGGAAAAAAAAATCAGGATATTGAATTTGATGATAAGCCATGATAAAAATGAATGGCAGTGCAGGCTGAAAGGGCTGAAATGCTTACTTCTGCTTCCAGTTTCTATCTTAAATGGAAGACCCCTTACTTCTTAATGATCTTACATAGAAGGCCCCTTATTTTTAAACTATAACCACTAGTTTGGATCCCACACAAGGGGAAACATCCATTCAGCACTGGCTCAGTCAAGCTTCTTCAGAATCTTGTGTTTCAATTATGCCTTGTTTTGATATATGAAAGTCACTTTCTCCCTTTACTGCAGAAAGGTTTTCAACGATTATTCAAACAAAACTTGTGCACGTTCAGCAAGGTTACGTTCATGAGTAAAATTTACTGTCTTTGGTGATATAAATCACCTTACAATTATCTTTACCAGCAAGCTAGTTGTTCTTAAAAGGACTCACATTTTAGCTAACAATAAACAGTACACAGGGAGAAAAAAAAACAAGCAGTATTCCAATGAATTAAGCTTGCAATCATCAAGAAGTGCTGAAACCACAATGCTGGATTTTATAGTAGAAAGTCCTTATCCGCCCAGTTTCATTGCAAACATTAAACCTACCAAAGAATGCTACAGTTTTTCCCATTTCCTACAGGTTGAGAAAAATAGTTCCTTTCAGAAAATTAAGAATTTAATTTCCATTTATAGTTTTGCAAAGGAATCAAGTAGCCCACTGTAAAATAACAGGAAGAATTTCTGCTTCATGTTTATCCCATATTTTCACATACATAGGCCTTTTCAATGTGCTGTCACAAACATTACGTTCAAACTTCCACACAGTGGCAGTCAATTTATATATAACTTTATTAGCATCTTCTGAAGTATACTATAAGAAAGACTTTGCAGACAGCTGTATTTAAGACAGTCATTGATTTCTCAAAACAATGAAATATTAAGTTCCTGAATTGCAATGCAATCACATTTTTATTGGATAAATTACTGTTTGAGTAATCATGGCACATACCACTATTCTGTGTTGAACCAGTGCCACTGCTTTTGCTGGAGACAGAGGTACTACATGGCTGGGTCCCAGGTTGTGCTGTTACGATTCGATTTACACCCCGATACAGCTTTCGGGAGAAGAGTTCATCACCATCATTGTCCTGAAGGGTTGGTGATCGGGGTCTGAAATGCCGCCACCGACATGCCTTAATGTTTGCTAGAATCTGACTGAGGTCTCTAGAGGGGCGATCCGAGGTATTTATTTGTGAGGTATTGGCAAATTCATTAATTGGAGAGTGGGGTGGGGAAGAGAGTATCTCAGGATCCAACTGATGAAGAACAACATCATTTTCTGTGTGCGCTCGGTCCAACAAAGTCCTATAGGAAAAGGAAATGAAAACATCCATGAACCTCTGATATTAACAGTGTCTTTGAGTATATGATTCATTACAATGATTCTACCAGAAGTTAGCAAATATTTCCCAAAATGCCGGAAGTCATTAAAGCAACACAATACACCACAGACATAAAATCATTACCTTGAAATTTAGGAATCAATGCAGAATTACTAAATTTAAAAGTAAAATGCTTTGATGCTGAAAATCTAAAATAAAAACAAAATGCTGGATAAACTCAGCAGGTTTGACAGCATCAGTTCTGGAGAAGTGTTATTTAGATCTGAAACATTAACTCTGTTTCTCTCCACAGATGCTGCCAGAGCTGCTGGTTTATCCAGCATTTTGTTTTTATTTCAAAATGACTCACCGCTCAGTTCCACTTTAATAATGTTCAATTAACCTCTCTCTATTACTACCATTGTTCAAGTGAAATTCCTAAACAAATTATGTAATGGAGAAGAAATGGCTGACCAACCACATTCATACTTTGGTTCTGTCCTCACAAAAGGAGGACACATGTAATATACCAGAAGTGTTGAGGGTTTAGTGAGAAGGAGGTACCGAAGAAAACTACTGTTAGAGAAATGGTGTTGCAGAAATTGACTGGATTGAAGGCCAATAAATCCCCAGGACCTGATAATCTACATCCTGAAACACTTAAGAAAGTGGCCCAAGAAATACTGGGTACATTGATGGTCATCTTCCAAGATTCTATAGATGCTAGAATGGTTCCTACAGATTGGAGAATAGCTCATGTAACCCTACTACTTAAAGTAGAGAGAAAACAGGGAAATGTAGACCAGTCTGCCTGACATCAGCAACGGAGAAAATTCTGCAGTCCATTATCAAGGATTTTACAGCAGAGCACTTGGAAACAGTGGCAAAATTGGACAGAGTCAATATAGATTTATGAATGGGAAATCATGTCTGACAAATCTACTTGCATTCTTCAAGGGTGTAACTCGTAGAGTTGATGAAGGGGAGCAATGGATGTGATTTATTTGGACTTTCAGAAGACTTTTGACAAAGTCTCATGTAAGAGATTAACATCTAAAATTAAAGCGCACGAGATTGAGGTATTACGTGTAGATGGAAAGAAAACTGGTCAGCAGAAGGGAACAGAGAAAAAATAAACAGTTCTTTCTCCAAAGGACAGGCAGTGTCTAATGAGGTACCTCAGGGATCAGTGCTAGGACCCCAGCTATTCACAATATGTATGATTTAAAAAAGAAAACAAATGCAATATTGCCAAATTTGCAGATGGCACAAAACTGGGTGAGGTGGTGAGCAGTGAGGAGGATGCAAAGATGCTTCAGTATGATTTGGATAAGTTCAGTGAGTGGGTGAATGCATGAGAGATGCAGTATAATGTGGTGGACAAACATGATCCACTTTGATAGCAAAAACAGGAAGGTAGATTATTTGAATGGCTATAAATTGAGAGAGGGGTGTGTGCAACAAGTCCTGGGTGCCCTCAGACACCACTCGTTGAAGGTAGCATGCAGGTTTAGCGAATGCTAAATAAGGCCAATGGTATGTTGGTCCTCATAAAAAAAAGTTTTTTAGTACAGGAACAGGAATGTCTCTTGGGGTGAAAGGGACCAAAGGGAATGGGGGAAAGGTGAGATCAGGCTTTTGAGTTAGATGATCAGTCATGATCATAATGAGTGGCGGAGCAAGCTTGAAGGGCTGAATGGCCTACTATTTTCTATGTTTCTATGCAAGGCTAATATTACCATGGACTCATTATCAGATCTTATATCCCCATTAAAAAATACTATTGACTTTACAATGTTCCCCAATACTGACAAAATGGTCAAATCAAATCACTAAATGCTGCACATGACAATCCACCTTCCTACAAGTTACATACCATGATACTGCATATGCAACAAAACCCAGACCCTCACACTTGCATTATTCCCCACCAATAGTTAATTCATCTGTTTTGTTATCTCAATGTGGTAGCAATAAAAACTTCATTGAGAAACAAACGAACATGGGTTTGCAGTTACAGGAAATCAGATCATTTTTGACTCATCATTTATCTATAGCATTTTGAAAATTGACAGCTACAAATTTCAGCATATAACCTTTACAAAGCTGCAGATTATAGTTAAACATTTCTGTAAGTGCAAGTTCCTCAGCACTTTACAAAAATCAACTAGATTTACTGACCTTCCGCCTCGTCCAACACGTCTTCGTGCTAAACCAATACACCTCCTGGGGACAGTCAGTGTGGTGAGGCAGTATCTGTAGCGAATATCTCCCAACCCTCCCTCTTCTGGACTACACCATGGCCAGTTCCCTGTTTGGTCCAAGCGAGGCTGAAAGAACGAACAGAAATTCATCTCAGTGAAGGAAATTTGCAGTTTAGCAAAACTCCCTTTCCCAATAATTACTATAATTCTCTCCTTTCAACTGATTATTCAAGTCAGTACTGCATTTAAAGAGAATGCTTTAACCAATTACATTACACAAGCAATGTCTGTACAGTGCTCAATGCTCAAGTGCAGTGTTTTCTATTTCAATAATTTTGCTGTGTGAATACGTTTCCTTTCCAAAAAAAAATTCAGGATTTGTCTGGAGCAGATCTTATTGCCCATCCTTAACTGCCCTCCGTTTGAGGGCATCTGAAAGTCAACCACAAGGATCTGGAGTCACACGTAGGCCAAACCAGGTAAAGGTGGGCGATTTCCTTCCCACAGAACATAAGTGAACCAGATGACAAACAACAACGGTTTCGGCAAGTATCTTGCAGCTTTATCAAATACGCAAGTATTCCATGGTAAACACTGCTACAAGCATTTAAAGTACAGAAATACAAATGTCCATTGAGTTGAGGTTAATGGGCAACCGAGACTGGTCAACTAAAACAATCACAATATGACAAGCTTGGTTTGTTGGTTGTTGCTATTTCTGATTTGATTTTGAAATTCATAATTGGTTATTTTTATCCTGCTCAATGATTGGTATGCTCCCTATTTTTCAATTACAATTTAGTTGAGCGCATAGAAAATTTGAATAAGACCATTACGTTTCAGTCATATGCAGGGTTATTGGTCAAAATCTGTATTAGATGCAACATTTGGACATAGATTCTCTCCTTTTTAAAAGTTTACATGGAACATAGCTTTCTACAGAAAATGAGCAGCTCATAATTATTATCCTAATGTCAGGAATCTTCAGCTATGGAAATGACAATTCAATATCTTGAAAAAAGTTGGTGGCGGTATGAAAAACGAGGAAGAAGCTTAGCAGAAAAACACATTTGAGGTCACCTGCCTGCATTGTTCAGTGACAGGTTGCAGGTTGAATTTATTATTCAAGAACTCAAACAAAATCTAGGACAACAACAATATAAACCCAATAGTCCATTGGTCTGTAAATTAACTGAGGCTTTGTCTGTTCATGTGGATGGAAAATACCTGATGGTAAAGAACAAGAGGAATGCATCCAGTGTCCTGACCAATATTTATTCCTTAACCAGTATGACATACAAACTGGTCATTTATCAATTTTTTTGCTGTATACTAACTGGGTGCCACATCTGCCTTTGCGACTTGACTACACCACTAGGCTAAAAGCAAAACATTGCTGGGAATCTGAAACAGAAAATGCTGCATAATCTCAGCAGGTCTGGCAGCATCTGTGCAGAAAGATTAAAACCAATATTTCAAGTCTGGATGATGAAGGGTCACCCAGCCTCAAAACGGTGTCTCTATTCTCTCTCCACAGATGCTGCCAGACTTGAGATTTCCCAGCATTTTGTTTTCTTATACCACTAGACTTATTGGCTGTGAAGCATTTTGGGACAATCTAAAGACTTGCATTTATTTATACAGTGCTTTGCAAGTACTTGTTTAAACTCATCTGAAGATATTCAGATTAGATTTCAAAGCAACTTCCAACACACACAAATCAAAGAAACATGGCACACTTAACTTGAAGCTTCCTTATATAGGTACAATCTACTGAAGACTGAATATACAAACAAAAGAATCAGCCTATTCTGCTATTCAATAAGATCATGGTTGAACTACTGTAATGGTAGGAAGGACTATTACTTACGTGGCAAAAAACTGCAGCAGGCGACGGTGCAGAGGGACCTGGGGGTCCTTGTGCATGAGTCGCAAAAACCCAGCCTGCAGGTGCAGCAGGTGGTCAGGAAGGCGAATGGGATGCTGGCCTTCATCGCGAGGGGGATTGAAATATAAAAGTAGGGAGGTCTTGCTGCGGCTGTATAGGGCATTGGTGAGGCCGCAGCTGGAGTACTGTGTGCGGTTTTGGTCACCGTACTTACGCAAGGATATTTTGGCCTTGGAGGGAGTGCAGAGGAGGTTTACTAGGCTGATACCAGAGTTGAGGGGGTTGAGCTATGAGGAGAAGCTGAATAAACTAGGCTTGTACTCGTTAGAGTTTAGCAGAATGAGGGGAGATCTCATTGAGACGTATAAGATGATGAATGGGATGGATAGGATAGAGGTGGAGAGACTCTTCCCGCTCAGAAAGGACAGTAGGACTAGGAGGCACAGCCTCAAGATAAAGGGGGGGCGGTTTAGAACGGAGTTGAGGAGGAACTTCTTCATTCAAAGGGTGGTGAATCTCTGGAATTCTCTGCCCGTTGAGGTGGTGGAGGCTGCCTCGCTAAATATTTTTAAGACGCGGGTTGATGGGTTTTTGATAAGCGAGGGGACTAAGGGTTATGGGGAGAGGGCGGGAATGTGGAACTGAGCCACGACAGATCAGCCATGATCTTATTGAATGGCAGGGCAGGCTCAAAGGGCTAGATGGCCTTCTCCTGCTCCTATTTCTTATGTTCTTATGTAACCTCAACTGCACATTCCTCCTGCCTTTGCTAACCTTACACCCCTTGCTCATCAAGAATGTGTCTAGCTCTGACATAAAACATAGAACAGTACAGGCCCTTTGGCCCTTGATGTTGTGCTGAGCTATGTCCGAACCCAAGATCAAGCTATCCCACACTCTATCATTCTGGTGTGCTCCCTGTGCTTATCCAATAACTGCTTGAAAGTTCCTGAAGTGTTCAACTCCACTATTACAGCAGGCAGCGCATTCCACACTCCAACCACCGAGTAAAGAATCTACCTTGGTCGGCCGTCCTATATCTCCCATCATGAACCTTAAAAAGTTATGCCCCCTAGTAACAGCTACACCCACCTGAGGAAATAGTCTCTGCACGTCCACTCTATCCCCCTCATCATCTTATAAACTTCTGTTAAGTCACCTCATCCTCCTCCACTCTGAAGAGAAAAGCCTCAGCTCCCTCAACCTTTCCTCAAAAGATCTACCCTCCTCTGCACTCTCTTCAATGCTTCCACATCCTTCTTATAGAGGTGACCAGAACTGAACATAATATTCCAAATGTGGTCTCACCAAGGTCCTGTATAGTTGCAGCATAACTCCACAGCTTTTAAACTCAAACCCCCTGTTAATAAACACTAACACACTATAAACCTTCTTCAGGGCTCTATCCACTTGAGTGGCAATCTTCAGAGATCTGTGGATATGAACCCCAAGATCGCTCTGTTCCTCCACACTCTTCAGAACCCTGTCGTTTGACCCTGTAATCTGCATTCGAGTTTGTCCTACCAAAATGAATCACCTCACACTTATCAGGGTTAAACTCCATTTGCCACTTCTCTGCCCAGCTCTACATCCTATCAATGTCTCTTTGCAGCCTACAAAAGCTCTCTATCTCATCCACTATTCCACCAATCTTGGTGTCAGCAGCAAATTTACTAACCCACCCTTCAACCCCCTCTTCAAGTCATTGATTAAAAAAAACACAAATAGCAGAGGACCCAGCACTGATCCCTGTGGCATACCACTGGTAACTGGCCTCCAGTCTGAAAATTTTCCCTCCAACACCACCCTCTGTCTTCTATGAGACAGCCAGTTACTTATCCAAATCGGCCAAATTTCCTTCTATCCCACACCTCCTTATTTTCTTCATGAGCCTACCATTCAAACATAAAAATTCAAAGGCTACTTCCTCTGCCTTTTGGAGGAAAGAGTTCTAAAGATTCACTACCTTGAGGGAAAGAAATTCTCCTAATCGCTCTCTCAAATGGGCAACCCTTAATTTTTAAACAGTGACCTCATCCTTTCGACATCCATCCTGTCAAGGCCCCTCAGTCTTGTGTTTAGTTGAGCATGAGGCGGCTTGATTGAAACATACACGTCTCTTCATGCTCAACTAAACTCCAGCAGATACAAGCCCAGCCTATCCCATCTTTCCTCATAAGACAACCCATCCATTCCAGGTATTACTGTAGTAAGCCTGAACTACTTTCAACACGTTCCTTGAATAAGGAGACTAATACTATGCACTATGCTCCAGATGTAAGCCCACCAATGTCCTGTATAAACTCAGTTGGCTCGATGGCTGGTTTGTGATACAGAGCAACATCAACAGCACGGGTTCAATTCCCATACCAGTTGAGGTTATTCATGAAGGCTCTGCCTTCTCAACCGTGCCCCCATTTGAGGCATGGAGATTGTAATCTGAAGCGTTTTATGCTTCTTGCCAAAGTGGACCATTCACATTTTTCAACATCATACTCCATTTGCCAGATCTTTGCCCACTCACGTAACATACATGTGTGTGCACCCTCCTTATGTCCCCTTCGTAACTTATTTTCCTACCTAACTTATTAATATTGGCAAATTTAGCAACCATACCTTTGGTTCCTTCACCAAAGTCATTTATACAAGTGATAAATAAGATGAGGCCCTCAAACTCATTCATGTGGCACATCAATCATTACTTCCTGCCAAGCAGAAAATGACCAATTTATCCCTGTTTCTTGTTATCCAGCAAATCTTTTATCCATGCCAATATATGACCCTGCACCAAGTTTTTATTTTCTGCAATAATCTTTGATGTGGCACTTCATCAAATGCCTTCTGGAAATTAAAATAATATCCACAGGTTACCCTTTATTCACAAAGCAAACGGTTAATTCTACTAAGAACTCTAATAAATTAAACATGATTCCCCCCTCACATAAATCATGTTGAGTTGCCTTATTACCATGAATTTATCCAAGTGCCCTGCGAAAATGCATTTAATAATAGCTCCTAACATCAGCCATAAGGAAAATGTTAAGTTAAATAGCCTGAGGTTTCCTGTTTGACTAGTGTTAAATTTGCTATTTTTCAATCTAAGTGAACCTTCCTCGAATTTGTTGGAATATTGGAAAATTAAACACACAGCTAGATAGTTCAGGAAATGGACTACAAGGAGCAGAAGAATTATATTTTTAAGATCAAATAAATTTTTAGTGGAGTAATCTGAAAAAGTTTTGCTGTCATTTGAAAGAGTAATGGGATCACATATCTAACTGATCTGTGTCATCCAATTTGCCTGGTTCACCTGTTACCAACAGACATGAGAGCACTTTTGATCAGGTTTTTACACTTAATACAGTAATCAAAGCACAAATAATGGAAAGTACCAAAATGGTAGAAAAAAATTAATAACAAAACAAGTAATACAAAAGTTAAGCATCGGCAGGAATTCACTTCTGGGTTGTGTCCAGTTACAAAGAATACGCAATACCAAGGAACTTCGCAATACCCACACCTGGTCAAGTCTACGCTACAATTACCCAAGTATCTAAGAATTGATTGTGGCAAGTTAGAATAAGCACCAGAATTATCATTTAATATTAGTTGAGCCCAAGTATATCAGTCAATTAATTTTGTGTCAAGACTTGATAGGGACATTAATTTTTGGCAAAGAATGTACAAAAACTTCCAGCCTAGATTGGTACTAACAATCTGTTCTCTGAAATAAATGAAAAATCATATACTATGGTACTGAAACAATTTAAAGATTTAACAGGTCAGCAAATGCCAGAGAGTCCATGAAAATTTAAGTTACACACTAATTGCAAATAAACTACAAATATATAACAATTATGATTAAAACAAAGACAACATGGAATTATCTTTAAATAAAGATCTATCCTTGACAGCATCTAAGTTTTGGTACTTACAGAATAGTACTGACATCCTGCTTTCCTTCGGAAAGCGAAAGGACCATCCGGATCATTCTCTTCCTCTGCTTCCGAGGATGCAGAATGGACCTTCAACACAGGAAAGATAAATTTCAACCTTACATTCTATTTTCAAAGGCTCAGCAGAGTCTGATTGTCTATTCCCCTGTAAATTTGTGATGGCTTACAGAAGCCCCTTTTTAGTCTGCCTCTGAATATAGAGATTCTGGAGCTTCCTATTGTGTCCCACAGATATGCTTTGGGCTGATAAAACCAGGGCTACAAAATCATAATGTTGACCACAGTTTCACTTGTAGCCTTGACATGCCTGTGAATATATCTCCCTGTTCCCATCTGCCAATCCAGTTCTGTGGACTGCCACTAACCATCGTTCTTATTGACCTCCCCATCTTCATTCAATATTTTATCATGTTGAAGAAGCATTATGTATAGTCCTATTATCTGCCTTCCCTCATGTTTTACCTGTTACTCTTCCTCTTTCCTTAGCCGCTTCTCTTTTGTCCTACCCAACTTCTCCCCCACCATCTACATCACAATTGCCTCTCTGCCCAATTTTAGTATTACGGGTTTACCATAACAGCCAGTTTCTTCTAAGCTTCAGACAGAATTCTGACATCACTTTTCTCTGCCCCACATCTCCAGGTTGTCTACTCCGCAATGCTGTACTATGCTGCATACTCTATCTTCAACCTGCCCGTATTGTTCCCATCCTGACAATCACTAACTTAGTTTTACCTTTCTTCTCAACCTCTAGCTCTGTCACATCCCCAGGTGAACACTGTTCTACACTCTCCCAACATTCAACTTCAACCTGAATTTCTGCACTGCCCGTTGGCCCAAACCGTAATTGTTTTACTTTCCTTCTTTCCACTTTCTCGTCCAACCAACCACCCCCCCCCCCCCCCCCGCACACACACACACACACACACAACTGGCACGGAGTTACATCTGCATGAGTTGCATTGAGAAGTTTAGCTTGTTAGTGAACTAGATACTCTGATTAATTTCAATAACTAAGCATGATACAGACCTGTGAGAAGGGCTCTTCATCAGAGCTGGGAAAGTCATACTGGTTTATGTCCTTTGCATTAAAGACTGGCAGTGCAGCAGGGCTTGTTTGCTGAGGTGCAGCAGCACTTGGTTGTAAGACTTTGTGTTTTTTCTTCTCGTACTTTCTCTTAGGTCGTATAATCTCCACATTCTCTTGCTACAACACAATTAACAGAGGAAACATTGATATACTAAATTGCAATTGCCAGTGAGAGTTGATTATTATTACACACATATGTAACTTTGCAAAGAAATCAAATAATTTGCAAATGCAAGGAATAGTGCTGCAGTAGACCATTCTGCCCTTTGTATCTACAGTAATTCAAATATGCTTCGAAGAAACCTTGAACTTCCGCTTAAACATCCTGAAAATTGACTGAATTGCAAACTGCTTTGTTCTTAAATCTATTAGTTTGCAGAACAAGATTTAGCAAAGCCATGACATAAAATTCTTACCACAGTCAGAACTAGTCTACACTAACAGATGACATCAAAACTCAAAGGAGATTATCTTTAGCACATTACTTGCTTCGTTTTTTGAAATATGTTACCCTGACCTGTACTATTGAACATTATATCCATTTTGTTAAGTGATCAAATCTCACCTTATTGACTTTAAATTCTTTAAACTCCATAAATTCTTGATGTTTAAACTGATTGCTATTAGATATTGGAATGATGGGCACAGTGTAGGTAGGTTTCACATGTTGCCGCTGCGCCATGACTTCAGATAGAATCTCGCCACTGAAGTCACCCAGACTGTGCCTAGGATTGCAAAGGACACATTTTCAGTCAAATTACTCTTACAGATCATAGCAGTCAAGCGGTTATTGTGGTCTAGGACACAAAAAGGTATTGTAAAGCATAACGTCAATCTTATAATGAATTTGTATCATGTCTACCTAAATAAATGAATTTGCAAAAGGCAATTTTGTCAGCAAGAGGCAAGTAAACTTACTAGTCTTATCTGGGAGTGAAAACATGGAAAAAGATAAAAAAACAGCAAGGTGGAAAGTGCTTCCTTTACTATTTACCCAGTAATTAACTCTTAGATTGCTCCACATATTATTCTTAATAGGTTACCCTGGTCACTTGCTGACCTTATGGATCTATTGAGATCGTTTAAATTTTATATGACAGATAATTGCAATGGAGCTCTAGTCAGATAGAACAAAGTAATTCAGTCAGCAAAACTATCAACAGTTGAAATCAAGAGCTAGCCTAATTTACATCTCTGATAAGCAATTTGTCATTGGTTTATTGTCATGGCAATTAGAACATAGCAACAGCCCATATGGTTATATTTCCCATTATGCTGCTCTAAAACCAGAAAACCTACTTATTCCCAGAGATCCACACTTCTTTTATTTAGGATATGAAAACACAATTTTACACTGAAGTAGGGGAAAAAAATTAGAGGCATAAGAAAGAGGCACAGGAAGATGGAGGGAAGGAGAAAAAGGAGGAGAGATACAGAAACAGAGAGACATAGATAGCTAGCATAAAGTTTTTACAGGAAATCAAACCAAAATTAAATTTTGTCTATGAGCAATACCAGAAGAAATTAGTTAGAAAACTTTTAATAGCAAAAATAGGAATGTAACTGAAGACGAGTGATACAACAGAAACATTCCAATATGTTCAGCATATTACCAACACAAAAATAGTATAGAATTCTCCCTCTATACAAGACCTCGTGCACCTTATGGATTAAAACTATTTCAAAAAAATATTGTTTATGTAAGTTCAAGATAAACTAATCAATCACCGTCATTTTAACAAAATGCAAGCTTCAAAACCACTTTGAAAAATCTTCACATTATTCCATTTTTAAGAAATTAACGTATAAATAAATACATTACAGAACAATTTATATTTACCTTTTCTCTACAATTTCCAAAGTTAAATGCAGCAGCTCTCTTTTGCTTTTCTCTCTGCGTTTTATCATCTCTAAGATAGTTACAGCTCGACTTAGATCCCTTCGCAACTTCAGCATCTTTTCATATGAAGCCTCATCGTTTTTACGATTCTGCAGGAAATGAAAGCCATTTAGTTCATTGCTTCATTAGACTCTAGAACAAATAGCATTAATTATATGAACATATGAATGAAAAGTTGGTGGCCATTTGGCTCCTCAAGCCTGTTCTGCCATTTGATAATATCATGGCTCATCTGATTGTGACCTTTGTTTTCCTGTCTACCTCCCATTTGACTCCCTGGTCAGTCAAGAATCTAACCAGCTATGGTCGTGTACGTCAACTTGCCAAACAGAAACAGAATCCCAATGTATCGGGGGCATTTCTGGGGAGAAACATAAATATTGACTAATATAATAACAATCCACTTCTACAGTCATTGGCAGTGGTTTTGCAAACTTTGACTAATTTGTCTGTATGAAGCAGTTACATCTTACCAAAGTTTTGAGTAAAACTATCATGTAGCTAAAGAAAAAAAGGTTCAAGCTACAATACTTTAACAATTCTCAAAATGGGAAGGTGGGCCACGAGGACACATTTTAAAGGCTCCCTCCCCATGAGGGCAGCATGATGACATAGCACCAGAGACATGGGTTCAATTTGACCTTGGGTGATTGTGTGCAGGTTGCCCCCATGTCTGCGTTGGTTTCTTCCCACAGTCCAAAGATGTGCAAGTTAGGTGGATTGGCCACGATAAACTGCCCCTTAGGCTAGATGGATTAGCCATGGGAAAGGTGTGATGTTATGGGAGGGTGCCTGGATAAGATACTCTGTCAGAGCAGATTCAATGCGCTGAATGGCCTGCTTCTGCATCATAATGATTGTATGATATCCAGAATTACAGTCCCAGGACAACAATCTCACAAAGACCCAGAACATCAGGAAGTTTACAGCCACTTCAAAATACAATCCTCAACTGCATCCTATTATCAGACCTCAGCTCCACATGCATCCTTCACATTTAATGTCAGGGAATCTTTTCATGCCAAGTGATAACTAACAGAAAGACAATGTAGAATGTGTGAAGATATTAGAATACTCATGAAAATTTAAAAGGAAAAGTCAGCTACAGCTCCCTAGGCTTTAAAGCCATTGAAGATGACTAATTGCTACTTCAATACAAATAAATAATTTTGCTCTAGTTTCCAGATCAATTATTCCTTTGGCTCCAGAGTTCAACAGTCACCATATCCTCGCACATTCTAAGGCTTTAAAAACAAGGGAAACACTAAAGAGCCCTCAAAACATACGGGTCTTGCAGTTATTCACCCAAATTTTGCATCATTCTCTACAAACGTATGTGTAAATGGAGAGCTCGACTCAAATGTTGATTATATTTATTAAATAGTTAACGTTTTAAGTACAAGAAATAAGGGTTCTTGAGCCTACTCTTCTATTCAACTTCAAACGCATATTACATGTGCCTCTGTTTTAGAAAGCCTTAGAACGTTACCAGTAGGATCACAGACTATTTTAAAATTTCCCTGAGCAAAACAGCATGCTTTAAACGGTCAGGACACTGCAGTTTATAAAAATTATGAAGCAATTGATACCAATATGTTGATATAACCTCAGGCAAATGAAGTTTTGGAATTCATCTTGTTTGTATTTCATTAGAAATAGAGGAATTTGTTAGTTTAAAAGAAAATTAATAAAAGATACAACTAGATTGGAGGAATTAGGATTACTTTCCTCAGAGAGGTGATTTGATAGAAGTATTCAAAGTCATAAGGGGTCTGGACAGAGTAGGGGGAAAAACTTCACTCATAAAAGGATCACGAATAAGGGAGCACAGATATAAAGCAACAGGCAAAATTAGTAAAAAAAGAGTTCAAAAACTAGTGTTGGGAGCAGGTTCAACCAAAGTATTCAAAAGGGAGCGAGTTGGTTATCTGAACAGAATAAGAACATAAGAAATAGGAGCAGGAGTAGGCCATCCAGCCCTTCGAGCCTGCCCCGCCATTCAATAACATCATGGCTGATCTGTCGCTGCTCAGTTCCACTTTCCCGCCCTCTCCCCATAACCCTTAATCCCCTCTCTTATCAAAAACCCATCAACCCGCGTCTTAAAAATATTTAGCGAGGCAGCCTCCACCACTTCAACGGGCAGAGAATTCCAGAGATTCACCACCCTTTGAGTGAAGAAGTTCCTCCTCAACTCCGCTCTAAACCGCCCCCCTTTTATCTTGAGGCTGTGCCCCCTAGTCCTATTGTCTTTTTTGAGCGGGAAGAGTCTTTCCACCTCTATCCTATCCATCCCATTCATCATCTTATACGTCTCAATGAGATCTCCTCTCATTCTTCTAAACTCTAACGAGTACAAGCCCAGTTTATTCAGCCTCTCCTCACAGCTCAACCCCCTCAACTCCGGTATCAGCCTAGTAAACCTCCTCTGCACTCCCTCCAAGGCCAACATATCTTTGCGCAGGTGCGGCGCCCAAAAATGCACACAGTACTCCAGTTGCGGCCTCACCAATGCCCTATACAGCTGCAGCAAGACCTCCCCACTTCTATATTCAATCCCCTTCGCTATGAAGGCCAGCATCCCATTCGCCTTCCTGACCATCTGCTGCACCTGCAAGCTGGGTTTTTGCGACTCATGCACAAGGACCCCGAGGTCCCTCTGCACCGTCGCCTGCTGCAGTTTTTCGCCCCGTAAGTAATAGTCCTTCCTACCATTCTTCCTACCAAAGTGGACCACCTCACACTTGCCAACATTAAATTCCATTTGCCATTTCCTGGCCCATTCGCCCAGCCTATCTAGATCCTTCTGCAGACTCTCCACACCCTCCGCACAATTTGCCGTTCCCCCAATCTTGGTGTCATCAGCAAATTTCGACACTGTACACTCGGTTCCCTCCTC
Organism: Carcharhinus amblyrhynchos; assembly: GCF_965287045.1. NCBI lineage: Eukaryota > Metazoa > Chordata > Chondrichthyes > Carcharhiniformes > Carcharhinidae > Carcharhinus > Carcharhinus amblyrhynchos. The sequence goes on from NC_137325.1 coordinate 120,351,700, forward strand.
CAGATCATCTATATAAATGGTAAAAAGCTGAGGCCCCAGCACCGACCCCTGGGGCACTCCACTAGTCACCATCCGCCAATCCGAATAGCACCCGTTGACCCCCACTCTCTGCCTCCTATTTGACAACCAATCCTCTATCCACACTAACACCCTACCCCCAACTCCATGTCCCTCGACCTTCTGCAATAACCTCTTGTGAGGCACTTTGTCAAACGCCTTCTGAAAATCTAGAAAGACCACATCCACCGGCTCTCCTCTATCCACCGCCCTAGACACATCCTCATAGAACTCCAGTAAATTTGTCAGACACGACTTCCCTTTAATGAAACCGTGCTGCGTCTGCTCTATCAAGCAATTCCCTTCAAGATGCCTCGCAATTTCCTCCTTAATGACAGATTCTAACATTTTACCTACCACAGACGTTAAACTAACCGGCCTATAATTCCCCGCCTTTTGCCTGGCACCCTTCTTAAACAACGGCGTAACATTAGCCGTTCTCCAATCATCCGGCACTTCCCCGGAATCCAGCGACGTCTGGAAAATAACCACCAAGGCATCCACTATCACCTCCGCCATTTCTTTCAGAACCCTCGGATGCATTCCATCCGGTCCTGGGGACTTGTCCACAACCAGCCCCTCCAGTCTGTCGAGCACCGCCTTTCTAGTAACAGTAATGTCATTAAGACCCTCCAGTCCTACCACCTTTCCATCGCTAACACCCGGCAAATTATTCACGTCCTCCTCCACGAAGACAGAAACAAAAAAGTTATTCAATACCTTAGCCATATCCCCATCCCCTACCACTAGGTCCCCTTTCTCATCCTCTAAAGGACCAACATTCACCCTAGCCAGCCTCTTCCTTTTTATATATTTATAAAAACTCTTGCTATCCTTTTTTATATTAAGCGCTAGCCCAACTTCATAGTTTCTCCTACCCTTCCTTATCAACTTCTTTGTTAATCTTTGTTGACATTTAAACCTCTCCCAATCCTCTTCTCGCCCACTACTCTTAGCTACTCTAAATTCCTCCGCTTTTAGTTTAACACTTTCCTTCACCTCCTTCGTTATCCACGGCTTATTACCTCTTTTCCTACTATCCTTTTTGACCATTGGAATAAATTTCCGTTGAGCACCAAGAAAGATCTCCTTAAAGATCCTCCACTGCTCCTCAACAGACCCTCCCTCCAACGCGCTCTCCCAGTCCACATTCGCCAATTCTTCTCTCATCCTACCGTATTCCCCTCTATTCAAACAAAGGACGCGTGTCCGGGAACCCACTTTCTCCTCCTCCATCTGCACCAGAAACTCCACCATACAATGATCACTCTCCCCAAGAGGATCCTTCACCACAAGGTCCCTAATTCTATCCGCTTCATTACATAGCACCAGATCTAAGATAGCTCGCTCCCTCGTCGGCTCCAACACACACTGTTCGAGGAAACTATCCCGGCAGCATTCCAAGAACTCTTCCTCGAGCCCCCCACGTCCAACATGGGTCGACCAATCAATATGCAGATTGAAATCCCCCATAACTACGGCCGTCCCATTCCTGCACGCCGCACTTATTTGCGCGTTAACAGCCCGCCCCATCTCCAGATCATTATTCGGGGGCCTATAGACGACACCCACCAGCGTCTTCCTCCCTTTGCTGTTCCTAATCTCCACCCACAACGATTCTACCCTTTCCTCCTTTGCTCCAATATCATCCCTTGCTACCACCGTGATGCTATCCTTAATCAGCAGAGCTACGCTCCCCCCTTTTACCTCCTGCCTATCCTTCCTAAACACCTGATAGCCCTGTACATTCAGCTCCCAGTCCCTGTCACCCTGCAGCCATGTCTCTGTAATGGCAACCAGATCGTATCCATTTGTGTCGATCTGCGCCATCAGCTCATCCACTTTATTCCGAATGCTTCGTGCATTCAGATAAAGTGCTTTCATCCCAGCCTTCACCTGGACCCTATTTGCCGCAACGCCACCAACTATACTCATGGCCCCTACTCCCTTTATTATTGGGACATCCTCGGCCTCTTCCCTTACCTGTACCTTCTCCTTAACTTTAGACCTCATAAGGTCACCTACCCTCGCACCCCCCCCAATTAGTTTAAAAGCCCTGTCTACAGTCCTGTTTACTCGATTCGCCAGCACTCTGGTCCCAGCACGGTTCAGACCAACCCCATCCTGCCCGAACAGGTCCCACCTACCCCAATACTGGTGCCAATGCCCCATAAATTCAAACCCATTCCTCCCACACCAATCCCTGAGCCACCCATTCACTTCCTTAATCCTGTCAACCCTACGCCCATCTGCACACGGTTCAGGCAGTAGCCCAGAGATAACCACCTTGTCGGTTCTACTTTTTAATTCCATTCCCAGCTTTTCATACTCCCTCCCCAGATCCTCAGTTCACATTTTGCCTACGTCGTTGGCACCCACATGTACCACAACGACCGGATTCTCACCCTCCCACTCCAGGTTCCTCTGCAGCCCAGATGCGACATCCCGGACCCGAGCACCAGGCAGACAACACACTCTTCTGTGCACTTTGTCATTGTGACAAAGGACAGTGTCAATATCCTTCACCCCACTATTCCCAATCACTACTACGTTCCTTTTCCCTTTCTCTTTGCCTATGTCCTGCTGCAGCACTGTACCGTGTGCAGCTTGCTCACCAACCTCACCTGCCTCGTTCTCGTCCAACTTGGAAGCAAGAACCTCAAACCTGTTATGCAGATTAAGAGGCTGAGGCCTCCGCTCCTCACCCCCCTTCCTCCTCCCAGCAGCCCCCTCTTGTCCCTGACCCTTAGAGTTAGCCAGTCTGGGGGGGGTGGATGTCACTTGAACCCCATTGACAATGGCACACTCTCTCCCCCTGATGAGCCTCAGTGTCTGTAGCTCAGAGGCCAGCTCATTTACCCTGAGCTGGAGCTCCTCTAGCAACCTGCACTTACTGCAGACATGGTCACTGGGATGAACCCTAGGGTCCATCAGTTCCCACATCATACAGAAACCACACATCACATGCCCCTCCATTATTCACTGTAGTAGTTTTGAAAAAATTTTTTTGTTTTTTTTGTTTTTCAAACGAACTCACCTGGCCTTTTTTCCTTCCAGCCCTTTTTGATATTAAGCCCTAGTAGCTCACTCTGCTTCCCACTCACTCCGCTGCCCACTTAGACGCTGCCCGCTGTCTACACCAGGCCTCCTTTTAAACCTGGCGCTGATTTAAAGCTGATGGCCCACAACTGCCTGCTAACCACTCCCTCAGAATTCTTAAAGCAGTAAATACAATAAATAAATGCTTTAAACAGTTCTACAAAGAACAAAGTGCTTTAAACTTAATTTAAACAGGTTTTTAACAGGTAAAATCTTAGCTCTCTCTCTGTTCCTTCACTTGTTTGCTCCAGCAAACAATGGAAGGCAATGAAACAATGAATGTGCAGGGTAATGGGGAGAAAGCAAGAGAAAGGCACCAAGTAAATTGCACAGACAGCCAGACGGAATAACCTGCTTCTGTGCATTTAACGATTCTGCAATTCTCCATCATGAGTTTTGATCTTTTCTATGATGTGTCATTCTTTAAATATTATTCAAACAATTGATGTTTAAAGCTCCAAATTATAAATATAATGGTGGTACAATAAATTGACACTTAAAAAATATTAACAAATCAACGGTTTTAAAAATAAAATGGCAATCAGCTAATTTTAATTTATGCATCCAGAATTTTGAAATCTAAAAATTTCTAAAGAGTTTTCTGAAGTGATTACTAGCTGCCCGATAGATGGCATGTTTTTCTAACTGGCAATCATGCATGATATCAAACAAACCTTTCTGGTCTGCATCTTTTCTGTTCTTCTCCTGAAGGCAACATAAGGATCATTAGTGCTGGAACCATCCCGTTTTTCCTGTTTTACAGTTGGGATAAGCGAACAACCTCTACAGTTTTTCCTTTTCCGAATCCAATATTCATACACTTCCCATATGAGGTCATCATCCTCCTTCAGCAGCAGCTTTGCCTCCTGGAGAGTTACCAGCTAACAAAAACAAATCAAAATGCCTGTTAAACTACTGACTAAATTTAAATAACATACCTTATTTAACTTTATTCTAAAACCAAAACAGAAAATGCTGGAAAATTTCAGCAGGTCTGGCAACATTTGTCGAGAGATAAAAGTCTGCTTCAAGTCCGAGCGACTTTGCTTCAGTATTTCATTCTAAAACACACCTTTGTTCATATATCCGTTTTACACAGCAAACACTAATTGCTAAGATCCCATGTCCTGCTGAGTAAAATTAAGACATTTGTCAAGATCATCTACCCCTTTCTTGCTCCTAAAAAGAAGCATCAGATTTGATATAAAATTTGATATAATGCTAAGGTAAAGACACATTAAATGCAACCATAGCAAGTAAATATTTTTCATACCTGCTGGCCACTGCCTTTTTCTAGCCGATCAATCATCTCTTCAAATTGCAGAGGAGTGATGTCCATCTTCTTTCTTAGTTTATTCACAAATGCTTCATCATCCGAGTCCATATCATAATCTGGTTGCTCAGCGTCCAAGCTAAAAGCTGGATTAAAGAAAATTACATTCAGAATTTAATCAAGCAAATAACTTTCAATATGACTCTGCATCTTTAATTTAAGCCTTCATGGAAAACTTCTGCTTAATTTGATAATTTGCAATTATGGAAGGCAAAAACAACAATTATTTATGTTGGTAGTTATTAGTGCCTTTTTCCTTTGTTTGGATAGGAAGATATGGCAATCATTTTTGTTGGACCCTACCAAATAATGAAAATCAATGAACAATTCCATACAAGAAGCCAACTATTGTTTCTCTTCTTTCCTAGCGCACAACAGGTATTTAAAAGTGATATTGCTTTACTTAAAGGACAAGTTTTTGACACATTTTACAAAAGTTTAGAACATGGTTTTCAAAATCAATTCTGGTCTGCTAAGGGAAACCAGGATTATTTTAAGCCACAAGAGTGCAATGAAGTGTACTAGTTAAAAGTTAGCTTAATGTTTGCAAAGAGATCCCACAATAACTCAGTTTTGAAAAGTTCAAAATTCATATGCAAAGTAGTGAGACATACAGTCTTAAAACACAACTAACCCTTTTCTTTCATTACTATGCATTCTTGTCTCAAACTACCAGTCTGGAACTACTTTTGCAACAGGCATCACAGATGACACAGTAAACCTCTTGTCATATTAGTAAAGATCACATTTTCAGCAAAGCACTATGTTTTACAACTCTTGTAATTAACAGTTTCCATGATATTTTGATTTGCCACATGAATTGGTATACAGTAAAAAGCATTGTTTCTTGAGCACTAAGCATATCATTCATAGAATACATAGGGGACAAGGAAAGGAGAGGGTGTAGAGTGTAATGTTAGTTATAGTTAGGGTGTAGCGAAAGATCAATTTAATACAAGTCAGGTCCATTCAAAATTCTAATGGAGAACGAGGGTAGAAGATAGAATTAGAGAGTATGCTGGGGACAGCTTGCAAGTTGCCACAGTATGTTTCAATTTTGGAATAATTATTTTACCTTTATCATTTACTGTCATTGTCAGTACATAATCCCTTAATCTTTCATGTTCCAATTTCTCCATTTATTCTGTATTAATTGCCACATCACTCTTCAATTACTAAAGATACCCCTTTTTTTAAAAAAAAGGTTTTCTTTTGAGGAAGAGAAAACAGGTGTTGGTGTCACTGGCTGGGCCAGGGTTCATGGCCCACCCATAATTGCCTTTAAGGAAGTGGTTCTTCAACTGCTGCAGTCTAGATGGTGTAGTTCCAGGATTTTGATCCAGTGACACTGGAGGGACAGCGGATACAGTTGAAGTCAGCAGCATATGGCTTGAAGGGAAACTTACAGGTGGTGACACTCCCATGCATCTGCTGCCCTTGATTTTCTAGTAAACATCATGGGTTTGGAAAGTGCAATCGAAGATGCCATGGTAAGTAGCTGCAGTGCATCGCATATCTGGCAGACACTGTGGTGAAGGGAGTCAAATTTAAGGTAGTGGATGGGATGTCAATCAGGGAGCTACCTTGTCCTAGATGGTGTCAAGCCTCTTGATTGTTGTGGAATTACATTCATCTAGGCATATAGAGAATATTCCAACACACTCCTGGCTTGTGCCTTGTAGATAGAGGACAGGCTTTGGGGAGCCAAAGGTTCAGTAAATTTTAGATCCATGCAACTCCCCAACCAACAGGATGGAAACGTGTGTAAACTTGAACTGAGGGCAGGCTTTAAAACATGCATCTGCGGCCTGGGCCAGCAGGTTGTGATTTTCTATGGTTTGCTGTTAATTTGCTTGCAAACGATTCCTTGTAAGTAGATTTTCTTTCTTGTGAATAAATAGCTGTCACTCCACCTGCTGTTGATCGCCTGGAGTCTTCGTTACTACAGTAACAAAGTAAAATAATTTGCAAGAACGGAGGCATTTTTTTCCCCCCCAGTGCAGCCTGCATTTTGTGCAAGTCAGTACTGTCATGCACACAATGAACGAACTGCAAAGCAACACGGTTGAATATTAAATTTTCATTTTATGCCTCAATCCCATCTGTCAGTTCTCCCTTTTTATAAAAAAAACCACCTGAGCTAACAATATGCCCAAGACCCTTGCTTTCAGTCAAGCCTATAAAAAAATAACAGTAGTACTAAGTGAAACACAAAAATATATTCACTCAGAGGTAGCAGTAAATACCGATAACACCCTGATGTCCAGGAAACACAACCTGGCTAATTTGAAAATTTGTAAGAAAAATAATTATTTTTAAAAAATATTCACTGATCCAGTGAGATGTGAAGGTGCTTTAGGAAAGGAAATGGGGCAAAGCTGCACATCACTCAAGGTGACAAATTGTGGAACAGCCTACTCACTCATATGAGAATTCCAAATGCCAAACTTGTTTCTCCATAACACTCTACCGCAAGTCGATCAAAATACAGAATGTACATTTACTCGCATGCAAATCTGTCAGCAAAAACGTGATACCCGAACGATTCACTTAAATGGTCAGTGTAGTTAACTGCTGCTGACTTCAAGTATTCAACTGTTGCTAGACTAGAGGAATAGGAAATACTACTGCCAAATACAAGCAAGGAATCTCTCCATGCCACCTCCCCTCCTAAAAACAAACCTCACTATGCTCTGGCATTCCCAAATCCAATATTCTGGAACCACTTACCAAATAACTATATTTCCAAGTTATTTTCAAATTGGGTTAAATCAGCATCCTATATGTATGCATTATAAGCTGTGCTTCTACTATAATTCCTTCATAGCGAGGGGGGTTGAATATAAAAGTAGGGAGGTCTTGCTGCAGCTGTATAGGGCATTGGTGAGGCCGCAGCTGGAGTACTGTGTGCAGTTTTGGGCGCCGCACCTGCGCAAAGATATTTTGGCCTTGGAGGGAGTGCAGAGGAGGTTTACTAGGCTGATACCGGAGTTGAGGGGGTTGAGCTATGAGGAGAGGCTGAATAAACTAGGCTTGTACTCGTTAGAGTTTAGAAGAATGAGGGGAGATCTCATTGAGACATATAAGATGATGAATGGGACGGATAGGATAGAGGTGGAGAGACTCTTCCCGCTCAAAAAAGACAGTAGGATTAGGGGGCACAGCCTCAAGATAAAAGGGGGGCGGTTTAGAACGGAGTTGAGGAGGAACTTCTTCACTCAAAGGGTGGTGAATCTCTGGAATTCTCTGCCCGTTGAAGTGGTGGAGGCTGCCTTGCTAAATGTTTTTAAGACGCGGGTTGATGGGTTTTTGATAAGAGAGGGGATTAAGGGTTATGGGGAGAGGGCGGGAAAGTGGAACTGAGCAGCGACAGATCAGCCATGATCTTACTGAATGGTGGGGCAGGCTCGAAGGGCTAGATGGCCTACTCCTGCTCTTATTTCTTATGTTCTTATTGCTTTTAGCAAAACAATTTACATCATGAAGAGTCCCTGGGCGCTATGCACAGTGTATTACAGTGGAAGTGCCAGTGGGTAGCAGGGACATAGCGGGCTGTCTGCGGAATGTAAAAATGGAAAAAGACAGCATGAAAATTTTTGTGGGGTGCAAACAATAATGTGTGCAAAAATGCATGCAAGCAGCAGAGAAAATAAAGAATCAAGACAAAAACAACGCTTGCAGGGGTGGGTGGGTGGGTGGGAAGGAAGGGAAGAAAAATGGAAAACATTCAGATTGTTCAAATATAAACACAACTCCTGTCTCGCTCCCAAGTTTAAAAATGAAACAAATCACAACCACAGGAAAGATACGGCAAACTAGTGCACATTCACCAGAATATCAGGACTTAAAACGATAAACCATGAGAGGCAGCATAAATTAAGCACATATTCCCCTGCTTTTAGAAAGCTGAGGGAGATCCAAGGGGTGTTTATAAAGGATATAGTACAAAATCCCAAACTAAAGGCACAACCTTAAAATTTGAGCCAGAAGTGAAAAGGCATACTTTTGTACGTAGCAACACATTTCCCCCTTCAGCAAAATCTATGCTAAATGAAAATTTCAAGTCTAAGATCGATAGAGTTATAGGCAAAGATGTCGAGGGATATGGAACAAAAGTGATAAATAGAGCCGAAGTATACGCCAGCCACATCTAAAGGAGTGATGGAACAGGTTCAATGGGCTGGATATTGTTTCCTCCTGTTCGTAATTATGAAATGCACACTTGTGTATATAAATATAATTAATTCCCTAGCAATACAACACTTTTTGGAAGGACAATTCTAAATTTGTTGGCTTCAGCCTTGATGGAATGATTTGATCAGTATGACAGGGAGAAAGATTTTTAAGAGCAGTTGTTTCCCAAAATAAAAATTATAGAGTAGCTGTCAGTCATTCAAATAAAACTGCCATCCCCTTTGGTTTAAAAAGCAATGTGGTACCCATGTCCACTGTGGTTTTCCAAAATATGGGAAGATAGCACAAAATATCAATAATTGATTGATTAGGTAGCAATAATTGTCTGGACTGCTGTAGAAAACAAATACTGATATCCCATTGAGAACGCAGGTAACTGTAAAATAACAGATCGTTATGGTTAAATTGCATTGCAGTGCACTGAGACACAAGTGAGGCATTCATGCACTGGAGACAGAGCATTAAGTTAGTCCTTAGTGTCAAAGGCCCAAGTTATAACTCAGGAGAACCTGCCCCTTCTCTTAGTCTGAAATGATTATTGGAAGGACACACAAGATGTTAATGGATTAGAGTTCAGACAGAAGATACTGAAAGATGAAATGAGAAGACCATTGCATACCCCATCCAGCTAAATCATAAAATAGACTGAATGGACACTCATCCTAACCATCTTTTGGATTTTGCACTGTAGATTTACCTTTTATATTTAACCTAGTTTTCTAAATGCTGCCACAGCTCCTCTGTGGTAAATCTCATACTGTTCCAACTCAATTTGCCCACCCACTACCCACCCACTATTCTGTTCCATGAGCAAAAATCTATCATGCCCTTTAATATATTTAACAAAGGGGCATCAACATTCCTCTAGGGCAGAGAATTCCAAATATTCACCACCCTTCAAGTGAAAAAACTTCATCTCTGTCCTGAATGATCTGCCCTTTATTTTGAACCCATGCACCCACCCCACCAAAAGAACTTACAGCTTCTCGGTATCTATTCTGTCAAGTCCCTTCAGAATCTTGTTTGTTTTAATCATATCACTTCTTATTCTTCTGAACTCAAGTACAGACCTAATTTCCTCAGCCTGTCCTACGTTGAAAGGGTTGAACTGTGAATTTTCACTTTACCATCTTGAATGCAATTATGTTGTTCCTCAAGAATTAAAAGCAAAATGGTGCACAGTATCCAGTTGCGATCTCACTAAAGCCCTGTGTAATTGCAATAAGGTTTCTTATTTTTGCACTCCAAATCCCCTTGCAACATGCCATTTTCCTTTTCTAACAGCTTGTTCCATCTGCGTGCTAATTTTTTATTTCCTGTACAAGTAAACTCAAGTGCCATGGAACATTAACACTTATAAGTTTCACACCTTTTGAAAAATATTTTGCTTTTCTATTTTCGCCAAAGTGGAAAACCAAGTACATTCTCACATTACATTTGATCTTGGATGTTGTCAATTAATTTAACCCATCTATATATTAGAAGCCTCAGCCCTGCTCACAGCTTCAATTCTCACCTAGCTCTGTATTGTCAGCAAACCCCCAGAAACATCCCTCAGTTTTTCTTGCCCAAATCATTCAGATTGTAAACAGCTGCAGTCCTAGCAGGGATCCTTGTGACACTCCACTAGTTATAGAGTGTCAAAGAGCAAAGAGAGCAAAGAACAGCACAGCACAGGAAACAGGCCCTTCGGCCCTACAAGCCCGTGCCGCCCATTTTAACACTCTGAGTGCCTCATTCAAGTCTTTCTTCTACCTATGACTTTTGTCTACCTCTAGTGGACTCCACAATAAAGGGGTGCAAATTCAGGGAATTACATGTGTGCCAGATTAAGGGAGATCCAATTTAGGGACAATTTATTGACACCAATCAGCCTAAAAGCACATTTTTGAGGTGTGGGAGGAAACTGGAGCACCCGGAGAAAACCCATGCAAGCACGGGTAGAATGTGCAAACTCCCACAGACACCGACCCAAGCCGGAGATCCAATCTGGGTCCCTGTAACTGCACAGCAAACAGTGATAGTCACTGAGCTGTCGTGTTGCCCATCAGATGGTCCAGTTTAAGTGCGCACTAACAGACATGAAGCACTAGGCAACTCTCGAAGCAACATCCAAGTGCAGTCCTCTCACAACCCACCGCGTGTATGCCCCTTATTGGCCAACAAGGCGGACCGACTTGCCTGTGGATGTAAAAATGAGACATCAATAAACATTCAACAGACTATAGAGACATTAATGGAAGATCCCCAATAGCTCCAACATAAGAGACAGGTGAGTCTTAAGATCAACCTGAGCATGCCCCATTTCTCTCACTGATTTCTTTCTGTCTATTAACTATTAGTCCTTATCTTGTGTGTTAAGATGGAAATTAAGTTTACTGGATGCCTCTGAAAATCTGACCATTTACTGGTTCTTCTTTGTCTACCTAGTCACATCTTTAAAAACGCTACTGAATTTGTCAAACACAAGTTCTTTTATGTAAAACCATGCTGACTTTGACGATACAATGACTTTCCAAGTGCATTGTTAAAACTCAGTAAGGACTTCCAGCATTTTCTGCACAACTGATGAAAGGTTAGCTGCTCTGTAGTTCCTGGTTGCCTGCTCCCTCCTTTCTTGAATAGCCATGTTATATTTGCTAACTTGCAGTCTGTTTGATCCATTCTATAATCCAGGAAATTTTGAAATATCATAAGCAATGCACCCGCCATCTCTACCTCTTAGGATTCTAGGATCCAAGCCATCAGATCCTGGGGTTTTAACATTGAAGTTGTGATGAAAGTTTTTCTCTGCTGATGTTAATTACCTCAAGTTCCTGACTCTTATTAGGTTACCCTTGATTTTCCATACCTAATTACCGTGAACAAAGCAACATAGAAGGAAGTGGCCATTTGGCTCTTCGGCCCTGCTCCGCCATTCATAGTGTGGAGATGCCGGCGTTGGACTGGGATAAACACAGTAAGAAGTCTCAACACCAGGTTAAAGTCCAACAGGTATATTTGGAAGCAAATGCCACTAGCTTTCAGAGTGCTTGCTGCCCCTTCGTTAGGTGAGCGGGAGTTCTATTCACAAACAGGAAATATAAAAGACACAAACTCAAAAATACAGAAACATAGAAAAACTACAGCACAAACAGGCCCTTCGGTCCTCAAGGTGCGCCAAACATGTCCCTACCTACTAGGCTTATCTATAGCCCTTTAAGTCCCACGTACTTATCCAAAAGTCTCTTAAAAGACCCTATCGAATCCGCCTCCACCACCACTGCTGGCAGCTGATTCCACGCACCCACCATCCTCAAGTGAAAAACTTACCCCTGACATCTCCTCTGTACCTACTCCCCAGCACCCTAAACCTGTGTCCTCGTGTGGCAACCATTTCGGCTCTGGGAAAAAGCCTCTGAGAATCCACTCGATCAATACCTCTTAACATCTTATATACCTCTATCAGGTCATCCCTCATCCTTAGTCTCTGAGAAAAAAACCGAGCTCTCTCAACCTATCCTCAGAAGGCATGCCATCCAATCTAGGCAACATCCTTGTAAATCTCCTCTGCACTCTTTCTATGGCTTCCACATCCTTTCTGTAATGAGGCAACCAGAACTGAGCACAGTACTCCAAGTGGGGTCTGACCAGGGTCTTTTACAGCTGCAGTATTATCTCCTGACTCCTAAACGCAATTCCTCGATTGATGAATGCCAGTACACCACATGCCTTAACTACAGACTCTACCTATGAGGCTGCTTTAAGCATTCTATGAACCCAGACATAAGAACATAAGAAATAGGAGCAGGAGTAGGCCATCTAGCCCCTCGAGCCTGCCCCACCATTCAATAAGATCGTGGCTGATCTGTCGTGTCTCAGTTCCACATTCCCGCCCTCTCCCCATAACCCTTAATCCCCTCGCTTATCAAAAACCTATCAACCCGCGTCTTAAATATATTTAGCGAAGCAGCCTCCACCACTTCAACGGGCAGAGAATTCCAGAGATTCACCACCCTTTGAGTGAAGACACCAAGATCCTTCTGATCTTCCACACCACCAAGAGTCTTACCCTTAACATTATATTCTATCATCCTATTTGACCTGCCAAAATGAATCACCGTACACTTAGAACACTACAGCACAAACAGGCCCTTCGGCCCACAAGTTGCACCAATCACATCCATGCCTACCGGGCCATAGAACTATCTGTAACTCCCAATCCCATGTACTCATCCAGAAGTCTTTTAAAAGACCCCAGCAAGTTCTCCTCTACCACCACTGATGGCAGCCGATTCCACTCACTCACCACCGAGTGAAAAACTTTGCCCAACATCTCCTCTGTACTTGCTCCCCAGCACCTTAAACCTATGTCCTCTCGTAGCGACCATTTCAGCCTGAGAAATAGCCTCCGAGAATCCACCCTATCTATTCCTCTCAACATTTTATGTTCATCCTCTTACTCTTCACATACTTGTAGAATGCCTTGGGACTTCCTTAATCTTGCCTGCCAAGGCCTTCTCATGACCCCTTCTGGCTTTAATTTCCTTAATTCCTTCCTACTCGCCTTATACTCTTCTAGATCTCTGACATTACCTAGCTTCCTGAACCTTTTGTAAGCTTTTCTTTTCTTCTTGCCTAAATTCATTACAGCTTTTGTGCATCACGGTTCCTGTAACCTACCACAACTTCTGTCTCATTGGAACGTTGCTGTGCAGAACTCCAGAAAAATACTCCTTGAAAATTTGCCACATTTCTTCTCTACATTTCCCTGAGAAAACCTCTTTCCAATTTATGCCTCCAATTTCCTGCCTGATAGGATCAGACAAGCTAGGAAAGTGTTTATTTGGAGTGAGGGGAATTATGAGGCTCTCTCTCTCCAATGCTAATGTAAAGGAGATAGAGTTATGATCACTATCTCCAAAATGCTTTCCCACAGAGATCTGATACCTGTCCAGGTTCATTTCCCAATACCAAATCAAGTACAGCCTCTCCTCTTGTAGGCTTATCTACATACTGTGTCAAGAAACCCTCCTGAACACACCTAACAAACTCCTCCCCATCTAAACCTCTTACCCTAGGGAGATTCCAATCGATATTTGGGAAATTAAAGTCTCCCAACACGACAACTCTGTTATTATTACATCTTTCCAGGATTTGTTTCCCTATCTGCTCAACTTCCATGTTACTATTGGACGGCCTATAGAAAACACCCAGCAAAGTTAATGACCCCTTCCTGTTCTGAACCCCCACCCACAGAGATTCTGTAGACAATCCCTTCATGGCGTCCATCATTTCTACAGCCATGACACACTGATCAACAGTGCCACTCCCCCACCTCTTTTGCCTCCCTCCCTATCCCTTCTGAAACATTTGAAGTATCCAATCCTGAGGTTTGAGGTTCTTGCTTCCAGTCTGGACGAGAACGAGGGAGGTGAAGTTGGTGAGCAGACTGCACACGGTACAGTGATGCAGCAGGCCACAGGCAAAGAGAAGGGGAAAAGGAACGTAGTTGTAATTGGGGATAGTGGGGTGAAGGGTATTGACACTGTCCTTTGTCACAATGACAAAGTGCACAGAAGAGTGTGTTGTCTGCCTGGTGCTCGGGTCCAGGATGTCACATCTGGGCTGCAGAGGAACCTGGAGTGGGAGGGTGAGAATCCGGTCATAGTTGTTCATGTGGGTGCCGACGACGTAGGCAAAATGCAAACTGAGGATCTGGGGAGGGAGTATGAAAAGCTGGGAATGGAATTAAAAAGTAGAACCGACAAGGCGGTCATCTCTGGGCTACTGCCTGAACCAAGTGCAGACGGGCGTAGGGTTGATAGGATTAAGGAAGTGAATGGGTGGCTCAGGGATTGGTGTGGGAGGAATGGGTTTGAATTTATGGGGCATTGGCACCAGTATTGGGGTAGGTGGGACCTGTTCAGGTGGGATGGGGTTGGTCTGAACCGTGCTGGGATCAGAGTGCTGGCTAATCGTGTAAAGAGGACTGTAGACAGGGCTTTAAACTAATTGGGGGGGGGGGGGGGGGGGGGGCGGTGTGTGTGAGGGTAGGTGACATTGCGGGGTCTAAAGTTAAGGAGACGGTACAGGTAAGGATAGAGGCCAAGGATGTCCCAATAATAGAGGGAGTAAGGGGCATGAGTATGGTTGGTGGCGTTCCAGCAAATAAGGTCCAGGTGAAGGCTGGGATGAAGGTGCTTTATCTGAATGCGCGAAGCATTAGGAATAAAGTGGATGAGTTGGTGGCGCAGATCGACACAAATGGATATGATCTGGTGGCCATTACAGAGACGTGGCTGCAAGGTGACAGGGATTGGGAGCTGAATGTCCAGGGGTATCAAGTGTTTAGGAAGGATAGGCAGGAGGGAAAAGGGGGGGGCGTAGCTCCGCTGATTAAGGATAGCATCAGGGTGGTAGCGAGGGATGATATTGGAGCCAAGGAGCAGAAGGTGGAATCGTTGTGGGTAGAGATTAGGAACAGCAAAAGGGAGGAAGACGCTGGTGGGTGTCGTCTATAGGCCCCCCAATAATGATCTGGAGGTGGGGTGGGCTGTTAACGCACAAATAAGTGCGGCGTGCAGGAACGGGACGGCCGTAGTTATGGGGGATTTCAATCTGCATATTGATTGCTCAACCCACGTTGGACGCGGTGGGCTCGAGGAGGAGTTCTTGGAATGCTGCCGGGATAGTTTCCTCGAACAGTGTGTGTTGGAGCCGACAAGGGAGCGAGCTATCTTGGATCTGGTCCTATGTAATGAGGCGGGTAGAATTAGGGAGCTTGCGGTGAAGGACCCTCTTGGGGAGAGTGATCATTGTATGGTGGAGTTTCTGGTGCAGATGGAGGAGGAGGAAGTGGGTTCCCAGACACGCGTCCTTTGTTTGAACAGAGGGGAGTACGGTAGGATGAGAGAAGAATTGGCGACTGTGGACTGGGGGAGCGCGTTGGAAGGTAGGTCTGCTGAGGAGCAGTGGAGGATTTTTAAGGAGATCTTTCTTGGTGCTCAGTGGAAATTTATTCCGAGGGTCAAAAAGGACCGTAGGAGGAGAGGTAATAAGCCGTGGATAACAAAGGAGGTGAAGGAAAGTGTTAAATTAAAAGCGGAGGCGTTTAGAGTAGCTAAGAGTAGTGGGCGAGAAGAGGATTGGGAGAGGTTTAAATGTCAACAAAGATTGACAAAGAAGTTGATAAAGGAGGGTAGGAGAAACTATGAAGCTGGGCTAGCGCTTAATATAAAAAAAAGCAAGAGTTTTTATAAATATATAAAAAAGGAAGAGGCTGGCTAGGGTGAACGTTGGTCCCTTAGAGGATGAGAAGGGGGACTTAGTGGTAGGGGATGGGGATATGGCGGAGGTCTTGAATAACTTTTTTGTTTCGGTCTTCACGGAGGAGAACGTGAATAATTTGCCGGATGTTAGAGATGGAAAGGTGGTAGGACTGGAGGGTCTCGATGACATTACTGTTACTAGAGAGGTGGTGCTCGACAGACAGGAGGGGCTGATTGTGGACAAGTCCCCAGGACCGGATGGAATGCATCCGAGGGTCCTGAAAGAAATGGCGGAGGTGATAGTGGATGCCTTGGTGGTTATTTTCCAGATGTCACTGGATTCCGGGGAAGTGCTGGAAGATTGGAAAACGGCTAATGTTACGCCGTTGTTTAAGAAGGGTGCCAGGCAAAAGGCGGGGAATTATAGGCCTGTTAGTTTAACGTCTGTTGTAGGTAAAATGTTAGAATCCGTCATCAAGGAGGAAATAGCGAGGCATCTTGAGGGGATCTGCTTGATAGAGCAGACGCAGCACGGTTTCCTTAAAGGGAAGTCGTGTCTGACAAATTTACTGGAGTTCTATGAGGATGTGTCTAGGGCGGTGGATATGGTCTTTCTTGATTTTCAGAAGGCGTTTGACAAGGTACCTCACAAGAGGTTATTACAGAAGGCCAGGGGACATGGAGTTGGGGGTAGGGTGTTAGCGTGGATAGAGGACTGGTTGTCAAATAGGAGGCAGAGAGTGGGGGGTCAATGGGTGCTACTCGGATTGGCGGATGGTGACTAGTGGAGTGCCCAGGGGTCGGTGCTGGGGCCTCAGCTATTTACCATTTATATAGATGATCTGGAGGAGGGAACCGAGTGCAGGGTGTCGAAATTTGCTGATGACACCAAAATTGGTGGAAAGGCAAATTGTGCGGAGGGTGGGGAGAGTCTACAGAAGGATCTAGATAGGCTGGGCGAATGGGCCAGGAAATGGCAAATGGAATTTAATGTTGGCAAGTGCGAGGTGGTCCACTTTGGTAGGAATAATGGTAGGAAGGATTATTACTTACGTGGAGAAAAACTGCAGCAGGCGACGGTGCAGAGGGACCTCGGGGTCCTTGTGCATGAGTTGCAAAAACCCAGCTTGCAGGTGCAGCAGGTGGTCAGGAAGGCGAATGGGATGCTGGCCTTCACTGCGAGGGGGATTGAATATAAAAGTAGGGAGGTCTTGCTGTGGCTGTATAGGGTGTTGGTGAGGCCGCAGCTGGAGTACTGTGTGCAGTTTTGGGTGCTGTACTTACGCAAGGATATTTTAGCCTTGGAGGGAGTGCAGAGGAGGTTTACTGGGCTGATGCTGGAGTCGAGGGGGTTGAGCTATGAGGAGAGGCTGAATAGATTAGGCTTGTACTCGTTAGAGTTTAGATGAATGAGGGGAGATCTCATTGAGACGTATAAGACGATGAATGGGATGGATAGGATAGAGGTGGAGAAGCTCTTCCCACTCAAAGGATAGTAGGACTAGGGGGCATAGCCTCAAGATAAAGGGGGGGTGCGGTTTAGAACAGAGTTGAGGAGGAACTTCTTCACTCAAAGGGTGGTGAATCTCTGGAATTCTCTGCCCATTGAGGTGGTGGAGGCTGCCTCGTTAAATATTTTTAAGACGCGGGTTGATGGGTTTTTGACGAGAGAGGGGATTAAGGGTTATGGGGAGAGGGCGGGAATGTGGAACTGAGCCACGACAGATCAGCCATGATCTTATTGAATGGCGGGGCTCGAAGGGCTAGTTGGCCTACTCCTGCTCCTATTTCTTATGTTCCTTGAGTCATCCAAGTCTCTGTAGTGGCCACTACATCACATTTCCAAGTAGTGATCCACGCTCTAAGCTCATCCACTTTGTTCACAATATTCCTTGCATTAAAATAGACACATCTCAAACCTTTGGTCTGAGCACTCCCCTTGTCCATCACCTGCCCATCTTCCCTGTCACACCATCGACAAGCTCTCTCTATTTGTGAGCTAACCTCCTCTCTCCCAGTCACTTCATTTTGATTCCCACCCCCCAACCATTCTAGTTTAAACTCTCCCCAATAGCCTTAGCAAACCTCCCCGCCAGGATATTGGTCTCCCTGGGATTCAAGTGCAACCTGTCAATTTACAAAATAATGATTAGTTGCAAAGACTTGCATTCCAATCAAGTCTTAAAAGGTGCAGACAATGTGAGTGGAAAGAGCGTTGAGCACAGGTTAAAAGAGATGTGTATTGTCTCCAAACACAGGTAAGGCATGGGGGTTACAGATAGTGTGACATGAACCCAAAATCCTGGTTGAGGCCATCCTCACGTACGTGGAACTTGGCTATCAGTCTCCGCTCAGAGACTCTGCGCTGTCGTATGTCGTAAAGGCCGCCTTGGAAAACGTTTACCCGAAGATCAGAGGCCGCATGCTCATGACCACTGAAATGGTCCCCAACAGGAAAGAACAGTCTTGCCTAGTGATTATTGAGTGGTGTTCATTCATCCGTTGTCTTAGTGTCGGCATGGTTTCCCCAATGTACCATGCCTCGGGACATCCTTTCCTGCAGCCTATCAGGTAGACAATGTTGGCCAAGTTGCAAGTGTATGTAGCGTGTACCTGGCAGATGGTGTCCTCACGTGAGATGGTGGCATCCGTGTCGATGATCTGGCACATCTTGCAGCAGTTGCTGTGGCAGGGTTGTGTGGTGTCATGGTCACTGCTCTCCTCCATTCATAGTCATATAGGTTTACAGCATGGAAACAGGCCCTTTGGCCCAACTTGTCCATGCTGCCCTTTTTTAAAACGCTCCTAAGCTAATCTCAACTGCCAGCATTTGGCCCATATCCCTCTATACCCATCATATTCATGTAACTATCTAAATGCTTGTTAAAAGATAAAATTGTACCCACCTCTGGCAGCTTGTTCCAGACACTCACCACCCTCTGTGAAAAAATTGGCCCTCTGGACACTTTTGTATCTCTCCCTTCCCATCTTAAACCTATGCCCTTTAGTTTTAGGCTCTCCTATCTTTGGGAAAAGATATTTATTATCTAGCTAATCTGTGCCCCTCATTATTTTATAGACCTTCATAAGGTCACCCCTCAGCCTTCTACGCTCCAGACAAAGAAGGCCCAGTCTATTTAGCCTCTCCTTATAACTCAATCCATCAAGTCCCGGTAGCATCCTACTAAGTCTTTTTTGCGTTCTTTCTAGTTCAACGAAATCCTTTCTATAATAGGGTGACCAGAAATACACAGTATTCCAAATGTGGCCTTACCAATGTCTTGTACAACTTCAACAAGATGTCCCAACTCCTGTATTCAATGTTCTGACCGACGAAACCAAGCATGCCGAATGCCTTCACCACTCTGTCCAACTGTGATTCTACTTTCCAGGAGCTATGAACATGTACCCCTAGGTCTCTTTGTTCTCTAACTGTCCCCAGTGCCCTACCATTAACTGAGTAAGTCCTACCCTGAATCCCGCTGGGCACCGCAGGGGCTGGAGTGTGTTATAGACTCTGATAATCACATTTTGATTTAATGTTTTAAGTTTCCTTTGAACTTTGGTTTCTGTTCGGGCCGTCCCCCCTTCCTTTTTGGGGAGCTGTCCCTCTTAGTTTGTCCCTAAGTTAATTTGAGTTTGTTTACTCGTTGGATACATGAAAGAACTACCCTGATTCAATCTACCAAAATGCATCACCTCGCATTTGTCAGCCCAATTGATCAAGATCTCGTTGCAATTAGAGATAACTTTTTTCGCTGTCCACTATGCTTGGTGTCATCTGCATTCATCACAATCAGGGCTGATCATCCAATTCAATAGCCTAATGCTGCTTTCTTCCAATGACCTTTGATCCCATTCGCTTCAAGACACAAAATGCATTTCTTCAATATGTCTGCCACTTCCCGATTTCTCACGATAAACTTATTTTGCTGCTGCCTTCAACTGACCAACATTTAACACCTTCAAAAGCTCTTACAAGCGGTGCTGGCTAGTTGATGCTTAACTTTATCATGGGTTTGGCAACCTTTCAGGTGATGTTAACGATGTAAAGCGGGTAGAGAATATGGTGAAACTGACAGGGATGAGAAACAGTTTATATTTATAGAGCACCTTTGAAACAGTAAAGCATCTCAGGACTGTTATAAAACAAAATCCAATGAGCCACAGAGAGATATCACAGCAAGCAGTCAAACATTTCGCTCAACAGATAGGTTTTAAGGAGTCTTAACTGAGGGAAGACAAACAGGAGGGGGGAGGGGTGAGCACAGTGGTAGGTGTAGCAGCTAAACGAGAATATTTCAAAGTGTAGGGCCTTGGCAGTTGAAAGCATCCCACTAATCCACTAATGTTACAACAATTTGAATCAAGGTTGCTCATGAGGCCAGATTCAAAACAAAGCAGATATCTAATAGGTTAGGGGTTTGATAGGATTATAGAGGTAGAGAGAGGGGTGAAACCAAGGATTTGAAAGTGAGGATGAGAAAAACACAAAATACATACCACATCAGAACCCCCTCCCTTGTTGGTTAACCACAGAAGCCCTAGATTGCAGGAGGCCATTCAGCCCATTGAGTCTGCACCAACTCTCAAAGAGCATCCCACTCAGGCCCATCCCACCTCTATTAGCTTGCACATTTACCATGATTAATCCACCTAACCTAGGCATTAGAAACACCAAAGGGCAATTTATGATGGCCAATCCACCTGACTTTCACATCTTTGGATTGTGGGAGGAAGCTAGAGCATCCAGTGGAAACCCACACAGACACAGGGGGGAAGAAACTCCGTAGGTAGTCATCCAAGGCCAGAAATGAACCTAATTCCCTGAATTTGAGAGGTGCTAACCACTATGCCATTAGTTCCTCCTGAACCAAAAAGTTAGAAAGCAAAGAGTAGCCACAACAAAAGAAAAACAGAAAATGAACGGAAAAGAAAGACAGGCATCAGCATGAATACCACAACACCATGCTTTAAGTGTGAGCAGCACCATGGGAGGCCCATTATAAATAAAATTAAATGCACATCAAAATTAAACTCAGTTTATATTAGTGTTCAAAATGGCTGTCTTTCTCTACAATTTTAATTATTTGAAAGGTTTAGTCCTGGTTCTCCTTAAATTCCTGATGCTTTAACACCTGAGTCATTTACTTTACACAGCTCTGTATTTTTCCCCCTAGACTGATGTGGTAAAATGCCCGTCCCGCTCGGCTGATCGAGATGCAGTTTGAAATTAACCTAGTTGAGCAGTAACAACCAATCAGCATAATCTCTACTAATAGTTTAGAACTTTATTTTACAATCTCCTGTTAGTTTAACAACAGTAAAACTCTCACACTTAGGTTTTCTTTTATAGCTCCTAACATCCTCTCCAAGCTCACCCATATCACATGCTTCCACATCAGTGTCTCATTCTCCTCAGACCAGGCCCGCCAAAATATTTTAATTTCCCCATATGCAACGTGAACAATTCTACAGTTTAAAAAATTCACAATTATAACCAAAAACAAGAGAAAAACCATTACAGAAAAGCTAAGTCAGCATCTCATTCATCAGCCAGATGCCAACGTTCTATCCTTGACATTTTCCTTTGCTATGAAAAGGTAAAACGATGAGGGCCTCAATTCTGAAAAGATGAATCAAGATGAAGCATCTGACCAGAAAAATACAAGTCACGCTTTGGTCAATTAACAAAATAAATGCCAAGTCAAACGATTTCAATCTATTTGCCAGGAGATATGAGACCACAATGAAACACTGCACTCATCTTGTCTAAATCTCTTAAAGGTTACAAGAATGGCAAATGTTGTAATAGAAATGTTACACTGGTGCTGCAGTGGGAGCTTTACCATGCAGCTAGTTGCCTCTGCAACACCGGGCCTGGAAATGCTGGACACCATTAGTTATCTGAATTGTGTTGTGTTCTCCAGCTTGGTGAGAAGTATCCACAAGGAGACATGAAAAATGAATCTAGTCTTCACAATCAATAATAGCTGTCAGCTATAATACATTGATTTAACTTTGTATGGTGCTGACACTTGGAAAAATTCTGATTTCTTAATTTCATTGCACAGTCCATTAAAATTTTGATTCATATTGTTTTATAGAAATCCATGCATGAATAGTGTGATTTTGCACAGTTGACATGGAACATTAGGGCTATGGTTTTAGAAAACAAGTGTCTTTATTTTAATTCAGATCTAGAAGTTCAGTTTCTCTGACACAGCTCCTAACACTCATACTATTAAATCAGATTTTCAAGTACTCCAGCTGCGGCCTCACCAATGCCCTATACAGCTGCAGCAAGACCTCCCTACTTTTATATTCAATCCCCCTCGCTATGAAGGCCAGCATCCCATTAGCCTTCCTGACCATCTGCTGCACCTGTAGGCTGGGTTTTTGCGACTCATGCACAAGGACCCCGAGGTCCCTCTGCACCGTCGCCTGCTGCAGTTTTTCGCCATGTAAGTAATAGTCCTTCCTACCATTATTCCTACCAAAGTGGACAACCTTGCACTTGCCAACATTAAATTCCATTTGCCAGTTCCTGGCCCATTCGCCCAGCCTATCTAGATCCTTCTGCAGACTTTCCCCACCCTCAGCACAATTTGCCGTTCCACCAATCTTGGTGTCATCAGCAAATTTCGACACCATACACTCGGTTCCCTCCTCCAGATCATCTATATAAATGGTAAATAGCTGAGGCCCCAGCACCGACCCCTGGGGCACTCCACTAGTCACCAACCGTCAATCCGAATAGCACCCATTGACCCCCACTCTCTGCCTCCTATTTGACAGCCAATCCTCTATCCACGCTAACACCCTACCCCCACCTCCATGCCCCCTGACCTTCTGTAATAACCTCTTGTGAGGCACCTTGTCAAACGCCTTCTGAAAATCAAGACCAACCACATCCATCAGCTCTCCTCTATCCACTGCCCTAGACACATCCTCATAGAACTCCAATAAATTCGTCAGACACGACTTCCCCTTAACGAAGCCGTGCTGCATCTGCTCTATCAAACAATTCTCAAGATGCCTCACTATTTTCTCCTTGATCACGGATTCTAACATTTTACCTACAACAGACGTTAAACTAACCGGCCTATAATTCCCTGCCTTTTGCCTGCCACCCTTCTTAAACAATGGCGTAACATTAGCCGTTTTTCAATCTTCCGGCACTTCCCCGGAATCCAGAGTTTGAAAAGACTGAAGCCATATAGAGTCGTCGCCAAACAGCCAAGATCCAGCTCAGAGTTTGGAAAATAATCACCAAGGCATCCACTATCACCTCCGCCATTTCTTTCAGAAGTTTTGCATTGTTTTGTCCTCTGTTCATTGAGAAGGGATGGAGACAGCCAGACGCAATGAGTCTTCACCATCTGCTGGAGTCTTGGCTTCTCTATCAGAGCTCTGGGATAACAAACAACATGGCAGAGATGCAAAAGCTTCAGGGAAACTCTGAGCTGGATCTTGGCTGTTTGGCGACGACTCTATATGGCTTCAGTCTTTTCAAACTCTGGATGCTTATATTATCCTGCAGTTCTTCATTGATCCTGAGTCTTGTTACTTTGTGATTATACTCCTGATTTTATGATGTGCTCCTTTATATACCCTTACCAGGATAAAAGACAGAGGTATTTGCCACCTGTTAAACTAAAAAAAAAAATCAGGATTTGCTAACCTTGGACTATACCACCCCCTGTAATTATATCCTTGTGTTGGTCCAGTACTGTTTTTTTTTCATATTGATGGGGGCAATCCTATCACTGACTGAGATGAATTTCACCGATTAGACTGTTTAGAATCATGTTGTGCAGTTCTTCATTAATCCATGAATTATCCCTGTATTCACATCTCAATCAATCCTGTTATGTGACTTATCACATTGATAGGGGCTATCCTGTGAACGAGCATGTAGTGAACTTTCTCTTTTACTCCAGGGACATTCATTTTCTTCTCATTTCTGGGGAGTGTATTGTGTACTTTGTATGGTACTAGAGTGGTGCGATTTTTAATCCAGCTTCTCATCTCCTAATCCTGACATATATAGTGGTGGACCTTTTCATGCAATTTCCTCTATTACAATCATAGTTAAAATATGGGTAGCACCATTGCAGGGAAGTGGGCAAATGGTTTAAGAGATAGTGGGAAGGACCCAACAAGTCCTCACAGTGGGCAAGGAAATCCTCTTCTGAACTTATGGGCTCGCATATTTTTTGTATTTCAGTTGTTTTGTTGTGATGAACTCTTGTTATGATACAGACATTCTATATCCTGGGAAAGAATGGTGCACTGTATCATTCGCACTTCCAAGGCAGTTGGAGACAGCAAGAATCTTTTAGTGCACACCCAAGCGTGCTGCAAAAATCCATGGTTGTTTAACTGTCATTTTACCTGGGCTAATATCCTGTATTTTTTATGGTCGATTAAGCAACAGGAGTAGATACTTTAAAGAATTACTTCCCACAACTTCTGCAGCTGTTATCGTGTGAGCTTAGTTGTGCACTGCTGGTAACAAAGAACAGTACAGTGCAGGAACAAGCTGTGCCGACACCAAAGCCTCTCTAATCTAATATTTTCTCACCTCTACATGGTCCATATCCCTCTATTTCATGCCTATTCATGTATCTATTCAGATGCCACTTGAACAGTGGCATGGAATCTGCTTCCACCACCTCCTCCAATAAATATTAGGAATGGGATTTAGTTGATAATATGGACAGTCCAGGAGAACATTGAAAAGTTAATACAATCAGAAAGGTTACGAGAAAACATTGGCAGGGTAACATTATGAAATGTTTAAACTGAACCCTAAACCATATCAAGCATAATTGTTTACCTAGGGAAGAAGTTGAGCCAAATTAAGGACCCAAAAGGAAATCTTTATTCACGTGGAAGGCATGGCCAAGATATTAAATTAATACTTTGCATCTACGTCCACAATGGAAATGGTTGAGTGTGAAGATTGCACTAAAAGAGGGGGAAGAAGACAGGATAATAAGAAAATGTACTAAAAAGGTTTAATTTTACTAAAAGAATGCAAGCCATGTGTTCTAATCCATGGTTATTGCCAAAAGTCAATACAAATATGAACTAAATGCTGTGTAGTACCTGCCTTCTCTCCATTGGTCAAAAAAATCTCATTTAATAACTAGCTTAGTATCAATTAACATCTGCGAAGGAGGTTCCAAATTTCTATTATCCTTTGCAATGTGGGTTTGCTAACCTCAGTACTGAAAAGCCTAGCCCTCTTTTTTTGTTTCATTCTGTCCCTAGCCTTGAGTTCCTAACTTTTCTCCCCCCCCCCATAATACCTTAAAATTTTGATTCTATTATCCTATAACATTTTATATTCTACAGAACAGAACCCTAGTTTGTGTAATTTCTACTGCATTTGCAGTTTAACCTGGAGTCTAGGCATCAACCATCATGGTAAATCTATGCCACACGGTCTCCAATTCCAATATGTACTTCCCAAGGTATGGTGCTTTGTTAGAATTGCTACTGGTATTCCAGATGTGGTCCAAGTCAGAACTTTGTATAATCATAGCTCAACTCCAAGCCCCTAGTTTCTAGTCCTCTGGATAAAAAGATTTTTTGATACCAACTCACAATTATAACTGTGTATACCTACCCCAAGTCCTTTAGGACCTCCAGTCTCCTAGCTTTTTACCAATTAGAAAATACTTTCATCTGTCATTTTTAGATCTAAAGCAGATAACCTCTTACTTATCTACAGTGTAACATTTTGGTCACAGCTCTGTTCATTCACTTTACTCTCAACTTGTCTTTGCAATTTTATGTTTCTATTTGCACTGCCTACATTGCCGCACAGTTTTGTGCCAGTGACCAGCTTGACTTTCCATTCCATCATAGAAATGTATGGAGATGCTGGCATTGGATTGGGATGGGCACAGTAAGAAGTCTCACAACTCCAGGTTAAAAAGTCCAACAGGTTTATTTCATAGCATGAGCCTTCGGAGCGCAACTCCTTCATCAGATGATAGATTAGATCCGATAGGGCAGACATAGAAACAGAAACTGGAAGGAGTGGGTCATTCAGCCCTTTGAGTCTGTTCTGCCATTCAATATGAATATGGCTGATCCTGTATCTTAGTGCCACATTCCTGCTTTCTCCCTGTACTCCTTGATGTCATTGAAATCTTAAAAAATTGATCCATTTCTTGAATACATCCAGTAATTTGGCTTCCAAAGCTTTCTGCGGTGGAAAATTACACAGGTTCACTACCTCTTTGAATGAAGAAAATTTTCCTAATCTTTGTTGAAAATGGTCTATCCCATATCTTGCAATTGTGTCCCCTGCTTCTAGATTCTCCAATCAGATAAAACATCCTCCCTGCACCTAGTTCATCCAGCCCTGTTAGAAATTTACACGTCTTAATCAAATCTCCTCTCATCCTTCTAAGCTCTAGCGAATCCAAACCCCCTTCAAACCAATCTCTGCCTACTCCGAGGTCAACAGGACAGTCCTGTCAACCCCAGTATCAGTGAAACTCTTCTGCACTCCCTCAACTGCAAGTATATATTTTCTATGGTAGGGAGACCCAAACTGCAAGCAATACTCCAGGTATGGTCTCACTAGGCCCTTACAACTGCACTAAGATATCCTTCCTTCTAAACTCAAATCCTCTTGCAATGAAGGCCAATACCATTTGCCTTCCTAACTGCTTGCTTCCCCTGTCTCTCCACTTTGACGAATGTACAAGGACACTCAGATCCCTTTGTACGTCCACACTTCCCATTATATCACCACTTAAATAATACTTCCTTTTTCTCCCCACACACCGAAGTGTAGAACTTTACATTTAACCATGCTGTACTGCATCGACCACAACTTGTCTGAATTCACCTTGCATCCTCAGACAATATCACCCAGTTTTATGTTTAAATTTCAATCTATTTCAATCAAAATTATTAAGAATATGGTGAACATTTGATCACAAACAGATTCTTGTGGGATACTAATCAACATCCTGCCTATTGTCCCTGCTTTGCTGCCTACCACTCAGCCAATTTCCTAACCAGGTCTCAACTTTAGCCAACAGTCTCTTACGAGGAACGTGATCAAATGCTTCTGAAACTTTCCTCTGTTCTACTTTAGTCATCTCAAAAAATAGATTCAATTAGGTTCTTCAGGTGTGACCTACTCTACGCTGGCCATCTCTGATCACCGAAAGTTTTCAAGGCGTTCAGTCACTATCCCTGGGTGTAATCGTGGAACAGTTCTGAAGATTGCCATTCAGGTACAGTAGCCGGTGAGGAAAGTTAATGGCATGCTGGCCTTCATAGCCAGAGGATTTGATTATAGGGGTAAGGATGTCTTGCTGCAGTTGTACAGGGTCTCAGTGAGGCCACACCTTGAATAGTGTGCACAGTTTTGGTCTTCTAGTCTGAGGAAGGACATTCTTGCTATTGAGGGAGTCCAGTGAAGGTTCACCAGACTGATTCCTGGAATGGCAGAATTGACATGAGAGAGACTGGATTGACTGGGCTTGTACTCACTGGAATTATGAGAGGGGGTCTCATAGAAACTTATAAAATCCTGATGGGAGTGGACAGGCTAGAATATGTTCCTGATGTTGGAGAAGTGCAGAACTGGGGGCCACAGTCTTAGAATAAGGGGTAAATCATTCAGAACTGAGATGAGGGGGAACTTCTTTCTTAGAAGAGTTGTGAACCTGTGGGGCGCTCTATCACTGACAGCTGTTGGAGCCAGGTGGTTAGATATGTCCAAGAGGGAGCTGGACATAGCCCTTGCAGGTAAAGGGATCAAGGAGAACGGAGAGAAAGCGGGACTGGGATACTGAAAGTGCTTGATCAACCGTGGTCATATTGAATGATGGTGCAGGCTCAAATGGCCTAGTCCTGCACTTATTTTCTATGATTCTATAGTCTCTAAAAATTTGCCTCTTCCACCTTTAGTGGTGGCATGAAATAACAAGTTGCGAAATCCAAAAGAACTGATCCAAAGCGAGAACTTTGGAAGATTAAGTAGAGTGCATTCATAATGGACTCTGCTTCTTCCTTTAAAGCCTGTGTAATCCACCCCAAGTACATGTCACAGATTTCAGAGTTCTCAGAGCCTGAGGCAGTACAAGTACTGCTTGAAGCAGTTTTGTATTATGGTAAACAGGCAGTTTTGAGCCTATTAAGTGTTCCTAAAGTTTGGTGAGACATTGCTAAATACACCGGGTCAATCTCTGGTTTTCAGTTTCTTGGCGTTACTCTAGTCACCAATAAAATGGTAGAAATCAACAGAAGTATTATTAATTCCTTTTAGTAAATGGGAAAGAGAGAAGGAAAAAGAGACACTTACTGTGGTAAAAACCAACTGATGTATTAATTGTACAAATGGCAAACTTAACAGTTTGCGCAGTATTTTGTTTCAAAGTGATTGGCAAAACTGCAAGACACCATTTAACAGACTCAGATGCTGGAAGCTCAGGGAAATCCCTATCAGTTTACATACAGAAACACAGTTAACTAGTCAGACATTACAATGTCTGGCCTAATACACAATTTAAAATTATATCAATAATATTTTTAAAGTAAAAATCTTTTACATCTACTTGTCCCTTTCCACCCATTTTTAAAATTAATTTTATGGATTGTGGGCATCACTGACCAGGCCAGCATTTTTATTACTCATCTCTAGCTGCCATTGAGAATGTGGTAGTGAACTGCCTTCTTGAACAGCTACAGTCCCTGACATGTGGGTATACTCACAAATGTTGTTTGGGCGGAAACTGCAAGATTTTGCCTCAGTGAAGGAATGGTGATATATTTCCAAGTTAGGATGGTGAATGACTTGGAGGGGAATGTGGTATTCCAGTATCTGCTGCCTTTGTCCTTCAAGATGGAAGTGGTCATGGGTTTGGAAGATACTGTCTCAGGATCTTTGGTGAATTTCTGCAGACCATCTTGTAGATAGTAACTACTGAATGTTCGTAGTGGGAGTAGATGCGGTGCTATCAAATGATCTGTTTTGCCCTGGATGGTGTCAAGCTTCTTAAGTGTTGTTGGAGCTGCACCCAATCAGCCAAGTGGGATGTATTCCATCATACTCCTTACATGCATCTTGTAGATGATGGATAAGCTTCAGGGTGTCCGGAGGGGAGTTACTCACCAGATGATTCCTAGCCTTTGACTTGCTCTTGTAACCACAGTATTTACATGGCTAGTCAAGTTCAATTTCTGGCCAATGGTAACTCTCAGGATGTTGATATTCAACGATGGCAATGCCATTGAGTGTCAAGAGGTGATGGCTAGATACTTTTTTTATTGGAGGTGGTCTTTGCCTGGCACTTATGGTATGATCGTTACTTGCCACTCATCAACCCAAGTCTGGAAACTGTCCAGGTTTTGCTGCATTTGGACATGGACTGCTTCACTCTGAGGAATTATGAATGGTACTGAACATCAGAGAGCATACCCACTTCAGATCCTATGATGGGGAGGAAAGTCATTGATAAAGCAGCTGATGGTGGTTGTGCCTAGACACTACTCTGAGGAACTCCTGCACTGATGACCTGCAGCAGAGATGATTATGGGCAGCACGGTGGCACAATGGTTTAATGCAAGAAAATGGCTCTCAATGCTTAGAGATACAAAAACTTCTACAACCTACATATGCTACAAAAGGTGTCTGTTGGGCTAAAGGAGATGCAGGGTTGGGTGCACAGACCATAATTTAGGCTAAGAAGTTATGTTCAAGGATGGCCTTAAAAGGAAGGGGTAACATTACAGAAATAGAGTGGTTTATAGAAGGAATTCCAGGACAAAGGCCCAGAATAAAACAGTAAAGAGTTGCCACTCCAACTGCATACAGGGCTTTCCGTATAGCATCTACATGATGCAATGCTGCAATTCACCAGGGTTATTTGAGAAGCATCTCCCAAACCAGTCATTTTCACCATGTAAGGTAGCAGGTGGATGAGAACACTCATTTCCACTTCATCCTGACTGGACATGTAAAGTTGTTCCTTCACTGTCATTTGTTCAATATTTTGGAATTCCTTATCCATCAGCACTATGTAAATATCTTTGCCACACAGATTGCAACAGTCCAGAAAGATAGCCCATCACCACCTTTACTTCTGCTGGGCAGTGGGGATGCCCAAAGATAGCCCCAAAGGCCAAACTCAAAGGAGTAAAGGGACACTGTTGCAGAATATTAGAGATAAGGAGGGGTGTAAGTGCGAAGCACTGTTGCCTCTCAGTGTCATGGACCAAAGTTCAAATCCAGCCTTGGATCAGTGTGTGGAGCTTGCATATTCTCCCTGTGCCTGCCTGGGATTCCTCCCACACCCCAAAGATGTGGGGGTCAGGTAAAGAGGCCACGCTAAATTGTCCTTTAGTGTCAGGGGGGTTAGCAGGGTAATTGTAGGCTTAAGGCCTGGGTGGGATTGTTGTTGGTGCAGGCTCCATGGACTGAATCGTCTCCTCTAGACTATAGAGATTCTATGATTCTCAGAGTGGCAAGACCATGAGGGGATTTGAACATAGGGTTCACAGTAAATGGGTGGAAATAGGTAAGTAGGCTGACTTTGCAATGGAGTATACAGGAGGTTAGAAGTTCAATTCAAGGTGAACAGATCACTGCCAAGGGAAAACAAAAACTCGAGGCAAAGGAGTTGGTGGGTACAAATCTTGTTGCACAAGTTGCATGCAACAATACATGGACAGCCTTAGATAAATTGCTCGTCTTAAAAACTTGTATTACATGCATATGCTACTTCTCGCCAACTTCCCCAAAAATAAAACACACGTTGAACTAATCAGAGCAGCATTTCCAAAATACTCTGCAAATTCCAAAAATATTGCAAGTCATTAAATGAATCTCAATAAATGAATATATCATTCTCCTTACAAAAAGGAACAGTGATACTGGCTACCAAAACTAGCATAATCTGAAGTGAGCTAAAAGCTCCAAAAGGCTCTTATTCAGAGTCTCAAAGAATCAACAAACCTATTTTGCCACTGCAAGATAAAGGAGCAGAAATAGGCTGTTCGGCCCATCAAGTCTGCTCAGCATTCAATGGGATCATGACTGATCTGATAATCTTCAACTTCACTTCCCAACTTTTCCCCATAACCCTAAAATCTCTTACTGAAGAAAATAACTCTCAAGCTTGAACATGTTTACTGACCCAGCCTCTTCACCTCTCTGCAGTAAAAGAGTTCCTCAAGTTCACTATCCTCAGAAGAAATTCCTCATCTGTCTTAAATGGGTGACCTTGAAATTATGCCCTGTGGTCCTAGACTCTCCCGTAAGGGAAAACAACCTGTCAGCATCTACCTTGTTACATCTCCTGAGAATCCTATATGTTTCAATAAGGTTGCTTCTCATCCTTTTGAGCTCCAATGAATGCAGACCCAGCTTCTCCCCATGAAGAAAATACCTCCATATCCAGAATCAACCTAGTGACCCTTCTCTGGATTGCCTCCAATACCAGCATATCTTTCCTTAGATAAGGGGACTAAAGCTGTTCACAGTATTCCATGCGTGTCTTAACTAGTGCCTAGTTAGCAAGACTTCCCTGTATTTATATTCCATTCTGTTGAAATAAAGGTCAACATTCCATTTGCCCTGCCTATCTGTATACTTAAATGTGTGTTTTTTTATGCACGAACACCCCCAAATCCCTTTTGGTTTTTGCAGTCCTTTAGTTAAATAACATTCAGCTCCTTTATTCTTCCCAAAGTGCATAACTTCACATTTTCCTACATTAGATTCCATCGTCCAAGTTTTCACTTGACCAGCCTATATTCCTCTATATATTCTACGGCATCCTCACCACTTGTCTTCCGAACTATTGTGTGTCATCTACAAACATGGCAATAGTATATTCACTTCCCTTGTCCAAATCATTCGTAAATATTGTAAATAGTTGTGCACCAGCAAGGATTCCTGTGGTATTCCGCTACTTACATGTTGGCATCCTGAAATATCTCCTTTATTCCAAATCCTCTATCAATACCAATGTACTACCCCACCACTCCTTCAATATCCAAATACTTGATAGACCCAGTGAGCAGATGCAGCCCATAATATGACCCGATGGGACAATACTAATTGTTCTGTTTCCAACTTCCCCATCACCACCTCTACTATCAAAAAGGAAAAGGAAAAGGTTGAAAAAAAAAGGCCAGAGAAGGGGAAATGGAAAGAGGCAGAGAAGTGGAAAAGAAAACAGCATGGAGTGTTTTGGAAGTGCTTTTCAAATTTCTGGGCACTCTATTACAGGAAGGTGATATCAATTCATGGAAATTATAGTGACAATGAAATATTCCTGAGAAAGCTGTAATAAGGTTTCCAAAATTTTGAAAGGTTTCAAAAGGGTATCTCATGAAAGACTGGTTATGAAGTAGCAACAGAGGTTACAAACTTAGTTAACACAAGAAGAAAAGAAAAACAGTTTCACCCACTCCTTTTCTCAGACCATTGCATGTTTTACCGTAAGTGCTCATTGATTCAAAACACCATTTAAAAAATCTGGATAAATATTAGAAAAAAATTTAAATGCAAGTGGTTGTTTCTGTTCAACATTAAAATACAGGAGGAGGATAATGAAATGGTTAGTTCTAGCTGAGGAGCCAGTAAAGGCAGGATGGGTCAAATTGCTTCTTCCTATGTAGTCAATTTTATGATCGTAGCATACACAAGGTTTAAACCAGCATAGTATGCAGTTTAGCCAAAACGTGAAGTATAAGTTTACCAAGGAATATTAAGAAAACAAATGGCCAATGATTTTGTTAAAGCAAATTTTGTGAAGATAATTGGAAGACTATGCATGAATATTAAGTACTGTATCTAAAAAATTCTTCCAACTGGTGCAGCTATGGGACACATCAATGTTGCCATGAAGCTGTTTGCATTCATGGCTGCAGAACAGCAACAAGTTATCCGACAAACCTTATTTGACGGTAAACAACACAAATGCATCAAAACTAAACAGGGGATATGGACTGTAGGAAGTCAGTATTCTTAATTAGATTTACTAGCCATGACTTCTCCCAATGCCTATGCTGTTTACCTGCTGCTGCAAAACACATGGACTTTAGGCAAGAGCAAAACCAAACTCTACTGCAATGGCTCGAATGATCTAATAACTTCAATGGCCACACAAATTAATACAGGAAAAGGCCAACTGAAATGAGTTAGCTCAGCTTTATACACCAGCCCGAGTTACTTTCGTCAGGGAGTGGAAGCAGTCGGAGAAGTCAAGTTTCAATTGTTGCTTCCATTTAATCATTACAATTTACCTTTAGAAGTCCTGCACATGTATTTTAAATTTCAGTTTTAGCACACTTACGCTGTATGTGAATAAGCTGCTTTGGCATCTTGAACTCTCCACTGTAGACCGATTCATAGTAGGCAATGTTGCTTTCCGCCTCTGGGACAGGAATAACCATATTATCCCGTTTCTCTCCATAAACTTGTTGTGCTGAAATAGCCCGCTGCAGATGGTGCTCCTGAAAGTTTGAAGAAACAACCCAGTATTAATGCACAGCAATATTTCTAAAAGTTTTGTAGCTCTTCTGTGATAATACAGCATCTTCATGAACTTAAAATCTGCACAGGCATGTTAAAAAATTAAGACACAGAATAGTCCTTACACCCTGCTATAATATCTTAGGTTTCTGCAAAACCAGTTTTAGCTATAATTATATCCAATATCCAACATTCCTGCCAAATCCATAAAGTCAGGAAGAAACTCCAATCATCATTTGGGGAGGAGCAATTAAAGAAAGAAAGCTGTCAAACAACAACCCTTTAATCTTTAAAAATTGAAGCAGCTGTAATTTGTACAATGACATCTAGAACTGTTCACTTTTTTCCCCCCCACAGTAAAAAGTCTGACAACACCAGGTTTTAGTCCAGATTTATTTGATAGTAAACTCACAAGCTTTCGAGGGGACTCCCTCTTCGTCAGGTGAATGGAGAACTCTCTCCATTCACCTGACGAAGAGGGAGTCCCCTCGAAAGCCTGTGAGTTTACTATCAAATAAATCAGTTGGACTAAAACCTGGTGTTGTCAGACTTTTTACTGTGTTTACCCCAGTCCAACGCCGGCACATCCACATCACTTTTTTCCAATCAGAAAATGTTTTCTCAGTGGAATTATCCAATGCTGTAGGAACTGATGTTTGCTTAAATATCTTTGTAGAAAATCTTGCACTCTTGTCCAAGTGGGACAATACACACACGGGAATAACCAGGAAACCACTGATCTTACATACAACCAAGATTCCTGTATGTACACTTTCAGCTGAGGTCACTGAAGGGTAATATAGAACAGAAACGGTCAATGTTTTCACGCCATAACAGAGACTGCCAAATCCAATTGTGGAATCCATACAACTACCCCATGTAACTTGGAGATCAGAGATGCACGCAAATTGCATTTCTCAGCTACTCACTACACGACCCTGCTGAGCCATCATTACGTGTAAAGCAAAACAATGAATGATAAGCAAGCTGAGCTTTCTTGAACTTCAAGAATGTTGATCAGAAAGTTGCAAAAATATTACAGAAATATTTCAGTTTATTACGCATTTAGATCGTATGCCTGTAGTTTTATGTACAAGTTTTGCTAAAGCATTAGTTCTCAGTCATCCTACTCAGTGTTTTGTGTACTGCCAGTATTTTTGGAAGATGCATTTTTTGTATCAAGTGGGAACAGAGATTCATTGAATACATGTGGGTGGATTACTTTAGTCAAACATATTCCTGAACCCATGCATTACTATATGCTTCATCACTCCATGCAAAAGCTCCTAACATTTTAAGCTATGCTTCTGTCACACAAGCAACGAATGCTAGTTTCCTAACACTAACATTGATGAGCTGTTCAAAATAAATTAAGTTTATTGTCTTAATTCAGGAGAGGTAAATGCATCATTACAGGTGTCCCTCTAGCCCATTTGTAAATTATATTTGTGTGATGCAATATTCCATTCCAGTGACATCACAAATTGAAACAAAGTGGGCTAATGAAATTAAAAAATGGAACCGTGTCACCAAATCTACATTAAACTGCTTTCAATTTACAAAACCATAGGTACTAAACGTTGTATTACAAGTACATCAAGTCGATGGGTTATCTTGGCCACAGATTCTGATTTTGAGATTGGTTCCAGGAGGAAAAAGGGTCCACCAAAGAATAACATTCTAACACTGGGCATTCATTTCCCTAAGCCACCTGTCAGTGAATGGCAGCAACACCTTTGCACCCCCATATATAGCAGGAGGGCAGAGCTGTGAAAAATCAGTTCATGCAACTGAAGGGTCGAAACAGATGTTAGGAATTTCACAATGTAACAAATTGGCCAACTTATGGAGCCCAGGTGGGCTTCAGTGCACATGAAACATACTTGTGCAAGTCTACAAGTTACTGGTCTGACCAAAGAATTTGTCCCAAATTTGATCATGTATTTCATGAAGAGCTGCATGTTTTAAACCTACACCAAACACTACAAAGGCAGAATTGAGACAGAAAATGCTGTCAATATTCAACTGGTAAGGTAGCATGTGGCAAAACAGTTCTTGTTTCAGGTCCATTATCTTAATAGGAAAAGTAATAGGATTTAAGCAAGTGAAAGAACAAAGAGATGCCTGAGTTAAGGTGCAAGGTAAGTCAGGTTAATTAACAAAAGGTTTTGCAGGACAAGAGTGAGAGTGGGGTAACATGACAAATAATGAAAACAAGAGGTGTCGAAAGATGATGTGAATGTAGAATAATAGCTGCTATCCAAAAGCTGGCAAAGTCCCCAGGTGTTAAATATTATAACATGGACAAAGATGTGCTGGACGAAGTGCTGACCCTGGCCCATGTTCTGATTGCAGCTGAGTCTTGAACTAACAGGAATTGTTAAAGCCTGGAATGTGCAACAAGAGGCATAAAAAAAGATGAATTAATCAGCGTATAAAGTGCCTAACTGCATAAAAAGGAATCAATTCAACTGCTGGAAAGTAATATTGATCAGGTGGGGGGGATCACAGTCAGGCTGACCTTAGCATTGACCTACACGTTGTATAGTTTCTGTTTTGTTCAAATCGGACAATGCGATTGTTGAAAAAGCCAAGTGAATAAATACAGCAATATGATGGCAATGGAAGCTGCATTATTTTGCTGCTCCAAAAGGTGGCTCCCATCTGCTCAAACTACTTTTGTGTTTCCTGCGTGATCCTACTCAACTGTTGGTCAGAAATTTTCCAGCAGTTAAATCGCTTCTTGGCCTTTTGGCTAAGATCAAGTGTAGTATTGACATGCTGTGCTTGGTTTAAGTCATTAGGTTACATTTCAGCTTCATTTGAAGCAATTTTTTGAAGAGGCATCTCGGCCTTTTGGCTAACATGCAAATGAGATCAAGCCTTGGAGGAGGAGCTATGCCTACGCCAATTAGCTTGGATCATGTAGATCAAGCCCAAGACAGGTGGTGAGAGCCATGTCCTGTCAGCTTGGATTGGGAATGTCTCAACTTGTTGGGACTCTGAACTGGATTTGATTGGATTGAATTGAATTGGAATAAAAACAAAAAATAAAGTGCAAACTGCCCCATAGAATTAATTTTTTTCTCTTTCAGATACAAGCTGATCTGCCACTCTCAGCTCTAGACACATTCTTTCTTGTATCATTATCATTCCCTTTGATCCTCAATTATAGTCATTTAGTCTCTCCTGACTTCCACACTTTCAGTACTTCTCTTTTGCTCTTCCCACCCTTTCTTCTTTCACTTGTTTAAAACCTTTTTTCTGTTATTTTTAGAAACAGCAACTCTTTGTAGAATACACTATTTATCATTTAATGATGAAAATTGGGACAAATTCCTCAGGACAATTTTTTGCCAAGCTGCAAGCTCAGTTTTTCCCAGGCACAGTGTGCCAGAAGCATTCTGCAAATTGTCCATCGAATGCCACAGACTATCATTTAGTCATACTAAACTGATCTAACAGACACAAAGCGTACGTAGGTACTTTACACAAAATCATAAATTATAGATAGGTAGGCCATTCAGTCAACTTAATTCAATATTGCAGATTTGCTCCCCAAGTACATTCAGGAATAGAGATAAAGGAAGCAGCCAATGGTCACAAGGGAGAAAACTTGGAGGGAGAGTTGGTGGATTGGAGGAGTGCAAGGAAACCATGAGGATATGAGACAATGAGTTGACCTTGACAGACTGGGGAGAGTTATCTAAAGGGATGACAATGGATAGGCAATGGCAAATATTCAAGGAACACATGGAAGAACTGCAGCAACTATTTATTCTTGTCTGGCACAAAAACAAAATGGGTAAGAGAGCCAATTCATGGCTTACGAAGGAAATTAGAGTATCCAATCTAAGGAAGAAGAATATAGATTGGCCATGAAAAATGATAGGTCTGAGGTTTGGGTGTAGTTTAGAATTCAGCAAAGGAGGACCAAGGAATTGATTAAGTGAAAAATACATACAAAAGGAAGCTTGCAGGAAACGTAAAAGATGGACACCAAGAGTTCTATAGATATGTGAAGAGAAAGAGGTTGGTGAAGACAAATGTAGTTCCCCTACAGACAGAAACGGGAGAATGTATAATGGGGACAACGAAATGGCCGAGCAATTGAATACACACTTTTGTTCCGTCTTCACAGAAGAGGACACAAATCAAATGCCAGAAATGTTGGAGAATGCAAGATTTAGTGAGGGGGAATAACTGAGGGAGATCAATAATAGTAGAGAAATGGTGCTGGAAAAATTGATGGGAGATAAATCCCCAGGGACTAATAATCTACATCCCAGAGTACTTAAGGAAGTGGCTCTAGAAATAGTGAATGCATTGGTGGTCACCTTCCAGGATTCTATACACTCTGGAACAGTCCCTGCAGATTGGAGGGTAGCTAATGTCACTGCAAGATTCAAAAAGGGAGATAGAAGGAAAACAGGGAATTATAGACCTCTAAGCTTAACATTGGTACAGGGGAAAATGCTCAAATCCATTTACAAGGGCTTTATATCATAGCATTTTGAAGGCAGGTGCAGGATCAGACAGATCAGCATGGATTTATGAAGGGAAATCACGCTTGACAAATCTGTTGGAATTCTTAGAAGAAATAAATAGTAGAGCTGACGAGAGGGAACAGAAGATGGTGGTATATTTGAACTTTCAGAAAGCTTTTCACAAAGTCCCGCATGAAAAATTATTGTGCAAGATTGAAGTGCATGGGATTAGGGGGAAATGTATTCAGTTGGAGAGAAAATTGGTTGGCAGAGAAAAGAAAAAAGTGTAGGAAATAATGGGTGCTTTTCAAATTGGCGGGCAGCAACTAGTGGGGTGCAACAGGGATTGGTGCTGGGATTCTAACTATTCATGTTGTGAATAGCTGATGATTTGGATGAAGGAACAAAATATAACATCTCAAAGTTGCAGATGATACTAAGTTGGGTGGGAGAATAACAAGGGTGCAGATCCTTCAGAACGATCTGGAGGGGTTGGGTGAGTGGGCAAATCAATGGCAAATGCAGTATAATTCGGATAAATGCGACATTATTCACTTTGGAAGCAAAAAAAGAGTGGCTGATTACTACCTGAATGGTAATTTGGAGTTTGTAGAGGGGCCTAGGTGTCCTTGTGCACCAGTCACTGAAAGTAAGCATGCAGGTGCAGCAGGCAGTAAAGGAGGCAAATGACATACATAAATGATTTGGAGGAAATTGCAACTGGATTGATTAGTACGGTTGCGGATGACACAAAGGTTGGTGGATTTGCAGATAGCGATTAGGACCATCAAAAGATACAGCAGAATATAGGTCTGTTGGGAGACCTGGCAGATAGTTTAATCTGGAAAAATGTGAAGTAATAGAACATAGAACATAACAGCGCAGAACAGGCCCTTCGGCCCACGATGTTGCACC
Source organism: Carcharhinus amblyrhynchos (assembly GCF_965287045.1). Taxonomy (NCBI): domain Eukaryota; kingdom Metazoa; phylum Chordata; class Chondrichthyes; order Carcharhiniformes; family Carcharhinidae; genus Carcharhinus; species Carcharhinus amblyrhynchos. The sequence continues at coordinate 120,390,553 of NC_137325.1, forward strand.
GACCAGTTAAAAAACAATGACCCACTAACCTAAACCAATCCCTTTTCATCCATAAACCTATCCACGGATCTCTTAAACGCCCCCAAACTAGGCGCATTTACAACTGCAGCAGGCAGGGCATTCCAATCCCTCACCACCCTCTGGGTAAAGAACCTACCCCTGACATCCGTCCTATAACTACCCCCCCTTAATTTAAAGCCATGCCCCCTCGTGCTAGCTTTCTCCATCCGAGGAAAAAGGCTATCACTATCCACCCTATCTAAACCTCTAATCATCTTATATGTTTCAATAAGATCCCCTCTTAGCCACCTTCTTTCTAGCGAAAACAACCCCAAATCCCTCAGTCTCTCCTCATAGGACCTCCCCTCCATACCAGGAAACATCCTGGTAAACCTCCTCTGCACCCTCTCCAAAGCCTCCACATCCTTCCTATAATGTGGGGACCAGAACTGCACACAATACTCCAAGTGCGGCCGCACCAGAGTTGTGTACAGTTGCAACATGATGCTGCGACTCCTAAATTCAATCCCCCTACCAATAATGCATTTTGGGATGTCTAATACAGGTAGGAAATATACAATAAATGGCAGAACCCTTGAGTATTGATAAGCAGAGGGATCTGGGTGTACAGGTACACAGGTCACTGAAAGTGGCACCACAGGCGGAGAAGGTAGTCAAGAAGGCATACGGCATGCGTGCCTTCATCAGCCGAGGCACTGAATTTAAAAATCGGCAAGTCATGTTGCAATTTTATAGAACCTTAGTTAGGCTGCACTTGGAATAGAGTGTTCAATTCTGGTTGCCACACTGCCAGAAGGATGTGGAGGCTTTGGAGAGGGTACAGAAAAGATTTATTGGGATGTTGCCTGGTATGGAGGGCATTAGCTATGAGGAGAGGTTAAAGAATCTTGGTTTATTCTCACTGGAACGACGGAGGTCGAGGGGCAACCAGATAGAAATCTACAAGGTTGTGAGGGGCATGGACAAAGTGCATACCCAGAAGCTTTTTCCCAGGTTGGGAGAGTCAATTACTAGGGGGCAAAGGTTTAAGGTGTGAGGGTCAAGGTTTAAAGGAAATGTAAAAGGCAAGTTTTTTTTTTAAATCAAGGCGGCAATGGGTCCTGGAACTTGCAGCTGGGGGAGGTAGTGGAAGCAGATATGATAGTGACATAAGGGCGGGCTTGACAAGTACATGAATAGAATGGGAATAGAGGGATACAGTCCCTGGAAAGGTAGGAGGTTTTAGCTCAGTCAGGCAGCGTGGTTGGTGCAGGCTTGAGAGCCGAAGGGCTTGTTCCTGTGCTGTTAATTTTTTTTGTTTGACTTGTTGGCCTTTTTTTGCAAGAGGTTTTGAGTAAAGGAGCAGGGATGTGTTGTTGCAATTGGTGAAGCCACACCTAGGGTAGTGTGTGCAGTTTTGGTCTCCTTTTCGGAGGAAGGATGTCCTTGCTTGAGGGAGTGCAGCAAAGGCTTACCAGGTTGATTCTGGGGATGGTGGGACAGATTGACTAGCTTAGGATTGCATCTGAATGAGGCGCAATTTCACAGACATAAAATTCCAACAGGACTAGACAGGGTAGATGCAAGGAGGATATTCCCAATAGTGGGGAATCCAGAACCAGGGGTCACAATCTGAGGATTCAAGGTAGACCGTTTAGGACAGAGGTGAGGAGACATTTCTTCACCCAAACAGTGGTGAGCCTGTGGAATTCATTACCACAGGAAGTGGTTGACGTCAAAACATTGAATGTATTCAAGAGGTGGCTGGATGTAGCACTTGGGGCAAATGGGATCAAAGATATGGGGAAAAAGCAGGATTAGGCTATTGAACTGGATGATCAGCCACGATCATAATGAATGGCAGAGCAGGCTCCTCCTCCTATTTTTCTATGTTTCTATTCCTGCAAGGTATTGCATGCCCACTTTGCAAATAATGGTAACGTGCAATTAGTTTCAGGACACCTGGACATTCAAAGGAATGTTTTAATGTTTAGATTATAATTGAAAAAGCACCAATTATTAAACAGAATTACAGCCAGTACTGGATTTGCTCCATCATTCTCAATTTCTTTAGACCACATTGTGCACCCCTGCCTGCACAGTGACTCCTACCATTCTCCATCACACGATGAGAAATCCACAGAGCTGGGAAACCTATACAAATAGAAACTGTTTGAGGAATGGAATGGAGGAAAGAAGCAACAGTGAGACAGTGAATATAAAGATGGAAGGAGAGGATGAACAATTCAAATTTGAAATGCTCAAAAAACTGTTCTTGCTCACTGCAGTTTCTTAGCAACAAGGGATTCCTAAGCAGATCCGACAAGTATTAGTGGCCTGGAGGGAGTTTGTTTCTGTCAAGACTGGGAAAAGTAAGAGTAGAATGGATAGTACTGCACAGTGTTCTCGCCACTCAGAACCCTGCAGCTCTTGGCATATCCAGTGCTCCAACAGCAAGTGTGGTTTACAGCCCTGGGCAGAATCCTTTCTCCATCATACATCAACTCAGGTTATTGGAGAGAGCACGAATTGTATATCCTGCTGTAATTAACACCCCGAGGGTGACTTTAAAAATGAACTTGGCTGCGCCCTAGAAGACCTGATTTTAATATTCACAGAAGCAGAAGTTCTCTGAAAAGCAGAGCTTTACAAAGTAAATTCCAAAACAGTCGTCTCAAATGCGGTCATCAATTTTGGTTGGAAAAATGGAAAATGAAATTATCTAGATGGAGAGAGACTTCAGATGTTTTGGTGCAGAGGGATCTGGGCATCTCCATGCATGAGGTCGCAGAAAAGTGGGATGCAGGTAATAAGGAAAGCAAATGGAATTTTGGCATTTATAGCTGAAGGAAGAAAGTATAAAAGGGAGGAAGTGTTGCTGCAAAAATACACGTTATTGGTGAGACCGTACCTGGAGTACTGAGCATAGTTTTGGGCTCCTTATTTGAGGAAGGATCTGGTGGCATTTGAGACAGTTCAGAGGAGATTCACTAGATTGATTCCAGAGATGAGGGGTTTGTCTTATGAAGAGAGATTAAGCAGTTTGGGCCTATACTCTCCAGAGTTTAAGGATGAGAGGAGATCTAATTGAGGTAAATGTGATAAAAGGTATTGACAAAATAGATGTGGGGTGGATGCTTACTCCTGTGGGGTAATCCAAAACAGGAGGCCATAGTTTTACGACCAGGGATAGCAAATTTAAACTACTTCTTCGAAAGGGTTGTGAATTTGTGGTAATCGCCATTCCAGAGTGTGGTGCTCTGAGTATATTTAAGCTAGTTGGATTTTTAATTAGTAATTTGCTGAAGGGTTATGGAGAATGGGCAGGAAAGCGGAGTTGAGATTGAGACAAGATCAGCCACGAACATATTAAATGGTGGTGGAGGCTCAAGGGCTGAATTGTCTCCTTGCTTCTGGTCATGTTCTTACGAAATAATGTTCCTCAAAATGTGGGTATACCAATCGTACAAAATTATATAATAACTTGCATCAGTGCAGTGCACAGAACTTTAAATAAATAAATATTCACCTACAAATTTTTTCATACCACTGCTGCATAGGGCCAGTTCATCAAAGGCACACTTATTTCCAATTCCAACGTGCATTAGATTAATCTACATTAAATTCAATGTCAATATAAATCTTTCTTTGGGTCAAAACTATGTTTCTCTTATATTTGCAGTGTCCAAATTATTTAGTGACCTGGAGCTTGCAAGTCAATTTTGGTTAAATACCTTCAATTTATTCTTACTAAGTCAGTGGGGGATTCACAGCTGCTCAGTTTAATCCCATCAATTGAATTTCTTGATTCATGGATTCACATAACCGGCCTCCACTGACGACAGTAAAATTTGCTTTAATTAGCTGGAATTCCAGTAATTTCCTTACTGGATAAGCAACCTTAATCATAGAAATTTATGCTCATGTCAGCCATTGCTCAGTTGGTTGCCTTGCAGTTATAATATTCTGGTTTCATGTCCCACTCCAGGGCTTGAGCATGTAAATCATGGCTAACACTTCAGTGTAGCACCGAGGGAGTGCTGCACTGTTGGAGGTATTTTTTGGATGGGATATTAAACCAAGGTTCCATCTACCTGTTGGGTAGACCTAAACGATCCCTTGGTGCTGTTGAGAAGAAAGGTAAAGGAGTTCTGGCTAATATTTATTCCTGTCAACAGAGCATTTGTACATTTGTTTGAAGGCATTTACTGTGCGTAAACTGGCTTTTATAATAGTGACTACACTTCAAAAGTACTTCCCTGATTGTTCAGCACTTTAAAGATTTATTTATATGGCACTTTTCTGATCACCGGATATCTCAAAGTACAATCAATCTTTCACTGCCACCATTACTATTTAGTAGTGCTAGCAAAGCACAAAGATTAACAGACATTCTATAAAGAGACAAAAATGAGTCAGGATTACGGCTATAAATCTTTACCAGAAGCTCAATATTGGTACAGTAGACAAAGATTCAGTGAATGAGGCAAGTGAATGTTATTTCAATGTTCAACTATTCTAATAGAGTGTCCTGATGACCTGACTATTGGAAGATAGATTCATGGATAACTTACAATACATTAATTGCGGATAAGAATACTAAGAGATGCCTGGGAAGTTGAATCAAGCAAATCCGGATGATAAATGGAAAAAAACTTTCAAAGATGATAAAAATCTACATGAACACCCAAGAAAAGAAATCCTCCTGAAAGTGTCCTCCAATTAATGCAGATAATGCACTCCAAAGACGTGCGGGTTAGGTCGATTGACCTTGCTAAAAATTGCCCTTTAGTGTCCTGAGATGCGTAGATTAGAGGGATTAGTAGGGCCTGGGTAGGATTGTGGTCAATGCAGATTCGATGGGCCGTATGGCCTCTTTCTGCATTGTAGGGTTTCTATGATTTTATGATAATAGATCAAGCAGATCCAACGGTTGTGTCAGGAAGTCTAAATATCAGAATATCAATACAACAAGTGATATTAATACAATAAATTGATTATGAAATCATTTCAATGTAATGCTAAACTTATGCTAAATAGAATGTTAAGCAGATGACAAAGTGCAGCATTATACACGTGTGAAGACTGAGCCTTTAACAGTAAAGCATGATTCAACAGGTTTTAGTTGTGCATGCTGGCATTATCTACAGATATGGGATCAGCTTGCATATGTACACTGGTGAGAAACATCTCTTATCACAGAACTTGTCAAGGAATTGTTATCAGCCCAGAAGAATGTTGCCAGTGGGGTTCTAAAGGTCTGTTTTGAGACCTCTTGTTCAATATCTGATCTGGATACAGCAGTGACCAGCACATTAAGTGATCATCACCAACACTTAACAGGATAAGCTCAGAGGATATATTAATATGCTTCATATTTAGACAGACAAGCAACACATGACATTTAATATAGAAAATATAAAGTGCTTCATAAAGGAGACACCACAAAAAAAGGACTATTTGAATGGAACAAGATTCATGGAAAAATCAAAGACCTGAGGCAATCGTAAGTCTCAACGTCAGTGAGTAAACCGAGTAGAATTTAGGATGTATTAAAATGCTAATACTGAACCAAAATAGCAGGGCATTCCTATCATTTCATAAACTGGCACAACCATATTTTGGATATTGCACAAATGTTGGGTCATTGCAGTATAAAATAGGATATTGCAGGTACAGAAACAATACATAAGAGTACAACAAGGATAACAGAGGGACTGGATTATACAGAACTATTTCTTGAATTGGGCATGTTCTCACTAGAAGACAATACTGAATTGCTGTTCTTAGGATTCTAAAAAGTTATCTAATATTGAGCATGATGAGCAGTTACACTTTATCCAGATCAGTGGAACTACAGGACTTGACCTGAAAGTGGAGGGATGAATTCAGCTAATCTGCAGAAACACAGCCTCCCCAGTAATCATTATATGACACATGCATCTTTCCTGTGCTCTCCCCAAGCTCTCTACTGTATTATGATCATGAACTGACTGCTTACGTTAGTGGTTCTCAAACTTTGGGTTGTGGCCAACAAGCAAATGGGTTCAAGAGCTCCCATCTCTCCAAGGTAGCAGTGCTAACTGAAAGAGACACACTGGCAGAACAGCTCAGGTTTTGGTTCCAAGCTCCCAGGAAAGGTGAGCACAGTTTTTTTTGGTGTGGTTCAGAGGGCATGGTCTAAGAGAATGAGTCCCAAGACCCCAGTAGCGCTTCCGCCTATGCTTAGAAAACAATTCTGGAAGCTTCCCCATCTCCCTCAATCTCTTATGGCTCAATTTTTTTTGATATATCACAACCGATGCATACTAATTTTCTAGCAAATGTCACTGCCCTATAGAACATTACAGCGCAGTACAGGCCCTTTGGCCCTCGATGTTGCGCCAACCAGTGGAACCAATCCAATGACCCTCTAATCTAAACTATTCCAATGTTATCCATATGCCTATCCACTGACCATTTGAACGCCCTTAAAGTTGGCGAGTCCACAACTGCTGCAGGCAGGGCATTCCACGACCTTACTACCCTCTGAGTAAAGAACCTACCTCTGACATCCGTCCTATAATTACCACCCCTTAATTTAAAGCTATGTCCCCTTGTGTTAGCCACCACCATCCGAGGTAAAGGGCTCTCACTGTCCACCCTATCCAATCCTTTGATCAACCTGTATGCCTCATTCAGGTCACCTCGTAACCTCCTTCTCTCCAATGAAAATAACCTCAAGTCCCTCAGCCTTTCCTCATAAAACCTTCCCACCATACCAGGCAACATCCTGGTAAACCTCCTCTGCACCCTTTCCAATGCCTCCACATCCTTCTTATAATGCAGCGACCAGAACTGTACACAATACTCCAAGTGTGGCCGCACCAGAGTTTTGTACAGTTGTAACATGACCTCACGGCTCCGAAATTCAATCCCTCTACCAATAAAAGCTAACACACCGTACGCCTTCTTAACAACCTTATCAACCTGGGTGCCAACTTTCAGGGAGCTATGCACATGTACCCCGAGATCCCTCTGCTCGTCCACACTACTAAGAGTCCTTCCATTAGCCCTATATTCTGTACCCCTGTTATTCTTACCAAAGTGAATCACCTCACACTTTTCTGTATTAAACTCCACCTGCCACCTCTCGGCCCAGCTCTGCAGCTTATCTACGTCCCTCTGCAAACTAATATCCATCCTCACTGTCTACAACTCCTCCGACTTTGGTGTCGTCAGCAAATTTACTAATCCATCCTTCTAAACCCTCATCCAGGTCATTTATAAAAATGACAAACAGCAGTGGCCCCAAAACAGATCCTTGAGGTACACCACTTGTAACTGCACTCCAGGTTGAATATTTCCCATCAACTACCACCCTCTGTCTTCTATCAGCTAGCCAATTCCTGATCCAAACTGACGATATGGAGACGATAGAAGCAGTGAAGCTCTATGGAGACGATAGAAGCAGTGTGCTGATTAATTCAAATGAAATTGGTTAACTCATATCAGAAAATATTTTGGAATACAGTCAATAAATAACAGACACATGAAATACAATAACACTTTGACAGAAGAGGTAATTGATAGATTCCAAAGCTCATTGTCTCTGATTGGATGGGGGTGGCTGTGCTCTCATCTTATGTCCGGAAAAGGTGTAAATTCATTTGATAAGATGTTGATTGCCATGATAGGCCAATAACTCCACTACTGTTACATTACGCAACTTTTAGGATGGCAGAAAGCAAACTAGACGATCTGGTGTTTTATTTGTCTAGTAATCCCCATGATTCTATCTGCTACTGAAACTCTCATCTGTATGTCTTGGTTACCTCCATACTTAACTATTCCTTGCTGCACTCCCATCCTCCAATCATTGTAAAATTATCAAAATTCAGAACTGTTGCATTCATCAAATCCAGCACCATAAACAACTCATTACTTCTGTCCACGCTGGTCTACATTTATTCCAAAACACCTAAAGCCACAAGTCCCCTGTTTAAGTTTGTTTGTAGTCTTAACCCTTTCCTACGCCTGCAACATCATCCAATCCTACATATCCTAACTCAGTCTGGTCTTTTGCACAGATGTGCTGGGTTCCGCCATCACTGAAGATGGAAACGCTCGTCAGCCTCCTCCTGTTGTTGAATTGCCACTACAGTTCATGACTGAATGTGGCAGGCCTACAGAACTTTCACCTTGATCCATTAGTTGTGGAACTGCTTAAGCCTGTCTACAGCATGCTGCTTCTGCTGTCGAGTCGAGTCCTCTGTTGCAGCTTTATCAGGCTGGCATCTGAGTATACCTAATGCTTTCTTTTTGCAAAATTGTAATGTTTAACTTGCAGCAACGGCAGACTTGCCTATTTTTCTAATGTGGCCAAATTCCTCTCCAACTCGATTTTCAAGTTTGCTGATGGCACCACCTAGCTGGTCAGATCTCAAACAATAGTGAGTGCAGGAATGAGATAGAGAATCTGGTGAACTGGTGCGACGACAATCTCTCCCTCAATGTCAACAAAACAAAGGAGATCGTCGTCAACTTCAGGAAGCGTAAAGAACAGGCAACTGTCTACATCAATGATGAAGTAAAAATGGTCAAAAGCTTCAAGTTTGTAGGGGTCCAGATCACCAACAACCTGACCTGCCTGGTCTTCCCATGTTGACACTATAGTTAAGAAAGCCCATCAACACCTCCACTTTCTCAGAAGACTAAGGAAATCTGGCATGTCAGCTACAATTCTCACCAACTTTTACAGATGCACCATAGAAAGCATTCTTTTTGGTAGTTTCACAGCTTGGTATGGCTCCTGCACTGCCCAAGACCACAAGGAACTAGAAAAGGTCACGAATGTAACCCAATCCATCACACAAACCGGCCTCCCATCCATTCTGCCTACACTTCCCGTTGCCTTGGCAAAGCAGCCAGCTTAATTAAGGACCACATGCACCTCGGACATATTCTCTTCCACCTTCTTCTGTTGGAAAAAAAGATACAAAAGTCTGAGGTCACGTACCAACCGACTTAAGAACAGCTTCACAGTTTCTTCCTTGTTGCCATCAGACTTCTGAATGGACATACCCCTCATTAAGCTGATCTTTCTCTACACCCTAGCTATGACTGTAATACTACATTGTGCACTCTCATTTCCTGCTCTATGAATGGTATGTTTTGCCTGTACAGCATGCAAGAAACAAAATTCTTCACTACATACAAGTACATGTGACAATAATGAATCAAAAATTTTATCTGCCAAAGATCGTACTGTACTATGAAATAATGCTATGGTCATTTTTTTTAAAAGAAATGTTAGGATCTGATTTTTTGGCTAAAATGAGGCGAACAACTACCCAAGGTTTCAGTTATAGTGCCACATTCTTTTGGTGGAAAACTGTTTTGTGTATATGATACAGCAGTGACAATACACTTTTGGGCATCAGACCTTGAAGTAAGACGACAAATGCTGCCAGATGTTCATTTCAGTGTTGTGAATTTACACCAGCAATAGCAAGATTGCAGGTGGTCTAACTGCAGCTTTAACTACTGAATATGTGCACCATCACAATGTATTTACTTCATCTAATTACTTGCCTTGTTGTGGTGCAATCTTTCTGCTGAACTTCTGGTTTGCTTACATTGAACACATTCAGTGTTATGCAGAAACCCTGTCAGAAGCAGTTATATAAACTGTTCATGGATAAAATTCTGTATATTGGAAAGAAATAATCCTTACAGCATTTTTTAGTAGAACAGATAACAAGTATATAACTTTGTTTTCAAAAAATGCTGAATTATATTATTAGCCATTTTTAAATTGGCTTCATAAGGGTGGCACTGCTGCCTCACAGTGCCAGAGACCGGGTTCAATTCTGGCCACGGATGACTGTAGAGTGCACATTCTCCTCGCGTCTGCATGGGTTTCCTCCGGTTCTCTCCCACACTCTGAAATGCAGGTTAGGCTGATTGGCCATACTAAACATTCCCCAAGTGTCAGGGAAATTAGCAGGGTAAATACATGGGGTTACTGGCACAGGGCCAGGACGGGATTGTCGTCAGTGCAGGCTCAATGGGCCAAATGGCCTCCTGTATTGTGGGGATTCTGCTTCCAAATCATATGCATGCATATGTAGCTGTTCAATTTTAAAACAGCTGGACAAATAGTAAACTAACCATCCACGATGCTTATGTTTTATTTGATTAAGGGCATTCAACGCTGGCTGTCACCATTACTACTTACATGCAGTTAGTCTGATAAAATGCAGCTTTAAAGCAGACAGTTATTCAATTGAACTACAAAAAGCCTGAAATATAAGCTGTTGGGAGGAGCTATAAAAATGCTCTAAAGGTGCAGAATCAGTGATACTGTAAACTGAAAATCAATAGACCATTGCATCAGCAGCTAGAGATATTAAGACCCCTCAGAAAGACTTCTGTAGAAAATACTGAACGTGATGAGTTTGAAACTGCAGCATATTAGACAATTCAGTTATTTATTTCTAAACTTGTATTTTAACCCCAATTATCTGCCAATCAGGAAAGCAATGAAAATACTTACTATAGAATGCCACTAATTCCCCTGCAATTGCTGTCCTTAAAAGTAATTATACCATACTGTCCCAAACTACACTTACATGCCTACTTTAGAATTGGTACATGATCTCATATTCCACTTAGAGATTTCAGTCAGCAGTGAAACAATGGTACTCTAATGACCTCTGTGGCATTGAGTTCCCTGTTCCTGATATTAGTTTAAAGCTGGCGCCAATTCAAGGAGATCTCCATACATCCAGCAATAGTGAGGTTGTCAACTGGAGTAGGCAATCAATTAATTATATTGACATATTCTCTCAGACAAGCAAGTAAAATATACATTATCCTTTAAAATTATATTAAAAGCAAAGAAAACAAGAAGTGATTGGGTCATTCAAATGCAGGTAATAATGGAGAAGTTTGACATTCCAAAAATATAGAATTAGCTTGTCATGAATGGTTACATTTGGCACTCCCAAACAGGTACAGCTTAGGTTGTACACAGTATAAAGCTCATATGCTGCTGGTACCTTCATCCATGCCTTTTATTACCGCTAGGCTTAACTAATTTAATGTATTCCTGGATTACCTCCCATGCTCTACTTTCTGTAAACTTGACATCACATTGTTGCCTTTTGTCCTAACTTCATCTCTCACAACTGTGCTTGCTGACCTACAAGAAAGCAATGCATCGTTTTGAAATATTTCATCCTTCAAATTCTTCCATGGCCCAGCCCCTTCTGGTCCGTTGGCTCTTCCAGCACGATAGCATAGTGGTTATCTCACTGCTTTGATAATAAAAAGGCTTGAACTAATGTCCCAGGGAAGAATTCAAATTCTGTCACAGCAGCTAGCGTGTTTATATTCAATAAATCTGGAATAAAAACGCATCATTACTGCTGACCACAAAACTACCAGATTCTATCAAAAACCCACTTATTTCATTAATGCTCTCTAGGGAAGGAAATATACCATTATTGCCCAGTCTAGCCTACGTCATTCCAGACCACAGTAATATGGTTGACGAATCCCTGTGAAATGGCCCAGTAATCCACTTAGTTATGTTTAAGCTGTTTCACCATCATCTTTTCAATGGCAATTCGAGGTGAGCAATAAATACTGGCCAGTGACCCCAAAGTCCCATGAATTAATTTAAAAATCTGGTCTCTGGCATCCCTGATCACTCCACTATTGGTGATCACACCTTCACAACTGCCTTGGTCTTGAGTTCTAGAATTCCCTTCATAAACCTCTCCACCTCTCAAGACGCTGCTTAAAATCTACCTCTTTGGTCAAGGTTTTGGTCATCTGCTCCAATATCCCACGCAGCTTAGCGCCACTTGTTTCAGAATGCTCCTGTGAAGCACCTTGGGATATTTTATTACATTAAAAGCACTACATTAATACAAGCTTTTTTTTTGCTTCACGGTCAGGGGCTCTTCAGTAGTAATTATGAAATTGGTACAGTTTTAAAGAACTTACTTACGCCACAAGAATCAATAACGTTTCCCAAGGATTTTAACTTACGCAAAATATTGGGGAAGTGATTCTCATCTTAGTGATTTTTACTTGATTGCAATCTGCAGGCACTATCAACAATCACAGTACGAAATGTACAATCATTGACACTTCAGCATTTCACTACGCAGGTGCAGACTCCAGAGGCTGCTGTTTGTTTCAGAGGTATAATAACAGAGGTGAGTTATCATCATGATTACGACTGCAAATTCCATTTGGTAAATATTTTGAGATTTAAGTTATAACGTCCAGAGACAGGCATGAGATGTGAAATTATTACGTAATAGGTTAAAAGATTCCAGTTTAAAGAAAAATAATAGCATTTAATATAACTATATCAAGACATTCTAAAGTACTTTATAACCACATACGCAATAGTGACAGCTCCACATAACAGACTGCTTCTCCCAAACAACAGCTTCTCATGTTAAATTCCAACTGAGCCAAGCAAAAGTATATTTTGAACTTTTACAAAAACACTACATTTAAAAATTTCCACGGACAACCTCTTCTCAGAATAGCAGGTGAGGAAAGTTTAATTAAACAAAATTAATTAAACTATGCGCATCCAAAATGTTGGGGTCATTGCTATATATACACAAAAAAGACACAATTAATCTGGACTGTGGCGTGGTGAAAGCGAATGAAAATTTGCAACTGACCAAGACAGTTGTTAACAGTGAAGGGAACTGTGAACAAGTTTAGGGGAAGAAAGACTTGGATTTATGTAGCACTTTTATAACCACCAGATGTGGTTGAAGAGCTTTAAACAACATGTAGTTACTGATGTAACACTGGAAAGGCAGAATTAATGTCAAGTCCAAAAGATTTCTTCAGAACTGAAGACAGGTAGAAATGTGACTGGCTTTATGCTTTTGATAGAGCAGGGAAGGTCAGATGAAGCAAAAGGGAGGGTCAGGGATGGGGCACAAAGTGGGTGCAATAATGTGACAAAAGATGTCATGAGGAAGAGGGCAAATAAGAGTTTTAATAAACATGAAATTTAAACTTTTGTCACAGATGCTGCCATGTCTGTTGGGTTTTTCCCAGCACTTTTTTAAAATTTCAGATCTCCAGTATCAGCAGTGCTTAGCTTCTGTTTTATTATTTTTTGTGATGTGTGAGGGATAACTATTAGTAACAACTCTTCGGCTCTAACTAGTGCCATAGCATATTCTACATTCAATCAGGTTGATGGTGCCTCATCTGAAAGACACCAACTTCAACACTGCAGCACCAAGTTGGAATGTCAGCCTTGATTTGTGCATTTTGGGCCGTGGCCCAGAATTTGTACTTCCAGACATACTTGTTCTACCAGTAGAGGCACAATTAACATAGAGGGACGCACAGGTTAGTAGACTGGAGATGTCAAGATGAATTGAGGTGATGCATTATGAAAAGAATGAGAGGAAATATACAATAAATGGAGCAGAGACTAAGGGTGTTATATATACAAATCTCGAAAAAAAATTATAAATAAAGCTGCAAAAAGAAAAAATGTTGAGTTGGAGGCTTTTTTTAAAAAACAGTACTACAAAGTGGTTTTGCATTAGAATACTATGCTTGTTTTAGACACCCCAATTTAGAAAAGCGATAGAGAGAACATAGTAGCAAACAACTATAAGAGGGATGAGTGCCTTTAGTTGAGCAAAGTAAAGGAACGGGATCACTTTCACTAGGATGGAAAGGTTAAGAGTTAGAAAAAAGGTTCAAATTATGATGTGTTTAATAAGATAGAAAAAATATTTCCACTGGCTGTAATGCATCCAGCACAGGCTTATCCAACCTGTGTTCAGAAAGCAATATTTTCATAGTTTTCTTTCAAAAACATACATTTGATACAGTTGAATTTCAAAAAAAATTGAAACTACTCAATGTCCAGGCTACTCTCAGTTCTGAGCACTCAACAACAGGACTACCAACTCCTCTCCCCAAACTACAAGCATCTCACACACACAAGCAGTCCTTTCTGGTTCCAGTGTCCCTTCTGCCAAAACCACTGGCCCGCATCTGGTTTCTACCCTGGCCCATTCCTTGCTCCCTCCACCCGTCAGTGAGTGTAAACGTTTACTCTGCTGTCTTCCCCTCCCACGTCTCCCGTCTGAGGTCAGGGTCAGGACCACTATTCAAGGCCAGGCACCACCCCCCTCCCCACCTTGAGTGTTGGTGTATTTCCACCACCACCTCCCCTACTATTCCACAGTCTTGTGCAATAGGCTCCTTATTCAGGTTGCTCTTGTGGTGACCAAGGAATCTGCCTCCTCCCCAGTTCTAGATACAGTTACCATCCCTGTAGAGACCAATAACTTTGTGATCCTGTCAAAATTCTAGTATCTTTCTAAAGGTTAAGACTTTTACTGCAATAAAAGCAACACTGTCTGAACACTTCTCCGTAGGCAACTTATACTCTAAAAAGAATCCCTCTGATGAGCTTTAAAAATTACTAAAAATCCCCACAGTTATAGTTGGCTATTCCATAATTGAACATTTCTTCTCCAGGAACCAGACCAAAGTTATTTTCAGCTTCTGATGGCTCAATTCCTTTTCCTTTTCCAAGCCAGATACCTTTTCAACCCCAGAGTTTCACAGTGAAGGTTACCCTCAAAATTACTTCTAGTCAAAGCTGGGTAAACCTGGTTTCTTCAACCCAAGCACAATGACAGTTAGTGAACAATAGAAACTGGCTGGCTGCCTGCCTCCCTCTCTCTGCTTGTACGCAGATTCTTACAGACTGACTTGTCTCAAGTTCAGGGGTATCTTTAGAAAGTCCTTCTGTTGCCTGCTCCCCCCGCTAAGCGAATCAAATGTTATCCAGGTATGAATGCTGATCATCAAACACCCAACTTCATTATAGCTTGGAACTAAATAAACATTCCTGACACCTTGTTTGATTTGTTGACCAACAGTTAACCCACAGTTATCACAGATGGCCCTTGCCATCATCCACAGTGTGAACATTTTGTACCTTCTCAGTAAAACAACCTGGGCCCTCTTAACAACCAAAACACCTATAGTGACCAAACCAATCTTGTTATCAGATAAAATTAGAACAGGTCACATGACCCCCTTTATTCCTCCAATTTACTGAAACAGACACTCCCACAATATAATTTTACAAACTTATTTGTAATATCAAAACAATACCAACTTTGCAATGCCAGCAATATTAGCACAACACATCCAAGCAGTAGAAGGACTCCCAGACCATATGCATTCACTCAGCTGCACTGGTGGAAGCTCACAATAATATGTTTTAATCTTTCGAATATAATTTTAAAAGGAATCTGCTCATTTAGATTAGGCTTTTACAGTAGAGGTTGCTCTTTGGCTCCCACCACAATTGAACTGCATTATAAATAACTTTCTCTGGATACTCAGTTGAGTTAAAAACAGTTCCTGAGCTCAAGTTACTTTATCCATTGGTTCTCTGGCTGGTGTATTTAAGTTCAAAATTATATTGTAGCTTTTGAGTACTCTTAACACAATAACTTTCATTAATTAAGACCTTTGGCAGAGAAGCTGTCATGTTGCTCTTCATAAAGGCATAATTAAAAATGCTAAACAAAAGATAATTATTATGAAGGACGAACAAAAGACTGGTCAGAACTCTGACGAAAGGTCATCAACTGGTTTTAACTCTTTTCCCAGAGTATTTCCAGGAGTTCTTTTTTTAAAAAGAGGGTGCAAAATAAGAAGAGGGAAGTGAAGTGGAGAAAATTCCAGATCAAGGTGCAGACTTGGCTGAAAACAAGCCAGTCAAATGGTAGGGTAAAGAAAGGAAAAGATGCAAGGGACTGGAGCTTAAAAGCAAGTCTGTGGACCTGGAAAAGGTCATAATAGAGACAGGAAAAGCCACAAAGAGATTTGCACACAAGAAGGGAAATTTGAACAGAGACTGAGAGCCAATTTAAGTCAATAAATGCCATGGTCATGAATAAATGTGGTAGGATAGGTATGACAAAATTGAGATGAAGCCACAGATGTGGAGGAAGGAAAGCAACGGAAGCATGGAAATACTGAAGCATGAATGAGATGGCTAACAAAGCGATATTATGGATGCAAAAGTAGACAGTCCTTAGACGAGGATGGAACACAAGTACGCTATTCATCCATCTGCTGTTTCACTATCAGTTAGATCATAGCTGATCTGCATCTTCTTCGTCCACCTGTGTTGACAGGACAACTCTGGACTACCCTCATCTAAAGAAAAATCAGTCAGATTCAGAATTGTCAACTGACTTTGCCTTAAGTTTCTAAGAATTCTCCAGATTTTCACTATGTGAGACGTTTCCTGATATTACTCCATAACAGCCTAGCTCTAATTGTAAGATTAAACCTCCTTGTTCACCTGCTCCAAACCCCCAACAAACAGTTTCTCTCTATCCTAACAACTCTTTTCATCAACACCTCAATTGGATCACCCCTTAATCTACTGTGTTTGAGAGAATACAAGTCTGCTGCATACAATGTGACCCTTTAAGCCCAATTTAATAATTCTGAGCGTACCAATTTTAATAGTTGGCTTACAATGCTTTCAGCTGAGTAGGTTCTATTTTGGATTAATAGTTTTGGTATGACTACACTTAAATCCAACATACATGCCAAGACTATATACACCCACCTTCAGTCTTATAATGTTTTCCTAATGGAAGCAATTTAAATGAAACTTTTTCCAACACTGATAGACTATTTCTGATTAGAATAAAATTACAGTAACTCAGAATAACTTAAGTTATAAAATGGAGCAGGCTCAAAGGGCCAAATGGTCCACTGCTCCGAAGTCATTCAATATTACACATTAAGCAATGTGAATAACCCAGGAAATTTACATTATTGAAGGAGGATGATTTGCAGAGCTTACTGCAGTGTATTACCAACACATTGCAAAAACACTTTCCAATCCGTGATCACTACCACCTAGAAGACATGGACAACAGATGTATGTCACGACCTGCAAGTATCCCTCCAAGCGAGACATCATCCTGATTTGGAGCTCCATCAATCCTTCACTGTTGTGGGGACAAAATCTTGAAATGCCCTTCCAAACAGGTGTAGCTAAGACACTCGGACTGAAGCATTTCAAGGCAGCAGCTCACCACCACCTTCTCACGAGCAATTAAAATTGCTTTACTATAACAAAGCATTCAAAGGCACTTCAAGTGATCAGATAAAATTTGAGGGGCTCAGCTGCAAGACATCAATTAGAACTCAGTTCAGTTATTCAACACTTGGGCAAGTTTTCAAAAAGGCAGATGACACTATGCTGCAGCCATTATCAAAGGACATGGCAATGTGAAACAAATTTCAATAACCACAGAGGAAAGCTGTAGCAGCAACAACACAAAAAAAAATTACAATTTCCCATCCCGGCCCCCTCACACCCAACAAGCAGCTGGTGGAAATTCCAAAATTACTGTGCATACAGCATCATAGTAAACTGGCCGTCTCACTTTGTGGATGTGCCGGCGTTGGACTGGGGTAAACACAGCAAAAAGTCTGACAACACCAGGTTTTAGTCCAACTGATTTGATAGTAAACGCACAAGCTTTCGGGTTAGTCCCTTCGTCAGGTGAATGGAGAGTTCTGGCCTCAGACAGAGCATATAAAGCACAGACTGTTTACAGATTACTGATTACTTTATATGCTCTGTCTGAGGCCAGAACTCCCCATTCACCTGACGAAGGGACTAACCCAAAAGCTTGTGCGTTTACTATCAAATAAATCGGTTGGACTAAAACCTGGTGTTGTCAGACTTTTTACCGTCTCACTTTGTACAGAGAAAGAGATCCTTCATTCAACAGCTGAGTCACAGAGCTTAGCAATATACTGGAACAAAGATGTGCAGGTTAGGTGGATTGGTCATGCTAAGTTGCCTCTTGTGTCCAAATGGTGTGTAGGTTAGATGAACTAGCCATAGTAAATGCATAGGGTTACGGGCATAGCAAACAGGAGAGGGTCTGCGTGGGACTTCTTTTGGAGAGCTCGTGCAGATTCAATGGATTGGAGGACCTCTGTCTGCACGATTTTATAGGCTCTAACAACTTAAACCACATGGCTGAATTGTGCCTTGTAATTCACTGCCATGGAATGAGAACAAACATATCACTGCATGTTTGTTTAGTTAGGTTACATTACAAACCATTGGACATCCAACTTCCAGAAAATATAATGCACATTCTTTCAACAATCTACTTGGAGATGGCCTATTTGTGGTCAAATTCCATAATCATCACATACTGCAACATTAAGAGTGACAATAATAAGCAATTTACCCATTAGTGGAGAAGCTCTTTGCATATTTAGAAAACTACTACCCGCCGTGGATTTCTGGCCCAACTGATTCAAAGACTGAATTATACAGATTAGGAACAGCATGTCTAGGCTATTTGCTCCTTCATCTTATGATCTTATCAGCAAGGGAATCAAGGGTTATGTAGATAAAGCAGGAGAGTAGAGTATTGAGGATTATATTAGATCAGTCATGATCTCACCAAATAGAGTGGAGCGGACTTGATGGGCCAGAAGGCCTACTTCTAGCATGTCTTGTGGTCTCATGAACAACTAGCTTACTATCCAGTTCCCCTGGAGAATCAATATGCACACGTGTACATGGTAGGGGTAACCAGTAACTGTTTCACTACACTGAAAACCTAGAATTTGTTACTTCAGCTGAGAAGGAAGTTGGAGCTAAACAATATTTCTGACATGCTGGATAAAAACTAGATTGTTTGCTCCTCAAACAAATCTATATGAAAGCTTCAAATTGCTCAAGTTTCCATTCAAACTGAAATTATACAAAATATTTCCCCAAAACCATTCTGTTCAATTCAAATCCAATCAAAACCCAACGCAAATGGTTCAAAACAGCTGCTTATTTGAAAATCAACCACATTCATGCAGTTGTTTTACCTGATCTTCAAATACCGAGTGATGATAAATGAATTCACAAATCTTATTAACCCCATTTGTGTGTTGTGAATCAGTCACTTAAGACGGCTGAGCAATCATGTTCAGTCTGTGAGCATCAAGCAACAACCCACAGAAAGTAGCATCTGCTGAATGATAGTACTTTAGATTTTAAAATGATCAAATTGCTCTCTACCAGCTACAAGCAGAATGCCAACTTTAAAACAGAAAAGGGCTAAGGCAACTGAAGTGCACCAATGCCATTTATACAATGAGGAATGCAAAACAACAATCCAGCAAAATTTGCTGTTCTAAAAGAACCAGAGGCTCATCTACCATTCCAAAACCTCACTAACAACTTTATGCTATACCACACTTTCAGCACCACTGTCAAGTAGTTGAAAGATGAAACCACAACTTTCTCTCTGGTCAGAGTTCAAATCTCGGATATGATACAAGCATTATGATCAATAACGGAAAAAATCTTCACTTTTCAGGTTTCATGACTACTGGCCAAAGCAAGTATCATGACACACCATGCAATTAGTACCTTTTACAAATGCTGCACAGCAAACAAAGGGATGAGGGTTATATTGGTTGGAGACAAAATAAACAGAGATCCAAACGCTGAAATAAGATGAGGATTTATCAAAACAGGATTTTGGAAAGTTTTTTTTGAAAAATGAAGATACATTAAAAAATAGGAGTCATACATTCAGCCCCTTGAACCTGCTCCACATTCAATAAGATCATGCCTTATCTGACTATGGTTTTGACTCCACTTTGCTCACTCAATCCTCAACTCCCTTGTCTCTCAAAAATTTACCTTGAATAAATTCACTGAATTTATTCTTTCTGGGGAACAGAATTCCAAAGATGAATGATTCTCAGAAGAAATTCCTGAGTTCTGTCTTAAATGAGATAACCCTTATTTTGAAATTGAGCCCCCAGCTCGAGATTCCTCCATGAAGGAAACATCCTCTATGTAATGCTTTTGCAGGCAAGCTGGTAGTATTCAATGATTTTCATTTTGGGCCTAAAAACTTTTTCATGCTCTGGGAGAAATGATAATGGAACTTTCCATTATTAATTATATTTTTATTACACAAGATGCTACTATACAAATTTTTGCACATGTAGAGAAATGGATATTAATGGAAATATTTTCGATGACATACAAGTTCATAAACTCCAATGAAGGAAAATTAACATGTCCATGTCAAGAGGTGGTTTCTTCAGCTAGCTGGTTCAGTTAAGAGTGACAAGAATGGTTCCATTACAGGTCATGTACCAAAATGCTATCTGCCATCAATATTTAATGTGAACAACATGCATCAGCTAATGACTAGAAGAGAACAGTTAACCTATACTGGCCTAGCTTTTCCTAAAGTTCAACTTCCCAAACTCTCATACCTACTTTCAAACTGTGCACAAAGGCAAAACTTCATTGGTACATTGCCATATTAGAATCTTGATGCAAGATTCTGCAGATTTTGCAACTGAATCAGATGCCCTAGTTTGTGCATGCTTCGGAAAAAAGTGTTCAAAGCAAAACACTTCACGTTAATGCTCATACAGCCAACTTAGATGCATGGATTTCTTGCAGCTAGCTGTACCAAATAAAAACTGAAAAGATCATGCAAATTTACCAGATGAGAATTCTTAGTTTACTGGAACATATGTACTATTGTTAAGAATCACAAGTTAACCAAAGATTTCATGGCTTAATCCCAATCTATGTATACATGCTTTGGCCACACTCCCATAACTCATATGGGGATTATCAAGTGCTTTCAGACCTTTTTGAAACCATTACAATTTTTTAAAAATTTAAATCTCAGCCTTCAACTCTTCCACAGCTCCCAGCAGTATTTATTTGTTACTGGTGAAAGAAATGTAGCTTGAAAGTAAAAAATATACTTGGACACATATTTGCAAAAATACTACTCGGTAGTCACATGGAATGTAAAAATGAAACCTGCACACCCAGTTAAGCTGTCAAGATTATCTGCATTAAATCAGGACAGAAGGTACAGGGGATAATTTGTTAAGATGTGAAAATCCCAAGAGATGGCTGACATACGCGAGCAATAACACAGACTTAATTTCTCACTGTGCATTCATTCAATGCCATGAGCCAAAAGGTTCAGGGAGATAACTGCAACATGTACATCAAGTAGTCCTTTCATTACTGGCATAATGAATAAGAACTTGGAGAGCAGGGAGGAAAGGTCTGTAGTACAATGCTTGCTTCCTGCTTATTATTCTCAAACAAGCTAGTGATTTAAACAACTAAACCAGCTCATGACCTTCTACAACAATTAAGAAAAGCATTTATAATTCTTCCTTCAAAATTAAATTCAAATAAGTTCGAAGACCAGATTAATATTGGCCTGATTAATAATTACGTTTTACTGCCCAAGGAGGACACCAATTTTACCTGTTAAGAGTGAGAGCAATTGTAGGACATAACAATTAGCTTTGAATAGACATCAGGTACAGAAATTCTTATATAGAATCCTTATAGTGCAGGAGGTGACCATTCAGCCCAGAGTCTGCACCAACTTTGACAGAGCATGTTACACAAGGCCATTTCCCTCCAAACTTACATACCTACCCCACTAATATCCCTAACCTACACATCTTGAGACATAAGGGACACTCCAGATTTTACTTACTGAATTAAATTCCACCAGCTGTCATGATGATATTTGAACGCATGTTCTCAGCACATTAGCCTGAGCCTCTGAATGATGAGTCATGGCATTACTGCACATCACTGTTCCCTTGATCAACAGAAAATTATTCAAGTTTAGCTGGCAAATATGAGCACAAGTGGCACATGATTTAGCCTTGCATCCACCAACAAATCTGGTCAACCACATCATATACCACTTTGCTTCCCCCACAGATATTCTGGAATATCCCTGGAGCAGTGGCAACATTTGGCAGTAAAGGGGGAATGAAATTCAGTTTTTGTGCTACAACCTGCTTTTGAATATTTAACACTGATTGAAGATCACATGCCTTCAGCTCAAACAGTAATGACATCCAGTTCACTACCATAGGCCCATCTCCTCTGCTTTTGACCAGCACCCAAGCTCCACCCCTGCCTAGTTTTGTCATCTTTCCTTCAACGTTCATAATCATCTTCACTAAAAATGATACACATTAGCCTTTGATCTCCTCCCACTACTGGTAACTACCTTGTCTAGCTTCAATGCTTACTAAAAGTCAAGTTTCTTTTTCAAGTGATATTCCTTTTGGCAAAAAGCCCACACATTCCACGACACCATCTCTAACCTTTCCTGCCTTTTCCAACATAATGTCAATTTCAATGACATTTGCCAAAATAGCATTCAAAATTCTTCTGTTTCTATCCTTGTCACAATAATTAGACTGGCTGAGACAAAATCACCAACGATATACTCAGACTGCAGTTACATAACATCCTTCCTTAACTTGCCTGGCTCGCAATACAGTAAGTAAAGTGGACTCTTCCATTGACCTGCCATCATAGCTCCATTATTACCTATCCTACCGCATCCAGCATTACCTCAGTAATTACTTCCTATACATCTTTGAATTTTACTGCTTCTTCATCTATATGTTGTGAGACATATAGATTCCAATATAGATAGTCAACCACGTTCCAAATGAAAGTGACATCTCCATCTACTTTCCGCTAGCTAATCAAGACCCCCTGCCTTGCCTTAAATCACACATCAACGGTTCTCCAAATGTGGTCTGTGGGTCAGTGGTAGCCCAGAGGGGTTCCAGGTGGTTTATGTGCTGGTCCAGATTGCAAGTTAATAATGTGCTAAGTTAATGAGCTAAGTCATAACCAAGATATAGCTGATAACTGAAAAGGGATAAGGGGAATGGGGGGGGGGGAATGGATTTGACATCCAGGGCAGATCAGCGATGATTTGACAGAATGGCGGAACAGGCTGAAGGGGCTGGATTTGTCTAATTCTGCTCCTAATTCCTATGATCAAACAGGAAAACATGCCAGGATCCATATTCCCATCAACTGCATGACATCACATAACCAGACCAGCTGCCAGCCTGTGTGAGTCATAAGTACAAGCATCAACAACAATGTTTTTAAATCAGCAAATATATATTACTGTTACACCATACCACTGCAACATAGGGATTTCAACACTTGTTCAGATGGTGCCCCATATGGAACCTGCTCAGACTGAAGCTCTCCTTCTTGGCACCAAATATCGCTCATTGGTGTCTTATCTTCCTTTTTGTCTGATGAGCTTTTTGTACTGTGGTGAGAGAAAGTGGAGGTGGGGTAGGACCATGGAATATTTTCTTCTGCTTAAGTGGCCAGATAAACTGACCCTCACCCCAAATTCCTATCCCCTACCATCATTTATTTTTTGTCACAGACTGTGCTGGTAAAACCCTCATCTATCTTCACCTTCAGATTTAACTTCAATACTCTTAGAAGCCTCTACACACTCCCAGAACAATCCAAAAATGGTTAACCAAATTCTGTTCCACACTGAACAATAGCAGCTCACAGCCATGGCTAAAGTCTGTTTGAAATACTCAAATATTTCAACAGCTTGCTGCACAGTGCTAATTAATGTTCCTCTTTTAAGGTCAAACCAAGTAAACAAACTCAAATTACATTAGGACAAAGTAAAAGGGGCAGCTCTCCAAAAGGAAGGGGAATAGCCCGAACAAAAACAAAAGTACAAAGGAAACTTAAGACACATCAAATCAAAATGTGATTGTCGGGGTCTATAATACACCTCGGCCCCTGCAGTGCCCAACAGGCACGGAAGGCATCAACTGTGCCTGCGGACACCACATGCTCCCTCTCCAGGGACACCTGGCCACAAATGTAGCCATGGTAGAGGGGCAGACAGTAACTCAATCTTGAACTCAGCTTCTTTCCAACCCCCCAACTCACAGCTTTCATTGGTGGAATTTTTACTCACTTCAGTCACGAATTACAGTACAACTACTTCACTAAACTCTTTTAATACTCCTCTTCAACTTTAAAAAACCACCCTTCAATCAATTTTCTAGCTGTTAGTGAAGCATCCTACAGAGAACGAACATCTGTTCAGTTTTTGAGAGGTGGCTTTTAAATTCTATATTGTTAAGGTGCTAGAGAAACACAAGTAGATGAATTCACCTACCTAACCTTGCTGGAAACCTCAAAAACAATATTTTAGAACTGTTTTTCCTTCAAAAGGTTGCTAAATTGAGGTACATCCACCCTATTCCTCCTCGTCCCTCAGCCTTTTGGCTAAGATGCAAATGAGATCAAGCCTTGGAGGAGGAGCTATGCCTACTCCAGTCAGCTTGGATCACATAGGTCAAGCCCAAGACAGGAGGTGAGAGCCCTGTCTTGTCAGCTTGGATTGGGAATGTCTCAACTTGAGGCTCTGAATTGGACTTGATTTGATTGAATTGGTATAAAAACAATGAAATGTGCAATAAGCAAATTTAACTTCCAACATGCTTTACTCATAAGATAATGGACTCATTAGTTCCTCATATTTGGTTCAACATTCCTCACATCCAGCACACCCAGTTTTGATGTGTCAAACAAGTCGCAAATAATACACTAAAAGGACTATACAAAATTATCAAAATGGAACAATGCACTTTGATTAAGTTACATAATTTTCTAATTTAAACAGGACAAGCTTTAAGTTTTAAATCAGAATACAAGGCTGGAAAAATAAATTTAAACATTAGATCTTCAGAAATCTAAAAGAGCATTTGCATAACTATTCATAACAGAACCATAGTACACCAATTTGTCACTTACAAGTTCCTGATTTGCTTCAGTATAAGTACAGCAATAAGCTGTATTTTTGTTGGTGGTTTCCTACAAAATAATTTATGAAGTGTCTTTGCTTTTGTACATCGTTCCATCACTCAAAAAGCAGCCGAAACACAATCACCACAAACTCCATGCCTTTGCAGGGATCTCCTGGTAACTTTTAAAGAATTGCTCAAGTGGAAATACAAGCACAATGGTACAGTTTCTTCTGCTTGTCCATATAAATGGGAACAGCTACCAGACTTCCACGAAAGCAAACTAGCAGTCCAAAGTTTTGCAGCTTAGATGGATTGTCCGTGCTAAATTGCCCCCTTAGTGTCCAGGTTAGGTGGATTATCCTCAATAAATGTCCAGGGTTACGACATACAATGGAGGACCTAGGTGGGATGCTAGCTGCAGACTCAAAGGGTTGAATGGTCTCTTTTTGCATTGTGGGATTCTATGATGCCACGAAATGGAGTACTGTGTGCAGTTTTGGGCGCCGCATCTGCGCAAGGATATTTTGGCCCTGGAGGGAGTGCAGAGGAGGTTTACTAGGCTGATACCGGAGTTGAGGGGATTGAGCTATGAGGAGAGGCTGAATAAACTAGGCTTGTACTCGTTAGAGTTTAGAAGAATGAGGGGAGATCTCATTGAGACGTATAAGATGATGAATGGGATGGATAGGATAGAGGTGGAGAGACTCTTCCCGCTCAAAAAAGACAGTAGGACTAGGGGGCACAGCCTCAAGATAAAGGGGAGGCGGTTTAGAACGGAGTTGAGGAGGAACTTCTTCACTCAAAGGGTGGTGAATCTCTGGAATTCTCTGCCCGTTGAAGTGGTGGAGGCTGCCTCGCTAAATATTTTTAAGAAGCGGGTTGATGGGTTCTTGATAAGAGAGGGGATTAAGGGTTATGGGGAGAGGGCGGGAAAGTGGAACTGAGCCACGACAGATCAGCCATGATCTTACTGAATGGCGGGGCAGGCTCGAAGGGCTAGATGGCCTACTCCTGCTCCTATTTCTTATGTTCTTATGTTCTTATAAAACAGAATGCACCAGAAAACTCAAATCAGACATCTATGGTTAAAACAGCACCCCCACCTGAAAGATGGTCGACTTGAAAACTTAACTTCCATCCGTCTGACCTGCTCAAATACATATATGGAGTCATACAGCACAGAAATAGGCCCCTCGGCACACCATGTCTATGCCGACCATCAAATATCAATCTATACTCATCCCATGTACCAGCACTTGGATTATAGTCTACAATGATTTGGCAATTTATGTGCTTGTCCAGATGCTTCTTAAATGTTGAGAGAGTACCTGTCTCCACCACCCACTTAGCCAAGGTGTTTCATATTTCCACCACCCTCTGGGTGAAAAAAAATTCCTCAGATCCCCTCTAAACCACATACTTGTTTTAAATCTATGTCCTCGGGTCTTACCTCTCTGCCTGAGACTTGCTGGCCTACTACATTCCAACAAGACACTCAGACATCAAAATAAAAACTAAAAGTGCTGGCAACATTCAGCACGTCAGGCAGCATTTGTAGAGAGAACAGTTAGCATTTTCACAGTAGCCTGTTTTGAAAGGTCACTGACCTGAAAACACAAATGCTCTCATTCCCTGCTGCCTGAACCAAATGCTTTCATCATTGTTTTTTTTATTTCAGATTTCTGAGTCAGTGTTTCACTTTCGATCTTGAGGTTTTTCACTTGAACAATAGCCAAACAACCTTTCCATGTGAAAGTATTAAGTTATAGCATTTAAAATTAAAACGATAAAGCTTCGATATCAACTACCACACCCCTGCTTCCAAGATGAAAAGTTGCAACAATTTGAATTAGAATCTTTAACATCTTCAAGGCCAGCATCAAGCCTTCCCCGGGAGCAGAAATACCACCTGCCAAGACCTACAGTGATGGATTTGTCTGTCACAATTCTAAATGACAGAATGAAGCCCTCAAATAGGCATTAATTGGTGGCAGGTAGGGAAGGCTGTTCACAGGCCTTCCTGCTATGAACTTAATCAAGGTGGAGGCAGAAAAGTGGTAAGATTTCCTCCCTCCTACCTGATTAAGTAGACCCACTTGGGGGTGAACATTAAAATCCACTTGGTATCCCACATTATCTATTTTGCTGCTAGCTCTCAAGTAATTGGTCTCACAGTAAACTCAGAGGTGGCATGATGGTACAGTGGTTGTTAGCACAGTTGCCTCAGTGTCAAGGACCCAGATTCATTTCTGGCCTTGGGTGACTGTCTTTGTGGAGTTTGCACTTTCTCCTTGATTTTGCATGGGTTTCCTCCGAGTGCTTTGGTTTCTTTCCACAGTCCAAAGATGTGCAGATCAGGTTCATTGTCAATGCTAAATTGCAGCTTAGTTCTGGGGGCTCGCAGAGCAAATAACGATAGCGGCTGGATGGGACTGCAGTCGGTGCAGACTTGATAGGTCAAATGGCCTCTTTCGGCACTGCAGGGATTTTACAATTTAAACAGTTAAGAGTCACATTCTGTTAGGCATTGTTTGCTGTTGGTCAAAGTAGTCTAGCACATTGTCCTAATGGCACAGGATCCTGGTAGCAATGTCTTGCACACACACCCCATCACCCAAAAACTAAATCTGCTTTATGACCATCTAATGCAGAAACTTAATTTGGACATAACATGGGAATAGCAGCATTTTTGATGCCAAACCGACAACATAAAAAACTCATGTTTTCAGCCATTTGTTTCAAGACAATATCAAGTCAGGCACTCATCTTGAATGGGCATCACTAAAGGATATTTTTCAAATCAGTTTCACAGTGAACACACTGCTTACGCAACTCACATTTTTAAAAAAGGTGCAATTCTAACCAGGTAAGACGAAGTGAGACACTGGAAAGCCCAGTGGACTTGCCAAGTAAAACAACCACCACCTCACTTAAAAAAAAGTTACAACTACATGCATAGAAGAAGCCAAGTACCCCAAAATGCAGCTAATTATCAAAATAGCTACAGTTGATGCCACTGTGCAGTATCAGAAAAGACCTGCATTCATACAGCACCTTTCAGAGTCACCAACATCACTGAAAATGTTGGAAAGATGGCAACCAATTTCATACAGGAAACTTAAACAGCAATTAAATTGCCAGATAATGTGATTTGTAAAATGTTGACCAGGACCCCTACAATTCTTCAAATTTAATCTAACAGAATAGAGACAGGTCCTCTGAAAAATGGCACTTCCACTCCTTCGATACCTAGATTTTTATGGACCACAAGTTCTGGCACAGGATTCAAACCTACAGCTTTGACTCAGGGGCAAAAGCACTACAACCGAGTCACTACTGACACATTCACTATAGTGGAAAGCAGCAAGGCACAGTCAGTGCTGTACCTTGATCAAGGTTTATTCTCAATCTCAGGTTACTACTGGAAGCAGTTTTCAGTTGGGCAGTGTGGCTTTGAAGAGGGAAGAGAAAAAAAACAGAGGAGTTCAAAACAAAACGATTTCCAAAAATAAATCATTCCCAATTAGAAGCCAGATCTGGGAAGTCATATGTGTTTGCATACTGCTTCCATTAGGTGTCAGCTGTGGCTCACTGGTAGCATTTTGACTTCGAGCCAGAAGTTTGGATACAAACCCCACTCTAGGGGCTCTACTACAAAATCTCAGTTGTCACTCCAGTACAATACTGGGTGAATGCTACATTGCTGGATGTGCTGTCTTTTTGATAAACAGTGGCCGGTATTTCCTTTGAAAGGGACATAAAAGATCTCATGGTATTATTTGAGGATGTGGAGATGCTGGCGTTGGACTGGGGTAAACACAGTAAGAAGTCTCACACACCAGGTTAAAGTCCAACAGGTTTATTTGGTAGCACAAGCCACTAGCTTTTTGAGTGCTGCCCCTTCATCAGGCAAGTGGGAGTTCTATTCACAAACAGGGCATATAAAGACAAACTCAATTTACAAAATTATTTGAGGATAGGACAACATTTGAGGATAGCAGAGGTCTCAAAACAACATTACTATATACCATTAGTGATTTCAAAAATTACTAAAAACTCAGCAGTTTAGGGAATTCCAACAGTAATTGCACGGAGTGTTTAATAATTTGTTGTATACAATTTCAATGTATTTGGCTAAAAAAATGTTATTTTAGATGATACAAAGATATCAAGATAACTGCTGCAACAGAAAATGATAGAAATACTCAGCTGGCCACGCACAAAATAGAAAAAAGTCAAAGCAGAAACATAAGTCACAAAAATTAACTCTTTCTTGTTCTGTGGACGTTGTCTGGATTGAGTACTTCCAGCATTTTCTGGTTTTATTTCAGATCCTCAAAATACACAGTATAAATTACTGAAATGAGATTGAAAATCTGTTCAGATACTTAATTGGCTGGCTTTGTCATTTGCTGGCTGTGTCTAGCTATCTGTCGGTAATTATGCTGCTCAGTGTAATTCAATGGGATTTTTTCTTACTATCATAGTGGTGGCAATTTACAATTGTTTAGAATGTAAGAACATAAGAACTAGGATTAGGAGTAGGCCATCTGGCCCCTTGAACCTGCTGTGCCATTCAATAAGATCATGGCTGATCTTTTTTGCAGACTCAGCTCCATTTACCCGCCCGCTCACCATAATCCATTATTTCCTTTGCTGTTCAAAAAATCTATCTAATCTTGCCTTAAAAACATTCAAAGAGGCAGCCTCAACTGCTTCACTGGGCAGGGAATTCCCTTTGTGTGAGCTGAGGAATATCTTCAGTCCTAAATCTGCTTCCCCTTATTTTGAAGCTATGCCCCCCCCCCCCGTTCTAATTTCACCATCCAGTGGAAACAACTTTCCCGCTTCTAGCTTTTCCATTCCCTTCATAATCTTACATGTTTCCATGAGATCTCCCCTCATTCTTCTAAATTCCAATGAGTATAGCCTCAGTCTACTCAGTTTCTTCTCATAAGCCAACCCTTAACTCCAAAATCAACCTAGTGAATCTCCTCTGCACCCCCTCTGGTGCCAGTATATCCCTTCTCAAGTAAGGAGGCCAAAACTGCATTCAGTACTCCAGGTGTGGCCTCTCCAGCACCCTATACAGCTGCAACATAACCTCACTGTTTCTAAACTCCATCCCTCTAGCAATGGAGGCCAGAATTCAATTTGCCTTCTTAATTACCTGTTGCACCTGCAAACCAACTCCTTGGGATTCCTGCACAAGGACACCCAGGTCCCTCTGCACAGCAACATGCTGCAATTTCTTACTATTTAAGTAATGGTCCATTTTGCTGTTATTCCTACCAAAATGAATGACGTCACATTTACCAACACTGTATTCCATCTGCCAGACGCTCGCCCACTCACTTAAACTATCTATATCCCTTTGCAGACTTTGCGTCCTCTGCACACTTTGCTCAGCTTCATCAGCTTCCTTGCATCAGAGAATGTAGGTGAAAGTAGAATATTTTCCCATACCCTGTACAAGTACACTTAGATAAAAAGGTTTCGGTTTTCTCTAGAAGGGACCACAAAGAGGAGTGGCATTAAATTGCACACTCAAGGTAGGAAAATGCCCAAGACAACTCTGCTTGGAGCTAATGCAAGTGCTTCATCTTGAATCCGGTTGCAGCTCAAGGACCTGGGACTCAGGTCATCCAAAAATACTGCAATAACAACAATGTCCAGCTAAATTTAATACGATGGATCATAAACTGTTCAAGATTACATAATTTTCAGATTTTAAAATTGGTTGTGAGAAAGGTGTCACAAATACAAAACATACTCATTTGCATCCAATTGTCTAAAATATGAAACGTATTACATAAAATTTTGGTTGTACATTCACTTCCTGTCTCTGTCTACTGAAGATAGTTCATTAAGTCCAGACACATTTGAGGGCAAAAGGATGGCAGCGAAGGAGGACATTGATATAGTAGAAGAGCACCAGCAAAGACAGAGAAATTCAAATTTACCAGAAAAAAGGCTTACTGCAACCATCAGATTAAGTACAGAACCAAACCAAGTGCAAGAAATATATTTCAGAACCAAGAAAGGAAGTCTGTGTCAAAAGAATGCAAGGAAGTTATGCTGTACCTTCATACATGCTGGTTAGGCTACAGCTAGAAACGGCAGCCAATTCCAGGTAGCACACAGGACAGCAGAGGTTGAGGACTTGCAAGGAATGCAGTGGAGTTTTAAAGAATGGTACGAGGAACAAAAACTTAAATTACATGTAGATGCTAGGGAAGATAGGGCTGTTTACCTCAGTACAGAAGGCGAAGAACAGATTTGATACTATACATAAGGAACAATGGTTTCTCATGGCAGAAGGATCAATAGAAAGGACAGAGATTTAATTAATATAATTGGTAAATCACCACAGATAACACTAGGGAGAAATGAGGATGATCTGGGATGTACCGTCTTAAATGGTGCTAGTGGCAGATTCAATATCTTTCGAAGTAGGATTGGAAAAACAGTTCATGGGGAAATATTTTCAGGGTTATGAAGAAATAACACTCAGGAGGACTAACTGAATAATTCTTCTAAAAAGCTACTACAGATATGGTTACTGAATGGTCTTGTTCTATGCATATATTTTACTGGCATAAGGAGAAATTAGTTTCCAAGCTTAACTATAACATTAACATTTCTTTACATTGCAACATGAACATTTGCATTACTATATCAATACTATAACAAAAGTCCAACTAAATTCATATTTCAAAGAATGTAAATTGTGTAAAATACAACATATTCAAAATATAATATAGCTATCAAAAGGGTAGTGAATTAATGCTGCAATAAAAAATTGCAAGCCTATGGGAAAAAAGCACAAATGAATAAGACTAACTGGATTGTTGTCTGAAAGCACCAATGCAGGCACAATGGGCTGGACAGCCATTTCCCCCCTGTGCTGCACTGTTCTTTGATTCTATAAAATCTCATTTAAATCCAAAAACATATTTCAACTTCTTTCCAATATGATGTTTTTCTACATTCGAAATGCTGGCCAGCAGCCTGGTGGAAGAATGAATATAACATTTACAATGATTGAATGTGAATGCTGCATAGTAATCTCAGTGAACCACACACAGTCATGATAAACATCACAACATGTAGCTTTCACCTGCAATCAAAAATTCCAGCCTCTGAACCTGACATTACCCATTCAATGAATTTCCTGCAGTGGAGACTGAATGAGATGTTGTGCATGATTGTTTTTGGCTTTGATTAACTACACCAGGAAGTCAATTACTCCCAACATTTTACCCGGGGGGGGGGGGGGGGGGGGGGGGGGGGAAGATCACATGATGCTGTCAACCAGCATGATCAATTTTCAGCCTTACAGAAGTACCGGAAATTAAAAAAAAAGGGAGTTACCTTATTGAAGTCATCAACCCAACCCCAACCCCATGATTCCAATACGTAATCTTGTAGTCCGAGTTCAGAGACAAAGCGCGAGTGCCAGGGAGAAGGATGTTTTGCTCTTCATCCAAATATTTCTATATTTACAATCCACCCCAAGGCTCCTTTGGAAGCTGACTCATTACACATGACTGACATGCTTAGGTTCAAAGAACAGATGTGCAAAGCCAAAATATGGCATGAGAAGTTCAAAGAAGAACAGTGTGCACATGTGTACACACACGAATGGCTGTCAACAGAACAAAATGCAAAAGTATCAATCTTTAAACTACACTTCACACCTGCTTTAAAAAAATGTCTATTATATTTTAAATAATTGCTACATTGCAAGAGGGAAGTGGTGGCATTTGCTGGACGAATACTCCAGAGTCCCAGGCTAATGCTCAAATGGTGGAATTTGAATTCAATAAAAAAAATCTGGAATTAAAGTCAACGACAACTCCATCTGGATCACTAATGCCCTTTAAAGAAAGAAAATTACCTGGTCTGGCTTACATGTGACTGGAGACCCAAAGCAATCCGGCTGTCTCTTAAATGCTCCAGAAATGGTCTACTTGAAAGCCACTCAGTTACATCAAACCATTAAAAACCGTCTCGAAGGAATTAAGTCTCACAACACCAGGTTAAAGTCCAACAGGTTTATTTGGTAGCAAAAGCCACTAGCTTTCGGAGCTTTGCCCTTCATCAGGTGAGTGGAAGTTCTATTCACAAACAATGCATATAAAGACACAAACTCAATTTACAAAATATCCTGCTATCCTAAGCAGGAAGAATCTCTCTACCTCGACCCTATCTATCTCCTTCATTATAAGTCTCTATAAGATCCACCCTCAGCCTTCTAAGCTCCGAGTACAAACCCAGCCTATTTACTCTCTCCTCATAGGCTAACCCCCTCATCTCCGGTATCAGCCTAGTGAACCTTCTCTGCACTCCCTCCAAGGCCAATATATCCTTCCGCAAATGCGGCGACCAAAACTGCACAGTACACCAGATGCTGCCTCACCAGTGCCCTGTACAGTTGCAGCAAGACCTCCCTGCTTTTATATTCTATCCCACTCACTATAAAGGCCAACATTCCATTCGCCTTCTTGATCACCTGCTGCACCTGCAGACTCGGTTTTTGCGATTCGCGCACAAGGACCCCCTGGTCCCTGCGTACCGTAGCATGTTGCAGCTTTTCGCCTTTTAAATAATAATTCCTCCTATTATTTCTACCAAAGTGGGATAACCTCACATTTGCTAACATTATACTCCACCTGCCAGGTCCTCACCCACTCACTCAGCCTATCCAGATCTCTGCAGACTTTCCGCACCTTTCACGCAATTTGCTTTCCCACATCAGCAAATTTCATTACCCTACACTCAGCCCCCTCCTCCAGATCATCTATGTAAACGGTAAACAGTTGAGGCCCCAGAACTGATCCCTGCGGCACTCCACTAGTCACCGACTGCCAACCAGAATAGCACCCATTGATTCCAACTCTCTAGCTGTCTAATACGAAGCAATCCTCTATCCACACTAACACCTTACCCCCAACTCCGTGCACCCTAACCTTTTGCAGCAACCTTTTGAGGAACCTCATCAAATGCCTTCTGGAAATCTAGAAACACCACATCCACCGGTTTCCCTCTATCTACTGCAATAGTCACATCCTCATAGAAAACCAATAAATTCGTTAAACACGACTTCCCCTTAACGAATCCGTGCTGCGTCTGCTTGATCAATCCGTTCTTTTCTAGGTGTTTCGCTATTTCTTCTTTGATGACGGATTCTAGCATTTTTCCAACTACGGACGTTAAATTAACCAGCCTATAATTCGCTGCCTTTTGTCTGCTGCCTTTTTAAACAGCGACGTAACATTAGCCGTTTTCCAATCTTCTGGCACTTCCCTGGAGTCCAGCAAATTTTGATAAATAATTACTAAGGCATCTGCTACCACCTCTGCCATTTCTTTCAGAACCCTGGGATGTATTCCATCCAGTCCTGGGGACTGGTCCACCTTCAGTCCCGTTAGTCTATCAAGCACGACCTCTCTAGTGACAGTAATCACATTAAGGACCTCATCTCCTACCATCCTTCTATCTTTAATATCCGGCAAACTATTTGTGTCCTCCTCCGTGAAGACTGAC
Organism: Carcharhinus amblyrhynchos; assembly: GCF_965287045.1. Lineage (NCBI taxonomy): Eukaryota > Metazoa > Chordata > Chondrichthyes > Carcharhiniformes > Carcharhinidae > Carcharhinus > Carcharhinus amblyrhynchos. Next base: position 120,424,834 of record NC_137325.1, read on the forward strand.
ACAAAAAAATTATTTAAAGCCTCAGCAATTTCCTCGTTACCCACCGCTAAATCCCCCTCTCGTCCAAGGGTCCAACATTCTTGTCCTCCAAGGATCCAACTGGGAGGGAATTGTCTTGGGAGTCCTCAACATCAACTTAACTCCAGGAAATCTCATGGATGTCAGGTCAAACAAGGTAAAGGAAACCTCCTGCCAATTACCATATGCTGCGGTCAGCCCCCACCCCTACTGCTAATCAATACTCTATGTCGAACACCACTTGGAGGAAGCACAAAGGATGGCAAGGGCATAAAGTGGACCAGTGTCATCAAAGGAAGCTTGGTAGCACTGCTACTGACTGAGCTGGATGAGTCCTAAATGACATAGCTGAGTTTGGGTTCCACCAGCGCCACTCAGCTCCAGACCTCATTACAGCCTTGGTTCAAAAACAAGGACAATTGAGCTGAATTCCAGAGGTGAAGTGAGGCCAACTGCCCTTGGCATCAAAGCAGGCCATAGCCAAATGGCTAAGTGTAATCAAGGATCGGGGGGGGGGGGGGGGGGGGGGGGCAGTCGTTCTCCACTGTTTGGAGTTCAACCCAGAACAAAAGTAAAATGGTGACAGGACAGCCCTCTCAGCTCCCAAATTGCACTGTAGGAGTCCTCAAGGTTTTAGTTTTAGGCCAAACCAACAGTCTTTCCTTCATTGCGACAGGGTCAAAATCCTGGGACTCCCTTTCTAACAGCACTGTGGGTGTACAAGACACCAAATGGACTGCAATGGTTTTAAGACAGCAGCTCACTGCCACTTTTTTTCCATTCATTTGTGGAACATGCGCATCACTGGCTGGCCAACATTTATTACCCATCCCTAGTTGTCCTTGAGAAGGTGATGGTGAGTTGCCTCCTTGAATCAGGCCATGTGCTGTGGGTTGACCCACAATGCAACTAGGAACAAATAGAGGTGCGCAACGAATGCTGACCTAGTCAGTGCAGCCCACATCCACTGAATAAATTTCAAGATAAAATCTGAGAAAAGTTGTTCCATGCTGGAGAAAAGGACACCAAATAGTGACATCAAGATCTAACAATTCGAATTATTTCCCATAATGACATTACACCAAGCTATAGAACCCAAATATTCAATTTGAAGTATTCAGGAGAATTTAGGAAGGACCCTTTAATAACATTAAAAAAAATCAATGATGCCCACATCTAAATTCCCTTCAAGGTGATGAGCCTTATTCAACCACTTCAGTCTATATGTTGAAGCTACTACCACAATGCAAAAGGTCATCAGCTGCTCTATTCAAGGATGAAGTCGACATAATAGAAATGTATGCTCCTATGTGTCATCATGTTTCTGAGCAGGCTGACTCTTGACCCACAGATCTGTCCCAGGATGTAGTGTGACCTGGAGTGCAGGATCTTTTCTTTCTCCTCTTTCTCCAGTTAGGCACACCCCACCCCCGTTTCTGCCAGTACTCTGCCTCATCGTTAAGATGCTGCGACTCTGTGATGCAGCTTGGTGGACAAGGTGCTGCCATTCTGAACAATGGGTAGCAGGTTCCTCCCAGTCATTATTAACATGGCTTCAATTCAAGCCAAGTGTTTTTGCCCTCCCCTGGAATGTTGACCATTTGAGGCATTGAGAAAACAGGGCCAAGCAGGGGAGAACTTTTCAATTGACCAGTGCCCAGTTCAGTCAAGTTGACTTTGCAGGGGTTTTGCCTGAATGCTCGTGGAGCTGGTGCCCAGCACGCGAGTATTTGTTCAACAGTCCTCCCATTGAATCCAGAGGATGTGGCAGAGGCACTGATGCTGGAATTCCTCAAACACAAAGCAGTATAGGATATGGTGATGACAACTGCTCTGTACACTAGGATGTTTGGTGAATTGCAAAGGGCTTTGCTGTCAAATATGTTATACTGTAGTTTGTAGACGCCTGAGCTGGAGCAGCTGATCCAGTGTTGGATCTCATCACTGGTGATTCTTTGCGGTGGTTGCCAAGTTATGGGAAGTGCTCAATGTATTCCAGAGTCTCTCATTCAACAAACATAAAATGGAGATTTGATTGACCAGGAATGGGTTGATACGAGTTGTGTTTTGGTAACATTTCACATGCAGGATAAGATTCTTACATTCAGAGGAGATTGAGAGTGACTTGCAAATCTGTTGTGAGCAATGACAATGCAGCCACCCACAATCTACAGATCATGTATGTCAATGGTGGTCAGTTTAGTTTTGGCAAGGTGGCCACTGAGATTAAGGAGTTTTGCAGATTAAATACTGACATCAGAAGGCTTCTGATTTTGAGGTGAATAACCATTGTCAGGTAGATTGTGAAATGTAGGTAGGCTATTACAACCTTATTGGACCACAGTCCGTATTTTTAAGACACTTTAAGGAATCAAATATATAAATGAAGCTATTTGAAAATAAGAGCATAATTTTGATAAAAAAACTTTTTCATATTAGAAATGACCAGGAAACTTTACTAATGCCCTTGTAAAGTTTCCCCAGTACAAGCAACATTTTGAGACACTGTCCATTATGCCCTACTTTCAGAATTTACTTGATTATGGATTTCTTACATTTAAGCTATTGCAGCATTAAGAACATAACCACTGCTATCGTTTAATATTTGAAACACAGGGTCAGTTTTATCTGAATGTTTACGGCCTGACAAATGTAGAAATCAGCTCAGCAGATTTAACAAAAAAAGTGGGTCACTATTACAGTAGTTGTACAGAAATAAGTCCTTATGTTTAGGAGTTGTATTAACAACAATTAGATATGCAAAATCATTGTCAATAGCGTAGCCACACTTCTTCCCTCAAAATTAAATTCATTAATCATTCTGGTGAACCTGCTTGATACATCTCCCAGAAGCAATATATTTTTCTTGAGATTCAATGCTCAAAACCTATCAAGGCTGAATAACTGAAGTATTGTTCCTTCTCTTTGAATCAACTTCCTGGAGATAAAAGGGTCAGTATTCCAGTAGCCTATGATTGCTTTAAACTGTGTGCTAGTTTAAGGGATAGTGGTTGTTGGGTAGACAAAGAAACTCTTCTGCTTCTTCAAAGTGCAGGGTCTCTTAGCACTAAGAAAATAACCTAATCTTTTGCTCAGATCCAAAGACAACGACCTCACACTTCCATATTAGTCTCCATCCTATAGAGTTTTGCCCAGTCACTTAATCTGGGGCAGGCTTTCCTTTTATAACAAGCTTTTCCCACGTACATAGCTGGAGATGCACAATGCTCTTTTTAACTTTATTCAAGTTACTTGTATGTAGCAAAATAATTCTGTATTAAGCTCAAAGTTCATTTTCTTATATCTTGACTTATTCTTGCATCTTTCATAGAAGAGGACATTCACACAATTTTTATTGTATAGTTACCAGAAATAATCATTGTTTTGATGGTGCGTTGTAAAACATCAGAACTTCTTGCAGAGTTGCACTTTATTGCTCTAGCTATATATCCTCACAGAACTGATTTTTAAAAATTTGATGCAAAAATAGCAAATTTCTAATGTATGCATTACACAGTCAATCCAACGTACAAAAATTCATGCAAGCACTAAATTTAAGTCACCAATTTTTCTACCAAGCCTGTCTACAAATCTAACATTAATCTGAAGCGTTTTCTTTAAAAAAACTTTAGATTACTTAATGCAAATTAAACAGCACATGAAGCCATTTTTATAAGTGAAAAAAAATCAATTCAAATAAACAATTTTAGACTTCATCCTCTTGGGACTAAATTCAATGCATCTCATATCTCCTTACCATACCCTAAAAGTATCAATCAATTGAAATTCAGGTAGCACATTCAGCTGCTTGCTCGTTTGAATGATTTTTGTGCGCATCCAGTACTAATTACACTCTTCAGGGAAGACAACAGGGAACTCAAAATCCGAACTTCCTAACATTAGTTAAAGCTATTCTGAACCGCTTAACAGAAGATCCACGGGAACGGATGTGGTGCTAACAATCATGCGACAAGTGAGTTTGGCCTGGAAATGATAACAAATGAAACGTGGGCATGGACAGATTCCAACGCTGCATTGGAAGCCTCGGTGTGAATGGCCCGTAGTTGACAGAGGATTCCAAACAAATGCTCAAAAGGCAATGGCAAGAGATCAATGCCAGGTTCCAAGCCTGAGGACCTGATCTCAGTGTTGCAACACGTTCAATAGTTTCAGCAACACCGTCACTCATTTACCAACAACTGCAAACAAGCTGCGTAACTAACATGCACATACTGCATCTCCCTCCCAAAACATTAACATTGCTGCAAGTCTTATATCAACAGCTTACAGCTTGGACAGTCAGCTATTCAACTCTGATAGCCACATTGGCAGAAGGCGGCTCACAGCCAAGGAATACACATTAATGGAATGTTCACTGCCATGGTTATGGGCAGCAGTAGGCTGAAACATTGAAGTTGACAGTATACCTACCTCATACCTAAACCTCTTTAGAATCCACCTCAGCTTCTGTCTTACAAGTTGCAGATTGCATTGGCTTGGACTTCCTTATATTCATTCTCTCCCATTACATCAATTGCGATCCTGGTGCATCTTTTCAGATGTCCAAGGCAGGCAGTGGAACGACGGCAAGATAGTAAAGAAACAGCAGATATTGACATATAATTTACAGGATAACAATGAGGCAAGTTCTGCACTAGATGAGCCACCAGGCACAAGCAGCCTGCAGACAGGACACAGACATCATTTTGGGAGAGTGACAGTGACGTCAGAGCATGAACCTCCTGTCCCCCACCCCCTCAGGAAGACAGCCTTTATTGTCTCACTATACTGTTTTAATACTTGCCAGCCAATCATCAGCCAACCTACATCCTGTGGCTCATCTGCTCCAACTTGAAATCAGCAGTCTTCCATCAGCCACTATGCAGCTACTGTGGTAGCATTAGGGCAAGCAAAGGAATATGGAAGACAGACACCAAGGAAATGCATAAAGATGAATAGCTGATATTTATAAGCAACACGACAAATTTAGAAATTTGTTTCAGCAATTTATTTTTTCGATGCTTCTAGCTTTGTATTGTGAGCAAGAGGCTGGGTTATGGTCAATGACATAGGGAAGGTGTGAAACTATTGCAGAATTGGGCCTACCGGTATTGCCCAAGAATTTTGATGAAGCAGTCAGACATTAAGCAAGTGGCTAACTAGGTTGTCTTCTCCTACTCTCATGCTCCTGCTCCTCAGCCACGGGCTGGTAGTAAGGGCAGTCTTCTCATCGAGAGAAGAGTACGCAACCTGATATTCAGTGCAGCAGGGCTTTGCTAGCACGGTCCAGGTAAAAAAAGGTGCAGTATTACAATCAAAATGGTCAATTCTTATCACATTTCATGTGGCAGAATGGATTTCAATCTATGTATGTTGCGCATGTTTGCATGAGTTGTACACCAGTGTTATCAACTGTGTCAGTCCTTTCAACAGTGGTCACTCTTTAGCATGCAGAAATGGTTCATGTGCCACTCAAATAGATTGCTGTAGAACGAAGGCATCATCATGACTGCTGTCAGGATACAAGGCATTAACCTATACAATTTGCTGCCTGTGAGCACAGCTATTTCTAGAAAGTCTGTTTGCGCAGAGGCCTTCAGGTCAGCAAAAAGCTCTTCAGCGCTCACCACACCATCGTTGTAGGCATTTACAACAACTATAAAAACTACTGACTTTTAAAATAACCAGAGAAAAGCAAACATTTATAAATTATGGCAATTGTTGGGAGAAATCCAGCAGTAACTAATTTGCAGTGGAGCAAACTGCACCATACACGAGTGTACAATGGACACAATTTTGGAACTCATCGAGGCGCATTTGTAGGGCCCGAGTAATTGTCACTGACTTCAATTTCTGGCCCTGTCTATAACTGTATTTTTGAAATCAGTAATTTTTAAATCATTCAACAAGTTCCACATCCAGATCATTTACTTAGAAACAACCTGCAGAACTTCCCTTTGCCTTCTAGACATTAAACTTTTCTATAAGCACTCTACCCAAAACTTTAAACCAACATATCTAGTTCCACATTCTATTCTTACTTCCATTCACTTTTTATTTAATTAAACATTTCCATCCTAGCACCTACTTCACACCCTCAAAGAAACAGAACTTTTGACATACGGGATCTTGGCTTCTAAATTCATGTCCATTTTTCTGTTAAATCACTTGCCACTCTGGGCACAGAATTCATTTTGTGTATTACAGCCATTAGACTAAAGGTCTTTTAGCTCTCTGGATCAGATATTATAGTGCATTTCGTATCCCCCATAACTCTGCAAATAATAGGTGCTATCCCACAAATTCAAGGGCCTCCATCTGCCAATCGCTTCAAAATCCACTATGGCATTGAGTGTACTAAAGTTGGACATTAAGCTAGCATTATACTTTAAACAGAGGAACAAGCAAAACTATATTGTCACTTCTTGATTTTTCAAAAGAATAATTAATTTTGGACCAATTTTTAATATGGCAATTCCACCTACAAAGCTGAATTTGCCTTTCTAGAGTATTTCTAAACTATACCAATATAATACCAAACTGTAAAATACCAGATTATTCAATTAAAAACGATGGCAGACAATAAATCATTCAACTGTCATATGTATTTGTTAATGCCAGAGTCAAATAAATAATTCAATAAATAGTTCACAAATTCCTACAATATAATGTCTATACTGTAGGTTGATATAATGGTTTGCATGCAGGAACCGTTTTATTTCCTGGCTATATTAGGAACTGAAAAAGAACGCAGATGAAGGACAGCAATCTCATGACTGAGGTTAACTAATACATTATTCAGCACCTATACATATTATACACATACACTTATAGTATCTGTCTGACTAGAGATGATGGTATGCACCCAAGGTATATGCCTTGTACTTGACATGATCTCCTAATTTGCAATAGGCATTCCCTTGTTCCACTGGCACAATGATTGTGTCAGGGGTCCACTGATTTGTTTCCCCCACCAATGGGCTCTCTTTTTCGCTCTGTGGTCACTTCTTGCATTCTCTGCTTTTTCTACACCCTTCCTGACAGCTCATCGCCAGGTACTTTGGTCAACAACAGGGACTATCCAAGCATCAACGGCTGATGCTGGTCAACTTGATGTCTCGCTTGCTGACATTCTTGTATTGTTGACACAGGCAATCTAATGACAGCAAGCTCACTAAAGAGCATGACTTTGACAACATGGTAGTCATCTATTCAGCTCACATGACTCATTGGTTGGAGACGCCACAGGCCGAGGACAAACGTGCTGGGGATCCTGCATGCTGGCGTACTTACACACTTGGCATGCAGCCCTGCCAAGATTTGAGAGAGGCAGCAGAGGTAGAAGCTGTTGAGTAGCCTCTCTTGGCTTGCATAGGTTGCTACTATAGAGGGTGTTGAGATAAACTTGGTACGTGGGAGCTTTGTATTTTGTTGCTTACTTTTAGACCAATCTCGACTTGGGTTGAATTAACAGCTGTGGCCTTTGCAACCCTGATACTAATTCTGGTATCAAACAGATTGGTGAAAATTGTTTGTGAAACTGCCTAATAGTAATATTGTCAATCAAGACACCGATTGTAAGTCCAAACTTCTTGCAGGCCCAGGTGAACCAATCCTCAAGCTGCTGTAACTGAACAGTGTGGAGTCATCAGCTATTGGTAATTCATGTACTAGAACATTATGCACTTCGGTCTTGGTGCACAGCTCTGCCAAGTTGAACAGCTTGCAATCAGCTCTGGCATACAGGTAGACACCTTCATTTGAGTCGCTGAAAGCATACAATTGCTGCGTGGGGAAAAATTTGCCAGATGGTATCAAGAGGCAACCCTGCTCTACCCCACTGCCAATATTACAAGTGTCTGATATTGCTCCATTGCAAATGACAAATCAGTATACTTGGAAAGAAATAATGCCTAGAAGGCTGAGTCTATTTTCCACAATTCTTTATACAATCTGTCCCTGCTGATGAGATTGAAGGCAGCATTTAGTGGTCTGCAATTTCCCTGACATTTCACCTATAATGGCTACAGTGAGAAAATCACGTCAACTGCCAATCTGCCAGCTCTGAAGCTGCACAAACCATGAGTAGATCTTGTCAGGGTCTGCAATCTGGCCAGAGAAACGCAAGCAAATACTTTCCCCACAAGACTCAAGCAGATGCCTCAGCAATTGCAACAGTCATAGTGATTCTCACTGCATTTACACCAGGTGACCATTGCTGAACCATGTTTGTCTTGAGACACAAATGTGTCTGAAACACAGCATCATGGAGATGCTGCTGCAGTGTTGATTTTCTACATATGATTTCAGATGGAATGCCACGTTTGGGGCATTGCCACTGTATAAGCTCGATGATTAGCTTTAAGTCCAACTACTCCATAGTAGGAAAGTCTATAATGGTGCTGAACTTCTTCAGTGATGATGGACTCGGTTGCTTAGTGCACTAGTGGCTCCATTCACCTTTCCATCTGCTAAGTTAATTGATGATTATCCCTGACTTTATCTTCAAGGGGGAATTTGGTTGCTACTGCAATCACTGTTGAAACTAGAATCAAGAAAACACTATTTGGTCCTTCAAGCTTGCTCCACCATTCATTATCACCAAATTCAATATCCTGATCATCCCACCCACCCCCCACCACATCCCTTGATCCCTTTAACACCAAGAGCTGTGTCTAATTTCTTCTTGAAATCATACAACATTTTGACCCCAATTATGTTGGGGTAGTGAATTCCTTACATTCACCACCCTCTGGATGAAAAAATTTCTCCTCACCTCAGTTCTAAAAGGTTTACCCACCCCCCCGCCCCTTTTCTCAAACTATGAGCCCTAGTTCTGGACTGCCCCACTATTGGGAACATTCTTTCTGAATCTATCCCATCTAATCCTGTTAATATTTTATCAGTTTCTGAGACTCCCTCTTACTTTTTCTAATCTCCAATGAATACAATCCTGAGACTTAGGTTCTCCTCATATGCTAGACCTGTCATTGCAGGAATCAACGTGGTAAACCTTCTCTGCACTCTTTATAACGATGACATCTTTCCTCGTATAAGGACACCAAAATTGCAAACAATAGGCCTTACCAGAGCCATGCACAAATGCAGTAAAACATCCCCATGCCTATACTCAAATCCTCTGTTATGAAGGCCAACATACCTTTGCCTTATTTACTGCCTGACGTACCTTTGTGCATACTTTCAATCATAGAACCCTACAGTACAGAAAGAAGCCCTTAGGCCCGAGTCTGCACCAAACACAATCCCACCCAGGCCCTACCTCCATATCCCTACATATTATACCCACTAATCCCTCTAATCTACGCATCTCTGGACACTAAGGGGTAATTTCTTAGCATGGCCAATCAACCTAACCAGCACATCTTTGGACTGATGTATGAGGTCACCAAGGTCTCGCTGAGTATCCACCTCTCTCAATTTGCATCCATTCAAGTAATAATCTGTCTTCCTATTATTGCTGCCTTCATACATCCCTCAATTGAGCCGTTCTGCAGAGTTTCAAGCAGTGTTGACTGGTGCAGTGCTGAGCCGTTTGATTAAACTTAATTCTTGCAGCTCTGACAGCATCCACGTTGTTTGTTGGGACTCACTTGTAGTTCAAAGGTTCTCTGCTTGGTTGCAGAAACTGGCTCCATTTGAGTCCTATAAAATTCAAATCACTCATACTTCCTCTTTTCCAGGATGTTGAGGAACCCTGGGGTTCTTTTAACCTGACTCTGCAAAGTACCCAATTACCCATGTGACTACAGTGAGGCATTTTTTTAAGGCTTGAAGAAACCACATACTGGCAGAAGAGGGTTACACAGCAAGCCAACGTTGACAGTGGAAAGCAAGAGGCAACAAGCAGACTTGCCATTAAAGGACCACGCAATTTGCCAAAACACAAAGCATCACATCAACCATACATGTTTAGAGCTGATACTATTTAAACATTTCACAGAATTGAGATTGAAGAAAATGACCAAAACAGCATATTCAGCACACGTTGCAAAGTAGATTTCAATAATATGCAAATATTTGGTCATTTAAAATACCACAGGCTTAGACATGAAGCTTCCAACACAGTGGAATGTGAACTTGCAGTGGGATGATGGAAAACATTAAATTTTGTGGGAATATAATTTTCTATGCAGTTGCTTGGTAGTTTGGAACTTGAATATTGTTGAAGAGAAGACATATTGCCAAAACTCTTCATTTTGCCATCATCAGAGCAAACTAAAATGCTAAATTTCAAATGATCATAACAATTTACACTACAAGAGAAAAGGATGCCGATCAGCAAGTTCAGTGATTCCTTTCTCAAGGCAACATCTTGGTCAATGGGGAACAATAGGCTGCCGAGCTTCCCAGTAATTCAATAAAAGGCGCAAGACTTGGACATATATTCTATTTGCTTAAAGAGAATGAGTCAATACATACAAAACAAAATGCTCGATTCTGAAATTGGGTAGCATTTGCTGAACAATTCCCCATTGAGCATTAGCTAGAGTAATTTGCCAACCAATCAGCGTCCTTTCCTCCTGCAGCATGAAGTCTTGTGATAGTTTGAAATTTGGCATTTTTGCATTTGTCCTGGTGAGTGCAAGCTAAGAAGCTTCAGCAACATTTTTCACAAGCATGGCTTACACCCTTATTACAAGCCTCATCTGCAGCTATATTTTCATAAGTTTATAATCCTAAAAAAATTGCAATATACTGTGTATGCAATCAAAGCTCAGTACTGCGAGAGGCATGCCCAGTCAATTGTCATCCTCTGCTGATTTCTGAAATATGTATTTAAAATAATTTGTTCCCCTTTTTACCTCCATAAACCAATAAAGAAATTATGGACCTCTATTCTCATCATTAACAAATGTCCGAAGTGATTCTCTCAACTAAACATTCTTTCTGGCACAATTTGGGAGAACGTACGACTACTGACACAATCTTGAATCATACTCTTCATAATGGTTTTCAGGTACCATCTTCCCTTTCTCTCCCGCCTTCACAATTCTAATGCAAACATCAGGGTACTGGACACTCCCTTTCTAAAGGAAACAGAATTGCACAGGATATATACACACAAACACATTTGGCTCAACAAGCCAATGCCTGTGTTTATGCTCCACTTGAGCTTCTTCCTATCTTTCCTCATCTAAATCTATCATAACCTCAATTTCCTTCTCCCTTATATGCTTGTCTGGCTCTCCTTAAACACATCTATACTATTTGCTTCAATTACTTCCACAGAATGTGAGTACTACTCTCTGGGTAAAGAAGTTTCTTCTGAATTCCCTGGTGACTTTTGGTCAAGAATAATCAGCTGATTTGAAACTAATGCAGAAAGCAATCCAAATCCTACATCATATTCACCAAAATTCTATCCAAGTTGGTGGTTTAGTATTGGAGTTGCCAATTCTTGATACAATAAAAACCTCAAGATCCAATAAAGTGATGACTTCAATAAATTAAGCTATGTGCAACATTTACCACATTTGTCTCAATCATCAAAATCTCATTTTTTTCAGTTGTTCCTGAATTATAGTAAAAGCAAAACAGAAAATATGAGCATGAACACCACTCAACTGGCTTGGATGATTTTCTCGACTAGTCAACATTTTAATATTTTAAATAGGCTAACTTGCTTCCAAAGATGGCCTTGGCAAATGAAATTACAAAGCAAGGTTCGAGAAACTAAAAGTCTTCATATTATTACAAGAATAAACTGTGAAACTCAAGTATGTTTAAAATATGATCTAGATAGTAAGACATTTAACTTGAACAATAAACACTGCATTAAGAGTTCAAAATTACAAATCTCATGCGTCATTCTTCAAATAATTAGCTGACTTGGACTCAAATTACATTTTTAAAAGGAATTCTGTTCAGATGGAAGGATAGTGACAAAGGAAACATTAAATGGCACTGTTGGGATTTGTTTCTAAGAAAGGTGGAGAAAGCAACTTGCATGTCCAGTAGAGGATCTGCAGGGAAGAGGTTAAGGCAGTGCAACATGAGCTTGAAATGTTATCAATGTGAAAACGGCTAACCTGCAGTTATGGGGGAAGGCCGGAGTTTTGGGCAGCTTTTTTGAAGAGCCAATGCAGGTACAGCAGGTCAAATAGCCTCCTAATTTTTTAAAAAAATCAGATACTTGATATCGCTGATTTGTTAAGTTTAACGGCCTTGTATAATAATACCAAATCTACCTGCTGATATCCAAAGATCAGGCAGAAGTACTGCAGTGTAAAAACTACTTGAATTTCAGAGTTACAACTTCAGCATGAGACTCCAGAAGGCAGCAGGGAAATACTAAAATAAGTCAAATGGTCGATTATACAGAACAAATTTGCAAACCAATTGTGAAGTGGGAAACATGTTAACCAATCTTCAGAGCACAATATCAGGAATGGATTGAGGAGTAAATAAAGCCTTCCCATCCCATTCTTCTTTATACAATGCTGAAAACTCTCATGTCTGCTTGGGAGGGAAAATACAGTAAGAAGTCTCACAACACCAGGTTAAAGTCCAACCAATTTATTTGATAGTAAACTCACAAGCTTTCGGGGTTTGCCCCTTCGTCAGGTGAATGGAGTGTTCTGACCTTAGACAGAGCATATAACAGCACACACAGTTTACAGATTACTGATTAGAATGCGAGTCTTTACAACTAACCTGCTATTCAAGTCTTAAAGATGCAGACAATGTGAGTGGAAAGAGTATTCGGCATAAGTTAAAGAGATGTGTATTGTCTCCAGACAGTACAATGAGTGAGGTTTTGCAAACCCAGGCAAGTCATGGGGGTTACAGATAGTGCGACATGAACCCAGGATAACAGGGGTCTCAGTTTGAGTTAATGTCTCAAAGGATAGGGAGCAGTCATCCAGTAATGCACAGATCTGTCAAGTCTAAATTGTGTGTTCAAGTCACTGGAGTGAATCTTGATCACAACACGTGCACAGGTCAACAGCACACTAGCATCTCAAATGCAGTACTAAAATATAAACATACCTTTGATTGTATATAATCTCAGTAAACTCAGCATCAACGTGCACAAAGGCTTTTTCCAACTGTTTTTGAAGATAATCACAACCAAATCTTAGAGATTCAGCTACTTAATTTCTGCTACATTGCCACATATCTACACATTCAGTTCATGCTGTTCAAATTCAAGTCCACTTTGCACAAAAACTGATTTGCGCTAAATCTGATTACAACCATTTGCCACCACATTTAATAATTGTCATTTCAGAGGTCAACTACATGGTACTGATCTCACTGTTCTATCCTTACCCATTCCAACATAGCTGGTTCCTCTTCTCACACGACCACTTCAGCTATGTCTCTCAGTTCAAGCTGTAGGCCAATTTTCATCCCCTTCCTTTGTTTAGTTATCTACATACAAGTCACATGAAGCTATGCCTACAACTGTTATTTTGCTAGCCAACGGTTTATTCATGGATGAGCAAGACTTCAAAAGATTAACAAACTCTGCTCGGGCTAAATACACCCATAAGGCATAGGAGTAGAATTAGTCCACACGGCCCATCGAGTCTGCTCTGCCATTTAATCATGGCTGAAATTTTTCTCATCCCCATTCTTCTGCCTTTTCCCCATAACTTCTGATCCCCTTATTAATCAAGGATCTATCTCTGTCATAAAAACATCAGTGTAGAAACTCCTTTGATCCAATTCAGAACTTCAAAGCCAACACGGTAATGAAAATCTTGTCCAATCTAACTACGCCCCCCCAACATTCCACTTAATAATTACCAAAATATAAACAGAAAATATGCATGGGGTCAATTTCTGAATTTGGTAACACTTGAAATGAAAAGCAATAGAGACCAACAGTCAAGTTGACCTATGGTTCCCCACATAAACAGCAGCTTATCCAACACTAAGCTTCAAACATGCCATGTTCAAAAAACTGACCTTCATCAGCAAGTCCGACCAAAGCCTTTACCCTGTCTCGCTTGCATCAGATAATGCACGAGTGTACAATCCCCACTCCAGTTGTACAAAGAACAGAGAAAATTACAACACAGGAACAGGCCCTTTAGCCCTCCAAGCTTGCACCAACCAGACTGCCCTACTTAACTAGAACCCCCTACTGTTCTGGGGGCCATTTCCCTCCATTCCCATCCTATTCATGTACTTGTCAAGCCAGCCCTTAAAAATCACTACTGTATCTACTTCCACTAACTCCCCCAGCAGTGAGTTCCAGGCACCCACTACTCTGTAAAAAATTTGCCTTATAAACCATATGCCCCCCAGTAATTGACTCTTTCACCCTGGGAAAAAGCTTCTGACTATCCGCTCAGTCCAATCTTCTCATAATCTTGTAGACTTCTACCAGATTTCCCCTCAGCCTCCACCGCTCCAGTGAGAACAAACCAAGTTTCTCCAAACTCTCGTCATAGCTAATGCCCTTCATACCAGCATTCTGGTAAATTTTTTCTCTACCCACTCCAAAGCCTCCACATTCTTCTGGTAGTGTGATAGAATATAGTTTTCAATTCTGGTCTACCAGACTAAGTGCAGCCTAACTAAAGTTCTATAAAGTTGCAACATGACTTTTTAAATTTTTAAACTCAATACCCTAGCTGATGAAGGCAAGCATGCCATATGCCTTTCTTGACTACCTTCTCCACCTGCATTGCCATTCTCCGTTAACTGTATTCCTGTACACCCAGATCCCTTTGCCTATCAATGCTCCTGCCTCTTCTGCACTCTCTCTACTCTAGCTCTGTGTGCAATCAACCAGCTATCAGGCTTTCTGCACATATTAACAAGCTAGAACAAGCAACATAGTTTTTGATGATGCCCGTAAATCAAGTCCTTTCAATTATCACGTTGCCCTTTATTCATCTTTTAAGATGCAAGGTACAATATTGAATATTCTTACATTACATCATAAAATGCAATTACAATAATGTCTCATTACTGAAATCAAGATTTTGAACCTAAGAATCAACTTCAGTCTAGCACAGCCCAATTTGACATTAAATTCTGCAAATCAGGGGGACCTAGCTTTCTGACTTTAAATTATTTCTTTAAAAAGCAGCATATTAGGAGGACACAATGAGGACCACTGTGTCATCTATACTAATTTGTATTATCCATCGCCATGGTTGTGAAATTTCACTGCTTACAACAAAGGTAGTTAGTTAAAATAATATGAAATATCAACAGGATAGAAAACAAGGCCCACTTCACTAAACTCAAATTGCATGCAGCACTAAGACATTGACTACTTTGCATGTTACAAGATTACTCAATGCTACATGTACATAAAATTCAACTAGCAGCAGTAATTCAATTCCGAAGATGTGGGCAGCACAGTAGTCAGCACTGCTGCATTACACTGCCAGGGACATGGGTTCGATTCCTGGCTTGGGTCACTGTGTAGAGTTTGCACACTCACCCCATGCCTGCATGAGTTTCCTCTGGGTGTTCCGGTTTGTTCCCACAGTTTGAAAGATGTGCTGGTTCAGTGCATTGACCCAAACAGGTGTTGGAGTGTAGTGACTAGGGGAATTTCACAGTAACTTCGTTGTAGTGTTAATGTAAGCCTTACTCGTGACTAATAAACACATTTTACTTTAAAAATAGAAAACTTATCAACTTCCCAAGGTGCCAACCTTGGCTCAGTAGGTAACACTCGCTTCTGACTAAGTCCCACTCCGGAAACACAAACTAGGCTCATGTGCAATGCTGAGGAAAATCTGTGCTGGAAGTTTTTTTGAATGAGATATTAAATTAAGGTCCTGTTTTCCCTTCCAGGTGGGCATAAAAGAAATGGGATGTTCTTGTGCTGCCCTGGGCAATACTTTTTCTTAATCAACATTGAAATATATAATCTTTTCATTATATCATTATTGTTTGAAGAAAGAAAAACTGCATAGCACAGTAACTAGCACTGCTGCTTCACAACACCAGGGACTCAGGTTCTATTCCTAGCCTGGGTTACTGTCTGTGCAGAGTTTGCACGTTCTCCATGTCTGCGTAGGTTTCTGGTTTTCTCCCACTCACCAAAGAGGTGCAGATTAGATTGATTGGCCATGATAAATTGCCATTTATCATCAGGGGGATTTGCAGAGTAAATATGCTGTTACAGGAATAGGGGCTGGGTGGGATTGTGATCTGTGCAGGCTCAATTGGGCCGAATGGCCTCCTCCTGCGCTGTAGGAATTCTATCATTCTGATTCTCAACCTCCAGAAGCACCTAAATGTCAATGAACTATTGCTGAAGTGCAGTCCACCCTCTGGGACAAGGTCATCTAAACTGACAGCAAATCTCCTCACTTCATAAACAGGGACAACACTTCAAAAGCACTTTTCATATCCATAGCTATTCAAGGTGCTATACAAATCGTTTATTTTTGACTATTTATAATCTCTCCTCTTCCACCCTCCCCACTCCCAAATAACATTCTAACTCAAGCCCAAATACTAATCCATACTTAAGTTCAATGTTCTTTGTAAATGACAAACACTGAATAAAATTGAGAAATATTGTATTCTTATATACGTCATATTAAGAACATGTTCCTTCTCTTCAGAAGTAGCAAAAAGAAGTGGTAGTGCCAAATTGGAGTCATATTACTGTGTTTTGATACCACTTCTTCGCTAAACATAAACATGCAGTCATTTTGGCAAGAATTCACTGGGTCACAAACAATACAAAAAAACTTACTACTTTACTGAATACCATAAGGTGCCACAGAAATGGGTTCCTTGAATGCACAAGCATTTAAGAGGAAATAATTTCAAAAGACTCAAGTGACTGTACAGTGCCTTTGTGAATCAGTAAATTTTCCTCAAACAAAAATCAGTGAAGGACTTTTTCCTCAACAGACAAATTGAACAAAGTTTCTCTTCAATCATAGAAGGCTTTCTAAGTAAACTCACTTCATAAACATACAGTCATCACTGCAATGTGAATACTTGAACAGAAGTTTGAGTTGAAAAGAAATAAATGATCAAGGAAGCCAAATACATTTTCCATGGTTTCAAATCAAAGAAATATCACATGCTCAATGTCACAAATTGGTAAAACAAGCGAATATTTCATGAACAGCCAATATGAAAAATATCCAAAAGTAAAATTGTAGATTTTGGTCTAAATTTGACCTACACAGCATGTGGGTGAGGTGCATTAATTGTGTGAAGTAATGATAAATTCAGTGCCATCACACTAATACAAGCATATTTTGGTTTCATTAGTACATTGACACTAATGTGCAAAATGAACCATGCAACTTTGAATCCCAAAGGAAATGTGTCAAAATCTAAAATCTCTTTCAAATGAAAAGCTGAATAATGGCGTGCAACGTGTCCCCAATCCACTATTCCTCTCGTATCAATCTCTATTCCTGCCCACCCCTGCCCAAATTCAGATGATTCCAAATTTTAAGCAAAAATTAGCTATATTACGATCTAGTATTTCTACAATTATTCTAGGCACTTACATCCTAGTAAAAATATATGCTGGCCCAACTATTATCCTCGACCCAATAACAAGCAGAGTATTACATTCATTCATCTAAATACGATGATGTGGAGATGCCAGCGTTGGATTGTGCTACCAAATGAATCTGCTAGACTCTGTCATCTAAATACATTCCATGTAAAATTTATTTTGGAATTTATTTTGCAAATTGCACCAACACAATTTGAACAAATTAGTCTCTTTGATGTTTGTCCAGTGTTCATTACGGTAAATTCCACAACAGAAGCATGAACTTAAGGTCATTGTGAAATATGCATAGTTCACATGTAACATTTTGAACCAAAGTCTGTAAGCATTGCCATTTCACTGATCATAGGTATGAAGCCAGATTTGGATTTTTCTCCATTGCATGGTTATATTATGAATCATTTAGCGCGGTGTAAAAACAGATCTGTATCAAACTGCTGCACTCTTACACAGGTTAGATTAAAAAAATTTCTAAATAACAGGTCCTCTTGCATTCAAATTTCTAAACTTTGGGTACTTGCAAAAATAAGCTTTAAAAAGCATGATGTGTATAGGGCTTTGGTGAGGCCGCAGCTGGAGTAGTGTGTGCAGTTTTGGTCGCCGCACTTACGCAAGGATATTTTGGCCTTGGAGGGAGTGCAGAGGAGGTTTACTAGGCTGATACCGGAGTTGAGCTATGAGGAGAGGCTGAATAAACTAGGCTTGTACTCGTTAGAGTTTAGAAGAATGAGGGGAGATCTCATTGAGACGTACAAGATGATGAATGGGATGGATAAGATAGAAGTTGAGAGACTCTTCCTGCTCAGATAGGACAGTAGGACTAGGGGGCACAGCCTCAAGATAGGGGGGGGGGGGGGGGGGGGAGCAGTTTAGAACGGAGTTGAGGAGGAACTTCTTCACTCAAAGGGTGGTGAATCTCTGGAATTCTCTGCCAGTTGAGGTGGTGGAGGCTGCCTCGCTAAATATTTTTAAGACGCGGGTTGATGGGTTTTTGATAAGCGAGGGGATTAAGGGTTATGGGGAGAGGGCGGGAATGTGGAACTGAGCCACGGCAGATCAGCCATGATCTTATTGAATGGCGGGGCAGGCTCGAAGGGCTAGATGGCCTACTCCTGCTCCTATTTCTTATGTTCTTAATGGCACAAAACTCTATACGCTTAAAAACACCTCTGCATTTACAGAAGTACTTCCCAGCACAATGTTATATATACTCATTGCATCTACTGTTTATTTCAAACAGCAATTATAACAGATGAATATTTCATCATTGAATAGACCATCGTGAGGCTGGATGTAGTCAGAGCTCCAAAACAAGCATCAGGTGACCATGACAACTTAGATTGCTAGCAATGCTCTTACTTTTGTTTACGTCTATATCTCAAATAAAGTCGCTTAATCATGGATTTATTTGACCAACTTGCATGAAATGTTTGATGAACATCTAACTTGGTTGCAGTTTTGATTAAGAGATCCATTTCAGGTTGTTAATGTATTGAAGATTGTAGGCAGTCTGCTTAATGGGGGGCATGGGGAGGAAGTAACATTAAAATTATAAGCCAGATTATTCTATACCCAGTTAGATTGGTACAAGTAATATGCTGTCATTGAGACCCAAGTCCCCAGCAACTTGAGCTTATAACCTCAACTGACAATCTGATGCAGAAAAGTGTGGGACTGCCAAAGAAGCTCTCTTTTCTTTTCAGTTCGGGGATCGTCCGTTCAACGTGCACAGTATTTCCAGGGCCTCAGAATTCCCCAACATCAATTTAGCTGTTTTGGTGCTCTTAACAGAGATAAACATTGGGAGTGCTGGGGAAACTCTGCTGTCCTCCACGAATGCCGTGGAATTCTTCACCATAGAGTTTATTTAAGGTTTAATCTGAAAGATCTGACACACAGTCTAATTAGGGCATCAAAAAGCCACTAAGTTATGTGAAAATTCAACCCACAACCTTCTGACTTAAATGCAAGAGTGACACACTGCGTGCAAAAGATCCTATGGCACTGATCAAAACTAAAGGAGTGTTTTCTCTGGTTCCTGGACAATATTGATTACACAAACAAAATCACAAATGCTTTAATCTGACATTTGTACAATTTTGTATGCAATTTGTTTGCAGTATTCCACTACCCTTACAGAAGTAATTTATTGCACTGCAAAGGGTTTTGGGGTGCCTTGAAACCAGAAGCAGCTAGCACAACGCAAATTCATTGTCATATTTATTCATTTTGGACATACTTAATTTCAGAAGCTAAGCACAATTAGGCATGACAGTATTTTACTGAAAAACTAACACCTCAAGACATATAACCACTCAATTTCCTATAACAATTTCTTTAGCACCAAACACCAAGGGAGGCTATACCATTTAGGTGACTTGATTAGTATTTGCAAAAAGTTTGAAAGAGCAATGACCCAGATCGCGGTGTATGGGGCACAATTTCAGAATGTGCAAATGAAATCAAAATTTGGAAATATTGTGAACTGCGACCAGAATAGTGCAGAACTTCAAAAGTACATAGACAAGTTGGTGCACTGGGCAAAGTTCAATGCAGAAAAGTGAATCATTTGATAGAAAGAACAAGGAGACAATACAAAAACAAACTCTAAAAGGAGACATAAAAGCAGAGGAACCTGAGTATATACGTGCATAAGTTGAAGGTTGCAGGACAGATCCAGAATGGTTAATTAAACATGCAGCATCCTAGCGGTTTTATTGATACAGACATACTGCCTTGGAGAAGGCCAAGAGGAGATTGAATTGACAGACTCAAGATTGAGCGGGCACAGATTTAAAGTAATTGATAAAAGCAACAAGAGGAAAAACTTTGACAGTAGTTCAGGTCTGGAATTGCCCGAGTGTGAGATGATGGCAGTTTCAGATGGCTTTCAAAAGAAAATCAGACTTATCTGAAAAGGCAGAATGTTGCAGAGTTGGACGAAGAGAGAGAGAATGGAACCAGGTAAATCACTAAGAGCCTGTGCAGAATGAGCCAAACGGCCTCCTCCTGTACTTAATTCTGTGAACAGAATTTTGACAGCCACAATTGAGAGCCAATACTGACATTGAGCAAAGGGTGGTAATGTTTTCATATATGCTGTGATTCTTCAAGATTTAATATATAACCTATTTGTTTTATTAGACTGATGTAGATGCAGCACATTATATTCAAATTACGTTTCAGAACACAATGTTTCAGTTTAGTGTGGGTCAATGTTTACATCAGGTCCATTTGAACTGAACTGTGGGAAAGCAACAACAGGAACAATGCTCCTCTAATTTACATTAATGTTACATTTTAGACATGAATAGTATTTTGCATTACATATTCATGCAAACTATTGCACAGAATTCCATCTCACATCTTTGCTACACTGCTCTTTAAAAATGTAAGCGACAACAAATAGATCTTGGTTAAATACTGCAATCCATTTTGCACCTTGATAACTTCACCTCCAACTATTTTATTACCTACCACTGTACTGAAATCGCCCAAACATACCAAGACTGCAGGCATTCAACCTCTAGACTTCAAATTACACTCAATAGTATGACTTGAAAATAAAAACTCTGAATGCCACACAGAAAGTTGCCATTCAACTGAAGTCCTATGAGAAAGATGTGAAATAAACAGAAAAGGAGAAAAAACATGAAATCGTTTCTCCAGACGGAAAGGGAAAACAACCAGCCGTTCCAGTGCAATGTGGTTTGCCAATGCAGAATTCTCCCTTCAGGCCTACGCTGTGATGTTTCCACAATCGCATGTTTTCTGTAACGTGATAATATTATATACCCCTTTTGCAAAATAACAAGCACTCAACGCCTTACGCACCGATTTTTTTAAAAAAAACCGCAACAGCGAAAAGAATCCACACACACCCACCCATGTGGGAGAGAAGTGGAGAGTTACACAAACTTGTCTGCTGCTGAGTGTTTGCTGTCCAGTTCCTCCCCCTCCCCCCACATCCCTGCTCGCCAGCGCCACCCCGCTGCCGGGACTGCTGTTGCTGAGCTCGGGCCCAACCCAGAGACAGAGAGAAACACAACAAAATGGCTGCCGGGCCAGTCACGTGACCTTTTGTACTCCGAGGGGGGTGAAAAAATATTTTCTTTCGAAACCAAAAGGCACAATTTCCTCCTTGGCCACCCCGCCCTTCCCCCCCCCCAAACAAAACCTGGGAAATTTGAGGGTCCTCGAGTTACCCTCCACACACACACAAAAAGAAAACAACAACAGCTGCCGGCCGCCTCTTGAGCGGAGGGATAAAGTGTGGGTGGTTCCGGGAGGAGGGTGGAGAGGGGGCCCCCCCCTCCCCTCCCGTCTCTCGGAAGGTTGCGTTTCCGCGGCCCGGCCCCATGTTTGGGAGGAAGCGAGCGAGAGCCGTGTAATGGCGGACGCGCAACCTGCGCACACAGGAACATCGCCCCCACCCTGTTTCTCCCCCCTCCCCACTTCCAGCAGCCACCCCAAAAACACACATACACACACCAATAAAAATAAATATATATCAAAACACGACAATCCACCTTCCCACCCCCCCCCCCCCAACACAACCCCGAACCCCGTACACCTACCGATTCCTCCTCCTTCTCCATCCCCGTGGGCATCTGGGGCACCGCTCGGTTGATGGAGGCATATTCGTGCAGATCCGGCAAGTCCTCGCACCGATACACGGGCAGAGGTTTCGATGCATCGAGCGCCCTTGCCCGAAACGACAGTTTGCTCATTATTCTCGACTCTCCCCCCCCTCGGTTTGTCTGTGCGTGTTGGCGGCGGATTACAAACCCAAACACCACCGCGGGAGAAGAGCGAGAGAGAAACCGGGAGGGGAGGGGAGGGGAAGGGAAGGGAAGGGGGGTGGGTGGGGGAGGAGGGGAAAGGGAGAGGGTTTGGAAGGAAATATATAAATATATATGTGATGCGCTTTTTTTTTCCTCTCTTTTTTTTTAGTCGTCGATGAAATGTCGACGCCTACACCCGGTAAAACCTACACGGAGCCGCCCGGAACCTATCATGGATGAGAGACTGGAGGTCCTAGTTCCATTCCGTGAAGAGAAAGCGGGGGGTTGGAGGCGGAAGAAAGGCGGTTTTTGCCCCGGTCCGTTTAGGTTCCTTTTGTCGGCTTCAATACGCCATGGCCAACATGGCGGTCATTAAAGTCCAGCCATCCCACAATGCACAGCAGCAGGGACGAGGCTCGGCCCGGCTGCGCGCGCACCACCTCCCCCCTCCCTCACCGAGCCAGACAACCGGCCGGCGGTCGGTTGGGAAGGAAGGGAGGGGAATCGCTCTCTGTTCCGATCAACAGATCCCTCCCCACCCCACCGAGCAACGGCCGACTAAACCCAATAACCCACCCCTCGGCCGCCAATTTTCTCTCTGACAGCAATCTTCGAGTGCACCATCTAATCTGGTCTCACAAACCCCCTTTCCTCCCCCCCCCGCCAACCCACCCAAACCTTTTCAAATATTTCCATGCCACTCGAAAAAGAAATCGGCTCTACAGATTTTTTTTTGGTTTTATTATTTTTTGAGTTTTTTTTTCATCTTTTTGCAATAAAGTAAACCATTGTCACAACGATCGGACACTCTTTTTGTCCACCCAGCCAGCCTCCCTTCTTTGCCCCTTTCTGTTCGCTTCCCTAATTCAACTACGCCACAACATGGATGCCCTCAGTCACAGCAACTTTCCAAAGAAGCTGTTGGAGACGGCGCCCTCTACAACACCCAGCAGTGTCAGCGCTTGGGCTCTCCTTTTCACTAACGCTCCGTTGGGAAAAGGGGAAGTGTCACATGTCTCGTACAATAACTACAGTTGAAAACTCAATGGGCAGGTTGTAATCTGTCACAGGGCATTGCGCAACCCACGAGTAAACAATTGCCAAGTTTCCTGCAAGGCTCGTTATTTGTGCTGCTGGGCGCCAGTCATTTTCTTTTTTTCAAAAGATCTATTTCATTACTCCAATCAAGTAGATGTGCAAGGGAAATCTGGCAGCGTAAATAACTACAAATGAGCACAATTCCAAGCCCATCATAAAACTGGAATTCGTCTTGCAGCCAAAACAAGAGACAGGCTTTCTTGCACGTTAATAGAAATTCAGTGTTACTTCTTGCAATATTTCCCCAACCTACTGATAACCAAAGAACATTTTTAATGTTATATTTGTCACACCTAGCACTATTTTTACAGATTGACATTGGAATGAAAGCAATATGCATAAAAAGCTAATATACCATAAATTGTTTGGATTGCCGCACCAGACTCTCAGAATCCCTACAGTATAGAAGGTGGCCATTCAGCCCATCGAGATTGCACCGATAATAATCCCACCCTATCCCCTGATCCCACATATTTACCCTGCTAATCTCAAAGCTAGGGTCAATTTCGCGTGGCGAATCAAACTAACCCACGCATCTTTGGACTGTGGGAGAAAACTGGAGCACCCGGAGGAAACCCACACAGACATGGGGAGAATATGCAAACTCCACACAGAGTGACCCAAGCCGGGAATCGAACCCAGGTCCCTGGTGCTGTGAGGCAGCAGTGATAACCACTGTGCCACCCCATGATATGGATTGACATTTGAATTAAAGCAAAAATGCTACTCTCTGAATGTCATAATTTGTTAGGATTGCCATACCGGACTACATGATATGGGCAGACCACTGTCACTATTAAAAAAGAGCCAACTGCAACTATTAAAATACAAAACCAAAAAATAAGAAATCGGTGAGGTACTGAATTTGGGAAAGTATTTACATTTTGGTAGAACACTACTAATAGACCTTATAAATAAAGACTTGTCAACAGTGTTGCCAGGAGCATGATTTGCTGGTGACATTTGAAAAACTATTTAAACTATGTTTGATACATCACATACACACTGCATCCTATATATCTTTATTATACTTCTTACATCTCAATTACTTGTGTTTTAATCTTAATTATGTACTTTACATCTAACTATCAAAAAGTACAAAAGTCTTCTAGAATTCAAAAATGATCAGGAAGGCATTGTTAGATGAGCTTGATACACAAAACATCAAATATTTAATTTCCATTTGTTGCAATATTTCATATACAAGCTCATCTTATTGCAGCTGTATCTGTCATCTAGGAACTTTCAGAATAGGTTATACTTAGTAAACAGTTACGCTATTTTTTGCAATGAGTTTACGCTGCCAATGTCCATAACATGCAATTATAGACAACAGCATTTTACTAGCATTCCAGTGGTTGTGACACACAAAGTGATTCATCATTTACTGCACCAGCAGCTAACACTCAATCAGGAGCAAAGCAGTGATAAAAGGGATCAACAGCACTATCTATCAGCACTTACTTTCCAATAAATATGTTAATCGATGCAGTTTGGGTTCTGCCAGGACCACTTGTCTTAAGGTCTCATTATAGCCTTCATGCAAGCATGGACCAAGAGCTGAATTACCGAGGTGAGAAAAGAGTTGACATCAAAGCAGCTCTGGATGAAATACAGCATCAAACAGCCCTGATAAAATTGAGGTCAATAGGAAACAGAGAAAATGATCCAGTGACTGGAATCACACAAAGCTTAAAAGGACGGTGGTTATAGATGCTGAAGTCCATCATCTCAGACACAGAGCGTCACTGTTTAGTCACAGCACAGAAGGCAGCCATTCGGCCGTCATGTCTGCTGGCTGTCCAAATGAGCAATTCACTGAGTGTTGTTCCCCCACCTTCTCCCCAAAGCCCTGCATATTCCTCTTTTTCAGAAATAGTCCAATTTCTTCTTGAATACCTTGAATGAAGATATTTTCACTACACTCTTTGGCAGCGATTCCAGATCTTAACTACCCTCTGCATGAAAAGGCTTCTCATACAGAGGAGATGTTAGGGAGGGGTAAGTTTTTCACTCAGAGGGTGGAGAGTGAGTGGAATCAGCTGCCATCGGTGGGGGTAGAGGCAAACTTGCTGGGGTCTTTTAAAAGACTTCTGGATGAATATATGGGATCTAATGGGATTGGGAGTTACAGATAGTTCTATGGCTTGGTAGGTATAAATGTGATCGGCGCAACTTGTGGGCCAAAGGGCCTGTTTGTGCTGTAGTGTTCTATGTTCTATATCTCCATTGCTTCTTTTGACAATTACCTTAAATCTGTACCATCTCGTTCTTGATGCTTCCATCAATGAGAAGTTTTCCCCATCTACTCTATTCAGACTTCATGATTTCGAATGTCTCTATCAAAGCTCCTTTCATCCCTCTCTTCGCCAATGATAACAGTCCCAACTTCCCCACTCTATTTACACACCTGAAGTTTCTCATCCCCGGAGCCATATTTCATGAATCTTTTCTGCAGTCTCTTTCGAGTGGCTGCACATCCTTCCTAAGCATAGTGCCCCGAACTGGACACAATACTCCAGCTAAGGCCAAAGCATAGTCATTTAAAAGCTTCTTATAACCGGTCAAAGGCTTAACAATGACTGAATACATTTGTCATGGTCAGGACATGGGGCAGCACGCAGTTAACACTGCTGCCTCACAGTACCAGGACTGATTCCAGCCTTGGGTGTCTGTGTGGAATTTGCACATTCTCCTATTAACTGCTGGGTTTCCTCCGGGTGCTCTGGTTTCCTCCCACACTAAAGAAACATAGTTAGATAGATTGGTCATGGTAAATTGCCACTTAATGTCCAGGTGCTGGAGTGTGACAATTAGAGGATTTTCACAGTAAATTCATTGCAGTGTTAATGTAAGTCTACTTCTAACACTAGTAAATAAACTTAAAAACCTTTAAAGAGAGATGTGCAAGTTAGAAGGATTAACAATGGTAAATGCACAGATAAGCAGTGGAGATAGGGTGTGGATGTGGGCCTGAGTAAGATGCTCTTTGAGAGTTGGTGCAGACTCGATGGGCTGAATGAACTCCTTCTGCTGGGATTCTATGATATGAAAGATAAATATTTGTATATACTCAATTATTTTGTATAAAGTTTTTTGTGCTTTTTCAAAACAGATAATGGCTGGGTGGACAAAATGGTTCAGCCACTCAGTCACTGGATGCCTTGTAATAGTTTCAGAGTAACAACAGCCATGTAAGGATGGTGAGTCTGCTCCAGTCACATTTGAACAAAGGCAAGCCTTCGCATGTCTTAAACTCCCACAAAGGTGCTAATGGCAGAAGCATTGGGAGTCCTAACACTATGGTTTCGACAAGAGAGCCTATTTATCAACCCGAAACTACAGCCTCTTAGAACAAAGTAATCCTGACTCCAATTAAACCCCTCAAGATTCTAGCCATGGGAATATACCACTCATGTCCAACATCAACAGAGTATGTCACATGACCTTTCCAATGGAATTCTGGCAGTCACTGTTTGAACCTCCAATATGAGTAGAATTCCTGGCAAAAGCTTGTACTGTCGACCATAAAGCTAGTGGCAACAGAAAGAACTCTTTACTTTCCTCAAATTTGCCAACTGCTGAAAGAAACATTGGAACTTGCCTCCTCCTACTGTGGAAGTCTCGCTCTGGAGAGATGGAGCCCTCTACAATCAGCCAACCACCCCTTCGAAGAACATTCTAGTTGACTTCTGATTCGGGAGACATGTAACACCCATACTTGTATTCCATCATGGTCTTGCTTTGAAAACTCTTTTTCCTTATCTCCTATTTGTAAAAAAGGGATGGATATTGCAAAAGCTCTTTCGCTTGTGTGTGTAAACATAAACCGACACTTTTATTTTCATCTTACCCCAAGCTTGTTGTGCAAGTGTTAATAAAGGATTAGAACATTTCAAAATTTAAAGGGTTGGGGAAAATACACCACTAAAGGCAAAATAAGGATAAATAAAAACACCTCTCTGTTTATGGACAGACAGAGGAAACCAAGGCAGTTTAAAATTTCCTTCATCTTTTTGTATGAATATACTAGGGTTACATCACGATACTCCCTCCCCACATTTTGATTGTGTGCAGAATAAACTGACCCTCTGATTTTGCCCGACCTTGAGTTTACTGTGGAGTTAGTAACAGAGGATTGGATCATGTGGGGTGGGGGGGTACTGAAAATACACCAGCACTCTCAAGGAGAAAAAAAATCAAAAATTAAAACCTTATTTACAGACAGGTGATGAGGAGAGAAATCAGAGTTGTTTTAAATTAAACCCCTGCCTGTCCGTAGCAGAATTATACACAAGTTTAATATAACCTCATTTTTGTAATTGATCTTCCAATTAATAAAGATGAAGATACTGCATGCTTCATTAATCACTCTAAACCTGTCCTGCCACCTTCAATGACTTATGCATTTATCATAGAATCCCTATAGTAGAGAAGGAGGCCATTCAGTTCATTGAGTCTGTACCAACCATAATCCCATCCAGGCCCTATTTCAGCATTTACCCTGCTAATCCCCCTGACATGAGGGTCAATTTAGCATGGCCAATCAACCTAACCTGCACATCTTTAGATATAGACCTCAGCTGGAGTATTGTATACAGTTGAGAGGAATGTGAATGTATTTATGTATGTCAGTCCCTCTGTTCCTGCACATTTGGAAATTGTATCCTTCATTTTATCTATGAAAATGAATCATCTCATCCTTCTCTGCACTGAACCTCATCTCCCATTTGTCCACACATTCCACAACTTGTCTATGTCTCTTTGAAGTTCTATACCATCCTTCTCAGTTCTCAATGCTTTGACAGAACTGTTACAACGCAGGAGGCCATTCAGCCCATCATATCCACACCTGCACTCCAAATGAGCATCATGACATAGTACCATTCTCCTGGCTTTTCCCTGTACCCTTGTACATTGTTTCTGGTCAGATAGTTACCTAATGCCCTTTTGAATGCCTTGACTGAATCTGTCTTCACCACACTTCAGCCAGTGCCTTCCAGACCTGAACAACTGGCTGTATGAAAACATCTTTTCTCGTATCACATTTGTTTCTTCTGCAAAACATTTTAAATCCATGCCCTTGTGCTCTCAATTCTTTATGAGCAGGAATAATTTCTCACTATTTAGTCTGAACAACCCCTTCATGATTTTGAACATCTCTATCAAATCTTAACTCAGCCTTCATCTCTCCAAGAAGAACGGTCCCAATCGCTCTAATCTATCTTCATAACTGAAGCTTCTCATCCCTGGAATCACTCTTGTAAACCTCTTCCGCACTGTCTCCAATGCATGCACATCCTTTTCGTCTATATGCAAACTTGCTGAGGTCTAGCTAGTGTCTTATACAAGTTCAGCATAAAATTTCCTTGCTCTTGTACTTTATTAATAGGGGCAAAAAGTCCAGGGCACACTGTTTTATTAACTGCTCTCTCTGCCTGTCCTGCCACCTTCAACGACCTTTGCACATATATACACACAGGTCTCTTTGCTCCTGCAGCCTATGTGGTAGTACAGCACTCCCTCCTTGCTGCACTGGATGTCAGTGTTGATGTTTGTTCTTCAGTCCTGAAGTGGAAAGTGAACCTAGAACAGAGACAGGAGTGCTACCAACTGAGCCACTACGACACGGTTTTGTATCATCTCTAAATTTGAAACTGTACCCTTTACAATAAGTTACATCTAGTTCATTAATATACATCAGGAAGAGGAAGAGTCCTGATTATTGATTCTCTCCTAGATTATTGTTTCTAGAAGCTTCCCCTTCAAAGTTAAACTGACTGGCTGTAGTTCCTAACCTTGTCTTTACATCCTTATTTTGAACAGGGGTGTAATATTTGCATTTCTCCACTCATCTGGCACCCCATTCACTTCACCACAGGTATGTCATGCTACAGTGTGTACCACCTACAAGATTCACTGTAGTAGCTTACCAGAGCTTCTTTAACAGCAGCTCCTAAAATCTCAACCATGGAGAAGAACAAGGGAAACCACTACCTCCAAGTCACACACCATTCTGAATATTGTCACTGGATCAAATGTTGGAAACATCTGACCTAACAGCACCTTACCAGTATCTTCATTACATTGGCTGCAGCAATTCAAGAAAATGGTTTATCACCACCTTCAAGAGCAATTGAGAGATAGGTAATAAATCCTAGCCTTGCCAGCAACACCAATACCCTGGAACAGTTGAGGTGCAACTATAATTACTGTGACCAAATTTGGCATTTTAACTAGTGTCTCAATATATTGACAACTATAGGTTGTGCATCCAAGTGTTTTTCGACAAGGTTTGGTTTTACATTAAAATTTGTTGTGTTAATTTCACTAATTAAATCTAAGCAGCCTAACAGAGTACACCACATTCAGAACACAAGTTGTATGAGGGGAGTGAAATAGATCTGTGGCTTAATTTTGTGAAATACTATATAGCTTTGATTAAGATTCAATCTCATCCAAAACATTTTGCAATAAGGACTTTGAATTTACATTGTTATATCTGCTGCAAAATAAACAAGTTCAAACTATTAATTTTTATTCCAGCATTTCAGATTTTCTATTTATAAATCTTTTAAAACACTTCTTACCATCAATACAACATTAAATAAATGCAATGGCAATGTGATATTATTCATATTGCAGTCAACTTTTATCTAATGCAATTAATATTTCTGAATAACTATATCCTTCACTACTCTGCAGACAACATTCTATGGTAGATATGACCTATCTATTTACAACAATTTTTTCTCAAACAACGTACAATTGCTGCAAATATCATATAAGAAAGAACTTGCTCTTACAAAGAGCTGTATCAGGTTCTGATACATCCCAATGTATTTCACAAACAATTAATTGCCAGTTTAAGTGCAGACTTTGTCAGCAAATTCAGCACTCAATTTGCAAAAGACAAAGCACCACTAATAGCAAATGAGATTAAGACTGTCAGTGCTTTACATCGAAGAAACAATATTGGCCAGGACTGTGCAACAAACTCCCCATCTCTACTTTAAAGAGTTTCATGAGATCTTTTACAATTAACTGAATAAGTAGTTGTTTATCTATTTAATAGCTCATTTGAGCAGATACACAAATAATAATGCAGTACTCACTCAGCACTGCAGCCAGGTGTGAGCAGTTCTGGATAATTTTTTTAATTCATTCATTGGACATGGACATTGCTGGCTGGTCAGCATTTATTGCCCATTCCTAGTTGCCTGAGGGCAGTTGAGAGTCAACCATATTGCTGTGAGTCTGGAGTCACATGTAGGCTAGACAAGATGGCAGATTTCCTTCCTTAAAGGACATCAGTGAAGTAGATAGATCTTTATGACAACTGACGTGGTTTTATGGTCATCTGTAGATTCTTAGTTCCAGATTTTACTGAATTCAAATTCCACTGTCTGCCATGGCAGGACTCGAACCCAGGCTCCCAGAACATTAGCTGAGTTTCTGGATTAATAGTCTAGCGATAATACCACTAAGCTATCACCTCCCCTGAAATAATATCACAAATTGCATCACAATGTGTCATTGGAAGATTTTAGTAAGCTATGGCATGTTTAACTAACACTTTAAGAACATGAAGCTTAAATTGAGAAATTGCCGAATGGTACACCAAAGGTATCCTGTCATTTCATGACTGGATGCTAAGAGGGCTCCAAATGCTCTAAGTCCCCATCACTCAGAACCATCAGCAACAAATCGCCCTCCTGCAATACACTGTAATGTTTCATTTTGAAAAATTGAGCTGATTAATTAACTAATAGGCAATAGCATAGAGACATTTACCAAACTATAAGTTGAATTTTGATCTAATTTTGTTTTGCCATTATTTCAAATCTTTAACACTAGCTTATCTGCAGGCTATTCCCTTTCCAAAAGTGAAAAAAATTGCAGCATGACTGCTTTAGTTTTGCTCAAGAACATTTCTTAGCTGCAAAATCATCCAACTTCAATACTACTTGATTGCTCTTTACACCCTTTCTATGCAATGGGACTAAGGCTCAACAGTAGCTATGTTACGAGATTTATTGGAGTTTAGGCTAGAAACAAAAGGTACAGCCACAAAAAATTACAATGATCCGGAGGTGGAGGACACAGTTCTTCTTGGGCAAGCATAGGACTGAAGTTTAGGATGGGGATGGGCAAAACTGTAGCACAGAGTGCAGGTTTGGATATAAACAGCAGAGCACTAGATAAACTTGCATATGGAATGAAAGACAGGACGATACCCAGGAGAACACTGAAATAGTCGTCTGGAGGTAACAAAAGCATAGAAAAGGGCAGGAGTAGAGGGAAACAGGGAGTTTAATGGAAGTGATGGGGAGTTTACAGAATTTGAAGTTCATCTTTGGAGGTTATAGGGTCATATTTAGTATCTTTCACAGGCATGGTCCCAACCCACTGCTAACATTGTACCATCATCGTCAAAGGGAGGAAGGAAAGTAATCACAGTCCAGTCGGCCCAACCCTAATGGTAGGTAAATTATTGGAAAAATTCTGAAAGGTGTCATTTAGAAAAGCATGGATTAATTGAGACAGTCAGCATGGATTTAAGGGGAATATTGCATCTGATTAACAAATTAATTATTTTAGGAAGTAACAAGTAGGGTCAATGAGAGTAGCACAATTGACGTAGTCTACATGGATTTTAGTAAGCTTCCTTGTGGCAAACTAAAGTATAAATTAGAAGCTCATGAGAACAAGACAAAGTGGTAAATTGGCTCAGTGGCAGGGAGCAAATGTTTATAGTAGTAGCTGCTTTAGTTACTAGAAGGCAAGTTTCCACTGTGGCTCTGCAGGGCTCAAGGTCCCTTGATGTTTGTGGTATAAGATTAACTATTTAGACTTATATATAGAGTCAAGATTTAGATTACAGACGAATTGCCTATATGGTTGGTCATGAGGGGAAAAAATGTTGTAGGTTGCAAGAAGATATTAGTGGTCTGCTCAGGTGGAACAAAAATAGTTAAATTGAATTCAATCCACAGAACAGAAAGAACATGCATTTGGAAGGGATGACAAAAATGGGAGAGATGACAAAAATGGGAGGATTCAGATAGTGTGAAGGAACTGAGGGACTTGAGTGGATCCCTGAAGATAAGAAGACAGGTAGGTTGGATGGTTCATGTGACAAATAGGATACCTTGAGTCACTGACTAGGTTACATAGGGTAGGGAGGTTATGCAAGAACCATGTGAAAACACTTGTTGCATCAGAACTAGAGTGCTGTGCACAGTTATGGTCACCATACCACATGAACGATGTGATCTAACTAGAGACAGTACAGAGGAGATTTCCAAAGATGATGCCAGGAATAGAGAACTTTAGCTATTAGGAAAGATCAGATAGGCTGGAGTTTTTCTTTTTGTAACAAAGGTGGCCAAGGGGAAATTTAATTGGTATGTGTAAAATTATGAGGGCCCTAGAGAAAATGGCTGGAAATTTCAATTTGCAGAGAGGTCAATAATCTGATTTAAAGTAATCGGTGGAAAGGGTCTAAAATGGACTGCCTGAAATGAGCCACAAAGAAAGAAGCCCTCATCACATTTAAAAGCATACTTGAATAACTTGCAAGACATTTATGGTTAGTAATGCTACCTCACAGCACCAGGGATTCAGGTTCAATTTTGGCCTTGGGTCATTGTCTGTGTGGAGTTTGCACGTTCTCTCTGTGTCTGTGGGGGTTTCCACCCACAGTCCAAAAGGTGTGTGGGTTGGGTTGACTGGCTATGCTAAATTGTCCCTTAGTGTCAGAGGGGCTAGCAAGGTATATGTGTGTGGTTATTGAGATAGGGCCTGGATGGGATTGTTGTCAGTGCAGTTTGATGGGCCAAATGGCCTCCTTCTGCACCACAGGGATTCATGACTAGAAGCTGAAAGATGCGACCAGGCTGGATAGTTTTTTTTCCAGCCAGCACAGTTGCAATGGTCTCCTTCTGCACTGCAAACTTTTCTAAACAGGCTATTCAGTCTAAACAACTGATGCCAGCATTCTTGCCCCACTCCAGCTTTCTCCTTTCTCAATTCTATGACAGCTCTATTCTCTTCTCCCTCATATACATATCTCCCCGAACCTAAATTTCTAATATTTTTCATCTCAACTAGAGCTCTACATTCTCACTACTCTCTGGGTCAAGTCAAATAGGGATTTCTCCTGAAATCCCTATTTGACTAGCTGGTTATCTGTCTTACATTGACAGCTTCTAGCTTTACTCCTCCCACAAGGAGAAACACTGTATACTTTATCAAAATCTTTCATAATTTTAAAGACCTCCATTATATCACCTCCCCACCAAAGACGTAGCCCTTTCTTTATTTCCAGTTAGGTGACCAATCTCTTAAACATAGGTGTAAATAATTTTTTAAAAAATCACAATGATGGCAACACATTCCTCTGGGTAGGTGATGCAGCTTTCCAGAAGTTATGATCTCCAGCATTGTATTATTATTTTGCAGAAGTCTTTCCCAAAGGTTTGATTTCATCAATTAAAATCAGAAATAAAATGGCAATGCAATGAAGGCTAATAGCCATATGTATCCTATTTGCAAACTGGAACTATGATGTACTTGCTATTTACCATTTATATAGATGATCTGGAGGAGGGAACCGAGTGTAGGGTGTCGAAATTTGCTGATGACACCAAGATTGGGGGAAAGGCAAATTGTGCGGAGGGTGTGGAGAGTCTGCAGAAGGATCTAGATAGGCTGGGCGAATGGGCCAGGAAATGGCAAATGGAATTTAATGTTGGCAAGTGTGAGGTGGTCCACTTTGGTAGGAAGAATGGTAGGAAGGACTATTACTTATGTGGCGAAAAACTGCAGCAGGCGACGGTGCAGAGGGACCTCGGGGTCCTTGTGCATGAGTCGCAAAAACCCAGCTTGCAGGTGCAGCAGGTGGTCAGGAAGGCGAATGGGATGCTGGCCTTCATAGCGAGGGGGATTGAATATAAAAGTAGGGAGGTCTTGCTGCAGCTGTATAGGGCATTGGTGAGGCCGCAGCTGGAGTACTGTGTGCAGTTTTGGGCGCCGCACCTGCGCAAGGATATTTTGGCCTTGGAGGGAGTGCAGAGGAGGTTTACTAGGCTGATACCGGAGTTGAGGGGGTTGAGCTATGAGGAGAGGCTGAATAAACTAGGCTTGTACTCGTTAGAGTTTAGAAGAATGAGGGGAGATCTCATTGAGACATATAAGATGATGAATGGGATGGATAGGATAGAGGTGGAGAGACTCTTCCCGCTCAAAAAAGACAGTAGGACTAGGGGGCACAGCCTCAAGATAAAGGGGAGGCGGTTTAGAACGGAGTTGAGGAGGAACTTCTTCACTCAAAGGGTGGTGAATCTCTGGGATTCTCTGCCCGTTGAAGTGGTGGAGGCTGCCTCGCTAAATATTTTTAAGAAGCTGGTTGATGGGTTCTTGATAAGAGAGGGGATTAAGGGTTATGGGGAGAGGGCGGGAAAGTGGAACTGAGCCACGACAGATCAGCCATGATCTTATTGAATGGCGGGGCAGGCTCGAAGGGCTAGATGGCCTACTCCTGCTCCTATTTCTTATGTTCTTATGTTCTTAAAATGCTAGATGAATTAATGAAAGTACGATTTGCCTATAGAATAGGGTCAAATGTTCTTGGGTGATTTCCATGTTGCTATATCTGACCTAATCAAACTTGTATAGACTTTTCAACCAGATATTATGTACTCAGGTCAGGGAAATTGATCACAATTGCTGAAAATCTCCAACCTCATCCACAGCTTGGATTCTCTGATGCTGCTGCAGTGAATGGAATGTTGGTTGGGCGAATTCTTCATTCTCACTGGCAGTGGGGTAGGAACACACGAGATTGGTGTATCACACCCAAAGTCTCTGAACTATGACCATTAGTTTAAGTCGGGATTGCAAACTTCTGGTTATTGACAGTGTTCCAAGAGTTCAAAAACAACTTTCAATGTTAAGATCACATCAGATCACAAAGAAAATCAATTTCAACTTCAAATCCACTAATCCATTATGTGAAGGAAGTGTCTGTTAGAAACTACATGAAGGAAGTATCTATTTGAAATAGAGCTACAACATATAGTGTTAGTTTACTCATGCTCCATTTGAACACTTCCTCACAGGCAATAAGGAACTGAAAAACATTTTCTTTCAAAGTGCAGAAAATAAATTCCCTTAGTGTAGGGGGTAACACATTGGCAGGGATAGAAGGTTGGCTGATTGGTAGAAGACAGTGTATATAAATGGGTCTTTTACAGATTGAGAGGATGTGATGGGTGGAGTCCCTTAGAGGCCTCAACCTTTTCCAATTTAAATCAATGACTTTGGGAAAGGGAGTGAAGGTGTGGTAGCTAAATATGCAGATGACAGAGTGATAGATAGTGAAGTATATTGTGAACAGGACACAAGAAAGCTGCAGATGGATATAGATAGATTGAATTAGTAGGAAAAATCTGGCAGATGGAGTGTAATGTGGGAAAGTATGAAGTTCACTTTAACAGGAAGAATAAAAAGGCAGGGTATTACTTAAATGGAGAACAGCTGAAAAATCAGAGATGCAGAGGAATCTAGGTATTCTAATGCATAAGTCACAAAAAGCTAGCACGTAGAAGGTTAATGGAATGCTTTCCTTTATTATTACAGGAACTGAATATAAAAGTAAGGATGTTATGCTTCAGTTATACATGACAATAGTGAGATCACAGCTTTAATACAGTATATGGTTTTGGTCTCCTTATTCAAGGGAGGGTGTAAATCCATTATTGGTAGCCACGATATGGAGATGCCATCACTGGACTGGGGTGGACACAGTAAAAAGTCTCAACACCAGCTTAAAGTCCAACAGGTTTATTTGGAATCACGAGCTTTTGGAGTGCCGCTTAATCAGATAAGTGGATGAAGTAGCTAAAGGATGGAGGACCTGATGAAGGAGCAGCGCTCTGAAAGCCCATTAGAGGTAGTTAAGAGGAGGTTTACTAGATTGATAGTTAAAAAGAAAGGGTGGACAGATTGGATTCATTTCCATTCAGAGTGTAGAGAATGAGGGGTGATTTGATTGAAGTATACAAGATCCTGAATAGTCTTAACACAGTGGAGATGGAACAGATGTTTCCTTTTGCTTTAATTCACTTCAAACCTCACAGTGAAACAGCTCAAATACCCTCTCAGCAACTGTATAAGCATTACTTGCTGAAATGCATTGAGCATTTTTGGAAGTCAGTCAGGTATTTGAAGCTATCTGGCAACTGTATCAACGGAAGCAGTCCATTCCTCCAACACAGTCCACTATGTGTCGGTGGTGGAGGAAATGAATGTTTGTGGATAGGGTGCCAATCAAGCGGTTTGCTTTGTTCTGAATGTTAAGCTCTTGAGTGTTGTTGGAGGTGCATTCATCTATTACTATGTAATAATACGTTTCACTGAAGAACTTTTTCAGTTCGCATGTGTTTACCCACACAAGATTAAGAAGTCTGAAACAGATAAAAGCTTTTGATGTTGATACTGTGAATGGTTGTGATTGACTGACTGCTTTGAGAAAATATGAGAGTATTTCACAGGGAATATGGAACGGCTTTTTAAAGTTGATGACTCAAGATTGGAGTTTATAGCCTCTTGGAAGAGTCGTGAGCCTATAGCTCATGAGGTTGTGAACCGCAGCTCTGGTAAAATTGTGTGCTGGAATGTTTAAAATCCCACCTCCACAATTCAGCTGGCAAGGCCTGAAGTATTCCATGCTAGCTGGCTACCCTCACCTTTATTCTACGCCTGACAAATTGCCAGAAAATTAGAATGGGGTGGGAATCCTAGAATCAGGTCCCACCTGCCATTTTTAAAAGGGTTCCCAACTCTATGAAAATCTGGGCCATTAACCATGTTTCTCTTTCCACAGATAACCAGATCCACTGAAGTATTTCTAACTTTTTTTTTAAATTTTGGATTTGTAGCATCTGCAATTTTTGCTCTGGTAACTATAAGTCTTTGACCTGCTTCTGCCCCTTCCCTGTCACATCAATTTCCTGGTGTTGTTGAAGATGGCTTTTTTTCACTGGCGTTGAGGCATCTGTTCTGCATCCTAAACATTGCTATGGAGCCTGATTGCAGACCTGCATGGCTTTCCACAGTGTTGGAAAGAACGAATGGCCTGATTTTTGTTGGGACTTCTCAATTTTTCTTGCCTGTTGTCCTTGCAGTTCAAAGGAAACAAACAACTCCTTACTCTGTAGATTTGTTTTTGAGTGCATAAAATGCACAAAGATTTTCCTCTCCCTACGCAAGTCTTTATTGCTGACATGTGAGCACTACTGATACTTTTTATTCTGGTTGGAATGTGTGCTTAGGATCAAGTACTGCTAGTAGTTGTGCCTGCAAGATCTATACGTCTGACAGGAATTACAAGTTTTGGAATTGTGTGGCTCTGTAACTGAAACTCTAATCTACTTGTGCAACTGTCAATCATTGATAAACGTACATTTTATTTATGTCAACTTCTTTTTGCTAACATTAGTTAATGGGAGAAATACCCTCACTGTTGCAACAGGCCACAAAGAATTTACCTGGGCCATGATATTTTGGATAATGATATGATTAATACTTGGAAAATGGATGCTGTTAAACACATTATAAACAATTATTTACGACTAAGTTCACATTTTAAACAATCTTGTAAATAACTAAATCATCACAGCTATTTAAATTAATTATATTAAAAGTCTGGAATCAAGCTGATGGATGGCATGGTGGCCCAGTGGTTAGCAATGCTGCCTCATAGCACCAAGGACCTGGGTTCAATTCTGGCCTTGGATAACTGTCAATGTGGAGTTTGCACTTTTCCCCCATATCTGCATGCGTTCCTCTAGGTGCTCCAGTTTCCTCCCACAGTCCAAAGATGTGCGGGTTAGGTGGCTTGGCCATGGTAAATTGCTCCAAAGATATGTAAACTAGATGGATTAGCCATGCTAAAATGTGTGGGATTACAGAGAGAGGGTAAAATAATCTGAGAGTCAGTGCAAACTTGATAGGCCAAATAGTCTCCTTCTGAACTATAGGGATTCTATTATGATTCATATCCAAACCACAATAGACTAATGTGAAATGTAATTTCAATTTCCAGCCCACGAAGGGATGGTAGGTTAGCAGAATGGACAGAATATAAAGAACAGCAAGAGAGCCTAAAAGATTAAGAAGGAGAAACATTAGGTAACTTTCTCTCAATATTCTAAACAGACAATTAGAATTTCTACTCTTAATAAGAAAAGACTTAGTGAGCATTGGTCTGATAGAATGAGAGTTTGGAGAATTAATAATGGAAAATAAGATGACAGATGAATTGAACAGGTAATTTGCATTGATCCTCATGATAGAGAATACAAGTAATGTCCCACAAAGAGCTGTAAACGAGGAATTGGAAAGGGAGGAGGGACTTAGGGAAGTGGTACTTGGCAAGTTGTTCAAGCTGGCTGACAAATCCCCAGATCCTGATGGATTTCAAACTAGGATCTTAAAAGTAGTGGCTGCTGCAATAATTGAGTTGTAATTTTCTACTTTTAAGGCAAATGTAAATCTTTTAATCAAAAAGGGGAACAGGAAACTACAGGCTAATTAGTTTAACATCTGTCCTGGGGAAATGTTACAAGCTATTGTTGAAATGTTATGGCAGGACACGGAGGAAAATTCAAGGCCATAGGCAGAGACAACTTGGTTTTGTGAAAGAGAAATCGTGTTTAAACAATTTATTGGAGTTCTTTACAGGAGTCATAAGAAACAGGAGCAGGAATAGGCCATCTAGCCCTTCGAGCCTGCTCCACCATTCAATAAGATCATGGCTGATCTGAAGAGGATCAGTTCCACATTTCCGCTTTCTCCCCATAACCCTTAATTCCCTTGTCTGTCAAAAACCTATCTACCCATGACTTAAATATATTTAGCAAGGTAGCCTCCACCACTTCAACGGGCAGAGAATTCCAGAGATTCACCACCCTTTGAGTGAAGAAGTTCCTCCTCAACTCCGTTCTAAACTGCCCCCCTGTTTATCTTGAGGCTATGCCCACTAGTCCTGCTGTCCTTTCTGAGCGGGAAGAATCTCTCTACCTCTACCCTATCCATCCCTTTCATTATCTTATACGTCTCTCTAACATCCCCCCTCATCCTTCTAAACTCCAACTAGTACAGACCCAGTCTATTTCGTCTCTCTTCATAGTCCAACCCCCTCATCTCCGGTATCAGCCTAGTGAATCTCCTCTGCACTCCCTCCAAGGCCAAAATATCCTTGCGCAAGTGCAGCGACCAAAACTGCACGCAGTACTCCAACTGCGGCCTCACCTGTGCCCTGTACAGTTGCAGCAAGACCTCCCTGCTTTTATATTCTATCCCCTGCGCTATAAAGGCCAGCATTCCATTCGCCTTCTTGATCACCTGCTGCACCTGCAGACTGGGTTTTTGCGACTCATGCACAAGGAACCCCAGGTCCCTCTGCACCGTAGCATGCTGCAGCTTTTTGCCCTTTAAACAGTAATCCCTCCTCCTCATTATTTCTGCCAAAGTGGATAGCCTCTCACTTGCTAACATTATACTATCTGCCAGGTCCTCGTCCACTCGCTCAACCTATCCAGATCCCTCTGCAGACTTTCCACACCCTCCACACAATTTGCTTTTCCACTCATCTTGTGTCATCAGCAAATTTCGTCACCCTACACTCAGCCCCCTCCTCCAGATCATCTATATAAATGGTAAATAGCTGAGGCCCCAGCACCGATCCCTGCGGCACTCCACTAGTCACCAACCGCTAATCAGAATAGCACCCATTGATACCAACTCTCTGCTTCCTATTAGACAACCAATCCTCTATCCACGCTAACACCTTACCCCCAACTCCATGCACCCTAACCTTCTGTAGCAACCTTTTTGAGGCACCTTATCAAATGCCTTTTTGAAAATCTAAAAACACCACATCCACCGGTTCCCCTCTGTCTACCGCACTAGTCACATCCTCGTAGAAATCCAATACATTCGTCAAACACGACTTCCCCTTAACAAATCCGTGCTGCGTCTGCTCTATCAAACCATTCCTTTCTATGTGCCTTGCTATTTCTTCTTTGATGACAGATTCAAGCATTTTTCCAACTACAAACGTTAAACTATCCAGCCTATAATTCCCTGCCTTTTGTCTGCTACCTTTTTTAAACAGTGGCATAACATTAGCCGTTTTCCAATCTTCCGGCACTTCCCCAGAATCCAGCGAATTTTGGTAAATAATTACTAAGGCATCCACTATCACCTCTGCCATTTCCTTCAGAACCCTGGGATGCATTCTATCTGGTCCTGGGGACTTGTCCACCTTCAGTCCCATTAGTCTATCAAGCACTACCCCTCTAGTAACAGTAATCGTATTCAGGCCCTCAACTCCTACCATCCTTCTATCTTTAATATCCAGCAAACTATTCGTGTCCTCCTTCGTGAAGATAGAGGCAAAAAACTTATTTAAGGCCTCAGCCATTTCCTCATCTCCCACCACTAAATCCCCCCTCTCATCCTCTAAGGGTCCAACGTTCACTCTAGCCAGCCTCCTCCTCTTTATATATTTGTAAAAACTCTTTTTTTTATATATATTTAGTGCTAGTTTAGCTTCATAGTCTATCCCTCCCTTTTTTTTAAAATCACCTTCTTAGTCATTCTTTGTTGATTTTTAAACCTTTCCCAATTTTCTAATCGCCCACTCTGAACGCATCAGCTTTTAATTTAATACACTCCTTTATTTCCTTCGATAACCATGGCTGGTTATCCCTTCTCCTACATTCCTTCTTTACCATTGGAATATATTTCTGCTGAGTACCGAAAAAGATCTCCTTAAAAATCATCCACTGTTCCTCAGCCTTCCTACCAACCAATCTGCGCCCCCAATCTACACTTGCCAATTCCTCTCTCATCCTATCGTACTCCCTTCTGTTCAGAGGACACAGGTTCGGGACCCTACTTTCTCATCCTCCATCTGCATCAAAAACTCAACCATACAATGATCGCTCGTCCCAACAGGATCCTTCACAATAAGATCCCTAATTCTACCTGCCTCTTTACACAACACCAGATCTAAGATAGCTCGCTCCCTCGTAGGTTCCGTCACACATTGTTCAAGGAAACTATCCTGACAGCATTCCAAGAACTCTTCCTCAAGCCCACCGCGTCCGACTTGGGTCAACCAATTAATATGCAGATTAAAATCCCCCATAATTATCGCCGTTCCATTTCTGCACGCATCATTTATTTGCTTGTTTATAGCCCGCCCCACCTTTAAGTTATTATTTGGGGGGCCTATAGACCACACCCACCAGTGTCTTCCTCCCCTCACTATTCCTTATCTCCACCCATAACGATTCCACGTTTTACTCACGTTGTGGATAAAGGGCAACCAGTGGATGTACTGTACTTCCAATTTCAAGAAGGCATTTAATAACGCACTACATCAAAGGCTATTGTGGGAAAAAAAGCTCATGGTGTAGGGGGGCAACATATTGGCACAGATTGATGATTGGCCAACCAACAGGAATCAGTAGGCATAAATGAGTCATTTTCTGGGTGGCAGAATATAATAGGTGGAGTGCCACAGGGATAAGTACTGGAGCCTCAGCATTTACACTTTATAGAAATGACTTGGATGAAGGGAGCAAAGATACGGTTACAAAACTTGCTAATGGTAAGAAGATAGGTAAGAAATGTTGAAGAGGACATGAGGTTAACAAAGAGACATAGATATGTGGAGTGAATGGACGAAGATCTGGCAAATATAGAGCACAATATGGGTAAATGTGAAATTGTCCCTTTTGGCAGAAGGGATTAAAAAAGCAGCACATTCACTAAATAGTGAGAGTTTGCAGAGCTCTGAGAAGCAGAGGGATCTGGGTATCTTAGTGCATGAATTGCAGGTACAGCAACTAATTATGAAAGTTAATAGAATGTTATTGTTTATTGAGGCAAAATGAATATAAAAGTAAGAAGGTTATGCAACAATTGCACAGGGCACTGGTGAAATCACTGGAGTGCTATGTACAGCATTGGTCTAATTAAGAATGGACCTAAACGCACTGGAAGCAGTTCAGAGATGATTTACTAGACTAACACCAGGAATGGACAAGTTGTCTTAAGTAAAAGTTGGACAGATTAGGCTTGTATTCACTGGGGTTCTAAAGAGTTAGAGGTGATTTGACTGAAATATTTAAAGATCCTGAGGAATACTAACAGGGTGGAAAAGATGTTTCCTCTTGTGTGAAAATCTAAAACATGGGGTCATTCCTTAAAAATAAGGAGTCAACCATTTAAGACATGAATGGGGAGAACTTTTTTTTGAGGGTCGTGAGTATTTGAACTCCCTCAAAATGCAGGGAAAGTAGAGTCTTTGAATATTGTTAAGGTAGGGGAGATAGATTCTTGATAACAAGGACATGAAAGGTTATTAGAGTCAGAGGTTTACAGCATGGAAACAGGCCCTTTGGCTCAACTTGTCCATACCACCCCTTTTTTTAAGCCACTAAGCTTGTCCCAATTGCCTGCATTTGGTCCATATCCCTCTATATCCACCTTATCCATGTAACCGTCTAAATGCTTTTTAAGAGTCAAAGTTGTATCTGCCTCTTTCATCATCTCTGGCAGCTTGTTCTAGACACTCACCACCCTTGTATCTCTCCCCTCTCACCTTAAACCTATGCCCTCTAGTTTTAGACTTTCCAACTTCAGGAAAAGATATTGACAACTAGATGATCCATGCCCTGCACAGTCTCAACAGGGATCTTGGGTTCATGTCGCACTATCTGTAACCCCCATGACTTGCCTGGGTTTGCAAAACCTCACTTACTGTACTGTCTGGAGACAATACACATCTCTTTAAACTGTGATCAGTGCTCCTTCCACTCACATTATCAGCCACTTCAGGTCTTGAACAGCAGGTTAGGTGTAAGGATTCGCATTTTAATCAGTAATCTCTAAACTGTCTGTGCTTTATATGCTCTGTCTGAG
The DNA here is from genome assembly GCF_965287045.1 of Carcharhinus amblyrhynchos. Taxonomy (NCBI): domain Eukaryota; kingdom Metazoa; phylum Chordata; class Chondrichthyes; order Carcharhiniformes; family Carcharhinidae; genus Carcharhinus; species Carcharhinus amblyrhynchos. The sequence goes on from NC_137325.1 coordinate 120,468,217, forward strand.
GCCAGAACTCTCCATTCACCTGACGAAGGGGGTAACCCCGAAAGCTAGTGAGTATATTATCAAATAAATAGGTTGGACTAAAACCTGGTGTTGTCAGACTTTTTACTGTGTTTACGCCAGTCCAATGCCGGCATACCCACATCAAGCCTCCTACGTGCCAGAGAAGAGGATTTGGGGTGTGTGTGTGTGTGTATATACACACACACACACACACACACACACACACACACACACACACACACACACACACACACACAAAATCAGATCAGCCAAGATCCTATTGAATGCCAGATCAAGTTGCATGGTCTACACCTAATTCATAAGTTTGTATGTCATCCCCTTTTCTTTGTTCAAAGGAAGAAATAAATCCAAATAGGATTCTAAATTTAAAATGGTTTTATGGTTTAATAAAAGCTTTTTAATGGGACATTTTGACAGCCATTAAAGTAAATTGAATGGGACCAGATTATTAAATGTAACAACTTGAAATTAAATGAATAAAGATCCCAAGGTGCTTCATAAGAGCATTATCAAACAATGTATGACACTAAACTACCTAAGGATACATTAGGTCAGATGGCCAAAATAAGGCCATGAATGGATTAGAAAAACAAAACTGAGGATTTTAAAATTTGAGACTAAGTGGATGTCAATGCAAGTCTGCTGGCACACAGATGATGGGTGAAGGGACTTGAAGTGAGTAAGAATACAGGCAGCAGAGTTTTGGATGTTGTTAAGTTTATAGAGTACAACTTAGGAATCTGGTCAGGAATCACAGAATCTTTAGTGTGCAGGAGGTGGCTCGTCAAGTCTGCGCTATCTAAAAGAGGCTTTTACCTTGTCCCACCAGTAATAATCAAGTCAAGAGCTAACAGAGGCCAGCAGGTGAGCTCAGGCATGAGTCAAGTCAGGCACATGATATGAATGTCAGAATAGGTAGTCTTCGTGATAGCACAGATGTGGTCAGTTCATCATGAAAGATGAGGCATTGCTGACATTTATTTTTAAAATGCACATCCAATAAAGTAAACTGAAAAAAAGTTATAAATATCTTCTATGATTGAAGATGCAGTACACTTTCACTACATGTAGAGGTCTCTAGTTCATTCTGTAAAGAGGCACATTACAATAGTGGCAGATCATCAATGGCTCAGGCAGCATGCAATGTATATATTTGATTTTCCATATTTGCAGTTGAGAAAAGGGAGAAATGATGATTCCTGGTGTCTAACTGATACAGCACCTCTATATAGGACATACAACAGAACCCCTGGTTTATGCATCAGTAAAGCTTCCACTACACTAGAGCAAAAGCACCCAGTACTAAAAATTAGTGTACAACTGCTAATAAATAATTTGGCAAATCTCAACATATTCCTGATACTGCTTCTATTCCAAGATGGAAAATAATTTCCCTTTGCACAATGAACTAGTCAATTAGAGAGAAATAACCTGGAATATTGTGCATGAGTCGCAAAAACACAGCCTGCAGGTGCAGCAGGTGGTCAGGAAGGCTAATGGGATGCTGGCCTTCATAGCGAGGGGGATTGAATGTAAAAGTAGAGAGGTCTTGCTGCAGCTGTATAGGGCATTGGTGAGGTCGCAGCTGGAGTACTGTGTGCAGTTTTGGTCACCGCACTTAAGCAAGGATATTTTGGCCTTGGAGGGAGTGCAGAGGAGGTTTACTAGGCTCATACCGGAGTTGAGGGGGTTGAGCTATGAGAGGCTGAATAAACTAGGCTTGTACTCGTTAGAGTTTAGAAGAATGAGGGGAGATCTCATTGAGACACATAAGATGATGAATGGGATGGATAGGATAGAGATGGAGAGACTCTTCCCGCTCAGAAAGGACAGTAGGACTAGGGGGCACAGCCTCAAGATAAAGGGGGGGGCGGTTTAGAACGGAGTTGAGGAGGAACTTCTTCACTCAAAGGGTGGTGAATCTCTGGAATTCTCTGCCCGTTGAAGTGGTGGAGGCTGCCTCGCTAAATGTTTTTAAGACGCGGGTTGATGGGTTTTTGATAAGTGAGGGGATTAAGGGTTATGGGGAGAGGGCGGGAATGTGGAACTGAGCCAGGACAGATCAGCCATGATCTTATTGAATGGCAGGGCAGGCTCGAAGGGCTAGATGGCCTACTCCTGCTCCTATTTCTTATGTTCTTATAAATTGGAATACATCAATAAAGATTGCTCTTCTCCAACTGGGACTTGCCAATTCCTTAACAATGCACAAATGTTGTTTAAGACACCATTGTAAATAATTGTTTTTAATATCAATTAATATTCACTATGAGCTAGATGTGGTTATAGTATCTCACTGACGTATCAATAAATCAGTACAAACGCAGCCCATCCACAGCATCACCTCAGAGGTACACACGGTAGCACAGTTGTTAGCATTGCTGCCTCTCAGCGCCAGGGACCCTGGTTAGACTCCCAGCTTGGGTACTGTCTGTGCAGAGTTGCATGGGTTTCCTCTGGGTGCTCCAGTTTCCTTCCACAGTCTAAAACATGTGCTGGTTAGGTGCATTGGCCAGACTAAATTCTCCCTCAGTGTACCTGAACAGGTACTGTAGCGTGGTGACTAGGGGATTTTCACAGTAACTTTTCCACAGTTAATGGAAGCCTACATGTAAACCTAATAAGTAAGTAATAAATACTTTATTCAAAAGTGAGTTAAGACTGACAAATTACTTCCTCACCAAGGCCCAATCCCAAAGTGTACACAAAATATTAACATGTATCCAAAATGCTAGTGAAATCCAGAATAAACTGGAGGTCAGTTTCACATTTACTATTAAGAATTGTTCAGAATTATTAAATGCTGCATTTTAATAAAGGGACAGCAGCACTCCAAGGCAATTTGTATATTTACTGAATAAACACTTAGAAGCGCACACAGGGGATAAGGAAAGATGAATCGTCGTTACTTGTATGTAAATGAACTGAGTTGGAATTTTTTTTATATAAAGACTAAACTTTGGATTGTTTTAAGCCACTGAAATATTCAGATTCTTACAAATACCCAAAAAGGTGAAACATTTCCATTTTAAAACACGATGGTGATCATTTTCAGCTTAATGTGACACATTTATGTCAATGGCTAGATGTCTGTGTAATAAATGAATATATTTCATTGTAAAACAGAAGTAATTTGTTTAAAATGGAGATGGTACAATTAGTGTTCTAATTAGAAGTCAAGTACTCTCATTGTCAGCAGGGGCAAAGAGCAATCAACACTGATTCAGTGCACGAGCATACGTTTAAGAGCAACAGATGGTGGGTGCAGGTTCAATGGTAAGGGAATTGGGGAAAAAAATACAGGGCTATAGAGAAAGAAGAGGAGAATATAATTAACAGGTAGTTCTACCAAAAACATGGCAGAACCACAAAAGACCAAATATTAAAGAAGAAAAGAAATAGGTGCCAGGGTAGGTCATTTGGCCCTCTGAGCCAGACCTGCCATTCAATATCATGGCTGACCTAACGATAGCCTTAATTTTACTTTCCTACCTGCCACCATAACCTCTGGTTTCCTTGTAGATCAAAACTCATGTCTAACTCAGTTTTGAAGACGTTTAACAACCCAGGCTCCACTTCTCTCCAGGGTAGTGAATTCCAAAGATTGATAACTGTCAGTGAAAAATTCCTCCACATTACCACCTTATTTTTAAACTGTGCCCCAAGTTCTATGCTTCCCAAGAAAGTCAACCGTTCTTATCAGGGCTGATCATTCAGGACTGAGATGAAAATAAATAATTTCACTCAAAGGGTCATGAATCTTTGGAATTTGCTAGCCCATAGGGTCCCCGATACTTGATTATTCAATATTTAAGGCTGAGATAGACAGAGTTTTGGTCTCCCAGGGATCCACAGATATGGGGAGTGGGCAGAAATTTGGCGTTGAAGCTCAAGATCAGTGCGATCATAATGATTGGCAGAGCGGTCTTGACTGTATAGTCTGTTACTGCTCCCCTTCCTTATTCCTATCAGCATCTACCCTCCCAAGCCTCTGCAGAATCCACATAAACTTCAATGAGTACAGACCCAACCTGCTCAAACTTTTCTCACAAGACTATCGCTTCATTGCATGGAATGTGCGGATCACCCTAGCAAACTTTCTCTGATCTGCTTCCAATGCAAATATCATTTTTTTTTTGAGGCCTTTGCCCAAAAGGCAGATCCTTGTGATTATCTGCCTAACCATGTGCCATGGCATTTTACTATATGGGTAAGGCAAAGAGCAAGTCCAGAAGCTACCCAAGCTGGAATGAGGACCAAATCTCATGACGCTGGCATTAACCTGATCTATATGGAGGCATCTAGCCAACTGAGTTAACTGACCCACCAACTCCTCAAATAAAGGAGACCAAAACTGTCCAGGTGTGGTCTCGCCACTGACCTGTACAGTTGTAACGACTCTTTGTACAAATGGCCTCCTTCAGTGCAGTATGAATCTATGATAAGAAGAAAAGAACGAGTGTTAAAGATGCATCCTCTCATATCTCACGACCATCTGGATCAGGAAATTTTTTTTTTCAGCATTGGTGTTCGGGGAATGTTCGAGAACCAAAAATTATTTCATTTGCGATATTGAGAGAAATACGATTCTTATTGATAAAGATTCATCAATTCTCCATATTGCTTTACGAAGTAGTGAAAGTTACAGTGTTATGCTGTGAAAATAACAATAAGAAAAAGATCAAATGCAAAATGAAATGTTTTAGGAAGTGGATGGTTAGTACGCGAAATGTGCTATCATAAGGAATAATTGAGATGAGTAGCATAAATACTTCTAACTGGAAACTAGATAAACTAATGGCAAAAGGAACAAAGTACTGTTAGCAAAGCTAGAAGAGAAGCAGTGGGAGGCAGCTCATATACAGCATTAACACCAGTATGGAATAGTTGGGTAGAAAGGCCCACTGCGATGCATTTTATATAATCAGGAACAATGTTAGGCTGAATGGTTTCTGTACCATACATCTTCTAAACCCAGTTGACATTAAGCCAAGCTTTGACCTAAAGAGAGCAGAATGGGGCCTGATCTCTTTCCCATTCTCATAGAGTCAAAGAGATTTACATCATGGAAACAGGCCCTTTGGCCGAACTTGTCCATGCTGCCCTTTCTTTTTAAACCCCTAAGCTAATCCCAATTGCCCGCATTTGGCCCATATCCCTCTATATCCATCGTATCCAAGTAACTATCGTGTAACTTTACAAGTAAAATGTAAAGATAACTTTGTACACCCTGCCTTTACTACTCCCTCCAACAGCTTGTTTCAGATACCCACCATCCTCTGTGAAAAAATTGCCTCTCTGGACACTTCTGTATCTTGTCCCTGTCACCTTAAACCTATGCCCTGTAGTTTTAGACTCCCCTACCTTTGGCAAAAGATATTGACCATCTACCTTGTCTATGCCCTTTTTTATAGGCCTCTCTCAGCTCTCAGCCTCCTAAGCTCCAGAGAGAAAAGTCCCAGTCTATTCAGCCTCTCTTTATAACTCAATCCATCAAGTCCCAGCCGCATCCTAGTAAATCTCTTCTGCACTCTTTCTATAATAGGATGACCAGAACTGCACACAGTATTCCAAGCGTTGCCTCACCAATAGCTTGTACAACTTCAAGAAGCCATCCCAACTCCCGTATTCAACGTTCTGACCGATGAAACCAAGCATGCCGAATGCCTCCTTCACCATTCTGTGACTCCACTTTCAAGGAGCTATAAACATGTACTCCTAGATCTCTTCATTCTGTAACTCCTTCCCATCGCCCTACCATTAACTGAGTAAGTCCTGCCCTGGTTCAATCTACCAAATGCATCACCTTGCATTTGTCTAAATTAAACTCCATCTGCCATTTGTCAGCCCACTGGCGCAATTGATCAAGATCCCATTGCAATCAGAGATAACCTTCTTCACTGTCCGTTATGCCACGAATTTTAGTGTCATCTGCAAACTTACTAACCATGCCCCGTATATTCTCATCCAAATCTTTAATTTAAATGACAAATAACAGTGGACCCCGCACTGATCCCAGGCCTCCAGTTTGAAAAACAATTCTCTACAACCACCCTCTAGCTTCTGTTGAGAAGCCAACTTTGTATTCATTTAGATCTCTGCTTACCATCCTGCTCTATAAAATATAAATTTTTTCTTTTAAAAAAAAAGCTTTGCTGAACCTTTGTAAAAATGCTAAGGTTTCATAATTCTGCTGTTTATTGTCCAAACGGACCACTTTAATTTACAAGTACATTTATATTTCTGTATGCAGCCTGATGTACCTTGTCTGTACTTTCACAATGCATCAGCCATGACTAAATCTTTTGGACTTCTATTTCAGATCAAATTCTACACTGTGTTCCACAGATGGCAATATCAATGCTCTGGATCAGGATTTGATGATTTAAGTCTACTGCTCCAATCCCATTTAGGGACAAGACAATTAATCTGACAAAAATCAAAGATAATCCAATTTTTCAGGCAAAGTAATGAAATTACACCACATGTGAAGCATATATATCCTCCAATAAGGCTAACATGGGATCTTATGCCTCAAATGTCCCAATTTATAAAGACAGTTTACCCGATAACACAAGAAGCAATTATTTGAAAGCTTATAAAACAGAAGCAAAACAATTCAAGTTATAACTTATGAACTATTAGTGAAAATAAAGTTGCTAAATGAAAATATATACATTAGACAAAGTATTCAGCGAATTATTTTTTAATTTCAAAAAAATTACAAGATACTGAAGCAATTTCACCACATTAAAGTGGTGATTTCTAGTTTTGTGTAAAATCTCACATGGAACAAAATAATGTACTTTGCATGTAAAGACTTGTAAGGACTTACCAAGCAAGTATTCTTTAATGGGATCATCAAGGCTTTGGTTAAAATTAGTACGCAATATCCAATCCATATTTACAAAATAAATTGGTATGGTTTCTTTTGGGTCCCAATGGAAAGAAAAGCCTGCAAGTATAAAAACCCATTTTAGCAACATTTCTATTGATATTGTAGTATATAATTACAGAAATGTTCATTTCAACTATACATTCAGTTTCAAGCAGGATTTACCTGCATTTCATAATGGCCAAATTTGCCTAATGTTTACATCAGGTAGATAAATAATAATTTCAAGTCATATTCATTCATGTAAAAAGGCACTGTGTGTCAACTGGAATATATATAATCATTTATACCTCAAAGATTACTCAAGCACATATTTTCTGAACCTGGGTACTTAGGCAAAAAATAAATCATTACATAGGATTTATCTTGTTTTGTAGCAACATAATTCAAACTTATCATTTTTGTGCTTCATATTCATCTTTGAGTATCGTTTGATTATACTAGCCTGGGATTTCACTACATAAAATGGTAGAAGTTTCTGTCAGACACTCTGCTTTTCCACATGGTGTGCTGTTTCAAATCTTGCCCATACACTCAGCGCTGAAATCACTGTAAATAGTGTGAACTTGGGGTATTTACCCACTTGCTCCACATTCGAAATGGCTAAAAAAAGTTAGGATTAACGAGAGTTTTTAAGCTGAGTAATAAATGAGAATTTCTGCCAAACAACATCTTTAGTCCTGAAAAATTAATTTTACTAGCCTGGAGTCTTATTTCCTCAAAATAAGGCACACACAGCAGAATTAGAGTGTAGATATCTCAGATTTGTTAGGCTGGTGGAGATTTCAGAGAAAGGGAGGGCAACGGCCATGAAGGAATTTGAAAATAAGGATGAGAAATAAAAAAAAAATCAAGATGTTGCTTCATCAGGAGCCAATGTAAATTAGCAAGCACAGGGTGCTAGAGGAATGGAACTTGTTCTGCGAGTTAAGGCGTAGGCAGCAGAGTTTTAGGTGAACTCAAATTTACAGAGTGTTGAAGTTTGCAGAGTGAATGTGGGCGACCAGCCAGTAGTACATTGGAATTGTCAAATCTAGAAGTAATGAGACATGAATGACAGCTTCAGCAGGAGATTAGAATAGGGGTGAAGTTATGGTTGGAAACAGGCCACCTTAGTTATGGCACTAATGAGGTTGGAAGCTTTTCCTGGGATCAAAACTGACAGATTTAAGAATGTTGTGAGGGAGGGGGATGGTAGTCGTAAATAGAAGCAAAATACTGCAGATATTGAAAATGTGAAATAAAAAGGGGTGGGGGGGGTGGGGGTGGGGTGTCAGCAGCTAGTGAATGAAGTTTGGAGCAGGAACCAAAAACAATGGTGTTGGTCTTCTTAAAAAGTTTGATACATTAACTGAACAGGTTAAAGAACACCACAGTTGCCAACAGATGCAGACAGACAGTCTCCTATAAATTGAGACACACTGAAACAGATGCTTCATTAGTAAAAGTTTCTGCTGAAAAGGCCCTGCAAAAAGTCCAAGTAGTTGTACCCCAATTCAACAGCAAAAGCTATTCCTTTGCTATCAAAGACCAAGCTTTGACCTGATATAAAATGATGATGGCATTGTTTTGCTTCAAAAAACTGACGCTCATTACAACCTTTCCAATCACACATACACACACCATTCCAAATATAATTTTTTTGACATTAATTTCAGGTTTTAGAATTTTAGAACATAAGAACATAAGAAATAGGAGCAGGAGTAGGCCATCTGGCCCTTCGAGCCTGCCCCGCCATTCAATAAGATCATGGCTGATCTGTCGTGGCTCAGTTCCACTTTCCGGCCCTCTCCCCATAACCCTTAATCCCCTCTCTTATCAAAAACCCATCAACCCGCTTTTTGAAAATATTTAGCGAGGCAGCCTCCACCACTTCAATAGGTAGAGAATTCCAGAGATTCACCACCCTTTGAGTGAAGAAGTTCCTCCTCAACTCCGTTTTAAAACACCCCCCCTTTATCTTGAGGCTGTGCCCCCTAGTCCTACTGTCTTTTTTCAGTGGGAAGAGTCTCTCCACCTCTATCCTATCCATCCCATTCATCATCTTATACGTCTCAATGAGATCTCCCCTCATTCTTCTAAACTCCAATGAGTACAAGCCTAGTTTATTCAGCCTCTCCTCATAGTTCAACCCCCTCAACTCCGGTATCAGCCTAGTAAACCTCCTCTGCACTCCCTCCAAGGCCAAAATATCTTTGCGCAGGTGCGGCGCCCAAAACTGCACACAGTATTCCAGCTGCGGCCTCACCAATGCCCTATACAGCTGCAGCAAGACCTCCCTTTACATTGGACCTTGAAAGATGCAGCTATGGTTGAACAGGAGAGAAAAAAAATTTGTAATGAACACATGACTATTCTCCACTTGAAATCTCCTTAGTGATAAAAGTCCAGTCTGATTCTTTTAACTGTAATGTTGTAGTTGTTTAATAAAAATCATTATTTCAAAACATTAAACTAAGTGTTCGAGAAAGGATGGCATGGTGGCACAGTGGTTAGCACTGCTGCCTCAGTGCCAGGGACCCAGTTTCAATTCCTGGCTTGAGCCACTATCTGGTGTAGAGTTTGCATGTTCTCCCAGTGTTTGCACAAGTCTGCTCCGGTTTTCTCCCACATTCTGAAAGACATGCTGGTTAGGGACACTGACCTGAACAGGCGCTGGGGTGTGGCAACTAGAGGATTTTCACAGTAACCTCGTTGCAGTGTTAATGTAAGCCTACTTGTGACTAATAAACTTTGACCTGTTTGTTAAAAGCAAATAAAGTTAGACTTTCTTAATCAAAGCTCCACTTTGTGGATGCCCAAAGAAAGGAAAGTTTATTTATCAGTCACAAGGCTTACATTAACACTGCAATGAAGTTACTATGAAATTTCCCTAGGCGCCTGTTTGGGTCAATGCACCTAACCAAATTCCCTTAATGGGCATACAAATAGATACATGCACGATTCCTACAGTAGCCATTATAAAGAGAGAAGTTATTCTCTGAAGTTTGATGAGAACAAACAATAGTTACTAATGCGTTGCTCACAGAAAAAGTCAAAGAGTAGCAAGTCACTCTCGCCTTTTTCCCCATTCTCGAGCCCCCACAACACCCCTAATACCAATGCAGCTCAGAATTTAGGTTGTTAGTTGAAAACAGTCTATTTAATTCCAAGCGGGATCACGTGACACAAAGCGGCTGCTGTCTATATGCGGTGTTTGGAAGGAATCCTGTACAGCAGTCCAGCACTGATTTTGGTTTTGCATTTATTAATTTCCGCACTTGTTTCCTGGAACTGCAGTAATTTTTTCTCTAGCAGCAGTGAGTTGGAAACAATGCACACTCAGTTACATTTTAAACGACTCTATTTTCAACAGCCAGGGGGAGCTGGACAACATATCGACTACAAACTACATGCCATTTATTTATTTTCCAACGTCACATATTAGCAGCAGAAATATTCTGATGTTTATAGGATTGTTTCTGTTTTTTTTAAAAACTGCCAGAGGCTCCTTTGGGCACTAACTGACACATCAATTTAGCACAAACACATCCATGCAGGTAGCAATTAAACGCTGTTGTTTTAAGAATTTATTTGAGAAAAATCATACAACTTGCAAAGTAGAGGATGTGAAATTCTCATCACTTCATCTTATGTAAATCAACATCATCTGAATCATATCCAACCCTCCCGCGCATTCGCACCATTTTGTTCCGTGCTGCCTGTGGCTACAATCCTTCACTTCCTCTGCATTTGCTGCATTGTTGTTGTAACTTTACAGCTGGTAGATTACTTGCACCAAATTTTCTTTCAGTTTCTCACACTAGCAGGCAGAGCCTTGAAACACTCATTGTCTGTCCTGTGTGTGTGCACAGAGCCATACGTGGCAACCTCAGGAAAAAAGGAAGAGCTGACCAATAATTTTAAAAAGCTGACAACGCGAAACAAGACCTAAATATAGGCCCATGACACGTAGCAGCACCAGCCAGTGCTATTCTCGGTTACTCTTCCCTTCTCTTGGTTTTCTCCCTGTTATGCTCCTCTCTGCCCATTATACCATCTGATGGGCAGGATTCAAATTAAAACAACTTGAAGTCATATAGCACCTTTAACATAAAGTACTCCGTGGGAGTATTATAAAGCAAAAGTATGACAGAAGGACACCCAAGAGATTGGTCTACTCCTGCGTCTTACAGCCCAAGTCTGATCTGCCCGCCATTCAATATCGTGGCTGATCTTGGATCTCAACTTCACTTCCACCTTCCCCCCCCCCGCAATCCCAACCCCAACCTGCAAAAGCCCACAAGGGTATATTAGATTTGATGATCAAAAGCTTGGTCAAAGAACTAGATTTTAAACTAACACTCACTCCAATATCTGTTGCTGCAATTCTAGTATTTCTGTAAAGAGAACTGGAGATGGAGCAGGGTGTGTACCTTCCATTCCCAGTGGTCTGAAACTAGATGGCGGAAGTGTTCGTGTGGACATACTGAATGAATGGGAGTCAAGGGAAAGAAGCTGGCTATGATGGATAATAAGCAGAGCACAAGCTGTTTTAATAGAATGATGGTTTCATACACTTTCAATGAAATAATGATGAGTGATCACTGGGTTGAAATGTTAACTAGTTAACATTAAATAGGCACAATTAGCATCTTGCTGTTGTTTCCTTCTCCTCCTGCAGGCTTTCATCTGTTTCCAAGATGAGTTTTTTTTCCCTAGAACAGATCGTTAGTTTGTTGCCAGAGGCTTATAGCTTGAGGGGCACCACTACATATCAAACATGATTGATCAGCAGTCTCTCCTGCTCTTACCACCAGCCATTGACATGTTGGAAAGATTTTGCAGTTTGACACTCAACCTGTTGGCCGCTTTATGAACACACCTTCCTTGGGACCTCAAGCCCTGCTGAGGGACGTGAAGTGGGAATGCCGGCGTTGGACTGGCGTAAACACAGTAAAAAGTCTGACAAAGAGGCAGTCCCCTCGAAAGCTTGTGAGTATTATCAAATAAACCGGTTGGACTAAAACCTGGTGTTGTCAGACTTTTTACGGAGGGACGTGAACCCAGAGCTTTTGGTTCAAAGGCAATGATGCTACCTATTGTAGTACAAGGCCTCAGCAATTAGCATGCCTTCAGTGTTAATAGGGCAATTTATGCAGGGGGAGATTGTTTCCAATCATATTTATTTTTGCATAGCAAGTGTAGTGGGCATGTATAACACCACCCTCAACAATTCAATTCTGCAGTTATAAGAAATCCTCACAGCCTGAAATTCCCCTCACTGGGAGCACATTCATTGGTGTCTACCAGTGTACATTTAGTGGGAAGATACCTCAATAGCATGAATCAGGCAAATGCAAGTGCCACTTGAAGCACAACTCCAGTGCTCATCCATTTGAAACTTGCTAACAACTCATGTGGTAACCCATATTCTTTTCCGCTTCCCTCTCCCCTAGAGCAAGGGGGATAATATGCAATAATTTTGTTTTCAAATTGTAAATCCTCTTTAAAGCCAATGTTGGACCCCAGCAATGAGACTCACATACACCCTTGTGGAGGCCAGTATGCTTCAATCCAAGTTAGCATGATGTGGAGATGCCAATGTTGGATTGGGTAGGCATAGTAAGAAGCCTCGCAACATCAGGTTAAAGTCCAACAGGTTTATTTGGTGAGTCACCTGATGAAGGAGCAGTGCTCTGAAAGCTCATGCTACCAAATAAATCTGTTGGACTTTAACCTAGTGTTGAGAGGCTTCTTACTGTGTCAATCCAAAGTTGACTGCTATTGTCACGTGGGATCCCATTTCAGGTGCCAGAAATGAGGCCACCTGTCTATCTGAAGGACCATGTAGAGTAAAAGCATGGAAATAATTGAGACAGTGCAGCAATCACAGCTCCCTCTGTTTCCCTTGCGGCCCTTGCATTCTTGCTCAGGGCCAACACAGGGAGAAAGGAAGAAACCCGAGACAAGTCCAGCCTGCATGATTTTGACTACCAGCCATTAGATTCTGCTTTCAGAGTATCTTTTGCTACTTTCATACATTTAATAATGAAAACAAAATATTGGAAGGATGTTTTGTGCAACAAATAACATTTGCAGTACCGTTCAGAGACTGGTGTTCTAAATTCAGTTAATGGAAGATGATAGTTTGTCAGTGATGGGTAACAAATCTAGGAATACAAACAAGAAGCACAACATATGGATACAGTAAACCTCTGGTATTCGGTGCAGTATAGTAGCATTGAAAAATACAAATCACTCTGTCTACACAGTGGGTCAAATTTCATCAACTGTTTCAGCTATGTCAAATGCAAGTAGACGCACAATGAAAGCCGAATGTACAGGAAATGGGTATCTGAATAGTACAGATTCTAAAAAAAATGAAATTTTTAAATATTCACTTGTCATTATAAGAACATAAGAAATAGGAGCAGGAGTAAGCCATCTAGCCCTTCGAGCCTGCCCTGCCATTCAATAAGATAATGGCTGATCTGAAGTGGATCAGCTCCACTTTCCTGCTTTCTCCCCATAACCCTTAATTCCCCTGTCTATCAGAAACCTATCTACCCGTGACTTAAATATATTCAGTGAGGTAGCCTCCACCACTTAGTTTCTGTATATATGTTGCACTGCAGCTGTCATGACAGGACATGCTGGGGGGGGGGGGGGATCAGCAGGGTAAATATACAGGGTTACAGGAACAGGGCCTGGGTGGGATTGTACTCAGTACAGACTTGATTGGCCAAATAGCCTCCTTCTGCACTGTAGGGATTCTATGATTCTATGACAAACAAACATTCACTCTTTAAATTTAGAATTCCAATCAAAATCTGCTGCTCTACAGTCAACCTGCATCCCTCCTTTGCAATGCACCAGAAAATGGTGATCTTAGCAAATGGAAGGGATAAAATCCATTGTAGGGGACATATCTACTTCATTCGATCTTGTGATAAGATGAAGGTGTTTCACAACTTTAAACCCCATCTGTGAAGTTATGACTGAAGAGATTTTGAGACATTCTTTAACCAGAAGTTCCTTATTAGGTTCAGTAAGTTATGCAGATAGGAGCAAGAAGAACATGGGCAAAGCAGGTGTGTGTTAACACAATGACAGATGGGGATCAACATGGGGACGTACCCTGCTCCAAGAGCAGAGTTTTCGGTTAGGAGGGAGGTGAATGAGAGTGGGCTCTTCAGTTCAGCACACGTTACATGTGGGGACCATCAAATCATTGTAAATAATCACTGCCCTTTTGCAGATTCTTTCATTGCACCAAAACTTCACCTTTCAGTGCCCAAACTGAGAACTAGAATATTTTGGCCTTGGAGGGAGTGCAGAGGAGGTTTACTAGGCTGATACCGGAGTTGAGGGGGTTGAGCTATGAGGAGAGGCTGAATAAACTGGGCTTGTACTCGTTAGAGTTTAGAAGAATGAGGGGAGATCTCATTGAGACGTATAAGATGATGAATGGGATGGATAGGATAGAGGTGGAAAGACTCTTCCCGCTCAAAAAAGACAGTAGGACTAGGGGGCACAGCCTCAAGATAAAAGGGGGGCGGTTTAGAATGGAGTTGAGGAGGAACTTCTTCACTCAAAGGGTGGTGAATCTCTGGAATTCTCTGCCCGTTGAAGTGGTGGAGGCTGCCTCGCTAAATATTTTTAAGACGCGGGTTGATGGGTTTTTGATAAGAGAGGGGATTAAGGGTTATGGGGAGAGGGCGGGAAAGTGGAACTGAGCAGCGACAGATCAGCCACGATCTTATTGAATGGCGGGGCAGGCTCGAAGGGCTAGATGGCCTACTCCTGCTCCTATTTCTTATGTTCTTATGTTCTTATTCAAGGCTTCTAGCCAAAGAAACTACTGTGATTTAGAAATTCCTCTATGGGGTCAGCAGCCCCTATTTCAGTGCTACAACTTCTTCAGAAAAGTCAGGAACTTGCCACACAATAAAGGTGTTACAGCTCTTCCTTGGACAATGGCTATTAACCCCCCAAAAATATGATGCATTTTTGATTGTCAGATCTGCTGATGTGGTAGCTGACCAATGGGAGCAGATTTGACCTTACCCGGCACACAAACTTGCAATTAAACAAAACAATTAGGATTAGAATACTGAAAAAGTAGATATTCCTGTCAGGACTACAAAAGGAATTGAAATCTGGATGGCCCAGGCTTTCAATTTAATTAAAAAAATAAATCCACATCACGAGTCCAGCGGCATAATGTTGTGAGCTTATACAATCTATTTATACACCACAGTATTTTAGCTTGAATATTTCTGTCCTGTACATCTAAACCCCAATATTTGTTTTTTTCAGAGGACAAATCCCCTCAAATAATCATTTCAACAGTTTCTAATTGTAGAATCCAGGAATGATTGCAACCCAGGAAGTCATTCAGCACAGTGTCCATTTTGGCTCTCTGCGACAGTGAATCAGGAGTCCCACTCCCCTGTCTTTTCCCTACAATGTAGCCCTGCAATTTTTTTCTATTCTGATAATATAATTCTCTTCTGAGCCCGATCTTCCTCCAAATCCTCAGGTAATGCATTCAGATCTTAACCACTGGCTGTGTAAAAATTATTTTCCTCTGGGTCTTTGGACAATGACTTTACAAACAACGTCTGCTGGTTCTTAATCCTTCCACCAACAGGGACAGTTTCTCCACATCTACTCTGTCCAGGCCCCTCATGATTCTAAACACCTCCATCAAATCTCCTCTACATGTATGTCTGAGCAGTACATGTAGGTTAATTGTGGACTTGTTTTATTCGCTTGTGGCCAGGCTAGCACTTACTGCTCGTCCCTCATTATCCTACAGAAGGTGGTGGTGAGGCTCTGTCTCAAACCACTGCAATCCACATCAACAGTGCTATTAGCAAGGGAGTTCCAGGATTTTGATCCAGCAACAGTGAAGGAATATTTCCAACTCAGGAAGGTGTAGGATGGTTTGGAGGGGAACTTGGTGTTCCTACGTGGCAGCTATTCTCATCTTTCTAGGGCAGTGGCATTTGCTCTGCAGCCCTTGGGTCTTTTGTGCCCTGCACTCATCTATCTGGTGCTCCCATCCAGAAGATAGAAGAAAAAATGTAATCCAGGTGATGGGAGTGTTATCCACCAGCTGGAGACCTGGCAAGAGCCTCGCATTGATTCCTTTGAGGAAGGCCTACTGTATTAAGTACCAATAAGAGGCCTTCCCAGGCAGCAATCCCAACTCAAAGAGCTGCTGGTCAGAGGCAGACAACATTGCATTGGCATCCGTGTCACTAGGGGAGCATTGCAGCTGCCAGCCACACACAGGGTTCATTTAATAAACCAGGCTGTCAGTTAGTGAGGACAGGGTGGGTGTCACAGGGAGGTTCCACCCAACAATATCAAAACAGATGAAAATTTTACATTTAAATGTTTTTATTACAACTCATGTGATTATCTTTTGTAATTTCTTGTCAATGGCAACCTCCACAACTTTGAAACTGGTTGATTCAGTAATTGCGTTGCTGTTGATGTCAGAGTCATAGAACAACAAGCACAGAAACAGAACCTTCAGTCCAACCGGTCCATGCTGACCATGGTGCCCTCCCAGCTAGTCCCAATTGCCCATATTTGGGCCACATCCAGCTAAGCCTTTCCCGTCCATGTACTTATCCAAATGTTTTTTTAAATCTTGCCATTGAACGTGACTCAACCACTTTCTGTGGCAGCTCATTCCCATGGGAAAATGGTTGGATTCTCTCTTGTTGAAGATGGTCATTGTCGTCAGGGACTTGTATGGTGCAAATGCTACTTCCCACTATCATCCCAAACCTAAATATTGTCCAGGTCTTGCTGCATATACAGAGACTGCATCAGTATCCGAGAAGACACAAACGGTGCTGAATATTGTGCAGCAAAACATCCCTACTTCTGACCTTACGATTGAGGGAAGGTCACTGATGAAGCAGCTGAAGATTGTGATTCAGACACTATGCTAAGAAACTCCTACAACCAGGATAAATTAGCTTCCCACAAGTAGGTATGGCACTAAAAATGAAGAGCTTTCTTCTTGACTCCCACTGACTTGAATTTTGCTAGGGCTCTTTGATGTCACATTTATTTTGCTCACCAGATTAGCCAGGAGTCAAATGTGACTAACAATTACATTTTTGATT
Source organism: Carcharhinus amblyrhynchos (assembly GCF_965287045.1). NCBI lineage: Eukaryota > Metazoa > Chordata > Chondrichthyes > Carcharhiniformes > Carcharhinidae > Carcharhinus > Carcharhinus amblyrhynchos. Next base: position 120,485,263 of record NC_137325.1, read on the forward strand.
AGCAAACAAAGAACAGAGCTGGTCATTGAGCATATGATCTCAATATACTGTTGCATGTTTACTTAAATTTGTGGTACATTTGAAGAAATCCAGAAGAGAACCTGCAGTGGGAAGAAAAGGCTCGAGAGATTATCACTGCATGCAAAGCTTTTTTGAAGTCACCAGGGCCACTGATAGACCAAAATCAATGGAAAAATTCCCCTTCATTCACAGGATGGCATTTCTCTTGTGAAAAATTACAATGTCATCTACCAATTTTAGAAACAGTGAAATCAGTGACTATTCCCATAGTGTCCTGTGGTAGAACTCACGAGTGAGCCACCATCAGCGGGACAAGCACAAGCAATCAGACTGATTAAAAAAAAAACAAAAGCTTGCAGCCCTGATTACATTCCTATTGAGGTCCTCAAAGCTGGTGGAATTTTGCTCACATCAATACTCAATGTGCACACTATTCATTAGACATGTGTTGCTGGCTGGCCAGTATTTATTGCTCATCCCTAGTTGCTCTTGAAGGGCAGTTGAGAATCAACCACATTGCTGTGGCTCGAGTCACATGTAGGCCAGGCTGGGAAAGGACGGCAGATTTCCTTCTCTAAAGGATATTAAATGAACCAGCTGGACTTTTTCGACAGTCGATAATGGTTTCATCAGTACATTCTTAATTCTAGATTTTTTTTATTGAATACAAATTTCACCATCTCATGTGGCACGATTCAAATCTAGGTCCCCAGAACATTAGCTGAGTTTCTGAATCACTAGTCTAGCGATAATACCACCAGACCATCACCTCCTCTATACATCACGTACATTGGCCTGCATTTTCTATTAGTGTTAATACCTGTAGCTGAAGCAATCGTCACTTAGCCACACTTTTAGTGGGCAATTTTTATTAGAAATTTCTATTGATGGCAGGGACAAATGGTCTGACAGTGAGCACATATTATAGCACTCCCAATTCTCAGATTTTTTTAATAGTCTTTGCCATATTCCAAGTCTCTTCTTTTAATTGGATAAGTCCTCAGCAAGTCAGAGATGGATTGTTCTACTCAGTTTGGGTGCCATCTTACCTGCTGTTCACGCCATGCCTCCACTGCAGTGAGGTCAGAGAACTTAGTGGCTAGCCACATCTCCATTTGCTGCAGCAGGATGGAAAAGTTCTGTTGGCAAGAACGGTGATAAGATTCTGACTTTTGTCTTTTTAATGGAATTTTCATTTCATATTTTGACCTGTTTCTTTAACTGTTTCCACTATTTATCACCACATCTGTTAGTCTGTTTATCCAATCAACCATAGCCAGTTCTTCCCACAAACCCATTTTACTGCTTTTCTTTAAGTTTAAAGATTCTTGATCAGAACTGGAATGTGTCGCATTTAAGATGAAATTCAATTATATTATGATCACTCTTGCCCAATGGACTATTATACTATGTGATTATGAATCAGACTTGCCTCATTGCACAAAAAGAAAAAAAAAGGTGAAAAATATTTGCCATATTCTATTTTTCCTGTAATGCATCATCGTGAGAATTTGGCTTGCCACAGTGTGACAGGCAGATTAGATTGTTCAGTTGACCGAGTAAGGATGGTGCATACACAGTAACTACAAGATTACCACATCTGGTTTAATACTGAATATTCATATTATGCACATAAATCAGCCTGTATTTCCATGGTTTTGAAGTGCTCTTGCATTTTGTGAAGTAATCCCCCGAATTCGTTGTGGGCTCCATGTTTTGGCTGAAATTCCAATGTGCATGTTACAAACTGGAAGTGAGAAAGGGAATGAGTAATACCAAAAGATGAACCATTACCCCAGGAAAAGGGTCCACTTTAAAAGGTTACAATTCAACTGACTCGAGGAGAAATTCATCAAAGCATGTATTTTTCCTACTATCCTGAATAAGCATTTTTATTACTACATTGAATGGGCAACACATCATATTCCCCAACTCCCCAGTAAAAAAAATTACCTGACAACAGCAATAATAGCATATAAACTCTGGCCCATTGTAGAATTTTAAAGAGATGAAATAATACCACTGGAAATCGATTGGGTAATAATATCTGTAAGACTCCAAAATCCCAAGTTTCACCCAGAGTCCAGTGTGGGAAACATGTCAAACCCCATAACATTTCCTATGTCAGGTTGCTGAAATACTTTACTGAGATTAATGGCTGGTCTGTCTCAATCCCACTGCCCACATGATGCAATAGTTTCCAGAACTGTAATAGTGCAGGAGGCCCATCATGTCTGCACTGGCTTCTGTATAACCAGCTTGCCTCAGTGTTCCCCCCATCTTCTTCCTATAATCTTGAACATTCTCCTTTTTCAGATAACAGTAATTCCATTTTGAATGCATCAATTGAACCTGCTTCCACCACCACTCTCAGGCAGTGCACTCCAGACCCTAAACACTGCTGTGTAAAAGTTTCACCCCATTTTACTTTTGCCAATTATTTTAAATCTGTGCCACCTTGTTTTCGATCCTTTCACAAATAGGAATAGTTTCTCCCCATCTACTCTGCCCAGACCACTTGTGATTTTGAATACGTCTATCAAATCTCCTCTGTTTTCTTTTGTCCAAAGAAAACAGTCCTAACTTCTCCAATCTATTTTCATTGAAGTTCCTCATCCCTGGAATTATTCTCATGAAACTTTCTGCACTGACTAATGCCTTCAAATTGTTTATAGCCACAAATGTGAGACATCAGCTTATTGCTCCACTGACTTGCTCATAGTTCTACAGAGGCTTTCAGAGCAGTCCCGTATTAGATACTTACCGTTCATTTCACCCTGAATACTGTGCTCAGTTCTGGTCGCCTCATTACAGAAAGGATGTGGAAGCCATAGAAAGGGTGCAGAGGAGATTTACAAAGGATGTTGCCTGGATTGGGTGGCATGCCTTATAAGGATAGGCTGAGAGAGATCGGTCTTTTCTCCCTGGAGAGACAAAGGATGAGGGGTGATCTGATAGAGGTACATAAGATGATGAGAGGTATAGATTGAGTGGATTCTCAGAGGCCCAGGGCTGAAATGGTTGCCACAAGAGGACACAGGTTTACGGTGCTGGGGAGTAGGTACGGAGGAGATGTCAGGGGTAAGTTTTTCACTCAGGAGAGTGGTGGGTGCATGGAATTGGCTGCCGGCAGTGGTGGTGGAGGCAGATTCGATAGGGTCTTTTAAGAGACTTTTGGATAAGTACATGGAGCTTAGTAAGATGGTGGGTTATAGGTAAGTCTAGTAGGTTGGGACATGTTTGGCGCAACTTGTGGGCCGAAGGGCCTGTTTGTGCTGTAGTTTTTCTATGTTTCTATGAACTGCTGAACTTTCAAACTGAATGTAGCAGGAAATTCCCTGGAAACCTTGCATAGACCTGCATGATGTTCCTGTGACCCAGCCACTAAGTGAAAATTAATGGAGAAGCATGGAGTTCATGAACACAGTGGCTGGTGTTCCAGTGCTTTGATGGCAATGTGTGTGCAATCAAAGACACCATGTTAGCAAGATAAGCTAGCCACTGTTGCAAGTCCTGTGCTTTCTCCTTTTAAATGGAGGTCACTACAGAAGATAATGTTTCTCCCCCGGCAAAAAGGGCATCAGTCAACTGCTTAATGTAGACTGGGAAATACATCTTACGGCAGCCTAAAAAGGATCCAACAGTGATAAAAATTCACAGCTGTAGAAACTTTAAAGGCAGTTTGCAGAAATCTTCAAAATCTGTCTGGAGAAGTGCATTCAACACTGTTCAAATAGGTTGAAGCAGGTTGCATAACTCTACAGTACAGAGGGATCTGGGTGTTCTGGTACATGAATCACAAAAAAAGTTAGAACACAGGTACAGCAAGTGATTAGGAAGACAACTGGAACGTTGGTATTTATTGCAAGGGGTATAGAACATAAGTGCTGTACAGGGCCTTAGTGAGACAGCCATCTGGAATACTGCATACAATTTTGGTCTCCTTACTTAAGGATGTAATTGCATAAGAAGTGGTTCAGAGAAGGTTTAGTCAACAGATTCCTGGAACGAAGGGAGGAAAGGCTAAGCAGATAGGGAATATATCATTGGAATTTAAAAGAACGAGAGATAATCTTAAAGATCCTGAGGGGATTTGATTGTTTAGATGCTGAGTGAATGTTTCCCTCTGTGGAGGAGTCCAGGGTGCACAGTTCAAAAATTAAGGGCTCCCATTTAAGACTGAAATGAGGAGAACCCCTCTCCTCAGGGGAACTTTAATTGATGGACTTCTCATCCCCAGAGAGTATTGTGGGCTGGGATAATGCATATATGCAAGGATGTACGAGACACATTTGTGCTCAAAAGGGAGTCAGGCATTACCAGCGTGCGTACGCATGCATGGTCACAATCACATCCACCATGATTGTATCGAATGGTGGAGCAAGCTCGAGTGGCCAAATTGCTTATTGCTGCTCCTAATTATTTTTTGTGGTCAAGGTTGGTGCACGATCATGTGAGATCTCCCCTCCCCTTGCTGGTGGTTGCTGTTCCTTCTTGTCCAATTCTTCCTCAATCCACAAAAGCACCGACAACAATTACATGCCGACACACAAAGAGCTTGCAAGAGTAAGATGCCCAAATAAAGTGAATGTAGTTGGAAAGCTCCCCATGAAAATAAAATGGTGATTCAGTGAACTGCAACTAAGAGCTCTTTTCAGTTAGAAAGGAGGGGTCTTCCACAAAAGGCAGTAAAATTAGGGGTCCCGATAACATCATTGAGGGGTGATGTTTCAATGTTAATGAGCCCCTGACTAGGCACCTGTTACATTTTTTTTTAAGATGGAGGCTGGCAGGAATGATTCAATAATGTTGCAGAGACAATTTTAACATGTGCGCTGTTTGTGATTGATCGGCTGGGTTAAAAATCCCAGTGTTCATCTTGATCTCTGCATTGTCAGAAGAAAAGCCTTTCACGCCAGGTTGACTTTACAACAAATTAGTTATAAGCTGTGACAAAAAGATTACAATAATATAATTCAGTATGTGATGTCAAATATTTACTTATTTTGGTTGCTCCCAAAGTGGAACATCCATACAAAAAGATAAAAATAAAAGCCTCAAGCAGAAAATATAGAGTAAAAAAAAGTACAAATTCAGCCTTCAGTGCAAATAAAGTTCGAACAGTTAATTGAACTAATATTGATGAATTAAAGTAATCAGCACACATCTGTCAAGAGAAAGTTGTGTTTAATTTGCTGGAGTTTTTTTTCCATCAGGCAAGAGAGAGATATGAGTAATGTGGTTGATGGAGTGTACGTGGACTTCCAAAAGAGCTATGATAAAGTGCCACATAACAAGCTTGCCAGCAAAGATAAAGGTCATGGAATAAAAGTGGCAGCAATGATACAGAATTGACTGAGTAATAAAGGGAGTGAGGCTGACAGTTGTTTTCAGATTGGAAGATGTACAGTGGGAGTTCTTTAGAGATTGATATTAGAACTGTCACTTTTTTTTGATCTACATTAATGATTTAGACTTGGTAACAATTTCAAAATTAGCAAGTGACATGAAATTTGGGAGTGTGAACTATCAGGAGGATAGTATTAAACTTCAAATAGGACACAGGTTGATGGGATGGGTGAACAAATGGCCAAAAGAATTTAATGCAGTATGAAACGGTATATTTTAGTAGGAAGAGTAAAGAGGGGCAATACAAAACAAAAGGATACAATTCTAAAGCGGTTGCAGGAGAAGAGGACCTGGGGCATATTTTCACAAACTAGGGAAGGTGGTAGGGCAGTTTGAGAAAGGAATTAATAAAGCATAGAGGATCCCAGGCTTCATTAATAGACATATAGAGTACGAAAGTTATGGCAGACTTCATAAAACACTGGCTTGACCTCAAATGAGTTGCGGCGGGCTTCAATTCTGGGCACTTCACTTTAAGAAGGATATGAAGACATTTGAGAAGGTGAAAAATAGATTTCCACTAACAATTCCAGGGATGAGTAACCTACAGATCAAAAACAGTTCCTGTTTCTCCAGTACAGAAGACCAAGACCAGACACGATCGAGGTATTTATATTCAAAATCATAGGGGCTCTGGACAGAATAGGTTCGGAGAAGCTGTTTCCATCTGCGGAAGTGTTGGCAACCAAAGGACGTTTAAAGCCAAATGGCAAAATGAGAGAAAACTTTTCTTCCCTACCCTCCACTATGCAATGTGGGGTTAGGATCTGGAATGTACTGCCAGTGTGTACAGGAGGTACGTTTAATCGTAGTTTTCAAAAGAAAATGGGACAATTACCTGAACAGAAAAAAATGCATGACCATGAGGAAAGAATCTGGGGCTAAGTTGCTGCTGCAGAGAGTAGGATGGGCTGAATGGCCTCCCTCTGTGAAGCAGCCATTCTACAGGAGAAGCTTTGTGGTTGATGGCTTCCCAATAACTTGACTGCATTCTGACTGTTGGAGAGATTTGTTGCCAATGAAAAGCAAGCAGTAAAAGATCACTCAATAAGAAATACATTAAAGCTGGGTGAAGTTGCTCTAGGCCAGAGATACATTTCTGAATGTGTTGCATTTCTGCTGCCCTGCTGTCAGGTCATTAATGAACTCGTATAACAAGATGATACATGCCAGAAAACATGCAAGTAAAGCAACAATAGGCCTTTTTTGCCCTACACAAGAAGTAGAAGGAGTAGGCCACTGTAGGCAACTCAGTGGTTAGATCTGCTGCCTCACAATTCCAGGGACCCGGGTTCAATGCCAGCCTTGAGTCACTGTGTGGAGTTTGCACATTCTTTAGCTGTCCCTCCCACACTCCAAAGATATGCAGGTTAGATGGAATGGGCGTACTAAGTTGTCCTTTAATGTCCCAAGATGTGTAGATTAGGGAGAATAGTGGGGGTAAATGCACATGGTCAGGGAAAGGAGGTGGGCCTGGGTAAGATGCTCTGTCAAGAGAGTTGGTGCAGACTTGACTGGGCCAAATGGCCTCCTTCTGCACTGGAGTGATTCTATGATTCTACCAGGCTCTTCAAGCCTGGCCCGCTGTTCAATATGATCATAACTGATCTATGCAAGCCTCACCTCACTTTTCTGTGCCATTTCCCCACAGCCCTCTATTTATCAAATATTTATCCACCTCCACTTTGAATACTTCTAATGAACCAGCCTCAACTACCTTTTGGGGCAGAGAATCCAGAGATTCACCACTCTGAGAAGAAATTCCTATACACTTTAGTTTTAAATGACCAACCCATTATGTCCCCTTGTTCATGACTGTCCCATTAGGGAGAACATTTTATCATCTACCCTATAACCCCTCTTACGTTTGAATAAAGGTCACCCCTTACCTCTGAACTCCAAGGAATACAGACTCAGGCTATTTAGTGTCCCTTGATAGGACAATCCTCTCGTTCTAGGAGTTGGCCGAGTGAATCTCCTTTGGACTGCCTCCAATGTTAATATACCCTTTTTTTTTAGGTAAGGGGACCAAAAACTGTACTCAGTTTACCAGGTGAGGCCTCACCAACACTTTGTAGAATTGCAACAAAACTCCAATCCCTCTTGCAATAAAAGGTCAAAATGCAGTCTGCCTTCTTAACTACCTGGTGGACCTGACTACTAGCTTTTTGTGATTCATGCACAAGGACACTTCGATTCCTCCACACTTCACCACTCACTTGCAGTCTCTCTTCATTTAGATATTAATCTGCTTTGATTCCTCCTACCAAAGTGCATGATCTCACACTTTCCCATTAAACTCCATTTGTCAGGTTTTCATAGTCACCCAATCCATCTAAATCCCATTGCAGAATCACAGTATCCTCGTCACAACCTCCCTTCCACCTATCTTCATTTTATCGGCAAATTTAGAAACCTTACATTTTGTTCCTTTGTGCAGATCATTAATTTAAAGCGTGAACAATTGCAGGACAAGAACTGATCCCTGAGGTACTTTACTAGTTACATCTTTCCACTCTGAAATGGAACCTATTTATTCTAACACTTTGTTTTCTATGTGACAGCCAGTATTCATGCTAACATGTTTCCTCCAATTCTACAGGCTTGTGCTTTATGCATCAGCCTCTTACACAAAACCTTGTCAAACACCTTTTGGAAATCTAAAACACTACTCCTGCCAGAGGTGAATGTGCAGCAGGCACATTAGCAACATTTAAGAGACATCTGGATAGGTACATGAATAGGGAGGGAATAGAGGGATGCAGACCAAGTAAGGTTCTTTACTTTAGTTAGGGCATCACGATTATCACAGGCTTAGAGCAACAAAGGGCCGGTTCCTGTGCTGTACTTTTCTTTGTTCTATCGCAGGTTCCCCTCTACTTACTCTCCTTGTCACATTCGCAAAAGAATTTGGGCAAATTTGTCAAACCTTTCATTAAAACCATGTTAACAAGATTTGATTATTCAGCTTTCCTAAATGATTAGCTATTTCCTCTTTGATTATTGACTCCAGTATCTTGCCAATAAATAGATGTTAAACTAACTGGCCTATAGTTTCCTGTCTTTCTCCTTTTGCGAAAAAGGGTGTTTTCCAAGTTTATCTCCTATATTAATATACACACAAACCGCAGGACCGGCATTCAAAAGCTCAATCTTTCAGTCTGATTTTTCAAATTTCAGAAAGGTTATTGAGCAGAGTGTCAATCTACTACTAAGGCAGTGGCAAGTGAGCTTGTCAACAGCAACCAAGAGGTCAGCAAGTCTATGAGTAAAACTATAAATTCCTGCACAGGTTAACAATGTCTTTGAAATGCAGCAAGTCTGTGCTTAGTGACGTGCAAAACACTTTGCAATACAGATAATTTAACTGCCTCCTCACTTTACACAAGATCATTAAATTCAGGACTATATACTCCATAATAATTCATGTAGGATTACATAGAAGGCCTGCTCATCTAAAACACCAAGGGAAAAGGTGCTCATTTAAAATATGTACATTCTTTTCAATAAAATAAAGTTTTAAACAGTACATGCGTTTAAAACAAAACTACTGAACAGAGTTGTAGGGGAATGGTGGCGTAGTAGCAATGTCACTGAACTCATAATCCAGAGATCTAGGCTAATGCTCTGTGAACATGGGTTCAAATTCCAGCATGGCAGCTGACAGAATTTGAATTCAATTAATAAAATCTGGAATATAAAACTAATCTCAGTAATGGTGACTGCAAAAAGCATCTGGTTCACTAATATTCTTTAGGGAAGGAAGTTTACCATCCTTGCCTGGTCTAGCCTACATGTAACTCCAGACCAAACGGCAATGTGGTTGATTCTTGGCTGCCCTCTGAACGGGCCTAACAAATCATTAATTCAAGGGCAACAAATGCAAGCCCTGCAAATGACACCCAGGTCCCACGAAAGAATAAAGAGTTCACCACTCAATTTATTTCAATAATGACTTTCAAAATTAGCAATATTGGCTCTTTCCCCAAAGGATAAATCCTTTAAGCTTGGAACAAAAACTGATCCACTTATAACAAGGTAAGTACATCATAGGAGAAATGTCCTCTGACTTTATTTTTCAGTTTTTTTTTTGCATCTTCATTTGTAGACAAGTGCATGATGAAAACTGGGCCTTGGATCATGTGATGTCAGTGAATCCAGCGCTGATCTAAAACAGTTTCACCAATGGGGGTTTGTACAACGTGTTAACATTCTGCAATGTGGCTTTAGACCTTCCAGAGGAACATCTGGTATAGTCTTTGTTGCAAGACAAATCCAAGAAAAATATCAACATCATCAATAACAAACCACCAGGAACACTCCATTGCATTCATCAAAACATCTGACTCATTGCAAGGCTCTGTGGATTGAGCTCCAAAGATTTAAATGTTCAAGAAGCTTCACCACTATTCTACAACTGCTTCATGATATGACAAAATCCAGAATGGTGTCAACTGAGGCGGTGTGATAGCCCCCGTTCTATTAACAATCTATCCAACAGTCCTCAAAAGATCAAATGCCCTCTGGTATAAGTAATAATTACTACCTGGAGGAAAAATTTAACCCAAGTTGCCTCTGTGCCAAAAACTAAGTTGGCCACATACATGATCAACAGTTTGCAGAAGACTGGAAGTGTCATTGCCCAATCTGCAACGGATTGCAAGCCACCCTCAATCTGTTCAATCCTGCATACAATCCTGCATTTGAATGTTGCCAAAACAAAACTCTTTTCAACCCACACCTGCTCAGACAAACAATCCATCTCCCATGAAGGAGAGATTCTGGAAAATGATGACCACTTCCGATAACTTGGTAGCCACCTATCTACAAACTACAAAAACGAGTGTTTGACAAAAGTCAAAGCCTACAGAGCCGTTGGCGCCAGCACAGTCCTGGACTGTAGTGAAACTTGGGCTGGGATTTTCCTGAATTGTGCATCGCAAGGCCAAAAATTCCCATCCAAACTCAATGGATCTTTGTATGGTCTGCCAATTTTTCACTTGCTATGATTCCCGCAGCTGGCGGGATGGGCGATTTTCGCCCTGATCTCTGTACGTGAGACACATAAGCATTAGAGAAATTTAAGCAGAAGTGCCTCTGCTGCATCCTCCGGACTCAGTGCGAGGACTGAACAAATGTTAAGTGTCCTTTACAAAGCTGGCTCTACAAGCCATCATGCAAAACAGCTGCAAAAATCAGCTACAGTGGACTGGACATTGTGTCCTGATGGATGGAAAATGCCTCTCCCCACAGGTTCTACTCACAAATGGCCAGTGTTCTGGGCAGACAAAGAAAACACTTCAGACACTCAAACTCACCTTTGAAGCACGACAGCATTGATGTTAATGATTGGGAGGAGCTTGCTACTAATTGTTTTAAATGGCAACAACTTGTCCATCAAGTTGCAATGTGCATGGAATCCAAACATCTCACTGAGGACGCAGAGTAGCAGCAGAGAAGTAAAAGGAAGCCAATTCTTTATGGCAGATCCAACTACGTCATGGGACGCCCTGTCCTGCTCCATGTACCCAAAGATCTGTAGGTTGAGAATCAGCTTGTTCAATCACAAGGAGTCACAAGAGAAATTTGCAACCTCGAGAAGTCACCCTCCTTGAATTGAGGGACAGCCGAGAAGGATGATACTACAGTAGTACAGTAGAGTGGTGGCAAGAGATAAATAACCTGCATTTATACTGTGTCCTTTTATAACTTCAGGGCATCTAGTGCTTCAGAGCCAAGAAGTATTTTGAAAATAGAGTTACTGTTATAACATCAGAAGTGCAGCACAATTCTACACATAGCAAGCTCTTGTTCCCAGCAATGAAATAAATGATCAAATAATCTGTTCAATAGCATTGTTCAAACTGACAAATGTTGGGCAGAACACAGGGAGAGCACCTTTGCTCTTCTTCAAATGGGGATTTTTTTTCTTCTTAATGTCCATCCGAGGGGGCAGACAGGAACTTGGTTCATGTCTCATCCAACAGGGAGCACCTCCAACAGTGCAACTCTCTCTCAGTACTGCATACAAATACCAGCCTGGTAAATCTACCCAAGTCTCTGGCGTGGGACATAAATGCAGAACCTTCTGATGGAAGAGGGGAGGTTGCTACCACTGAGCCAAGGTTGGAATAATCTGAGGCCACAGTTGCCCTCAGTGAATGGTGGACATCAGTAGGTCACTGCTTCTGCTTGAGCCAAGCCTCTTATGGTCTCAGCCGTCAGTATTTGCACTTCTACACCTTGGCTAATGTTACGCCGCTGTTTAAAAAAGGCAGCAGGCAAAAGGCAGGGAATTATAGGCCGGTTAGTTTAACGTCTGTTGTTGGAAAAATGCTTGAATCCGTCATCAAAGAAGAAATAGCGAGACACCTAGAAAAGAATTGTTTGATAGAGCAGACACAGCATGGATTCATTAAGGGGAAGTCGTGTTTGATGAATTTATTGGAATTCTATGAGGATGTGACTAGTGCAGTAGACAGAGGGGAACGGGTGGATGTAGTGTTTCTCGATTTTCAAAAGGCGTTTGATAAGGTGCCGCACAAAACGTTGCTTCAGAAGGTTAGGGGGCGTGGAGTTGGGGGTAAGGTGTTAGCGTGGATAGAGGATTGGTTGTCTAATAGGAGGCAGAGAGTTGGTATCAGTGGGTGCTATTCTGATTGGCGGTTGGTGACTAGTGGAGTGCCACAGGGATCGGTGCTGGAGCCTCAGCTATTTACCATTTATATAGTTGATCTGGAAGGAGGGGGCTGAGTGTAGGGTGACGAAATTTGCTGATAACACAAAAGATAAGTGGAAAAGCAAATTGTGCCGAGGGTGTGGAAAGTCTGCAGAAGGATCTAGATAGGCTGAGCGAGTGGGCGAGGACCTGGCGGATGGAGTACAATGTTAGCAAGTGTGAGGTTATCCACTTTGGCAGGAATAATAGGAGGAGGGATTACTATTTAAAGGGCAAAAAGCTGCAGCATGCTACGGTGCAGAGGGACCTGGGGGTCCTCGTGCATGAGTCGCAAAAACCCAGTCTGCAGGTGATCAAGAAAACGAATGGGATGCTGGCCTTCATAGCGAGGGGGATAGAATATAAAAGCAGGGAGGTCTTGCTGCAAGTGTACAGGGCATTGGTGAGGCCGCAGCTGGAGTACTGTGTGCAGTTTTGGTCGCCGCACTTGCACAAGGATATTTTGGCCTTGGAGGGAGTGCAGAGGGGGTTCACTAGGCTGATACCGGAGATGAGGGGGTTGGACTATGAAGAGAGACGAAATAGACTGGGTCTGTACTCGTTGGAGTTTAGAAGGATGAGGGGGGATCTTATAGAGACGTATAAGATAATGAAAGGGATGGATAGGGTAGAGGTAGAGAGATTCTTCCCGGTCAGAAAGGACAGCAGGACTAGAGGGCACAGCCTCAAGATAAGGGGGGTGTAGTTTAGAACAGAGTTGAGGAGGAACTTCTTCACTCAAAGGGTGGTGAATCTCTGGAATTCTCTGCCCGTTGAAGTGGTGGAGGCTACCTTGCTAAATATATTTAAGACACGGGTAGCTAGGTTTTTGGCAGACAAGGGAACTAAGGGTTATGGGGAGAAAGCGGGAAAGTGGAACTGATCCACTTCAGATCAGCCATGATCTTATTGAATGGCGGGGCAGGCTCGAAGGGCTAGATGGCCTACTCCTGCTCCTATTTCTTATGTTCTTATTGACTGGCTGAATGACACTAAAACAGTTGTCAAAAAGGACATTCAGTCAGAGGTTGGTTTTGTAACATGGCCTGACCTCCAGAAAGAGAGTTAATCTTGTGAAAAACTGGTGAAGATTTTTTTTAAAAAAAGGTTAAGCTCAAGAAAGTTATAATTAATTTATGGAGTAAGATATCCAGCCTGCACTGAGTTAGCTGATGTTAAATTAGGAAACATGCGGCCTCCACATTCTGCTCAGTAACTGAGCAGAGGCAAAATACATTTTGCTTTAAACCAACTGCACTCTTGATCACAATTAAGTGATCCCTGCTGCATGGGGCACATGCTCAAACGTTAGTTAAGGAAATGACAGCGCTCAGCTCTGCTGCTTTTCAGTCTCAGTCTGCCACTGCACCACAGACCAGGAGCACAAAAGAAGAACAGCCATTTGACCAAAATTACTGGAGAGCTGCTTCTCCTTCTCCACTGCTCGGCCCCACAACCACAATATGCAAAAATTTGAGGTTTAAGGAAAAGGAAGGAAGAGAGAAAAAGAAATTGAGCCAAAAACCATGTAGTCTATCATGGAAGACTTCATATTAACCTGCCTTTGGTGTGGAAGATATATTACTGTAATATCATTGCACAGAGACACTGAAACTAACAGAATAATCAAGTTGAAGTTTATTTATTAGTCACAAGTATGGCTTACATTAACCCTGCAATGAAGTTACTGTGAAATTCCCCTAGTTGCCCCTGTCTGGGTCAATGCACCTAACCAGCACTTCTTTCTGAAGAAGGGAGGAAAGTGGAGTATCCGGAAGAAATCCATGCAGACATGGGGAGAACATGCAAACTCCGCACAGATAGCAATCTAAGCCGGGAATCAAAATCCAGATCCCTGGATCTGTCAGGCAGCAGTGTTAACCACTGTCACTGTGCCACCCACAACAACAAGAATAATAAAACTAGTTAAGAGTCTGAAAGTCCCTAGAGTGGCCACTGTTTAAAAACCAAAATCATTAGATTAGGGAAATTCCACACAAATCAGGCAAAAACAAATTAAACGTCAAGGTTGGTGGAATTTAAAAGCACTAAACATTTATTAGAAGTAAGTAACTGGGTATCATGGAAAGCTTGGATCCTCAAAGCCTTGGTATTCAACCTGAGGATCTGATCGGACAAATTTGATGACCCTTCTATTCACAGATGTCTGTAAAATTTGCTGGTTTACTAATATTAATTCTGTTGCTAACAACTCATAAAACATCATAGTCTGCTGTCTGTCTTTGGGTAGTAGACATTTTTAAAAATTACAATGGGGGTGGGGAAGGGGGTTCTTGGATTTACCAATGTTTTCACTGTTCCCAACACATACAAAAACATTTCAGATACTGACTCAATAAAATTCTTAGACTTGAGGATTCATTTCCCATTTTAAAATCAGAGAATAGAAGACAGCAGAAATGCTTCATCTCAAATTTTAACGATCCTGTCATGCTTTGGGGCAACTTCCAGCAATAGCACACACAAATTAATCTGTTGATTACTAAGCTCGATGAGCATTTCCATGCGATTAATCATGGGTAATATATCAATAAGCTCTGAAATAATGAGCATTTAATCAATTGTTATAATTGGCACACTCAATTTGCTTCTAAAACAGAGCCCAAGATGGAGGCCCAATTTAAGGTAAGGTATTATTTCTAAGTTGCAGGAGAATCAAAGATGTTAAAAAAAACAAATGACAGATTAACATAAATGGCTTTCCTGCAATCAAACCTTTTTCAGACATATTACAGTGCATCTCCAAGCATTATCCCATACTATGTGCAGGAATAAAGACTTTAAAAATATATATAGTCCACTACAGAATCTTAGAAACAACAGCACTTCAGCCCAATGCCACTTGTACTGGCTTTATCTCTTCAAATCAGTGCCACCTAATCATTTCTCCATAACCGTTTTAAAGTATTCCAAAGATGCATGAAGAATTACTGCCTTCTCTACTCTATCCCCATCAGTGTTTTAGGATGCATGATGGTGACTTCATACTTGCAGTCACAATTTTTAAAAAAAACTGTTCCCATACTCAGCGTTTTTAATCTTGCTTTCTTTCTATACCTCTTACATTAGTATTTTTCTACATTATTCACCAAAACATTTTGCCCTAGCTGCCCCAGTAAACGCAGCAACACGTAGCATGATTTGCCAGTCAAAATTTCCCAATTGCAAACCCAAAAGATTTTTTTCTTGCATGCTGTGTTTTAAGTTCAAAGCTTCTCCTTGCTGGGGTGTGTTAAACATTGGGAATTTTCCATCATCTATGGGCTAGGAAGTAAAAAAAAGGTTGGTGTAAAAGAAAAACAAAAGACTACATTTTTCATCCATTATCTGTATGTGGTTTTAAAAAAATATATTAAGAAGAGCTTCCTGTCTACAATATCTGATCTGGAATCTTAACTAACATGGCTGCTTGGTCACAATCTACGGTACTGCAGTGCGTTACAGTAATCCAGAGAGCTCAAGATAAACCTCAATGCTTGGGAAGTTTTTATTTTCTCCTCAATTTTGAAACCACATTAAAGTAACATTTAAAAAAAAACTGATAAATATGGTGACATAGTGGAGCAAAGTTATTCTTCACACAGCTTGCTTTGTTACACTCCACTTCACCACCATAAGTATACCTTTAAAAACTTTACAATTTGGTGCCAACAGTGCTTTCTTCTAGCATGGTGGCACAATGGTTAGCACGACTGCCTCACAGCACCAGAGACCAAGGTCATTGGCATTCTCCCCATGTCTGGTTGGGTTTCCTCTAAGTGCTGCAGTTTCCTCCCACATAGACAGGCAGGTTACATTGATTGGCCATCCATAGTGTCAGGAGGATAAGCAGGGTAAACGTGGGGTTACGGGGATAGGGCCTCGGTGGAATTGTTGTCACTGCAGGCTCGATGGGCCGAATGGCCTGCTTCTGCACTGTAGTGATTCTATGAAAATAATTCATGTTTCATGATTTTGAAGACAGAACAATTAAATTACAACTCTCATTGCTTCTTTGCCATAAACATAAAACATCCATGCTCAGTTTTACTTCAGTCTTTACCAAAAATGTCTCAGGATTTCATTTTTTTAAGAAAGCTGGATTGAGAAAAAAAAGGGAATAAAACGGGGGGGGGGGGGGGGGAAGAGAGAGAGAGAGAAGAAAGAAAGAAAGCAAGCAAGAAAGCAAGAAAGAAAGAAGAGAAAAAAAAAAATCGACATTGATAATGAGACTGGGCTGATTTCTTTTTTCAAACATCCACAGATCGCCCTAGGTTTCATTACGGGTTTATTAACAGCTCCAGGAATGCCAGAGGGAACGGGGGGGGGGGAGGGAGGGAGGGATGGAATCAATGCCGAAAGGAATCAATCACGTTGCAAGGACAAATTGGATGTCTCTTTTCAAAAAGCTGCAAAGTTAAGACTGTCGGCTCCTATGAGGGCCTTTCTGGGTGTGTCGGCTGTGATGGAACAACAAGGAGCAGCTGTAGCATTACAAGCCTCAGTTAGGGCAGGCACAGTACTCCTGCCATTACCATGCTGAAGATCTCGTCATCACAATTTGGAAGACAGGTTAGCAGCCTCAACTTCAAGCTGCCATTCTGCCATGATTGCTCACCAGCACAGCAGACCCATTCAAGACATTTTGACCCCCACCCCTCCCAACACAGTTATAGCTAAAGTATCGAGTGAGCTGGGGAGCAAAAAGTGTACTAATATAATTAAAGACAATCCAAATGCAAGGTGCTTACACGACAAAGGCAAGGGCCTTCAAATGGGAAGCAGGAGAAATTTGCAAACATACGTAGGACCCTACGAAGATTTGTTGTAATCAACAATAAATTTGCTTGGGACACTGGAGAATGTTGTCATGGGTTTGAGTCACTGGATGAGGGCTCTGCCCCATTACAAAAGTTTGAGGGATAACATGGTGGGACACAGGTTTGATTGCTCCCACTCCATTGAGCTTCTGTTCTTGATATGGAAGATGCCAAATAGATGAGATGTAAAACGGAAGGGATAGCACCAGTCATTACACCCATTTTGTGCACTGTGTTGCAGCTCGCTGAGGTGGGGATGGTCCGGAATCAAGTTACCCACAATCTGTTCTCTGTTACAAGAGGTGTATGATCGATTCCTGGCTTGGGTCACTGTGTGTGCAGTTCGCACATTCTCCTCCTGTCTGCATGGGTTTCCTCCAGGTGCTCCAGTTTCCTCCCACAGTCCAAAGATGTGGGGGTTAGATTGATTGGCCATGCTAAAAATTGCCCTTAGTGTCCTGAGTTGCATAGGTTAGAGGAATTAGCAGGTAAATATGTAGGGATATGGGAGTAGGACCTGGGGTGGGATTGTGGTCGGTGCAGATCTGATGGGCCGAATGGCCTCTTTCTGTACTGTAGGGTTTCTATGATTTTCTGAAGGGTGAAAGTGGGACAACAATAGCCTTTTGGCTGAAGTTAGCCTCTTATTTTTGTGACTGAAAACAAGGAGGCGTTTTCAAACAAGGTCAAAATTGAGTGACAACATATTTTGCAACATTTTTGGGATAAAGGACTCAGAAGTCAATGGACAGGCCAAGAGAACCTTGTAAAACAAGTGTCTATTCACCAGAAGTTACGTCTAAATAACTAGAAGTGTTTGAAAAATAACAACATGGCAGTGAAATTCCTCCAAAATTACTTCAGGAAAAAAGAGAAACAAAGGTTAAACTTGCATTTAGATAGCAATTAATATGCTCAAAACATTCAAATTTGCATCCAGGGACTACAATGCTTCAGATATATTACAAACATTGTTGTAGCAAGGCAAAAGCAGCAGCCAATAAGCACACAGCAATCTCCCACAAACAGAAAAGAATTAAAAAATTAATCTGTTTTAGTGGTGTTGGTTGAGGGATAATTATTTGCCAGGATACCAAGAGAGCTCCACTCACAGTGGTGAGCACTGCTGCCTCTCAGTGCCAGGGACCCAGGTTCGATTCCCGACTTGGATCACTGTGTGTGGAGTTTGCACGTTCTCTCCATATCTGTGTGGGTTTCCATGAGGTGCTCTGATTTCCTCTGAGTCCAAAGCTGTGCTGGTTAGGTGCACTGGCCATGTTAAATTCTCCCTCAGTGTACCCAAACAGGTGCCGGAGTGTGGTAACTAGGGGAATTTCACAGTAACCACATTGCAGTGTTAATGTAAGCATACTTGATTACTAATGAATAAAAACATTGAATAATGTCAAACTAACAAAACTTTAAATATAAAACAGAGAAAGAACAACTTGCATTAATATAAAACTTCAATGATATTTGTATGAAGCTTATTGAATTTTGAAAAAAAATCCTCTAATTATTCAGATATTTAGAAGATTGTGAAACGATGTTAACTCTGTTTGATTGTGTTAGATAAATCTAGAGTTCTTTGAGAAAATAGCCAGCAGGGTGGATAAAGGGAAACCAGTAGGTGTACTGTATTTGGATTTTCAAAAAAAAAGCCCATAAAGGTGCCATGTAATAGGTGTTCAAGAACTCATGGTATCTATTGGGAGCAATATATTAGCAAGAAAGGGTATCAAAGTCCACCCCTTCATTCTCGCTATGAAACCTGGGCAATGAGTAAGATCAAACAGGATGAAATACAGTGGAACTCCTCATGTCCTGGACGACTTTGATCATCATGAAGAACCCTAGAATTAGTCGGCAAATAGGTTCTGGCAAACAAGTGCTCAGTGGTGGAACAGATGAATGAAGATCCACCATTTGGAATGTCTCAAAGGGGACTCTGGTGGATGAAGGGTGCAGCAGAATGGAACCTCCGATAAACCTGTGGTTTCCTTGACCTTGAATCAAGTTTTCATTCTGTTAAGACATGTGTGGAAGTTGGTGTGCAATGGTTTCCATGTTAAATGATGCCATAGACTGGTGCCTTTCTTTTCGAGCACATTTCCCAATCCCTTCAGTGACCAGGAAATGGCGATGAATGCACACTTGTGTTGCCTCTAGTCATGAACTACATCCATGTGTCTGTGTGGAGATTGCACATTCTCCTTGTGTCTGCGTGGGTTTCCTCCAGGTACTCTGGTTTCCTCCCACAGTCCAAAGATGTGCAGGTTAGGTTGATTGGCCATGCTAAGAAATTGCCCCTTAGTGTCCAGGGATGTGTAGGTTAGAGGGATTAGTGGGTATAATATGTAGGGATACGGAGGTAGGGCCTGGGTGGGATGGTGTTTGGTGTAGACTCAATGGACCGAAGGGCCTCTCTCTGCACCTTAGAGCTCTATAACTCTATAATTCTATAAATAACTCTACATAGGAGGGTGTAGTTACAAGATGGTTGTTGAGAACGCAGACGAGGCAGGGGTGCATTTCAGCAGTTGTGATTGCAATTGAGAAGCCCTCTTTCTGCTCACCCTGTATTGTGGAGCGGGCTAGAAAAGATGCACCAAGCAAAGTTTGCCTCACCTCTTCTACGTTCAGAGGTGTCACCTTCTATGGTAGGAACATACAAAAGACAAATACGTAAAGTTTGGGAATTGGAACATCAGGCCCTTCATGGACAGACCCACAAATAATCATTGCACTGTGCTCGTTATCTGAGAATTCCAGCAATAGACATCAACATCACCGCTGAGTGAGGCCAGGAATCTGGAGGCCAAGGAACTCCAAAGGCAGATTTACTTTTTTCTGGAAAGGGAAATCAGAAGAACAATGCAGAATTCACGGAATGGATTTGCCATGAAGAATTAACTTGGGAGCTGGCTTCATGAGTACCCTCGTGGAAGAAATGAGCAACTCCAACTCCAACTCCATCTCAAAATGGCAAATGAACCAGTTCACTACTGCAAATCAATGCATATGCCCTAATTCTGGATACTGATGAAACCCATGAAAGATTTCAATGCCAAACTTGACCAAAGCTCTCCAAGAGGTTCCAAAGGAGGGCAGGCTTGTTCTTCAGAGATTCCATTCTCTGGAATGAAACTATTGGCAGGGAAGGAATTCCTGAAAACACAACCAGACGCCCCCAAGTCTGAAGATCCCAAAATCAGCCATTTTTGGAGTCACGGAAGACAATCATCCTCGTTAGCAAGGGATATCCAATAATTAGCATTAATAGAAGATTGGCTAACAGAAAACAGATAAATGGGTCATTTTCAGGTTGGAATACTAACTAGTGGAGTGCCACAGGAATTACCACTGGAACTTTCTCTCGTTTTGACACAAAGGCCTGCTTGAAATTTTTTGGAAAAAACTCCAGAGACAATGTTGGAGACTTCAGCCTTCTGAATTCAGGAATCATGTAATCAGGAAAACTGCAACATTTTCCACAGATTACAATCCTGTCTTTTTTCATCCATTCTTTGGATATGGTCACCTCTGGCTAAGTCAGCATTTATTACCCATCCCCAATTGCTCTCAAGAAGGTGATGACGAACTATCTTCCTGAACTGCTTCAGTCCAAGTAGTGTAGGTAGACCCAGAGGGCTGTTAGTTCCAGGATTCAATGACAGTAAAGGAACGTCCATACATTTCCAAGTCAGAATGGTGAATGGCTCGGAGGGGAACTTCTAAGTGTTGGTGTTCCCATGTGTCTGCTGTCAGTGTCCTTCTAGATGGTTGTGGCTGAGAGATTGGAAGGTACTGTCTAAAGAGGCTTGGACTGTTTCAGCAATACAATCTTGTAGATGGTATAGACAGTACGCCAGTGGTGGAGTGAATGCCAAGTGGGCTGCTTTGTTCCAGGTGGTGTCAAATTGCTTGAGTGTTGTTGAAACTGCACTCACCCAAGCAAAGGAAAAGCATTCCATAGCACTCCTGACTTGTAGTTTGTATATTGTGGACAGGTTTTGGGGAGTCACGTGGTAAGCTACTCACCAGAGCATTTCTAGCTTCTGACCTGCTCTTATAGCCACTCTATTTATATGGCTGGTCCAGTTCAGTTTCCAGTCAACGGTAACCACCAGAATGTGGACAGTAAGGTATTCAATGATGGTAAAATTAAGGATACCAAAATGATTCTTGACCACAATTGTAAAATAAGCAAATTTTGTATGGGACACAGACCAGTGTTGTTCTTAGCACTTTAATAATCATAAGCAATTAAAATTTTCATATTTTACTGTTAAACCCAAAAAATGTATATTATTTGGTCCAAGTACAAATGTTGTGCCTCCAAACTTGCATTGAATGAAAGCATTTTGAGGTATAGAACATAAGGATGAAACACTTAGTTGCTAGTCTGCCACTGAAAGTTTTCAATATAATGCATGTGCAGCCTTGTGGAAGAGATACAATAAAGGTGACTGGAAGTAATTGTGAGGAGAGTAAATTGAAGCAAATGCTAACTGTATGTAACATTAATGACCAAAAATGTCCAAAACACAGCTAATGATAATACTCAAAATTACTCAAGTTTGTAAAAAGCGGGGTAAATAGTCAGCAGGGAGAATTTCTTCAGATTAAACTCCTAGAACAATGAAATCCTGCATTTCAGCTAAAGAGATTTTTGCTAGATCCAATGTCCTTCTGATTTCTAACACGAACTCTCTTCTTCTGGCCTCTTACAAAAATACAAGGCAAATTACATTTTTGTCTGATTCATGCCATTTGGAATTAACAGACAAGATAAAACTAGTTGGTTTAACAAGTCTGCCCATACATAATGGCTGGAGTATCCTGAACAGACACACCCCAGCTCTCGCAGCTGTATAAATCTCTTGGCAGAGGAGAAAAAATCCTACGGCCTATGAGGAAAAGAAAATACTCTGGAAAATTATACTCCAAACTCAAGTGATGACAACCTGTCCATGAGAGCATGTATTTACAAAAATTCTTCTCCTCAGTGCGATTGCTGCCCTAGTTAAGAACCATTGCAGGTCCCAATGGAAGGCATAAAGCAAGTAAGCACCAACTATAACTCTTGGAATGTATTCCAGGAGGTACACCACAGACTGAGAAGTGATCCAATGAACACAGTCTATGCCTATTCATGCTAAATGTAGGCTGTCAATCCTCCCAATGTTAAAATAGAATAATTAGCAGTTCATCTGCTTTAACGGTCCTTTAATTATTGAATAGACTTTTATCAGATTTCCTGCAAGTCTGTGATCCTGTAAAATAAATAGATCAAGGTCAAGCTGGAGCCATTCTCAAAAGTTCTCTTGTGGACTATTTCCAAGACCTCTGAATCACCAACCACATGGGGGCGATCAGAATTGGGCACAGTGACCTGGAACTCTATAAAGATAGAATTGTATCCTTTGACTCATATTAAATAAAAGTTTATTAACACATCCCAACACCCTGTTAACTTTAACTACAGTTTTTGTACATTGGTCATGAACCTTTAGTGATCTGTGCATATTAGTACTATCATTTTGTTTTCCAGTATTGTTCTCTCCATATGATACTTGCATTAAGTTGGCTCTACCAACGTGTGACATTACATTTACCCAAGTTGTACAATACTACATTTATTCAAGTGCATGGCCACTTCCCAAGCACATCCAAATCTTAGCAAATCTAAACAAACTTCCTTAAAGTTTAAACCTTATACAGATTTAATCATTATCTCCAACTAAATTCAACACCATGGTCCAGAACACTGTTCACTGTTGAAGTTAGAGAATATAGCAAGCCTAGGACCACTCCCTTGGGGCATCCTTGAGGGCAACACTAGTAATGCCTTGGATTAAATATATTTTTGTGGCTGTGGGATCAGAGACAATAACTAATCCAGGATATCAAATTCACACTGATATATCACAAAATTCTATCTTGTGAAACAATGTAGCGCAAGGTGCTTTATTAAGTTTCTGGAAAGTCCAGGTAAACGATATCTACTGGATTTCCCTTATCCCTAGGTGATTCCATCAATTTATTTTTATATTTCTAATAGTACTTTCCTTTCCCAATGATCACAAAGAGCATCTATTCTATTTCTTCTAGCACCTTCCCATAATGGATGTCAGGCTGACAGACCTGTAGTTTCCTGGTGCAATAACAAAAATACTACAGATGCTGAAAATCTGAAACAAAAACAGAAAACACTGGAAACGTTTAGACGTTTCAGCAACTGTTGAGATAGTCTCAGAGTTAACATTTCAGGTCTGTGCACATTAATTCTCCACAAATGCTGCCAGACCAGCTGAGTATTTCCAGCATTTTACATTCTCAGTACTGCAGTTTCCTGGTTCTGATATCCCTTGATTTTTGAAAGCAGGAATTTTAAGCTAATGCCCAGGCCAAAGGAACCCCACTCTATTGAATCTTTGAAGATACAGGACAGAGTCTTACACTGCAAGTATCCCTCTTCTCTTTTAAATCACCCTTGGATGGATAATATCTGGCACTGGAGGCATATTAATTTTGAGCTTTCCTTTATTCTATCTTAAATTGCCTTACTATAATGTTTCAAAAAAAAAGTGCTGTTCAGTGCACAACAATGCACATCTTGGACTTAAAATATCACCAACAAGAATATAGACTGCTGTGAAATTGTCATTCAACATCTCTGCCATAACCCGTGAATGAGTTCCAATCTGCCCTATGGTACTCTCTATAGTGATGTTTTTCATTCCTATATGGTCTTTCAACAAAATTGAAAAAAAACTTTTGCCTTTACATAACATTTTAGCAATAAAAGTAGCCAAGAGATTTCTTGACGTCTGTTCTATTCAATTCAAAGGATTTTCCAGGTAGACAAAGTTTCAGTTTCTCATCTCCACCACAACCAGTCTTCTTAAACCATTCTTGCCTCCAAACAATGCAAAAAAATGACCATAAAGATGGAGACGAACCATTCAGATGTCCGTCCTGCTTGCTTATTTTCTCCTTGCTCACCAAGACAAACCTCCTCTCAGATTCCCCTTAAAATCAACTCAGTCTCTACTTCCTCTCCCAACTCCCCTCATGCCCCTTCCAAATTCCAGGAAACACACACCTCTTGATCTTTAAACTCTACAGCTAAATTACTGCCCACCCAACTTCTCGCCCTGGCTACGTTAGTTAATATCTTCAGTTTCTTCACCTCAGGCACTGTTCCCTTTCCTTCAAATCTACCACCACCACCCTTCTCCTCAAGCAAACAAACCTCGACCCTACAATGCCAGTCTCCAACCCTCCTTGCCTCTTAAATTTTGTCTATTGTTCTCAGAACTTTGTTCTCAAATCAGGTCTTCACCTTTGCCATAATCACCAAAACAGCTCTTAGCACAGTCATAAATTATATCTGAGGTAGTTAACCATGACAGAGATAAATTACCACCCTCATCCTTCTGACATGGTTGACCAGCAAATTCTGCTCTAAAACTTCTCCACTGGCCAGATGGGACTGTGCACTTGCCTGGTTTGATTCTCATCAATCCTACCATAGCTAGAGAACCATCTTCAATGGTTTATCTTTTCTACTTCCATACCGTTACCTCTGGTATTCCTATAAAGATTTACCTTGTCCCCTTCCTATTTCTCATCTACATCCAGAAGTACAGTATCACTTTCTACATGTACACCAACACCATCTAGCTTTACCTCACCCTTCACTGTCTCTAAGCTGTTACTCTGCTTGTGTGTCATTCACTACTTGATGTGCAGAATCTTTCTGCTGCTACCTTATGGGAAAGGCTGAAGTTTTGGCTTTGATCCGTATCGCAAACACTGTTCCTTCGCCACCAACTTCATCCATCTCCTCTCCCTAGTAACTATAGGAGGTTGAACCAAACTGTCTCTCACTTTGCAGTCATATTAGAGCTTCTTACCACATATCCTCATCATTCCCATGACCACCTCTGTAATTCCACCCTTTTCTGGTGCTACAATTCTATATGAAGCCTCTGACATTCTACCTTCCCTAAACCTGAGGTTATCCAAAACACTGCTACCCATGTCCTTACTTGCACCAAATCCTGGTCACCTATTTCCTGTGCTCAGTGACCTACATTTCCACTCCCCACCCCCCTCACTAAGCAATGCCTCAATGATAAATTCTCATATCTCTCCAAGCCTCATCCATCGTCATAGGTGGTCTCATCCAATGTTACATCCAGAGATCTTGATAACTCACAAATTTTACCTCACGAGTGTCCTCAATTTTAACTACTTCATCATTGGCAGCCATGCCTTCAGTTGCCAAGGCCAAGCTTGGAAACTGTCACCCTCAGTGTATCCACCTTTCCACCTCTGGTTCCTCCGAACACTGACCAAGCTTTATGCCATCCAGGTTATTATCTCCTTCTGCGACTCATTGTGAAATTTTGTTTGATAATTCTTAAAGCACCTTGGGATGTTTTGTGTTAAAGGTCCCATAATAAACAAGTCTTTGTTGGCGGATTCCTCAAATTGTATTCAATACATGTCCCTATTCTTTCTTATTATTTCATGAGTGTTTCAAGATTGTATGAGCAGAAGCTGCAATCCCAAGACCAAATCTAAAGATGTTAAGTTTATTTATTAGTATCACAAGTAGACTTAAATATGAAGTTACTGTGAAAATTCCCTAGTCGCTACACTCCGGCACCTGTTCCGGTACACTGAGGGAGAACTTAGCGTGGCCAATGCACCTAACCAACACGTCTTTTGGACTGTGGGAGGAAACTGCAGCACCCAGAGGAAACCCACATAGACATAGGAAGAATGTGCAGACTCTGCACAGACGGTGACCCAAGCTGGGAATCGAACACAGATCGCTAGTGCTGTGAGGTAGCATTGCAAACCACTGTCATCCATATCAAATTATTAAAATGATGGGACTCTATTGCCAATAAATACAGATATCAGATATTAAATGCATTGTTTTCTCTCACTTGCACTCTATACCGTTTTAGTATCTAATCCAACATTCTATTTCCCGGATAGCCAGAAGCTTTTTCCCAGGGTGGAACAGACAATTACTCGGGGGCACAGATTTAAAGCGCGAGGGGCAAGGTTTAAAAGGAAATGTACAAGGCAGTTTTTTTTTTTACATAGAGGGCGACAGGTGCCTGGAATTCGCTGACAGGGGAGGTAGTGGAAGTGGATACAGTAGTGGCTTTTAAAGGAGCAGCTTGACAAATACATGAATGTGATGGGAAGAGGGATATGGTCCCCGGAAGGGTAGGGGGTTTTAGTTAGGTCAGGCAGCATGATCAATGCGGGCTTGGAGGATCAAAAGGCCTGTTCCTGTGCTGTAATTTTCTTTGTTCTTTATGCTCTGCACTGGACAAAGAGGTTCAGCATTAAGACTAAGAGTTAGAGGCAGTGGTGGGCAACCTGCAGCTCATGTGGGTTGAGTGCAGCCCATGAAACATTTCATTGATCGCTGTCCACATGCAGAGTTGCCATATTCCGCCGATTTCTTCCACGTAGGTTTTTCCTACTGGTATAACTGAATTGATACATATGCAAGTGGCAGTGCTGATTGCACACAGCACTGATGGCAAGAACCATCCGCTCCCTCAGCGTCAAACGTGTAAGTATTTCTTTTGCTTTTACCATTTGAACTTAATGACAGTTCTATTAATATAGAAATGATTAAGCATTTTGTACTACTCATTATGAAATATTTGGTGTGTATTAAATGTATTGAATCTTATTCATGGGGTAACGGTTAGTGAACAAACCTGATTTCGATCTTAAAACCCACAGGAGATGAAGGAGCACTCAGTAGACCAGGTTGCCTCTTACTGGTTTTTGAGGTCTCTTTTGGTTTTATCTGTCTCAGCATCATATATCTAGAACTTGGGTTCTTTCTCATGCGTTTCACCAATAAGTTCTTATAATTGTACCATTTAGCCTCGAAAGAGGATCATCAATAGTCATTAATCAACTAGTATATAACATCACCAAGTCTTGAATTCAGTTAGACTTTGCAGTCTTAAAGGAATAAAACCATATTTGTTTACAAGATAGATGACCACCACTCGGTCTGTAATATTGTGCAGTTCTTTGTTAAAGCTCTCCAAATTTAGTCTGCTACTGGTGGGATTAACATGATACATCATGCTCCTGTGCTGCCAGAAGAGGATATACCATGAACAGTTCGAATTTCACATGGTGATGTCAAAGAAATCTAGATAAATAATATATTGAAAGCCATATGTAGCACCCAGACATCAATGTTACAAACACAAAGTGCGAGGGCTTTGATAATGCAACCTGAGACTAATGGGAACATTCTAATCCACAAAGTACACTGACCAAACAATTAAACTGAATAACTTAGTAAGTAAATACAATCTCAAGGGAAATGCAAACCTATACCTTAAGTCTGCACAACTTCAATGGGAAAACTGTACATCATCCAATTTACTCTGACCACAATAAAAAAGGTGTTTTATTTTAAGAAAGGGCTTGTTCGCAGTTTGAGATATGGGTCATTTATGGGCATGGAGGGCATGATGTACTACTACCTTGCAGCTGATCAAGGTGATGCAAGCAGCAGGTAAACGTCACACTGCCTGCTCATCTCCATGACTGAGTTCAGCCCAGCAATAAAGGCACTGTTGCCTGGTTCCACACACAGCAGGTTATCCTGGTTTGTGCAAGACTAGCCTACCCCTCCTGAAGCCTCATGAACGTGGCATGCACTCACATTGCTACATGGTCTGGAACTGTTTGTGGAAGAGAGTTTTTCAGGAGAGGAACTGTGGAGCAGCAGGCCAGAGAGAAGATCTGGTTCTCTGACACAGCACAGGAGACTTGAATGGTAGGACTGAAAGAGAGGGGAAAAGCTCATTTTCTGCAGGGGCCAGGAAATCCTCCAGACATGGGGTGAATGAGAACTAATACCCATGGAGATTAATGTGAGGATTTTGACTCACTCCAAGGGTTTGGCTACACAGCTGGAAAACTGTTCAATAACTCCACGAGTGGTCAAGTCAGTGAATGCATCTTCACATGCCACCTACTGCCCAACACATCACCAACCTCCGACACTGCTCAATGCACCACATGCCCATCACCCAACAATGCTGACCAGTCAGAACTCACAACCTCAATGCTCCAGTCCACCCTCACAAACCTCACACCCTTATCCTGCATTTGCCACATACTAGCAGCAATTCATTTACGACTGCCACACCACATTGACACACAACAGGAGTGAACAGCAAAAAAAAAATAAATGGTAGGGAACAGACACACCTGCATGTCCTTAAACCTATGGAGGAAACAGTCCCAGGAACAACTGGAGTATCCATAACAGAGATCATAGCCAAAGGCATCACCAGAGGGGACGAAAGTATGTTCCTGCCTTCTTAAATTACATTTTTCCTTGTCAGGACGGAGTACAGGTTGCAGACAATGTGACCACACACCTCATTTTTTTCTCCCTCCCCTCATCTCAATCCTCTCTACTTAAGCGTTTTTGATATCTTATACACAAGACCAGTTATTTGGCTAACCACTGCAGCCTGATGAGGGCAAGAGCAGATAACTGATAAGGCACAGTCACCAGCTCTAATGCATCTAGCCACTACCTATGCAGTCATTTCTTACCCGAAAATGCAGTCATCATGTCCAGGAGATTTGTCAGCCTTCAGTCCCAATATTTTTCCTGGTACTAGTATTTGGATTTTCTACTATTCTTGGGGTGCATTTAAAGCTTCTGCAGGGAGGACTGCAATGACAGTTTCTTGTTGCCTATGATTACTTTCCATGTCTCGCCCTCCAAAAGACTAATGTTTATTTTAGCTACTCTCTTCCTATATACATACTTGTGGAAGCTGTTGCATTCTTATTATTTCTTGCTTGTTTTCTCATTCCAATTTCGCCCTCTATCTTTTCTAAAAAAAAGTCATCCTTTGATTATTGTCACCCATGTCAAGGTGGTGCAGTCTGAAGCCAGCTCTCTGTCAGGAACTATTAAATGCCACTCTACAAGGACACTGAAGTCTCCTCCAAGTCAGTTGCCTTCCACCACCTAATGCTGCTTAGGAACACTAAGGCAGGCAAATGCACCCACAAGGCACACAGTAAAGAAAACATAAGGGTGAAACATTGAGAATTGTATACATGAAATAATTACTTTATGTAAAGATTTTAGTCAATGTGATGGTCCATAACTGAAGGATGGACAGGTAGGGATGCGTGCAGCAATGTTGACCTTGGGATTTTTCCAGGGAAACTGGAGCCTCACGGAACACAAATGGATAGGCCATCCAGATGACGTTCGGGTGCCTTCCTTTGTTATGGTTAGAATTGCTAATTGGAGGTTGCTGATGGCACGATCCACGCTGTTCCTGGTCACAGCATAGCAGCTCTCATTCCAGGAGTGCTGTCTACATGTGGTCAGATGGGTCACGAGCCAGGTGTAGTGTCGACCGCCTTGACACCAAGCCTCTTGTTTAACTTGATGTCACAAAAGACGACTGGAATGGCAGACCAACGCAGGATAAAAGTCTCATGACCGCTGCCAGGATAACAGGCAAATCACCAACATGAAGGGGTATGTGGGAGGGAGGGAAAGAAAGATCACACGTCAACTTCAGGTTCAGGCAGTGAACTCTTTGCAGTTTTGAGTAAATACGTGGCTCCCCAAGAGCCACATGCATGCAGTCGATAGGCTTCCTAGAGGTGCAGCAAGCTACTAGGTTAGCAAAGCCATGTTTGACTTCTGTGTTTAAAGAAAAATCAATGAAATCTCCTCTGTGTACAGGGCCTCAGGAAATATTGCCAATGATGGTATAGCTCCATCCCAGATCTCAGAGCACTGAAATTAAATACTCGGCAGACACAGGCAGCACCTTCGCCGCTTTGCTCTGCAGCCTTGTTAGAGGAGGTATCACAATCCAGTGATCACCCCCTTGGGTGAAACACAGCCACCGCAGACTCAGCTCCTGACTAAAGGTGTAGGTAAGACAAGACTCTAGGTGGTGTAGCCTACTGTTGACAGTCCCCCTCCTCCTCCTTCTCCACAAGAGTTTCCGCTCCTTGCTCAATTTCCACATTGTGCCATAGCCCAAGAGCAACCTTGACCACAGCCTTCATAACTGAGCAGGTGACCTGCCAACTGGCGTTTGAAATCCACTCCCATCTTTGTAAAAGGTCCAGCACCATTCCTCGACTAAAGAACTTTCACGAGCTCCTCCAACAAATACTTCAATCAACTCTTTAGCAGCAAAATAAGTTAAAAAAAAAGCACCTCATCTAAAAGTTCCATGTGACCACTATTGAGAGAAGATCCATCGTTCAGCTGCGCTTGTTTAAAACAGAGTGTCACTAGGATGTGAAAAACCCAAAATGGCTGGCCAAGCCTCAAAATCAGCATCTGATGTTGACTGATGTCACGATGCTCACTCTGCATGCTTCCAGCACATGCAAGGGAGGCTTATTGTACTGTCGTTCCTAACAGGATGATTGATGCAGACTGTGCCAGAAGTTGACTGGATAGATCCTGCATCATCATTTCAAACTGTAGTGCTGAAACCAGCAGTTCTACAGAGCTGAATTCTGCAACTCAGATATGAGAGCATGCAGTGAAAAAGAATGGTCTCCTGAGGTTCTGAATAAATGCTTTTAGCGTAAAACCAATTTAACTGTCAACCAATTGTTACGTGGACCATATTTTCCAAGCCTGGAGACTTTTTTAAAATCAGATTCTAAAAGTTCTATTGTTGAATAAATATAGTTTGTCAAAAGTAATACCCCACACGGTTAATTTTTGTTCCATTTTGACTTAATAGTTACATTAGATTTCTGATACTCTGGATACAGGAACAAGCTCAGCAGTGCAGTAGCTTCACAAGAGAGATTACACTTAATTGTCATCCCTTAGACTATCAGTACATTAGTGCATTATGAAACCAGATCCAGTATCCTACAGGACTGGATGAATAATCTAGAAAATTCAGTCAAACCTTATCATGATAGCTTGAAGCTTCAGTTCAGAGAATTGAATTCAACTTGAAAAAGAAAATCTAGAAATACAGACATCAGTTAGAAGGGTCACAAAACTGTTGGGAGTATTGCAAAGCAGAAATGGTTCACTGCTTCTGACCTGATCTGTCCCACATCAATATGTTATCTTAACTGCTCTCTGAAGCCTTGCAAATAACTCAGTTGTATCAAACAGGTGAATAGCAGACTTGTCAAGAAATACCACCATCTTCTCAGGGCAATAAATGTGTATCTTGCCCAAAAACCAAGATTTAAAAAAAAAATACGCACATATATAAAATGTCAAATTGAGAGCAAAATCAGAATGTACGTTTTGGGTGTAGTAAAACTAATGTTTTGCTACGATCCCTGAAAAGACAGTAACATACTAAAAAGTGATTCCCAAATACTGACTCAAAAAAATTGCAATAATTATAAGCAAAAAAAAATCAGTGACCATCAAAAACTATTTCACTCCAAAATAACCTGTAGCAGCACAGCCCACCCAGTCGATTCCTTCCACATGGCCCTCCCCCCCAAAAATCAGAGTTTTTAAATTCCTGCCAGTTCCCTCTCAACTAGAAGACCAAATACTATCAGCATTCCCCTCTGGTAAACATAGATTAGCTTTTCCCCTGCTGCTTGTAATGGCTGCTGTTATCTTTTTGTCTCTCTCTCCTAGACTCTTCCTCTCACTCTGTTCCTGTTTGAAGTTCTGAGGCACAAAGTCTGCAGTAACAAGAACATTGGATTCTGCCTTTATTTTCAGGTGATAGATCTGGAACATGCATTGAATAGTACTTGACCTGGGCCCTATAGTATCCAAGTCATACGGGCTTGCGTTTGGGCAGATTGCACAATTCTTTATTACTCCACTTTACCTTGAGCTTTTAAAAATTCATTCATGGGATGCAGGTATTGTTGGTTAGGCCAGCATTTATCACCCATACTTAATTATCCTTGAAAAGCTGGTGAAGGAGCTACCTCCTTGAACTGCTGCAGTCCATGTGGTGTAGGTAAACCCAGAGTGCAGTTCCAGAATTCTGTCCCAGTGATCGAGAAAGAATTGTGATATATTTCCAAATCAGGTTGATGAGTGGCTTGGGAATTAACTTCCAGGAAGTAGCGATCCCATGTGTCTGCTGCCTTCTCCTTCCAGATGGTAGCGATTATGGATTTGGAAGGTGCCAAAAAGAACTTTGGTGAGTTCCTGCAGTGCATCTTGATGATATACCAGTCAAGTGGAATGCTTAATCCTAGATGGTGTCAAACATCCTGAATGTTGCTAGGATTATGCTATTCCAGCCAAGTGAAGAGTATTTCATCAAATTCCTGACCTGTGTTTTGTAGATAGCGGACAGGCTTTTGCGTCAGGAGGTGAGTTACTCTCAGGATTCCTAGCCTCTGACCTGTCATTTGTAGCCACAGTATTTACATGGCTAATCCAATTCAGTTTCTAGTCAATGGTAACCATAAGACCACAAGACATAGCAGCAGAATTAGGCCACTCAGCCCATCGAGTCTGTTCCACCATTCAATCATGGACCACCATGTTGATAGTGGGACATTCAGCGATGGCCAGATTCTCTCATGTTGGAGATGGTCATTGCCTGGCAGTTGTGTGGCACAAATGTTACTTACCACTTATCAGCCCAGGCCTGAATATTATCCAGATCTTATTGTATTTGTACATGGACTGCTTCATAAGAACATAAGAACATAAGAAATAGGAGCAGGAGTAGGCCATCTAGCCCTTCGAGCCTGCCCCGCCATTCAATAAGATCATGGCTGATCTGTCGTGGCTCAGTTCCACTTTCCCGCCCTCTCCCCATAACCCTTAATCCCCTCTCTTATCAAGAACCCATCAACCTGCTTCTTAAAAATATTTAGCGAGGCAGCCTCCACCACTTCAACGGGCAGAGAATTCCAGAGATTCACCACCCTTTGAGTGAAGAAGTTCCTCCTCAACTCCGTTCTAAACCGCCTCCCCTTTATCTTGAGGCTGTGCCCCCTAGTCCTACTGTCTTTTTTGAGCGGGAAGAGTCTCTCCACCTCTATCCTATCCATCCCATTCATCATCTTATACGTCTCAATGAGATCTCCCCTCATTCTTCTAAACTCTAACGAGTACAAGCCTAGTTTATTCAGCCTCTCCTCATAGCTCAATCCCCTCAACTCCGGTATCAGCCTAGTAAACCTCCTTTGCACTCCCTCCAGGGCCAAAATATCCTTGCGTAAGTACGGCGCCCAAAACTGCACACAGTACTCCAGCTGCGGCCTCACCAATGCCCTATACAGCTGCAGCAAGACCTCCCTACTTTTATATTCAATCCCCCTCGCTATGAAGGCCAGCATCCCATTCGCCTTCCTGACCACCTGCTGCACCTGCAAGCTGGGTTTTTGCGACTCATGCACAAGGACCCCGAGGTCCCTCTGCACCGTCGCCTGCTGCAGTTTTTCGCCACGTAAGTAATAGTCCTTCCTACCATTCTTCCTACCAAAGTGGACCACCTCACACTTGCCAACATTAAATTCCATTTGCCATTTCCTGGCCCATTCGCCCAGCCTATCTAGATCCTTCTGCAGACTCTCCACACCCTCCGCACAATTTGCCTTTCCCCCAATCTTGGTGTCATCAGCAAATTTTGACACCCTGCACTCGGTTCCCTCCTCCAGATCATCTATATAAATGGTAAATAGCTGAGGCCCCAGCACCGACCCCTGGGGCACCCCACTAGTCACCAACCGCCAATCCGAATAGCACCCATTGACCCCCACTCTCTGCCTCCTATTTGACAACCAATCCTCTATCCACGCTAACACCCTACCCCCAACTCCATGTCCCCTGACCTTCTGCAATAACCTCTTGTGAGGTACCTTGTCAAACGCCTTCTGAAAATCCAGAAAGACCACATCCACCGGCTCTCCTCTATCCACTGCCCTAGACACATCCTCATAGAACTCCAGTAAATTTGTCAGACACGACTTCCCTTTAATGAAACCGTGTTGCGTCTGCCCTATCAAGCAATTCCCTTCAAGATGCCTCGCAATTTCCTCCTTAATGACGGATTCCAACATTTTACCTACCACAGACGTTAAACTAACCGGCCTATAATTCCCTGCCTTTTGCCTGGCACCCTTCTTAAACAACGGCGTAACATTAGCCGTTTTCCAATCTTCCGGCACTTCCCCGGAATCCAGCGACGTCTGGAAAATAACCACCAAGGCATCCACTATAACCTCCGCCATTTCTTTCAGAACCCTCGGATGCATTCCATCCGGTCCTGGGGACTTGTCCACAATCAGCCCCTCCAGTCTGTCGAGCACCACCTCTCTAGTAACAGTAATGTCATTAAGACCCTCCAGTCCTACCACCTTTCCATCGCTAACACCCGGCAAATTATTCACGTCCTCCTCCGTGAAGACAGAAACAAAAAAGTTATTCAATACCTTAGCCATATCCCCATCCCCTACCACTAGGTCCCCTTTCTCATCCTCTAAAGGACCAACGTTCACCCTAGCCAGCCTCTTCCTTTTTATATATTTATAAAAACTCTTGCTATCCTTTTCAGTAGTGGAGTTGCCACACCAAATGATGCAGTCAGTGAACATTCCTACTCTGACCTTATGATGGAAGATCATTGATGAAGCAAGAGAAAATGGTTGGGCTTAGTACATTACCCTGAAGGACTTCCAGAGTGATGCCCTGGAACAGAGATGATCTTCAACAACCACAATGGAAGATTGTTATAATTCCAACAGTAGAGAGTTTCCTGCCATGATTTCCATTGACTCCAATTTTTTGGTCTCTCCGACTAGCAACAGCCTGCCATAGTCATACAGATAATTTTCCAGACACCACAGAACATCCCTGGGCACATCTGGTCCATTCTGCTGATTACCATGTACTGCACCCTCCCTCTCAGATGAAGGAGCAGTACTCCTCTACATTGGAGAACTATTGGATGAAGCACAGAGGGTGGCAAGGGTACAAAATGTACTCTGGGTGGGGGACTTCAATGTCCATCACCAAGCGTGGCTCAGTAGCTCCCATACAGTCCACGCTGAGGAGTCCTAAAGAACATGGCTATTAGACACGGCTGGAGCAGGCGAGGGAAAAACCATAGTTGATCTCATCCTCACAAGCTTGCCTGTTGCAGGTGCATTTACTCATGACAGTATTGGTAAGAGTGACCATCGCATAGTCCTTTTGGAGGCAAAGTCCCATCTTCACATTGTTGTGTGGCACTACCACTATGCCAAGTAGGATGGATTGTGTGTGAACAGATCCAACAACTCAAGCCTGGACATCCATGAGACACAACTACAATGTAAACTCATGGCTTTAAGTGACTCATGTCACTTTATCATGACCACAGAGCCAGGGATCAAGTACATATTCAAATATATCCCGATAACGGCTGAACTGAGGAACTCCTAGCGCGACTGCTTGTTGTTGCAATGATTAATATTGACAATGGCAGAAATCTGTGTTAGATATGATAAGTTTATATGAGCAGTTGAACCAGGAGTACTCCTTGTCACAAATGGATGACTCTACACCAGCATCTCCCACGATGACGGCAATGCTGCAACTGCCTCAATACTTAACGCCAACAACTGCCAACTTCCAGATGCAATTTTACAACTCATCATCTTCATCCTGGACCACAACGTTTTCACCTTCAACAACCAGTTCTTCATCCAGGCACACAGACCAGCCACGGGGACCAAATTCACACCTCAATATGCCAACATCTTCATGCACAGGTTCGAACAAGACTCCATCACCATACACTATCTTCAACTGATGCTATATACTAGATACATCGATGACATTTTCTTCCTTTGGACTCATGGTGAACAATCACTGAAACAACTATATATGATGGCATCAACAAATTCCATCCCACCATCAGACTCACCAGAATTGGTTACATTCTTGGACACACACATCTCCATCAAGGATGGTCAGCTCAGCACTTCACTGTACTGCAAGCCCACAGATAACCTCTTGATGCTCCACTTCTCCAGCTTCCACCCTAAACACATTAAAGAGGCCATCCCCTCCGTATACACAGGATCTGCTCAGATGAAGAGGATCACAACAGACACCTCC
This sequence comes from Carcharhinus amblyrhynchos, assembly GCF_965287045.1. Lineage (NCBI taxonomy): Eukaryota > Metazoa > Chordata > Chondrichthyes > Carcharhiniformes > Carcharhinidae > Carcharhinus > Carcharhinus amblyrhynchos. The sequence goes on from NC_137325.1 coordinate 120,521,366, forward strand.
AGATGTTGAAAGATGCCCTCATAAGATGCTCATAAGAGCAGGATATGGCGCTTGACTCATACATCGACAATTCCGATGCACCACAGTGAAACACCGCACCGACCTCCTCGTAAGAAGGAATTTTGGAAGGAATAATGCAGAGAGGAGCTATGTGATAAAAGGTGGACAGATTAGGAGTATAGAAATACAGAGGGACCTGGGAGTGCAGGTTCACAAATCCATGAAGGTTGCGACACAAGTGGAGAAGGTTGTTACGAAGGCTTATGGAATGCTAGCCTTTATAGGAAGGGGTATAGAGTATAAAAGCTGCCGTCTAATGCTTCTGTTGTATAGAACGTTGGTTAGACCGTATTTGGAGTACTGCGTCCAGTTCTGGTCACCTTACTACCGGAAGGACATGGAGTCTCTGGAAAGGGTGCAGAGGAGGTTTACCAGGATGTTGCCTGGCATGGAGGGGCTGGGTTACGAGGAAAGGTTGGAGAAACTGGGACTTTTCTCCTTGGAAAGACGGAGATTGAGGGGGGACATGATAGAGGTATATAAGATACTGAAGAGAATAGATAGAGTCAATAGTGAGAGACTGCTCCCTAGACTGGGTACAAATACGAGAGGTCATGATTTAAGGGTGAGGGGGGAGAGGTATAATTTGGACGTGAGAGGAAGGTTCTTTACAGAGAGAGTTGTGGGGGTATGGAACGCGCTACCGAGTAGGGTGGTGGAGGCAGGAACGTTGGACTCGTTTAAGGTTCAGTTGGACAGACACATGAGTGAAACGAGGATGGAGGGTTATAGTAGGGGCTATTAAATAAGGTCAGAACCTCGGGAGACCGGAAATGCAGATTTGTAAATTAACGTTTTTGTCTTTTTATTCCGCAGGTGGAGGTCCACCTCATTGTCAAACGAGGGGCATGCACACGGTGGGTCGTGCGTGGGCTGCTCTTGGAGGTTCCGGGAGTGGCCTAGTACTTCGTGTTGGTGTGTGTGCTTGATCCTGGACCGGTAGACGGGCGCCGCAACAGCTCGGTGACTAGCACTGCTAGCTGTGCAGATACATGGATTTGGGCCTGTGTCTGTGGGAGTTTGTGCATTCTCCCTGTGGTTGCGTGGGTTTCCTCCGGGCGCTCCGGTTTCCTCCCACACCCCAAAGATGTGCTCTTAGGCTGATTGGTTTTACCAAATTGACACTATTCTCCCCTGAATCTGGCTAAGTTAGGGGTTCCATTCGTAGACATGCAGGGTAGAATAGGTGTAGGGTGATGCGGCAGCGCGGGCTCGTTGGGCCGAAGGACCTGTTTCCCGTGCTGGGTCGTTCTTTGTTTTGTTCTAAGACAAACACGGGGCACAGCGGACAGAGTACCCTTTGTAATCCAGTACTTCCCCAAAGTGGAGAAGCTACAACATCTTTTCCAGAGCCTTCAACATGTCATAGATGAAGATGAACATCTCGCCAAGGCCATCCCCACACCCCCACTTCTTGCCTTCAAACAACCACACAACCTCAAACAGACCACTGTCCACAGCAAACTACCCAGCCTTCAGAAGAAGTGATCACGACACCACACAACCCTGCCACAGCAACCTCTGCGAGACATGCCAGATCATCGACACAGGCGTCATCATCTCATGTGAAAACACACCCACCAGGTGCACGGTACATACTCTTGCAACTCGGCCAACATTGTCCAACTGATATGCTGCAGAAAAGGATGTCCTGAGGCATGGTACATTGGGGAGACCATGCAGATGCTACGACAACAGATGAATGAACACTGTTCGACATTCACCAGGCAGGAGCATTTTCTTCCTGTTGGGGAACACATCAGCTGTCACAGGCATTCAGCCTCTGATCTTCAGGTAAACGTTCTCTAAGGCGGCCTTCGTGACACACGACAACACAGAGTCGCTGAGCAGAAACTGACAGCCAAGTTCCGCACACGAGGGCAGCCTCAACAAGGATTTTGGGTTCATATCACACCATCTGTAATCCCCATTACTTCCCTGGGCTTGCAAAATCTCTTAACAATCCTGGCTGGGGACTACACATCTCTTTAACCTGTGCTTATCCCTCTCTCCATTCACACTGTCTGTACCTTTAAGACTTGATTACCTGTAAAGAACACATTCCAATTATTATCTGGTAAATTGAGTTTGTGTCTTTATATGCCCTGTTTGTGAACACAACTCCCACTCACCTGATGAAGGAGCAGCACTGCGAAAGCTAGTGGCTTGTGTTACCAAATAAACCTGTTGGACTTTAACCTGGTGTTGAGACTTTTTACTGTGCTTACCCCAGTCCAACAGTGGCATTTCCACATCATGGCTGAGTCATATCAAACAACTTGTAGATTTTTCAACTGACTCCACTGATTTGAGTTTTGCTGGGATTCGTCCTTAGCTACTTCCTTAGATGCTAAGTGCAAGTCTTACGATCACATCTTAGGTCAAGGCTCCAGAAGAATGTTTTGAGCTGCTAACAGTTGGACTTGTGACTCCCCACACCTTATGAACAAGTTCCTTCCCCCACAGTTACCTGCCTGTCCGCAGGCTCAACATTTGAACTGTGAGCTCTTCTCTAGAAAAATAACTTGTGCTGCGCTGCTGGCCCAAAGGGTAGTGGCTGGCGCACTCCACGAATCAGCTGCCCAAATGTCAAAATCTACCCGACAGTTTGGTTAGTTATTTTAGTCATTTTTGAAAACACAGTCATCTTTGAAAACACAGTCATCTTTGAGGTAAGCAATTAATTTGCTGAGAAGAACATAGGACAATGGAACAGGAATAAGTTATTTAGTCTCTAGAGTCTGTTCCACCATTCCATAAGCTCACAGTTGATCTGTGACCCAACTACATAGAATCCCTACAGTATTGAAGGTGGTCACTCGGTCCATTGAGTCTGTACCAACCACAATTCCACCCAGGCCCTGGCCCCATGACCCCATGCATTTACCTTAGCCAGTCCACTGACACTAAATCAGCTTATCATAGCCAATTCACCTGATCTGCACATCTTTGTACTGTGGGAGGAAACCAGAGCACCCAGAGGAAACACACAGACAGGAGGAGAATGTACAAACTCCACACAGACAGTGCCCAAGCCGGGAACTGAACCTGGTTCCCCGGTGCTGTGAGCAGCGGTGCTAACCACTGTGCCACCCAACTACTCTCATATTCCTTAATACCTTTAAGAAATCTATCAATCTCATTTTAAAATTATCTGATCTGCATACCACCTTTCACATGATGTAGTGTGTCCTTATTTCACTCCCGAAGCGTCTGACTCTCTTTATTTGTCTATATGATATTCGCCCTAGTCCTAGACTCCTCGACTTCTCAAGCAGTAGGAATAATTCCACTCTATCTAACCTATTTATTCTCCTCAATATTTCAAAAACTTCAGAACTACTCAGTCAACCTTTTAAATTCCAGACAAACAAGTTGAGTTTGTGTATTCTCTCCTTGTTACTTACCCTCTAGAGTCTAGCGATCATTCTGGTAAAATCAATGATACACTCCCTCCAAAAGCCAATATATCCTTCCTGAGATGTGGTGACTAGAACTGCTGGCAGTACTCCAGGTGTGGTCCAAACAGGATCTTATATAGCTGAAACATGACTTCTCACCTGCACCCTACATTCTAGTCAATCTGGCTCCCTAGTTAGTTCATTGACCTTTACTGTGTGCTCATTTCCAGCAAGTTCACTGGCCATTCACCAACCGACCTGCTGGATTAACAATTATGTTGTTATGGATGACATCACAATGTAGCTTCAAAAGAAACAATCCCTTCCCCACCAAAGCCATTCTACATTTACCAAAGATACAAGCCTTCCAGAAACTCAGACAGCTTGTTCACAGGAAACTGCTCCAAGGATTTAATTGGTAGTCAAAAGAAAGATTTCAATGCATCACGAGGTCTTTAAAAAAATCTATTAAACTATTTAACATAAAAATATAGGAATTTATTGAACAGTTATGTTTTTTTCACCACTTCCATCCTCTCATGGATCAGAAGCACGAGGAAAGACCTCCACAGATATAATTTTATTGAACAGTCACATTATGAAGTGAATCAGTGAATGTTTTGTGTATAAAGAACAAATGCTTCAAAATACCACAGAATATCTATACAAAGTATCAATTTCTTTTTTGAAAGCAGAATGGAATTTCAGGAAAATAAATTAATGTTAAAACATAAGAAGTGACTAAATAAGGATTTACACTCTCAAATCTTCAAACAATGAGCTGCCAATCACTGATGCATACTTCCTCGTAGCTGCTTTAAGAGCTTGAGAAGAGGAAACAAGTTTGCGCCTAGCCAGGGAATGATTTATAGCACACAGGAGATGAGGGGGGGAAAAAATACTGAATTCTGTTTTATACACTAGAGATAAGAAAATTGAACCAAAGGGAACAGGCAGCCATATCATTCATTACTCATTAATGTAAAATAAAATGAAGTCTCGATAACAATTTGTGAAACACTCCACCGTGTGTGTGTGTCTGGAAGGCAAACAGTTTGTACATTCACTGTGAGATGGAATGATTATTCAAAGCTCTCAGATCACCATTTAGAATGTAACATATCACACTGAATTTCATCTCCACCTTATCTTCAACTTACGTACATTGCTCTCGTCTTTCTCTCACAAAAAATAGCCACAGTTATAAAATATAAAACGTTTTCCAAGAACTGACTATCACATTCATCACATCATTTTCTTCATTCTTTTTACTGGGCAATAGCTGTACTTGAAATTTATTTGAGTCAGAGCACCAAGAGAAGAAAGGAGAACTCACATTTCTGCACTGTACACATGAAAGTCTAAGGTTATAGCCAACAGCAGTCCATTTACTTCTATTCCAGTTAATATCTGTTCTTAGCAATAAAACCAAGAGGTAAGGCACTTGTCAGTGGTAAAACTCTGGAAAAATGCAGCAACAGCTAATATTTTACTCCCCAATAGATCTTTGTGACAATAGCTTTAACGATGTCACAGCAGCTTCCTTATGACCTTCACAAAGCTGCTCAACTACAAAATCAGCGGTGTGAATAAAAATATATATCTATTTAGGCAGCACGGTGACAATGTATATTCAAGAATTAGAATGGACGGTGGGTAGCCAGAGTTCTTGCGATGCTAGGTTCTGAGCATTAGCTGGGAAAGAACAGGGGGCATCTTAGCCAAAAGGATTGGGTAAGAATCTTGTGCATGTCAAAAGGAGTGGTGCAGGGAAAGCCCCGATGAATACTCTGTTCCACTCTCATTAGTCAGCTAACAACTGCCGTGGCAGTGGACAAAATTTTGTACAATTTCCCCAATCCAAATTTAAGCTAGAAATAATTTGGCTGATGGTAACTCGGGTGATACACTTGTGTTTTAACCTTAGAGTTCTGGTCCAGCTGCACTGATCTTCAATAAAATTAATATGATCAGATTCAAACCCCAACACTGATTTGTCATTAATTGACAATCTCACTCCCTCTAGTTGCTCAGTGTGATAAATGAAACTGGCACAGAAGATAATATTCTGACTTTAGGCAAAATAAGGAACCTCCCTAGATCTAGCTTATGACCTGATACCAGATGACAAATATCTATAGTCATTTAATCAGCATAAAATTTCCTTCTGGTATGGAAAAAATGTACGTAGTTGCCAATTACACAGCTCTAGTGTATCTTTTCTTCTAAGAGCATATAATTACCTTTCCTTACTTGGCAAAAGATCAACAGTACTCACCTTTGGACAGGAGGTGGGCAACGAAGGTAGAAAATAAATCTAATTGATTTTTTTTGTTCTGACAATTGTTCTAACAAAAGAATGTTGTTCCACATCAGAACAATTATGCTCATTCTAGAACAGATATTCACAGAACAATCTGTAATAGAATGTAATAATTAAGCAGAGATTTAGTTTAAAAAGTACCAACGACAAGCTTCTTTCTCAAAAAGAGTCAGCCATCTCAAATACAGCAAAGAGTGAAGCTAATGTCACTGAACAACATGAAAAATTCTCAATTCCAACACCAAAAGCATCATTAGTAAAAACACAGAATTTCCAATAACCAATTGTATTTTATGTTTCCTCACTCTCTTTTCTCCAATCTTAGTAAAACACCTATTCATTACTTCAGTTCTGATGAAGGATAATAGCCAAAATGTTTGTATATATATATATAAACGATTTGGAAGAAAATGTAGCTGGTGTGATCAGTAAGTTTGCAGATGACACAAAGATTGCTGGAGTTGCGGACAGTGATGAACATCGTCAGAGATTACAGCAGGATATAGATAGGCTGGAAAATTGGCAGGAGAAATGGCAGATGGAATTTAATCCAGATAAACGCGAAGTGATGCATTTCGGTAGATCTAATGTGGGGGGAGCTATAATAAATGGCAGAACCATCAGGAATATAGACACACAGAGGGACCTGGGTGTGCAAGTCCACAGATCTTTAAAAGTGGCAGCACAAGTGGAGAGGGTGGTAAAGAAGGCATATGGCATGCTTGTCTTTATTGGATGGGGCATAGAATATAAAAGTTGGCATGTGATGTTGCAGCTACATAGAACATTGGTTAGGCCACATTTGGAATACTGTGCCCAGTTCTGGTCACCACACTACCAGGACGTGGAGGCTTTGGAGAGAGTACAGAAAAGGTTTACAAGGATGTTGCCTGGTATGGAGGGTCTTAGCTTTGAGGAGAGATTGGGTAAACTGGGGTGGTTCTCCCGGGAAAGACGGAGGATGAAGGGGCGACCTAATAAAAGTGTATAAAATTATAAAAGGCATAGATAGGGTAAACAGTGGGAAGCTTTTCCCCAGGTCAGGGGTGATGAACACAAGGGTCACAAGTTCAAGGTGAAGGGGGGCAAGGTTCAACACAGATGTCAGGGGGAAGTATTTTACACAGAGGGTGGTGGGGGTCTGGAATGCATTGCCAAGCAAGGTGGTTGAGGCAGACATGCTGGGATCGTTTAAGACTCATCTAGATAGCCACATGAACAGACTGGAAGTAGAGGGATACAAACGAATGATCTAGTTGGGCACATGAGCGGCGCAGGCTGCGAGGGCCGAAGGGCCTGTTCCTGTGCTGTATTGTTCTTTGTTCTTTTTTTAAAAAATCTGTATTTAACAGATCTTGATGGAACTACAGGCACTGAATTTCCAGAACTTGCTGTTTTTGTTCAATTATTCTCTTACAGGGCAGGTTGCACATGGGCTTGAAGACCTGTTAATCAAAATGTAATTTGATCAAAAACTGTAAGTAACAATCATCCAAAATAGACATGTTTTTCACTGGAACAAGTGCACGAGAAAAGGGAAGCCAATATTTATTGGACAGGGAAATCAATCCAACCCAATATTCCTTTTTACCATCTTCAATTAAAATTGAAGTACTAACTGGCTGAGTTATAAAATGTACAGTTAGTACTTCAATTTTAATTGAAGATGGTAGAAAGGAATATTGGGCTGGGTTGATTTCCCTATCCAATAAATATTGGCCTCCCTTTTCTCGCACACTGGTTCCAGTGAAAAACATGTCTATTTTGGATGACTGAATACATTTTACTAATGATGCTTTAGGTGTTGGAATTGAGAATTTTTCACGTTGATCAGTGACATTAGCTTCACTCTCTGATGTACATAATAGAAAGGGTGCATTATAGCATTTCTCAATTAGTAATGGAGCTACTGCATATTCTAAAGGGGATGGTTTATACAACATGAGCTTTGATGTTCTATCTGAAAGAGTACAAAAAAGATCCAACACCAAACAATATTGCAGACAAGCGGCTAGAATGATTTAACATTCCCCACAGTCAACCATAGTTAAATCTCTTCTTAGTTGATACCTCAGCTATAGGAGGACATTCAGGTTCCAAAAATACAGTTTTGAGAGTTAGTCAGATATGGAGCAGTGTAACTCTTACATATAAATGCAGACATTTCCTGACTTCTTAGATGTTGAATTACGTTGGGAGGCTGGCACCTTGCCCAGATGACCATGCTTCATGGATGAAGCAGCACAATGCATGTTGGCAAGGCACAGAAGGACAACGTAGTTGAGCTTGATCATGACCTTATCGGACATCCACGCTGATGGATCCCACATTTCAGCAGGAGTCACAAAGAACCAAGACTTTACTTGGGATGTCAAGGCCTTGGAGCACAAAGCTTTACCAGAACGATACCACAGATAAGGGACTTTATAGTTACGTGAAGAAACAGGAGAAACTAGGTTTGTTGCCCTTGGGACAATTGAGCCAAGATGACATTTAAACAAATGTATTCAATATCATGATGGTTTAGATAGATTAAGTAAGGAGAAACTGTCTCTATCAGTAGATGGTTTAGTAACCAAACTTAATTGATAAAAGAGGACATTTTAAAATGTAGCATATAACGCTCTGCAATGAACTCAATAAAGGACTGATCGAAGAAATTTCAATGACAACTTTCTAAAAGGAAGTGGATGCACACTTGCAATTGAAAACACCGGAGTCTTGGAGAACAGCAGAGGATTGGGACTTAAATAGCTCTTTTAAAAGAGCTGACTGTTCCTCTGATCGGGAAATGGATCTGGATTCGATTTATTATTGTCACATGCATTAACATACAATGAAAAGTATTGTTTCTTCTGCGCTATACAGAGCATACTGTTCATAGAGAAGAAAATGAGTGTGCAGAATGTAGTGTTACAGTCATAGCTAGGGTGTAGAGAAAGATCACCTTAATGCAAGGTATGTCCATTCAAAAGTCTGACAGCAGCATGGAAGAAGCTGTTCTTGAGTCGGTACGTGACCTCAGACTTTTGTATCTTCTTCTGCGCCTTATGAAACTAGCCTGGAATCATTGGAACCACAACTAACTCAGCAAAGATCAAAGATTAAAACTTAAGATTTGCCTACCTTCTTCGACATTTTGTTTTAAAATCACACAAATTAAAATGAGATTTGACTGACTATTTCATTTCTCCCATGCCCCAAAAATGAAGAAATTAAAAAGGTAAAGGCCAAAATTCACAACTGGAGGAGTAAAAGAGTAGCAGAGTTGAATAAATCATATAAACATACAAATTAGGAGCAGAAGGCAGCCATTCAGACCCTAGAGCTTGCTCCACCATTAAATAAGATCATGGCTAATCTATGTTTACAATTCCACATTCCCATCTACCTCTGATAGATTCTTGTTAGGTAAAGAAACCAAAGGCTATCTACCCCCACCTTAGAAATATATTCAATGACCTTGCCTCCACCACCTTCTGAAGCCAAGTCCCAAAGTTGCATTACCCTCAGGAGAAAAGAATTCTCCTGGCCTAAAAGGGTGACTCCTAATTTTAACATATTTCAGGACTCACTCACCAAAATTGAGTTGTAAAAAGGGGTAGGAGTGTGTCAGCAAGATAAAGGAAAAGCTCCTTTGTTCTGAGGTCCTGGATAAGAATAAAAGCGAGTAAGAGCGCATGGAGTCTGGTCTTTAAACTGCGAGGGCATAGAAATAACATGTTCACTAGTGTATTTGAAACTTGAAAGAAATGTAAAATTTAAAGTCCAGTGGAGCACTTGATCATAATTGGACTTGAAGGAAAAAAATGCATTCTTAAATCCTGGAATTCAGTACACACTTTTTCTCTTGCCTTAAATACCAATTTCTGGTGTTCCTTGTGGACCCAGTCCCTGAGGCATATCAGAACATCTACGAAGCAGGAAAGTAATACCAAAATGGTGGTGCAAGATTAGATGAAAAATTGTTTGTGCTGAAAAATGACACACAGAACTAAGATAGCCTTGATGGATATAGAAAGTGCAGGGATGAAGTAGAAAAAGAAACAAAAAGGGGGAATGAATAAAAGATTAGCTTTTCTTTAACTTTACTTGCTAAAGATGTTTTACCAGTATACTATTGGTTAAGGGAAAAAGTGGGGCAAAGTAGAGACGAAGACAGGAACTTGTGTTGATGCAGAGGCAGTGGGAATGGTTTTAAATGAATATTTCGTCTCCATGTTTATAAAGGCAAGGGATGATGCAGACATAATAGTCCAGGAGGAACACAGATATTGGATGGGATAATCATAAAAGAGAGAGGAAGTATGCAAAGAAATTCTTGAAAAGTCTCCAGGGCCAGATGGACTGTTTCCGAGGTGCTAAAGGAGGTCAGGGAGGATATAGCAGATGCTCAAAAGGTGATGTTCCAATCCTCAACTAGATAGAGGTGAGGTACTGGAGATCTAGAGAAATGCAAATGCAGTTCCATTGTTTAAAAAGAGATCAAAGGAAATGCCAAACAATTATAGGCCGGGTAGTCTTACATCAGTGGAGGGCAAATTAGTAGAATCAATCCTGAGAGATGTGTTTCTACATTAAACCTATGGACTAGTCAAGGATGGTCAGCATGGAATTGTTAAAGGAAGCTCTTGCTTCACAAATATGATTGAATTTTTTGAGGAAGTGACAAGAACAGTTGATGAAGATAATGCAGTAGATGTTGCATACATGGATTTTAGCGAGGCGTTGGACAAGGTCCCACACGACAGATTGGTCAACAAAGTAAAAGTCCATGGAACACAGGGCATTGTGACAAAGTGGATCAAAAGTTGGCTTAGTGACTGGAAACAAAGGATAATGGTCAATGGATGCCCTTGCGAATGGAAAGTTGTTTCAAGTGGTGTTCCACAGAGTTTGGTGTTGGAAACCTTGGTGGGAGGGGCACAACACAAAGATTGGCCAAATAGTGGATAGTGTAGAGGACAGCTATAATCTACAAAATGATGTCAATGGATTAGTGGAGTGGGTGGTAAATTGGCAGATGGATTTTAAGATAATGCATTTTAGGGAGATCAAACAATTCTAGAGAATACACAGTAAATGGGAATGTACTAGGAAGTGTAGATAAAGTGAGAGATCTTGGCGTACAAGTGCACAGGTCACTAAACGCAGCAGTTTAAGTAGACAACATTGTAAAGGCGGCTTTGGGAATTCTCTACTTCATTGGCTGAGGTATAGAATATAAAAGTAAGGATATAATGCCTTCAAGTAGTGTAGACAGTTCTGGTCATCATATTACAGGAAGGACATAATTGCTCTGGTGAGAGCGCAGAGGAGATTTACAAGAATGTTGCCAAAGCTAGAGAAGTGTAGCTATAAGGAGAGATAGGATTGTTGAGGTTATTTTCCTTGGAACAAAAAAGGCTGAGTGGTGACTTGATAAAGGTGTACAAAACCATGAGGGGAAGAAAGAGTGGACAGGATAAAATAGTTTCCCTTGGTAGAGAATCCTAGAACCAAAGGACATAGATTCAATGTAAGTGGCAGTAAGAGGGGATAGGAGGAAGAACTTTCTTTTTTTAGAAATGCAAAGGTGGTGGATGTCTGCAATTTGCTTCTGAGTTGGTGGTGGAGGCAGAAACCCTAAACTCTTAAAAAGTACATGGATCTGCACCTTACATGCTGTATATTACAGGTGCCGATACGTATGCTGTATGGGCCAGATGCAGGAAGGAGAGATTAGAAAGGATACTTTGAGCTGGCATGGACAAGATGAGCTGAATGGCCTCCTTAGTGCTGTAACTTTTCTATGTTTCTTTGTAATGAGGGCAGTGTGATGCAAGTATTTCTGGACTGAATATCACGTTAAGAGTGCCATGCTTAATATTTTATTTAGAATCCTTATAACTAGTGAGAATCTTCAAGTACTAGTCTGTGATGGAGTTGATTATTCAACATACACAAATACTTACATGTATGAGCTGATCAAGATGCCTAAACTATTTTAAAAACGTTGATAGAGAGAAATGATTTCCTCTGGGTGAGAGAAATCAAGACAAGAGAACGTACAATACTAAGCTGGATGGCAGTGTATGCTGTGAGGAGGATGCCAAGAGACTGCAGGGTGATTTGGTCAGGCTGGCTGAGTGGGCAAATACAATATAACGTTGATAAATGTGAGGTTATCCACTCTGGTAGCAAAAATAAGGCGGAAGATTATCTGAACAGTGGCAGTTTAGGAAAAGGGGAAGTGCAACATGACTTGGTGTCATGGTGGAATACTCTTTGGAGGTTGGCATGCAGGTACAGGAGGAAGTGAGAAAAGCTAATGGCATGCTGGCCTTCATAGCAAAAGGATTTGAGTATAGGAGTAAAGATGTTTTTCTGCAGTTATTCAGGTCCTTGATGAAGCCATACTTTGAGTATTGTGTGCAGTTTGGTCTCCTAGTCTGAGGAAGAACATTCTTGCTATTGAGGGAGTCCAGCGAAGGTTCATCAGACTGATTCCTGGAATGGCAGGACTGACACATGAAGAGACTGGATAAAATGGGCTTGTACTCACTGGAATTTAGAAGAATGAGAGGGGATCCCTTAGAAACATAACATCCTGATGGGACTGGATAGGCTAAACAGAGGAAGAATGTTCTCAGTGTTGCGAAATTCCAGAACTAGGAGTCAGAGTCTAAGAATAAGTGGTATGCCATTGAGGACCGAGATGAGGAAGATCATCTTCATTCACAGTTGTGAACCTGTGGCATTCGCTACCACAGAAAGCTGTTGGGGCCAGTTCATTAAATATGTTCAAGAGGGAGCCGGACATGACCCCTGTAGCTAAAGGGATGAAAGGATATGAAGAGAAAGCAGGAGTAGGATACCGAAATGCATGATCAACCTTGATCATATTGAACAGATAGGTTGCTGCAAAAGGTTAGGGTGCACGGAGCTGGGGGTAAGGTGTTAGCGTGGATAGAGGATTGGCTGTCTAATAGGAAGCAGAGAGTTGGTATCAATGGGTGCTATTCTGGTTGGCAGTTGTGACTAGTGGAGTGCCGCAGGGATCGATGCTGGGGCCTCAACTGTTTACCATTTACATAGATGATCTGGAGGAGAGGGCTGAGTGTAGGGTAACAAAATTTGCTGATGACACGAAGATGAGTGGAAAAGCAAACTGCATGGAGAGTGTGGAAAGTCTGCACAGAGATCTGGATAGGCTGAGCGAGTGGGCGAGGACTTGGCAGATGGAGTATAACGTTAGCAAGTGTGAGATTATCCACTTTGGTAGAAATAATAGTAGGAGGGATTATTATTTAAAAGGCGAAAAGCTGCAGCATGCTACAGTGCAGAGGGACCTGGGGGTCCTTGTGCACGAATCGCAAAAACCCAGTCTGCAGGTGATCAAGAAGGCGAATGGAATAAGAACATAAGAAATAGGAGCAGGAGTAGGCCATCTAGCCCCTCAAGCCTGCCCCGCCATTCACTAAGATCATGGCTGATCTGAAGTGGCTCAGTTCCACTTTCCCGCTTTCTCCCCATAACCCTTAATCCCCTTGCCTACCAAAAACCTATCTACCCTTGTTGGCCTTTATAGCGAGGGGGATAGAATATAAAAGCAGGGAGGTCTTGCTGCAACTGTACAGGGTACTGGTGAGCCTGCAGCTGGAGTACTGTGTGCAGTTTTGGTCACCGCACTTGCGCAAGGATATATTAGCCTTGGAGGGAGTGCAGAGAAGGTTCACTAAGCTGATACCGGAGATGAGGGGGTTAGCCTGTGAAGAGAGATTGAATAGACTGGGTCTGTACTCGGAGTTTAAAAGGCTGAGGGGGGATCTTATAGAGACATATAAGATAACGAAGGGGATAGAGAGGGTAGAGGTAGAGAGATTCTTCCTGCTTAGAAAGGACAGCAGGACTAGAGGGCACAGCCTCAAAATAGGGGGGGGGGGGGGGGGGGGGGGGTTGCAGTTTAGATCGGAGTTGAGGAGGAACTTCTTCACTCAAAGGGTGGTGAATCTCTGGAATTCTCTGCCCATTGAAGTGGTGGAGGCTACCTCGCTGAATTATTTAAGTCACAGGTAGATAGGTTTCTGATAGACAAGGGGAATTAAGGGTTGTGGGGAGAAAGCGGAACTGATCCACTTCAGATCAGCCATGATCTTATTGAATGGTGGGGCAGGCTCGAAGGGCTAGATGGCCTACTCCTGCTCCTATTTCTTATGTTCTTATGTTCTTAACAGTCCTGCAGGCTCAAAGGGCCAAATGGCCGACTCCTGCACCCATTATGTATGTACTCGTAAAATGAAAACTGGCCATCCAAGAGCAAAATCATGAATCACTTTTTCAAAGGATAACACAAATTGCAACTATTTCCACAAAAGGCTGCGAATGCTACAAAAATTGAAGCTTTGCAGGCTGAGATGGATACATTTGTGCTACACAAGGGTATTAGGGAACTTTTTTCCAGCTATAGAGCAGAGACAGGTGTGTACAAGGACTCAGGGAGCAGCCATGATCTAATTGAGTTGTGGAGTAGGTTCAATGGATTGAATGTTTCTGTGGCTATGAATCCAGGCTCTGGGAGGTGAGCGTACAACATGCATGCAACCCTTACAATTTTTAATGTCACATTGGTATACTTTATATTGAAAACATTCACTTTCCTCCTTTAAAAAACATGAGCAATAGTGAATCCATGCTAACTTCAAATACAGAATGGAAGTTATAAAGTAAACTCCTCAAAAAGTAGACAGACAGGAAATAAAGGCACAGCCTTACAGTTCTGAGTTACATACTGGTACAAGGGATACAAAATGGATTCACAGTATGAAAATGAGTCCACCATTTCATCAGCACTCCTTGTCTTTTCATAACCAAGGACACTGAGGTGGTGACTGCAGTCACTCCTGTACATCTGTGTGTTAGAATCCATGGCCAGAGAGGTCCATGTTCCGCATTGGTTCGCTACATGCTTCATTTAATAAGGGCATGCAAAAATATTCCTAACAATTGCACCATGTTATCAGTGAGTGGGAAACCTTATTTGCTGCAGCAATTTGAATTAACAGCTGTCTTCTGGATGGTTCTAAATCAAATCTAAATTTATCTTTGAAGATAAATGAACACATATGTTGACAACCAACACGAATTATGGTCACATAAATCTTGGGCGCCAGAAGTGAACATGATTTGAGCCTTCAGTGGCACAATGAAATATTTCTGATACTTCTTATTAATTTAGTCTTTTCGATGAAATTGTGGACCACTGTTCTCAGTAATTTTAGAAATATATCATGGATTACTTCCGCAGAGACAGATCAGTACCTGGTACTCTCCACAGATTCAAAAAAATACTGGTCAGGCATGCTGAGGTGCTGTGGCGCACCCAGCGCCTGAGAACTAATGTCGGGTTGCATTGAATTGTTGCAAAATAACAATGCAAACATGACCATAAATAATAACTGCTCTTTTGCAAATGTAGAGCAACAATGGCCACACGCACTCATCCTTTAAGATCCTATCTGAGTATTGCTGTAGGGTGTTTCTAGAGCACTAAGGTCTGGGTGATATTTTCACATATGGGATTTAACAATGTAGGTTTTGAACACATCTTCAAGTCTGTCACCTACCCTCGTTAAAAATCAAATCACCCCAGCTTTCACTCCAACTGAAGGCCTCGAGTTTAAACCCAAGATGCCCTATACCCTTATGTAATTGTTTTAGAAATGTACCCTCATTTCACACAAAAGCAGAAAATCAACTCCATGGGCGTTTACTTGGACGGTGGGGGGGGGGGGGGAGGGAAATGGGAAGAGACATTAATCCTGTGTCATAATGAAAACTATGCAACCTTTTATTTTATCTGCATTGGCTATTATTACCACCGTCACTTTTTACATTACAAAACTTGGGAAGGAAAAAAAATGGCACCTGGTTTCTGCAGTAATACATCTCCCCGATTCAATAACGTGATAGATAGATACACACACACAGATTTTAAAAACTCAATAGAAAAGGATGAGATAAGTTACAAAGAATCGTTTGAAGATTTTGCAAAGAGGAACAGGGAGTTAAGAGAGATCCATCGGATTCTCAGTAAAATGAAAGTGTTCCCGTTTGATACAATTTATCCAGTCCCCGCCCCTGTGGTGAGAGGCAGTAGGAGCAGGCAGCACATTTTAAACAGGGGCCCCACCAAGATGAGCGGAAGATCATGCTTTTTTTTTGAAAAAAAGGTTCAATAATCCCTAGGCAAAAAAAAGGAAGGTTAGGAGGGTAGAGTGGGCGCCTTTTCCCCTTCTCTCTATTCTCCCATCAGCCTGTAAACCCTTTCCCCTCATTCAAACACTTTTTTAGAAAAACAAGAATATATTACATTATATTGATTTTATGCCCGCCCCCCTTTTTTTATGCCTTTCCCCCCCCCTTTCAATTTGGTCAAATCGACATTAAACCCAAAGTCCCTCAGAAGCACAAAACAGCGCCACCAACAACAGTCAGTCAGTGCAAACAATCCGAGCGTCGGTAAATCCACCACCGTGTGCAAAAATTAAAATAAATAAATAAGAGCCCCCCCCCCCCCCCTTCCAATGCATCGGAAAATACGCCCAACTTTTCAATGTTTTAAACGTCCGATTAAGCGGCTTTAAAATTCCATAACACACTTAAAATAATATATATAGAAATATTGGGGAGGGGAAAGGGGAGAGACAGTTCTCCAGACCTGGGCACCAATGGCGCGGAACAGGGAACATGAATTTGCAAAAGACAAGAGGAGCAGCGACCATTAGTCCAGCCATAACTTAATATAAAGGCAGCTAAAGATGTCACCCAGCACCTCTCCCTCTCAAAGCCAAGGGTAGCCAACAATGTCTCAGCAGTTCAAACCTCCCCCCACCAATCTCCATTATTAAAGAGTTACATTTATCAGCCTACCATTCAACATGGAAAATTCACCACACGTTTTTTTTTTGGTATTTTTTTGAAATAAAGTGCCCTCTAACGTGGGAATTTTGCTTCTAGGGAAATAATCTCATTTTTGTCTCCTGTGGGGGGTTGGGCGCAAGGGGGAGGGGGAGAGAAAGAGAGAGAGACAGAAAAGAGAAAAGAAGAGAAAAAAAAGTCCCGACTCGATCCAATAAAGTTATTTTGGAAACTATCGATATTTCTCTCGTATCGCCGGACGGTGTGTAAAAGCCTCTTAAAAAAAACTAAATGTTACGTATTCCCTTTCCTCAGCATTCTCTTCAAAAAAAACATACACACACACACACATACACTGCTGGCAATTATCAGTATCTTTTTAGCCACGATTGACGCGACAGCATGGGCGGAATCGAGCCCAATGCAAAAGGGAATTAGACTCGTCATCTTTTCTCCCCATGCTTCTATTAAATTTACAATATATAGATATACACATCAAACCCTAAGTTCCACCAAACAAGATTTTAATTAGCTGCGAATTTAACAAGGATGAGAATTTTATATATATATATAGATATAGATATTTTCTCCCCTCAAAACTCACCAGTCTGTATCCAAGGGAAGATGTTAACAAGCCCTGTCCGAAACGATTATCGGAGGATCTCTGATGTTACTTGTGCTTTAGGAACAACAGCAGGCGATGCAGGCAGAAGGAGCCTATTCTATCATATCAAACAGCCCAGCCGATCGCTGTTTGCAAACGTTTCGTTGCCCTTCCCACCTGACAGCACAGCTCTGTGATCAGAGGGAGGAGGAAGAGCGGGGGGGGGGGCGGGGGAGGCTGGAAACAGCCCTGTGTTATCACTAAGATTTAAACACAACCACAGAAGACTTGGGGTTAACAACTTTGCAATGGCTAATAGGCGCCTTGTGATTGGGTGGCGAGTGTCACCAATCACCTGTAGAGAGCTGATGTCTGCTCAGCTCACTCTCAGTGGCACAAGTTGAGGTTTTAAGGAACAAAAAAAAATCTGCCAATAATCCACTTCTCCCACAGATTCTCCTCTTCCCCGTCGCACTGTGTCTATTTCTCCCCTCTAAAAAAAACAAATCTTTGTGAATGGTATTCCTGTGGCCTGAATCATTTTCTTTAGCCACACCCTCCCCTACATCAGTCGATTTTTATGATGCAATAACATTCACCAAAAAGTATTTCTCTTTTTTTCTCTGAGAGAAATCACAACATTTCTTCAGTTGTGCCCCCCTCATGTGAGGCATATAGCTCCCCCGTCCAATTTCGTTTTTTTTAAATGCATGTTTAAAACAGAAAAGGCTGAGGGGAGGGTGAACAGTTTGGATTTAACTACGTTATAAAGAGGGTGGTGACTGTGTGGAATGAACTGTTGTTATAAGGCCATGAAGAGAAAGTGGATTTTTTTTAAAAAAGGGAACAGTAGGTAGATATTTGGGATGGTGGGTGACTGGGAAGCATGGACTGTAGTTTTTTTTCCCCCAGTTATGTATTTTGCTGGGTTCTAAAATGTAAGTAAAATTAATATTTTGAAAATAATTAATTTGGTTATAAGGTGGATCAGCTGATCAGATCAGGCAGAGAGCTTGAGAACCAGGTTTATGGAGGTGATACTTCAAGTACTTGCAGGCATTTGGTTGATGCATTTTGTATCATGAGAATGAACCCAGATGGTTAAACAAAATAACGTATAAATGTTGTATCGGAATGAAGACTGGGTCTTCCGCTGTACGGGCCATGCTTCAACTCTGGCCTCCCCTTCCCAACTAAATATATAGAAATGCCTGTAAAATATGCAAAAACAAATTAAGTGTTTGAATGTAAAATACTGGAAACCATACAATGAACAAATTGCTTCTCAACAACCATCAACAAGAAACAAAATTTAACATTTTTTAACCCTCCACAAAATGATTTTTATAGATGAGCAGGTCTTCCATAGCGTTGCTCGATGAAAGTCGGAGTTTTTATCAGAATCAGCGTATTATGATAAGTGACAATACTAGGGGTACTGATTTATTGAGAAGCCCTGGAACCCAGAAGTACTGGGAAGAGGGCCCAGTTTACTGGGTAATGTTCTCATGACCCTAGCAGTATTTTGTGAATTGGAGCCCTGGTGGGGTGGTAGGTCTGATGCCTTCAATAATATTGGAAAGCGAGATCCTTGGAAGACTGAGGCAGTTTCTGGGATCCATAGAGGAGGGGTACTGCAATTTGGGAGCATTATGAAAGGTGGCGTCAAGCTCAGGATACATTGATAATGACCCTTGATCAAGGAGAATGAGAATGGGATCTCGAGGTCCATAAACCTGAAAGTCACAGGATCTGGAAATGGGGAAGAGTCTGGGGGTGGCAGAATTGGAGTTCAATGGGACAGTTGATCACCAATTTTTACAGATGCATCATAGAAAGCATCCTTTCTGGATGTATTACAGCTTGGTATGACTCCTAGTCTGACCAAGACTGCAAGAAACTACAAAGGGTTGTGAATGTAGCCCAGTCCATCATGCAAACCAGCCTCCCATCCATTGACTCTGTCAACATTTTCCACTGTCTTGGAAAAGCAGCCAGCAGAAGCAAGGACTCCACGCACCCCAGACATTCTCTCTTCCACTTTCTTCTGTCAGGAAAAAGATACAAAAGTCTAAGAGCACATATCAACTAATTCAAGAACAGCTATTCTCCTGCCATCATTAGACTTAACATTGGACTTATCATATATTAAGCTGATCATTCTCCATGCCTTATCTGTAACTAGAACACTATATTCTGCACCCTCCCCTTTCCTTTGCCCCTATGTACTCTATGAGCGGTATGTTCAGTGTACAGAATGCAAGAGACAGTACTTTTCACTGTATTCCAATAAATGTGTCAATAATAAGTCAAATCAAATTCAGATCAAATCAAAGACTGGGGAAGAAGCTTCAGGGTACATGTTCAATGTCCATGATAAGAGTGGCTCGGAGTACCACCACAGACTGAGGTGGCTGGGTCCTAAAGGACATAGCTGCTAGATTGGGATCAAGGCAAGTGGTGAGGGAATCAACAAGAGGGAAAACATACTTGGCCTCATTCTCACCAAGCTGCCTGCCACAAGTCCTTGACAGTAGTGGCAGGAGTGACCACCACACGGTCTTTGTGGAAATGAGGATACCCACTGTTGTGTTGTGTGACACTACCACCGTGCTAAATGGGATAGGTTTCAAGCAGATCTAACAGCTCAAAACTGGGCATCCATGAGATCCTGTGGGCCATCGGTAGCAGAATTATACTCAAACACAATCTATAATCTCATGACCCTGGTTCAATGGAGAGTGCAAGAGGACATACCAGAGCAAGACCAGGCATATCTAAAAATGAGGTGTCAACCTGGTGAAGGTACAAAACAGGACTACTTACATGCCATACAAGATAAGTTGCAAGTAATGGAATTAAGTGATCCCATGAACAACCAATCAGATCTAAGCTCTGCAATTCTGCCACACCCAGTTGTGAATGGTGGTGGACAATAAAACAACTCACTGGAGGAGAAGGCTCCACAAATATCCCCAACCTCAATGATGAAGGAGCCCAGCAAATAAGTACAAAAAATAAGACTAATGCAGTCTTAACAACCTTCAGCCAGAAGTGCCAAGTCGATCTTGGCCTGTCCAGAGGCCCCAGCATCACAAATGTCAGTCGCTGGGTCAAAATCCTGCCATTCCCTCCCAAACAGCACTGTGGGCATATCAACACCTCAGGGACTGCAGTGATTCAAGAAAGCCACCTTCTCAGGGGTAGCTAAGAACGAGCAGTACGTGTTGGTCCAGCCAGCATTGCCCACGTCCCATAAAATGAATTTTTAAAAATTACTTTAGTAGGAGAGAGTGTATATCTCCATTAAGATACCAGGCTCCAAACCTCTTCCCCAGCTAGCCTACTTCCTCTGTGCTTTAAAGTATCCCTATATTCTCTCCCCACCTTTCAACACTTAGCCCATTGTCAACCGGACTCTGTCCCTTGGATTATAGCACTTAAGAATGAATTTTCTGTTTCTTGACTAAAGGCCAGAGAATTCTGGATAAATAGTACACAGTTCCTCATATGCATGTGCTTGGAATGTAGAGGAGTAAAATTTATCATTTGGTTAATGTGTTTGCAATCTTACAAGGAATCCAATTAGGATTCACTAAAAATTTTTAAAATAGCTTAAGTTGTAAAACCCTCAAATTTTCATTGCTTTCGTGATTTGCAAGCTGATGTCTGCAAGGTGAAAATCCATACAGCTTCAGAAATAGTTCAGAAGGAAGAGTATATTTTTTATTCAGTACACTATCATAGAATAGAATCATCCAACGGTAACACCAGAGAAGGAAGTTATTCAGCCAATCCTGTCTGTTCTGGCCCTCTGGAAGAGCAACTTATCCAGTGCCAGTCCTCACCATTTCTCCATAGCCCTGCAAATCTTCCTTTTCAGGTAGTGCCCTTTTGAAAGCTTCATTTGTCCCCACTTCTACCACACACTCAGCAGCTAATTCCACATCCTAAACACTCACTGTGTTAAAAAAAAAGCTTTTCCTCAGGTCTCTATTGCTTCTTTTGGCAATAATCTGTGCCCCCTTGCCTTGATTCTTCCATCAATGGGAATAATTTTTCTTTTCTTATGTTTTTCCAGGTTGTGGGCATCGCTGACTCAGCTGGCATTTATTGCCAATCTCTAATTTCCTTTGAGCAGGTGGTATTGAGTCACCTTCTTGAACCACTGCAGTCCATGTAGATACGCCCACAATGCCGTTAGGAAGGGAGTTCCAGATTCTTGACCCAGTGACAATGAAGGAACGGCAATATAGTTCCAAGTCAGGGTGGTCAGTGGCTTGGAGGGAAACCTGCAGGAGGTGGAGTTTCCACGCATACACTGCCCTTGTTCTTCTAGGTGGTAAAAACCATTGGTTCACTAGTTGACCCCAGGTATGGAGGGATTTTCTTGTGAGGAGAATTTAAGTAGTTTGGGACTGTACTCATTGGAGTTCAGAATAATAAAAGACAACTTTATTTAGAAATATGGAATTCTCGGGGGCTTGACAGGGTGGATGCGGAGAGATTGTTTCCCCTTGTGGGGGAGTCAGTTGCCCAAAAAAATTGCAGTAACAGATCCTCAGAGCGGAATTAATATGTAATTGTATCGTAGTTAAGGTCTTAGATTAAACCCTATCAGATCTCTTGCAAATGAGGGAAGACTTATCTCTCACAAAGGCAGTACAGATAGTGTGACAGACCAAGCTGGAGAAGCAATACAGAACTGTTGTTCGTGGGGAAAGTAATATCCCTCGAACAGAATGGGTGTCTAACAGAAAAGAGAAAGGCATTGAAGTAAGAGCCTTGAAATGAAATCAGGGAAAAGAACCATCTTGAAATGCTGTCTATATAGCAGGCACCATGGGTGGCATGGTGACATGGTGGCACAGTGGTTAATACAGCTGCCTCACAGTGCCAAGTACCCCTGTTCAATTCCAGCCTTGGGTAACTTGTCTGTGTGGAGTTTGCACATTCTCCCCGTGTCTGCGTGGGTTTCCTCCGGGTGCTCTGGTTTCCTACCACGTTCCAAAGATATGTGGGTTAGATGGATTGGCGATGCTAAATTGCCCATTAGCGTCAGGGGCATTAGCAAGGTAAATACGTGGAGGTATGTGGATAGGGCCTGGGTGGAATTGTTGTCGGTACAAGCTTGATGGACCAAATGGCCTGTTTCTGCACAGTAGGGATTTAATGCTTCTATGAATAACCTGCACAAGAGAGATCTTGCGGTTCAAATCTATAGCTCTCTGAAAGTGACCACACAAGTAGATAGGGTGGTAAAGAAGACATATAGCATGCCTGCCTTCATTAGTGGGGGATTTGAGTACAAGAGTCAGGGTGTCATGCTGAAGCTTTATAAAACTTTAGTTAGGCCATACTTCGAGAATTGCATTCAATTCTGGCCAGCACATTACAGGAAGGATGGAGAAGGTGCAGAAGAGGTTTACAAGGACGCTGCCTAGATTAGAGGATATGAGCTATAAGGAGAGGCTGGACAAACTGGTGTTGTTTTCTCTGAAGCAATGGAGACTGAGGGGAACCCTGATAGAAGTCTATAAAATCATGAGAGGCATGATAGGATTGACAATCAGAATCTTTTACCCAGAGTTGAAATATCTAATACTAGAGGACATGCACTTAAAGTGAAAGTGGGGAAGTTCAAAGGAGCTGTGAGGGGAAATTTTTTACATAGAAAGTGGTAGGTGTCTGGACCACGTCACCAGGGGTGGT
The DNA here is from genome assembly GCF_965287045.1 of Carcharhinus amblyrhynchos. NCBI lineage: Eukaryota > Metazoa > Chordata > Chondrichthyes > Carcharhiniformes > Carcharhinidae > Carcharhinus > Carcharhinus amblyrhynchos. The sequence goes on from NC_137325.1 coordinate 120,544,365, forward strand.
GGTTCAGGCAGACATGATCAGGGCATTTCAGGGGATTTTAGTTAAACTCATTAATATGCAAGGAATAGAGGGAAATGGACCAAGGGGAGGCAGAAGGGGTTAGTTTAATTTAGTGTCATGTTTGCCACATCGTGGGCCGAAGGGCCTATTCCTGTGCTGTACTGTTCTATGTTCTAAGAGGGAAGAATGCCCAGCAGGGGGAGCAGAGTCCCACCATGGTGGAAAGTTAGGACATTTTAAAATAGTCTGCCGATCTGAAAAACATGTAGCTTGCAGGAAGAAAGAGAAAATAACAAGGTCAAGTCAGATCCAAGGAGTAGAAGAGCCATAGAAAAATCAAATTACCTTCCTGGGAGAAGCTAACAAAGAAAAAATTATTATTGGAACATTAAATTAGATAGTCAACCCACAGAATTCAAGCCAGGTACAGGCACACATGTTTCAGTATTATCTGATGAAGCAGAGATATTTAAAAATATTATTAGACATTGCATTGATTCTCCATTTGGTGCAAGATTCAGGCGGGAGTACACTGAAAGTAGTGAGCCAACACATGGCAAGATTAAGGTACAAGGATAAAGGCATTATTGAATCCCTGTGTGTTATATGCAGGACAAGGAACTGAGCAGAAAATAATGTTTGCAATTGAGCCTGATTTACAATGTTGATGAAACTGCTCATGAGTCGTCCAGTAATGTATTTAGAAAAGAACTTCAATCTCTACTTTCAGATTTAGGAAACCTGCAGACAGAATATCATGTAACCATAAGGTTATTCCTCTTCATAATGAGTAAGGTCACTCACCCACTCTTGGACAAAATCAAAAGCGAGATTGAACACATGTTGCAGCAAGGGGTCATCTCTGCAGTAACCATGCTGTTAAAGTGACGTTCTGGAATAGTCGCAGTGCTAAAGCCTAATGGTTAAATCTGAATTTGTGTGGACTTGACTCAATTGGCCAAGTTGCCAAGTCAAGCAATAAGACTACTGGTCATTGCTTCCCTCATTTGTATGGCTGATGCAGTACCGTTTCTGGTCAGAGGTAACTCCCAGGATGTTGATAGCAGGGATTCAGTAATGATAATGCCATTCATTGTCAGGGAGAAATGGTTGGAATCTCCCTTGCTTTGAGTGGTCATTGCTTGGCAATTGTATGGTCTGAATGTAACTTGCCACTTATCAGTCTCAGTCTGAAGGTTGTCCAGGCCTTGTTGTGCATGGACATGACTACTTTTGTAGCTGAGGAGTCCTGGATAGTGCTGACAGTTGTGGAGTCATCAGCAAATATCTCCACATCTAACATTATGATGGAGGGATGGTCCCCCTATCTGCTCTGGCCTGACCACTCATGATTTTGAATACCTCTAGTAAATCTCCTTTAAACCTTACTTCTCCATGGAGAACATTTCCATCTTCTCCAATCTTTTGACTGAAGGTCATCATTCCTGGAACTAAAATATATAACCAAAACAAGGGGGAGAGCAACTAAAAATATATTTAATCAAGAAACATTCTCCATGTGTTTTCTAACCACCAACAAATAAATCACAGTTTCTGCTAATCACACTGCCCTCCCAAATGTTGTTTGAGTAGTTTATTAAAGAAAATAACATTTACTAACAAATATCATCGATTGTGACATAATGTTTTGAAACCACTGTTATCAAATTCTTTCAGTCATTTAGTTAAAGCAAAAATCAATTGACTCAAGAATACAACTTCCCTGCTGCCATCAGACTATTGAATGGACCTACCATATATTAAACTGATCTTCCTCTACACTCTAGCTCTGACTGTAACACTATGTTTTGCACCGTCTCCTTTCCTTCTCCTCTGTGTACTCCACGAACTGTACGTTTCGTCTGTATAGTGCACAAGAAACAATATTTTCATTGTATCCCAATACATGTGACAATAAATCAAATCAAATCATCAGAAGATGAAGACATTTTATACACTTCAAGTGCATACTGGGAAACCTACAAGTTGCACACAATATCCCGCAGCAGTTTCATTTTCTACTGCCCATTTGGTTTAGCAATCCCCAGGGTACCACTGGTTTCAGGACCTGCTTTGGTTTGGCATCATAATGAATAGACTGATTGTTGTACGACAACTTAAAGCAAAGCATTTGCACCGCATGAAATAGTGTATCTATTCATGGTTTAGGTTTGTGCTTTAAATTGGACTTTTGCTGACCAGCTTTAATTGGCATCGTGGTCACTCACTGTGCATCTTGCACAATTATTTCATTTCAAATAATTTTGGCACAGACCCCTTGAGCGTGTGTCATCTAGCTTGCTTTTCAGTTCCTTCGCAGACACATATTTTCTCAAGCAGATAAAAATTCACAGGCAGAAGCGTATTATTTTTGCTGCAGAGGATATAGCTTACAAATTTTTTTTTGTTCATTCATGGGACATGAGGGTCACTGGCTGACCAGCATTTATCGCCCATCTCTACTTGCTCTTGGAGGACAGTTGAGAGTCAACCAAATTGCCATGGCTCTGGAATCACATGTAGCCAGACTGGGTAAGAACAGTAGATTCCCTCCCCGAAAGGACATTAGTGAACCAGATGGGTTTTCCGACAATCAGCAATAGTTTCATAGCCGTCATTAGACTTTTAATTCCAGATTTTTTTTGTATTGAATTGAAATTCCACCATCTGCTGCGGCTGAATTCGAACCTAGGTCCCCAGAGCATTAGCTGAGTTTCTGGATTATAGTCTAGTGATAATACCATTAGGCAATCACCTCCCCTCTTGCAGTATACTATTGTTTTACGCCTTTTTAAGCATAATTGTTAACCACCCCAAGCCCCTACTTTAATGTTTTAATGTTTGTTGCTTTCATCTTCTCCGTTTTGCCAGCTAAACAGATGTGTATAGGTCATGTCAATATCCCTATGTAAACATTGCACTTTTGGAGAGACCTTGGCAGCCAATCCCACTTTATAGACCATATCAGACCTCAACATGTTTATTTTGTTAAAAACCTGTGACCATCCACACCAATACAGAACGTTTAGTCAGTTTTCCCCTCTTAATAGATAGTATACAAATATATTAAAATGCAAACATGGTTAAATGCTCAAATGATGTTGGGATCTCTTTTTATGTTACAATTGTGTCAACCTTGACTTTGTCCAAATTAGTTTGATGACTAGTAACTAAGTATCAAAGGAATGAGTATTGAACAGCTTCAACTATAAGTGTGAGGAGCACACAGATTTCTTTGTCAATAAGATTAAGACCATCAGATCAATAGCCTCTGCAACTTCCCTCCCTTCCTAGTCTACCAGACTGAAGTTCTTCCAAGGCTCCTCCCTGCCCTAGCCTCACGTCATAGGATCATAGAAGCATAAAATCTTACTGTGCAGAAGGAGGCCATTTGGCCCATCAAGCCTGCACCGACAACAATCCCACCCAGACTCTATCTCTGTAACCCTCGATTTTTATTCAACTAATCCCTGACACAAAGGGGCAAGGTAAGAAGTCTCGCAATACCAGGTTTAAGTCCAACAGGTTTATTTGGTATCACGAGCTTTTGAAGTGCTGCTCCTTCACTGTGCCCACCCTAGTCCAAAGCTGGCATCAACCTAACCTGCGCATCTTTAGGCTGTGGGAGGAAACCAGAGCACCCAGAGGAAACCCACGCACACGCTGGGAGAATGTGCAAACGCTGCACAGACAGTCGCCTGAGGTCAGAATTGAACCTGGGTCCCTGGCGCTGCAAGGCAGCAGTGCTTACCACTTTGCCACTGTAACATCTTCCTCTAATTTCTTATCTATTTCCCCTCAAGCCCTAGTTGAGGTTATCTTCTCCATTAGACCAATTTCCTGTTCTTTCAACCTTATTCCCATTTAAATGCTGACCAGCCAGCTGCTTCCTCGCTCCCATGTGAGCTAACATTGTTAATGGCTCTTTCTGCTTGAATTCTGTCCCTTTCTCCTTCAAATCTGCATTCATCACCCCTCCTCAAAAGCCAACCTTCAACGCCCTCCCAGTTTACAAACTACCACTCCATCTTCAACCTCTCCTTCCTCTCCAGAGCCCGGGAATGTGTTGCTACCTCCAAAATAGTGTTGCTGTAGTGTTCTATGTTCTATGTTCACTAATGTCCTTTAGGGAAGGAAATCTGCCTTCCTGACCTGGTCTGGCCTATATGTGACTCCAGAGCCATATGATTGACTCTCAACTGCCCTCTGGCAACTAGGGATGGGCAATAAATGCTGGCCAGCCAGTGATGCCTATGTCCCACAACAAATTTTAAAAAATTGGCAATTGGGAAGTCTAAATACCATCAAGAATACGTTATCAGCTCACTCACCTCAATGCCATTTGTTATGTGCAAGATAACTGTGACGTGTGCCGAAGTAACATTGCCTGGATTTTGCAGTCAGCAGCTTCAAAGAAATCTCCATGGCAAGGAATGTACCGCTCTCTGATTGACATCCTTCCACTCGTGAGAGATAATGGAAATGCAGCCTCAGAGCTTTGGTGAGGTGAGGTCAGATAGTCTGCTGCACCTAGTTTGGTGGCTGAACAAGCTGATTCTGGAAAGATAAGCCAAAGTGCCAAACACGACGTTGTCCCTTGCTGGTGGAGTGCGATGACCTCTGCTGCCTTCTGCAGGACTCTCGTCTTCTTGGATTTTCTGAAACCAAGTGCTGGCGAATTCCTGCCCATAGCTGATGTTGTCTTTTGCACCCTTCGCCACCCAGGGTTTCCCACTTGTCATGATTGATGTTGAGAACTTTCATATTTCTTGTGACGGCATCCTTGATTTAGAACGTTTTGTGTACTGCTGGTCTCTTGGGTGCACTGTCTGCCCAAAAAACATATCCTGGGGGACGTAACCATCTTCCAACCTTTACACATGCCCAAACCAGCAAAGACTTGTTTGTTCAATTAACTCTGTCTATGTTTAGTTTAAAGTTTATTTATTAATGTCACAAGCAGGCTTATATTAACACTGCAATGAAGTAACTGTGAAAACCTCCTAGTCACCACACTCTGGCAGTTGTTCGGGTACACTGAGGGAGAATTTAGCATGGCCAATGCATCTAACCAGCACGTCTTTCAGACTGTGGGAGGAAACTGGATCACCCAGAGGAAACCCATGCAGACACAGGGAGAGCATGCAGACTCTGCACAGACAGTGACCTAAGCCAGGAATCGGACCCAGGTCCCTGGCGCTGAGAGGCAGCAGTGCTAATCACTGTGCTACCCATGTTTAATGGGAATTGGGAGTCACTGAGCTTAGATGGCTGGAATGTGGTGCCGAATGATATCAACGGCCTGGGGTAATTTCCCATTCATGGAAACTTACCTCCTTGCCTTGACCATACTTGATGAGGTGTGGTGCCCTTTAAGCTATATAATCACTTTTCTCCCTCCAACACAAGCAGATGGTTACGGTCCCTTGTGGACTAATGGTTAATTAACTTAATGGAGAGTTGAGTTGCAGGGATGTCCAAGCAGCGAATCACATTCAAGGATTGTCACTGTCATCAAACCTGGAAATCAAAAGCATTATTAATGAAATCTCAATCAAATTTACTGAGAGCTAAGTATGGATTGAAAATTACATGTGATTGAGGTAAAATTTGAAGTATCGGAACCAAACATTGCAAAAGCTTGTAATTAATCATAAAGGAGATATTTAACAACATTCCACAAATATGGAATCATTTCTTTAGCTGTTCTGCAGTATTTATTACACATATCACTGTTAAAAACACAACGACATCACATTGAACAAGTTTTTTTTTGAAGTGGTTTCTAACAGCAATATTAAAGCTGAAAAGCGCAGATTCCTGCCGGATCAATTGATATTGCTGATGTTGGAGGGGATCCACAGTGCAATCTGTGGCAGAGCACTGAGTGACAGATGGCAACTTCAGAATTTTTCCGACTGTACGTCTGCTAAATCCTGATGTTACGCCCAGATTCAGAAGTGCAATGACAACAAACACTCACAGTTTGCAATTAAAAACCCTGTCAATCCCAGATCAATAATTATTGCATTTCAAAGCTGTTTATTTTATTTCAGCTAATTTAAAATGCAATAAGGTGCTATATAAATGCAAATCTAGATTGCCATGTCACCCTGCCGTTTTCTGAATCTATATTCATTGAACTTATGAGCTTAGCAACTCACGTAGTTGGATTCAGTTTTAATGACACCATATCTGCCCAAGTAGATGGTGTTACCACGAGATGCCCTCTAGGCCCAGCTCTTGCTCACATCTTTATTGGTTTTCATGAGAAACATATTTTGAATGGAATGACCCCAACCTCCTAGTCATTGCATATTTCTGATAATGTAGATGATGCATTTGCTATAATTGGATCCGCAGCTGGATGTAATGTACTCCAAACCATGCTCAAATTCACTTTGAAATTGAGAAGTCTAATCAGCTCCCTTTACTAGGTGTGCCAGTTGAGAAACCAGCTAATGAGTTAGAATCATAGACTCCATAGAATTCCATCAGGTCTGCACTGACAACAATCCCACCCAGGCCCTACCCTCATAGCCCTACATATTTCCCTGCTAATCCCTCTCACCTACGCATCCTGGGACACTAAGGGGCAATTTTGGTATGGCCAATCAACCAAACCCACATATCTTCGGACAGTGGGAGGAAACCGGAGCACCCGGGGAAGCTCACGCAGACACGGGGAGAACGTGCAAACTCCACACAGACAATGGTCCGAGCTGGGAATTGAACCTGGGTCCCTGGAGCTGTGCTGCAGCAGTGCTAACCACTGTGCCATCCCTACTACTATCTGCCACAATCCTACCAGATTGATCAACATACGTGTTGGGATTTCTACAGCTTCATGTGCTGTAAGATTGGCTTTATTGGCAATCTCATAAATAGGGTCTGAGCCTTTTGTTCATGGAGTAAACTCGATACTTGATACTGGCCATCCAGTGGTATAATGGCTATCCCCTGATCAGATCATTGCTCACTTTGTACAAACACACAAACGGGCCTAAGGCTATCACATCTGAATCCGAAAAGTGCCCTGTTTACCTCAGATTACCCTGGATCGATAAAGTATCTCAAGCATTTGAGCAACAAATGAAGCTAACCATTTCATGTTGCTACAGAGCTGCAGTAACACAAGTGGTATTTTCCGCCAACAGGACACTGCCATCAAATCAAACTGATCAGCACATGAATGAGTAATGTGATATATGAATTTCAGTGACACCGCAATGCTAGACATATGGGCCATACGTCCCAATGACTGGGAGATCATATCAAGCAGCACGTCCCTTTAACTGTTCGTAGTAAGCCAAGTGCTAACTCTACTCAACCAGCCTGTACTGACAAAACCAGTCTAATGTTCGATGTGATTCAGTAATTCAACATCACTTGCTGAAAAATACCAAGTGTACTAAGAATTTCAATTAAGAATTACAATTAAGAATTAATGTGGCTCACCAATTATTGTTAGGCACCACATATATTCTGTAATGACTCAGGAAGCTCAACTGGAGAGAAACATAGTTTAATACAGAATGTAAAGTAAAACCCCTACCATGGTGCACACACACGGCCTGGTACTACCATTCAGCAGGCCCAGTCCTGGGCCTACCTTATAAAAGGCTCAGGTAATGTGTTGCAGTTGGGCAGGTTGTTGCCTGTTACCAAGAGCTCAATGTGCCCTGCAGGGAGATCAATCAATGGTTCCTCATGGACCTGTCGGGGGGTTCTCATATATTCATACATAGGAATCTGTCCTCTGCTGGCAAAAGGAATATAATACAGCTTTGTGCGGTTTTAAAATTAAACAGCCTGGGTGAGCAATAGTTCTTCTTGGAAATGCCTTGGCTGATCAGAGTGGACGAATCAACACCCTCTTCTTACACAGTATAAATTCTTATTCCCTTCGAAATTTGGCATTCTTGCATCTGTTCTGATGAGTGCAAGGTGAAAAATTTCAACACTATGTCTGTTTTCAGCAATACTCAAATTCTGTACTACCACAGGAGTGAATGTTTGATCCTAAAATAAGTGGATAGAAAATGCGTACTTTGTTTTACACCTTGCAGAGAAGTTTAGCAGAATATTAAGGAACTTGCCTTTTTTTCCTACTTCATGTGGGCATCAGCCAGTAGTTATTGCCCATCCCTAATTGTCCTTGAACTGAATGGATCGCTGGGCCAATTCAGAGAGCAGTTAAGAGTCAACCACGTGTAGGCCTGACTAGGAAAGGATGGCAGATTTCCTTGCCAAAAGGATATTAGTGAACCAGATTGGTTCTTACAACATTAAACTTTTAATCCTAGATTTGTATTGAATTCAAATTTCACCATCTGATGTGGTAGAATTTGAAGCCAGAGCATTACACTAGGATGTTGGATTACTAATCTAGTGAGAATACCAGTGCGCCATCACCCCTGTGGAGGAGATGGTTCTCCTTTATGCAGTGAAGGCTAAAAGGAGATAAAAGAAAGATGTTCAGTTTTATGAGAGTTTATCATTCAGGAAATATGGAGAAGTGCTTTCCACTGGCAGGTCAGTTGGTAACGAGTTGCTTTGATCATGGATAGAGAATTGTTTAACAGACAGGGAGTAGAGAGAGGGCACAAATGAAGTATTTTCAAGTTGGCAGACAGTGACTAATGGAGTGCAGCAAGGATCTATGCTAGGCCTCAGTTATTTAGAGTCTATATTAATTATTTAGATGAAGAGAAAGAGAGTAATGTATCTAAATTTGCTGAGGATGTTTAACTAGATGGAAAAGCTCTGGGGATGGCACCGAGAGGTTTCAAAGAGAGATAGGCTGGTTAAGTGAGTGGGCAACAAGATGGTAGATGGAGGATAATGCCGGGAAGTGTGAAGTTACTCACTTTGGTCGTAAGAATAGAAAAGCAGAATATTTTTTAAAAGTTGTGAAACTTGTAAAGTGTTGATGTGCAAGGAGACTGAGGTGAGATTGCACAAGGAATGGAGAAATTTATCATGCAGGTACAGCAAGCAATGAGGAAAGTGTATGGCAGTTTGGCTTTTATTGTAATGGGATTGAGTACAGGACTAAAGAAGTGTCCAAAAGACCACCCACCCTAGCCTTCGCCTCAACCCTATCCCCATAACCATGTATTTACCATGGCCAATCCACTAATGTTCACATCTTTGGACTGTGGGACAAAACCAAAGAAACCCACGCAGACATGACAGATATTCCTTTATTGGAGACAGTACAGCGAAAGTTCACTAAGTTGATCCCCAGGATAGAAGATGTTGTACTATAGTGAGGCGCTGAATAAGTGGGGCCTCTATTCTCTGGGGTTTAGAAGAATTAAAGGTAATCTTGTTGAAATATACAAGATTCTGAAGGGTTTGATGGGTTGGAAGCTGAGGGATTGTTTGCATTGGTTGGAGAATCTAAAACATGGGGGAGCAGTCTCAGGATAAGGGGATGATCATTTAGCACTCAGATATAGAGGCAGCACAGTGGCGCAGTGGTTAGCAATGCTGCTGCACAGTGGCACAATGGTTAGCAATGCTGCCGCAGAGTGGCACAGTGGTTAGCAATGCTGCCGCAGAGTGGCACAGTGGTTAGCAATGCTGCCACAGAGTGGCACAGTGGTTAGCACTGCTGCCTCACAGTGCTAGGGACCTGGGTTCAATCTCTGAGTTGGGTCACTATCAGTGTGGAATCTGCATGTGTGCCCTGTGTCTGTGTTAGTTTCTTCCGGGTGCTCTGGTTTCCTCCCACAGTCTGAAAGATGTGCTTTAGCCATGCTAAATTCTCCCTCAGTGTACCCAGACAGACGCTAGGGGATTTTCATGGTAACTTCATTGCAGTGTTAATGTAAGCCTACTTGTGACACTGATAAATATACTTAAAAAAACTTTAGTTACTTCACTCAAAGCATTTTAAACCTTTGGAATCCTCCATCTCCAAGAACTGTGGGTGTTCCAACACTGAATACATTTAACTCTGGGACAGACAAATCTTTGGTCACTCAGAGAATTAAAGGATGAGGGCAGCAAGCAGGAAAGCAAAGTTGACCAGCCACGATCATATTAAAAGGTGGAACAGGCTCAAGGGGCCATATGATCTCCTCCTGCTCCTGTTTCTTGTGTTCTTCACTATCTTGTGATCTACACCATCTTAAAGGGCGGTGGAAATAGATTCAATAGTAACTATCAAAAGGGAGCAGGATATATCCTTGAAAAGGAAACATTTGCAAGACTTTGGGGAAAGGTGGACCAATTGGGTAACTCTTTCAAAGAGCCAGAACAAAATGATGGGTCGAACAGCCTGCCTTGCTGCTGTAAAATTCAATGATTATATTGGGATTCAGCTGAAGAAGTGATTTTGGATTAAGCGTCAATGACTCCTGGGCTGGGGTGGATTTGATTTTTAAGTGCAGGGACTGCCGAATTTCAGGGGCCACCATTTAAGCTCATGTGTGAAAAATTCCACTTGGTCAAGATATCTATAGAACGCTATTCATCAAGACATCAAAGCCTTCAGGAGAGATAGAAACTTCTGATAAGATTGATATTGTTCAAAATAATTGAAGATTGGCAGTCAAACATGTTTTTAAAAAATCATAAACTTACTTGTACTACCATAACACTGCCCCCTCCTGGCCTGAAACAAAATACCGCATTACAATGTTGTCACTGGAATCTTGATGGTACTTGAATCACCTTTCTGAATTGACTTCTAATATACAGGGTCACAAGATATTGACAAATGAGGAGGGGCATTCAACTCCTAGTTCATCCATCCAGAAACACCCTGCACTCTCATATTCCTTGAATTATTTCAAGAATTCTCCATGAGTGAGTCTGTTCCAAGTATTGTGAGGAAGACCTTTTTTGACACTTCCTCTAAATTATTATAGTTTGAAACTGTGGCCTCTTGTGCTATCTTACTTATTTATTTAAAAGTAATTTTGTGGATATATACTCCATACACTTAGCTATCTTACACTGTATGCCTCCATTGGGTCATCTCTCAGATGCCTTCTTTCCAAGTTCCAAAACTAGAATTTATCCAGTTTTTCTTCATAACTTAAACGGTTAACTTTGGAGTCAGCCTTGTTGCTCATCTTGACGCATCTCTGATCCTTGACTAGCTTCATTGCCCTGGGCCATCATAGTCTTTTCTCTGACCTGACATAACTCTTCCATTACTGTTCTCCATCTCCTTAACCAATTTCTTGTCTGTTTCCAAGGTTTGCCTTGCATCTCCACAGCATTGAGGTTGACTGGTGGCCTTTCCTGTGGGACTCAGCGACATGTCTTTTGGAAAATGAGTAGGCATGTGTAGTAAAGCTTTCCACAGTGCCCTGAGGATGTTATTTCCTCAGAAAGGTCAAGAAGGTTGAAGCAATCCTCTGAGCCTATGTTGGTTTTTGTTTACCTAGGCTATTATTATAAGGGAATTCCTGAATACCAATTCCATTATCTTACAGAGAATGGTAGTGTATTTAATTGGTTTATATTCCCATTGTGTTTCTGAATATATGGACCTTCTGTGACAAATGACTCTGTTATAATAGTTGCCAGTGCCTCAACATGGTCCTCTTTAAGCTGAGCACTTAGCAATAAATACCATCTATCCATACTGATGTGACCATGTTGAGCCCGTTTAGCTTTTCTAGAATTTCTGTTAAATCTAAACCGTTAATTTTACTTTGGTCATGTCTTTTTGAATAAGTTTACATTACAATCACTGTACATATTTAATCTGTGACATTTTACTTATTTCAGAATGAAACGAGCTTATTTCTAACAGGTATAGTAATGGCAATGCGACTGGACTAGTAATCTAGAGGCCTCGGCTAATGTTCTGGCCACATGGGTTCAAATCCCACCACAGCAGCTGGTAGACTTTGAGTTCAATGAATGAATCTGGAATTAAAAGCTCGTCTCAGTAAAAACCTACCTGGTTCACCAATGTTCTTTAGGGAAGGAAATCCTTCCTTACCTGACCACCCGATGTGTGACTCCAGACCCATTGACTCTGCAATGGCCACTCGGTTCACCGGCTATGGATCCCTCCCTAACAGCATTGTGGGTGTATATACACCACAGGGACATTGGCGTTTCAAAAAGGCAGCTCACCTCCAACTTCTCAAGGGCAATTAGCAATGGGCAATAAATGCTAGTCGCATTTATAAACAAGTCTACATTTGAACACCTTGACTGAATCCAAAGCTACATTCCACTGTAAATTGAATTGCGTGCGTAACCTAAAATTATTTTAAACAATATCAACTTATCAGAAGTTTCTATCTCTCCTGAAGGCTTTGATGTCTTGATGAATAGTGTTCTATAGATACCCTGACCAAGTGGAATTTTTCACGCAAGAGCTTAAATAGTGGCCCCTGAAATTTGACAGTCCCTACACTTAATCATGCCTGCCCTTCGAGACTAATCCGACAAGGCTAATGGGCTCAGAGATAGGGCAACTTCATAGCTCAGTGCTAAGTGCCACTTGCAGTTCTGTGGGTACATCTTGATGCCACCTGCCACCCAACATCCGCCCCTGAGAAACTGTGCCTGGTCTGGATCAGGTCCCCTGAACCCAGAAGCTCTGAACATCAAATATAAATTTTAAAAGGAGCTTTAGAAGCTCAGGTAACCTGTCTGGCCTTGAGTGCCATAATGGTGTCTATTTCCACTGAGCACTCATAATAAATCCGACTCCCATGTTGGGAGGCTGAAGACCCAGGAACTCCCAGAAGAGGAAGACAGTGACCCAGCCCAATCCACCCTGACGTGGCATGGATGGAAATTTCAATACCGGTAGCACAGATTAGCTGCTGGTCACGGGAGGCCTGTTTTCACCAAACTTCAGCGGCCACAGGAGAACTGGGATTGCTGCTCCTGCATCTCTCAACTTTGCCTGCAAATCCCGCTGATGGATGTAAGGGACTGCAGTAAAATGATCTTCCCTAAGCACAGGGCAAAGAGAACAGCCTCTCCAAACATGTAGGTGTGGGTGGAAATGGCCAAGGAAATCAGTGGCTGGGGGTGTTCCTCTGACCTGGAGACAGTTCTCTGAGGATCTGGGGTCTACATCAATGGGGAATCTCCTGCTCTGCCCTAGACTGCAAGAAACTACAAAGGGTTGTGAATGAAGCCCAATCCATCACTCAAACAGGCCTCCCATCCATTGACTCCATCTACATGTCCTCCTTGGAAAAGCAGCCACATAATTAAGGACCCCAAACATCCTGGACCTTCTTCCGTCAAGAGAAAGATACAAAAGTCTGAGGTCATGCACCAACCGACTCAAGAACAGCTTCTTCCCTCCTGCCATCAGATTTTTGAATGGACCTAACTTATATTAAGTTGATCTTCCTCTGCATCCTGGCTATGACTGTAACATTACATTCTGCATAAGAACATAAGAACATAAGAAATAGGAGCAGGAGTAGGCCATCTAGCCCTTTGAGCCTGCCCCGCCATTCAATAAGATCATGGCTGATCTGTCGTGGCTCAGTTCCACATTCCCGCCCTCTCCCCATAACCCTTAATCCCCTTGCCTATCAAAAACCCATCAACCCGCGTCTTAAAAATATTTAGCGAGGCAGCCTCCACCACTTCAACGGGCAGAGAATTCCAGAGATTCACCACCCTTTGAGTGAAGAAGTTCCTCCTCAACTCCGATCTAAACTGCCCCCCCTTTATCTTGAGGCTGTGCCCCCTAGTCCTACTGTCCTTTCTAAGCGGGAAGAGTCTTTCCACCTCTATCCTATCCATCCCATTCAACATCTTATACGTCTCAATGAGATTTCCTTCTTTATGTACGGTATGCTTTGTCTGTGTAGCACGCAAGAAACAATACTTTTCACCGTATATTAATGCATGTGACAATAATAAGTCAAATCAAATCAAATCAAAACCTCACATTCCACCTGAACAGCCAACACTCACTTCTCTCTCAGCCTATTTCCATCACATACCTCGCAGTTATCCTCTACAAATGATGTCCTTCCCTCCTCTGTCATGACGAACACTCACACCTCTGCAATCTCTCCTTGAAGGAGGAGAGAGCACAATCCTCCAGGTGAGGCAGAGAAGTGGGTTGGGAGAGGATGGATGGGGGCAGGGGTGGTCCTCCAGTGACAGGTATTGACAGCAACTGGTAATGTGTGCCCACCAGGTCGGCTGGAAGCGTGGTCTTCTTCAGCAGCGACCTGTCATGAAAATGGAGCCTACTGGGCACTGGTGCTCATACATATCAAGGGAGCTGACCATCTGCCTGTAGGCTAGCTGGATTTTGGTGTCCATCCCCTCTGCCCTATGGATGGGCATGCAGCAGAGGAGAACTGGTGCTACAGCTGCTGCTGTTGCTCTGCTGCTGTTGATGGTGATCGACTTGACCCTCAGTAGAGATGGAAGGTAGAGCTGCAATAGCTGCCCCCAATTCATGGTGAAGGCTGGCACCAGAGAAGTATAGAATCATACAGTGCAGCACAGGACCTTTGCCCACTGAGTCTGACAACACCTGACCTTCCACCTAATCCCATTTACCAGCCCGTAGCCTTGTAACTGAAAGTGAGTGACATGCTGCGGGTGAAATGCCTTCCTAGAAGTTGGCCTACAGCTGTCAAGCAGAGAAAGCACTCTCTGAGATGGGAAGTGCTGTGAAGAGCAGTCTCTCTCCTTGCCACGGCTGAAGATTTAACTGAACAAAGCCTTTCCACTTTGTTAGTTTCACTGAAAGAGCTCTTTCTGGCTGAACATTTAACTTGTTGGCAAGTTGCTGACAGCTCAGGAAACTTGTTCCATAGGTTGGGAATCCAAGATCCAGTGATAAAGCACCGCGTAACAATCTTAACCATCTCAACAACGGGTTAATTACTTACCCAATAGATCCAAGGGGGTTTCCCTATTTACCTTTTGGGGAAAGTCAGAAGAAGATGGGATCACTTTGGGATCCCAACCTGACATCAGTTTCTAAGGTCATTGCACCCTCAAACCTCTCTTAATGGGCTGGGAAAATTCTGCCCACTATTTTTAGCTATCAGGAATTTAATTTTAATTTTCTTTTTCAATTAATTTAACCCAAATACTGCAAGATGCCTCTGATCAGCATCTGACCTACTTCCATGCACTGAATGCTCTGTTAATTTTATTTCATACTGCGTACTATCCTTGGCGCATTTGCTTTTTCAACAGTGAAATCCTACCTAGGATTAAGGAGGATAGATGACACAGAAACAGGCTATTTGTCTGAGCCAGTCCATGCCTGTGGTTCACTTCAAGCCCTCTCCTGCCTTTCCTCATCTAAATCCACCAGTGTAATCCTTTATTTACATCTCCCTCATACACATGCCTGCTCTCCCCTTAAATGCATCAACAGTAACTTCCACATTCTCACTGCTCTTTGGGTAAAGAGGTTTGTTCTGAATTCTTGATTGGATTTCCCTGTGTTTATCTTTTATCGACAGCCTCTGGATACGCTCTTCCACACAAGTGGAAACACTAGGTGGAATTCTTCCGTGCCTCTGCCAGTGCGATCAATGGTGGGTGATGGGGGGATGTTTGATGAAAGGCTCAAAAGTAGCTTTCACGCCAGTGTGAGTTTACAGTGGGATCTTCCCATGCTGCCCACCATGGCAGATTGGGAATCCCACTGGTGGCTGGCGTGAAATCATGTTGCATTCCACTAAAGGAATGCTAATAAAGGCCCAACCAGAAACTTCACCCCATACCCGATTCTATTGTGGCGCCAGCAGAAAAACCTGATGGTCCAGAACAATTTTAGACCCACGGTGTAGGCATAAGTTGGGACTTAATTGAAGAATGCATACAGCTACCTTTGGAGCAAAGAACAAATAACAGTACAATACAGGAACAGGCCCTGTGGCCCACCAAGTCTGTGCTGACACAGATGCGCTTCCAATCTAATATGTTCTTGCCTCTATGTGGTCCATATCTCTCTATTCCCTGCCTATTCACGTATCTATCCAAATGTCTTTGAAACCTTTCACCCTGGGAAAAAGACTCTGACTATCCACTCTATCCAAGCCTGTCATAATCTTGTAAACTCTATCAGCTCCCCCCTCATCCTCCGACGCTCCAGTGAAAACAATCCAAGTTTCTTTGTAGCCCATGTTCTCTAAACCAGGCAACATCCTGGTAAATCTTTTCTGCACTATTCCCAATGCATCAACATCCTTCTGGTAGTGTGGAGACCAGAATTGTACACAATCCTCCAAAAGCAGCCTAATCAAAGTCTTATACAGCTACAACGTGATTTTCCAATTCCTATACTCAATGGCCCAACCGATGCAGGCCAGCATGCCATATGCTTCTTTTCCTCCAAATCATTTATGTATATTACAAACAACAGAAGCCCCAGCACTGATCCTTGTGGAACACCACCTGACACAGACCTCCAGTTAGAAAAGTACTCTTCCAGTGCTACTCTCTGTTTTCTATGCCCAAGCCAGTTTTATATCCATCTTACCAGTTCACTTTGGATCCTATATGACTTCGCCATCTGTACCAGCCTGTCATGAGGAACCTTATCGAAGGCTTTACTAAAGTCCATGTATACCATAAGACCATAAGACACAGAAGCAGAATTAGGCTATTCGACACATCGAGTCTGCTCCACCATTCAATCTCGGCTGATATTTTTCTCATCCTCATTCTCCTGCCTTTTCCCCATAACCCCCTGATCCCCTTATTAATCAAGAACCTATCTATCTCTGTCTTAAAGACACTCAATGACTTGGCCTCCACAGCCTTCTGTGGCGAAGAGTTCCATAGATTCACTACACTCTGGCTGCAGAAGTTCCTCCTCATCTCTGTTTTAAAGGATCGTCTCTTTAGTCTGAGGTTGTGCCCTCTGGTTCTAATTTTTCCTACTAGTGGAAACATTCTCTTCACGTCCACTCTATCCAAGCCCCACAATATCCTGTAAGTTTCAATAAGATCTCCCTTCATTCTTCTAAATTCCAATGACTACAAACCCAGAGTCCTCAACTGTTCCTCATATGACAAGTTCTTCATTCCAGGGATCATTCTTGTGAACCTCTTCTGGACTCTTTCCAAGGCTAGCATATCCTTCCTTAGACTGGGGCCCAAAACTGCTCACAGTATTCCAAATGGGGTCTGAAAAAGCATCATAGAGCCTCAGAAGTATACCCCTGCTCTTGTATTCTAGCTCTCTTGACATGAATGCTAACATTGCATTTGCCTTCCTAACTGCCAAGTGAACCTACACGTTAACCTTAAGAGAATCTTGAACAATGATTCCCAAGTCCCTTTGTGTTTCTGATTTCCCTTTGTGTATACAACATCCACTGCCCTGCCCTGGTCAATTTATCTTGTCACTTCCTCAAAGAGGATCTAGCAGGTAGATCTTCCAGTTTCAGGGTCTTCAAGGAGGTCCCTCAGACTGTTCCTGCAGACCCATTTGTTTTCTTCAGGAGGTCAATCTTCTTTCTTCAATAGTAGGTCAGTGATATTGGGTGTCTTTT
Source organism: Carcharhinus amblyrhynchos (assembly GCF_965287045.1). Classification (NCBI taxonomy): domain Eukaryota; kingdom Metazoa; phylum Chordata; class Chondrichthyes; order Carcharhiniformes; family Carcharhinidae; genus Carcharhinus; species Carcharhinus amblyrhynchos. Next base: position 120,561,848 of record NC_137325.1, read on the forward strand.
AAACATGGCACCTGGATATGACAATGGGATGTGTACCGTCAAGCCTGGCCACCATAGAAGATGGCATGAAACCCCCCAGATGTATAATTAATTATGCTGGGGACGAAAGGTGTGGTGTGTTTTCCATTTGGACTCCTCAGTACGAAACACACCCATCCCCACCCCCGCCACTGGATTTAGCCCCAGATGGAAAAATTCCACCCATTGTTTCTATTTACTTTATCAACACCTTTGATAATAATCAAAGACCTTGGCCAGAAGATCCCTGAGTCTGGTTTTTACATGACAAAATAAACTCAACATGTTCATCTTCTCCTGATCTGTACATCTAAACATTTCTGGTACCATCCCTGTAGACCTCCTCTGCACACATTTCCACTCTCTTTAAATCTTTTTTGATCTGTCCGATGGAGAAATTTGGCTGTGCTGAGAAATCCATCACAATGCCTTGACACTTCCCATGCTCTCCGTGTGTCCTGGGTGATTCTGAATATTCTGATCCATTCCCCAGTCATTATTGAGAGAGAGAGAGAGAAATCCCTGAGTATTTGCTTTGCTTTTTTATGATCTTGCAAAGCCATGGTGCAACTTCTAATGATTGATGCATTTGTACCCAATGTCCCTTTGTTCCTCTCCCCCACCTTCCAAATAATAAGTAACATCCCTATTCTTCCCACCAAAATTGAACACTTCGCATTTATTTATGTTGAATTTAATTTGCCAATTATTTGCTCATTCTGCAAGTTTATTAACATCCTCCCGTAATTTGTTGCAGTCCACATCAATACTGGCCATAACCACCATGCCCCCCCCCCCCCTTTAATTTGGTGTCACCTGCAAATCTAGAAAGTTTGATTTTGATCTTATGGTCCAAAGACTTAATGTAAATTGGGAACGGCAGGGACCCGGCCACTGCCCATCTTCTGCTACCCTCAAAAACAATCCTTTGCTCCTACTCACTGTCTTGAAGCCAGTTAACCATCCCTTCTGCTACTCAACTACTGTCTCAGCATTTTCTGACCTTATTTGTTAGTCTATTATTGGGACCTTATCAAAGGACTTTTGAAAGTCCAGATAAATTAACTATATTGCAGTGTCATTGTCTACTCTCTCTGTCAGCTCCTCAAAAAATTCCATAGGGGTGGTGAAATTTATCTTTTTTAAATCCATGATTTCATTATTATATTTTTTATTTCTATTTCTCTTCATTATCTTTCCTACTATTGATGTTAAGCTAACTAGTTTAAATTCCCTGGACATATTCTCTTCCCCTTCCTTAAGTGTAGCTATCCATCATTCCTCTGGCACTACACCATTTTCTAACAAATTATTTAACATGTGTAGTAATGTCTCTGCTGTTTCTTCCTTGGTTCTTTCAAAATACATAGATGCGATCCCAAAGGTTTTATCCTCTCCAAGTTTGATTAGTTTATTTAATTCATCCTATTTTTTAATCTTAAATCGACTTATCTCATGACTCATATCATTCAGTGTCACGTCCCAGGTAAATATTGAAGTGATTTTTTTAGTGTTTCTACTATCGTTATTATGGCATTCTCTTATCTATTCCTTAATAGCTGTACTCTCCTTCCAGCCTTCCTTTTTATTGATGTGCCTGTAAATTATGTTACAATTTTGTTCTGAGTTCCATGATAATTTAATTTCATAATTCCTCTTAATCTTCCAAGTGTTTTTTTCTGACCACTCTCCTAATCTTCTTGTTTTCTCGCTTGTCATGTACTCTTCTGCTGTCAATGTATTTGATGTGTGCTTCTTCCATCCCCCACAATTGTTCCCTTATTTCTCTATTGATTTATGGAGTCTCATTCGTGTTGTTTCCTTTTAACAAAATATATTTTTCCTGAGCGCTGTAATCACTATTTTAAATGTCTCCCGCATTGTTTTTTTGCTCATTTTGTTTATCTAATGACCATTCGCAACCTCTCAAAATTAGCTTTCCCCTAGTCTATTAACCTGACTTTATCATACTTACACCCTTCTCTATTAACATCTTAAGGAGTCCTCTGGAATAAATTCTCACGTCGGTCTTCAATTTGAACACAAGGAAAGTTTAAGTGTCTTGTGAAAATTAACAAATCTGTTTCCCCCTTACATCATTAAAAGAAAAGTTTTCAGCAAATAATTGTCATTTTCTTTGGTTATTTAAGAGCTTAAATCTCTCCGTGCATTGCCTTTGTTAAAGAGATAGACATAGATGTTTGGTTTATATGTGACACGTGGGGAGAAAAACTGTGATATTGAACAATTCTACCAGCCTCACCTAGGCAGCTTTGAAAGCAGGACCAGGAGGAAGTTAGGCCATAAAAGCGTTGGCTCAGCAGCCAACCTTCCTGGCGATGGGGTGAAACTGGTAACAACCACCTTCCCACTCCAGGAACCTGCCCACCATCTTTAATTGGAAGCCGGACATTAAGGCAGCCAATTAGGAGTTTGTCTTCTCTAAGATCTTGCCAGCGATGGTGCTGCCAGGAAGTTATTTTTTATTCATTCGTGGGACATGGGCATCGCTGGCTGGCCAGCATTTATTGGCCATCTCCAGTTGCCCTTGAGAAGGTGGTGTGAACTGCTTACTTGAAATGCTGTAGTCCATGCGCTATGGGTTGACCCACAATGCCGTTAGGGAGAGAATTCTAGGATTTTGACTCAGCGACTGGGAAGGAATGGTGACACATTTCCAAGTCAGGATGGTGAGTGGCTTGGAGGGGAACTTGCAGGCGGTGATGTTCTCATGTATCTGCTGCCCCTTGTCCTTCTAGATGGAAGTGATTGTGGATTTGGAAGGTGCTGCCTAAGGATCTTTGGTGAATTGCTGCAGTGCATCTTGTAGATAGGACACAATGCTGCTGCTGAGCATCGGTGGAGGAGGGATTGAATGTTTGTAGATGTGGTGCCAATCAAGTGGGCTGCTTTGTCTTGGATGGTGCCAAGCTTCGTGAGTGTTGTTGGAGCTGCACCCATCCAGACAAGTGGGGAGTATTCCATCAGACTCCTGACTTGTGCCATGTAGATAGTGGATAGGCTCTGCAGAGTCAGGAAGTGAGTTACACACTGCAGTGTTCCTAGCCTCTGGCCTGCTGTTGTAACAACTGTGTTTATTTGGTGAGTCCAGTTGAGTTTCCGGTCAATGGTGACTCCAAGGATGTTAACAGTAGGGAATTCAGCGATGGTTACACCATTGAGTATCAAGGGGTGGTGGTTAGAGTGTTTCTTATTATCTGGCATTTGTGTGGTGCGGATGTTATTTGCCACTTATCAGCCCAAGCCTGGATATTGTCCAGATCTTGTCGCATTTGAACATGGACTGCTTCAGTATCTGAGGAGTCGTGAATGGTGCTGAACATTTTGCAATCATCAGCAAACATCCCCACTTCTGACCTTATGATGGAGGCAAGATCATTGATGAAGCAGCTGAAGATTGTTGGGTCTCGGACAGTATCCTGAGGGACTCCTGCAGAGATGTTCTGGAGTTAACATGGCTGACCCCCCACAACCATAACCATTTTCCTATGTACCAGGTATGACTCCAACCAGCAGAGAGTTTGCCTCCTGTTACCCATTAATCCCAGTTTTGCGAGGGTGCCGTGATGCCACACTGAGTGTGGGATCAAGATATGGAGATGGTCCTGACCTGTGATTATTTTTTGAAGGGGATAAGCACCTGTCCTAACTTCATAACTTTCCCTGTCAGTGAGAAGCCTGAATTGAAGGGAAGAGTTAACAGTGTAATGGCCTGGATTTTGCTTTAAGAATGATAGTGAGGCCATCAACTCAGTTCAACCAGGACCTGTGGAGGATGCTGTGCTACAGCAGGTTTCCAATGATGTTGATTTGCTGCTCCAAAGCCCACGAAAGGTTTGTTGGCATGTGAGGGAATAAGGAACGAAGGATATGATAATAATGCAAGAATATAAGGTTCATGCAGGAATACGAGGTTAAGAGAGTTATTTCCCAGACGCTTTTAACAAAAGTCAAAAACCAGGTTCAAAAACAGAATGTGGTTAACTCCCTTCACAACAATCAAAGTTTGCTGGTAAAAAATAGACACACCAAAAAATTTTCCTTACATCAGCACATGAAGATACAATTTAGGTCCTGGTAAGTAAAATCACCATCAGACAGAAGAACCTGAAGTTCCAAGTTTTGCTATCTCGCTTGGAGCCACCCTATGACCAAGGGAAAACCTTGATCAATATGATTGTTACCTAAGCCTGGCCTTCCATGAACAGGTCAAGCCTTCAATTGAACAGATACCTCAATACGTACACCAGAAACCTCTGACTTTATTTGCGGCTGGGTTCTCTGGTGCTGCTGCAGTGAATGGAGTTATGGCAGAGCACCAAATTCTCCGAACACGTTGACAGCAGGGCGGGAATGAACGAGATTGAAGAATCTTGCCCGTGATCTTTTTACCAAATATGGGAAATTCAAAGGAACGGTCTTGTTATGATTGAAGGAAACCTCTCCACATAAGAAATTAGTACCAAGCTGTGATACACCCGGAAAGAATGCTTTCTTAAAGTGAATGTTTATTTATTAATGTCACAAGTAGGCTTACATTATCACTGCAATGAAGTTACTGTGAAAATCCCCTCGTCGCCACGTGCCGGCGCCTGTTCGGGTACACTGAGGGAGAATTTAGCATGGCCAATGCACCTAACCAGCACGTCTTTCAGACTGTGGGAGGAAACCCACACAGACACGTGGAGAACATGCAGAGTCCGCCGAGTCGAAGACCCAAGCGGGGAATCAAACCCAAGTCATTGATGCTGTGAGGCAACAGTGCTAAACACTGTGCTACCGTGCCGCCTTGTAAAAATTGGTGAGTCATAGAGGACATGGCCAATTTCCTTAGCCTGCTGAGGAAGTAGAGGCACTGGTGGGGAGTGATATCCATGCATCCCTTGAAGCCTGCACATTTTGGACATCAATCTCCAGATATTGGTAGAGGATCTGTGTCTGAAGCAAATGGCTCTCTGCAATTTGCTGACAGTTTTCCAGTTGACAGTGCATCGGAGGAGGCTTTCAGTTCCCTCGAAGTGTAGCTTGGGAAGACAGCAGTGAAAATTAGGTTTTGGAATGTGGTTAAGTGTGATGGTAACTTAGTGATTTAGATTTAACTCCTCAAATATTGTCAGGTTGAAACATAGAACCCCCACAGTGCAGAAGGAGACCATCAAGCCTGCACAGACAGCAATCCACCCAGGCCCTGTCCCCATAACCCCACATATTTACCCTGCTAATACCCCTGACACTAAGGGGCAATTTACCATGGTTAATCCACTTAACCTGCAGATCTTTTGAGTGTGGGAGCACCTGGAGGAAACCCAAACAGACACAGGGAGAACATGCAAACTCCACACAGTCACCCAGGGCTGGAATTGAATCTGGGTCCCTGGTGTTGTGAGAAAGCAGTGCTAATCATTGTGCCCCTGTGCTGCCCAATTTTTAATTCCAGATGTTTTACTGAGTTTTTAAATTCCACCATGTGCCTGGAAGGACTCAAAACCAGGACCCCACAACATTACTGTGGATCTCTGGATTACTAATACCACAGTACCACCTCCTCCCTCCTACAGAGGAGGCTAAATCCATATTCTTTGCAACTGTCTAATCTGTCATTTGACAATTGTATAAAACTAAAACTGAGGGTTTTTTGTGGTACTTGATCTGTCATTAAAATACTGTAAAATGAGGTAGCTAATGGAATATACTTTTAGTGTGGATTAGTTACTTGGCTATCATTGCAACTCAATGTAACTTTTGAACTGGAAACACATTTTCTTGGAAGCATACTCTGCTTCTGCAGGTTTTGTTAAACAGTGGTTGCACTAAATATCAAATCCTTTCCAAAACTAAAAAATCTGGCAGAATAGGGCTTTTGTGAAAGTCCAATTGACAATGACGCATGCCATTAAGGGCAACACAGTGGTTAGCACTGATGCTTCACAGCGCCAGGGACCCGGGTTCAACTCCTAGTTTGGGTCACTGTCTGTGTGGAGTTTGCACATCCTCCCACATATCTGCGTGGGTTTCCTTTGCGTGCTCCAGTTTCCTCCCACACTCTGAAGATGTGTGGGTTAGTTGGATTGAACATACTACATTGCCCCTTAGTGTCAGGGGGACCAGCTAGGGTAAATGCATGGAGTTATGGTGTTGGGTGGGATTGTGGTCAGTGCAGACTCAGTGGGCTGAATGGCCTCCTTCTGCACTGTAGGGATTCTGTTATTTTTTCATTTTCACATTTGTCAGACCATCATGTGAACAGATGCCTCTTGCTTTTAACTTGTCTTGAGCAGCGATTTCTCCTTGGCATTAAGCAGTGGCAGTGACGCATTTTCTGAGGTGGCACAGGAATGCAGTGGAAGTAGGTGTAAATCAGAGTTTGAATATTAAAATGCTAGCTCTAATCAATGCACAGGTTTGCCATGTACAATGGGGAGTTAGTGCTTGGCTGCAACTGTGATGGCCGAGATTGTTATGTTTGAAAATACTAAATTTTGCAAAGAGGTGGAAAAGGCAATTATTTATATAATAGCCTATTATATGTGTTCAGTGTCTAACCAGGGGGGTACCCCTTGCCTTCAAAAAGGAACAATATAATTGCAAACAGCAAAGGCCATTTGGCCCATCTGAACCTATCCATCCAGAACAGACTAAGGTTGCCTCAATGCAGCATTCCATTGGTTCATAAATAATTCCGCCTTCAGTGTTCATTCGCATGATTTTAGGACTAACAGCCTTAAGGCTGAGGCAGTATCAGTGTTTGTAACCACTTCTACCTACCATTCCCAAAGCATGGAAATTTGGAGGTGTATAGAAGAACGCTAAAGCATCAAAGGATTCATCTGACAGATTTTTACTGAACAAGGTGGTGGGGTGGCATGGTGGCAGAGTGGTTAGCACTGCTGCCTCATAGTGCCAGGGACCTGGGTTCAATTTCCAGCTTGGGTCACTGCCTGTGCAGAGTGTGCATGTTCTCCCCGTATCTGCACGGGTGCCTTCAAGTCCTCCGATTTCTTCCCACAGTCCAAAGACATGCTGGTTAGGTGCGTTGGCCAAGCTAAATTCTCCCTCAGTGTACCCGAACAGGCACCGGAGTGTGGCGACGAGAGGATTTTTACAGTAACTTCATTACAGTGTTGATGTGACACTAATAAATAAACTTCCACACAACAGAGCTGTTATTTGTGACAAGTCTGGTCTCAGTGTCAGTGTTGTAATGTAAGTGAAAAATAACTCCACTGCAAAGCAGGTCCATTTCATCCAGGAGATGGTGTTTGGTTCTTTCTCTGGTGGTACCAAAGTGAGTGATGGAAAACGTAAGCTTGAGGCAGTGGTTTATGCGGCTGTGTTACTGAGCACAAACTGGTCGTCAGCTCCGATGAAGGCTCATCCAGACACAAAACGTTGGCTCTATTCTCTAATCTCTAAACTGTCTGTGCTTTATATGCTCTGTCTGAGGCCAGAACTCTCCATTCACCTGACGAAGGGACTAACTCCGAAAGCTTGTGAGTATATTATCAAATAAATAGGTTGGACTAAAACCTGGTGTTGTCAGACTTTTTACTCTATTCTCTCTCCACAGATGCTGCCAGACCTGCTGGGATTTCTCAGCACTTTCTGTTTTTGTTTCAGATTCCAGCATCCACAGTAATTTGCCTTTAACTGATCGAGGACCCTGCTTGCTCAAACAGGCTGTGAATGCCCTGAGATATTCACAATACAATCTTGTATAGATTTTCTTCATGCCAGTGTCATAAATGAAGTTCACTATTGTCTCCACAATTACAATTACTGTGTCTCCTGTGGAGTGAACCCCATTAAGAATGACTATTTAAATGGTTTGTGAAATATAAAGGGACATTCAAGATTATATAATGGTTTCAGATTAAGAGCGTGCATTCATTAAAAATTTAACAATAATAATAATATTCAATCATTACGAATGAATGCACCATGTAAATTTGAAAGTGTTTGATTAAATTACTTATCTTAATTATGTACAGATCAAAGTCTATTGAAATAGGCCTAGTTATATGCATTGCTCATAGAATAAAAGAATATCACAGTGCAGAAGGAGGCCATTCAGCCCATCAAGTCTGCAGTGACCACAATCCCACCCAAGCCCTATCCCACAGCTCCATGCATTTACCCTAGCTAGTCCCCCTGACACAAAGGGGCAATTTAGCATGGCCAATCCACCTAACCTGCACATCTTTGTACTGTGCAAGGAAACCATAACACCCAGAAGAAACCCACGCAGACATGAGGAGAACGTGCAAACTCCACACCGACAGTGATCCAAACCTCGAAACAAACCCGGGTTCCTGGCACTGTGAGGCAGCAGTGCTAACCACTGTGCCACCGTGCCATCCAGTTGACATACTGTTCAGTATGACAGATTGAACAAATTAATTTTATCACCCTCAGCTGTAACTACATAGATTTTTTTTCTAAATAAACTGTTTTTTAAGGTTGTTATGAATTGGAGAGAGTCCAGTAACTTTAAAAAATACATTCAACTCCCAATTATTATCTGAAATAGAAACACACCACAAAATTTCCCATTTTTGGCAAAAACGTTTACTGTGCAAGAGTTAAACAAAACAAATACTACAACTTAACACAATATATTCCACAGATATTTTGAATCCAAAATCTCCAAAGAACACTCCCCATTCTACTGTTCTTTCCACTGAAGACTTCCCTTCTGACTTACAGGATCCTGAGGGTTCCTTCACTCATCTTGGGATCTTATCAAGGTGTGTTACAGCTCTCAGGATTCTCTTTGATTTTCCTCAATGTTCCATCTATTTCTTAAGGTTTGAAATTTCTTGGAGTTCTTCTGCCAGCTTCCAGCCCGAACTCTCCTTAAGCGATTCATGATTGGCAGATACCTGAGCTCAAGCACGGGCCCCACTGCTTTCTTGCTCATTGACTCCAAAATCAGAAAACATCCTTAGTTTCTGATAATCCTTTTCTACAGTTCCTGACAGACATTCTTCCTACTTCTCAAAACTAGTCTCCAACTACCTGGTTCTGTGAGAAATAACACAGAAAAAAACAATCCAAAAAAAAACCTCCCACGCCATCTATCTGTCCCTGCAACACTGTGGCATCCCTGAGATGCCCCAGATAGAGTTCAAATAATGACTTTCCATTCTAAGCCTTCCCTTTGTTCTGGGAATTCATATGACTATTTCAAACCCCTTGTGAAGACAATTATAGACATCTCTTGTCTCCAACAGGAAACTAAGAAAGGGGCCACCCATTTTTTAATGTTTTCCTATTTTGACCTCTGACATTATTAACTAAACACAGGCCGCACTTTCGAGGGTAATTACTTCAGATTTCTTTATTATCTTCACAAACTAAGTTACATTAAAAAATCTCAATCCAATTGGTAGTTTAAAATGAGTGTGGTGACCATTTTTGTAGACTGAATCAATGTGTGGAATAAGAACATAAGAAATAGGAGCAGGAGTAGGCCATCCAGCCCTTCGAGCCTGCCCCGCCATTCAATAAGATCATAGCTGATCTGTCGTGGCTCAGTTCCACATTCCCGCCCTCTCCCCATAACCCTTAATCCCCTTGCCTATCAAAAACCTATCAACCCGCGTCTTAAATATATTTAGCGAGGCAGCCTCCACCACTTCAACGGGCACAGAATTCCAGCGATTCACCACCCTTTGAGTGAAGAAGTTCCTCCTCAACTCCGTTCTAAACCGCCCCCCCTTTATTTTTAATGTTGGCAAATGTGAGGTTGTCCACTTTGGTAGGAAGGCCTATTACTTACGTGGCAAAAAACTGCAGCAGGCAGAATGAGGGGAGATCTCATTGAGACATAAAAGATGTTGAATGGGATGGATAGGATAGAGGTGGAGAGGCTCTTCCCGCTCAGAAAGGACAGTAGGACTAGGGGGCACAGCCTCAAGATAAAGGGGGGGCGGTTTAGAACGGAGTTGAGGAGGAACTTCTTCATTCAAAGGGTGGTGAATCTCTGGAATTCTCTGCCTGTTGAAGTGGTGGAGGCTGCCTCGCCAAACATTTTTAAGACGCGGGTTGATAGGTTTTTGATAGGCAAGGGGATTAAGGGTTATGGGGAGAGGGCGGGAATGTGGAACTGAGCCACGACAGATCAGCCATGATCTTATTGAATGGCGGGGCAGGCTCGAAGGGCTGGATGGCCTACTCCTGCTCCTATTTCTTATGTTCTTATGCTGAGGCTGTGCCCTCTAGTCCTACTGTCCTTTCTGAGCAGGAAGAGTCTCTCCACCTCTATCCTGTCCATCCCATTCGTCATCTTATACGTCTCAATGAGATCTCCCCTCATTCTTCTAAACTCTAACGAGTACAAGCCTAGTTTATTCAGCCTCTCCTCATAGCTCAACCCCCTCAACTCCGGTATCAGCCTAGTAAACCTCCTCTGCACTCCCTCCAAGGCCAACATATCCTTGTGTAAGTACGGCGCCCAAAACTGCACACAGTACTCCAGCTGCGGCCTCACCAATGCCCTGTACAGCTGCAGCAAGACCTCCCTACTTTTATATTCAATCCCCCTCGCGATGAAGGCCAGCATCCCATTAGCCTCCCTGACCACCTGCTGCACCTGCAAGCTGGGTTTTTGCGACTCATGCACAAGGACCCCGAGGTCCCTCTGCACCGTCGCCTGCTGCAGTTTTTCGCCACGTAAGTAATAGTCCTTCCTACCATTATTCCTACCAAAGTGGACGACTTCACACTTGCCAACATTAAATTCCATTTGCCAGTTCCTGGCCCATTCGCCAGGTTTCTGAAGTCATGGAGGGTTACAGATAGTGTGACATATACCTAAAATCCCAGTTAAGGCCGTCCTCGTGTGTGTGGAACTTGGCTATCAGTCTCTGCTCAGCAATTTTGCATTGTTGTGTGTCGTCAAAGTCGCCTTGGAGAACGCTTACCCAAAGATCAGAGGCCGAATACCTGTGACTACTGAACTGTTTCCCAACAGGAAGAGAACACTCTTGCCTGGTGATTGTCAAGCGGTGTTCACTCATCCGTTGTCGTAGCGTCTGCATGGTCTCCCCAATGTACCATGCCTTGGGACTCCACTTCTATGGAGAAGGCATCTCAGTTCTATGGCCAAGCCAGTTCTGAATTGTCCAGCTAGTCCACCCTTGATCCTGTGTGATTTAACCTTTTGCGCCAATCTGCCATGAGGGATCAAGTCAAATGCCTTACTAAAGTCTATGTAGACAACATCCACATTCCTTCCCTCGTCAATCGTTTTTTTCACTCCTCAAAAAACTCAAGCAAATTAGTGAGACAATGAGCTCTCTCGTACAAAACCATGCTGTCTATCGCTAATAAGACCATTCAGTTCCAGATGTGTTTTGATCTGATTCCTAAGAATCTTCTCCAACAATTTCATTATCGCTGACGTCAAGCTCACTGGCCTATATTGACCAAATTATCCTTGCTACCCTTCTGAAATAATGGGACAATATTGGCTATCCCCCATTCCTCTGGAATCTCACCTGTGGTCAACGAGAAAACAAGGTTTTCTGTTAAAGGTCCAGCAATTTCCTGTCTTGTCTCCCTCAATAATCTGGGATAGATGCCATCTGACCCTGGGGATTTGTCTACCTTAATTCTTTTTAATACACTTAACCCTTCCTCCCTCATAATGACGACTTACTCCAGAGGGTTTACATACCCCTCCAAAACACCATCAATCAACATGTCCCTCTCCTTTGTGAATACCAGTGCAAAGTATTCATTAAGGATCTCACCCACTTCCTTTGGTTCTACGCAGTTTCTGTCCTTTGTCCTTGAGTGGACCGACTCTTTCTCTAGCTACCCTCTTCTTCCTAATATATATATAAGATGCCTTGGAATTTATACATATAAATGTCACTGTGCTTTGGTGGAGGAGGGAGTGAATGTGGCAGGGTTGCCAATGATGGATGTTGCTTTGTCCGGAGGGTGTCAAATCTCTTGAGTGTTGTTGGAGCTACACCCATTCAGACAAGTGGGGAATATTCCATCAAATTCCTGAATTGTGCTTTGTAGATGGTGGATAAGCTTAGCAAGGTCAGGAGGTGAGGAAAAGGTGGAAGTCTATGCATTTAAATAAATTCTTCTCTATATATGATGTTACTTGCTGAGAATTAGCCATTATGAGGCATTCATATACTTTGCTATTAATAACATAGCAATAATATATTCCCCCATATTGACTGGGACATCCTCACAGCCACAGCCAGAGGCTCGGATGGGGAGAAATTTATTACTTGTGTCCAAGAGGGTTTTTTGATACAGTATGTTGACAACCCAACCAGTGAGGTAACCATACTAGACTTGGTATTGGGGAATGAGCCATACCAGGTGATCCATGTTTCAGTGGGGAAGCATGTTAGGCTTAGCGACCATAATTCTACAAGATTTTGGATAGTCATGGATAAGGACAAGAGTAGCCCTTGGGTGACAGTACTTATTTGGGTGAGGGCAAATTACATCAAATTAGGCAGGAACTGGGGAATGTGGGAGTGGCTATTTGGGGGCAAATCCACGTCTAGCATGTGGGAGGCATTTAAAGGCTAGTTGATTGAAGTGCAGGACATGGCATGTCCTCGCAAAAATGAAGGATAGAGATGGCGGGATTCAGGAACCATGGCTGATAAGGGAAATTGTAAGCTTAGTCAAAGGAAAAAGGAAGCATATGATTGGTCTAGGCATTTAAAAGTCCTTGAGGAGTACAGTGAAAGTAGGAAGAAACTTCAATGTGGAATTAGGGCTAAAAGAGGCCATGAAATATCTTTAGCAAACAGGGTCAAGGAGAATCCCAGGGCTTTTTTTGCATATAATACGAGCAAGAGGTTAGCAAGAGAAAGAGTAGGCCCACTCAAAGACAGTGGAGGAAGTTATTTGTGGAGTCATATGAAGCGGATAAGATCCTCAATGAGTATGTTATACCAGTATTCACCAAGGAGAAGGACATGACAGATTTGAGGTCAGGGATAGCTGTGTGAATGCTCTAGAGAACATCAATGTATCGAAGGAGGAAGTATTGGGTATCCTAAATTGCATTAAGGTAGACAGAAAGGAAGCAGAGATAATCCAGAAATTATAGGCCGATGAGCCTGATGTCAGTGGTGGGGAGGCTTTTGGAGAAGATACTGAGGCACATGATATATGCACATTTGGAAAATGGACTAGTTAGTGACTAGGCAGCATTGTTTGTACGGGGAAGGTCTTGTCTCACCAACTTGGTTGAGTTTTTTGAAGAGGTGACAAAGATAACTGATGAGGGAAGGCTGTGGATGTACTTAATAAGGACTTTAGTAAGGCATTTGACAAGGTTCCACATGGCAGACTGGTACAAAAACTAAAATCACATGGGATTCAGAGTGGGCTGGTTTGATGGATACAGAACTGGTTTGGTTATTGAAGACAGAGAGTAGCGGTGGAAGGGTGTTTTTCAGAATGGAGATCTGTAGCTAGTGGTATTCTAGAGGGATGAATAGAGGGACCTCTGTTGTTTGTTTAAAAGAAGGAAAATGTGGGTGCTCTGATTAGTAAGTTTGCAGATGACGCGAAGTATGGTAGAATTGCCGATAATGCTGGGGATTGTCAGAGGATACAACAGGGTACTGATAGATTGCAGACTTGAGCACAGAAACAGCAGATGGAGTTTAATTTGGACAAATTTGAGGTGATGCATTTTGGAGGATAAAATTTAGGTGTGAATTACACTGTGTATGGCAGAATCCTTAGGAACATTAACATACAGAGAGATCTGGGCATGCAGTTCCACAGTTCCCTAACAGTGGCAAAACAGGTGACCAAGGTGATTAAGAAGGCATATGGCATGCTTGCCTTCATCAGCCAGGACACTGAGTAGAAGTGTTGGGAAATCATGTTGCAGCTATATAAAACCTTGGTTAGGCTGTATTTGAAGTACTGTGTGTAGTTCTGGTCACCAAACTACCAGAAGGATGTGCAAGATTTGGAAACAGTGCAAAGAAGGTTCGCCAGATGTTGCCTGTTCTTGAGAATGTTGGCTATGAGGAGAGGTTGAATGAACTATGATTGTTTTCACTGGAAAGATGGAGGCTGAGGGGAGACCTGGTAGAAGCCTACAAAATTATGAGAGGCATAGACAGGGTGGATAGTCAGAGACTTTTTCCCAGAATGGACATGTCAATTAAAAGGAGCATAGGTTCAAGATGAGAGGGGGAAATTTTAAGGGAGATGTGTGGGGGAAAGATTTTCACATAGAAAGTCATGGGTGCCTGGAACGACAGGTAGGTGCCAGGACATGGTGGAAGCAGGCACCATTTAGCAAAATTTAAGAGGCATCTGGATAGGTACCTGAACAGGGCGGAAATAGAGGGATAAAGAAAGAGTAAGGGCTAAAGGTTTCTTCTAGATTAGTTAGGACATCATGATTGGCACAGGCTTGGAGGGCTGAAGGGCCTGTTCCTGTATTGTACTTTTCTTTATTCTTTGTATAATGAGATTTAAACATATTTAGACATGCGTGTAATTTTCTCCTTAATGTAAATTATCAAACTAGCCAGTATTTCTCTGCCAGCTTGTAAAATTTGTATTCATTCTATTGAGGTCAGCATTGTAAATAAAATGCTCCCTATATCACAATGTGCTCCATATATCACTGAATGTTTGGGATATTGTAATATAAATAGTCGTTTGGCAGTACAGAATTTGAGTATTACTGAAGAAAGGGTGCATTATTGGGCTCAATAGAGAAGTCACAGTGCAGCCAATGATTCCCCTCCAGGATGAAGGAGGACTGGGCGAGTGGTATCCACGCTGCTGCTACCCCTCACTTTCCTTGCTGGCAGTCTCCTGAGTGTCTTTCTTTTGGGGACTCTGTGATGATTAACAGATGGCCCTCCCTGTATCTCAGTTTTACGTGGCCCATTAAGCCCAGACCATGATTATTAATCTGGCAAAATAATGTACTGTTAAATTCACATTACATTGCGACAGTCCAACTGCAGCAGAACAAACATAAATAGGTACATAATGCAGCACTAAGTCCATAACTGGTATGTCTACTTTTTAACTTCAAATATAACAAAGCGTTAGAACAGGTCATATACAGAGCCACATATATCTCATTTGTATGATTCAGTCCTCACCTCACTGAATGTCTGTCAATCCAGTTCACTCAATGGGTACAAATCATATCTCTTCCCTTCTGCAGAATCTATCCTCTGCGTAACTTCATCAAAGTGAGCCACATTTGTTAAGGTGCTTTCAGTCTGCCCACCCACACTTTGGCTCCCTGAGGTTTAGACTATTTACCCTTTCCATGTCCTCCTGCTTTCAGCTCAGAAGGTGAGATGCCCAAAGCAATGACAGGGAGTTTTGATCGAGGTTGGGGTGGTGGGATTGGGGGAATGTGAGGATTTGATTTGATTTATTATTGTCACATGTATTAACATACAGTGAGAAGTATTGTTTCTTGCGCACTATACAGACAGAGCGTACCATTCATAGAGAAGGAAACGAGAGAGTGCAGAATGTAGTGTTACTTGATTGTAGAACTACTTTAACATACTCTGGTAGTAAGAAACAACTGTCAGGGCTGGAAGAGGAAGGAATAGTCATTGACTTGTCAGGTAAAATTTAGCTGCAGTGTATCATTTAGGCCATTGAGTGTTAATCTGGATTAATAAAATGGTAGTACGTGTAAATATATTCAGCTTTATAGAAGCCCACAGCAGAGAGGGGATAGCTTACTATTCAGTCACAGAATACTGAACAGCAAATTGCTTTGTTTCTTCAGTCGTTGCTTCAGTTTTATCACAAATGATTTATAGTTTTGACGTTTCTCTCCCTGGTTGTGTTTAATTTCCTCCTCATATTTACCAGCTATAAAAGTAGCCCTTTTGCTCTCTCTAACTTCAGTCTGACAATTCAGAGCTATATTATGCATATCACACCAAATGATGCACGGCATCACTAATTTATATATATTGCTGAAAAAAGAGATGTTATCAAAGTTTTTCATCTTGCACGCATCAGGATGGACACAAGGATGCTAAATTTCAAAGGGAAGAACAATTTATATTGCATGAGAAAAAGGGTGCTGATTGGTTGACATGTTGGCTGTGATTGGTCAAGGTGTTGCCATGATGAATTCACTGTCCCATGAAACCTTTTGCCTCACACTCATCAAAAAAACAAGAATGCCAAATTTCAAATAATCATAACAACTTATATTACAGAAGAAAAAAAACTGCCAGTTGCTAGGCAAATTCACTCTGATTGGCTGAGGCATTGCCATAGAGAATGCAACAGGGATCTATCTACAGGCCCTCCAAATACCCAGATAATTAGAAAAATGTGCAAGGTTAGAACACATTGCGACTCTTGCTTTTCCTGATATATATTAATGATTTGGATCTTGGCATGTAGGGGACAAGTTCAAAGCTTGCAGATTACACAAACCTTAGAAGTGTTGTAAACTTTGAAGAGGACAGTGTAGCAATTCAAAAGGATGTGGTCAAGTTGGTCGTGGGGCAAGTATGTGACAGATGATGTGTGAGATGATGCATTTTGGTGTGAAGAATACAGAGAGACAATATAAAACAATATAAAACAACAATTCTTAAAGGGATGCAGAAGCAGGGAGTCCTGGGTGTGTATGTGCATGGATCATTGAAGGTGGCTAGACAGGTGGAGAGAGCAGTTAATAAAGCAAATAGTATTCTGGGCTTAATGGAGCATAGAGTATATGAGCAAGGAGTTTACGCTGAACTTGTACGAGACACTACTTAGACCTCAGTTGGAATAGTTCTGGGTGTCACACAATCAGAAGGATATAAATGCATTGCAGAGAGCGTAGAAGATGATTATAAGAATAGTTCCAGGGATGAGAAATTTCACTTTTGAGGATAGATTGGAGAGGTTGGGACAGTTCTCCTTGGAGAGAAGAAGACTAAGAAGAGATTTGATAGAGATGAGGAGGTTGGACAGAGTAATTAGGGAGAAACTGTTCCTGCTGGTAAAAGAATCAATAATAAGAGGACACAGATTTGAAATGATTTGCAAAAGTGGCATGATGTGAGAAAAAACGAGTGGCTCGGTATTGGAATGCTGTTTGGAAGTCTGGTGGAGGCAGGTTCAATTGAAGCAATCAAGAGGGCATTAGATGATTATCTGAATAGAAACAATGTGCAGGAGTACAGGGAAAAGGTAGGAGAGTGGCACTAAGTCATGATACTCGTTTGGACAGCGAGTGCAGACATGATGGGCCAATTGGCCTCCTTATGTGCTGTAACAGTTCTGTGATGTTCTTTCTGTTTGCAGAAAACGGTCTCTGTGTATGACTATATGTTGCTTCTAGCAGTGTAAATAAGCCACATTACAAACTCAACTTATTTTAAATTGATTGTTATTGTAGCAATTAGTGCACTCAGGATTGTTCAGTGAGTGCTGCCCAATGGCTGAATCACATTTGTCAGTAGATATTTGATTTTGGATTTTGCAAACATGACCTGGTTGAGTATAGACTGTAATCTATCTGTTATAAGCACCCAAAGGTGCCTTCTGTTTGATTCAATCAGCTAAGCTCTGGCGTCACACCACCACTGATGTTTATACACAACATTGCTCAACTGTGGTAGGTCAAACCTTTTTATACTAAAATTGGAATGATACAGGGAAGATTAGCATGGCCCCTGCACATGGATGACATGTAAATTTGTGAAGCGTTCCATATTTTTGGAGTGGTACGGCGGCACAATGATTAGCTCTGCCACCTCACTGCGCCAGGGACCCAGGTTCAATTCTGGCCTAGGGTCACTGTCTGTGTGGAGTTTGCATGTTCTCCCAGTGTCTGTGTGGGTTTCCTCTGGGTGCCCCAGTTTCCTCCTATAGTAGAAAGATATGCGGGTTAGATTGACTGGCTGTGCTAAATTGACCCTAGTGTCAGCGGATTAGCAGAATAAATATGTGGGGTTATGAAAAAAATGGCCTGGGTGTGACTGTGCTCAATGTAGACTCAACGGGCCAGAGGACTTCCTTTTGTGCTGTGGGGATTCTAGGGATTTTTATGGACTGATAGCATCCTATTAGAGAATGTAGTATAATGGATTAAGAGATGGATATGTCATAGATAATGCTCCACCACTGACATCAGTCAGTTATGTGTTGGACTCACGAGAGAGTTTGGAATCATGCTTACTCTTTAACCTGTTTAGAAGTTAAGAAAATAAGAACATAAGAACATAAGAAATAGGAGCAGGAGTAGGCCATCTGGCCCTTCGAGCCTGCCCCGCCATTCAATAAGATCATGGCTGATCTGTCGTGGCTCAGTTCCACTTTCCCGCCCTCTCCCCATAACCCTTAATCCCCTCTCTTATCAAAAACCCATCAACCCGCTTCTTAAAAATATTTAGCGAGGCAGCCTCCACCACTTCAACGGGCAGAGAATTCCAGATATTCACCACCCTTTGAGTGAAGAAGTTCCTCCTCAACTCCGTTCTAAACCGCCCCCCCTTTATCTTGAGGCTGTGCCCCCTAGTCCTACTGTCTTTTTTGAGCGGGAAGAGTCTCTCCACCTCTATCCTATCCATCCATTGTACTGAGAAACAAGTGTTAAGCTGATACCAGAGTATGTCTGCAGTTTGGTTACTGGCAAGTACCATGCCGAGAGTCCAAGACAGAATGACCATCTCGGAACACAGTGGCAGCACTGGAGACATTGATGTAAAAAACACAGCAGTGTTATCAAAGTAACCACAGAGTGAAGAAAAATCTTGATAGCAGTTTGTAATAAATTGACACAAGGAGGAAGCACACTAGAGAGAGGTAATAGGACAGTACCTGATGAGGAGTTCCTGCCCCGACCCTGCCCATTTCACTGACTTTGACAGAGAGGCCAGCAGTGGGAGATATAGAAAGTCATTTTCTCCAGTATCGAACAGTATCAAGCCTTCACAAAAAAAAGCAATAGCTTCAAGACAATCCCTTCTTCACGCTGTAGGTCCAATACAAGACAACATTCTCCTGAGGCAAGATGTACAGGAATCCACCATAGGCTTTGAGTCCATTTTTGAGGTCTTTAACACTAGTTTTAGCCTGAAGTAATGATTAGTAATTGAACGTTTACAGTATAACCAGCACTTACAATGACCTCGGGAATTGATTGAATTATTTCAGACCCACCTACATCACCGAGATAGTTCTCATTGGAAAAGGGGGCTGAAGGACGAGTCAATCCATGATCGCACAGTCATGGGAGTCCAGGATGAAAAACTCCCTGACTTCCTGCAAACCAAAGATGACCTGACTTCGACTTGAATGTTCCAGTTTGCGAGTTAGGCAAAGCTTAAAGAATTTAACTGGGCAATAATTTGGTATGACCTCCAGGCTTCATGTGACTCTAGTGACTGAATAGCCCCACTGGTAGTGGCCTCACCCATAAGGAAGCCTGCCAAACTAGGCCAAGAGCCATTTTGAGATGATTGCATTGTGATGCAAAAACCTGCCAAGACTGCCCAGCAGAGGGCATGGGAAGCTTCCTGTTTGACAAAGCTAGATACTTCATACATTCCTGCAAATCCAACAGTTTTAATCGGAGCAGAAGACAAGAAAGTATTTATGAAACACATTCCATCCAAGAAATAAAAAGTCAAGCAAAAGACAAAATTAAGAAGTTCCAGTGCAAGTTCAATGGTTCAGTATTATTTTTAAAATTGATACTGGAGCAGCTGTTATTATATTATTATATTAGCAGATAATCTGGACTGACTTCAACGAATGACCCTTCATCCATCAGACATCAAATTACAATGTCCAGGCAGCATAGACCTTCCAATTAAAGGTAAGATTACTGCTCCTCTTACCTACAAAGAACAACAAATAATCGATTCTCTTTGTGTTCTCTATAATCCCTAATGACTGGCAATGTTGGAATACTTCTAAGAATCCTAGAAAAAACAGATCATAGAATCCCTACGGAGGCCATTCATTCCATTGAACTGCACTGACAGCAATCCCACCCAACCCTATCCCCCTAATTCCACATATTTATTCTGCTAACCTAATGGCATTAATGGGCAAGAGAATATAGCAAGTCAACCTAACCTGCGCATCTTTGGATTATGGGGAGAAACCGGAGCACCGGGAGGAAACTCACCCAGACACGGGGAGAAAGTGTAAACTCCACACAGACAGTGACCCAAGCCGGGAATCGAACCCAGATCCCTGGCACTGTGAGGCAGCAGTGCCAACCACTGTGTCGCCCTTGTGGTGCCCATCATTTGAATGACTCACTGTCTTTGTGGCAACAAACTTCAACCTTCAGTTTGGAAACAACAGGACTTCGTTCTTCAGAAGCTAAGGGAGTTCATTCGCTCAGCAGTAAGTTCCTTCCTTTCACAGGGACACCATCCACTAGACCCAGGGCAGAGATTGAAGCTATGAATCCCTCAGTTCTTCCTGAAGTAAGGCTAGAGGTGGCAGATACAGAAGGCACCCCCATCAGATGTTGACCATCCCCAAGAAGACCTGCTAGATGTGAGCTAGCCCTTCCAGGATGAAAGTGATGAGGAAAGATCCTTGCAGCACTGAGTGAACTCCAACTAACTGGCTACCTGCTGCTTGGCAGTGGGCAACCAATCTGAATCCAACCTAGTGTTAGGATGGTGCGGGGAGCTGGCAGAAAGATCAACAATGCCAAATGTCCGCCCGCCTCTCACCTGGACCTGAATCTCAACACAAAATCCTGCTGAAGGTCCAGGTTTTCACCATGATGCAGAGCCACTCTGTCATGGCAGGTGAGCCCAGAAACCCTAAGTGCCACCCCCCCAAACATGGCACTGCCGATGTTTGTGGGGATTGGATTGGGATGGTGCCGAGCTTTAAAGAGGCAGCTGGGAATTTAAATCACCAGCACAGGAGTGGGGTTTTGCTCGGCTGGGGATGAGAAACTGGAAGTCTGCAGATTGGAGCAGGTAAGAGCTTGTATGAAATTATGCATTTGTTTGGATAATCAGGGTACCCCTTTGAGAGGTAAGGTACCCCTTTAGATAGGTTCTGGGACATTTATGGGAGAGGGAAGGCACTGTTTAGGTGAGGTAAGGCACCCTTTGTGACGGTTGAAAGTAAGCATGACTGTGCAGACAAAGTCCTTAAACTCATTGGAATGGTCAGAGCTGTCAAAGAACTGTCAAATGATACTAGCTGAGTTGCCATAGAGGGATAAGGACAAAGGGTGGTGGGTGAGGTCCATGGATTGGCATGAGTTGGCAAAGGGACTATAAAGAGCCAAGAAGGCAAAGGGTGTATGAGGGCCCATGGGTGATTGGTGCATGCATGAGGCATCATGGGTTGGCATGGATAGGCCATGGGCAGTGTGTGGAGGTGGTGAGAAATGGATGGCTGTGTTTTGTTTCAATCTTCTTTAAAGTTAATTTAACAGAGTTCTGAGCACGGAGGCAGGTTTCTGCCCAGACTACTTCTGCAGTGGGGAGACCCCAAACTCGTTCTGGGGGTGGTGAGATCAACTTCTAATCCAGCTCGCCACCACCCTCACAGAGCAGTGCCTGGCCATTTTCAAAGGCCAGGTCCATGGAGCCAGGAATTCTCCTGTCTCTGGTCACCGAGCCCGGGATTGAAAATCTGGGTCTAAGGGTGGGATTTTCCAGCTGCGCTCACCTCCAAGACTGGAAAATCCTGCCCGAGGTCAATGGACCTTTCCATGGTCCGTGTCTGACCCACTACTCTTCCCGTGGTGGGCAGGACAGGAAAGTCCCGCTCTAAGTGTTTGATATATTTGTGAACCGCTGCTGATATTCTTTAGGTTCCTTCTGTGTACTGACACATTTGTGACAGCCTGCTTTTGCAGGTTCACTAATTCAGCATCACAGAATAGAAATGTCGAGGAGAAAAGCGGGGTTATTTTCAGCTTCATTAACGATGCCACAATGCAGGGATTGCAGTTTTCTTTGTTATATAGATACATAGAAACTAGAAGCAGGAGTAGGCCATTTGGCCCTTCGATCCTGCTCTGCCATTCATTATGATCATGGCTGATCATCAAATTCAATATCCTGATTCCCATCCCCCCATATCCCTTTAGCCCCCAGAGCTATATCTATTTTTTTCTTGAAATCAGATAACATTTTGGCCTCAACTACATTTGGTTGTAGTGAATTCCACACATTCACCAACCTCTAGGTGAAGACAATTCTCCTCACCTCAGTTCTAAAAGATTTACCCTTTAAACTATGACCCCTGGTTCTGGACTCCCCCACCATTGGGAACATTCTTTCTGAGTCTATCCTGTCTAACCCTGTTAGAATTTTACAAATTTCCACGACATTCCCTCTCACTCTAAACTCCAGTGAATATAATCCTAATCTCCTCATATGACAGACCTGCCATCCCAGGAATCAGCCTGGTAAACCTTCGCAGTATTCCCTCTAATAGTATTCCCATCCTTCCTCAGATAAGGACACCAAAACTGCACACAATACTCCAGACATGCCCTCACCAATGCCCTGTACATTTGTAGCAAAGCATCCCTATCCCTACAGTCAAATCCTCTTGCTATGAAGGCCAACATACCATTTACCTTCTTTACTCCCTGCTGTATCTGCGCGCTTACTTTCAGTGATTGATGCATGAGGATGCCAAGGTCTCGTCGAGTATCCACCTCTCTCAATTTACCATTCAAGTAACAATCTGTCTTCCTATTATTGCTACCAAAGTGAATAACCTCACGTTTATCCATGTTTTGCTGTATCTGCCAATAAATAAGCCTGTCTAAATCACGCTGAAGCATCACTGCATCCTCCCCACAGCTCACCCTTGAGAGATTAGTGGAACAGGCACGTGGACATTTTATCAAGAGGGCCGGATTTACAGTAACCACATTCATTTTACTGAGTTGAGAACCTGTGTTACTGTAGACCTGGACTCAGCAAACACTTTATGACATGTGTGACAATCTAAGGAACCTCTGAAGAGCCACAGAATTCATCAAGTTTGTGCCGGTGAAGAGATCAGCGCTCTCCTTCTAAGGCTGTGCCACTATGTGGGGTAAGATGCTCTGTCAGAGAGTCAGTACAGACTCGATGGGTCGAATGGCCTCTTTCTGCCCTGTAGGGATTCTATGATTTCCCTACATCTTCACAGGAGCAACAATTCCCATTTTCCTTTAATTCTCCCCACCCCCTCAGGGGTCTTTTGGTCAGTTTTGCCCAAGTGCAAGAATGGAGTGGCAATTTTTTTCACGTGGCTGATGAGTATTGGCCTGGAACTGGGCTTTGGGATGGAAATCATATATCAGATCCCACCAGATCTCACTGCACTGACTCATCCAGCTGGCATCCTGTGTGCCAACTTCATTCTGGTATTAATGTACATGCTGTTGTGAATTAAATATAGCGCTAGACACATATTATTGGTGTCAGTTTACATGGCAGATGACACTAATAACATTCCAAAATATTAAATAATCAAGGGGCAGAAGGGGGGAGGAGATAAATGCGATAACTATGTGGAGAAAAAGTGCGAGGGAAACTAATAGGGCTAAAGGCTGATAAATCCCCTGGAGCTGACCCACTCTGTGCACTGCAGAGGCACCAGAGTGAACATCAGTAAATCTCAGGGTGTAGGGCCTCTTCTTGCAGAAGGGGCTTAGATCAGTGCGCTGAGTGGGCCAACGCGAATGTGCCAATCTGTCAGTGCCGAGATTGGCGCATGCACAGTGGCCCCGCACTGTCGGCCTCCTAATTGCTGGCCTGCTCGATTGCTGGCGACCCCCTCATCGCTGGCCCTCCCCTTCCCCTTCCCGGCCCGCCACAGTCTCCAGTCCCCTCTGACAGTAACCCCTCCTCCGCAGTCCCCACCCACAGTGTCGACAACCCCAGCCGGCTGACCGCCCTCTCCCATCGCTGACCCCCAGCCCGCCATGAATCACCAGCCTTCCTCCTTCCCCCACCCGTTCCCAACTGCAGAGTGGCAGCGAGAACTCTCATGCCCCCCCCCCCCACCCCCCACCCCCAATCATCCCCTAGGCCCCACCCCAATCAGACCCCATCCTGTAAGCCCCACCCCCTTGGCACTGTCCCATGCCCGATGGCCAATGCCAAAGTGCCCCCCTGGGCATTGGCTATTTGCCCCTTTGGCAGTGCCATGGGCACAGGCTGGTACTGCCAGAGTGCCAACGCCCAGGGGCACCCCTTGCCTGAGCCTTTGGGAGTCCCGATTGTCCCTGCTTCACTCCAGCAGGGTTGGGTCACTAGCTCCCCGCAAGTGGGGAGCTATACTGAACCCTACTGGAGTGAAATACTCTGGCAGGGTGGGAGACGCTAGCGGACCCAGAGACTACAGCCCACTGCTGGAGATTTAAATTATACTGAAATGACAATTTTAATGGTCTGTACATCTCCTTGCTGATTTCTGGTGCAGAGCAGATGCTGCTGGAAATCCGGCACTGGGAACGCAAGTAGGGTACAAACCCTCGTGCGAATCAGCCACTGCGGGATTCTGCACTATTGGGAGAATCACGGCCAATGGGTGCATCTTCCAAGAATCCTTTTATTCTGGAAAAGTCCCAGAGGATTAGAAAACTGTTAATGTAACACCTTTTCTCAAAGGAGGGAGACAGAAAACAAGAGACTTACAGGGCTTAACTCCTGTCAGTGGGAAAATGAAAGAGCTAATTATTAAGGAAGTAACAACAGAGCATTTAGAAATGCGTAATATAATTGTTGAGTTGTCTGTGGCTGGGGAGTGCAGGGATCACTTGAATTCAGGAGGTGCACAGCAGTTTTAATAAAAACAGCAGACAGGTTTATTTAGGCGTACACTGTACAGACCCCAATCCCCTACGGCCAACAGGCTGTGGAAGCCCCAGTGACATCACAAATTGATCACATGACCATCCTCTTAAAGGGGCCATGTCACACACGGGAATTCCCCAAATACACAACGATAATCAAGCAGAGTCAACATGAAGGGGAAAATCAGGGCAGACAAGTTTACTGGAACTTTTTGAGGTGAGAATGAGCAGGATAGACAAGTTAATGCACAAAAATCTACTTAATAAGATAACAAATCATGGCGTTGAGAGTAGTGTATTAGCATAGAGAGAGGATTGGATAGCTGAGAGAAGATAGTTGGAATAAGAGGAGCATTTTCAGGGTGGCAGCCTGTAGCTCGTGGAGTGCCACAGGGATCAGTGCTGGGGCCAGAATTATTTACAATATATATTAATGACTTGGGACTTTTGCCAAGTTTGTGAGTGACACATAAACAGGCGGGAAGGGAAATGCTGAGGATGACACTAAGAGGGCGATTTTATCATTTTTTTCAAGGTGTTGGGCAGACTTAAAACTCAGAGAGTTACAGAGGATTAGAAAACTGTTAATGTAACACCTTTTCTCAAAGGAGGGAGACTGAAAACAAGTAACTTACAGGGCTTAACTCCTGTCAGTGGGAAAATGAAAGAGTTAATTATTAAGGATGTAACAACAGAGCATTTAGAAATGCATAATATGATTGTTGAGTTGTCTGTGGCTGGGGAGTGCAGGGATCAGTTGAATTCAGGAGGGCATGTTTATTCAGGAGGCCATCTATTGGGCATGTTCTCATACGCACTCTCTTGTAAAAATATCAGCAAGCCCATTGCTCTCTGCAGAAGCCTGTGGGCAGGGCTTAGCACGCCTGAGAGCCAGTAGAGGGAAGTAGTTCACATGTGTAGGCCTCTGATGCTGCACATGCGCATTAGCAGCATCAGGGGTCTGACAGACAAAGAGAGAGCTGTCAGGCCCCTGCTATTGCAGGCAGCCTCAAGCAGCACTCCCCCCACTCAATCGCGGGGGTCTATGGCCCGAGATACAGCCCCCGCCAAACCCGCTGCTGCCCAGATTGATCGTGGACCGCCCTCCCCCACCAATTGCAGACCCTTCACCCTCCCCCCACTGATCAAGACCCCGCTGCCCTCCCCCCACTGATTGCTGCAGAGTGGCAGCAGGCCCCCTCCTCCCATTAGCCCAGCCCCCCATTAGCTCCATTCCACTGGCCCCTCCCCTATTAGCCCCCTGGCACTGCCCAGAGGGCATTGCTCAGGTGCTAGTGTGGCACTGCTAGTCTGGCACTGCCCCCTTTTGCCCTCAGCCTCCCCGAGAGACTTCAACGGCTGCCGGTTCCACCAGCGAGGCCAAGTCAAATGCCCCCCATTCATGGGGAACATGTCTATTCCTCACCAGCGAGAACCTTTCCCGGCGAGGTCGTAAAGGAGGGTGAGCCTGGATGATTGTGCACCGGGCTCACCAAGCAGATGTTAAACTGTATTAAAATAAATTTAAATACATCAACCTGCCTCGCATCCATTTCCGGCAAGAGGCTGCGGTGGAAACCTGGCGCTCATAAAATGGTGCAGTTGTGAAAACCCGCTCCAATCACATTAAGCCCCACTTTATCACCGTGTCACACCTTGAAACAGGCCCATGCAATGGTAAAATCACTCCCTCTGAGTTTACAGAGGGATATAAGCAGGCTAGGTGAATGGGCAAAAACTTTGTAGATGGAGTCACAGAGCCACAGAGGTTTACAACATGGAAATAGGCCCTTCAGCCCAACTTGTCCATGTCGCCCTTTTTTTTAAAAGCCATAAACTAATCCCAATTGCCCGCATTTGGCCCATATCCCTCTATACCCATCTTACCCATGTAACTATCTAAATGCTTTTTAAAAGACAATGTTGTGCCCGCCTCTACTACTACCTCTGGCAGCTTGTTCCAGACACTCACCACCCTTTGTGTGAAAATATTGCCCCCTCACCTTAAATCTATGCCATCTAGTTTTAGACTCCCCTACCTCTGGGAAAAGATATTGACTATTTAGCTGATCTGCGCCTGCCATTATTTTATAGACCTCTAGGATCCTCTTGGGGAGAGTGATCATTGTATGGTGGAGTTTCTGGTGCAGATGGAGGAGGAGAAAGTGGGTTCCCGGACACGCGTCCTTTGTTTGAATAGAGGGGAGTACGGTAGGATGAGAGAGGAATTGGCGAATGTGGACTGGGGGAGTGCGTTGGAAGGTAGGTCTGCTGAGGAGCAGTGGAGGATTTTTAAGGAGATCTTTCTTGGTGCTCAGCGGAAATTTATTCCGATGGTCAAAAAGGACCGTAGGAGGAGAGGTAATAAGCCGTGGATAACGAAGGAGGTGAAGGAAAGTGTTAAATTAAAAGCGGAGGCGTTTAGAGTAGCTAAGAGTAGTGGGCGAGAAGAGGATTGGGAGAGGTTTAAATGTCAACAAAGATTGACAAAGAAGTTGATAAAGAAGGGTAGGAGAAACTATGAAGCTGGGCTAGCGCTTAATATAGAAAAGGATAGCAAGAGTTTTTATAAGTATATAAAAAGGAAGAGGCTGGCTAGGGTGAACGTTGGACCCTTAGAGGATGAGAAGGGGGACTTAGTGGTAGGGGATGGGGATATGGCTGAGGTCTTGAATAACTTTTTTGTTTCGGTCTTCACGGAGGAGGACGTGAATAATTTGCCGGATGTTAGAGATGGAAAGGTAGTAGGACTGGAGGGTCTCGATGACATTACTGTTACTAGAGAGGTGGTGCTCGACAGACTGGAGGGGGCTGATTGTGGACAAGTCCCCAGGACCGGATGGAATGCATCTGAGGGTTCTGAAAGAAATGGCGGAGGTGATAGTGGATGCCTTGGTGGTTATTTTCCAGACGTTGCTGGATTCCGGGGAAGTGCCGGAAGATTGGAAAGCGGCTAATGTTACGCCATTGTTTAAGAAGGGTGCCAGGCAAAATGTGGGGAATTATAGGCCGGTTAGTTTAACGTCTGTTATAGGTAAAATGTTAGAATCCGTCATCAAGGAGGAAATAGCGAGGCATCTTGAGGGGAATTGCTTGATAGAGCAGACGCAGCACGGTTTCATTGAGGGGAAGTCATGTCTGACAAATTTACTGGAGTTCTATGAGGATGTGTCTAGGGCGGTGGATAGAGGAGAGCCGGTGGATGTGGTCTTTCTTGATTTTCAGAAGGCGTTTGACAAGGTGCCTCACAAGAGGTTATTGCAGAAGGTCAGGGGACATGGAGTTGGGGGTAGGGTGTTAGCGTGGATAGAGGACTGGTTGTCAAATAGGAGGCAGAGAGTGGGGGTCAATGGGTGCTATTCGGATTGGTGGTTGGTGACTAGTGGAGTGCCCCAGGGGTCGGTGCTGGGGCCTCAGCTATTTACCATTTATATAGATGATCTGGAGGAGGGAACCGAGTGTATGGTGTCGAAATTTGCTGATGACACCAAGATTGGTGGAACGGCAAATTGCGCGGAGGGTGTGGAGAGTCTGCAGAAGGATCTAGATAGGCTGGGCGAATGGGCCAGGAACTAGCAAATGGAATTTAATGTTGGCAAGTGCGAGGTGGTCCACTTTGGTAGGAATAATGGTAGGAAGGACTATTACTTACGTGGAGAAAAACTGCAGCAGGCGACAGTGCAGAGGGACCTCGGGGTCCTTGTGCATGAGTCGCAAAAGCCCAGCTTGCAGGTGCAGCAGGTGGTCAGGGAGGCAAATGGGATGCTGGCCTTCATAGCGAGGGGGATTGAATATAAAAGCAGGGAGGTCTTGCTGCGGCTGTATAGGGCATTGGTGAGGCCGCAGCTGGAGTACTGTGTGCAGTTTTGGGCGCCGTACTTACGCAAGGATATTTTGGCCTTGGAGGGGGTGAAGAGGAGGTTTACTAGGCTGATGCCGGAGTTGAGGGGGTTGAGCTATGAGGAGAGGCTGAATAAACTAGGCTTTTACTCGTTAGAGTTTAGAAGAATGAGGGGAGATCTCATTGAGACGTATAAGATGATGAATGGGATGGATAGGATAGAGGTGGAGAGACTCTTCCCGCTCAAAAAAGACAGTAGGACTAGGGGGCACAGCCTCAAGATAAAGGGGAGGCGGTTTAGAACGGAGTTGAGGAGGAACTTCTTCACTCAAAGGGTGGTGAATCTCTGGAATTCTCTGCCCGTTGAAGTGGTGGAGGCTGCCTCGCTAAATATTTTTAAGAAGCGGGTTGATGGGTTCTTGATAAGAGAGGGGATTAAGGGTTATGGGGAGAGGGCGGGAAAGTGGAACTGAGCCACAACAGATCAGCCATGATCTTATTGAATGGCGGGGCAGGCTCGAAGGGCTAGATGGCCTACTCCTGCTCCTATTTCTTATGTTCTTATGTTCTTAAACTAGGCTTGTACTCGTTAGAGTTTAGAAGAATGAGGGGAGATCTTATTGAGACATATAAGATGATGAATGGGATGGATAGGATAGAGGTGGAGAGACTCTTCCCGCTCAGAAAGGACAGTAGGACTAGGGGGCACAGCCTCAAGATAAAGGGGGGGCGGTTTAGAACGGAGTTGAGGAAGAACTTCTTCACTCAAAGGGTGGTGAATCTCTGGAATTCTCTGCCCATTGAAGTGGTGGAGGCTGCCTCGCTCAATATTTTTAAGACGCGGGTTGATGGGTTTTTGATAAGAGAGGGGATTAAGGGTTATGGGGAGAGGGCGGGAGTGTGGAACTGAGCCACGACAGATCAGCCATGATCTTATTGAATGGTGGGGCAGGCTCGAGGGGCCAGATGGCCTACTCCTGCTCCTATTTCTTATGTTCTTATGTTCTTATGTTCACCCCTCAGCCCCCTACCCTCCAGTCTATCCAGCCTCTCCTTATAACTCAATCCGTCAAATCCCAGTAGCATCCTAGTAATCTTTTCTGCACTCTTTCTAGTTTAATAATGTCCTTTCTATAATAAGGTGACCAGAATTGCACACAGTATTCCAAGTGTGGCCTTACCAATGTCTTGTACAATTTCAAAAAGATGTTCCAACTCCTGTATTCAGTGTTCTGACCAATGAAACCAATTGTGCCGAACGCCTTCTTCACCACTCTGTCCACCTGTGACTCCACTTTCAAGGAGCTATGAACTTGTACCCCTAGATCTCTTTGTTCTGTAACTCCTAGTTCAATCTACCAAAATGCATCACCTCGCATTTGTCTAAGTTGAACTCTATCTGCCATTCGTCAGCCCATTGGCCCAATTGATCAAGATCCCGTTGCAATTAGAGATAACTTTCTTCACTGTCCACTATACCATAGAATATAGGAAAATTTAAAGTTATGAACTTTGGTCAGAAGAATAAAGGAGTGGAATGTATTTCAGTGGAGAAAAATGGCAGCATCAAGGAAGTTAAAGTTTAAAGTTTAATTTATTAGTGTCACAAATAGGCTTACATTAACACTGTGATGAAGTTATTGTTAAAATCCCCTCGTCACCACACTCCAGCCAGTGCCTGTTCGGATACACTGAGGGAGAATTTAGCATGGCCAATGCACCTAACTAGCACGTCTTTCAGACTGTGGGAGGAAACCAGAGCATCCAGAGGAAACCCACGCAGACACAAGAAAAATATGCAGACTCCTCATGGTGACCCAAACTGGGAATCGAATTCAAATCCCTGGTGCTGTGAGGCAGCTGTGCTAACCATTGTACCACCAATTTGGGGTCCTCGAGCTTAAATCACAAATAGCTTGTCTCTCAACATATCATCGAGTGCAGATCTGAATGAGTACAGTTCACCGTTTGTCTTGGGTGTGCCACAAACACTGCCATCAATTTCCTTCGGCTGTTGTCCTTGAATTAAACTTATATCATGGTGTTATCACCAAGGGCTTCTGGTGATAATGTCCCCTGTCCACAAGTTCCTTGAATGTTTAGGAGTGGGTGGTGTTTGGGGAAGTCAGATTCCTTATTAGGCTATAGGATGGAGGCCTGCAGACTGTTAATAGGATTACCTAATACTTCTCTTCCTTCTCTGATTTTATTGACCTTAACATTCAACATTCAAGATGGTGCTGGAGCGAGGTGACCTCTTGCAAGCTGTGCCCAGCATACCTTCTAATTCTATCTTTTATTCTCGTCCTATGCTTCTAAAGCTTTATTCTAACTCTTTTAAACTCTCTCATTAAGTTGATCTTTCACTACACCCTAGCTATGATTATAATATTCTGCACTCTCTCCTTTCCTTCCCTATATACAGTATGCTTTGTTTGTATAGCACAAGAAACAAGACTTTTCACTGTACATTAACCCACGTGACAATAATGAATCAAATCAAAATCCAAAACATATTGCACCCAATGCTTCTTGTGCAGGATATGCTTTAGTAATTTATTTTATTAACACCATTGCCGCTTGATCTGCATCCAGCTGTATTGTTACTGCAGCAGCGTAATTGCTCCTAGTTGCTAGAATGTTGGTTTTAATCTGAACTAATCTGTTATTTTAGTTGCAGGAAGCCACTGTTTTTATTTTACCTTTTCTCGATCTAACATTTTCTATGGTATATTTTTATTAGTATTTTCACACGGGATAAACCCTATTGAAGCTTCAGGTTTCACACGGGAGAAACCCTGCTGATAGTTTCACATGTGCTGGATCATGTTACAATGTTTCTGCTTGTCATGCACTCTCAGTGTATGCATCATTAACCATCGCAGACCTCAAGAATAATACATGATCAGAGGTTAGAAACAATTGGTGTTGGCCATCCTTTGCAGATGTGTTTAATTAACCAATGAATGCAAATTGACATTCTCCGGAGTGACGAATAATAATACTGTGTAAGAACATTAGAAAGGCAGAGAGACTGGAAGAGAGACATCTGGTGGAAGGAAGATTGGCAACATCTTGTCTGTCAGACTGAGAGAGAGGACGAACGAAACTGAAAAGCTGGTGTACATTTTGAATTAACTCCTCATAACTCTTAATGATTTACTATGAAGTATCAGTTAATGCTTGAACCTAACATAATGTTCCCCCGGGGATTTGCAGATTAAGTTGATTGACAGAACAAAATCAGATAATTAGGTAGAACTGGCTTACACTGAGAAATCAAGGGCAGTCTGTTCATGGAATCATAGAATCCTACAGTGCAGAAAAAGGCCCTTCGGCCCATCGAGTCTGCACCGAACACAATCCTACCCAGGCCCTACCCCCATATCCCTACATATTTTACCTGCTAATCCCTCTAACTTACGCATCTCAGGACACTAAGGGGCAATTTTAGCATGGCCAATCAACCTAACCTTTAGGATGTTGTTTGGGATCTTTAGAGAAGTGTCACTTTCTCTGTGTCCCTTTCTCTCTCTGGAGCTGGAGACTGGAATCCACCAGGAAATAAGTCGTGGGTAGAGAGGTGGACTGGTGGTGTTGAGATAGCGGCGCAGGCTCGTTGGGCCGAAGGGCCTGTTTCCCGGGCTGATTTTGTTCTTTTTTGTTAAGTCTCTTTCTCTGAGATTCTGCCCTTTGGGATGGATCTTTCTCTGGAGCTGGTTGAATGAGATTCTGGAGACAGGTGTCTGACTGTATCTCTGCCCAGAGCTGTTAAAAGGCTGGAAATCTAGTATCCATATAAACATGTATGTTTTTGTACTGATTTTATAAAAGGATTTATGTCTATGGGATACTGCTTACAATTGGAAGTACAGAGATTGGTAGCTGTTAAGAATTATTACTTGTCATGATTAAATATTTAAATTGGTAAAAGTTATGCTCATTCTTTTTGTTGTATTTTAATTGTGTTTTTAAACACTGATAAAGGCTTCCTTATGGGTCAGTCAAATCATACCTGGAGTGGGATAACTTAAGCTCACCCGAATGCCAAAGTCAAAAGGAAAAGTTAAGGTCGAGGCTATTTGAGTTTATTCGATTTATTATTGTCACATGTATTGGAATACGGTGAAAAGTTTTGTTTCTTGCACATTATATGGACAAAGTGTAGAGAACATTGGAGAGAAGGAAAGGAGAGGGCGCATAATGTAGTGTTACAGTCATAGCTAGGGTGTAGAGAAAGATCAACTTAATGCAACTCATCTGATGAAAGAGCAGTGCTCCAAAAGCTCGTGACTCCAAATAAACTTGTTGGACTTTAACCTGGTGTTGTGAGACTTCTTACTGTATCCACCCTAGTCCAATGCCAGCATCTCCACTTCATAATACAAGGTAGGCCCATTCAAAACTCTGATAACAGCAGAGCTAACTTCGCCAAGTACCTTGGAGTTTCTGATCCCTAACCAGAGGGGGAAACAATGCAGTCGACCTTCCTCCGGGTGCCCCTTCTCCTCAGGGAGATACCATTGCGCAATGATTGGAGGGTGGACCATGTGGCAGTTTCCTCTCAGGGCAATACCAGAGTAAGCCATCTTTCCTCAACCCCTCTGCATTGACCCCATTGCCTGCAGTCGGGCTGACAGTGGGGATTGCCTCTGCGTACATGCAGGATGCCCCCAGTAGGTCGGATTCTCAGAGGACACAGGTGAAAGACATTGCAGGCAATGTGGCATCACTTTCAGCAACTTGCCAGAATCTCACTGCTGATGTCAGGTTCACCTATGATGTACTGGGATTTTAGAACCATACAGCGCAGAAGAGGCCCTTCAGCCCATCAAGTCTGCACCGACACATTAAAAACACCTGAACTCCCACCTAATCCTACCTGCCAGCACTTGGCCCTTGGCCCTGAAAGTTACGATGTGTGAAGTGCTCATCCAGATGTTTTTAAAAAGCTGTGAGGCAACTTGCCTCTACCACCCTCCCAGGCAGCGCACCCCAGACTGTCACCACCCTCTGGGTAAAAAAGCTTGTTGTCAAATCCCCTCTGAACCCCCTAGCTCTCACCTTGCACCTGTGTTCCCTCGTGACTGACCCTTTAACTAAGGAGAACAGCTGCTCCTTATCCACTCTGTCCACATCCCCCATAAACTTGTATACTTTGATCAGGTCGCCCCGCAGTCTTTTCTGCTCCAATGAAAACAACCCAAGCCCACACAACCCCTCTTCAAGGGAAAAGAAAAGATAAGAATTTATAATACAACAAAGATGGCACGGACGTTTTTATCAAATTCACTCTGTCACTGTAACTGTTGCACAATACATTGTTCCCACTTTATTTGTGTGTGGATGTTTCCATGTTTTTAACTTGATTACTTAGTTTATTCATGAATTTTCTGAATTGTTGGAATAAAGTTGGACTGTAATTTAGCGTTTGAGTTGTGAAGGTGTTTCTTGAATAAAGGACCATTATTAATCTGTTTTTTAGAGGGCTCACATTCAGAAACTTTCAGATTCATGTACCGATCGACACAAGAACAGCTACTTCCCTGCTGCTGTCAGACTTTTGAATGGACCTATCTTGTATTAAGTTGATCTTTCTCTACACCCTAGCTATGGCTGTACCACTATATTCTGCACTCTCATGTTTCCTTCTCTATGAACGATATGCTTTGTCTGTGTAGCACGCAAGAAACAATACTGTGTTAATATAGGTGACAATATAAATCAAATCAAATTAAAAACTGGAAGAAGCTTTTTGTGTGAATTTTGATATTCCTCATGAGTTTATTTTCATATTCCTTTTTTACAGCTCTCACTCTTGTAATCTTGGTGTCATATTTGACCACAAGGTAAGGTTCCGTCCACATATCTGCAGCAATTCCTGCTTCCATGACCCTTATTTGACCCTGCTCCCTGCCTCAGCTCATCTGCTGCTGAAATCTTCAGCCTCACCTTTGGCACCTCTGGACCTGACAGTTCCAGTACGCCCCTGGCCAGCCCCTCGCCTTCTACCCTCTGCAGACTCGCCTGCTCAGGTGGATACAAAATCCCAAATCTCTGCTCAAGGAGCAGAAGAACTTCACTAGCCAACAACTATCCCTCAACCCACACAACTAAAATACGGAATTTTAATGGTCATATACACAATTTTCTCCTAGTGGGATCTTACTGTGTCCAGGTTGGCTGCTGTTGTTGATTCATACATACATAACAGAATAATATTCTATTATTGTAGAATAACTACAATCCTCCAGAGAAACCTTTGACAGGTGACTACTTGGAATTTGCTGCTAGATCAATGCTGAACTTAATTGCAAACATCGCTACCAAATTCTAACGTCTCCCCTCCCCTCCCCACAAAGGAGCAGTCAGAAGGAACTGATGAGATTTTATATGATGTAGGTTTTACTTATGATTAATTAGAAGGTAGGTGGGAACTTGAATCTCAATCAAACAAAATATTATAGTTTGAATTGATAAATAGGCCTGATAATAGAATTTTGTGGTCTGTGCTGCTACCTAGTGGCAGGGTAACTGCATTACAATTTTATGGCCCCAGGACTGGGATGGCTTCTCCTGTTGAGAGGTCAGTGTTTTTGCCCGCTGGCTGTGTCTTTGGAACTGTTGACTAAAAGCACCTATCACCTGTATGCAGCCAGAGTATGTTTACTTACTGATCCGTACGTTGTCTAATTAAAACATTACTTCAGAAATTCCAACAATTCAGGTATCCGTGTGTCCCTGACCACAGGATGAGGATTTCTACAATACAAACAATTTTCAGAGTTATTTCAGAAAGGTTACTACAATAATAAAATGAAAGGATCAGGAGCTGAACACAATCCAGTCTAATCCTGAATGATAAACAGAGTTCACTTTGTATCAGCCACGATAAAAGATTCTCTTTTAGAAATCCTAAAAAGTGTGTTTAAAAAAAACCTTACCACAACTTTACCTGAAAGAAGTCTACAGGATTATGAGGGCCTTGGACAGAGTGGATATTCAGAAGCTTTTTCCCAGGGTGGAAGAGTCAATAACTCAGGGGCATAAGTTTAAGGTGCTTAACAAGGTTTAAAGGAGATGTACGAGGCAAGTTTTTTACATAGAGGGCGGTGGGTGCCTGGAACTCGCTGCTGGGAGAGGTAGTGGAAGCAGATACGATAGTGAGTTTTAAGGGGCGTCTTGACAAATACATGAATAGGATGGGAATGGAGGGATATGGTCCCTGGAAGGGCAGGGGGTTTTAGTTCAGTGGGGCAGCATGCTCAGCGCAGGCTTGGAGGGCCGAAGGGACTGTTCCTGTGCTGTAATTTTTTTTGTTCTTAACTTGAAAGATGGCAATCCTGATTTTTACAAGTTCTTTGGACACGGTTAATACCAGTCATTGGTAAGGCCACACTTGGAATACTGTGTACAGTTCTGGCCACGTTATTATTGAAAAGATTTACTAGGATGCTACTGGCACTTGATAGTTTGAGTTACAAGGAGAAGCTGGATAGACTGGGACTTTTTCCCTGGAGCGTAGGAGGCTTCGGGGTGATCTTACATGAGGGCCAGATGTAAGGGAGATGGTCAACATCTTTTCCCAAAGCTAAGGGAGTCTAAAATTAGAGGGCATAGATTTAAGGTAAGAGGGGACAGTTCCAAAAGGGCCTAGAGGGGCAATTTTTTCACACAGAGGGTGGTGAATGTCTGGAACAAGTTGCCTGAGGCGGTATTAAAGGCAGGTACAATTTTGTCTTTTAAAAAAGCATTTAGATAGTTACATGGATAAAATGGGTGTAGAGGGATATGGACGAAACACAGGCAGCTGGGACCAGCTTAGTGGTTTAAAAAAAGGGTGGCATGGACAAGTTGGGCCAAAGGGCCTGTTTCCATGTTGTAAACCTCTATGACTCTATGACTTAGTCCTCAATTCACAAAGGGAGATTTCACTGAGCTGCTAAAAACCGTGATTCTGTAAACTGGGCCACTGAACCCCAGTAGTGCATGGATTATAATCAGTGTTGACTCCAGTGTTGAACCTGCCAGTGTTACAGATGAGCAGCTCAGTTATATGTTGTCAGTAGGTAAACACGCCACTCGAGTGCCTCTCTAGCATCAATCTGCTATTTACAGCAGGGAAAACACAACTCCTGCTTGTCTGGATAAGGGGGGGAGGGCTTATCTAATAACAAAAAAATTCAGGTTGAATAGTGAAGGACGTGAGGGGAAGTCAGAAAAACTAAAGAAAAGCAAGACAAGAGCGTGAAAAGAGACCGGCAGCGAACAGAAACAGGAATTCCAAGGTCCCCTCTAAGCACATAGATAATTAAAGGGTAACAAAAGACAGAGCAGGGTCAATTAGAAATCAACCAAGGAGATCTGCACAAGGAGGCGGGACAATGGGCAGAAGTGTTAAATGGATAATTTGCATTTGTCTTTACAAAGGAAGAGGATACTACCCAGGCAAAGGTTAGAGAAGAGATAACTGACACACTTGAACAAAGGTGTTAGAGAGACTGTCTTTATTGAAAAATAGATAAGGCAGCAAGGACTGAGTGAGATGCATTCCAAGGTGCTGAGGGAAGCGAGAAAGGAAATTGCAGTGGTATCAGTGATAATCTTCCCGTCCTCTTTAGACACAGGGCTGAAGTCAGAGGACTTGAGAACTGCGAATGTTAGACCCTTGTTAAAAAGGGGTGCAAGGATAAAGCTGGTAAAACACAGAGCATGATGTGGAGATGGCGGCGTTGGACTGGAATAAACACTAAGAAGTCTCACAACACCAGGTCAAAGTCCAACAGGTTTATTTGGTAATAAAAGCCACTAGCTTTTAGGGCTTTTTCCCTTCGTCAGGTGAGTGGGGAGTTCTGATCACAAACAGAGCATATAAAGGTACACACAGTTTACAGAATACTGATTAGAATGTGAGTCTTTACAGCTAATCAGCTAATCAAGTCTTAAAGGTGCAGACAATGTGACTGGAGATAGCATTCAGCATAGGTTAAAGAGATGTGCATTGTCTCCAGACAGGACAATAAGTGAGATGTTGCAAGCCCAGGTAAGTCATGGGGGTTACAGATAGTGCGACATGAACCCAAGATCCCTGTTGAGACCGTCCTCATGTGTGCGGAACTTGGCTATCAGTCTCTGCTCAGTGACTCTGCGCTGTCGTGTGTCATGAAGGCCGCCTTGGAGAATGCTTACCCGAAGGTCAGAGGCTGAATGCTGTTCCTGTGAAACACAGAGCAGGTGGATTAACTTCAGTGGTGGGAAAGCCTCTGGAAATTATCGTTCAAGACAAAATCAAAGAACAAAGAACAACACAGCACAGAAAATCATAGTCACTTAGGCAAGTGCAGGTTAATTGAGGAAAGCCAAAAAGGATTCACTAAGGGAAAATCATGTTTAACTAATGCTGGCATTCCTTGTAGAAGTAACAGAGAAGGTTGATAAGGGCAACGCTGTTGATGTAGTATACATGGCATTTCACAAGACATTTGATACAGACTTGTGAACACAATTCTAACTCATGGAATAAAGGGATAGTAGGCATTTGGATAAGAAATTGGCTGAGTGACAGGAAGCAAACTGTAGTGATTTTCCAGACTGGAGGAAGTTTTGTAGTAGAATTCCCCAGAGGTTAGTGTTGGGACCATTGCTGTTCCTGACTGTATATCAGTGACCTAGACTGGAGTGTGCAGAGCATGATTTCAATATTTGCAGATGATATGAGGGTGGAAAACGTTGTCAACTCTGAGGATAATGTTGAACCTCAAAAGGATATAGACATGTTGATGGATTAGGCAGACTAGTGGCAGATCATGTTCAATGCAGAGAAGTGTGAGGTGATTCATTTTGACAGGAAGAATATGGAGACACAGTATGAAATAAAGGGAGAAAGCCTAAAGGATTCACAACCATTTGGGGTGAATGGGATCAAAGGTTTGGGGAGAAAGCAGAAAATGGTTGTGAATCTTTGGAATTCTCTGCTCCGGAGAGTTGCAGATGCTTCATAGTCGAATATAGTGAAGATTGGAATAGTTTTTTTTTGGCTAAAGGCTAATCCATCTAACCTGCACATGTTTGGACGGTGGGAGGAAACCGAGGCACCCAGGGGAAACCCACACAGACACCAATATTAAGTTGTGTTTGGGACCCAGAGGGTAGGAGAGCAGGAGCCTTTGCAAATGTCCTGTAACCTGAGGTTCTCTCAGCTTGTTTGGATGAGAGTGGGGATGCAGGGTGAAGTAGCAAACTGACATGACATTGTGGTAAAGGAAGGCAGTGTACTGGGGGGAGGAAAAAGGAAAGTGGTGACAGTGGGGGACAGTTATAGTGCAATAGGGCTGGGGAGAGGGCTTGAGTAAGACACTGTCAGAGAGTCAGTGCAGATGCGATGGGCTGAATGGCCTCCCTTTGTACTGTAAGGATCCTATGCTGATTCCACGAAAGATTTTTTTTTCAGGGTGAGAAGTCCACCTCGGTTATTTCGCAAACATTAAACCCCTCAGCATTGGAGAGAAGCATTTTGTTTTAATACTTCTCATCTGGTGAATGATTCATCGGAAATTCAAACTGGCGTAAGCCTTTTCCCTGCCAAAATTATTTCTTGGAACTGTCATTAGAATTGGCGGTGGTGGCTCAGAACTGGTTCCAAGGCTCTTGGAAAATCTATTTAGGAGATATTTTTGTACCAAAACATTATACACATTGAGTTCTTGCATAATTATTCATCACAATACATGTTGCAAAGAAGAACACAGCTGAGAAATTTTGACAAGCGATGCCGAGGGATTGAGAAATATATTGAAAAGCAGCTCCCCCCGCCCCGTTTCAAATTTATACCTGCGCTGCTTTCATTCTTAATTTATTCTGGCTAGCTTCGACACAGTGGCACAGTGGTTAGCACTGCTGCCTCAAAATGCCAGGGTCCTGCGTTCAATTCCCGGCCTCGGGTCATTGTCTGTGTGGAGTTTGCACATTCTCCCCATGTCTGTGTGGGTTTCCTTTGGGTGCTCTGGTTTCCTCCCACAGTCCAAAGATGTGCAGGTTAGATTGATTGGCCGTACTAAATTGCACCTTCGAGTCAGGGTGATTAACAGGGTAAATGGGTGGGATTGTGGTCGGTACAGAATTGATGGGTTGAATGGCCTCCGCTGTACTGTAAGGATTCTCTGACGTGACTTGCGTTGATATTTGGTTCCGTGGGCACCAGCTGCTCCTCCCATTTCCCAACTAAGTGGCGTCAATGAGCGATCCAACTGCAGGGGTGTTGCAGTCAAATTGTTCCCCCTTCTCTGAAAGTGAACCGATCAGTGGGGATCACCGACTAGCAACTAGCGAACAATTGCTTTTCCTGCCCCAGCCCTCCCACCCCAACTCAGGCCACTGGGACCATTTGAAGTTCCTCTATCACCTGGAATGTGTTGTCACTTAATTCAGCTCCAAATAGTAACAACACTTAGAAAATACTTACCTGGACGGTTCAGTTTCAGACATCTTATCCACACGGCCCTCAGCGTCAGCTGAGCTCTGAAGAGGCTTGGCACATTAGACACTGATGAGGTTGAGGAAACTGTCAAAAGGGGACACAGACTGAGGACGACAGGCCTATCATTTAGGACTGAGATGAGGAAAAGTTTCTTATATAGAAACATAGAAGCTAGGAGCAGGAGAAGGCCATTTGGCCCTTCGAGCCTGCTCCACCATTCATCACGATCATGGCTGATTGTCCAACTCAATAGCCTAATTCTCCCCATAACCTTTGACCCCAAATGGTTGCAAACCTTTGGAATTCTCTGCTCCGGAGAGTTGCAGATGCTTCATACTCGAATATAGTGAAGATTGGAATAGATTTTTTTTTGGGCTGCAAGGGAATTGAGTGATGTGGGGAATAAAATGATGTGCGGATGCTGGAAATCGAAAATCAAAAGAGAAAATTCCAGAAAATCTCACCAGGTGTGGCAGCATCTGTGGAGAGGGAAACAGATTTAATGTTTCTTCTTCAGAAGAGCCATAGGGACTCAGTTGGTATCTCTATTTCCCTCTCCACAGATGCTGCCAGACCTGCTGAGATTTTCTGGAATTGTATACAAGTGATAAGGAGAATAGGTAGGAAGATGGAGATGAAGTTGAAATTCAATCACGATTGTATGGACTAGCAAAGCACAGTGGCACAGTAGCACAGTGGTTAGCACTGCTGCTTCACAGCTCCAGGGACCTGGGTTCGATTCCCAGGTCACTGTCTGTGTGGAGTTTGCACATTCTCCCTGTGTCTGCGTGGGTTTCCTCTGGGTGCTCTGGTTTCCTCCCACAGTTCAAAGATGTGCAGGTTAGGTTAATTGGCCATGCTAAATTGCCCCTTAGTGTTCTGGGATGTGCAGGTTAGAGGGATTAGTTGGTAACATATGGGGATAGGGCCTGGGTGGGATTGTGGTCGGTGCAGACTCAATGGGCTGAATGGCCTCTTTCTGCACTGTAGGGTTTCTTTCTAATGAAAGCAGGCTGTATCATCTGCTCCTTTTTTCTCTCTCGCTTCCCGAATGCTTTCCTTCACACAGCACTGCTGGCTGAGGGGACGTGCAAGTGGTGGATACCTCACAGTCCTCGGCTCTGGAGCTGGTGGACAGGACTTCACAAGGGGTGAAGCCTGGACAATGAATCTTTGAGTGCCTTTCCTGCCTGTTTGCAGAGAACAGCAGGAAATGTCCTCCTCATCTCTGTAATAATATGGTGGAAGCTGAGAGCTCGTTGCATGGAGAATTACGGGCACCAAACTTACTTTCCATCACTCTGTAGTACAGCATTTTGGAGCACCAACTCTGTGTCATTGTCTACCTTGCTTCTTAAACTCACATAGACTAAGTGACATATTGCAGCAGCATCTAAGTAATGACCTTTGACTCTTACCTGTTTGCAGATCTCAATTATTATGACATGTTTATTCATTACTCACTGGTTTGCTCTGTTTGAACAATGTGGCAGTTTTGAAGGTGTTCTTCTTTGGCCTCATTGTTGAATAAATCCTGAGTCAGAGCACCACAATCTATAATTGATCAAAACTTGAAGCATATGCAACTTATTGGTAATGGGCGGCACAGTGGCACTGTGGTTAACACTGCTGCCTCACAGCCCCAGGAACCTGGGTTCGATTCCCGACTTGGATGACTGTTTGTGTGGAGTTTGCACATTCTCCCCGTGCCTGCGTGGGTTTCCTCCGAGTGCTCCAGTTTCCTCCCACAAGGATTGGCCATGCTAAATTGTCCCTTAGTGTCAGGGGGAATAGCTAGGATAAGTGCATGGGGTTATGGGGATAGGCCTGCATAGGATTGTGGTCGGTACAGTCTCAATGGGCCAAATGGCCTCCTTCTGTAGGATTCTATGAACATTGATGTTTGACCTGTAAGGTTCCATGATGTACAGCAAAGCAACCCTTGATTTTGGACACTGGTAGTGTATTAAACCATATCACTAGTGAAACCTATTTGGGACTCTAATTACTCATTGATAATTTTACTGAAGGAAAAGCCCTGTAATTAAAAAAATGAGAATTCATTTATAATAGTTGGTGGCAAGTGTTACAAATAGAATGGAAGGAGTTTGGCCATTTCAGAGTCAACCACATGTAGGCCCAACAAGATAAGGATGGCCGATTTCCTTCTCTAAAGCTCATTAGTGAACCAGTGGGGTTTTTCCGACAATCGACAATGGTTTCATGGTCATCAGTAGATTCTTAATTTCAGATTTTTTTTATTGAATTCAAATTTCACCATCTGCTGTGGCAGGATTCAAACCCAGGTCCCCAGAACATTAGTTGAGTTTCTGGATTAATAAGCTAGTTGTTAATATGACTAGGCCATTGCCTCCCCTGAAAGATATGAGGGGGCGATTCTCCCAGCCCACTGCCCTTCTCTAGCTGTCACTGGCGGCCGGAGACGTAAGTGGAGGCTGTGTTGCGGGGGTTTCCCACTGGGTGCAATGGCCTCCACCAGATATTGGTGTGGAGCTCAATAAATTATGGAAATGTTCATTTAAATATCAGTAGTGGGCCTGGGACTGAAGTCTCCCGCCCCACCAGGAATGTTTCACTCCAGCGGGGTTTATCACAGCTCCCCACAAATGGGGACCCTGCTGGAGTGAAGGGGGACCATAGAGGCTCCCCAGAGAGTCAGCGGTAAGGGGGGAGTGACCTTATTTGCCCTTTGGGCACTGCCAGGGCCAACCTGACCCTCCCGGCACTGCCCAAGGGGCCAAGAGGCAATGCCCAGAAGGCATCCTGGGCATTGCCCATTGGGCATCAGACAGTGCCGGGGAGGGGGGTGCGGTGGGGCAGAGAGTGGACAGGTCGCTGGAGGGCAGATCGGTGGGGAGTCCCCC
The DNA here is from genome assembly GCF_965287045.1 of Carcharhinus amblyrhynchos. Lineage (NCBI taxonomy): Eukaryota > Metazoa > Chordata > Chondrichthyes > Carcharhiniformes > Carcharhinidae > Carcharhinus > Carcharhinus amblyrhynchos. The sequence continues at coordinate 120,604,879 of NC_137325.1, forward strand.
GGTAGCTCTACAGTTTGGATCAGTGACGAGAGGGAGGAAGGCCAGTGATTGGGGCTGGCCATTGCAGTGGTGGTGGGGAGGCTATTGGGACTGTGGGGGAGGAGATCAAAGCGGGACACGTCCGGGAGGCCAGCGATCGGGGAGTGTGCGGGGATGGGGGAGGGCAGGGTTGGAGGGGCAGTGATGCGGGGTTGCAGGACGGGCTAAAGATTCAACTGGCCAGCGATTGGGAGGCCAGCAGTGCAGGGCCATTGTGCATGTGCCGATCTCAGCACTGACAGATCGGTGCATGTGCAGTGGCACACTCAGCCCTCTGCTGCCGGCCTCTCCAGCAGGAATAGGTCCCATCCACAGATTTGCAGTGTGATTCATGCTAGTGCACTCTGCAATGTACAGAGTGTCTGGAAATTCAGTTTGAAAGTCTGCAGGTGCAGCAGGTGGTCAGGAAGGCAAATGGAATGTTGGCCTTTATAGCGAGGGGGATAGAATATAAAAGTAGGGAGGTCTTGCTGCAACTGTACAGGGCACTGGTGAGGCCGCAGCTGGAGTACTGTGTGCAGTTTTGGTTGCCACATTTGCGGAAGGATATTTTGGCCTTGGAGGGAGTGCAGAGGAGGTTCAATAGGCTGATACCGCAGATGAGGGGGTTGGACTATGAAGAGAGACTAAATAGACTAGGCCTGTACTCGTTGGAGTTTAGAAGGATGAGGGGGGATCTTATAGAGACTTACAAGATAATGAAAGGGATGGATAGGGTAGAGGCAAAGAGATTCTTCCCGCTTAGAAAGGATAGCAGAACTAGAGAACACAGCCTCAAGATAAGGGGGGGCAGTTTAGATCGGAGTTGAGGAGGAACTTCTTCACTCAAAGGGTGGTGAGTCTCTGGAATTCTCTGCCCATTGAAGTGGTGGAGGCTACCTCGCTAAATATATTTACGTCACGGGTAGTTAGATTTCTGATAGACAAGGGAATTAAGGGTTATGGGGAGAAAGCGGGAAAGTGGAACTGATCCACTTCAGATCAGCCATGATCTTATTGAATGGCGGGGCAGGCTCGAAGGGCTAGATGGCCTACTCCTGCTCCTATTTCTTATGTTCGTATAAGTCCCACAGAAAAAAGCAGCTGAATTTACTCCAGCTTTTATACAAATTCGGCACTTCGGAATTTTTTTTTGGGACAATTCCACCCATGATTCTAACAAGATTTCCTGTTATTGTTTCTCCGGTGGATGGGAGATGGCTGGGGACTCATTTCTGCCTGTAGGCGACAGCCATGAAATGAACCAGCATGTTGGACGCCTGTTTGAAATCTTTTCTGATATCCATTGAAATCAGTGGCAATAAGAATGGGGAGATGTGTAAAATGGAAGCTGAGATGATAGCACGGAATTCTCCTGCTGGCTCTTGATAAACAACAGAGTAAATGAACGAGAAAAGGAACTTCAAAACAAACCAGTCTGATCCTAGTCGTTAAATGTCACTTTGAATTTCCGCTTAAATAGATCCACAGGCCCAATCTATAATCCGAGTCTGTGTTACACAAGCACGTTACTGAAGGCACAAATTAGAACCACTATCGCCATGACAACTGCAGTAATTATAAAGTGATCCCTGGCTCCAGAGAGAAAACTGTCACAGAATAATGTGTGAGTAATGAGCAGTATCCTTCACCCAGTTAAGTGAATGCAGGTGGAAGGATTTTTTTTTTGAAGAGGTGGATGAAGAACTATCCTGACAGAGTCAAGCTCAGCGGCCATTTGGCACCAACCTGCAACAAATGTTGAAGTTGCTATTTTGGAGCTCGAAGAGTCTGTCTGGGATTTTCTTGAAGAACCCATTAAAGATAAAAAGCTAAGCCAAAACTTCATAAGCCGCGGGTTAGTCGCCAGCTGGGGAATTGTCTCCAATTCCAGGCATTACGGTCTAAGGAGGAGGTCAGCGCCTTGCAGAAGGTAAAGAGGAGATTGACAACAATAGTGTCAAGGATTTAAATAGGAGAGATTGGAAAAACTGGGGTTATAGAACACAACAGTGCAGAAGGAGACCATTCAGCCCATTGAGGGGGATGCCACAGTGGGGGTGCAGACTCAATGGGCCAAATGGCCTCCTTCTGCACTGTAGGGATTCTATGATTCTGCACCAACCACAATCCCACCCAGACCCTATCCCCTTAACCCCATGAATTTCCCCAAGCTAGCCCCCCTGACACGAAGGGTCAATTTAGCATGGCCAATCCACCTAACCTACACATCTTTGGACTGTGGGAGGACACCAGAGCTCCCGGAGGAAACCCACGTAGACATGGAGGGAGAATGTGCAAACTCCACACAGACAGTGATCCGAGCCGGGACCCTGGTGCTGTGAGGCAGCAGGACTAACCACTGTGCCTGTCATTTCCTTAGAGCAGAGAAGGTTAGTGGGAGATACAATAAACGTATTCAAAATCAGAAGAGATTATGATAAGGTGAGGGGAAAGCGTTCCCACTGGCAGGCAGCTGAGTAAGTAAATGTCAGAGTTAAGGTCATTGCCAAAATAAGTAGAGGGCAGGTTCTATTTTTCTCATGCAGCAATTTGTAATGATCTGAAATGCAGTACCTGATAGGGTGGTGGAAGCTCATTCGATAGTAACATTAAAAAAGATATTTGATAATTCCCTGGAAAGGAAAAGAAAGGGTCTTTTAACACCCTTGTTCAAAATAAGGACGGCACAGTGACACAGTGGTTAGCACTGCTGCCTCACCGCACCAGGGATCTGGGTTCAATTCCCAGCTTGGGTCACTGCCTGCGTGGAGTTTGCATGTTCTCCCCATGTCTGCATGGGTTTCCTCCAGGTGTTGCGGTTTCCTCCCACAGTCCGAAAGCTGCACTAGTTCGGTGGATTGGCCATGCTAAATTCTCCCTCAGTGTACCCAAACAGGCACTGGTGTGTAATGTCTAAGGGATTTTCACAGGAACTTCATTATAGTGTTAATGCAAGCCTACTTGTGACACAATAAATGAACATTAAACAAGGATGTAAAGCTAAGCACAGAAACTGCAGGCCACCTAACTTCAGAGCAAAATTAATAGTCACAGGTTAATAAGGGGAAGCCAGCATGGATTTATTAAGTGAAAATCATGTTTAACTAACTTGCTGGAATTTGTTTGATGAGGTAGCAGCGCGAGTCAATGTAGCGAGTGGTTGAGATCTGAAATGTGCTCCCTGAGTGTGCTGGAGGCAGGTTCAATCGAGGCTTTCAAGATGGAATGAGATTATTTTCTGTGCAGGATTACGGGGAGAAGGCAGGGCAGTGGCGTCAGGAAATAACGGGTCAAATGGCCTCTTTCTGTGCTGTAACAATTCTGTGATTCTGATTTTATGATTCAGTGGAAGAGTAGGGGAGGTAGAATGGTAACACAGTGGAAAAACATTCCTTTCGGAGAAGAGGGAAGCAAGGGGACAGAGCTCTGGGAGCGGTTCTGGGACAGGTGGGACCTGTACATTGTCCCATCAGGACCACTAACGTCACTAACGGTTTTTGATAAGAGAGGGGATTAAGCGTTATGGGGAGAGGGCGGGAAAGTGGAACTGAGCAGCGACAGATCAGCCATGATCTTATTGAATGGCGGGGCAGGCTCAAAGGGCTAGATGGCCTACTCCTGCTCCTATTTCTTATGTTCTTATGTTCTTATGTCACCAGGACATTCACTAGTGCTGTTGGGAAGAGTTTAAACTAGCTTGGCAGGGGAATGGAAATCAGAGAGGGACTGCAGGTAGGAGAGAAACAGAACTGGTAATGGTATGAAGTGAAACAGTAAACAAGATTGGAAGGCAGTGGAAAGAAATGCCAGCACCTGATAGGGTCAAAACACAGAACAATGGCCAAAGGGTAAAATTAAAAGCTATCTACATGCAGCATCATAACGTAGATGAGGCGGTGGCACAGTGGTTAGCACTGCTGCCTCACAGCTCCAGGGATCCGGGTTCAATTCCTGGCTTGGGTCACTGTCTGTGTGGAGTTTACACATTCTCCAAGTGTTTGCGTGTGTTTCCTCCGGGTGCTCCGATTTCCTCCCACAGTCCAAAAGATGTGCTGGTTAGGTGTATTCGCCATGCTAAATTCTCCCTCTGTACCTGAACAGGTGCCAGAGTGTGGTGACTAAGGGATTTTCATTGCAGCGTGAATGTAAACCTACTTGTGACTAATAAATAAACTTTACTTTAGAACTGATGGCACGAATAGAAGTGAGTGAGTATGATCTAATTGCCATCATTGAGCCATGACTGTACAGTGACCGAGGCAAAGAACTGGACATTCAAGGGCACTTGATATTTAGGAAGGATAGGCCAAAAGGAAAAGGAGGTGGGGTAGCACTGTTAATGAGGGATGAGATCAGTACATTAGCGAGATAAAAACTTAAATAGAAAGGTCAAGATGTAGGATTAGTTTGGGTAGAGGTAAGAAACAGCAAGGAGCAGCAAACACTGGATGGGAGTTATTTATGAGCCACCAAAGAGTAGTCCTAGTGTAGGGCACAGTATAACTCAGGAAATTAGAGATGCAAGCAACAGAGATAATACAATAATCGTGGGCAACTTCACTCTACATATACACTGTGTAATCGAATTAACACTGAGACTATAGAGGGTGAAACTCTGCAATGTATGCAAGATGGTTTTCTAGAACAGCTTGCAGAGAAACCAACCAGGGAATGAGCTATTTTAGATCTAGTATTGTGCAGTGAGTGAGGGCTTATTAACAAGAGAATTATAAAGAAGACTTTACGGGTGACCATAATATGATGGAATTTTACATTAAGTTTGCAAGTGATGTAGTTCAATTTGAAACTAAAGTCCTAAACTTATGGTTGTTTGATAATACAGAACTGAGTATTGTTTAAAAAAAGACATCTTGTCCAAGTTTTTTGTCTTGAACTCATCAGGATAATCACAAGAGTACCACCGTCAGGGGAAACAACAACTTTATACAATATGAGAAGAGGTTATTGGTAGGTAAGTGGACTCTGACTGGAAGAAGAGTTGTGATTGTCAAGCACTGTTTGAAAATTTAAATCCGGTAGCTTGACTGCTTGGTCAAAGTATTGCCCTGGGACAAAGGGAAATTAGGCCGCTGGCAGTATTGGTGGGTTTTCCTGTTGTATTTTTAAACTGATGGATGAAAGAAAAATTACGGTGCGGTCCCACAATGTAATGCTGATTGAGCCCTCTCCCCAACAATTTAGACTTTTAAAAGATCAGGCACCCTATTTAGCAGTTGATAAGTTGCCACTTCAAATGCTATTGCAGAACATAAAATCTCATGGTGTAGGGGTTAACATTCTGGCATGGATTGAAGATTGGCTAGCTATCAGGAAACAGAGTTGGCACAAATGGGTCTTTTTCTGGTTGGCAGGATGTGATGAGTGGTGTGTCACAGGCATCAGTGCTGGGCCTCAACCTTTTACAATTTACATCAATGACTTGGATGAAGGGGCTGAAGGTATGGTTGCTAAATTTGCCGATGATACAAAGATAGGTGGGAAAGTGAATTGTGAGAAGGATGTAAGGAGGCTGTAATGGGATGTCAGCATGTTAAGTGAGTGGGCAAAAATCTGCAAATGGACTATAACGTGGGCAAAACTCCATTATGGCGGGAAGGATAAAAAAAAGCCTATTATTTAAATGATGAGAGATTGCAGAGGGACCTGGGTGTCCTAGTGCATAAGTCGTAAAAGGCAGGTATCCAGATTAAGCAAGCAATTAGGAAAGCTAATGGGATATTATTGTTTATTGTGAGGGGAATTAGTTACAAAAGTAGGGAGGTTATACTTCAGATGTACAGGGTATTGGTGAGACCATATCTGGTGCATTGTGCACAATCATCGTCTCCTTATTTAAGGAAAGATGTAAATACATTGGAATCAGTTCAAAGAAGGTTTTCAGGCTAATACCAGGAATGGGTGGGTTGTCTTGCTCAGAAAGGTATTGACAGAGTAGATGTGAGAAGATGTTTCCTCTTTCTGGAGAATCTAGAACTAGGGGTCACTGTTTAAAAATAAGGCACCGCTTATTTAAGATAGGGGTGAGGAGAGAAGATTTTTCTACAATCTACAATTCCACAATCCTTTAGGAGAAAAGATCTTTTCTCCTCGCCTCTATCTTAAGTAAGCGATGCCTTATCTTTTCTCCTAGAGGATTGTGAATCTCTAGAACTCTCTTCCTCAAAACACAATGGAATATTTTTAAGGCAGAATCAGATAGATTCTTGATTAACCGGGGGTGAAAGGTTATCGGAGGTTGGCAGGAATATGGGGTTGAAATTACAATCAGATCAGTCTTAGTGAAGGGTGGAGTAGGCTCAAGGGGCAGGGTCAATAGTGGCCTCTTCCTCCTAATTCTTATATTCATAAAACCCACTTGGTTCATTAATGCTCTTGAAGGAAGGAAATCTGCTGTCCTTTCCTGGTTTGGCCTACATGTGATTCCAGGGTCAAAGTAATGTGGTTGTCTCTAAACAGCCCTCTGAAATGGCTTGGCAAGCTATTCAGTTCAAGGGCAATTTGGGATGAGTTTTGCCAGCAACACGTACATCTCAAGAAAGAATAAATAGGAGCCTCCAAGGTGATCAGCTGTCAATTGCAGGAGACTCCCAGAAAATCTAGGAGTTTGAAAACCCTAGGCAGCAGGCCGTGTCAGAACAGCCAATGACAAGCTAAGCTTGTTCTTGATGACACGTGATGTCCTTGCACTAGTGAGTTTACTATCAAATAAATTGGTTGGACTTAAACCTGGTGTTGTCAGACTTTTTATTGCACTTTTCACCAGGGGATTGGGAGCAAAGCTGGAAGATATCCCCTTCCCAATGACATCATTCAAGCCTCTGCAGCTGTATCATCCTACCTAGAATCCTTACAATGCAGGACAAGGCCATTTAGCCCATTGAGTCTGTACGATCAACAATCCTACCCAGGCCCGATCCCCCTAACAACCCGTATTGACCCTATTAATCCCCCAACACTAAGGGGCAATTTAGCATGGCCAATTCACCTAACCTGCACATCTTTGGAGTGTGGGAGGGAACCGGGGCACCTGAAGGAAACCCACACAGGCATGGGGAGAATGTGCAAACTCCACACAGACAGTGACCCAAGGCCAAAATTGAACATGGATCCCTGGCACTGTGAAACAGCAGTGCTTACCATTGTGACACCCTGTGTTTTAAGTATTCACAGTACCGTATTCACAGATGAGCATGTTCGGGGAATTGGCCATGCTAAATTGCTCTTTAGTGTCCAAGGAGGGCCTGATTTTATCATTGCGTCGTGCCCAAAACGTGGTAAAATCGAGTGTGAGGCCATTAATGTGATCTGCATCTGCGTCCATGCAGATGTCCACTTTACCAAAACCCGGGAATGGTGATGATCCGATTTGCGACCAAAATGGGCACAACAGCAATTTAAATACATTTACATGCATTTCAATTGAATTAATGGACTGCTCCCCCCCCCACAACTTTATCAACATTTCCCCCTTTACCAACACTTTCGCCGCTCTGAAATCGTGCTGAAATGAACCCGCTGAATAAAAGTCTGGATTGGGCGCTCCAGCTGCTGAAGAGCGAGTTCAGAGCTTCCAACAGCTCTCTGACTCAGATCAGTGGTGGGATGGAGGAGGGAGGCCACTCTCTGGTTGGGGGGGGCGGGGGAGGAGAGTGAGGCCAGATCGATATCTGATTGGGGAGGGCAGGGAGGAGGAGGCAGGTCAGATGTATCTCTGGTGGGGAGGGCTGATTGTTGTCCGCGGGGGGGGAAGGGACGATCCTTGTTTGGTGGTGGGGGGGGGAGAGGGCAGGCTGATTGTTGTCTGGTGATGGGGGGAGAGGGCTGATTGTTGTCTGGTGATGGGGGGAGAGGGCTGATTGTTGTCTGGTGATGGGGGGAGAGGGCTGATTGTTGTCTGGTGATGGGGGGAGAGGGCTGATTGTTGTCTGGTGATGGGGGGAGAGGGCTGATTGTTGTCTGGTGATGGGGGGAGAGGGCTGATTGTTGTCTGGTGATGGGGGGGAGAGGGCTGATTGTTGTCTGGTGATGGGGGGAGGGGGGGTGGCTGGCTGATCATTATTTGGTGGTTGGGGGGGGAGGGCTGATCATTGTCTGGGGAACAGCGGGGATGAATGAGGCCAGACCATTCTCGAGCCGGGGGGGGGGGGAAGGTAAGGCCAGATCGTTGCCCGGGGCGGGGGAGGTCTGCTGGTGAATGAGTCCAGACCATTCTCTTGGGCGGGGGGGGGGAGAGGGGAAATGAGATGGAGATGCCGGCGTTGGTCTGGGGTAAACACAATAAGAAGTCTGACAACACCAGGTTTAATTCTCCATTCGCCTGACGAAGGGACAAACCCCGAAAGCTTGCGAGTTTACTATCAAATAAATCAGTTGAACTTAAACCTGGTGTTGTCAGACTTCTTACGGGGGAAATGAGGCCAGATTGTTTTTTTTGGGGGGGGTGGGGGGGGGTGGGGAGGAGGGAGGCAGGTAAGATGTATCTCTGGTGGGGGGGCGGGGAGGGGAGGCCCGATTGCTCACAGTTGGGGGGGGTGCTGCAGATGGATCTTGGGGGTGGGGGGTCAAGGGGGGGTCCGTTGTCACTCTGCGGGCGATTGGTGGTGGAGGGAGGAAGGGGGCAGGGAGTCGCGGTTGGTCTGTGTAGTGGGGGAGGAGGTGGATAAGGAGGACAATGATATCTGTGGGGGCCATCACTTCTGCTTTTCGCTCCTGGGCCGTTTTCTCCGCTTTCTGTGACCAGGGAGCGATCTGACATGGGTGCGCTTTCTCAATTCTTTTATAACTGCACGTGCGTAGTTCAGAGTTCTGATCGTTTAGTGTGCGCTAAACCCCGCCCACGGCGTGAATGGGACTGGTGATTTTTTTTCAGGCTGAGTGCGTATGGGAGGGTGCCTGAAAACAGATTTCTAAGTGGGATCTGAATTGTGCCCAGATTCAGCACTTAGAAAGAAAATGGTAAAATCGGGCCCTTAGTGTCCAAAGATGTGCAGGTTAGGTAGATTGGCCATGTTAAATTGTCCCTTAGTGTCCAAAGATGTGCAGGTTAGGTAGATTGGCCATGTTAAATTGTCCCTCAGTGTCCAAAGATGTGCAGGTTAGGTAGATTGGCCATGTTAAATTGCCCCTTAGTGTCCAAAGATGTGCAGGTTAGGCAGATTGGCCATGTTAAATTGTCCCTTAGTGTCCAAAGATGTGCAGGTTAGGTAGATTGGCCATGTTAAATTGCCCCTTAGTGTCCAAAGATGTGCAGGTTAGGCAGATTGGCCATGTTAAATTGCCCCTTAGTGTCCAAAGATGTGCAGGTTAGGTAGATTGGCCATGTTAAATTGCCGCTTAGTGTCCAAAGATGTGCAGGTTAGGTAGATTGGCCATGTTAAATTGCCCCTTAGTGTTCAAAGATGTACAGTTTATTTGGATTGACCACACTAAACTGCTCTTTATTGTCAAAAGATGTGCAGGGACTGGCCATGCTAAATTGCTCCTTAGTTTCCGAGGATGTGTAGGTCGGATGGATTAGCCATGGTAAATGTGTGGTGTTATGGGGATAGAGTGTACGAGAGGGCCTGGGTAAGAAACTCTGTCAGGCAGTTGGCGCAAAGTTGATGGGCTGAATGGCCTTCTTCTGCACTGTAGGGATTCTATCATTTTGTGATAAAATGACTCACCAACCTTGTCATTTGGGTACTTAGAAATGGACATAAAAAAACAGCTTTTCAGAAATGCCTGTATACCTAGAATGAATGCTTTATTAAATCATAATTCAAACAACCATTGGACTACCATGTCATTTAGCAAGGCTAATAGATAAGGCAAAGGATACAGAGAAAACAGGATGATCAAAAGTCCAATTGAAACTGTAACTTTTAATGTATTTTTGGTATTTGATTTTTAACTCAAGTCTTTGTGTAAGTTTTTTTACAATCTGTAAACCCGGGAATAGAAATTGTATGCTTATCCGGGTTTAAGATTTGAGTCGACTTAAAACAATGCAGTCTATATATTAGAGAAATGTTACCCCAATGGATGGCACAAGTACATTCATCTGATCAAAGAACACTCATATCCTGGGCTTTGCAGCAAATGTCAGCTTTTCAGCGAAACATGGTCACAGAGCCACAAAACGGGTGTCCAAAGCATCAGCGAACATGGTTTTCTTTGTCTAAAGTAGATTAATTCTCACCAACCATGCATATTAATGCCAGTTAAAAGACACTGAAGCACAGGACAGAAGAAAGTCTGCAGCTCTGAAATGGATTAGCAATCTGGAAGCAATTTATCATCACTGGGAGTGCTGATGACAGTCAAATAAGGACAATTACTGGATGTTACCGGAAATAAAACCTAACTATGGATCTAATCTATTGCAGTGCAGTCCATGTATTATTGCCATCTCTTTTATCTTTGCTCAATTTCCAGTTGTTTTCTTTGTACGTTCTTTGCATCAATATTCCCCTTACCATTCCCCTCTTTGCTGTTCCTCCAGCAATAAATACACTTCAGTTGCAAGCAATAAAATAATTAACTTCACATTGTAAATCAAAGAGAAAGGCAAGTCCTGTGCCACACAAGCTCCCCACAATCCCCATCTGCTTACTACGTTACCATAGGTTACATTGTAGCATTTGCCACACAATATTCTCAACTAAGAAAACGGATGGTTAGGGGAACTCGTTTCTTTCCTAACCAAGCAAACAAAATCAAATTAACTTGGGGACAACTCAAAAGGGGCAGCTCCCTCAAAGGAGGGGAACCGCCTGAAACAAAAGACAAAGCGGAAAGGAAACTTAAATCATCAAATTAACATTTGATTAAAGGGGTCAATAATACACCCTAGTCCCTGCAGTGCCCAGCGGGCATGGAAGGCATCAACTGTGCCCTCGGACATTGCATACTCCCCTTCCAGGGACACCGGCTGTGAATGTAGCCACACTAGAGTCAGGCTGGATGACCCCCCTCGAAGGATGGTTAAGGAAGTGTAGTTGAGAATTCTGATTAATTCTAAATACCCAACAAGAGGATAATTAGCAACTAATGTTAAGTAACATCTTAATAATGTCTCTAAGAAATGAATTTGTAACATGCCAGTAAAATGAAAGATGTATTCATGAAAGATACCAGCACAAGTCAGACACAAATTATGCAACAAAGTAAATTACCCAGGCTGGGTGATAATACCAAAAGATAAAGGTGTCTTTTGGCATTACAGCCAGTTTAAACTGATTAGAGAAATGCTGAATCATAAGAAGCCATTTTTGGGAGAGAACTTCCATTAAGCAGACAGACAAATGACAGATTAATATTTGAAGGTGTCAAAATACGATTGATTGATGGACATGCCATTGTTAGATTGACAGAAGAGTGAATGAATGAAATTGTTTTTAATTAAGTACTGGGCTGTATAATCTGATAATGAAAACTATAATCAATTCTGCTCTTTGGTATGAAATCTGAGATCTTTTGTGAAAGCCTGCTAGCTCATTAGCTGTGCATATGGAACCATCGATCTCCCATTTTGGGCCAAAATGAGATTTGTCTTGTCTTAATTATATGTTTGCCTGAATATTGTGAATTTGTAATATTTTTAATTCTAACATTTCAATGTTTTAATAAAACTAGTTTAATTGAAGAACTTCATAGAACTGAATAAACATTTTTTTGCTTTTGTGAAATGAAATGTTTAATGAAAAGATTTAGTCTTTAAATTAAACAGGCCACATAAAAGAATTTCCCACAATAATACAATTTGGCATTGAGGATGGGATACATAGCAACTTACCCGCACGCAACCGGTTCCACAAGAATGCGCTGATTATATAGAGTTTTTAACAGTATCAGCGCAGAACTGAGGAACTTATGCATGTACAGCAGGTCCAATAAGAGTGCGCTGATTATATAGTGCAAAAGTGGGGGTAGGAATGGCAACTTACTCACATATAGCAGGTTCCACAAGAGCGTGTTGATTATATAGAAGTAGTAAAGGGCACATAAAACAGGAAACTAAGGTAAAGGGAGTTAGTTTTGCTGAGACAGCGGCGCAACAATGCTGTTGTTAGTTAAAACAGACCATTTAAAAATACTGGAGAATTAAATGGTAATCAAAGAATGGAGAACATAGAACATAGAACATTACAGCACAGACAGGCCCTTTGGCCCACGAGTTGCGCCGATCACATCAACACCTACCAACCTACAGACCTATCTATAACCCTCAATCTCATTAAACCCCATATACTCATCCAGAAGTCTTTTAAAAGACCCCAGCGAGTTCGCCTCCACCACCACTGACCCCAGCCGATTCCATTCACTCACCACCCTCTGAGTGAAAAACTTACCCCTAACATCACTTCTGAACTTCCCTCCCTGCACCTTAAATCTGTGTCCTCTCGTAGCAACCATTTCAACCCGGGGAAATAGCCTCTGAGAGTCCACCCTATCTATTCCTCTCAACATTTTGTAAACTTCTATCAGGTCGCCTCTCAACCTTCGTCTCTCCAGGGAAAAGAGTCCCAGCTCCCTCAACCTAACTTCATAAGGCATGCCTCCCAGTCCAGGCAACATCCTTGTAAATCTCCTCTGTACCCTCTCAATAGCTTCTACATCTTTCCTATAGTGAGGCGACCAGAACTGCGCACAATACTCTAAATGAGGCCTGACAAGGGTCTTATAAAGTTGCAGCATTACCTCCCGACTCCTAAACTCAATCCCTCGATTAATGAAGGCCAGTACACCATACGCCTTCTTGACCACCTCCTCCACCTGCGAGGCCGATTTAAGAGTCCTGTGGACCCGGACCCCAAGATCCTTCTGCTCTTCAACACTACTCAGACTTCTGCCCTTGATAGTGTACTCGTTCATCCCGTTGGTTCTGCCAAAATGGACGACTACACATTTATCCGCGTTGAAGTCCATCTGCCACTTCTCCGCCCAGTCCTGCATCCTATCTATGTCCTGCTGCAACTTTTGCCATCCTTCCAGACCATCCACAACACCACCGACCTTAGTGTCATCAGCGAACTTACTTACCCATCCCTCCACTTCCTCATCCAGGTCATCTATGAAAATGACAAACAACAAGGGTCCCAGAACAGATCCTTGGGGCACTCCGCTGGTGACTGACCTCCACTCAGAAAAAGCCCCATCCACAACCACTCTCTGCCTTCTGCAGGCAAGCCAGTTCTGAATCCACAAGGCCAAAGGCCCTTGGATCCCATGCCCTCTCACCTTCTCAAGAAGTCTTGCATGGGAGAAGTTGTAAAATATAGAAGATACAACTTGAAGAAATAGAGATTAAGAGTTAAATGGTGGTTTAACAATACAGAACTTGTAAAAAGAGTAGAACTAAAAAAAAGTCATTTTTAAAATATGGGTTTAAAAAGATACAGCTCCAAGGTCCAAAAATGTTTCCTGTATAAAAAGGGCATATTGCCAAAGATTTATGTAAACAAGCCAAGTCTGAGGCAAGCTGAAAGTTAACCCATTCGGTCCTAAATAGGATGAATCTTTGTGTTTTAAAATTTGCAGAAGTTAACATGAATTGTTAATCCAAATCAAAATATAATAGAAAGGGGGGAGAACATCTCATGGAAATTTCACAAAATAGAGTGGATGGAGAAGTGTGAAGTTTACATTTGCTCCTATTGGATATTTTGCGGTAACAGTGCCAACTAAATTAGGGCAATTCAACAGACAGTGACCTCACAGCATTTTGATTAGATTGTGAGTAGCGGAAGTTTAAAATCAGCAAACAAATCACGAGAATGAGATAAGTAGTCCAAAACACAGAGTACATTTAGATATAAATTTTAAATATGGGAAACTGGGCTCAAAAGAGAATTAATCAGCAGAATAAATAAACAATGAAGGAAGTAAAAAAGGGTGATTAATTGATAATGGAAAGCTGGAAAGCCCATATCACAAAGATAGGAAGAAGGTGTTCAAGCAAACTACTTTAATACTATGATCTTATTTGAGATGAAGAATGAATAATCAAAATGAGTTACTACCTGGAATCAAATTGAAAAGTTGATTTTTCTTTCAAAGATTCAATTATGTTATAGAAGTCAGTTTCATAGCAGAGAAACTTTGTAAGTTATTAACTGTAAAATGACAACTGGCACCCCTAGGGTCTGATGGTGATATGGAGCTGTTCTTGAGTCAGTTGGTACATGACCTCAGATTTTGTATCTTGGAAGAAGGTGGAAGAGAGAATGTCTGGGTTGTGTGGGGTCCTTAATTATGCTGGTTGCTTTGGCGAGGTAGCAGGAAGTGTAGACAGAGTCAATGGATGGGAGGCTGGTTGGTGAAAAGAGATCAATCTGAGAAAAAAAATTGGTTGCACAATATCCTCGAATTTGGGCTAGAAATAAACAAGACTCTGGAAGTTTAAATGTCCCACCAGAAAAGATTCAGGGAGAAGTTCAAGCTGTTAGATGCACGCAGTTGGAAAAACAAGTAGTGGCATAGACAGTGCCTTCTACTAATTCAATTTGATGGCCAATTAAAATAAACAAATGGAAGTTATAGGTTAACTGTGGATTACACATTTCTAAACAGATATGCAACATGGGCACACCCAATAGTTGTAAACACAGCTAGCGATCTAAACACAATTGGGACAGATCAAATGATTTTTACTGTATTAGATGTGGCCAATGGATTTTGGCCTATTCCAAAAGCAAAAGCTCATCAGTAGCAATTTGCTTTCACAGTGGGAAATAAAGCTCACCAAATCTCAGTATAGAACCACTGTGAGGTTCAACCAAAGGAGGAAGGCCTAATAGAGAAAAAGGATTGGAAAGACAGGGAAATATAGGCTTTTACTGACATAAAATCAGCCCCAGCTAAGGCTCCACGTTTAGCATTACCAAATCTCAGTAAATCATTTCACATTTTTTGCCAAGAAAGTAATGGAATACAAGCAGCTGTGATGAAAGTTCAAGCACACAAATGGATCACTAGAAAGGACCAAGAAGAGAATTACAAAGAAGTCTTAGCAGCTAAAGGATTATTAGAATAAAAGTTAGAGGAAAATCAATTAATTGATATAGCCGCTATACAAACCAAGGATAACACTGGATTAACACTCAGTGACATAAAACAGATTCATGAACAGGTCTCAGAAGAAGAGAAAAACAGCGGGAAAGAATTGGGGGGAAAGAAAGAATGGGATGGAATATGGAGGGAAGATAAGTAAATAATAACTCTGGAAGCAATACATCAAACACTGATGAATTTATATCATGGAGTAGCATACACCAGCAGAGATGAAGTGACTACCCTAATTAAGAATTGCTGCCGGTGGAAGGTTACAGAGAAATGATCGCCAAGTTCTGCAAAAATGCATTCAGTGTGCTCAAATATAACCAAGATGACATTGCAAAGTAAAAATGGGAAACCAACCCTGACCTAAAGGACCATGAGAAAACACATAAATGGACTTCACAGGACCTTCAGCAAGAGAGAAAGGGAAAATTTATTGTTTAGTGATTATTGATCAATTGGGTGGAAGCATTCCCATGTAGAGATGCAACAGCCAAAACTGTGGCTTTGATATTAGCCAATGAAATCATACCCCAATGGGGAATGCAATTACAATTGGACTCGGATTAGGGAACTCACTTCACTGGGAGAGTTCGGAGAGAAGTCTATAGAGGTTAAATAGAAATTTCACGTACCATATCATCCACAGAGCTCAGAAATTGTACAATGAATGAACAGAACAATGAAAAAACAGGTTGGCTAAAGACATATTAAAAGGAGGAAACAATTGGGTGCAGGCTCTATCTGCAATTCTATTGCGACAAAGAGCCACTGCATCTCGAGGAACAGGATTAACTCACTTGAACTGATGACAGGAAGAGCAATGCACCTCCCAGAAGATGTTACCCACAGGAGGAGGGGGAGTTAATGAATGGAAAAGAAGCAGTCTATCAATGCGTGAGAGACTTAATAACCTGATTACAAAATAAGGAGATATTCAACACCAATTATAAAGATTGGATGAAATCAGCTGAGAAAGAAAATCCAAATTTACCAACTGCAGGATATAGGTTTATGGTACAATTAATGTTTGAAAAAGAGGATTAAGCACTAGATGGGAAGGGCCATTTGAAATAATCATTGCAGGAGAAACATGTGCTTTGGGTGATGAAAAACATGGTCCTAGATGGAGACACTGGACACAGCTAAAACCTTACCCAAAGGATTAAATTAGTAAAAGAAAAACTGGCTAAATTTCTATTAAAATATGTTTGACTTTTTAGTCTAATCAGATAGAATAGCAAAGCAATCTAGAAAATGTTTATAATAAAATCTTAAATTTATGATTAATGATTCTAATTGCGAGGCCTTAGGGCCATATTGTGTGCAAAATTGCAGAATTGTATATACGAAAAATAATCAACCATCCACTGAGGAAAGAAAACATCAGTGAATAACAAGCTAGAACAATCGTTGGATGAGGAGCAAGAACAGCGTGATTAAAA
This sequence comes from Carcharhinus amblyrhynchos, assembly GCF_965287045.1. Classification (NCBI taxonomy): domain Eukaryota; kingdom Metazoa; phylum Chordata; class Chondrichthyes; order Carcharhiniformes; family Carcharhinidae; genus Carcharhinus; species Carcharhinus amblyrhynchos. Next base: position 120,621,405 of record NC_137325.1, read on the forward strand.
TAAGTACATGACTCTTATTGACATAAACACAATTTGAGCAATAACAAATGGTAAAAAAGATTATATTATATCTTGTAATAATATGTATGTTTTGTATAGTGCAAGTAGATTATCAGGAATTTAGCTGAAACACTTAACTGTATTTGGCGTACACTTATGCTAGAGTGTTGGGTATGTACTCATATACCAGTTCATGCAGGGAAGAGGTTTCCTTTGCGGACAATCCCTTTAAAGTGGGAGGAATAAAAATATGGGATCAATTAACCCAATTGTTCAGGAAACCTAGAGGAAGGACAGTGGGATTTACAAAGGACTATGAAAGTGCAGATTTTTTTACTTGAACAGATACCTGTATTCAGCCAAACGAGCACCCAATTTGATTCTAATTGATACAGGATTAGAGGAACAAGGAATATTATGCATCAAGATGATCAGGGAAGTATAGGTATAGGGATTAATAAATGAAATCTACACCATGGATGGCAGGAGCAGGGTTTGCTTAAATCCACCAGAGTATGATCACATGTATAACATTCAATGTACCCAACACCTACTGGAACTTATTGGATTTATAGAAACAAATCTTACCCAGGGCTGCCCACAGGTTGGAAAGGAGTTTGTTACTTAGAATATGTAGTCCCACATATTTACCACTATCAACTATCAGAGGAAACTACCAGATGTTGAAGTACTGCAGTGGGCATAGATTATTTCTTTGGAATAACGGCGCCAGGGTATTCACAAGTAAGACTGACAATGGAATTTGAAAATATTGCTTATATCTTAGAAAGAGTAGCTAATGATACAGCTACTGCTTCACCACAAATCAATGATGAAATGATAGCAATGCATATAGTTGTGTTACAGAATCGGATGCGTTGGACTTCATTCTTGCAGCAAGAGGGGGGACATGTGCTTAGATTGGATCGAAATGCTGCACCTACACATCAGATATTTTGGAGAATAACACCAATCTGAGAAGTCATATTTAGAAGGAGGTCAAGAAAAACCAGAGTCATTCTCTCTGGAAAAATGGACAACAAAATAGATTGCAATGTTGGGAAAGAACATATTAATCGGAGCTACATATCTTTTTGTTTATTTACTAATGATTATTGTGATTAGAATGCTACTCAAAAGTTGTTGTCCGACCACAAGCCAGGCTGTTGCAAGGGTAACATCGATCAAAGAAGAAAAGAAAGAAATACCAATGACTTCAACTTCTTTAGATACCTCAGCTTATGACAATGTATACATGAGAGTATCCTTTTAAGACAAGAACTTTTTTTTAACTATAAAAACAATTAATAGTTTATGAGCATCAATAAAGAATCAGTTAAAATGCATTAACACATTGATTATAAAGAAAATACTTAAGAAGGATAGAGTAGATTGCATTAATAGAGTTTTTAGACACAATTTTGGCCTTGTATTGTCACTAGCCAATACAGCCAATAGGGGGAATTGTAGTTGAGAGTACAGATTAATTCTAAATACTCAACATGAGGATAATTAGCAACTAATGTTAAGAAACGTTTTAATAATGTCTCTAAGAAATGAATTTGTAACATGCCAGTAAAATGAAGGATGTATTCATGAAAGATACCAGCACAAGTCAGGCACAAAGTATACAACAAAGTAAATTACCCAGGCCAGGTGATAATACCAAAAGATAAAGATGTCTTTTGGTATTAGAGCTGGTTTAAACTGTTAGAGAAATGCTGAATCATAAGAAGCCATTTTTGGGAGAGAACTTCCCTAAAATAGACAGACGAATGACAGATTAACATTTGAAGGTGTCAAAATACGATTGATTGATGGACATGCCATTGTTAGATTGACAGAAGAGTGAATGAATGAAATTGTTTTTAATTAAGTCCTGGGCTGTATAATCTGATCATGAAAACTATAACCAATTCTGCTCTTTGGTATGAAATCTGAGATCTTTTGTGAAAGCCTGCTAGCTCATTAGCTGTGTAGATGGAAACATTGATCTCCCATTTTGGGCCAAAATGAGATTTGTCTTGACTTAATTATATGTTTGCCTGTTAATTTGTAATATTTTTGATTCTAACATTTCAATGTTTTAATAAAACTAGTTTAATTGAAGAATTTCATTAAACTGAATAAACTTTTTTTTGCTTTTGTGAAATGAAATGTTTAATGAAAAGATTTAGTCTTTAAATTAATCCGGCCACATAAAAGAATTTCCCACAACAGGGAGGTTGTCTACTCTCCATGTTCTCTAAATAATAATATTTTATTGATGTCAGCACCATGTGTGAGATGCATTTGAAAACTCCCCTCATCTTTAATGAATGATGCCATAGGATCCATCTCCACAGACAGATAGGGTTTGCTCATTTGAAACAGAGTGGGGGGTTTGGAGAGTTTTCACCTGTTAGACATTGAGGGGAGGGGGTTGGAGTTCAAATTAACCTTTCGCACAACTGAAACTTGCTCATTTTTTTGGGAAGGGGTTAAAATTTATCCCCTGCACCAGTATTTCCAACAGTGCAATACTCTCTCAGTACAGCGTAAAATATATGCGCTCAAATCCCCGGAGTATGGTTTGTATCAAGGCTACTGATTCAGAAACAAAAGCCCCATCACTGAACCAACCGTAACACTGCAGGAGGGCGGCATAGTGGTACACTGCTGCATCACAGCGCCAGGGACCCAAGTTCGATTCCGGCATCAGGTGACTGTCTGTGTGAAGCTTGCACGTTCTCCCCATGTCTGTGTGGGTTGCCTCCGAGTGCTCCAATTTTCTCCCACACGCCAAGGATGTGCGGGTTAGGTTGACTGGCCATGCTAAATTGACCTTTAGTGTTAGGGAGATTAGTAGGTTAAATACATCAGGTTAAGGGGATAGGGCCAGGGTGGTGCAGGCTTGATGGACTGAGTGGCCTCCTCCTGCACTGTAGACATTCTGTGATTCTGAGACTGTTGGCCTATTGTGCCTGTTCTCTAATCTACAACTCTGGATTGGGACAAAAATATTCTTCCCCATATCTCTGTATCTTTCTGAGCTTCAAAGTGTTCACATTTCTCTTAAAGCTTGCAATTGTCTCTGCAGGAATTACCTTGTGAGAGTTGGTATTGTAATAATACTTGCATTAAATATTGTATAATGTTGTATAGTATAGCATAAGTCGACAGTGCTGAAACAGTGCTGCATGGTTAGAGATGCTAAGCTTCAGAAAAGTTACATAACGTTTCCAGTGCTACTTGACCTGAAAATATACTCCATGAGTGCCTGTATATACCAACTCACTAACTCAAGGCCCCTTCTGTCAGTTAAATGGTTCAGGTGGGTATAAAGTAGGAAAGAGCAGGGAGTTCTCCTAGTGGCCTGGCTAACCCTCTTTATTTGACCAATAACACTCAATGAAACAGGTTAACTCAGCTTTGCAATTGGCATTGACTGATTATCTCATTCACCTACAGAAGAACTTACTGAGTATTTTGAGGTAGAATGGAATAGAAGCATAGAATCCCTACAGTGCTGAATGAGGCCATTCGGCCCAGCAAGCCTGCACCGACAACAATCCCACCCAGACCCTGTCCGTATAAGCCCATGTATTTACCCTGCTAAAACCCTGACACTAAGAGGCAATTTAGCATGGCCAATCAACTTAACCCGCATGCACAACTTTGGAGTGTGGGAGGAAACTGTTGCATATGGAAGAAACCCATGCAGACACGGGGAGAACGTGCAAACACCACACAGACAGCGAACCGAGGCCGATATTGAATCTGGGTCCCTGGAGCTGTGAGGCAGCAGTGTTAACCACTGTGGCACCGTGAAAGGGCAGTATGCTTTTTTTAAAGAGAGGAGGGGTTCTTTATATTTCGTTTTAATTGCCAGCACATAAAAAATGGCTAGGAAACTGGAGCATTGCTGATTATGGGACACATTTGTACATACATAGGAAGCAAGTGACCAGACAAGCATATCCCCAACCAACACCATTTGAATGATTTAATTGGTTATTTATTTCATCACCATTGGAAATGTGTGAAACCACTGGCTGCTATAACCGTAATATTACACTGTGAATGAGCCAGGAGGATGTGAGAGGCTCTGTATTTAACCAACTCTTTATTTCAGCTGTGCTGTACACATCTATGGCTCAAAGTTCAAATCCACACAACATGCTACTCAGAAGAAACACAAAGAATACTGCACTCAATATAAAACCATTTTTACATACTGGGCCTAGGTAGTGGGAGCATTGAATTAACAGTGACCATTATAATTGGGGCCTAGCTCAGAATCCAGTACAGGTTAAGTATGTTCATCTAATGGAAAGCAGCTCTACACGAACTACAATGCAAAACTGTTCCCAATTTAGTACAAATTGATACTGGGAATGAAAGAGGGGGGAGATTTTGTGGATCAGTGGGAGAGACCCCAGCCTCTGAATCTAGAGGGTTTGTTGGATATGGGTGGCACAGCACCAGAGGTTGAATCCCAATCTTGTGTGACTGTCCGTGTGGAGTCTGTATGTTCTCCCTGTGTCTGCGCGGGTTTCGTCCAGGTGCTCAGGTTTCCTCCCACAGTCCAAAGATGCACAGATTAGGTGGATTATCTATGCTCAATGCACGGGGATAGAGTGGGGGAGGGGGTTGCCTGGGTAAGATACTCTTTGGGAGAGTTGATGCAGATTTGATGGGCTGAATGGTCTCTTTCTGCACTCTATGAGGTGGCAGAGCAGGTTGATGGTCAGTCTGTCGATCCTTCCAGCACACCCAAGGCAGATGCTAAGAGTGTTTGATATTCCTAATCAGCCATTATTTATAACATCTCTTGCCAGCATTTAGAACAGAATTCCTCTGTGAAGGCATGAGGAAGGTTACACCCATACAGGATGGTTCAGATCCAAAGGAGAAGAATGAGAGAGATTGTTTGGAAAGTTAATCAGGAGTGTGGAGGGCACTAGTCACACTTTGATTAGACAGGGTATTTTTGGAACAGTCTGGATTATGTGTTACTGGAGACTGAGTGGATGGACTTCCCTTCATACTGACATCACTTGTCTAGAGAACACAACAAATTACCATAAATTACAAGGAAAATGTTATGCAATCTCAAATTATGCTCCATTAGAACCAGAGGTAACTATTGAACTCCCTCCCTCTGCAACATTCAATAATTTAGGTACTAGATAATGTACACACCTCTACCCCATCTCTCAGATATTTCAGGTTCTTAATAACCCCTTTACGTGTCAGATGTAAGATGAAAGCCATTCCATTGAGTGTAGTCATGAATATAATCACAACATTACTGACAGTTACTTTTAAGTTCTCTTCACAATCACCCTACATCACAGCAAAGATAATTGCCTGGTTTTGCAGAGTATTTGCAGCACACAAACAGGCTGCTCCACCTGCTCTATGCTGGTGTTAATGCTCCTCTCATTCTATTTGCCCAGACCCCATCAGCATAACCACGTTCCTGATGTACTCACCTAGTTTCCCTTTAAATCCCTCTATGCTATCCCACCTCATCCATTCTAATCTGGTAGCAAGTTCCACTCTTTCAGTAAGGGAGTTTTTCCTGAATTCTTCCTTGGATTGATTAAGGAATATCTTATGACTCCTCATTTTGGAGTCCACCACAAGTTGGAACTTTTCTCTATGCCTATCTTACCAATCCACTTTGTTACTTCAATGGCCTTCTTTAGGTCATTCTCTCAAGCCTTCTTTTTTATTATTCGTTCACGGGATGTGGGCATCGCTGGCTGGGCCAGCACTTATTGCCAATCCCTGAGGGCATTTGGGAGTCAATCACATTGCTGTGGCTCTGGAGTCAAATGTAGGCCAGACCAGGCAGATTTCCTCCCCTGAAGCGTATCCATGAACCAGATGGATTTTTATGACAATTGACAATGGTTTAATGATAATCATTTGGCTTTTAATTCTAAATTTTTATTGAATTCAAATTTCACCACCTGCCGTGGTGGGATTCGAACCCGGGTCCTCAGAACATTGCTGGGATTACTAGTCCAGCGACAGTACTACTATGCCATTGCCTACCCTCTCTCTAATAGACAAGAGCCCCGACCAGTTCACTCTTCCTTGCTAGTCCTCAAATTCTTGTAAATCTTTTGTGCATCTTTTCAGTACGTCTAACTCAGCCTAGCAACATAGTGACAAGAACTACGCACGGTACTCCAACTGTGGTCTAACCAAGGCTGTAGTTGCCCATCTCCTGTTTCATGTTAAATAAGGATATAAGACATGGGGAGTGAGAGAAGGTTAAATGGCTGATCTCATTCTTTTATTTTTTTTTAAAAGATACGCACAGACTATTTTTAGCTCCATCTGGCCCCGATCCCAAGTTTTCTTTTCTCCGATGATCAGTCAGTCGTGCTCCCTTTTAAAAGGCAATAAATCAGTCTGCTCCTGTGCCACTAGATGACAGTTGCTTCCTTGAGTTGACAAGTTATGAGGAGACTAGCTGCTACATTGGACTAACTTTTAATTATTAGCTTATCATGCTGTCTGGGTCTTACTTCCTGGTTCGGCAAAAAAAGGCTTATCAGCTGCCCTTAATGATTTGCAAACATTTGAATCATGAACCCTCTCCACTGCCACGCAATGAGAAACGGCTGAATTATTTTAAATTCTCTTTTGCAGTTACCCGAAATGTGGAAAGATTGTTACCCTTGATTGTGTCCTTTACACACTGCCTCTCGCTGTAAATAAAGTGAATATAACTGGAAACAATGCTCCACATGACCTCAATAATTGTCTACCAGCCTCAATTTAATGCCCTCGATTTTATATCCCAGAGACCTGTTTGCATGCAAATATTCAGCAGGCCATCACTCCTATGTAACATGTCAAGCAGAAATGCCCAGGGGGCATCTTGGTACTGCCCACTGGTATCAGGCAATGCCAAGGGGGCGGGGAGTAAAGGGGCAGAGCCTCTGGGGACGATTAGTGGGATCAGTGACAGAGGAAGGGAGGCCAGCAATTAGGACTGGCCATTGTGGGTGTGGGGGTGGGGGGTGAAATCAAGGCTCTCGGGGGTGGGGCTGGTGGGGGAGGTGGCAGTTACATGGTCAGGGATGCGGAGTTGCGGGGCTGGCCAGCAATTGGCAGGCCTGTGGTGCAGGGCTACTGCGTATGCGCCAGTTTCGGCGCTGACAGATCGGCTCAGGCACTATGCTGCCCACCTCTCTAATGGGAATAGGTGCCGCCCCCTGAATTGCAGTGTGATTTACACTAGTGCACTCTGTTGTGCACAGAATGTGGGAAATTCATTTTGAAATTCCCACTGAAAAAAACAATGTGATTTACTCCAGTTTTATGTGGATTCGACACTTAGAATTCCTTTGAGAGGTTCACTCCCTAAAATATTTATTACCAAGAGCAAACAAAAATGTAAGCACACAAGATCAAAGTTGCACAGTTAAACAGACTTCCCAAACATCCCCCAAAAATCTACTTGATCAGAACACACAAGTGAACACCTTTTAGGCACCACTCCCTTGTAGATTTTTCACCATAGAAAATATAACTAATTACCCAGGTTACTTTAGTAAAGGCATAGCACACAACTTCTCACTCACTTCCACTCTGTTGTGGAAATTCAAGAACATTCAGAAACCAGACTGCTTTGTGGAATAAAGACTTTTCTGGTTTCTGGAATGCCTGCTTCAGATTTCACACCTTCTCTCAGTGCAGAACTGTTCTCAAGATGCCTTTCGCCACATGGCCAACATAATTCAGCTCAACATCTCTCTTTAACTATCCTTTCTCCCTTTCATCTTTGATTCAATTTTTCTCAGCGCATCTTTGAACTCAACCTTTCCAAAATACAAAAACCTTCCATGTTTTCCTCTCGCCTCCATTTTTGGGTCAAATAAAATGTAATAACCTAACCGTGCTCGCTTATGAAATCTTTGTAAGTTGTAAAAATTCCTTATGCTGCTTTGAAATTTAACAGCTGAAAAACCGAGTTCCTCCCTACCCCCTAATGGAAATTTCTAAACCTACCCTATTACTTATAAATCCATCTCACAATTGCTTCTCCTTATAAATGCATGCATTTTGCACCTTTACCCTTTTAATCTCTCACTTCCTCCAGACAAGTAATCGCTACTAACCTTTGCCCAGCTTATCTGAAACCATAACCAACTGATATGAGTTTATCAAATTTCCAAAACAGTTCTGATGTAATTAGTTGAATAAAAACATGATTTCCCATTGAATTTGAGTTTTTTTAAATTTCAAAAACATACTTCAATTCATAAAAAATACTCTCAAGTAAACTATTGTAGAACGATAGATCCAAAAATTAAAAACACTACAAAAAAGAATAATTTTTCCAGTACAATACTATGTTTATTTACATGACATTTCATTACTTAAAAGTATACACATGCCTCAGATTTTACTGTGTGCTGTTATTTTTCAGTTTCACACACAGTTACGCAGGTTGAGGGTATTCTGCAGTTCCCGGACCCTCGGTCTGCCTCTGTTAAAAGGCTTTACACAATGGCCTTTCCCCATTGTGCCTTTGCAGCGGCTGCCCCAAGCTTGAGCGCGTCCCTCAGCACGTAATCCTGGACCTTGGAATGTGCCAGTCTGCAACACTCGGTCGAGGACAAATCTTCCAACTGGAAGATCAGCAAGTTTCGGGCGGACCAAAGTGCATCCTTTACCGAGTTGATGACCCTCCAACAGCAGTTGATATCTGTCTCAGTGTGTGTCCCGGAAACAGCCCGTAGAGCACAGAATCCTGAGTCACCGAGCTGCTTGGGACGAAGCTCGACAAATACCACTGCAGACCTTCTTTGCAAAGGCCAAAGGCACGTTCCACAAGGAGGTGTGCGACTGTCTCATCAACCCCCGCAGCCATTTCGAGGACAGCACGTGGTGATGTTGAGACCTTGAGCATGCATAAAGGATCTGATGGGGCGTACCCTTCTCACCACCAGCCAAGCCAGGTCTTGGTGCTTGTTTGTGAGTTCTGGTGATGAGGCGTTCTGCCAGATGACACTGACAGTCCGCTCAGGGAACCATCCAACAGGATCCACCATCTCCTTTTCTCTCAGGGCCCCAAGGACGTTACGCGCTGACCACTGCTTAATTGCCATGCGGTCAAAGGTGTGTTTGCGGAAAAATTTCTCCACGAAGGACAGGTGCTGCGGTACGGTCCAGCTACTTGCCGCGTTCTGTGGCAGTGTGGCCAGACCCGTCCTCTGCAACACTTGGGACAGGTAGAACCTCAAAAAGAAATGGCACTTGCTGTTAGTGTAATGAGGATCTACACATAGCTTGATGCAGCCGTACACAAAGGTGGCCATCAGGATGAGGGTGATGTTGGGAACGTTTTTCCCTCCGTTCTCTGGAGATTTCCCATTGAATTTGAGAATTCCAGCCAGCCAATATTTCATTTTCTAGAAAGTCCTCAGATGGACTGACACCACAGAACCCACTTTACAGTATCAGAGACATTGGTTAGTAAAGCATTTTTTAAACTCCTTACTCATCAAAGTTCACCTTCTTTCATTAGATAATCAAATATTTACTGTCAATGTTAAACAGTGAATCTGCTGTAGAATACAGTGGAGCTGGAGAATATATTATTCAATATTTACAATGCTGTAAAATAATAGTGTCAGGCTTTGCACAGTAGCTGCATCTCCATCCTGTGATCACAGCAGAAGTAATATCTTCAGTTTATTAGCAGCAAATATACACTTAACTCCTTACTTCAGTGAAATTTAATTTTGCCACAATGCAAATATCAGGCAATAATCTGCCCTGGTCTAACTTGCTGTTGATAAAACTATTGTTTTGGAAATCGGAGCAACAAATTTCAAAAAGAAAATTTATTCTGAAATCCTTACAACTAAACGTGTTCAATAACAGCTGGACCTGATAAATCCACTACTTCAAAGCATCACTGCCAGAGTGGAATTTGCACATTCCCATCGTGTCCGCGTGGATTTCTTCCGGGCGCTCTGGTTTCTTCCCACACTCCAAACATGTGCAGGTTAGATTGATTGGCTATTTTAAATTGCCCCTCAGTGTCAGGGGGACTAGCTAGGGTAAATGCATGGAGTTACGGGGATGGGGCCTGGGTGGGATTGTGGTCGGTGCAGACTCGATGGGTCGAACGACCTCCTTCTGCATTGTAGGGTTCTATGAACAATTCATATAATTAGACCTACTTCAATAGACTTTGATCTATACATAATTTAGAGATTTACGATTTCTGGATCTTGAGCCCCCATCAGCAAGGGCACCAATGGTGAACACAGGCCCATTGGCTCTGCATCCCTCAAAAACAATTCAATTATTTAAAAAAAACCAAGAATATCCTTTCCTTCAGTGGGTTTCCTCCTACAGTCTGAAAGACCTGAACAGGTGCTGGAGTGTGGCAACTAGGGGATTTTCACAGTAACTTCATTGCAGTGTTAATGTAAGCTGACTTGTAACTAATAAATAAATTTTGCTTTTTACTTTTATAATGAATGCTGTGATTTTGTGTCCGTGTTCATTGCGAATAAAATGACAGCGTGTGCGCAAAATGTTGCGAGACTCAGAAAATGCGAATCTCAATGGGGGGATCTCGTTTTCTGATTCTTAAGGGAATAGAGTATAAAAATAGAGAAGTCTTGCTAAAACTATACAAGGCATTAGACCATACCTGAAATACTGTGAGTAATTTTGGTCCCCTTATCTAAGGAAAAATATACTGGCATTGGAGACAGTCCAGAGAAGCTTCACTGGGTTGATCTTGAATATGGATGGATTTTCTTATCAGGAAAGGTTAAGTAGGTTGTACTTATAGGAGTTTGGAAGATTGAGAGGCAAACTTATTGAGACATAAAGGATTCTCCCATAGGGGGTTTGATAGGGTAGATGCTTAGAGTTTGTTTACCCTTGTGGGAGAGTCTAGGACTGGAAGAGATAATCTCAGAGTAAGGCGTTGCCCATTTTAGACAGAGGTGAGGAGGAATTTCTGAGAGTAGTGAATCTTTACTGCAGAGGGCTGTAGAGGCTGGGTTATTGAGTATGTTCAAGGTTTATGGGGATAAGATGGGACTGTGAAGTTGAGGATTTTATCAGGTCAGCCATGATTTAATTGAATGGTGTTGCAAACTCAAATGGCTGAATGAGTTACTTCTGCTCCTATATCTTATGGGCTTATGGTGGCTGGCTCCCGGGTCAAGTTAATCACCAAGGTCACCTTTGAAGGGATTTGTAAAGTTAAGATTTTTAAAAATGTCCAAGAGCACCAAGAGGCATTGAGTCATAGATTCATAAAATCCCTACAGTGCAGAAGGGGGTTATTCGGCCCATCAAGTTTACACTGACAACAATCCCACCCCAGGCCCTGTAACCCTGGCCAGCATTTATTGCCCATCCCTAGTTGCCCTTGAGAAGGTGCTGGTGAGCTGCCTCCTTGAATTGCTGTAGACCATGTACTGTGGGTTGACCCACAATGTCGTTAGGGAGGGAATTCCAGGATTTTGACCCAGCGACTGCAAAGGAATGGCGATATATTTCCACGTCAGGATGGTGAGTGGCTTGGAGGGGAACTTGCAAGTAGTGGCGTTCCTTATTTACCCTTGCTTGTCCCCCTGACATGAAGGGGCAATTTTTCACGGCCAATCCACCTAAACAGCACATCTTTGGACAGCGGGAGGAAACTGGAGCAGCTGGAGGAAACCCACACAGACACAGGGAGAATGTACAAACACCACACAGACAGTGACCCAAGCTGGGAATTAAATCCAGGTCCCTGGCACTATGAGGCAGCAGTGCTAACCACTGTACCACTGTGCTGCACCTTTTAAAAACCTATTAAATGTAGAAAAAAATAATTTGTGGAGAAACGGGCTGTTGTACACCAATGAAACTGATAAACGGTCCTGTATAGTTTTTTTAAAATGTCATTTTAAGTCATTTAAAATCAATTTATTCACAGATGGTGGACTAGAGTCTTACTAACTGTGCCTATTTTTGGGTAAACCAGTTTCACCTGTATCAACAAAACTACGAGAAAGAAGGAGACTTCTTTTAAAATGCTGCGTGATTGAGGTGGTTCATGGAAGATTTTCCCTTTGGTGAAATGTCAGTGAGTGCGAGAAGAATTTAAACAAAAAACATAAGTAAACAAACTAGTACAGTTCTGAATGCAATTTGCAACCAGATTGCAGATTTGGCCAAAGCTGAATCTCCACCCACTAAGTTTTCAAACTCGAATATTATTGTACACCCTTATCAGTATGTATGAAATATTGGAATAATACAAAAAGCAAAGAACAAACAAAATTACAGCACAGAAACAGGCCCTTCGGCCCTCCAAGCCTGCACCAAACATGCTGCCCGACTGAACTAAAACCTCTCCCCTTCCGGGGACTGTATCCCTTCATTCCCATCCTTTGTCAAGATGCCCCTTAAAAGTTCCAGGCACCCACCGTTCTGTGTAAAAAATCTGCCTCATATATCTCCTTTAAACTTGCCCCTCATACCTTAACCTGTGCCATCTAGTAGTTCTTCCACCATGGAAAGAAGCTTCTGACTATCCCCTCTGTCTGTGCTCCACATATTCTTGTAGACTTCTATCAGGTCTCCCCTCAACCTCCATCGCTCCAGTGAGAACAAACAAAGCTTCTCCAACCTCTCCTCATAGCTGATGCCCTCCATATCAGGCAACATCCTGGTAAATCTTTTCTGTACCCTCTCCAAAGCCTCCACATCCTTCTGGTAGTGTGGTGATCAGAATTGAACATTATATTCCAAGTGCGGCCTAACCAAGGTTCTATAAAGCTACAACAATTCTCAAAAAGAAAACATGAAGTGTCCAACTCATTTCACGTAACTTGAGAGTTATTTGAATGTTTATAGACAGATTACCCAAAATATATTATACAATGGCTACGATCTGACTGGAAACTCTGGAATATCCTCTGTGGAATGTAACTGAAGAGAGATGTAGATTGTAATGTTGGAGTGACAGTGTTGCGTTTTACTTGATTTTTTTTAGAGATGATTTCTTTCAGGAGATTTAACTCAGCCTATTCACTCTGCTCAAAGTTGAAGTGTGCGATCTTACTGGCCATCTCTGCCCCACTGCCACTGCAAGTGAGGACAGAGAATTTGGCACCCAGCCACGTCTCCGTCACAACAGTGGGACCATAAAATTGTACCAGCGTGAACGGCCATAGAATTCCACTCTATATCTATTGGGCTAAGTCCACAGTTCTGTCCCCGGTCTGTCGTAATAGTGGATAGGGACAAAATTACCTTTCTCATTTCTTCTACGGATGGATTCACAGCACCAGGGACCCAGAGTCAATTATCACTCTCTCTGCGTGGGTTTCCTCTGGGTGCTCTGGTTTCCTCCCACATTCTGGTAGGTGGAGTGACCCCACCAGTCGCCGGACTGTGGCGACTAAGGGATTTTCACAGTAACTTCATTGCAGTGCTAATGTAAGCCTTACTTATGACACTAATAAATAAACATTTAGTTTTTATTTATATTTTGGAATCAGAAAGGAGTGAGAGATATGGCAGGATTATTAAACATAAAAAATAAAAATAATCGAACAAGAGCAGTCATTGAAAATGATTTAATTTAAAACGAACATTTTGAAATAAAACAAAGTAACTTATTGCAATTTTATTGTAAATGCATTAAATTGACTAAAAGGAAATAAAAAAGAGGTGAATTAATGAAAAAATGGGAGGAAGAAGCAAGAGCTTCAATTTGACATGTCAAATTCAGTATGTAATTACAATTTAAATCAGCTTTCATAGAATCCCTATAGAACAGAAGGAGGCCATTCAGCCTGTTGAACTTGTACTGACAACTTATATACAATAATTTTATACATTAGGATCTTCCATTAAAATGAAAACCATTTACTGTAAAAGATCAATCTGTACAATTATCAATCATATAACAAGCCTTAAAATTAGAGGCAAACCTCTAAGTGCTGTTTAATAAATTGGTCACAACCAAATTCCTGCTAGTTTACTTTGACTGGATACACAGCCACAAATACATTAAGAACCACAGAGTGATTTCTAGCAAATGTTTTTTTTCTAATAAGGAATTGAAATTCTATGAACAGATGTGCATTAAATTGTACACATCAATTGGACAAACCCAGGAACTAGCTTGTCTCTTTGTAAGTCATGGAGTGAAGGAAAACAAACCACAGCCTATGTCAAACAACTCTGAGAAGTTCCTCCCCACCTTCCTAGCACATCCCATCAAAGGACAGGGAATCATGATTACTGAACACACCTTTTTGTTTAAATGTGTACACATGGCTGTGCTAGTTTCCAACAAAATACATTGATTTTCTATGACTATGTAGAGTCATAGAGATTTACAGCATGGAAACAGGCTCTTAGAACATGAGAACATAAGAAATAGGAGCAGGAGTAGGCCATTTAGCCCCTCCAGCCTGCCCCGCCATTCAACAAGATCATGGCTGTTGCCCCTTTGTTAAACCCCTAAGCTAGTCCCAATTGCCCGCATTTGGCCCATATCCGTCTACACCCATCTTACCCATGTAACTATTCAAATGCTTTTTGAAAGACAAAATTGTACCTGCCTCTATGAACAAGCTCCCCCTGTGAAGTACCAGGGAGCAGAGATTCAGCAGGTTACTGTATTGAGATTGGTACTTTTGTTTTATTCGTTAATGGGATGTGAGTGTTGTTGGTGAGGTCAGCATTTATTGCCCATCCCTAAATACCCTTGAACTGAGCGGCTTGCTGGGCCATTTCAAAGGGCAGTTGAGAGTCAATCACATGGCTGTGGCTCTGGAGTCACAGATAGGCCAGACCAGGTAAGGACAACAGCTTTCCTTCCCCCAAGGACATCAGTGAACCAGATGGGTTTTTCTGACAATCGCCAATGGTTTCAGAGCATCAGTAGATTCTTAGTTCCAGATTTTTTAAAATTGAATTCACACTCCACCACCTGCCTGGGTGGGATTCAAACCCAGGTCCCTGGGGCATTAGTTGGGTATCTGAATCATTAGTCCAGCGACAATGCCTCCCCTTTTTGCAGTGCTGGGTACAATGTGAGGTTCAAGTGTTAACAGGAGGGGCACTTTATTTTCAAGGCAATGGTGGGTGCCCCACACCACTACAAGCACCTCCCACCTGCACTATCCTGCCAGGAACCCTTACACCTGCCAGCCACTGACAGAGATAGGCAGCTGGTTCCCCTTCCAAGAGATTCTGTTTACCGCTCTGTGTTAGGTCAATGGTAAAGCCACTAAAAAGAACATCAACCATCCTTGCAGCTCCAATCCTTTTCTCTAACCTGGGTTTGCTCTCCGATGGGATTCATCTTTGTCTTTCTGGAGGCTTCACATATAATCATATTTGAGAAACTGGCCCATAGAGATATGCCCAATCTTGTATTTGATGAGAAAGTGAGACCTCCTGTCACTATCGCCATCATCTGGAAAGATTTGGCCTCTATCATTGAAAGTCAGGTCCAAATATTGGCCAACTATTTGTACATGCTTCCAATGTCATCCAGCAGGTGGAGCCATTCACATCCACTTAGACATCCTGTTTCCTTTTGAGGAAACTGCAGCAGTTATGGTGATATCTGTCCCTTAAGCTGGTACTAAAACACAAACATTAGTCACACATTCTCTGCTTTCTTTTCTTTGCACAAAGACACAGCTGCATTTGTGGGGCATCACACACTTCTTGGGAACACACATAGCTTGTCGAACAACCTGCTGCATATTTTTAATTTCTGCTCCCTTATTTCACACCAGGAAAGTTTACATTGCAGTAAATGTGATTTCTGCAACGTGCACCGGTCAGTGTGAAGGCAGAATGGAAGGGGTTCCGCAGAGCGCTTTAACAGACGGTGTTAACATTCAGATCTTAGCCCAGGTCTGCCAGTCACAGTTGATGCTGTTCGCCTTCCGCTGCCCAAGAAGATTTCTGCACTCTGAGCCCATTCCATTATTTCTACCAGGGCTTCCAATCTCAGGTGAAGCAGCGATGGACAAGGGCAGCAGATATTTGGGAACACCACCACCCGGAAGTTCCCCTCCACACCACAGACCATCCTGGCTTGGAATTATACTGTCGCTCCTTCACGGTTGCTGGAATGGAACACCCTCCCTGTGAGTGAAGTTCAAGAGGGCAGCTCACCACCACCTTCTGAAGGGCAATTAGAGATGGGCAATAAATGCTGGCTTAGCCAACATCCTGTAAATGAATTGAAAAAAAGGATGTGGGCGTCACTGGCTAGGCCAACATTTATTGCCCACCCTAATTATCCTTGAACTGAGTAGCTTGCTAGGCCATTTAAGAATCAACCACATTGCTATGGATCTGGTGTCACATGTATGCCAGACCAGATAAGGATGGCAGATTTCCTTCCCTAAAAGGAATTAGTGAACCAGATGGGTTTTTACAACAATCGACAATGGTTTCAAGGTCATTTTTAGCCTCTTAATTCAATATTTTTATTGGATTGAAATTTCACATGAATTTGAACCCAGGTCCCCAGAGCATTACCCTGGCATTTCTGGATTACTCGTCCAATGACAAGACCAATACAACACCATCTCCCCTGGCAGGAATACCTGATGCTGGTTCCCATTTATTACGATCCTTTTGACATGTTACCAGAGTGGAACTGCAAATTTAATTTAAAATTTAAGTGCCAGCTGGATCACTAGCTCCTGAGATATATCAACAACTTGTACATAGCACGAAAATATCCCGAGACAGCTCACAGAGTTATAATCAAACGTTTATATTGGGAGGAGTCATCCCCTGCTGAATGTGGTTCTCACTGAAGTATGAATGGATCAAATAACTAATTGAGGATCCCAAGACCAAGAGAGGTTCTTTGATTCCAAATGCAATGAATTCCATGCTGACATTCCAAGGATGTGCTGGTTAGATGGATTGGCCATGCTAAACTGCCCCTTCACTGTCAGGGGGAACGAGCAGGGTAAACACATGGGGTTTACGGGGAGAGGGTCTGGATGGGATTGTTATCAATGGGCTGAATGGCCTCCTGCACTGCAGGGATTCTCTGATTCTATTTGCTTCCTCAAATGCACTGCGTACATGCCAAATGCAAAAATACGACAAAAGAAAATTTGATTTCCGGATAATTACTGTACTAGTTGGATTCTGATTCTGGCAGCTGCAAATGTCTTTGGGCTTATAATTGCAGTATAAATGAAAAGAGCATTTAATATTATCCTGAGCATCTCTCCAGGAAACTTGGTCTGGCATCTTGATCTGTGAAAGAAATCTACTCTCTTCAATTATGTATTACCATAAATTATCCTGAAACCTTTGTAAATTTGCCGTGTAAGAATGTAAATGAGTTTGACTGATGTCGGTTTAGCCTTGCTGTAACCACCAGCGAAAGGGTCACCTCACTCATGGCAGCCTCTTCTGTAACTGATGTTTTTGATTTGATTTATTATTGTCACATATATTGGCATACAGCGAAAAGTATTGTTTCTCGCGCGCTGTGGACAAAGCATACCGTTCATAGAGTACATAGGGGAGAAGAAAAGGAGAGGGTGCAGAGTGTAGTGTTACAGTCATAGTTAGGGGGTAGGGAAAGATCAAAACATTGTTAGAAACTTTACAAGAGTTTTAAAAGCATAGAACAAGAGTAAAAGATAGAATTAGGGGGTGTGCTGGGCACAGCTCGCAAAATGTCGCCTTGCTCCAGCACCATCTTGAATTTTAAAAATTGTCAAGAGAAAGCAATAGATCTGAGGATTGGGAGCAGTTTAAAATTCAGCAATGGAGGACTAAGGGATTGATTGAGAAGGGGGAAATGGAGCATGAAAGTTAAAGCGAATTCAATGTTTGCAGATTGTGAAGATGCTTCTTTTCCTGGAAGTATCTGTGGACGATTTTCCACAAACACTAGAGCCTCTCTAAATATTTGTCTTCTCAGAATTCAGTTCTGAGAAACTTGCTGCTGGCCCCAGAAACTGCAGCATACAAAAACTGACCTCTGCTACTGTCAGCTGTTTCACCACCACTTTCAGAACTGGCGTTTCCTACCCACCAACACATGAACCACTTGTGTTGGCCATTAATAGGACTTCCGCTAATTTGTAATTTGTCTTCAGTGTCCATATATGATTGTGCTCGAAAGAATTTGGATTCGAACTGAAACATCCAGCAGACGTCAAACTAATCACAGATAAAAGTACATTCAGTTAACAGTTACAGCTCACTGGATCTGAATCATAGAATCAAAACAGTGCAGAAGGAGGACATTTGGCCCATCGAGACTGCACCGATTCTCTGAAAGAGCAAGTAAACCTGTAACCCACACATTTACCATGGCTAATCCACCTAACCCATGCATCTTGGGACACTAAGGATCAATTTAGCATGGCCAATCAACCTAACCTGCACGTCTTTGGAGTGTGGGAGGGAACTGGAGCACCCAGAGGAAACCCACGCAGACACAGGGAGAACGTGCAAACTTCACACAGACCGTGACCCAAGGCCAGAATTAAACGCAGGTCCCTGGAGCTGTGCAGCAGCAGCACTAACCACTGTGCCACCCTGGATGCCTTGGCTTTGTTTGTAATAACTCCGTCTAATTTGCTATTCTGCATTTCAACATTACCAGTAGGCCTACATACAAACAAACTAATTAGAAGCAGGAGAAGGCCACTTGGCCCCTCGCGCCTGCTCCACCATTCAATAAGGCCACCGCTGATCTGACTGTATCCTCAGCTCCACTTTCTCACCCTCCTGCTTATCAAGAATCTATCCAGCTCTGCCTTAACAATATTCAAAGACAAAGCTTCCACTGCCTGTTGAGATAGACAGTTCCAGAGACCCGTGAGAAAATATTCTCCTCGTCTCTGCTTTAAATGGGCGACCCCTTATTTTTAAACAGTACTGGACTTTCCCACAAGAGGAAACATCCTCTCCACATCTGTCCTGTCAAGACCACTTAGAATCTTTCAATAAAGTCACCTCTTACTCTTCTAAACTCCAGTGAATATAAGCCTAGCCTGCCCAGCACTTCCTCATAAGACAACCCTCCCATTCTGAGTATTAGTCTAGCAAAGCTTTTCTGAATTGCTTCCAACACATTTACATCCTTCCCTTAATTAAGGAATCCAATACCGTACAAAGTACTCCAGATATGGTCTCACCACTGCCCTGTATACCTGAAGCATAACCTTGGCACCCTGGCGATGTCCCTTGTATTCTTGGCAATGGCTCCCAGCTATGCTCCCTTTGCAATGCCCCCCAGACACTGACACTGACAGTGACGGTGTTGCAGCGACACCCCGGCAGTGACGGTGTTGTGGTGACACCCCGGCACTGACGGCATCGCAGCGACACCCCGGCACTGACGGCGTCGCGGCGACACCGCGGCAGTGACGGTGTCACACCGACACCACGGCAGTGACGGTGTCGTGGTGACACCCCGGCACTGACGGCGTTGCGGTGACACCCCGGCAGTGACGGCATTGCAGCGACATCCTGGCAGTGATGGCGTCGCACCGACACCACGGGAGTGACGGTGCTGCGGCGACACCCCAGCAGTGACAGTGTTGTACCGACACCCTGGCAGTGGCAGTGTTGCACCGACACCCCGGCACTGTCAGTGTCATTTTAACATGCTTCTTTTTTTATTTGTCCCGCTGAATGCAGAATTTATGCAAAGCCAGCATTTATGGAGACCCAGGCCAGAAACTCCAAGGTATTTTATGAAGTTAGCTGAGACTCTAGATTTTTACATTTGAATTTGGCATTAAGGTGAGCATAATGTGTTTCACTCCAAGTATAATTCAAGTGACCCACTAGGGAGCATTTATCAAGCAAAATTTATTTAAGAACACAGTTAAAATATAATAAAAAGATTTTGCATAACTTTTACCAATTACAAGATCCAAACATGATGTAGTATAAACTTTAACAGCTAACTATCTATGTTGTTCCAAATCAAACACCATCCCACAAACATATATCCCTTTCTAGTCTTGGCACAAAAGGTAAATATGCTCAGGTGATGCTGGGTTTTCAGCTTTCTAACACCTGTTGTGAATCGATCCTTTGAATGTTGGATTAAATCTCTGAGGCTACAAAAAACCTTCAGAGAGTGAGAGAGAGAGAGACACTGCCTGATTCCATCAGCTTCTAACACCAACTAAACTGAAACTAAAAACTTGGACTTCTTGGTGGGGAAAAAACACAGCATCTGGCCTGTCAATTATGCTCCATCCAGCAATCCCTAAAGGATGATAAAACCCCAGAACACTGCATTAGGCCAGAGTAAAAACAGCATGAGGTCTATTATATTGCTTCAGTAACAATTAGAGAACAGCAGGTTCAGACATCACAGCACCAATAAAATGCTAAGGCCTGCATGAAAGAACCTGCAGAGAAACATACATTTCTTAAAGGCACAGTATTGTACAATTATCCATCTCTAATTGCCCTTGAGAAGGTGGTGGTGAGCGGCAATTTGGTAACTGAGAGACATTTCAGACAGCGATTAAGTGTCAACCATATTACTCTGGGTCTGGAGTCATGTATAGGCCAGACCAGTTAAGGAAAGCAGATTTTTTTCCTTTCAGGACATTAATGAAAAAGGTAGGGTTTTATAACAATCTGGTATTTACATAGTCACCATCACTGACACTAATCTTTCTATTCCAGATTTATTCAATTGACTGAACTAAAATTCCCCATTTGCCATGATGGGACCTAAACTCATGTCTCCAGTTCATTAGTTCAGGACTCTCAATTAATAGCTTCATAGCATTTATGTTACCATTCCAATATATTATTCCTTACTGCTTTAAAAATCCACGTGGAATCACCATGTACAGGTCTGTGATCTCTACGTGAGATATTTGGATTCTAGGATGTCTGGTTACATTTTTTTCCTGGGAGATCTGTTCCACCAGAACCATTTACTGCAAAGAATTAATAAAAAAACACATTGGAAATGCTTTTATTTTCGTATTATCTGTGTCTTCTTTACAGAAAAGGATCCTGAATTCTTTTGAAATTTATATAGCGCCTTTCACAACCCTTCTGCAACTACAGAGGTACATTTGAAGTGACCTCGCTGCTGTAATGTTGGGAAAGTGAGAGAAAGAAAAGCTGGAATATCCTGCCTCTTCCTTGCAGACAGACGGAATTGTTTTGCTTCCAAATGCCTGGAATTTAATGGACTCCCCACGGCAGGATTGTTAATCTGATACCTAAAATAGACAGGCCTACGCGGCTTCAGTCTCCCTGTTGATGCTGATAGGACCTGGAGGGGCGAAACCTGCCAGCGAGAGATAGGATTCTTCTGTATAAGCTCCAGATAATCTCACAAGCCAATTGCCTAATGGTTGAGGCTGGTAAACAGTGCAAAGCTAGCTTTCTGTGTGGAAAACTGCACATTCTCAGTATTAACCCTGTGCACACTCAGGTGGCCTAAGTATTGGCTCTAACTTAAAATCTCCGGCTTTAGCTAAATAAGGTGTCTGTAAAAGTTTGCTTTTACATGTTGGGTAAACAAAAATCCAGGTGTGAAGTGCTCAATAATATGTCTGTAGGTTCTTAACATTCTCAGACATTAAGCACACTGAAAACATCTGGATCACCCTTGCCAAAACAGCGTCACACATAAGTGATTCTTTGAATAAAATGTCAACATTACCTCAGTAACTGGTGACCTGCCCGGCATGTATGTTAAATACCTGTTCATATATAAACCTGTCAACAAAGGTGAAATAAAATTGTATTACAATGCAAGTTCATGCAAAGACATTAGGGGAAACACTAGGTGTAAGGAATGAAGAAACAATTTCTGTGGAAAGTTCTGTCTGGATAGCAAGAGTGTCGACAATAATTTCAATAGGAAAAGATTAGGTAAAATGAGTGGATAGAGTGGAGACGGGGGAAGACGTTTCCATGAGTTGGAGAGACTCGGATCTGAGGGCACAGCTGCAGAGTAAAGGGACAACCCTTTAGAGCCAAGGTGAGAGGGAGTTTTTTTCAGCCAGAGGGTGGTGAACCCATGGAATTTGTTGCCACAAAACGTTGTGCAGGCCGGGTCATTGAGTATATTTGAGATAGGTAGGTCCTTGATTGTAAAGTATATTTATTAGTCAGAAGTAGGCTGACATTAACACTGCAATGAATACTGTGAAAATCCACAAGTTGCCACACTCCGGCACCTGTTCGGGTATACTGAGAGAGAATTTGGCATGGCCTAACCTGATTGGTAAGAGGATCAAAGGTTACAGGGAAAAGGCAGGAGAATGAGGCTGAGAAACCTATCAGCCATGATAGAATGGCACAGCAGACTCTCGATGGACCAAATTGTCTAATTCTGCCTCTATATCCTATGGTTGTAAGAGCGCTGGTCCTCTAGACAGTGTCAATGGGGAATTAATGGTAGATATTAAGGCAATAGCAAGTGAAATGAACAAATATTTTGCTTCTGTCTTCACTATAGAGAATACAAATAACATTCTATCAATAGCTGTAAAGATAGAGGTAGAGGGGAGAGAGAAACTTGGCAAAATTACAATCACCAAGGAAGTGGTCCTGAACAAACTGATGGAGCTGAGGGCTGACAAGTCCCCCAGTCCTGATGGATTTTATCCTGGGGTGTTAGAAGAGATGGCTAATGAGGTTTTAAGTGTGTTGGTGTTAATTTTCCAAAATCTGCTAGATTCTGGAAAGGTTCCACCAAGCAGGAAAGTAGAAAATATAACCCCTCTACTTAAAAAGGAGGGAGACAGAAAACAGAAGACGACAGGTCAGTTAGCTTGGCCTCGGTCATGGGGAAAGTGCTAGAATCAATCATTAAGGAGGTTATAGCTGGGCACTGAGAGAAACTCAAGGTAATGGAGAAGAGTCAGCATGGTTTTGTGAAAGGGAAGTCATGTTTAACATAAGAACATAAGAACATAAGAAATAGGAGCAGGAGTAGGCCATCCAGCCCTTCGAGCCTGCCCCGCCATTCAATAAGATCATGGCTGATCTGTCGCTGCTCAGTTCCACTTTCCCGCCCTCTCCCCATAACCCTTAATCCCCTCTCTTATCAAAAACCCATCAACCCGCGTCTTAAAAATATTTAGCGAGGCAGCCTCCACCACTTCAACGGGCAGAGAATTCCAGAGATTCACCACCCTTTGAGTGAAGAAGTTCCTCCTCAACTCCGTTCTAAACCGCCCCCCTTTTGTCTTGAGGCTGTGCCCCCTAGTCCTACTGTCTTTTTTGAGCGGGAGGAGTCTTTCCACCTCTATCCTATCCATCCCATTCATCATCTTATACGTCTCAATGAGATCTCCCCTCATTCTTCTAAACTCTAACGAGTACAAGCCCAGTTTATTCAGCCTCTCCTAATAGCTCAACCCCCTCAACTCCGGTATCAGCCTAGTAAACCTCCTCTGCACTCCCTCCAAGGCCAAAATATCTTTGCGCAGGTGCGGCGCCCAAAACTGCACACAGTACTCCAGCTGCGGCCTCACCAATGCCCTATACAGCTGCAGCAAGACCTCCCTACTTTTATATTCAATCCCCCTCGCTATGAAGGCCAGCATCCCATTCGCCTTCCTGACCACCTGCTGCACCTGCAAGCTGGGTTTTTGCGACTCATGCACAAGGACCCCGAGGTCCCTCTGCACCGTCGCCTGCTGCAGTTTTTCGCCCCGTAAGTAATAGTCCTTCCTACCATTCTTCCTACCAAAGTGGACCACCTCGCACTTGCCAACATTAAATTCCATTTGCCATTTCCTGGCCCATTCGCCCAGCCTATCTAGATCCTTCTGTAGACTCTCCACACCCTCCGCAATTTAACCAATTTATTGGCGTTCTTTGAAGAAGTAAGATGCACTGTGGATAAAGGGGAACCTGTAGATGTGTTTCACTTGGATTTCCATTCAATAAGGTGCCACATCAAGGTTATTGCAGAAGATAAATTATGATGTAGTGAATAACCTATTAGCCTGGATAGAAGATTGGCCGGCACAAAACAGTGAGTATGTATAAATGGGTCTTTTTCTGATTGGCAGGATGCGACAAGGGGCCTGTGCTGGGGCTTTAACATTTTACAATTTATATCCATGACTTAGATGAGGGAAGCAAAAGACTTGGCAACTAACTTTGTAGGTGACACAAAGATAGATAGGGAAAGTTGTTGTGAAGATTACATAAGGAGTTTGCAGGTATAGACAGGTTGAGCGAGAGGACAAGAATCTGGCAGATGGAATATAATGTGGGAAAGTGTGACGTTTTTCACTTTAACATGAAGACTAAAATAGCAGAGTATCACTTAAATGAAGAACAAATGCAGAATACTGAAATGCAGAGGGATCAATGTGTTCTAGTGTATGTGTCACAAAAAGTCAGTATGCAGGTACAGCATGTAATCAAGAAGGCTAATGGAATGCTTCCTTTTCTTTCAAGAGGAATTGAACATAAAAGTAAGGATGTTATGCTTCAGTTATTGCAAAAGTCTTCAGAGGCAGAAGTTCCTTCGTTAAAATTCTTTTATTTACAAGCTTGACAACAGCATACAGAATGCTTTCAGTTAGCAGTCTACACTCGAAGTGCCAGAGGAACTGACATGCCTGATTAACTGCAAAGCAAGAGGCTCCCTGATTAGCCCATCAGATTGGCCCTTAATCAAGGAGTTCATATTCTAATAGGCCAATCCCAATTGCCTGATTAAAGTCATTACAGATGTACAGGACAATTGTAAGACTGCATCTCGAATACTGTGTACAGTTTTGATCTCTTTATTTAAGGAAGGATATAAATACATTGGAGGTGATTCAAACGACGTTTACTAAATCGATACTTGGAATGAACAGATTGTCTTATGATGAAGGGTTAAACTGACTGGACTTGTGTTTTTTTACTGGAGTTTAGTAGAGTGAAGGGTGGCTCGATTGAAGTATATAAGATTCTGAATGGTCTTGACAATGTGGAAATGATATTTCCTCTTCTGGGTGATAGCAGAACAAGGGCACTGTTCTAAAATTAGGGGCTGTCCTTTTCAGACAGAGATGAGGAGAAATTCTCTCCGAGTGTTGACCAGCTTTAGAACTCAGCTTCAGAAGGCAGTTATGGCGGGGTCATTGATTAATTTTAAGGCAGAGATAGATAGATTCTTGATAGGCAAGAGAATCAATGGTTATCTGGGGTAGATGGGAATGCAGAATTCGAAACACAAACAGACCAGCATGATCTCATTGAATGGCAGAGCAGGCTCAAGGGGTCGAATGGTCTACTTTAGCTCCTATTTTGGATGCCCATAAGTACAGTTCTAGATCTATATTTGCTGTTATTGTATACACGGGACTGGTAATGAAAAAGATTCCAATGAAGCGATAAGACGGAGCACATGTAAATAGAAGAGAAAAAAAAACAAAGTTACTTCTGAGGACTTACTGCTCCACTTCTAAACTAAGTATAGATTTAGCTTGTTGACTTATCATTGCCAAAAAATGTTCTTTGGCTTTTATAAGAAATGTTCTATCAGAAAAATGCAAAGTATTCTGTGTCCAATTTTGAATGTGTGCCATTCCAGATAGTAGGCTTGCTCCTTTGTCAGAGCAAAGAGCACTACTGTCTGAGCAACTGTGGGTCAGGTTAAACACACAAACATAAAATCAAATGATTGATCTTTGAAGATGAAGCTTACTTAGAATACTCCTATGGTAAGAAGACAGGAATGGCGTTGAAAGTCGGAGCCATACTTTGGGGAACTTGAACTCCGTATATTAATAAAATACACATAAAAAATGGAAATCAGCTGGGTTTGACAGTATCAAGTTTGATTTGATTTATTACTGTCACATGTATACTGTCACATATGACTATCAAATGAACTGGTTGGAAATAATCTGGTGTTGTGAGACTTCTTACGTATATTAGTATACAGTGAAAAGTATTGTTTCTTGCATGCTACACAGACAAGCATACCGCTCATAGAGAAGGAAACGAGAGAGCACAGAATGTAGTGTTACAGTCATAGCTAGGATGCAGAGAAAAATCAACTTAATGCCAGGTAGGTCCATTTAAAAATCTGAATGTAGCAGGGAAGAAACTGTGCTTGAGCTGGTTAGTACATGTCCTCAGACCTTCTCCTGATGGAAGAAGGTGGAATAGAGAATGTCCGGGGTGCGTGGGGTCCTTGATTATGCTGGCTGCTTTTCCGGGGTAGTGGGAACTGTGGGAAGAGTCAATGGATTGGAGGCTGGTTTGCGCAATGGATTGGGCTTTGTTCATGACCCTTTGTAATTTCTTATAGTCTTGGGCAGAGCAGGAGCTATACCAAGCTGTGATATAACCAGAAAAAAATACCAGTAAGTTCTAAAGGGTACCAAAAATATAGACATTCAAGCTATTAGTATGTTCGGGTAAAAATAATAAGGACTGCCAAAGCGCATGGACAACCCCAATAAAGGCTAGGATAAGAAAATATTCAAAACAAGATGTGGGCCTGCAAAAAAAAGGGATCGATGCCTCATGCTTGGAATAAGAATGCCATCAGTCTCAAGATAGAAAGTAAAAGAAAGGAATGCAGTAGGGGAAGATGACATGGAGCCACAGCATATACACCACATGGAAGCCATTCTTCACTAAAAGCACAGAATTAACATCTGAATGGCAGAAGGATATTATTATTATTTAAGGATTCATGGGGCCACGTCATCAACCTGGATGGTTGGTGCACACAATAGAGTCTCCCCCGCGAGGGAGGCAGACTTGCCTTCTTGAGGCCCTCGATTCAACAACTGCCCGCTTGTCTCAAGGCTTCAGGACATTGACATATACTTTACATTGTGCAGACTAGCTTCCAGCAGCTGGCACGATGCCATGCAATATACTGTCTGAGATGGAATATACAGATTGGATGAATGGGTCAGTTCTCTGATCAATCGCTCGTGACAATAGTTACCATTTAACAACGTTTAGGGATGTGAAATTTCAGCGTTCTAAAAAAGCCAGCCTGGGCGGCACAGTAGCACAGTGGTTAGCACTGCTGCTTCACAGTGCCAAGTCCCGGGCTCGGTCACTGTCTGTGTGGAGTTTGCACATTCTCCCTGTGTCTGCGTGGGTTTCCTCCCACAGTCTGAAAGATGTGCTGGTTATGTGCATTGATCCGAACAGGTGCTGGACTGTGGTGACTAGGGGAATTTCACAGTAACTTCATTGCAGTTTTAATGTAAGCCTTACTTCTGACTAATAAATAAATAGAGCAGTGACTGAGGACGAGGAATTCCATAAATGCAGGTTATTTATGAGATGACAACTCTACAGCATCCTGATATCTATACATTTATTTCATAGAAAAGATTGTTCATCACTTGAATCCAGTAATTTTATCCCTCAAGGTGTGGTCAGTTCCCATTTCCTTAAAAGAATTCAAAACATTTTGCGAGGAAAAATGTGTCATTTCAAATCTCACCTAACCTTGCAAATGTTTGCTGTTCTGCTCACATATCACCTGGGTCAGGTCATTAATGTAATTGTTTGCTTTGAACTATTAAAATCATAAATGCAGACATATTTCTGAGTATTTGCAATCATAAATTTGAAAAGCTGTACTCCAGTCCATTATTTTGACCTTCTACATGGTACTAAAGTCATGGAGAAACATTCAGTTGAATTTCCAATATTATTCTTAGCAATTGCACAATAATTTAATGTAACCACCACCCCTCAAACAAAATGGAAAACTTTAAATGAAGTCAGAGGGAGGTAGTATGACTTACTTCAAATGAGAATGGTCATTGGATTTATGGAGTAATGGGTTCAGGAAAATCAGCAAATGATAATTTGGATAATTCAACTGATAGCCACCCCTCAACAACTGGTTTAAACTGTGCTTTTGTCTGTGTTTTCGCTCCCGTTTTAAATCCTAGTTGGACAATGGAGTATGGTAGTAAAACCACAAAAGAAAGCATACCGCTCAAATGGTCATTTTCCATTCAGCAATATTGCAAATACCAGAAAATCATCATCTTTTAGTTCAACAGGTTGAAACATTCACAATGATATGTAAAATAAACATGTTATTGGTGCAAATACTCAAATTGGAACCTAATATGTATCTAAATAATCCAACAAATGAAGAACTGACAAGAGGCCCCAGTGAAAATATAGGACTAAAGACATCTTTAATGCTGAGAACAAGAGATAAAGGATTTATACAATGGGCTATTCTACAGTCTAGATCAACAGAGCACACTCACTGAGAAAGATTGGAATAAGCAAGGATAGAATGATTCACGATTGGCAATCTCTTTTCAGGTGGGATGATCTTTTGGAAAACAGGAGGAATACTAAGCATTTATCAACTTGGATGAAGTCATCTCAAACCCCATCACTGTCAGAAGAAAATGGTGTTGTTAATAAAATGTAGGTCTCTTCAAAGTCTGCTGGTTAAGATACCACTCAACTGACTCAACAATGGGCTACTTGTCAAGGAGGCACAACTGGATACAACACCATTGTTAATGTCTGTGTGCTCCTTACAGTCTGCAGATCATGACTAATCATCAATAAATCCTATCCTTCAGATGGTATCAGAAAAACCATTTGAAATCCAGGTGCTTTGGGATGATGAGGACTGGCCGGAAAACCATTTTTGAAAATAGCAACCTTAAAGTAACTTTACATACATCTATTTTGTAAGATCTGATCTCAACAAATTAGTTCAATACTTCAGTTTCAGTGTCAGTCAGTATCCCCCCTCAGGTTTTTTGTAGTGTCACAAGGAGCTAGACACACTTTAAACATACAAAGATTCTTCTCCATGTTTCATCCTCGATCTATTTAATGGTCACCGAATGTTGGCTTACACTGAGCCACAGACTCACGTTTACAACATGGAAACAGGCCCTTTGGCCCAACTTGTCCATGTCACCCTTTTTTTT
Source organism: Carcharhinus amblyrhynchos (assembly GCF_965287045.1). Classification (NCBI taxonomy): domain Eukaryota; kingdom Metazoa; phylum Chordata; class Chondrichthyes; order Carcharhiniformes; family Carcharhinidae; genus Carcharhinus; species Carcharhinus amblyrhynchos. The sequence continues at coordinate 120,650,336 of NC_137325.1, forward strand.
AAAACCCTTAAGCTAATCCCAATTACCCGCGTTTGGCCCATATCCCTCTATACCCATCTTATCCAAGTAACTAACTAAATGCTTTTTAAAAGACAAAATTGTACCCGCCTCTACTACTACCTTTGGCAGCTTGTTCCAGACACTCACCACCCTTTGTGTGAAAAAGCTGCCCCTCTGGAAACTTTTGTATCTCTCCCCTTTCACCTTAAACTTATGCTCTCTCGTTTTAGACTCCCCTACCTTTGGGAAAAGATATTGACTATCTACCTCTCTATGCCCCTCATTATTTTATAGACCTCTATAAGGGTGACCCCTCAGTCTCCTACGTTCCAGAGAAAAAGTCCTAGTCTATTCAGACTCTGCTTATAACTCAAACCATCAAGTCCCGGTAACATCCTATAAATCTTTTCTGCACTCTTTCTAGTTTAATAATATCCTTTCTATAATGCGATGACCAGAATTGCACACAGTATTTCAAGTGTGGCCTTACCAATGTCTTGTACAACTTCAACAAGATGTCCCAACTCCTGTATTCAGTGTTCTGACCGATGAAACCAAACATGCCGAATGCTTTCTTCACCACTCTGTCCACCTGTGACTCCACTTCTAAGGAGCTATTAACATGTACCCTTAGATCCCTTTGTTCCGTAACTCTCCCCAACGCCCTACCATTAACTGAGTAAGTCCTGCCCTGGTTCAATCTACCAAAATGCATCACCTTGCATTTGTCTAAATTAAATTTGTCAGCCCACTGGTCCAATTGATCAAGATCCTGTTGCAATCGGAGATAACTTTCTTCACTGTCCACTATGCACCAATCTTAGTGTCATCTGCAAACTTACTAACCATGCCTCCTAAATTCTCACCCAAATCATTAATGTAATTGACAAATAACAGTGGACCCAGCACTGATCTCTGAGGCACACCACTGGTCACAGACCTCCAGTTTGAAAAACAACCCTCCACAACCACCCTCTGGGCTTCTGCCAAGAAGCCAATTTTGTATCCATTTAGATACCTGAATCCCGTGAGATTTAACTTTATGCAATGTGGTTTTATTACAGGGCTACTTTAGTAGGCAGGTCCCAAAGCCTGTCTCAGGCGGAATGGGGGTTGAACGCCACACTGTTCATCTCACCCTGAACCACATGCTAGCCATCTAGCAAACTGAGTCTTTTAAAAATGACTTTGAACACCTAGACATATCTAATCTGTAAGTTTGCATCACAACAAATGAGCTCAATTACTTCAGTTTCAAAAACGAATGAACTGCTTCCACTGATCTATGTTCAGGCAATCAGTAAGGATGGGCAACAACACCTCCTGCACGATTATCCTCAATACTGCTGCTTCACAAGCAGTACCCCAGCCCCTTACTATGCTCCTTATACACCTGTGACTGTGTGGCCAAATTCCCCTCCAACTCCATTTTCAAGTTTGCTGATGACATCACCGTAGTGGGTCAATTTCAAACAACAGCGAGATGGAGTATAGGAGGCCGGAATTTTATCGCCTCACAGAACGGAATTCTCCATTGGCCTCGGGCGGGATTTTATGAGCCTCGCCCGAGCAAGGTTGTAAAATCTGGCCAGAGATTTGGGTGAACTGGAGTGACAACAATAACACCTTCGTTAATGTCAGTAAAACAAAGGAGGTAGCCATTGACTTCAGGAAGTCTAGTGGAGGACATGCATCTGTCAATATCAATGGGATGAAGTGGAATTGGTCAAGCACGTCAAGTTTTTAGGTGTCCGGATCACCAATAACCTGTCCTAGTCTCTCTATCCCGACCCTATAGTTAAGAAAGCCCACCAATGCCTCTACTTTCTCAGCAGACTAAGGAAATTTGGTATGTCTGCTACAACTCTCATCAACTTTTACAGATGCACCATAGAAAGCATTCTTTCTGGTTATATCACATCTTGCTATGGCTCCTGCTCTGCTCAAGGCCACAAGAAACTACAAAGGATCGTGAATGAACCCAGTTCATTGCACAAACCAGCCTCCCATCCATTGAGTCTGTCTACACTTCCCGCTGCCTCGACAAAGCAGCCAGCATAATCAAGGACCCCATGCACCCCGGACATACTCTCTTCCACCTTCTTCCGTCAGGAAAAAGATAGAAAAGTCTGAGGTCACATACCAATTGACTCAAGAACAGCTTCTTCCCTGCTGCTGCCAGACTTTTGAATAGACCTACCTGCTATAAAGTTGATCTTTCTCCATACCCTAGTTGTGATTGTAACACAACATTCTGCACTCTCTCCTTTCCTTCTCTCTATGAATGGTATGCTTTGTCTGTATAGCGCAAGAAATAATACTTTTCACTCTATACCAATACATGGTGACAATAATAAATCAAATCAGGTTCTGGGGCATAAAGCTGGGTAGGTGGGAGAGGTATCAGTGGGAAAGCACTTTGGTGGTCAGATTATAATTCAATCAGGTTTATCCTCATTATGGACAAGGACAAAAATAGACCAGGAGTGAATGATCCAACTGGTGCAAGAACACATTTATGAAGCTAGAAGTTAGCATGAGAGAGCTGGAAACAACTAATTGAAGATAAATCAGTATCAGAGCAGTCGGTGGCATGAAAGGAGGCAATGAGGATTCAGAACAAATATAAAGGATAGGGTATCAAAATCTAGAGCCCCCTAAATACCAAGGAGCATTTGAGGTAAGATTAGACAAAAAAGGAAGCTTACGTCATTGACTGAAAGCTCAGAACTATAGATCCAGAGGAGGGTCAGAAGTGCAGAAGTAAAATTTAAAAAGGAGAGCGAAAGACATGAAAAATATTAGCCAGTAAAACCAAGGAAAATTCAAAGGTACTTTAATATATAAAGAGTAAAAGGATACCTAAAGAAAGAGTAAGGTCTATTACAAAACAAAAAAAACTCAATGTGTATGTGGAGATGGTAGATTTGGGTATGTTTCTGAACAAATATTTTACAGCGGTCTTCACAAAAAGGCGTGGCTGAGACCGACATTGCAGTTAAGGAGCGTGAAGCACTGGATATAGCGAGAGGGGAAGACAAGTTTAGCATCCTTGAAAGAAAATAAATCACCCGGCCCAAATGAAATGTATCCTACACTGTGAAAGAGAAAGAAGGGAGGAAATAGTAGCAATTCTGACCATCATTTTCCAGTCTTTGTAGGCTGGAGACTAGGAGCTGGTGGATGGGAAACTTTGTACCATTATTTTAAAAAGGAGGAAGGGATGAATTAATTAATTAGTGGTTGATAGACCTTAGTGATGATCAGACTATAGAAAAAATTTTGACTGACGTACCTGTCATTTAGAAAGACATGGAATAACAGAGGTTAGCAAGCATTTGTTAAGATCGTGTCTGACTAATGGTACAATTTTTCAGGAAGTAACAAGGAGGGCTGATGAGGGTGGTGCATTTGGATTTTATCAAGGCTTTTGACAAGGTCCCACATGGTGGACAAATCAGGAAATTAAAAGCTTGTGGTTCCCAACCTTTTCAGCAATATGGCACACCTCAATGAGACAAATACTCCATGGCACAGCCATTCCACCTCAGCTGAACTGACTGCTCATAAATACCACATTCAACCACACCCGCTATGGCTGTAGCCTCACTAGATGGCAAATCCCAAAGCAAATCCACTAGATTGCAGCCTTGGGAATTCTGCTCATGCTCAGAGCCAAAAACCAATATTTTGCCTTCCAATTTGCTGGATTCCTGGGATTGCGATGTCCACACATCCTGCAGTAATGAGCTACTCTTCCATCACACCACCCAGCCAACTCCTGCACGGGAGGAGATCCGGGCACCCTCACCGTAACATGACCACAACCTGCCATCCATTCTCAGCAGGATAATGCATTCTCGAATGGATGTGCTACCCACAGCTTAACCACAACTGTAACACTGCAACTCTGGAGCTGCAGGCTGCCCATGCAACTGAGTCAGGCAAATAGCAAGTGCTCCCAGTTGGGCTGAATCTGGAGCCAATTCAATGGGAAGCCTCCACCCTGCACCAGTCCACACCCACAGCAATGGTACATGTGTGGTCAGACAGCTGACTATAACAACAATAATGGCAATGTTGGCTTGAAAGAGCAATTCTGACTGAGAGTTAAGTATGCTGGGATTTTGGTCAAGCTATAATCAAACTCAGATACAAGTTGTAAAGTTGCTGTGAGAAGTGATCTGGTCTGTGAGCTGTGACCTGACACACACTGTTTTGACCAAACATGGGGAGTTGTTTACCTCGAGTTAGACTTGATGGCACCAGTAGGGTATAGGGCTACGTGTCTCACCTGCAGGCTTGGATGAGCGTTATGGAGCCAATTACGAGTTTAACTGATCGGGTAATGTGATTGGTTTCTGGTTACACCATTGGCTGAGTGCCACAGAAGTTTCTGGAAGGTTAGGACAGTTTGGGGATAAAGACACACGTTTCAGCCCTTTGTTTTCAGTGATCAACTATCGCATGAGTCCCCTGAAGAACATCTTCACAGAAGGACCATGAGGATTGAATCTACATTGGGACGGACCTGGCCATTTCGTTCTAAACCAGGTAGTGTCTGTTTTCAGTTGGAGAATTAGAGTTAATGTTCAGTTAAAGTGTTAATGTTCAGTGAAGAGTTAAAGTTCAGTGAAAGAGTTAAGATGTTGCAACTGTTGTAAGTTTGAGTTTGGTACCTAAAGTGTTAAACAAATTAAAGTTTAAGAGAATTTGAGCCAACTTGTGTCTTTTGGTTTGTCACATTAAACTGAACGCTTGGACAGAGTTTAAGCTGGTAGCTGAATAACTCATGTCCTTGTCTTTCACTCACAGTCCATCCCTGCCTCCTCAAAGGGAACGCTCCATTGCAATCCAAACATAACAGGGCAACACCACAACAAACTGCAATCACAGTTAAGTTGTTTGTACAGATATGGTCTGCACTGCATCATTCCCAGGCATCCTGCAGCAATGACAACCAAGGGGAATAGCATCAAATCAGATATCACACTCCAAATAAAACTAAAAATGTCACCATGTAAATCGGGCGTGGATGAGAGAACATCCCCTGGGATGCGCTTGGACACAAAACTAATCATAGAGTAGAATCACAGAATTCCCTACAGTAGTGAAGGAGGCAATGTGGCCCATCAAGTCTGCACCAACTGTCCAAAAGAATATCTTAGTCAAGCCCAGCCTCACACCCCCTTTCCACCCCCACCCTATCCTGTATTCCTGTGCATTTACCATGGATAATCCAGCTAATCTGCCCATTTTTGGATTGTGGGAGGAAGCCGAAGCACCCAGAGGAAACCCATGCAGACATGGGGAGAACGTGCAGACCCCACACAGTCACCCACGGCTGGAATCGAATCCGGGTCCTTGGCATTGAGGGGTTCTTCTTTAGAACCAAGGAGATTGAGGGGATGTTGAATTGAGGAATAAGGTAAGGGGCCTAGACAGAGGGAATAGGAAGGACCCATTTCTCTAAGCAAATAGTTCAATAACCGTGGGCTATGGCGTTAAAGTATTTGGCAGAAGGGTTAGAGAGGAGTCAAGGAGAATTCTTTTCACCCAGAGAGTGTTGGGTCTGGAACCTGCTGTCTGGAAGGATGGAAAAGGCAGAAACAACATACCGCAAGAGATTTAAATTGGATTGTTAAAGCTCTGAATGCTAATCCATGTACCAGGACAAATATTCAGGTCATGATTCACAATGGACTAAGTCTGCTTATGGAAACTGCAATCCAGTGAAAGAAAGATGTCGGACTGAAGTACAAATTATAAAAACTAGAAGGTAATGTTGCTAGATTTGGATGACAAACCTCAATTAGGCAGTAAAAGACTCACTTGATGAAGGAGCGGTGCTTCGAAAATTCGTGTTACCATATTAAACCTGTTGGACTTTAACCTGGTGTGTTGAGACTACTTACTGTGCTGTACAAGAGGCAACACTAAGGCTGCGGACTGGCTGAGTGACATACCCCACAAGACCAGAAAGATGAAGGGTGAGAAGATGAAAGTCCTGAAACTCTCAACAAAAAGGAGCTAGGGTCAAGATAAAAGCAAATTACTGGGATGCTGGAATCTGAAACCAAAAGAGAAAATACTGGAAAATCTCAGCAGGTCTGGCAGCATCTGTAAGGAGAGAAAAGAGCTCATGTTTTAAGTCCAGATGACACTTTGTCAGAGCTTTGACAATGGAGGACCGTGACAAGTGACATTCCTCAGGAATCAGTGCTGGGACCTTTGCTGTTTGTAATACATACAAATGATTTGGAGGAAAATGTAATTGGTTTGATTAGCAAGTTTGGGTTGCACTTGACAGCTAGGGCCAATGGAAATGCTAATTGGGCTAATTAAACTAATTTGGCAGAGATATGAGAATCAGGCAGCGATGCCACAAAGGAAAACTAAGATGTGCAGAACATTGGGAGAGACAGATAGCACTGGAGTAGGAAATAGTATGGTATTAAGTGGTGTCAGAGCAAGAAGCAATGCAATGCAGTTTAAATTAGAGTTATGGTGCGTATTTGTCAATGGTAAATAAAGTTTGGTGAGCTGTGAGTGCAAATAGCCATGTGGAAATATAACGCAGTAATGGAGACTGAACTCAAAGCAAAAGGCAGGGCTGGATACCAAATATCCCAGATTACAAGGAGTTAAGGAAACATAGGAAAGGAGAGGAGCGATATAACAGCATTGAGAATATTACAGCAGTGGAGAGAGAGAGAGAGATGACCCAGATGAATTAAGGACTGAATCTGTTAGGTTAGAATTATGAAACAATACAGATACCATTACATTACAGGGAGCATTCCACAGGTCATCCAACTAGTGCGAAAGATACGGAGGAAGAATTTGAAAGAAAGTTACAGGGAGGTATATGGATTATATAATACATATAATGGGGACTCGAATCATCCTAATATGGATCAGGATTGTAATAGTGTAAGGGACAGAGAGGGCAAGACTGCTCAGGAAAAATTTCTACACCGGTATGTTTCCTTTCCAATGAGCAAGGAGGCATGACTGGATCTGGTTTTGGGGATTGAAATGAGTTAAATTTCCATTTGACCCATTTCCCCCATTTGACATGGGGGAACGTGTCAAATGATTGGAAAAGGGGGCAAATATAATGTGGAAAAATGAGAAGTTATCCAATTCGAAAATCTGATTCAAAAAAAAGTGATGAGTGATTGATTATTACATTTATTTATTTGTTAGTGTCACAATTAGGTTAGGAGGCTGGGAACACAGTAAGCAAATGTGGCATACAAGGGGAGTAGAAAGAAACTTAAGCAAGGAGTAAAGAGGGTTAAAAAGGGTCACGAAAAATCATTGGCCAGCAAGATTAAGGAAAATCCCAAGGCTTTTTATAGATAAAGTGAGTAACCAGGGAGAGGGTTGGCCCACTCAAGGACAAGGGAGGGAGAGGAAATGGGTGAGGTATTAAATGAATACCTTACATCAGCATTCACCAAAGAGAAGGACTTGATGAATGATTAGTGTGGGAAAGGGTGTGTAGATAGTTTGACTCATGTTGGGGTCAAAAAGGAGAAGATACTGGGGTTCTTGGGAAACATTAAGGCAGAAAGTCTCCAGGGTCTGATGGGTTGTACCCCAGAATACTGACAGAGGCAAGGGAGGAAATTGTTGGGGCCTTGAGAGAAATCTTTGTATCCTCACTGGTTCAGGGGAGGTCCCAGAGGATTGGAGAATAGCCAGTGTTGTTTGTTTGTTTAAGAAGGGTAGCAAAAGTAATCCAGGTAATTACAGGTCGGTGAGGAAAATTATTGGAGAGCATTCTGGATTTATTCTCACTTGGAAATAAGTGGATGTATTAGCAAGAGGAAACATGATTTTGTGAAGGGGAGGTTGTGTCTCATTAACTTAATCTAGTTTTTCAAGGAAGTGACAAAGATGATTGATGAGAGTAGGGCAGTGGATGTTGTTACGTGGACTTCAGTAAGGCCTTTGACAAGGTCCCTCATGGCAGAGTGGTGCAGGTGAAGTCGCGTGGGATCAGAGGTGAGCTGGCAAGGTGGATACGGAACTGGCTCAGTCATAGAAGACAGAGGACAGCAGGGGAAGGGTGCATTTCTGAATGGAGGGCTGCGACAAGTGGTGTTCCTCAGGGATCAGTGCTGGGACCTTTCCTGTTTGTAATATATACAAATGATTTGGAGGAAAATGTAACTGGTTTGATTCGTATGTTTGTGGACGACATAAAGGTTGGTGGAATTACGGATAGTGAAGAGAACCACCAAGTTTGCCAATCCGGAACCGCCCCGTAATGGACCTGCTGAATAAAAGTCTGAATCAGGCGCTCCAGCTGCTGAAGAGCATGTTCAGAACTTCCATCAGCTCTGACTCAGATCAGTGGTGGTGTGGGGCAGATCATTCTCTAGTGGGGAGGGAGGGGAAGTGAGGCCAGGTCATTGTCTGGTTGGGGGGGCGGGGGGAGGAGGAGGCGGGTCAGATGGGTCTCTGGGCCGGAGGTGGGGTAGGTGAGGGCTGGTGGCAGGGGTGTCCGCTACCACTCTGTGGGTGATTGGTGGGCGGTGGGGGGGGGGGCATGGATAAAGGGGACAGTGAAATGTGTGCGCACCTCCATCCTGCTTTTCGCTCTCGGGCAGCTTTCTCCACTTTCTGTAGCCTGGGAGCAATCTGATGTGGGTGCGCTTTTTAAAATTTTTTTCCAACTGCACATGCACAGTTCAGAGGCTCATCATTTCGGCTGCGCTGAGCCCCACCCACAGCACGAATGGAACTGGAGATTTTTTTTCAGGCTGAGTGTGTATGAGGTGGAGGGGGGGTGGGGGGGGTGGGGTGGGGTGGGGGTGCCTAAAAACAGACTTCTAAGTCGGATCTGCATTACACCCAGATTCAGCACTTAGCATGAAAATGGTAAAAATCGGGCCCACAGTTTCAGTTTCACTGCAGTAATAGTATGGTGATGACACTTGCTCTGTGCACTTAGAACTTTTGTTGACTTGCGTAGGTCTTTGTTTGATTTGATTTATTATTGTCGCATGTATTAACATACAGTGAAAAGTATTGTTTCTTGCACGCTATACAAAGCATACTGTTCAAAGAGAAGGAAACTAGAGTGCAGAATGTAGTATTACAGTCATAGCTAGGGTGCAAAGATCAACTTAGTGCAAGATAGGTCCATTCAGAAGTCTGACAAAAGCAAGGAAGAAGCTGTTCTTGGAGTCAGTTTGTATCTTTTTCCTGACGGGGGAAGGTGGAAGAGAGAATGTCCGGGGCGCATGGGGTCTTTGATTATGCTGGCTGCTTTTCCGAGGCAGCGGGAAGTGTAGACAGAGTCAATGGATGGGAGGCTGATCAATCACTCAACACTACAACTGCCAAAGAGCAAGGAATGCATCCAATCTGGTGTTGAATTTCCTCTTCAATGGTAATCTTTGTAGAGAAGTAGTGGCTAAGGTATGCAAAGTGCTTAACACACAATATATTCCAGAGTATCTCCTTTAATGGGAGATGGAATCTTTGGCTGATCAGATATGGATTGATCTATGTGTTTTATTTTGGAAATGTTCAAGCATTAGGCCAAGTTTCTTGCATGCAGAATTGAAGAGGTCGAGAATGGTTTGCAAATATGGTGCAGCGTGGGCAATGACAATGCAGTCCTCACATAGGTTTTTGCGGTCAGTTTAGCTCTGACAAAGGTAACTGAGGTGAAAAGTTCATCACTTTGGCTGTATTTAGTACAAAGGGCAGCTGATCTTTGAGCAACCAGTATGGGTGCTATCACACAGCCTAGATTCTGAAGTTGTCAATTTGAGATCTCCCACTCAAGACGGTTGCAGTTACATTAACATGAAGCAGCTGCAGGATTGTGAAGAAATTTCTTGGCCATCCAAATCTTCGGAGCGCAATCCACGGAGTCTTAAGGTCTACTGAATCAAAGCCTTTGGGCGAGGCAGACAAATGAAAAGACAAATTTGTGGTGTTGTTCTCAACAGTTTTCTTGGATTTGTCTGACTCAGAGCATTGTGGATATTCAGTGGTCGATTATGTTCAAGGTTGACATCAGTAAGTTTTTGAATTTAAAGGAATCAGAGCTGCACGGTGACACAGTGGTTAGCGTTGCTGCCTCACACCTCTAGGGACCTGGGTTTGATTCCTGGCTTGGGTCACTGTCTGTGTGGAGTTTGTACTTTCTCCCTATGTCTGTGTGGGTTTCCTCCCACATTCTGAAAGATGTGCTGGTTCGATGCACTGACCTGAACAGGTGCTAGAGCGTGGTGACTAGGGGAATTCCACAGTAACTTCATTTAGTGTTGATATAAGCCTTACTTGTGACAAATAAACCTTACAGAGGACATGAACATAAGAACATAAGAAATAGGAGCAGGAGTAGGCCATCTAGCCCTTCGAGCCTGCCCCGCCATTCAATAAGATCATGGCTGATCTGTCATGGCTCAGTTCCACATTCCCGCCCTCTCCCCATAACGCTTAATCCCCTCTCTTATCAAAAACCCATCAACCCGCGTCTTAAAAATATTTAGCGAAGTAGCCTCCACCACTTCAACGGGCAGAGAATTCCAGAGATTCACCACCCTTTGAGTGAAGAAGTTCTTCCTCAACTCCGTTCTAAACGGCCCCCCCTTTATCTTGAGGCTGTGCCCCCTAGTCCTACTGTCCTTTCTGAGCGGGAAGAGCCTCTCCACCTCTATCCTGTCCATCCCATTCATCACCTTATAAGTCTCAATGAGATCTCCCCTCATTCTTCTAAACTCCAACGAGTACAAGCCTAGTTTATTCAGCCTCTCCTCATAGCTCAACCCCCTCAACTCCGGCATCAGCCTAGTAAACCTCCTCTGCACTCCCTCCAAGGCCAAAATATCCTTGCGTAAGTACGGCGCCCAAAACTGCACACAGTACTCCAGCTGCGGCCTCACCAATGCCCTATATAGCCACAGCAAGACCTCCCTACTTTTATATTCAATCCCCTTCGCTATGAAGGCCAGCATCCCATTCGCCTTCCTGACCACCTGCTGCACCTGCAAGCTAGGTTTTTGCGACTCATGCATAAGGACCCCGAGGTCCCTCTGCACCGTCGCCTGCTGCAGTTTTTCTCCACGTAAGTAATAATCCTTCCTACCATTATTCCTACCAAAGTGGACCACCTCACACTTGCCAACATTAAATTCCATTTGCCAGTTCCTGGCCCATTCGCCCAGCCTATCTAGATCCTTCTGCAGACTCTCCACACCCTCTGCGCAATTTGCTGTTCCACCAATCTTGGTGTCATCAGCAAATTTTGACACCATACACTCGGTTCCCTCCTCCAGATCATCTATATAAATGGTAAATAGCTGAGGCCCCAGCACCGACCCCTGGGGCACTCCACTGGTCACCAACCGCCAATCCGAATAGCACCCATTGACCCCCACTCTCTGCCTCCTATTTGACAACCAATCCTCTATCCACGCTAACACCCTACCCCCAACTCCATGTCCCTCGACCTTCTGCAATAACCTCTTGTGAGGTACCTTGTCAAACGCCTTCTGAAAATCAAGAAAGACCACATCCACCGGCTCTCCTCTATCCACCGCCCTAGACACATCCTCATAGAACTCCAGTAAATTTGTCAGACACGACTTCCCCTTAACGAAACCATGCTGCGTCCGCTCTATCAAGCAATTCCCCTCAAGATGCCTCGCTATTTCCTCCTTGATGACGGATTCTAACATTTTACCCACAACAGACGTTAAACTAACTGGCCTATAATTCCCCGCCTTCTGCCTGGCACCCTTCTTAAACAACGGCGTAACATTAGCCGTTTTCCAATCTTCCGGCACTTCCCCGGAATCCAGCGACGTCTGGAAAATAACCACCAAGGCATCCACTATCACCTCCGCCATTTCTTTCAGAACCCTCGGATGCATTCCATCCGGTCCTGGGGACTTGTCCACAATCAGCCCCTCCAGTCTGTCGAGCACCGCCTCTCTAGTAACAGTAATGTCATTGAGACCCTCCAATCCTACCACCTTTCCATCGCTAACACCCGGCAAATTATTCACGTCCTCCTCCGTGAAGACCGAAACAAAAAAGTTATTCAAGACCTCAGCCATTTCCCCATCCCCTACCACTAAGTCCCCCTTCTCATCCTCTAAGGGTCCAACGTTCACCCTAGCCAGCCTCTTCCTTTTTATATATTTATAAAAACTCTTGCTATCCTTTTTTATATTAAGCGCTAGCCCAGCTTCATAGTTTCTCCTACCCTTCTTTATCAACTTCTTTGTCAATGTTTGTTGACATTTAAACCTCTCCCAATCCTCTTCTCGCCCACTACTCTTAGCTACTCTGAACGCCTCCGCTTTTAATTTAACAGTTTCCTTCACCTCCTTCGTTATCCACGGCTTATTACCTCTCCTCCTACGGTCCTTTTTGATCATCGGAATAAATTTCCGCTGAGCACCAAGAAAGATCTCTTTAAAGATCCTCCACTGCTCCTCAGCAGACCTACCTTCCAACGCGCTCCCCCAGTCCACATTCGCCAATTCTTCTCTCATCCTACTGTACTCCCCTCTGTTCAAACAAAGGATGCGTGTCCGGGAACCCACTTTCTCCTCCTCCATCTGCACCAGAAACTCCACCATACAATGACCACTCTCCCCAAGAGATCACTCTTCACCACAAGGTCCCTAATTCTACCCGCCTCATTACATAACACCAGATCCAAGACAGCTCGCTCCCTCGTCGGCTCCAACACACACTGTTCAAGGAAACTACCCCGGCTGCATTCCAAAAACTCCTCCTCGAGCCCACCGCGTCCAACATGGGTCAACCAATCAATATGTAGATTGAAATCCCCCATAATTACGGCCGTCCCATTCCTGCACGCCGCACTTATTTGCACGTTAACAGCCCACCCCACAAATTGAGTGGAGGATAAGCAGCAGCCATGCATGATCTTATGAATGGTTCGAGTGCTTTCATTGGACCAAAGAGCCTCCATCTGCTCCTATTTCTTATGCTCTTATCTGAAATGAGATTGGTTGTTTTTTTGTTTCATTATTGCCACATGAATTGAGATAGAGTGAAAAGCATTGCTTCTTATGCTAACACATACAAAGCATAATGTTCATAGAGTACATTGGGGAGAAGGAAAATGTGCAGAATGTAGGGTTACAGTTATAGCTAGAGAAAGATCAACTTAATATAAGATAGGGTCCATTCAAAAGTCTGATAACAGCAGGGAAGCTGTTCTTGGGTTGGCTGGTACATGATCGAAGACTTTTCTATCTTTTTCTTGGTGTCCAGCATGCATGAGATCCTTGATTATGAAGACAGTGGGAAGTGTAGACAGAGTCAATGGGTGGGAGGTTAGTTTGCATGATGGACTGGGCTATGTCCACAATCCTTTGTAGTTTTTTGTGGTCTTGGTCAGAGCAGGAGCTATGTGGAGCTGAGATACATCCGGAAAGGATGCTTTCTATGGTACATCTGTAAAATTTGGTGAGACTCATAGCAGGCATGCTAAATTTCCTTAATCTCCTGAGGAAGTTGGTGAGCTTTCTTAACTATAGCATGGAGGAGCAGGACAGATTGTTGGTGACCTGGCCACTGAGAAATTTGAAGCTCTTGACCATTTCCACTTCATGCCTGTTGTTGCAGTCAGGGGCATGTCCTCCACTATGCTTGCTGAATTCAATATCTCCTTCATTTTATTGACATTGAGGGAGAGATCATCATCACACCATAATCTCTGTTTCCTGAATTTCATCTTGTCATTGTTTGAGATCCAACCCATTACAGTGGTGGCGTCATCAGCAAACTTAAAAATGAAGTTGGAAGGGAATTTGGCCACACAGTCATAGGTGTATGAGGAGTATAGCAAGGACAGTCTTGCGGGGCACCGATGTTGAGGATAATTGCGGAGGAGCTGTTGTTGCCTATCCTTACGGAATGCATGGGTTGGTGGCTTATGATTCATGGCACAATTTCTACATTCTTTTTCTGTCTCCTTGTGAATAAATCAATCAATTTGATACGTGACTATTTGACCTACACAAGCACAACCGTGATTTGAGTGTGATGGACACACAACTTAAATCAATTTGGAAATTTCAGAATTAATTTTATGCCCAAGTAGTTTCTGTGACAGCTCCTGCAGTTTTAGTTTAGTATATGATAATTTGATAATAAGATGCTTGTGTGTGGTTGAGCAATGGCCACATTAGACACTGTTTCTTATAATATTCTTCTCTTGTTTTGGGTGTAACTGTGACTTCCTTTACCAAGTAATTAAAGCAAGGAGTGGCTGTTTGCAAATTATGTGAAAGTTCACACCTTCTAAAGAAATGTGTGATATTTACACTGACTTAGCCAAATCAAGATACCACATAAGCTAATCATGAACCAAATTAGACAAATTAAAAAGGTTCCACATTTGACTATTGTTCTGCACTATTGGGGATTTGAATACTTACAAAATAAAAATAAAATCATTCCCTACCCCGCCATCCTTTCTTCCCCACCCAACTTTAGAGTTTGAATTTCCATTTACATGACAGCATTGTCACCTCAAAGTGCAGACCAACTGCAAATTCTAATACAAGTGATGCAACAATAGGATAAATTCCAAGGCAGTGGGTACCTCAGTATATGATAAGCAAATACAATTCCAAAATATAAACCTGTTGCAAGAAACACGCTCCTGAAAAGACTCAAAGCTGACCTCTGGCCAGTCGGGTATATTTTGGGCAACTCTACTGAGAGTTCAGTTCTGTGAATCCTCAAAAAAATCTGCAAGAACTTACATGGTCGTTTCCTAATCTGTGTGTGCTTTGACACTACTGTGTCATGGAACAATACATCAAGGTTTTTTTTAAAAATAAATCCTGCAATAGAATGATAAGCTATAAAAATAGCCAGATTTAATGAATGGAACTGTCTGTACACAAAGCAACTTTGAATCATCCAAATTAAGTCACACCATGATCACAGCAGGAAAGAATTTGCAGACATTTTCAGATCTACATCTGTGACGGGACTCTGCACAACAATTAAACTGGCTACAGAACAATACTGGCGTTGTGATTTTGTCACTGTTAGCAGTCCTGAAGTATTAGCTTTAATGAGAAATAAACCTTACCTGAGCTGCCAATTTAAATGACTTAGCATCAGATACATCGACAATTTTTTGCTATTGAGCTGAATCACTACAGCCCACCTTGTACAATGCAACAAAGGTTTGTTGTTGCCATTCTCCAACACACAAATGGCAGCCATCCTGAGCAATCAACAGAAAGCTTTCAGACAAATGTGACTATGGACGTTGTGTATCTTCAGTAACAATACAACTCAAACAGTGAGTCTATTTCACATAGTCCTGATCTGCACTGTTCAAAGATCAATAACATAGTTCAGCAAATTGCAATCGCAGCATGCAGACACCAATGTTTTCCGAAAGCAACCAATTTGTTGCCATATCTTAGGGGGGGGTTATAGGGTCTTGCCCTGTAGATGTGCTATACTGTGTATGTTGAATATCAAGTGATGTCAAGAGTTGCCAGCGATGATACAGTTCAGCAGTTTGTTAGCTAAAATTGCCTGTATGATGTGAGTAAAGAAAGCTGGAGTTATTGGCTTTCCCAACTCTGCAATGAAAACAAGAGCAATCATCCTTCAAATTTCACTGCAACAATAGGTGTATTTGAATTGCGATATACGTAACAGCCAAAACATGCTGATCAACAATGGACCCAAGTTCATCGACTTTTGTGCCACATATGATCTTGTGGTAAAGGAAACCTTCGGTAGCAGTCAACATGATTGAATTCCGCATTCAATCTGATGGAGGGGAATCTGGGTCTAAGGTGAGAGTTTTAATTTAAATAATGGGCATGAAAACAGCTGCCTAAAGCAGAAATTTATTCCGATGGTTAAAAAGGACAGTAGGAAGAGAGGTAATAAGCCGTGGATAACGAAGGAGGTGAAGGAAAGTGTTAAATTAAAAGCGGAGGAATTTAGAGTAGCTAAGAGCAGTGGGCGAGAAGAGGATTGGGAAAGGTTTAAATGTCAACAAAGATTGACAAAGAAGTTGATAAAGGAGGGTAGGAGAAGCTATGAGGCTGGGCTAGCACTTAATATAAAAAAGGATAGCAAGAGTTTTTATAAATATATAAAAAGGAAGAGGCTGGCTAGGGTGAACGTTGGTCCTTTAGAGGATGAGAAAGGGGAGCTAGTGGTAGGGGATGGGGATATGGCTAAGGTCTTGAATAACTTTTTTGTTTCTGTCTTCACGGAGGAGGACGTGAATAATTTGCCGGGTGTTAGAGATGGAAAGGTGGTAGGAATGGAGGGTCTTAATGACATTACTGTTACTAGAGAGGTGGTGCTCGACAGACTGGAGGGGCTGATTGTGGACAAGTCCCCAGGACCGGACGGAATGCATCCGAGGGTTCTGAAAGAAATGGCGGAGGTGATAGTGGATGCCTTGGTGGTTATTTTCCAGACGTCGCTGGATTCCGGGGAAGTGCCGGAAGATTGGAAAACGGCTAATGTTACGCCGTTGTTTAAGAAGGGTGCCAGGCAAAAGGCGGGGAATTATAGGCCGGTTAGTTTAACGTCTGTGGTAGGTAAAATGTTAGAATCCGTCATTAAGGAGGAAATTGCGAGGCATCTTGAAGGGAATTGCTTGATAGGGCGGACGCAACACGGTTTCATTAAAGGGAAGTCGTGTCTGACAAATTTACTGGAGTTCTATGAGGATGTGTCTAGGGCGGTGGATAGAGGAGAGCCGGTGGATGTGGTCTTTCTGGATTTTCAGAAGGCGTTTGACAAGGTACCTCACAAGAGGTTATTGCAGAAGGTCAGGGGACATGGAGTTGGGGGTAGGGTGTTAGCGTGGATAGAGGATTGGTTGTCAAATAGGAGGCAGAGAGTGGGGGTCAATGGGTGCTATTCGGATTGGCGGTTGGTGACTAGTGGGGTGCCCCAGGGGTCGGTGCTGGGGCCTCAGCTATTTACCATTTATATAGATGATCTGGAGGAGGGAACCGAGTGCAGGGTGTCGAAATTTGCTGATGACACCAAGATTGGGGGAAAGGCAAATTGTGCGGAGGGTGTGGAGAGTCTGCAGAAGGATCTAGATAGGCTGGGCGAATGGGCCAGGAAATGGCAAATGGAATTTAATGTTGGCAAGTGTGAGGTGGTCCACTTTGGTAGGAAGAATGGTAGGAAGGACTATTACTTACGTGGCGAAAAACTGCAGCAGGCGACGGTGCAGAGGGACCTCGGGGTCCTTGTGCATGAGTCGCAAAAACCCAGCTTGCAGGTGCAGCAGGTGGTCAGGAAGGCGAATGGGATGCTGGCCTTCATAGCGAGGGGGATTGAATATAAAAGTAGGGAGGTCTTGCTGCAGCTGTATAGGGCATTGGTGAGGCCGCAGCTGGAGTACTGTGTGCAGTTTTGGGCGCCGCACCTGCGCAAGGATATTTTGGCCCTGGAGGGAGTGCAGAGGAGGTTTACTAGGCTGATACCGGAGTTGAGGGGATTGAGCTATGAGGAGAGGCTGAATAAACTAGGCTTGTACTCGTTAGAGTTTAGAAGAATGAGGGGAGATCTCATTGAGACGTATAAGATGATGAATGGGATGGATAGGATAGAGGTGGAGAGACTCTTCCCGCTCAAAAAAGACAGTAGGACCAGGGGGCACAGCCTCAAGATAAAGGGGAGGCGGTTTAGAACGGAGTTGAGGAGGAACTTCTTCACTCAAAGGGTGGTGAATCTCTGGAATTCTCTGCCCGTTGAAGTGGTGGAGGCTGCCTTGCTAAATATTTTTAAGAAGCGGGTTGATGGGTTCTTGATAAGAGAGGGGATTAAGGGTTATGGGGAGAGGGCGGGAAAGTGGAACTGAGCCACAACAGATCAGCCATGATCTTATTGAATGGCGGGGCAGGCTCGAAGGGCTAGATGGCCTACTCCTGCTCCTATTTCTTATGTTCTTATGTCCTTAAAGTGAATTGGGAAATTGAAAGGTTAAAGGATGGGTCAGTAGAAATGCAGTGGAAGACACTTATGGCACCATTTCATGCTACTCAGCAAAGATACATTCCACTCTGAAAAAGAGAGTTTCAGAGGAGGACACACCATTTTGGCTAACTAAAGAAGTCAAAGATAATATCAAATTGAAAGTAAAAGCGTACGACTCAGATTTGTGGTAGATCAGAAGTTGGACAGAACATGTAAATCAGCAAAGAATGACCAAAAAAAACAGACAAATTAAGAGTATGAGAGAAAGATGGCTGGAAATACAAGAACAGTTTTTACAGGTGTATAAAAAGAGGAAGAGTAACTGAGACGAGCATTTGATCTTTGGAAAGCAATTCTAATAATGTGAAATAAGGAAATGGTGGGTGTGTCTGTCTTCACTATGGAAGATACAAATAACATCCCAGAAATAACTAAATCAAGAAGTGAAAGGGAGGGACTGAAAAGAAATTGCAACATCCAGAGAAAGAGCACTGAGAAAATGATTAGAACTAAAAGCTTATAGGTCCTCCGATCCTGATGGACTTTATCCCAGGGTCATAAAAGAAATGGTGGCTGAGTAGTAGATGCATTGATTTTAATTTCCCAAAATGCCTTAAATTCAGGAAAGGTCCCATTGGGTTGTGAAATAGTAAATGTAACTTCTTTATTTAAGAAATGAGGGGGATAAAACGCACTAATAACAGACCAGTTTGCCTAGCATCTATCATTTGGAAAATGCTAGAATCTATTATTAAGGAGGCTATAACAGGGCACTTAGAATATTGTAAATATCAGACAGAATCAACTTGGTTTTTGAAAGGGAAATCGTATTTGACTAGAGTTCTTTGAAGAAGCAACTAATGATGTGGACAAAGGGGAGCCTGGAGACATGAAGTACTTGGATTAACAGAAAGCAGTTGACAAGGTGCCACCTCAAAAGATTACTGTACAAAACAAGAGCTCATGATGTAGGGGGCAACATATTAGCACGAACAGAGGATTGGTTAGCTATGGGAAATCAAGACTAGGGATAAATGAGTCATTTTCTGGTTAGCAGGGTGTGACCAGTGGAATGTATCAAAGATTAATGCTGCAGCCTGAACTATTTACAATTTATATTAATGACTTGGAAGAATCAAATGTATGGCTGGTAAATTTGCCGATGAAACATAGATAGGTAGAAAAGCAAGTTGTGAAGAGGTCCCAAAGACTGCAAAGATATTTAGTTAAGTCAACAGAATGGACAAATCGGCAGATGGAGCATAATGTGGGAAAATGTGAACTTGTTCACTTTGGCAGGAAGAATAGGAAAACAGTATGTTATTTAAATTATCATTTAATTACAGCCCTTTTGAGGTGCAGAGGAATTTTAGTGTTCTGGTACCTGAATCACAAGCAGTTGGCATGCAGATACAGCAAGTGGTAAGGAAGACAATTGTTGTTTATTGCAAGGAAAATGGAATATACAGTTATGGAAGTCTTGCTGCAAGGTATTGATGAGACAACATCTAGAACACAGTTTTAGTCTCCTTATTTAAGGGTGGATGCAATTGCATTAGGGTGTTGATGAGGCCACACCTGGAGTATTGCCTGCAGTTTTGGTGTCCTTACCTGAGAGTGTCCTTGCTATAGAGGGAGTACAGTGAAGGTTTACCAGGCTGATTCTTTGGATGGCAGGTCTGCGATATGAGGAGAGACTAAGTTGGTTAGGATTATATTCACTGGAGTTCAGAAGAATGAAAGGGGATCTCATAGAAACTTATAAAATTCTAACAGGATTAGACAGGGTGGATTCAGAAAGAATGTTCCCAATGGTGTGGGAGTCCAGAACAGGGGGAGGGAGGGTCATTGTTTGAAGACGAGAGGCAAACCTTTTAGGGCTGAGCCAAGAAGAAATTTCTTCACCCAGAGGGTGGTGAACGTGTGGAATTCACTATCATAGAATGTAGTTAAGGCCAAAGTTTGATTTTAAGAAGAAATTAGATATAGCTCTTGGGGCTAAAGGAATCAAGGGATATAGAACATAGAACATGACAGTGCAGTACAGGCCTTTCGGACCTCAATGTAGCGCCGACCAGTGGAACCAATCTAATGACCCTCTAACCTAAACTATTCCAATGTTATCCTTATGCCTATCCACTGACCATTTGAACACCCTTAAAGTTGGCGAGTCCACAACTGCTGCAGGCAGGGCATTCCATGCCCTTACTACCCTCTGAGTAAAGAACCTACCTCTGACATCCATCCTATAACTACCATAAGAACATAAGAACATAAGAAATAGGAGCAGGAGTAGGCCATCTGGCCCTTCGAGCCTGCCCCGCCATTCAATAAGATCATGGCTGATCTGTCGTGGCTCAGTTCCACTTTCCCGCCCTCTCCCCATAACCCTTAATCCCCTCTCTTATCAAAAACCCATCAACCCGCTTCTTAAAAATATTTAGCGAGGCAGCCTCCACCACTTCAACGGGCAGAGAATTCCAGAGATTCACCACCCTTTGAGTGAAGAAGTTCCTCCTCAACTCCGTTCTGAACTGCCCCCCCTTTATCTTGAGGCTGTGCCCCCTAGTCCTACTGTCTTTTTTGAGCGGGAAGAGTCTTTCCACCTCTATCCTATCCATCCCATTCATCATCTTATACGTCTCAATGAGATCTCCCCTCATTCTTCTAAACTCTAACGAGTACAAGCCTAGTTTATTCAGCCTCTCCTCATAGCTCAACCCCCTCAACTCCGGTATCAGCCTAGTAAACCTCCTCTGCACTCCCTCCAAGGCCAAAATATCCTTGCGCAGGTGCGGCGCCCAAAACTGCACACAGTACTCCAGCTGCGGCCTCACCAATGCCCTATACAGCTGCAGCAAGACCTCCCTACTCTTATATTCAATCCCCCTCGCTATGAAGGCCAGCATCCCATTCGCCTTCCTGACCACCTGCTGCACCTGCAGGCTGGGTTTTTGCGACTCATGCACAAGGACCCCGAGGTCCCTCTGCACCGTCGCCTGCTGCAGTTTTTCACCACCCCTTAATTTAAAGCTTTATCCCCTCGTGTTAGTCATTACCATCCGAGGATAAAGGCTTTCACTGTCCACCCTATCTAACCCTCTGATCATCTTGTATGCCTCAATTAGGTCACCTCGTAACCTTCTTCTAATGAAAATAACCTCAAGTCCTTCAGCCTTTCCTCATAAGACCATCCCACCATACCAGGCAACATCCTGGTAAACCTCCTCTGCACCCTTTCCAATGCCTCCACATCCTTCTTATAATGCAGCGACCAGAACTGTACGCAATACTCCAAGTGCGGCTGCACCAGAGTTTTGTACAGTTGCAACATGACCTCATGGCTCCGAAATTCAATCCCTCTACCAATAAAAGCTAACACACCATACGCCTTCTTAACAACCTTATCAACCTGGGTGCCAACTTTCAGTGATCTATGCACATGTACACTGAGATCTCTCTGCTCATCGAGACTACCAAGAGTCTTTCCATTAGCCCTATATTCTGTACTCCTGTTACTCTTACCAAAGTGAATCACCTCACACTTTGCCGCATTAAACTCCATTTGCCATCTCTCAGCCCAGCTCTGCAGCTTATCTATGTCCCTCTGCAAACTGTAACATCCATCCTCACTGTCTACAACTCCTCCGACTTTGGTGTCGTCAGCAAATTTACTAATCCATCCTTCTACACCCTCATCTAGGTCATTTATAAAAATGACGAACAGCAGTGGCCCCAAAACAGATCCCTGAGGTACACCACTTGTAACTGAACTCCAGGTTGAATATTTCCCATCAATCACCACTCTCTGTCTTCTATCAGCTAGCCAATGCCTGATCCAAACTACTAAATTACCCTCAATCCCATGCATCTGCATTTTCCGCAGTAGCCTACCATGGGGAACCTTATCAAACGCTTTGCTAAAATCCATATAGACCACGTCAACTGCCTTACCCTTATCCACCTCTTTGGTCACCTTTTCAAAAAAACTCGATAAGGTTTGTGAGGCACGACCTACCCTTCACAAAACCGTGTTGACTATCCCTAATCAATTTATCTGTCTCTAAATGCTTATAAATCCTATCCCTTATAATTCTTTCAAAACTTTGCCCACAACAGAAGTAAGGCTCACCGGTCTGTAATTCCCAGGATGGTCTCTACTCCCCTTCTTGAACAAGGGGACAACATTTGCTATCCTCCAGTCTTCTGGCACTATACCTTTAGCCAATGACGACATGAAGATCAAAGCCAAAGGCTCTGCAATCTCCTCCCTAGCCTCCCAGAGAATCCTAGGGTAAATCCCATCCGGCCCAGGGGACTTATCTATTTTCATACTCAAGAATTGCTAACACCTCCTCCTTATGTACCTCAATCCCGTCTAGTCTAAAAGCCTGTATCTCAGTATTCTCAACTACGTTGACTTTTTCCTGCGTGAACACTGACGAAAAATATTCGATTAGTGCCTCTCCTATCTCTTCAGGCTCCACGCACAACTTCCCACTGCTGTCTCTCCTTGGCCCTAATCTTGCCCTAACCAATCTTTTATTCTTGACATACCTATAGAAAGCTTTAGGGCTCTCCTTGATCCTATTTGCCAAAGTCTTCTCATGTCCTCTTCTAGCTCTTCTTAACACTCTCTTTAGCTCCTTCCTGGCTAATTTGTAACTCTCCAGTGCCCTAACTGAGCCTTCATGTCTCATTTTTACATAAGCCTCCTTATTCCTCTTCACCAGAGATTCAACTTCTAATATAGCAGGGAATTCGATGATCAGCCATGATCAGAGTGCACGGCGCAGCAGGCACGAAGATCCGAGTGGCCTACTTTTAATTTCTTTGTTTCTAGAAGCAATGTATACAGCGTTCACAACTGATTCCTCGGATGAATTGTCTTATGAAGAAAGTTGGGTCTGTATCCATTGGAGTTTAGAACAATGACAGATGATATTGTTGAGACATGTAAAATCCCGAGGGGACTTCAGAGGGTGGATGGATGCAGAGAGGACAGCTTCCCTTGTGAAAGAAACTTGAAGTCAAAAACGAGGGGTCTCCCAATTAATACTGAAATAAGGAGGGGTTTTCTTTCTCTGAGAGTACATAGTCTGTGGCCTTCTCTTCCCCTGGAGGAAGGGTTGCTGAATATTTAAGACCAAGTTAGACAGATTCGTGGCTGACAAGGCAGTCAAATGTTACGGGGGCAGATAGGAAAGTAGAGGTGATAATCAGATCAGCCATGATTTTATTAAATAGTAGAGCAGGCTCAAAGGTCAAATGGTCTATTCCTGCTCCTAATTTGTAAATTCGACATTTCCTGCTATGTACACATATGCTAAGGAGTGGTCAATGGAAATAAGAACATAAGAACATAAGAAATAGGAGCAGGAGTAGGCCATCTAGCCCTTCGAGCCTGCCCCGCCATTCAATAAGATCATGGCTGATCTGTCGTGGCTCAGTTCCACTTTCCCGCCCTCTCCCCATAACCCTTAATCCCCTCTCTTATCAAGAACCCATCAACCCGCTTCTTAAAAATATTTAGCGAGGCAGCCTCCACCACTTCAACGGGCAGAGAATTCCAGAGATTCACCACCCTCTGAGTGAAGAAGTTCCTCCTCAACTCCGTTCCAAACTGCCTCCCCTTTATCTTGAGGCTGTGCCCCCTAGTCTTTTTTGAGCGGGAAGAGTCTCTCCACCTCTATCCTATCCATCCCATTCATCATCTTATACGTCTCAATGAGATCTCCCCTCATTCTTCTAAACTCTAACGAGTACAAGCCTAGTTTATTCAGTCTCTCCTCATAGCTCAATCCCCTCAACTCCGGTATCAGCCTAGTAAACCTCCTCTGCACTCCCTCCAGGGCCAAAATATCCTTGCGCAGGTGCGGCGCCCAAAACTGCACACAGTACTCCAGCTGCGGCCTCACCAATGCCCTATACAGCTGCAGCAAGACCTCCCTACTTTTATATTCAATCCCCCTCGCTATGAAGGCCAGCATCCCATTCGCCTTCCTGACCACCTGCTGCACCTGCAAGCTGGGTTTTTGCGACTCATGCACAATGCAAACCATAAAACCATGCTTGACAAATCATTTACTCCTGAAATAGCTGGTTCCTCTCACGTAGGAAAATGGTCAATTTCTTGGGGGGAGAAAACTCAATGTTCCCATTAATCACCTTAATAAGCAAATTTGTAAATAATGACAAACTGAAGAAACAAAACAAATAAGGCAGTAAAATACTTAGACAAGTACCAATATTTTTATAAAGTCATTTATTTAATAAATAACTCAAGTGTACAGAAATAGTGAAAACGTTGTTAAAATAAAAGGCACTTTAAATCAAGAACGTGATGGAAGTGAAGTAGGTCACAACTTGGGACAGAATGAATGCAAACAGCTGTATTTAGTATGCATTCAACTTACCATCTGCTTTCACCTTTAGTACTAATAGCTACTAAACATGAGGGACCTTTGAGTTTTTGGACAGAGCTATGAGAACCTGCTTAGAAACGGAAGTGATGGCCATGTACACGGATAAAAAAATACTGAAGACTAGTGGTTGCAGAAAAATACTTACATTAAAAGGTCTGCAAAATTACATACAAACAAAGGCTTGCATCTAATTTCAAAAAACTAAGTTTGATCTGTCATGATTTGGCAAAGCCATTTACAATTTTAAATAAAGTTGTCCACATTTGGCAGCAGTGTATGCATGATGCCAAATATATTTTTCTGCTACATGTTTAACATATAATGCTTCAAAAATAAACAGCATGTATTTTCGCTGAATTACCCGAACCAAAAGAGTGCTCAACAGACGACAAAGAGGATGCAGATGTGGGTTTTATAAGTTGCAGTGTGTCAGCCAGACAAATGCACTGTTTCAAGTGATTACTGAAAAATAGAAGAGATTTATTTTGGACGTCTACAGAAATCTCACAAGCTGTGTGTAAATGACTGTAGAAGTGAATCCAAATCATTCCCTTTGGCACATTAAGGATGATGCTTTTGCCATTTTGAAATGTTTTGCCAGGCTTAAAATACTTTTGAGACAATTTACATAGGAACTTTGGAAAGCCAAAATCCTTGGGAAAACAACTAAAAACTAAGTTGTCTCTTACTGAAACAATCATATTCCACTCTAAAACTGGCTTCCCACCCTCCTCAAATTAAAACTTTTTTTAAAAAAGCAACCAATCTTTCTTTACACAATGTACACATTTCAAAATCTGCATAGAAAAAAAACTTATTTGTTAGTAAATCACTGCAAAGTGATCTAAAGCTATTTTGTGACTACAAAAAAAACCCCCCAAACCCCATTATCCATAGTTTTAATAAAATAAAAAGAAACCCTCACAAAAAAATGCACAAAATCCATCATTTTCCCTCATATTTTGGGTTGACAATAGTCGTCACAGCACTCTTGTAGATTGGATTTTCACCCTGAGAGAAAAAAAAGTGTAGAATTAATTTTGGGTTTTTGAAATGGGACAGAAAACATTAAATGTGACAAGTGTTCCGTTTTCATTTACAGGATATGTGCATATTGTATTACTTTACCAGGTAAACAAAACATTGTATTTGCACCATCTTATAGTGAATCACAGTGGAATGTTCAGCAATTTACATACAGAAACACATGGCAAAGTTATCTTCCAGGCACAAAATCCTTACTGGCTTTGCAAAGGCAAGACTTGAAAGTTTGAGTTAGTGAAATTAAAATGGGTCAGGCAACCATTAATGATATTCATTTCCCCACAACTCCATGTATTCCTTGTTTAAACCTGTTGCATGTTATAGCCACCTCAGCCACAAGTGGCCTCGAAAAAAAATCGAGGCAGAATGGAAGCAAGTCACCCTCGATTCTGAAGGGCCTGCCCAAGATAGGAGATTGCCATCTCAACATTTCCCCTTCGTTTCAATTGGATTCGGGTCAGACTGGCACTGACAAGCTACCTCCATGCATTCACATTACATCCCAGGCTTATTGTGAGAGGAGAACAAAAGGTTTTACTGTAGGATGATGAAAGAGTTAACATCAATCACCCAGAATCTACACGAAAGAAATGCCAACATAAAAGCAATGTACAATTTGTCCTTTTAATAGGTTAGATTTACAAGATCTGGTAGAGAGAAGGCTCAAATTACAATAGCTGGAAAATCAGTTAAGATAGCATAATCTTTATTGGGGGCAAAAAGGTTTCTTCAAGCAGCCACAGGACAATATTTCTCCTCTGCACTCTGTTGAGTGTTCTACATCGAAGATTACAAATTTCATAGCAATGTATGAACAGGAATAGGCCATTCAGCTGATTAATAAGACTGTTTTCATTACAGTAGCTACATAGAGTTAATCCTAGTTGCCTGTCTTTTTTCCACATACTTTAAGATCCTGGCTAACCAAGGACCTACTTCAAACGTTTTGTTATCTAAAGCTGTCTGGGCAAGTGAATTTCTCTTATAATCCTTCTGCATGAAAATGACTTAACTGGTTTAGCTCAGTGTGTGTTTAGGACATTTCATTCCAGATTGCTCTAGAAGAGGATTCTCTATTGTCCAGTCTATGCCCTTCATTCCCGGTTGTTTTGTTTCCACTTTATCATGGGATGTGGGCATCACTAGCAAGGCCAGGGTTTGTTACCCATCCCTAATTGCTCGTGAGGAAGGGAGGGTGAATCGTTGCAGTTTGGTACAACCAAAATGGCTTGCTAGGAAATTTCAGAAGGCTGTTAAGAGTCAATCACATTGCTGTGTGGAGTCAGATGTATGTATGATCAGGTAATGATGGCAGATTTTCTTCCCAAACAACAGTAGTAAACCAGGCGGGTTTTTAAGAAGATTGATGATTACTGACGTGAGCTCTCAATTCTAGATTTTTTTAAAAAATTGAATTTAAATTCTGCCAGCTACCATGGGATTTAGGATTTAACTCAGAGCATGGGCCTTGAGTAACATTACCCCATGCCATCATCCCCCATTAATATGGGGGTTAAGTTAAGGGGAGAAAAAGAGCTCTTATAAAGAGACAATGGGCTGAATGGGTTCCTACTGTGCCATATTATTCCATATTGCCTCTCAACCTCACTTCCACATAATAAAACTAGTTCATCCCAGGTATCAGCCAGCAAATTGCCTCCTGTTTCTCCAAGAACATAAGAACATAAGAAATAGGAGCAGGAGTAGGCCAACTAGCCCTTCGAGCCTGCCCCGCCATTCAATAAGATCATGGCTGATCTGTCGTGGCTCAGTTCCACGTTCCCGCCCTCTCCCCATAACCCTTAATCCCCTCTCATCAAAAACCCATCAACCCGCGTCTTAAAAATATTTAGCGAGGTAGCCCCCACCACTTCAACGTGCAGAGAATTCCAGAGATTCACCACCCTTTGAGTGAAGAAGTTCCTCCTCAACTCTGTTCTAAACCACCCCCCCTTTATCTTGAGGCTGTGCCCCCTAGTCCTGCTATCCTTTCTGAGCGGGAAGAGTCTCTCCACCTCTATCCTATCCATCCCATTCATCATCTTATACGTCTCAATGAGATCTCCCCTCATTCTTCTAAACTCTAACGAGTGCAAGCCTAATTTATTCAGCCTCTCCTCATAGCTCAACCCCCTCAACTCCGGTATCAGCCTAGTAAACTTCCTCTGCACTCCCTCCAAGGCCAAAATATCCTTGCGTAAGTACGGCGCCCAAAACTGCACACAGTACTCCAGCTGCGGCCTCACCAATGCCCTATACAGCCGCAGCAAGACCTCCCTACTTTTATATTCAATCCCCCTCGCGATGAAGGCCAGCATCCCATTCGCCTTCCTGACCACCTGCTGCACCTGCAAGCTGGGTTTTTGCGACTCATGCACAAGGACCCCGAGGTCCCTCTGCACCGTCGCCTGCTGCAGTTTTTCTCCACGTAAGTAATAATCCTTCCTACCATTATTCCTACCAAAGTGGACCACCTCGCACTTACCAACATTAAATTCCATTTGCCAAGCTATTTTCGTTTTACTGTGAGAAGTTCAAGTATCATAAAAATCTGAAATTTAATTAGCTTTAAAGTAAGCCCAGAGAGTTTGGAGAGAAGGAATCATAATTCAACTTCCTCTGTCACCTAAAAATTTCAAACCCCAGAAACTAGACAAGATTACAAATTTATACAAAAGGAAACAACAGACATGAATTCTATTCTCGATTTCTTTGTCATATACACTCCCATCTGAAGCAGGCTGATTGGTATAGTTTTGAGCATTTTCTGAAATGGTAGTGTCATATACTGATACTCTGGGGATATTCTGCTTCAGAATGGTTTAACCTAGAAAATGAAATTCTTTTGTTGGTCAACTGCCAACACCCGCACCCCCCACACACACCCTTAAGTGGCAGAGAACAGTTCCTATTGTGTGGTTTCCAGCAGTAAGACTTGCTAGACTGCGGAAATAAAAATCTTGGCAATTTAGCCATCAAGTCAGCAAGGATCATTCATATTCATGTCAGATAAATTAGCTTCAGAAGATTTCCAGAGATATAAATTAAGCAATTAAAACTAACATTTCAAAATTAAAATATGTACACAAACAGTATATAAAATTTGAAACAAAATTTCATACAATGTGATTATTTCATAAAATAAACTTTAATTCACAATGCAACAAGTTAGCTTTCTACTCAAATTCCTACATTTTAAAAGCACACTCGAGCCAGGAAAGGAATGCAAGCTCTCATTATCCCAGGTTCATAAAGTGTCAGGAGCTATGTTAATTAGTCCAGAAAGCTTGTACTGATCAGCTTGCATCTAAAGAGAACCATTATCATCGAGAATTATTTCAAAACATTTTATAAAGGTATTAAAGAAGCGACTGCCCAGCCAAATGAAAGGATATTAAGAGGGGTCAAAGATATGGATTTTAAGGAGAGTCAAAAGAAGAGGGAAGCAGAGGACAGTATAAGGGAATGCTAAAGCATCAGTCCAAGTTGTTGGATGCATAGCAATCAACTGTGGCATGAAGGACAAGGTGTGAGGGTGCATTGAGTCAAAGGAATATAGTGTTTGGAATGGGGATGAGAGATAAGGAAAAGTCATAAAGACACTTAAGTAGGATTGTAATTTTTAAAAGAGACACTGGAGGCTAGAATCCTGCAGACGTTAGTGAGCTCAGGTATAATGGGCAAGAAGCACCTTGTTCAAGATAGGAGATGACCAGGAACTATACTTTATATGTTGCAAGAGACTTTGTGATGCCAATAGGCACTAAATAAATGTGAATATTTCTTCAAGAGCTGTGAATGAGCTGGAGCTTGCGGAGGATGCCAAATCAGCCAGGAGAGCAAAGGAACAGTCAAGTGAGGAAGTGACAAGAGTACATATGAAGATTTCAGAGGCAGATGGACTGAGGTAGAGGCAAAGGTTAAAGTGACAATCTTTGTAAAAGGGAATATATGGAGGTGGATACTCTATTCACAGTTCAATAGAGCAGCAAGGCTGCAAACTGCCTGGATCAGCTAGCAAGGGTGGCTGGTAAAGTGAATGGAGCAGTTAGTAAGGTTTTAGAATTGAGGCTTAGGGTGGAGACAAGAGGCTTAGAGTTTCCAAACATTTAGCTAAGGGAAATTATAGCTGATCCAAGACTGAATGTCAAACAAGCAGCCTGGCAGTGCAGAGGCTGAGCAAAGTGTCAATTTGTACTTGTGGAAGTTGCTATCTCAGGATTGTTACAATGCAATATTCCAGCATTTGGCACACTGGCCGGAATTTTACTATCCTGCTCACTACGGAAATCGGAGTGGGCAAGGGGTGAACCATGGAAAGCTCAGTTAAACTTGGGAGAGATTTTATGCTTTCAGGATGAGTGAAGCTGCAAAATCCCGGTCATTGTGTCTGCACGGTCTCCGAATGAGCAATTCACTGTGCCGCATCCTGCCTTCCCCTACAATACTGCACATTCACTCCTTTTCAGATAACAGTTTAATTCCAGATCGAATGCTTTAATTGAGTCTACCTCCACCACATTCTCAGGCAGTGCATTTAAGACCTTACCCACTCAATGCATGAAAAACCCTTTTCTCATGTTTGCATGCTATAATGTGACAGGTAACATATAGAAGGAGGAGGAGAAAGGGACTGAAGACAGGTTCTTGATAGACTCTGGAAGTAAGGCTAGAAAAGTATTAGCTGGGAATGTTCTGGCTACATCTGGATAGAGAAGAATGAGACCAAGCGAGGACAGTCGAACTGAGCTGGGCAACAGAGGAAAGATGTTGAAGAGGAATGAAATAATTAACCATTTTGAAGTTGAGGATAATAAAAACAAATAACCAGAGTCACACAATGTTGATGAGTCATTTTAGTGCTATGGAAGGACAGAAACCTAACTGGGGAATTCAAAGAAGTTGTTGAAGCATAGATGGTAAAAACTCATGGACCTCAAGAGAGATTAAAAGATGGTGATATTTTACTTCTGCTCCTATTTCTTAGTTCTTAAAGATGCTGAGAGGAGGCTGTGCCTTGTGGGGAATTTAGAACTAGAGTGTACAATTTCAAAATAACAGCTACCATTTAAGATGAAGATGAGGAGGAATTTGTTCTCCCAGAGGTTCATTAATGTGGGGAATTCTCTTCTCTCAGGAGCAGTGGAGATTGGGTCATTGAATATACTTAAGTTGAATGTCATGGATCTGCTTATTTACAGTAGGAATAAGAATTTAACAAAGGATTATAGGATATTATTTGTCCAGCAACAGGTAAAAACCTGTCTAATGACAGCAGTAACCAAAAGGGATGATAAGATGACTTTTTCCCCCAACAACAAGATTAGCAAGCACCCAGATACAATCAAGTGTAAATAGTCCTATCATTAGGAAACAGCTTACCTAGATGAATGAGAGATCAGAAGTATAGTGATACTAATTTCAAGTGCCACGGAATGTGAGATATGCAGACAGCCCAAATACGCAGAAGGGAGAATCAAAAAGGAACCAGGATATAGTTGCCAACACTTGAAGCAGGGAAGGCATTGTAACATCCTAAAGCTGAGGGGCCAGTTCAACATGTCACAGTCGAGTGACCATTTTAACATCCAAACCTTAGAGCCAAGGTGGTGCAAATTATTCGTAAAGGTTGCTTAAATATCTGCGTCCAGGAAAAGACGTGTTCCAGACTTGATTATCCACCTTATATTGTGTGGTAATAAGCTGGGTTTGACTTATGGATTCATTTGATTTGAATGCTGTTTGAAAATGGGCAAGTCTTAGGGAGCTCAGGGATTGCAGTTATATATTGGAAAAAGGAATAATTTCTATATAAACTGTATGCTCTTAGGTTATCAAATCAGAAACCCCAAGGTATAGTATGAAGCCAGACAAGACCCCAACAATTTTCCATTTTGGCATAAGTGAGGGGATAAGATGTTTCATGCCAGTCTGCACCGGTTCTCCGAAAGACCACCACCACCCAGGCCCTCCCCTCCACCCTATCCCCATAACCCCGCATACTTACGATGGCTAATCCTCCTAACCTACAAATCTTTAGGCTGTGGGAGGAAACACATGCAGACACAGGGACAATGTACAAACTCTACACAGTCACCTTGTATCTTTGAACAGAAGTCAAAACTTCAGTGCTTTAATTTTGAAGGGATTAAAAATGTCACTGCTCCCTCCTTATTCAGTTCTGTCCAAGTCAAATGTCTATGTTTTAGTACGCTCTCTAGTCCACCAATATTGCACCCAGATAGTTGCTTAGAAAGTAATAATCTCCTGAGGGTACAGTGTCCAATTTCTTTTCATGTGTCATTTCCCTTTATCAGAGAGAAATGCAGTATGACTTAGACTCTGAGCTCGAGTAGGGGGCTGAAACAAACCCTTCTACTCACTTTCGCATTACATGGGTTATACACCAACATAGCACATTCTAATTTTAATGTTATATGTCTCAGATACTAAAACAGAATCACTGGATTTTGGATGGTGTACATGACTGGTCTTTTATTCTAAATGGGTTTAAGTCCACATGCAGACCAAGTCTTTTCTGTTTATTAGTTGAAGGAGTCCTTTGTTATTCGAAATATTCTATGAGGTCTCAATTCCCTAATTATTATATATTTTGGTAAATAACAAACTTAAATTAGAAAATACGAAAAACCAATAACCAAAAGGGCTTATTATTAAAATAGCTTGAGCTATGAATTGTTCAAAAGCCATACAAATGCTCACAGTTAGTAACAGACACAGCCCATGCTCTTAGGCACACAAGATCGCGAATGAAAACTCGCCATTTCCAACAAGATAAAAATTGTATTAAATGTTCCTATATTGGGTATACATCAGGGTGAAACTTGTTGAAATTTCACGAGTTTACTGGTTAATGCACTTGATTCTTGTGATTCTATGACTGATGCAATTTGAATCTGTCAAATGCACAGCACCAACTGAAAATATTAAGCACAGTAAATTACATTTTATTTTTCCTTAGAGATTTGTAGCTGTTTAAAGGGCAAGTCTTCAATTTCTACAACTTGTTAAAGAGGCACAAGCAGAAAAGCAAAGATGAGAGAAACATGCAAGAAGAGAAGTAATACAAACAGATTTAGAGAGAAGCAACTTTGCGCCCGTAATTTGGATTCTTGAATTTGTTTATAGGACTCTTGTAAATAGGATTTTCTTGCTAGAGAGAAGAAATATAAACATGAAGAATCAACAAAAATTAAAAGAACAATTAATATAGATCTGAACTTGTGCCGGTCTCTACAATAGTGATGGACAATCTAGGCTAGTGAGTGAGCCGCCCTCCTTCACCTCAGTAGGCCGCAAGATCGAAATCAGTCTCGTTCACTAACCATAACCCTATGAATGAGATTCAATACACTTAATACAACCCAAATATTTCATAATGAGTAATAGAAAATGCTTAATCATACATATTAATAGAACGATCAACTTCAAATGGTAAAAACAAAAAAAATTTCACTTTGGACACAGAGGAGCACATTGCTTTCACAGTCAATGTTGCATGCCTTCAGCATGTACCTTACTTCACATGCCCTTGCTTTACACATGCATCACTTCAGTTATACCAGTAGGAAAAAACTACACAGACAGAAATTGGTAGAATGCGGCAACTCTGCATATGGACAAGAGTCAACTAAATGTCTCATGCGCAGCACTCAAATGAACCACACATGGGCCCTGGGCCCAGGATGCCCACCACTGCTCTATACCTGAAATCTTAAACTGATTACATTGCTAATTGGAATATTTGATTGTATGGAATGTTTCAATGAAGGACACAATGTGGACTAGCTGTTTTCAAAGTTACTTAAAAATCAAGATCACTGCTTGGTGATAGCATCCATGCTGAATTTTTCCAGTCTGGGTGTAACAGGAGGAGGAGGAGGAGATTCATGAAGGCAAAAGAATGATGGATTACTTTAAGGCTTTCAGGAGACAGATTTACTAAACTTAGATGATGATTTCAATTATTGTTGTATACTAATGGAGCTAATATGTACTGGTACGTCCAAGCATTTGTTTGCTCTAATGGTCACCTTTTTATGGAAATTGTGAATTACGAGCTTTAAAATAAGACGTTAAAAATTCAGTAGCTTATTTCCACAGAATTAATATTTATTTATAGTAGTGCTGAGTTAGATTAACAAACTATAACTGAGACAGGAATGACCTAATTGTTCAGATGTTTCTTGCCCAAGCCTACCAAAGTATTTGATAATCATGGAGAGGAAATTCAGCCCAAAATGGTCAATACCATTAATTATATTGAAAAATTTGTAAATTTAAACTTTTGTACTTCCAAACAACAGGAGGTTACTCCACCTTCTTGCTGCTGAGTTCAGCACTCTGTATGACAGGAAAGAGAGGAGGAAGGAAAGGCAGGATTCACGTTTGAAAAATGCCCCACAAGACCAGTTTGAAATATCCGATTGCTGCTCTGTTTGGGATAATCAATTCAATTCCTTCTTTTACTGGCACCTCTGCTAACTTCCAAATCTGAAGTTCGATGGACTGAATTTATCTGCAGTTCAGTTCTGCAACTTGGTGCAGAAGGATTATTTGTGTAAATAAACCACCAATTTAAGGTGTTAAGTAAACATCCTCTTGTTGAATGGATTTTACTGTGCAGAATTGTATTGCACTAAGAATATATTTTCATACCAATGTCATTCTAGACACAGTCCTTTGGGACATCATTGAGAAATCACAAGGCACAATTAGGGTCTTCTTCAATAGCAAAGTTCCAGTGCAGATTAAGCCTCTATATAAAATATGTCCAAGTCAGATTTTTAAACGTAGGTTACAAAGGCTATCTACTAATGTGCAGGATCCAGGAAGCAAGGCTGATTATTGTAAAAAAAAAGGGCACGGTTCCAGGAAGGAAGACAGGCTTCTCACTCCGCTAATCTGCCACTGAGTTTCCTCATAGGGAGATTCAGCTTTGCAGTAGGCTATGATGATCTAGGTTAACAGATATACAATGTGCAAACTTACCAAAAGCTGTCACGTTTGGGGTTTACTGTCATGACGAGCATAGAAATCCAGATAACTGATGAGTATGTACCTTAGATTGGGAGCGATTATGGCTGGGGAAGGGGTGTATTATTTGAAAGCCAAACAAACACGTGGTCATTTATATCAGGGTTTGGTGCTGACCATGACTGAATTTTAGAAAGGCAAGCAGCTGCTGACAGTTCAATTGGTTGCACCACTATTCGGTGGCATGTTGCATAGAGTTTTATTCAGACAAATGTAAGGTGATGCATTTTGGTAGCTTGAACCAGGGCAGGACTTACTCAGTTAATGGCAGGACATTGGGGAGTGTTACAGAACAAAGAGATCTAGGGGTACATGTTCATAGCTCCTTGAAAGTGGAGTCACAGGTGGACAAAATGGTGAAGGAGGCATTCGGCATGCTTGGTTTCATTGGTCAGAACATTGAATACAGGAGTTGGGATGTCGAAGTTGTACACGACATAGGTAAGGCCACACTTGGAATACTGTGTGCAAGTCGAGTCATCCTATTATAGAAAGGATATTATTCAACTAGAAAGAGTGCAGAAAAGATTTACTAGAATGCTACCGGGACTTGATGGCTTGAGTTACAAAGAGAGACTGAAAAGACTGGGACTTTTCTCTCTGGAGCTTAGGAGGCTGAGGAGTGATCTTATAGAGGTCTATAAAGAGGGACATAGACAAGGTAGATAGTCAATATCTTTTCCCAAAGGTAGGGGAGTCTAAAACTAGAGGGCATAAATTTAAGATGAGAAGGGAGAGATACAGCAGTGTCCACAGGGGCAATTTTTTCTCACAGTGGTGAGTGTCTGGAACAAGCTGCCAGAGGTGGTAGTAGAGGCGAGCACAATTTTAACTTTTAAAAAGCATTTAGATAGATACATGGGTACAATGGATATAGGGGAATATGGGCTGAATGCAGGCAATTGGGATTAACTTAGGGGTTTCAAAAAAAAAGGGCAGCATGGACAAGTTGGGCTGAAGGGCCTGTTCCAAGCTGTAAACCTCTATGACTCTATGTCAATGCTACGTACCAGAGGATGGTGGCATACAGTGAGCTGCAATGACCAACATGCTGCTCAAGTCACTGCTATCCGCCTATTAATGGGTCAAGCATGCTCAGCAGTAGCTCAGTGATAAACTAGTGACTCCTAAAAAGGGACAGGAAAAGGTCAGAGATAAAGATATCACTTTAGGGGTCAACACAGCTGCAAGGTGACACTTCTGGCAATCAAAGCTCAAAATCAAAACCAATTTTTTATGGCAGACTCCAATACTGGAACAAAGATACATAGTACTTTTGGGTACTGTTAATAATTATCCAGCCTTGCTGTAATAATTATCCAGCCATTTCCAATAACTGTGATAGGCCAATAACTCAAAGGCAGAGTGCTCCTTGTTAGAAAGCAAAACCATATTAGTTCTCTATGAAGGAAGTCGATATGGTTTTAATTTGTTAAACTCCCAATATATTGCCTTTTACACACTTGTGGTAGGTGAGTAGGGAATGATTCTTAGCCACTACTCTGACAACACTTTAGATTTAGGTAAACGTAGAAAGAAGCGTACATTCAAGGTCACAAACAACAGTCTACCTATATAAA
Organism: Carcharhinus amblyrhynchos; assembly: GCF_965287045.1. Lineage (NCBI taxonomy): Eukaryota > Metazoa > Chordata > Chondrichthyes > Carcharhiniformes > Carcharhinidae > Carcharhinus > Carcharhinus amblyrhynchos. The sequence goes on from NC_137325.1 coordinate 120,686,439, forward strand.
CCTTTACATTAACTTTGTTAAAGAGACCCAATGGTTGATTTTCAGCATGTCAAAACCCAGCTTAACAAAGAGAAAGAAAATCCACATACCTCCCTTATAGACTGGTGTGGGAAGCATTATTTTATGGCTGTTAATTCATATAGAATTCTTGTTGGTCAAATGTCTAACACACTTGACAACCTCATTCTCACCAGTAACAGAAACTTACCATGACATTTTTAATCAGATCTGTCACCACATGACAAACTTCTGTTAGCACATTATATATCACCATCATGGAGCAAAATATAAGGTGTCATTCACATTCTGAACAACAAGGTCTGAAATCCTCGTACTGACACTATAGTCTTATGTAACAAAAAGGTAAAAACTCAATTTCGTGTATAGGATTCTCTGTTATTTTGTTAAGCCTGTGACTGTTTGGATAGTTTTCCAAATATGATTATACTTACTGTATCCCATTTGGCATTCATTTTCTCCTTTTCAAATTTTGCAAACTCCCTTCGGTCATGAATGATCATCAGCAATTTCCATATCAGCAACAGGGCAAGGCCTATCAAGACAATACCAGCAACCACACCAGCTACAATTGGAATGATGTCAGGTGCTTGTGGACATTCTGGAAGAAAATGTTAAAAACAAAAGTTGCAAAAAATTTCTTTTGAATACAGAATTATTTTGTATAGCCAAAGAAAACGCACTTTATGGGCTTTGGGATAATCTATATTACAGCTATGCTTCAGAATCAGATCAGAATCTTCCCATCATTATGTTGTTAGCACCATCAACTAAATTAGATGCACTGAAAAATATGGAAGCCTTCAAAACGCAAGAAGGTCATTGCACAGTGAATGCAACTCTACCAGCTGTTATGTTCCGACTGTTTTCATTCTAATTATTTAATCCTCATTCTTGAAATATTTCTCATTCCTGGAGAATGTAATCAAACTCATGTAACATATGAGCTAACGCCTGCCTTCAGAGTACATTAAATTGATTAGACATGCAAGTTTTCTTATTAACAGTACCTTTAAACATTCTATTCCCTTCTGGCAAGGCTACAACCTGACTTGCATTATACAAACAACTGACTTACTTTCACGCTTCGCATTCAAGCAAATCAGTTTTTAATTAGAAGAATCAATTTATCTTGAAATATATGAAATTTAGTCTTTAAAAATTATCCTTCATTTTAAACTGATACCTACACCAACTGATATTCTACATTCTTTTCATATTCTCCTCCACATAGTACAGTTCTTCAGGAGAATGTTACCTTTTAATCAAAAATTACAGCAGTGGTTGTTTCCTTGACATATCTGCTCTGATGCAAGAAACCCAAACAAAATGACTTTTGTACTTGTACTGCTGACTGAGTTGTAGTCTATTTCCAACAACTGAAGTTTTTATTTCAAATACCCAACGCTTGCATTTTCCTTTTCTTTAATTTTCTAAGTCCTTTGCTGTTATGCTAGTTTGCTCACTTGTTTTATTGCTAATAGCTTTTCACAGCTGGATAGATAACCACTGTAAACTATTAGCCCTTCGGTGTTTACTGTGACAAAATATTGCTTGTGTTTTTTGGTCAACAGCTATCAACTCAATTACCTAGAATGACCGATGCAGACTAAATTTTTCTCTTTTTTGTTCTGTGCTGGTTGGCCTTATAAAGAAACGGTGTCTTTGTTTCATAAGTCAAATGGAAGCAATACACTTATTTTGTTTTCAGAAGATAAATGACTTGCAGTGTATTTGTTTCAATGTAAAATATGTAGCACTATGTTGTACCATAACTTAACAGTTCAGTATGCACTTGGGGCAAATATGGCCCATCACTCTGCTTTAAACATGCCATTCTCACCTGGGTTTTCAGTAACGTGAACTTCTGGAACATTCTGGTCATTAACAGAATAAGAGAAGTAGAACCAACAGTCATCCTCATCCTTCTCTTTACAATGAGCAATTGATGGAACTTGGCCTGGTTGTGGCAAATCTTCCTGCTTTTTCACCAACTTCACTTCAAATTCACACTGATCACAGGTATCTTTCTTGGGTCCTTTTTGAAAGGCTTTACACTGAACACAATCCCTGAAAAAGTAGTGTTTAAAATATTAGCTTGTACAAACTTTCCAACAATGGCTCTTTAAAGATTCAAATTGTCCAGTCCGTATTTACATGAAACAGCTAAAGGTTTACAGAACCACAGAACTGCTATGGTGCTGGTAGTGGCCATTTGGCCCATTGTGTTTGCACCAGTGATCCAATATAATTTACTGTCATTCCCCTGCATTTTTCCCTGTACCCCTGCACATTTGTTTCTATTCAAGTACTCATCCAATGCCCTCTTGAATGCCACAATTGAACCTGCCTGCATTACACCTCCAGGCAGAGAATTCCAGATCTGAACCACAAATACAGACAGTCATCTAACTGGCTTCTAATTTCCTGCTTTCTTTTTTTCTCTTTCTTAAAGAGAGGTGCTACTTTTGTGGATTTCCAAGCTGCTGGAACATTTTCAGAATCCAGAGAAAGTTTGGAGATACAACCAATGGATTCATCATCTTTGCAGCCACTTTCTTTAAAACCTTAGGATGTAAGCCATCAGGTCCCAGGAACTTCTCAGCCATTAGTTTATCGAAGATCAAGAAATGGGAGTATCTTAGCAAACTTAGATACATTAATCTCTGTCTCTTCATCCAAGATATTAATATATTGTAAATAGCTGAGACCACAGTACTGATTCTTGTGGCCCTTCAAGCTTGCTCTAGCATTCAATTAAGGTCATGGCTAAGAAAACTTAATGTCCTGGCTGGGAATCGAACCCTGGTTGCAGTGGCAAGAGCATTTAAACCTAACTACTGGACCACAGGGTTCCCTTCCTTTTTTCCTCTTGCTTTTCTAGTGTTCTTGGGATGCATTTTGTGTATTCTACTCTGATAACACTTCTCTAAAGTGTCTGCCATTTCCACAGTCTCATCCTCCAAGGAACCAATGCTCAGTTTAGTTACTCTCTTTTCATATTTTTGTGGAATATATGCCTCTCTTGACATTTCTAGCTGGTTTTCCCCAGATTGTTCTACCCCTTTTAAACTTAATACGGAACCTTTTAAGCATATTAATTACGATTGCTTACAAAATGTAATATTGAATTATATACCTTTCAATCACTTAAATACTTACTTGTGTTCTGTACAGACTCCAGGACAGGTTGGACACATTTCACAGGCAGGTCCTTGGAATTTAGGATCAGTGCATTTGCAGCGACCACATTCACAATGACCTCGCCCATTACACATCTGCAAATTCTTTGAAATACATGTTGAATTATCCAAGGAGCAATCACAGGCATTGCCAGAATAGTTGGGGAAGCACTCACACACTCGACACTTACAGATACCATTGCCTGCAAAAGATAACAACTCAGGAAAGTTTGAAAATTTATCTTCAAATTCTATACAGAAGTTTTTTTTAAAAACACAACCTCCTCATCACTTGCCCACGTTGACATATTTTTGGAACAGGGCAATACTCAATATTTGGTTCAGTTGGCTAAGATACACCGCTAAGGGAAATGCAGCAGCTTCTAGCTGAGTCGTTAAAAGAATTGGAAGGAAGAGCAGATATTGTAAATTTGTCATGTGGGAAATTATGGGTACAAACTTAGATCTTAATATTCCTTTCTGCAATATATTGGAATACTTAATATATCAAATTGCACAACAGTGAATATGGCAACACGGTCACACTCCTAGGTTTGAACTCCCAATGAAAGAGAAGGCTCAAAGACTTGGGCTCAAGAGTTTAAACAGGCTTCACTGCTAATGTACATTTCTATAAAATTATGGTTTTAGAAGTCCATGTCAAGTGTTTAATATATTTTTAAAACCATATTTAAAACAAAATTATGTTAGGTTGCTAACTAATAACGCATGCATAAATATTTCTCTAAAATGTAAAAGTACTGAAAATGCTTAAAAGCACAGGGAGGCTATATTAGGTTAAAGAAGCACAAGGTAAACATAGTTCTAGGTTACAACTCCTTTCCAAGTTGCAGTTGGCTGCAGCTCAAGTTCAACACAGCAAGTGTCAAATTGAGCTAAGGCAACAGCAAACTACAACAGAATTGAGTAACATTTGAATGAACTGGGGGAAAAATATGTTTATGAATGAGAAACATGCATTAGATTGGATTTAAATATATCATCTGCCATTTTAAAGCTATGAAATTCTTCACCTTAGGGATATATAATTTAGATGTTGTGAAAAATTTCCAAGTACTTGGCCATTATAAAAGGGTAATGTCAAGTAAGTTGCAAAGAAATGTGAAGACAAGTAAACCAGCATATGGAAATATAAATTCAGTATGCTGTATTCTTACCTCCACAAATCAATCCATTGGATCGGTCACAATTGAAGTTATCACATTCGCAATATTTGCCCGAGATAATTTCATTAGGATTTTCCCTCTTTTTGCAGACACATTCCCCACAGATACAATCACCATTGTCACTACAGATTAGAGATGCATTATCTTTTCGACATGAAGCATCCATATCCTCACTATTTACTTCATCAGTGCTGCACTCACAAAATCGACCAATACGTCCTTTGTTACACCTGAAAATGAAGAATTCCACATCGCCAAGTTAGATGATTGAAAAACACAGAACCAAATGATTTAAATATCAGGCACTGTAGTTCTCATGTATTTTTTTCTTTACCTCACACCATTGTATAAAATATGAACCCTGCATTTACAGAGTTCTTACCTAGTGGTACTGGTAGAATAGCTAACTTTCCGATTTAGACCAACAAGTCTTAAGTATAAGGACATCAGTGTACTCCCCAATATTTCTGGTATGCCTGCACGGAAAAGGCTGACCATATTGCATTGCCAGCTGATTCAACAACTTCCAGGTACTTGTTTCATGATTTGGTAGGAGTGGAATTTATGGTACTCAGTTAATCGGGCAGTTTTCTGGCAATTTGCAGAGGAACAACTGCTGGTAAGACAAGTACCAAGGAGGTAACCATTGAATAATTTTCAAATTAGGGATGCCTGTAGCTTATCTCTTAGTGCAGGCCACCCAATGAGGTGTGCTGAGTTCCTTGGGTATTTTTCAGGCTCAGCATACTTCAAACTATTGGGCATAAAGACCCAAGTGCCAATACCAGTTTTAAACACAGGGCACTCCTCTATTGTACCAAAATTAACAGAATACAACATGAACGTCTGTAGTTCAGTGGATAGTAAGGTTTGGTGCATTTACAGCCAGCACTTTCCAGGCCACAATTAATAAAAATTGCTGTCTTAAATCTTGCTGCAAAAATAAAAGCAGGTAATGCTGCATGCTGTTACTAATCCAAGTGCAGCCGAAAAGAGAAAAGTGAAAAAGGAAACAAGGGAAGCAAAAATAATCTGAACTAAAAAGCTTTTTAAACATGCCACCAGTTTTCTGTGATGCCACTTCCACTGATGTGGCCCGGAATATGCCTGGTCAGAGTTGGCAACCCTTCTCCAGATACTTGTTGGTTTGTGCCTTGCCAGTTTCTCTTGCCACCTCAATCTAATTTGTGTTCAATTCTGCAGCACCAACATAACAGACCTTGAAAAAAATAGTTCATAAAAAACCTCCCCTTAAAGACAAACTGCCACAAGAACATGTTTTTGCCATATATTCTCTACTTTGATAACAGCAAATAATGCTGAAAAATCACAACATTTTGAACTGTACATTATATTAGCTAAGTAAAGAAGGTGACAGTAGATACACTAAAAATGTCTATTTTACAATGCTATTATTCATTGCTATGCCTGTAGCAAACATCCGCAATCTTAGCAGTTGGTTCCTGAACAAGCTGATCACTTACCTGCAAGCTCCACATTCAAATGTTCCATTTCCCTGGTGACAATCTGGGCTGTTAGCAATTCCCTTATTATGACAGTCACATTCACAAATGAACTCCAGATTAACTTCTACCTTCTCATTAAATCCCAGAGGTTTGATTTGAATAGTTGCTTTCTCTCCATTATTTGGGCATTTATTTGCTGTGATGCTTATATTGAAGCTCACCTAAAACACATAGGTGCATGCAAAGCATGTTTATTCCCATTCTTAAAATAATTCCAATTCAAGTTTTATTGCACGTTTCAATGAAAAAGGTATTAGTTTGCATCAGGTGCAGACAAAGATTGCCTGCTCATGTTACGCAAGATCACTGGACTTGTTTGGAAGGTGGGGGCGGGGCAGGGGTGTGTTCGTGGTGTTGGTGGTGGGTGGTCGTGTGGATGGAATGGTAGCAAGGAAGAGACAGAAGAGGAGGAAGGATACAAATGGTTATTCATTGCAGAACATTCATGCACTTTCCAGTTAGCGTTTGTCAAATTCTAAGAGCCAGGATGAGAAAAAGTAGATAATTTGAAAGACAAATACAGTAGTTTGCATTGAAACAGGATAATTTTATTTCTGCAGTAGTTACAAAGCTGTGTTTAGCATCTCCACCTTGTACGGTTCTATTAAAACTAGATCCACAAACAACTACTGGCCCACATAGTCTATTAGGAAAGAAGCAATTATACCACTACCAAGTGTGTATTTTTCATATACTGACCTCAAATTTTAATATGAATATTTTTGATCAACGTGCTCCTTTTTAACTTGTGAATTTCCATATTCTGTAGAAAAATGTCAGCTGTAGGGAACTTCCATTATAGCACCAAACTTTTAAGGTAAGATATAGCAATTAGATGCAGAGAAGTCAGATGCAGAATAAAGCTCCCTTAACAGTCCTAACTTCAAGAAAGCTATTTTTCCACATTAGCTATCCCATAGGCTATTGATAAGATTAAATTAGGGGCATGTTTGTGCTCAAGGCCAGATCCATTGGAGCTAGTTGGAAACTGGCCAAATTCATTGAACCCAGGACCTTTACATCCAACACAGAATGCTTTACAACCTGCAAGGAAGTTTTTAATCCTAATGTCATGGGCTGGCTTTGTAACTAAAATGATTTAATTCTGGGAGAGATAATTCCAACAATTTGGAGGAGGATCTGGCCAGGTAAATTGTCCTCAAGGACTGGAAGGCAGCAATGTAATGGAGCAGAGCATTGCCTTCGGAGAGGAGATGATTCATGTAGTGACTAGATATATCTCCCCCTTAGAGATAAAAGGGAGCAGGCAAAATTCCTTGGATTCCAAAGAAGTTAGACAATAGACGGAGTACACAATGGGGGTATATGTCAGATGTCAGTTTGATAAAAAGCAGAGAGTCAGGCCGAATATAAGAAAGTACAGAGAAGTGAAAAAAGGTAACAACAGAGACAATCTGAGCTAACAAAACAGAATTCAAATGTCTTTCACAGGTATATTAACAATAGGAACTGTGTCCCAGGAACCATATGACCAATTAGAGATCATAATGGAGATCTATTAGTGGAGAAGAAAGGCATGAAGAGGAACTAAAATGCTTTGCATTAGTGTTGACAAAGAAGGTTATAGGATACTGCATATGAGAAATTTAAAAAACAGAAAGACACTAGGGAGTCTGGCAGAATTTAAAACTAGTTAAGTTGTCTGAATGGAACACACCCTAGGTGACTGAGGGAAATAAGAATAGAAATTGTGAATGTGCTGGCTACAATCTTCTAATCCTCTTTAGATATAGGGTGTGTCAAAGGACTGGAGGATTGCAAACATTAAAGCCTTGTTAAAAAGGGAGAAGGATAAACCTGGTAATGTTGAGCAGGGAAGCTTTAAGCAAAAATAATCGGGCAGAAAATTACAGCCAATTGGACAAGGGCTAAAACAAATTAGAGGGCAAACTGTGTTTGAATAAATTGATTGGCTTTTTTGATCAGGTAACAGAGGGAAGTACAGTTGCTGTTGTGTATATGGACTTTCAAAAAGTGTTTGATGAAGTACCACACATTAGGCTTAAATTTTGCTAATAACCCTATGAGATAAAAGGTTCAGTAGCAGGAGGATACACAATTGGTTAAGGAATAGAAAACAGCTGTGGGTGTTTTTTTGGACTTGGCAGTCACGTGGTGGAGTTCTCAAGGTTCCCTATTATGACTATTTTGTTGCGATAAACATCAATGACTTTGTCTTGTGGGTACAAAACAATTTTGAAATCTGAAGATTACACAAAACCTAGATGTGCAGTAAAAAAAAGGAAGAAAACAGTGACAGAACTTGAGGGCCCAGATGTGGTGACGGAATGGATGGGCACATGGCTAAAGAAATTCACCATAAAGGTGTGAGGTGAAACATTTTGTTTGGAAGAATAAGGACAATTTTTAAAGGGAAATAAGGACAGACACAGCTGGGGTGCTTTCACATGAATCTTTGTTAACCGTCCTGCCACCTTCAACAAAGCAGTTAATAAAGCTTTATAAATAAAGGCATGATGCACAAAAGCTAGTAAGTTATGCTAAATCTATATAAAACTCTAACTCAGCTTCAGCTGGAATATTGTCTTCAATTCTGGGCATCACATTTTAAGAAAGACATGATGGCATGGGAGGAGAAGAGAGATTTACTCAGTTCTAAGACAGAGTGAATACAGTTATGTGGGAATAGCAGAAAAGCTGGGGTAGTTCTTGGAACAGGGAAGAAAAACAGGAGAATTGATATAGGTTAAGAATCACAAAGATTTCAGATAAAGTAAATAAAGTGAAGCAGTTTCAAATGACTAAGAGCAATAATTAGAGGGTATAAATTAGAGGTGCCTGCCAAAAGAAACTGAGGCAAGACTGAAAAATCATTTTTTGTTTAGAGCCGTTAGGATTCAATGCATTGCCCAGCTGATGGTTACAGATTCAATAGTTGGCTATAAAAGAGAAATGCATCAATACTTGGAGAAAAACTGCAGATATGGAGAAAGGACAGGGGAATGTGACTAACAGGATTGCTCCTTGCAAGAGCCAGCACAAACTCAGAAACATACACAGGAAATAGAAGCAGGAGTAGGCCAAATAGCCCTTCAAGCCTGCTCCGTCTTTCATTGTGATCATCAGATTCAATACCCAGATTCCACCTTCCCTCCACATTCTTGATCCCCATAGTCCCTAAAGCTTTATCTAATTCCCTCTTGAAATCACACAATGTTTTGGTTTCAACTACTTTTTGTGGTAGTGAATTCCACAGATTCACCACTTTCTAGACCAAGAAATTTCTCCTCCTCTCAGTCCAAGAGGTTTACCTAAATTAGACCTTCCTTAATCTGGCGCACATACAATTCTTTAAATTTGCACCCCTTTATTGTGGAGTCCAAGAGGCGTAGACAAAAGTTGTAGGTAGAAGGATTGGAATGAGGCACTCACAGTGTTAAAATGGGTGGATCGGGCTCGTGGGGTCGAAGGGCCTTTTTCCTGTGCTGTGTTGTTCTTTGTTCTATGCTCAAACTATGACCACTAGTTCTGGATTCCCCCACCATTGGGAACATTTTTTCTGAATCTACCCTGTCTACTCCTGTTAGAATTTTATAAGTTTCTATAAGATCCCCTCTCAGTCTTCTAAACTCCAATGAATATGATCCTAACTGATAGTCGTATATGGAGAGATTCTATCTTGCCATCCCAGGAATTAATCTGGTAAACTTTCATTGCACTCCCTCTATAGCAAGAGCATCCTTCCTCAGATAAGGACAGCAAAACTGCACACAATACTCCAGGTGTTGTCTCACCAATGCCCATTAGAATTGCAGTAAAACATTCATATTTTGAAGAGGTGACCAGGTATGTAGACAAGGATAGTGCAGTCGATGTAGTTTATGTGGATTTCAGCAAAGCCATTGACAAGGTCCCACACCGGAGACTTGTAAAGAAGGTAAATTCACACAGGACGCAGGGCAATTTGATAAAGTGGATTCAAAATTGGCTCAGTTGTAGGGGACAGTGGGCGATGATAGAAGGCTGCTTTAGTGACTGGAAGCCAGTGTCCAGTGGCGTACCAAAGGGATCTGTGTGGAGCCTCCTATTATTCATCATTTTATATAAACGATTGTTGATGACTATGTGGGGGGTAGGATTAGTAAGCTTGAGGATGACACAAAGACTGAATGGGTGGTTAACAGAGAGGTACAGTGTCTTAGGCTACAATACAGATGGAATGGTCAAATAGGCAGATAAGTGGCAGGTAGAATTTAACCCTGAAAAGTGAGGTGATACATTTTGGAAGGAGTAATTTGGCAAGAAACTACTCAATGAATGGTAGAGCACTAAAAAGTTCTGTGGGACAAAGAACCTTGGCCTCTTTGTCCACAGATCTCTGAAAGCAAAAGAGCATGTTAGTAGGGTGGTGTAAAAGGCATATGCGACACCTGCCTTTATCAATCGAGGCACAGATCACAAAAGCAGGGAAGTCATGTTGGAGTTGTATGGAACTTTGGTGAGGCCACAGCTAGGGTACCGTGTGCAGTTCTGTTCGCCAGACTATCAGAAGGACGTGATTGCACTAGCAGGGGTGCAGAAGAGATTCACCAGGTTACTGCCTGGGACAGAACATTTAAATTATGAAGAGCAGTTGCATAGGTTTGGGTTGCTTATGTTGGAGCAGAGAAGACTGAGGAGCTACCTGATCAAGGTGTACAAGATTATGATAGACATGGACAGAGTGGATAAGGAGCAGCTGCTTCCCTTAGTTGAAGGGTCAGTCACGAGGGATCATAGGTTCAAGGTGAGGGGAAAGAGGTTTAGGGGGATGTGAGGAAAAATGTTTTTACCCAGAGGGTGATGATGGTCTGGAATGCTGCCTGGGAGGGTGGTAAAGAAGGGTTGTGGAGAAGGATTGCCTCACCTCCTTTAAAAAGTATCTGGATGAGCACTTGGCACATCATAACATTCAGGGCTATGGGCCAGATGGAATTAGGTGGGAGTTTAGGTGTTTGTAATGTGTTGGCACAGACTTGATGGGCTGAAGGGCCTTTTCTGCGCTGTATGATTCTATGATCACTATTCCTATACTCAAATCTTCTCACTATGAAGGTCAACATATCATCAGCCTTCTATGTTACTTGCTGTACCTGTGCACTTACTTTCAGTGACTGATGTACAAGCACACCAAACTAAGGTCTCGCTGAGTATCCAACTCTCAATTTATAATTATCTACCTTCCTATTTTTGCTACCGAAGTGGATAACCTCGCATTTATCCACATTATGCTACATCTGCTATGCATATGCCCACCCACTCAGCCTGAAGCATCTCTATACCCGCCTCACACCTCATCATTCCACCCAATTTATAGTACATTTAGTTCCCTCGTTCAAATTATTAATACATAACGTGAACAGTTAGGATCTTAGCACAGGTCCCTGAAGTACTCCACTAGTCACTGTCTGCCCATCGGAAAAAGATCCATTTATGCCAATTCTTTGCTTCCCGTCTGCTAAGCAGCTTTCTATCCATTTCAAGACACCATATGCAATCCCACGTACTTTAACTTTACATAGTAATCTGCTATGTTAGATCTTGTCGAAAGTTTTCTGAAAGTCGAAATAAACCACATGCACTGGTTCTCCCTGGTCAACTCTGTTAGTTACATCCTCAAAGAATTCCAGGAGATTCATCAAGCAAGATTCCCATTTTGTAAATCTATACTAACTTTGTCTGATTATACCGCTACTTTCCAAATGCTGAGTTATGAAATCCTTGATAATGGACTCTAGCAACTTCTCTACTACCAACGTAAGGTTCACTGGTCTGTAATTCCCTGTTTTCTCTCTAGCTCCCTTTTTGATCAGTGGGCTAGATAGTTAGATACCCTCCAATCTGTAGAAACCAGTCCAAATAATTTTGGAAAATGCCCAATGGATCTATTACTTTAGGGCCACTTCTTTAAGCACTCTGGGATTAGGATTAGTAGGCCCTGAAGATTTATCCACCTCCAATCCCATTAACTTCCCCAAAATCATTTCTCTACCAATACTGATTCCCTTCAGCTCTTAACAAAAGCTTGTTTCCCAGAACTTCTAGTACATTATTCATGTCTTCTTTCATGAAGACAGAAGACAAATACAAATTAAGTTTGTCAGCCATTTCTTTGTTCCCCATTATGAATGTCCTTGTTCCTGACTGTAAGGAACCTAAATTCAGTCAGTTTTTATTTTCCCAGCCATCTTACTCTCATACTCTATTTTCTTCTAATCAATCCTTTGGTCCATCTTTGCTGAATTTTAAACTGCTCTCAATCCTCAGGTCTATTGCTTTTACTTGCCAATTGTATGCTTCTTCTTTGAATCTAATACTATCTCTAATTTCCCTTATAAGCCATGGTTTGGCCACAGTTCCTTTTCCACTCATGCGCCAAATAGGAGTAAACAACTTTTGGAGTTCACATATTCCTTCCATGAATGCCTACTATTGCCTGTCCACTGTCCTTCCTTTCAGTAATGTTTCTCAGTCCATCATAGCCAATGCATGCCTCATATCATCAGTTACATTTATTGAGATTCAGGACCCTGGTTTCACAGTCAACTACCTCACTGTCCATCTTGACAAAGAGTTTTATCATATTATAGTCACTCGTCCTCCCAGAACTAGATTGTCATCCAATCCTTTCTCATTGCACAATACCCAGTCCAAGATGGCCTGTTCCCTCTTGGTTCCTCTATGTATTAGTCCAGAAAACTATCCCGTATACACTCCAGAAATTCCTCCTCTATTGTACTATGACCATTTTGACTCAACAAATCTATATGCAGATTAAAGTCACCCAGAATCACAGATGTTACTTTATCATATACATCACTGATTTCATGTCTAATGCTATTCCCAACATTACCACTAGAGTTTGATCACCAGAATACCACCCCCATGAATGTCTTTTGGCACTTGGTCTTTCTCAACTCAAATCATACAGACTCCACATCATCTGTGCTAATACCTTTACTCAGTATTGTATCTATATCTTCTTTAATCAACAATGCAAAAACACCAACTTTTCCTTTCTGTCTGTCATTCCTAAACGCTGAATAGCCTTCAATGTTTAATTCCCATCCTTGATCCCTTGCAGCCATGTCTCCATAATCCCAACAATATCATACCCCTTCACATCTATTCATCCATTTTATTTCAAACGCTCCATGGACCAGATGGCATTCTTCTGCGCTAGTACTCTATGATTCAGAAAGTGTCTAATCCGATTGCACCCACTCAGTCCTCAAGTCTGTTGGTCAATTGTCAAATCTATTTTTAATTCCTCACACCACCATTTCTCCCAAATCATCAGCAATGAAACTTCTCTAACATACTATGTTTCTGGCAATGTCACAAAACCAAAAAATCTTTTTATAAAACTTAACTATACTTTTACAGCAGTTCAGAAAAAACAAAGCTGCACAGCATGCTATCCCAACAGCCTTGCGCCTAAAGAAAATGTCCAATAAAACATTAAACTACACCAAATGAAAAGGACAAACAGGTTCAATTTACATCAACTCTACTACTAGATTCAACCAGAGACAAAGTATCATTTTACTTGATGGTGGACATGAAAGTAGCAGCAACTGCAAAGGCAGAGGCGAAACAACAATGACTGTGTTAGCACTATGAATTACCACAATATATTTTTGGATACCCATATAATTGCTTTATGAACTGTAGACACCAAAAATAGACATGACAGAACTGAGGTGGATAGTGGGCATGTATGTTTGCACAGTATACAGGAGGAAGATGCAGGTGTTATGATCAGACCTGAAAAGGTGGGTGTGAGGTTTGAGAGAAGAGTAGCTTCTAAATTTGAAGTCAACTTCCATCTAAACATCAGCACGAGTTATCTTCCTGTTCAAGTTCTAAACCACAGCAAGTGCATAACTCATTTGATCAAAGCCACTTCAGAAAATGTTCAGGTGAAAATGGATGATTGGATCTTACCTCATCACCAATTTGAATGCCCAAACACTTCCTGCCATTTTCCCCTGTATGAACGGTATTATTTTTACAATAGGCTGTATAATGTATTGACACTCCTTCTGGCAATTTGCTATTCTCGAGGATAACTTCAGAAGACAAAGCCTGTTAAAAAAGATAGAAGTGTTGCTATCTCTGCATTTGTAAGTATTAGTGGCACCAGTAATTTCATTTTGAAGCATGGGTCAACTTTATGGTCAGTACTTACATGATAAGCATCAAGGATCAGCTTAATTACATTACTGGAGTTTGATGATAGAACACCTACTTCAGATTTTGGAATGAGATCATGGAGTGCCTATTAAAAACAAAGCAACAATACGAACACGTTATGAAATGGTATTACTAATTGTCAAGTTACAAAAGTTTCCACTTTAAAAAAAAGTATTAATCAGTTGTTATTTCTGCCTTTACCCTGCAAAATGGATTAAGTGAACTCGGAAATAATCATCATTTAGATAAGCTATATATTCTAATTCCGTTTTAGTCCTGAAAAGTAACTGTGAAGTTAAGAGGTGAACAATGCAACAGCAGAATTGGAACCCAGGAAAGCATCAGTGAACAAAACCAGGAACTAAATATTTAATAAACATAAGAAATAGGAGTTGGAGTTGGTCAGAGGGCCTTTTGAGCTTGTTTCACCACGCTTGACCTCAACTCTACCCTGATATCCAATTGTCTAACACCTTGAACCTCAACCCCTGCTCAGCTGAGCATCCACACACCTGACTGGGATGGACAATTCCTAAAATTCACAATGCTTTGTGTGAAGAAACTTCTTATCTCAGACTGAAATGGCTGTCAACTTATCCTGCGCTTATGCTCCTGATTTTGATCCTGAGAACATCTTCAATACTTACCCAGTCAAACCCGCAATCTTCTAGGCTCAGGTCAGCACAGACCTGTTCTCTTCAATCTCTTCTCATCAATCTAGAGAACCTTGGTTGTACCTACTCTAGGGCAAATATATATATATTTTCCTTAGGAATGGAGACTAATACTGTAAGCTAACAAAATGAATTAAAACTTGACTGAAGCATTCAAAAATGTCCCATTAACAGTGTATCCATATGTATACCCCAACTGAGCAAATTCCCAGGATCAAAATCAGGAACATAATCTGAGGATAAGGTGACAGCCATTTCAGACTGAGGTGAGAAAAGTGTGTAGATGCTCAGTTCAAGGTGTTGGGGCTATTGCATGTGAGGATTGAGTTCAAAAAGTAAGAGTTGAGGTCAAGGATAGCGAAGCCAATTCAACATTCCATTGCTTTGTTGTAATTTCACAGCATACAGACATTTCAAATAACCTTACAACTTCTAACTTTAGCTTTAGATAATCTGGAGGTAAAATGTTTGCTCCTCAGTTTACTTCATTGCAATTTTATTAAATTTTAACTGCCATAGTTTGGTCCAGAATGATTTTATGCTTCATATTTTTGACTCTTTAATGCCTTAAACTTGACTACTATGCACATTCGTAACCTATGAATCTGGCTAACTTGCATTGAGTTGAGGCCCCAGCTGCCATTGGGTTGGTTTGGATAAATGGCAAACAAAACATTAACATGGGGTGGCACGGCGGCACAGTGGTTAGCACTGCTGCCTCTCAGTGCCTGGGACCCGGATTCAATTCCTGGCTTGGGTCACATTCTGTGTGGAGTTTGCACGTTCTCCCCGTATTTGCGTGAGTTTCCTCTGGATGCTCTGTTTCCTCCCACAGTCCAAAGATGTACTGGTTAGATGGTTTGGCCATGCTAAATTGCCCTTTAGGGTCAAATGGATTAGCAGGGTAAATAAGAACATAAGAAATAGGAGCAGGAGTAGGCCATCTAGCCCTTTGAGCCTACCCTGCCATTCAATAAGATCATGGCTGATCTGAAGTGGATCAGTTCCACTTACCCACCTGCTCCCCATAACCCTTAATTCCCTTATCGATCATAAATCTATCTACCCATGACTTAAACATATTCAATGAGGTAGCCTCCACCACTTCAATGGGAACAAAGAACAAAATCAGCCCGGGAAACAGGCCCTTCGGCCCAATGAGCCCGCGCCGCCATCTCAACACCACCAATCCCCCTCTCCACCCATGACCCCTGTCTAATGTTTTATGGCCATCCAGATTGAAGGAACCCAATTTAGGGACAATTTATTCCTGCCAATCAGCCTAACAGCACATCTTTGGGGTGTGGGAGGAAACCGGAGCACCTGGAGGAAACCCACGCAAGCACGGGGAGAATGCGCAAACTCCCACAGACACCGGCCCAAATCCATGTGTCTGCACAGCAATCAGCGATAGTCACTGAGCTGTCGTCTTGCCCAGTATCTGGTCCAGTTTAGGCACGCACTAACGACATGAAGCACTAGGCCAATCTCGAACAACCAAGAGTAGCCCCAGTACAACCCATCGCGTGTATGCCCCTCGTTGGACACGAGGCGGACCAACTTAAAACCTGTGGATGAAAAGAGAAAAGAAAATCATACTATATCCAATTACATTACCAGGGACACCCCAATGCTAATGACCCTTATTTAAAACAATCTCCTATATCCACCCATCTCCAACCCAGTCATGTGCCTGTCTAAGTTACTCTTAAATGACTCTAGTGTGTTTGCCTCCACCACCTTACTTGGCAGAGCATTCCATACCCCCACTACCCTCTGTGTAAAAAACCTTCTTCTAATATCTGTGTTGTACCTCTCCCCCCTCACCTTAAGACCATGGCCCCTTGTCCTATGTGTCTCTATCATAGGAAATAGAGTAAACAGAGGTAAGCTATCTATACCCTTCATAATCTTATATACCTCTATTAGATCCCCCCCTCAGTCGGCGTCTTTCAAGGGAAAAGAGCCCCAATTTCTTCAATCTTTCCTCATACCCCAGTCCTTCCATACCAGGCAACATCCTGGTAAACCTCCTCTGCACTCTCTCCAGAGTCTCCATGTCCTTCTGGTAGTAAGGCGGCCAGAACTGGACGCAGTATTCCAAATGCGGCCTAACCAACATTCTGTACAACTGCAACATTAGACTCCAGCTCTTAAATTCTATACCCTTTCCTATAAAAGCTAACATACCATAGGCTTTCTTCACCACACTCTCCACTTGCACTGCCACCTTCAAAGACTTGTGCACTTGCACCCCCAGGTCTCACTGCGATTCTATACTCCTTACGGGCTTACCCTTTACCATATAACTCCCCCCTACATTATTCCGGCCAAAATGCATCACTTCACATTTATCCGGATTAAACTCCATTTGCCACGTATCTGCCTAATCAACCAGCCTATCAATATCCCGTTGTATTGCCAGACACTGCTCCTCACTGCCCACCAATCCAGCCATCTTGGTGTCATCAGCAAATTTGCTGATCACACCACCTACTCCCTCTTCCAAATCATTTATATACACTACAAAGAGAAGAGGTCCCAGTACTGAGCCCTGCGGCACACCACTAGTGACAGACCTCCAGCTAGAAAAAGACCCCTCCACTACTACTCTCTGACTCCTCTTTGCAAGCCAGTTCTCTACCCATCTAGATACCTGACCACATATCCCATGAGCTTTAATCTTCTGTACCAACTACCATGAGGGACTTTGTCAAACGCCTTACTGAAATCCATATAGACGACATCAATGGCTCGTCCTTCGTCGACCGTTTTCGTCACCTCCTCAAAGAATTCTACCAGATTCGTAAGGCAAGACTTCCCCTTTACAAAGCCATGCTGCGTATCCTTAATCAGATCGCAACGCTCTAAGTGCGCATACATCCTATCCCTAAGAATCCTCTCCATCAACTTACCTACCACTGACATTAAGCTCACCGGCCTATAGTTACCCGGGCTATCCCTCCTACCCTTTTTAAACAACGGTACCACGTTCGCTATCCTCCAGTCCTCTGGGACCTCACCTGTGTCCAAAGAAGAGACAAAGATTCGCGTCAGACGCCCAGCAATCTCATCCCTCGCCTCCCTAAGCAGCCTAGGATAAATGCCGGAGATTTATCGGTTTTAATGCCAGCTAAAAGCCCTAACACTTCTTCCCTCGTAATCGATAGATCTTTCAATTGGTCTACCGCTCCCTCAATGACCGTACCGGACATCAAGCCCCTCTCCTTCGTGAATACCGACGCAAAGTATTCATTCAGGATCTCCCCCGTTCCCTCTGCCTCTAAGCACAATTCCCCACGTGTCCCTGACAGGACCGATTTTACCCCAAGCCACCCTTTTGTTCTTAAGATAGAAGTAAAACACCTTTAGATTCTCCTTAACCCTACCTGCCAAAGCCATCTCATGCCCCCTCTTTGATCTCCTAACTCCCCGTTTGAGATCCCTCCTACTCTCTCTGTATTCCTCCAACGCTCTCTCCGTTCCCAGCTGCTTAGACCTGACATACGCCTCTCGTTTCTTCCTAACCAGGTCTTCTATATCTCTAGTAATCCACGGTTCCCTAATCCTACCTTTCCCATCCTTTCTCCTAACCGGCACATGCCTTTCCTGCACCCTTTACAGATTTCCCTTGAAAGACTCCCACATGCCTAACGTGGTCTTGCCTTCCAACAGCCTATCCCAGTCTGTATCCCTAAGCTCCTGCCTAATCCGGCTGTATCTAGCCTTCCCCCAATTTAGCACCCTCCCTTTAGGGCAGCTCTCATCTTTTTCCATTCGTATCCTGAAGTAGACGGAGCTGTGGTCACTATTAGCCACATGTTCGCCTACCTCAACCTCAACCACCTGACCCAGCTCATTTCCCAGAACTAAATCCAGTATCGCCCCCTCTCAAGTCGGGCTATCTACATACTGTTGCAAGGATCCTTCCAATACACATCTTACGAATTCCTTCCCATCAGACCCCCCCAGCTCTAGGCACCTTCCAATCCAACTCAGGGAGATTAAAATCTCCCACTACAACAACCCTGTTCTTCCTACACTTATCCAAAATGCCCCTACATATACCCTCTTCCACTGCCCACAAGCTATCGGGCGGCCTATAGTACACTCCTAGCATAGTAATGGCCCCCTTCCTATTTCTCAACTCCACCCACAAAGACTCAATTCCCAACCCCTCCATGTTATCCTCCCTCTGCACCGCTGTGATGTGCTCCCTAACTAAGAGCGCCACTCCCCCTCCTCTTTTCAAACCTCCCCTATCACACCTAAAATACTTATACCCTGGAATATTTAGCTGCCAGTCCTGCCCCTCCTTTAACCACGTCTCTGTCACTGCCACCACATCTAAATTCCTCGCGAACATCAAGGCCCTAAGTTCATCCGACTTTCCCGTCACACTCCTCGCGTTAAAACAGATGCACCTAAGACCCTCAGGCCCTCTCGGATCCTCCTTCTCCTGGGGGATTTTCCCATCCTCTAGACTTACCCTGACCTCCAACTCACTCCCAGTGCCTGAGCTGTCTCTCTCCTCCCCACCCCTCCTCCATATTAGTTTAAAGCCTGCCTAAACACTCCAGCCAGCCTCCCAGCTAAAATATGTGTACCCTTCCCATTTAAGTGTTCCCTATCCCTCTTATGCAAGTGCCCTTCCTTTGCAAAGACTTCCCAATGGTCAACAAAACTAAAACCCTCTGTCCTGCACCAATCCCTCAGCCACGCATTCAGCTGCAGGATCTCATTATTCTTATCCCAATGGGCAGAGAATTCCAGATATTCTTATCCCAATGGGCAGAGAATTCCAGAGATTTACTACCCTCAGAGAAGAAGTTCCTCCTCAACTCTGTTCTAAACTTGTCCCCCGCCTCCACCTCCCCCCCCGCCCCCCCACCTCCCTTATTTTGAGGCTGTGCCCTCTAGTTCTGGTTTCCTTTCTAAGTGGAAAGAATCTCTCTACTTCTACCCAATCTAGCCCCTTCATTATCTTAGATGTCTCTAAGTTCCCCCCTCAGCCTTCTAAACTCCAACGTGTACAGGCCCATTCTACTCAATCTCTCCTCATAAGCTAAACCCCTCATCTCCGGTATCAACCTGGTGAACCTTCTCTGTACTCCCTCCAAGGCCAGTATATCCTTTCACAAATAAAGGGGACCAAAATTGCACACAGTACTCCAGTTGCAGCCTCACCAGTGCCTTGCACAGTTGCAGCAAGACCTCCTTGCTTTTATCTTCTATCCCCCTCGCAATAAAGGCCAGCATTCCATTTGCCTTCTTGATCACCTGCTGCACCTGCAGACTGAGTTTTTGTGATTCGTGCACAAGGACCCTCAGGTCCCTTTGCACTGTAGCATGCTGCAACTTTTCACCATTTAAATAATATTCCATCCTACTATTATTTCTTCCAAAGTGGATAACCTCACATTTGCCAATGTTATACTCCATCTGCCAGGTCCTCGCCCACTCACTCAGCCTACCCAAATCTCTCTGCAGACTTCCCGCGTCCTCCACACAATTCGCTTTTCCACTCATCTTCGTGTCATCAGCAAATTTTGTCAGCCCCCTCCTCCAGATCGTCTAGGTATATGGTAAACAGTTGAGGTCCCAACACCGATCCCTGCGGCATGCCACTAGTCACCAAGTGCCAAGTAGAAAATCACCTATTTATTCTAACACTCTGGTTCCTGTTAGATAGCCAATCCTCAATCCACGCCAACACTTTACCCCCCCCAACTCCGTGTATCCTAACCTTCTGCAGCAACCTTTTGTGAGGCACCTTATCGAACGCCTTCTGGAAATCTACAAACACCACATCCACCGGTTCCCCTCTGCCTACCACACTAGTCACAACTGCATAAAATACATGGGTTGTGGGCTAAGGCCCGGGTGGGATTGTTGTCATTGCAGGCTCAAAGGGCCAAATGGCCTCCTTCTGCACTGTAGGGATTCTATGATTAAAAAAAGGTTGCATTAATTCCAAAGTGAGGTTAGCACTGAAGCTAACCTTTTGCAGCGCTGGCATTTTTGCTCGAACAAGCAGCTGATTTTTTTTTGTTAATATTTTAACCATTCTTAGATTCTACACTATACTTTAAAGTGGTTGAAATTCCTTATATGCAGATGTTTTGTTAGCAAATAGAGATAGTTTAAGTATCTAAACTTGAGATTTTGTATATGTTAGGAATAAGGTGTAGGGTAAGTTTCATTTTGTATTCCTGTATGTGTGTACTTAGGAAGAGTTAAATCTGTTTAACATGAAGCTAAAGTTTTAACTGAGATGCCCTACAAGTCTACATTCCATTTGCTTTCTTGATCACTTGCTGCACCTGCAGACTGAGTTTTTGCGATTCGTGCGCAAGGACCCTCAAGTCCCTTTGCACTGTAGCATGCTGCAACTTTTCACCATTTAAATAATATTCCATCCTACTATTATTTCTTCCAAAGTGGATAACCTCACATTTGCCAACGTTATACTCCATCACTGTAAACTTTACCTGCATTGTAATTAAGGGTTTACAACGTAAAAGCAATTACAGGCTTTAAAAAAGCTAGCTGCTGCTCAACAACCAGGAGGTTCACATTGAAAAGGAGAAGCAGTTGTTTTCAGTCTGGAACCAGAAAACCTGGAAGGGAATGGCTTTTCTCAGAAGCTGCCATATAGGCAAGACGATAAAGGGAGGGGCAGAAAACAATCAAGAGTTAAAGAACAGAAAGTTCTGGAAACCAGGGAATGAAAAAAAAGAGTCGTCCCAGGAAGCCTGAAGTCAAAGCGACAAAGAACTGGAATCTGAACAAGGTACTGTTCGCTGAAGTTAAAGAAAGATACAGAGCGAGGCTCCCAGTTAAAGACAAAGCTGCAAGATACAGTTGGAGAAGTTGGCTGTTGAGAAGCCAGACATCCGAAGCAATCCTAAGGTTGGGGACCTTAATAGAGTCTGTGAAGCAGTGGTATTCTGTTGGCATAGCTGGATATCCAAGCATAAAAGCTTGAATGCAAGTGGTGATCCAAATCAGAGGAATACCAAATAGACAGGTTACAATCTACTGAGCTGAGATCGAAAGGTTTTCAATGAATAGACCACATCATAATGCATTTCTATAGTCAAACTATATCTCAGCAGTTGAGTAGGCAACCTAGTTTAATATCAGTGCAGTAGTAAAGTTAACAGTAGTAACATAACAGTTGGTATGTTACTTTAGGAAATGACATATTGGCTTTAGAGGGAGTACAGATTTGCTAGGATTAAAATAGGACTACTTGCACAAATTTGATTTGTATGTCCTTGAGATTACAAAGTTAAGTGTTGATCTAATGAAGTATTTCAAGAGATTAAAGGATTCAATAAGGTAGAGAAATTAATTCATCTGTAGAAAATCCAGAAGAATGTTTTAAAGTGAGAGACCACATTTGGAATACCGTGTGCAGTTCTGGTCACCTCACTATAAGGAGGATGTGGAAGCATTGGAGAGAGTGCAGAGGAGATTCACCAGGATACTGCCTGGTTTGGAGGGTAAGTCTTACGAGGAAAGATTGAGGGAGCTGGGGCTTTTCTCTTTAGAGCAGAGGAGGATGAGAGGCAACTTAATAGAGGTTTATAAAATGATGAGGGGGGATAGATAGAGTGGACATGCAGAGACTATTTTCTCGGGCGGATGTAGCTGTTACTAGGGTACATAACTATAAGGTTCATGGTGAGAGATATAGGAGGGGTGTCTGAGGTAGATTTTTTTACTCAGAGTGTGGCTGGGGTGTGGAATGCATTGCCTGCTTTGATAGTGGAGTTGGACACTTAGGAACTTTCAAGCAGTTATTGGATAGGCACATGGAACACACCAAATGATAGGGAATGGGATAGCTTGATCTTGGGTTTGGACATAGCTCAGCACATCGAAGGCCAAAGGGCCTGTACTGTGCTATACTGTTCTATGTTCTATTTTGAAGTTAAATCAGGAACCATATCTTCACACAAGTATTGGGAATCTGTAATTCTTTCACCCTCACAAGCTACTGAAGCAAGGTCAATTGAAATTTTGATTAAATTCAGGGTAATGGTTCTGCAAGGGAACCATCCAAAATTGTGATTTAAATTGCAAAGAAATAGTTATCCAGAAAAAGTTAGAAGTAGGAAAACCTCTCAATTTCGGGGTAACAATTGTGAAGACGCAGACCACCTCCTCACCCCACCCTCCCCATGGGATTCTTACCATAGTATCCTCCCAAACTCCAAGGGACTGCTCCTGACTGACACCCCACTCCTCCCTGCCCACCCAACCGAACAATCTGAAGCAGATTGTCACTCCAAGGCCTGAAGATTTCTTCCACAATATTTATTATTTCTCCGCTACTAACCCCAGACCACACAGAATACTATTCAAGCATTAAATCAATAAGTCTGTTGTCAATCGACATGACTGAATGGGTTTAAACTGCCTTTAAGCGCCTCAGATTCCAGATGTAAAAATTCTGCACTGATTAATACAGTAATCATACTGATTAATACTGCAATTCCGTATTAAGCAGTGCAGAATTCAGTTGTGCAATAATTCTGAAATTCCAAGTCATAGAGTCATAGAAGTTTACAGCATAGAATAGGACCTTCAACCCAACCTGCCCTTTTTTAAAAAACTCTAAACTAATCCCAATTACCCGTATTTGGCCCATATCCCTCTATACCTATCGTACCCATGTAACTATTTAAATGCTTTTAAAAAAAATTATACCCACTTCTACTACTACCTTTGGCAGCTTGTTCCAGACACTCACCACGCTGTATGAGAAAAAAAATCACCCCTCTGGACACTTTTGTATCTCTCCCCTCTCACCTTACACCTACGCCTTCTAGTTTTAGACTCCCTTACCTTTGGGAAAAGATATTGACTATCTAGCTGATCTGTGCCCCTCATTATTTTATAAACCTCTATAAGATCACCCCTCAGCCTTCTATGCCCCAGAGAAAAAAGTTCCAGTCTATCCAGTGTCTCCTTATAATTCAATCCATCAAGTCCCGGCAGCATCCTAGTAAATCTTTTCTGCAGTCTTTCTAGTTTAATAATATCCTTTTCTACAACAGCGTGACCAGAATTGCACACAGTATTCCAAGTGTATTTGGAAACTCTTGGATTCTTCCTCTGGCCTAGTGATATAGCTCACTCAACGAGTAAACTACAAACCTAAAGTAATGCTCTGGGGTTCCGTGTTCAAATCACAACATAATAGAAAGTTAAATTTGAATTCTAAAATAAACCTCCTGTGGCAGTGAGGTTCGCCTGATTAAGTTTGATTTGACTTAATTGGTTTATACAAATGAGTTGGGAGCACTTACCTTGTACACACCCTTGAACTCTTCTGTGACAGCAAAGATAGGCTGAATATTATTGTCACTAAGCTTCTGTACTAAATGAGCAATGGATGGATAATCCTGTTAACAAATGTCAGAATTACAGGTCATTTATATTTTACAGAACATTAAATATTTTATACAAATTATTCTAAAGGCAGGCTAAATTACTCCATAAGAGCTAAATAACACTCCCAGGATCCATACTGCTACGGTCAAATGCAAACTTACAAAATGATCACTCATGGTGTAGAGACCCTGCGTATCGAGATGGCAATTCCCATCATTTGGTAGAACAATGCCACCTAGTTTACCATCTCCAGCAAAGTGAAATCCTGCATCTGTAGAGAACACGAGCAATCGAGTGACATTTCGCCAGCCAATTTTTTCCTGAGAGAGACAAAATTATTAAGTGGTGTCCCAAATCACGTTCTTCTGTGCAGTAAATTTACATAATGTGCTTCAGAATAGATTTACATTGGAAAGAAAAATGAGATGGAAACAAATAAGAACATAAGGAGCAGGAGTAGGCCATCTAGCCCTTCGAGCCTGCCCCGCCATTCAATAAGATCATGGCTGATCTGAAGTGGCTCAGTTCCACTTTCCCACTGTCTCCCCATAACCCTTAATTCCCTTGCCTCCCAAAAACCTATCTACCCGTGTCTTAAATATATTTAGCGAGGTAGCCTCCGCCACTTCAACGGGCAGAGAATTCCACAGATTCACCACCCTTTGAGTGAAGAAGTTCCTCCTCAACTCCGTTCTAAACCGCCCCCCCTTTATCTTGAGGCTGTGCCCTCTAGTCCTGTTGTCCTTTGAGCGGGAAGAATCTCTCTACCTCTACCCTATCCACCCCTACCCTATCCACCCCCTTCATTATCTTAAACGTCTCTAAGGTCCCCCCTCATCCTTCTAAACTCCAACGAGTACAGACCCAGTCTATTTAGTCTCTCTTCATTGTCCAACCCCCTCATCTCCGGTATCAGCCCAGTGAACCTCTTCTGCCTTCCCTCCAAGGGCAAAATATCCTTGTGCAAGTGCGGCGACCAAAACTGCACATAGTACTCCAGCTGCCGCCTCACCAGTGCCCTGTACAGTTGCAGCAAGACCTCCCTGCTTTTATATTCTATCCCCCTTGCTATAAAGGCCAGCATCCCATTCGCCTTCTTGATCACCTGCTGCACCTGCAGACTGGGTTTTTGTGACTCATGCACAAGGACCCCCAGGTCCCTCTGCACCGTAGCATGCTGCAGCTTTTCACCCTTTAAATAGTAATCCCTCCTACTATTATTCCTGCCAAAGTGGATAACCTCACACTTGCTAACATTGTACTCCATCTGCCAGGTCCTTGCCCACTCGCTCAGCCTATCTAGATCCCTCTGCAGACTTTCCACACCCTCCGCACAATTTGCTTTTCCACTTATCTTCGTGTCATCAGCAAATTTCGACACCCTACACTCAGCCCCCTCCTCCAGATCATCTATATAAATGGTAAATAGCTGAGGCCCCAGCACCGATCCCTGCGGCACTCCACGAGTTACCAACTGCCAAACAGAATAGCACCCACTGATACCAAATCTCTGCCTCCTATTAGACAACCAATCCTCTATCCACGCTAACACCTTACCCCCAACTCCATGCCCCCTAACATTCTGAAACAACCTTTTGTGCGGCACCTTATCAAATGCCTTTTGAAAATCAAGAAACACTACATCCACCAGCTCCCCCCTGTCTACTGCACTAGTCACATCCTCACAGAATTCCAATAAATTTGTCAAACATGACTTCCCCTTAACGAATCCGTGCTGCGTCTGCTCTATCAAACAATTCTTCTCAAGGTGCGTCGCTATTTCTTCTTTGATGACGGATTCAAGCATTTTTCCAACAAAAGACGTTAAACTAACCGGCCTATAAGTCCCTGCCTTTTGTCTGCTACCTTTTTTAAACGGTCGTGTAACATTAGCCGTTTTCCAATCTTCCGGCACTTCCCCGGAATCCAGTGAAGTTTGGTTAATAATCACTAAGGCGTCTTCTATCACCTCTGCCAATTGCTTCAGAACTCTGGGATGCATTCCATCCGGTCCTGGGGACTTGTCCACCATCAGTCCCACTAGTCGATCAAGCACTACCTCTCTAGTAACGGTAATCGCATTCAGGCCCTCAACTCCTACCATCCTTCTATCTTTAATATCCGGCAAACTATTCGCGTCCTCCTCCATGAAGACTGAGGCAAAAAACTTATTTAAAGGCCTCAGCCATTTCCTCATCTCCCACCACTGAATCCCCCGTCTCATCCTCTAAGGGTCCAACATTCACTCTAGCCAGCCTCTTCCTCTTTATATATTTGTAAAAACTCTTACTGTCCTTTTTTACATTTAGTGCTAGTTTAGCTTCATAGTCTATCCTTCCCTTCTTTATCAACTTCTTAGTCATTCTTTGTTGATTTTTAAACCTCTCCCAATCTTCTGCTCGCCCACTACTTTTAGCCACTCTAAACGCATCAGCTTTTAATTTAATACTCTCCTTTATTTCCTTCGATAACCACGGCTGATAATCCCTTCTCCTATGTTCCTTCTTTACCATTGGAATATATTTCTGCTGAGCACCGAAAAAGTTCTCCTTAAAGATCATAAGAATGTAACAAGAGCATACTGAACAAAAGGAGAGCATGGTGAGGAAGCAGTGAAAAAGCTCAAGTTTTCTAGTATAGATAAACAGTCAATAGGAGGTCCATTGAAACATATAAAAATATTAAATGTGTAGATGCATAAATCCTTTTTATGAAAGCACTGCTATAAGAAATGAACTAATGAGTGAAAACAATTTCAGAACAATTGAACACAAACTTTGGAATACTGAAGCAAGTTATAGAACATAAAATATTGGGATTATTCAAAATACTATTTGGATACAATTCTGATTGCTTACCCCACAGACAGCCACCTGCATTATGGCATCAAAACCACCTTCTGGAGAATCGAGGTTTCCAGAAATAGTTTGGTTGCTTACAAGTTCATTGAACTTTGATCCATCATTGGTTAACGATAGAACATTTTTGTAGCTGAATGGGCTTGTACATACTTCACCATTTGTACAAGGATTTTTCCTTTTGGCTGGGGTTGTGCTGATGTAAGGCATTACAGTCTTATCCACGAAAGAGCCAAATCCTAAATAAGAACAAGTTTTCACAAGATGAAGTGCTGTTTGTTAAATGCAAGGCACCAGAAAATGATAAATAAAAGATAAATTTACCAATTCTGAAATCAGAAGTAATCTTCCCCATTTCAATTTGCAATTCTGTTCCCAACTTTTTCACATTTTCCAAATCATCCTTCATAGAAAAGGAGAGGTCCATAAGATAGTAGAGATCAATGGGATAGTCTTCTGCTCTCTTAAAATATAGTGGGAAGGTTTGTGGCTCTCCTGAGAAACAAAAACATCCAGCATTAGAAATGGACATATGAAATGCAAATCCACAAGCTAGATATGGTTCAGGAAGATTTCTCTCAGCCTACTGATAGCATTAAACTTTGTATCATGTGAATTGTGAATGAATGACTATCACGAACATGACTTTCTTATTCTATGAAAATGGTGCATAGGAAGAAAGAATTCACAGATTAACAAAGCAAAGAGTTGACATAGAGTTGATTTGTTTCCAACTGGCAATCAGTGGCTACTGGGGTTTTGCAGGGTTATGTGCTAGGACACCAACTGTTCACATTATATATTAATGATTTGGAACAGGGAACTGAATGTATCATCTCCAAATCTGCAGATGATACAATGTTGGATGGGAGAGTAAGCTGTGGAGGAGGGTGTGGAGATGCTTCAGAATGATTTGGACAGGCTGAGCGTATGGACACGTGCATGGCAGAGTAACATGGATAAATGTGAGGTTATCTATTTTGGTAGCAATAGGAAGACAAGGTTATTACTTGAATGGGTGTAAACTGAGAGATGTGATGCTTAGCGAGACTTCGGAGTTCTCATACATCAACTGCTGAAAGCAAGTGTGTAGGTATTACAGGTAGTAAAGAAGGCAAGCGGTATGTTGGCCTTCATTGCGAGAGCATTTGAGTATAGGGATAGGGACGTTTTGCTGCAATTGTACAAGGCGTTGGTGAGACCATACAAAGAAAATTACAGCACAGGAACAGTCCCCTTCAGCCCTCCAAGCCTGCACCGGCCATGATGCCCGACATAACTAAAACCCCCTACCCTTCCAGGGATCATATCCCTCTATTCCCATCCTATTCATGTATTTGTCAAGATGTCCCTTAAAAGTCACCATCGTATCTGCTTCCACTACCTTCCCTGTCAACGAGTTCCAGGCACCCACCACCCTCTGTAAAAAATCTGCCTCGTGCATCTCCTTTAAATCTTGAACCTCGCACCTTAAACTTGTGCCCTCCCGTAATTGACTCTTCCATCCTGGGAAAAAGCTTCTGACTATCCACTCTGTCCATTACTCTCAGAATCCTGTAGACCTCTATCAGATCATCCCTCAACCTCTGTTGTTCCAGTGAGAACAAACCAAGCTTTCCCAGCCTCTCCTCATAGCTGATGCCCTCCATACCAGGCAACACCCTGGTAAATCTTTTCTGTATCCTCTCCAAAGCCTCCACACCCTTCTGGTAGTGTGATGACCAGAATTGAACACCACATTCCAAGTGCGGCCTAACTAAGGATCTCTAAAGCTGCAATATGACTCGCCAATTTTTAAACTCAATGCCCCGGCTGACAAAGGCAAGTATGCCGTATGCCTTCTTGACTACCTTCTCCACCTGCATTGGCACTTTGTGATCTTTACACCCAGATCCCTTTGCCTATCAATACTCATAAGAGTTCTGCCATTTACTGAATAACCTGAAGTATTGTGTGCAGTTTTGGAGTCCCTATCTGAGGAAGGATATCCTTACTGTAGAGGTAGTACGGCGATGGTTTACCAGGCTGATCCCTGGGATGGCAGGTCGGTGATATGCGGAGAGATTAAGTCGGTTAGGATTATATCACTGGATTTAGAAGAATGAAAGGGGATCTTGTAGAAACCTAAAAAATTCTAACAGGGTTAGACAGGTAGATGCAGAAATAATGTTCCCAATGGAGGGAGAGTCCAGAACTAGGGGTCATAGTTTGAGGATGAGAGGTAAATCTTTTAGAACTGAGGTAAGGATGAATTGCTTCACCCAGAAGGTGGTGAATGTTTGGAATTCACTACCACAGAATGTAGTTGAGGCCAAAATATTGAGAGAGATTTCAAAAAGAAATAAGATATAGCTCTTGGGGCTAAAGGGATCAAGGGGTATGGAGGGGGGCATGTGGGAAAAAGGGATATTGAATTCGATGATCAGGCATGATCAAAACGATTGGTGGAGCAGGCTCCACTGGCTGAATGGTCTATGCCTGCTTCTAGTTTCTATGTTTTTATCCAAGATATTTGCATTCTTGCACTGACGCTTTAAGCAATTTTAAATCATTACAAAGCTGTATATACAAAGCCTAGTTCTGAATTATATCTTTATTCTTAGATCAGACAGCCAGCACCAAGACAAAGTGACAATCCACAAGAAGTGACAAAGATTTAAACTCAATAGCACCAATTAGCAAAAAAGGCAATAGAGCTGTAAAATGGCTGGAATGTGGCAAAATGCATTACATACAAAGTGGCTACTTACAAGCATAATGAACTCTAACATTGGTGGCTTTAGCCTTGATAGGAAACAAAGAAACATTTTACTACTCAATTCCTCAAATAGCTTTGTTAAGGTCACCACACAATTCTGCTTCTTGTAGCTAAGTCTTAGTCCTAAGTGCAAATTCTATGCACAACAGAATGATGCTTTGAAGCAGCACTGAGTACCATCTTTTGAATCAGATATTAAACATAGGCCTCTCAATTCAAAGGTAATTCAGAAGATTTTCATTGCATTCTCCATCAATCACCACCAAACTGACCATTTATCTTCTTTGCTATTTATGGTACCTTGCCGTACTCAAAATGACTGCTGCATTGATTATAAATCAACTTCAAAATTAATTAACAGGCTGTAAGCATTTTTGGGCCTAGGAATAAATGAAATGTTATACAAGGAAATCTTCTCAGGCCCACTGATAGCAATAAGCTTTGGACCATGTGAATGATTTGAATATTACAAATATGGCTTTCATTTTATGAAAATGTTCCGCAGGAAGAGATAATTCATACAGGTTAATATAGCCAAGATATCTGCATTAAGTAATTTTAGTCATTACAAATACAAGTTTTCTTTTCCTTTCAAAGGAAGATGACAGCTGAAATTTAGATTTGCTAAAACAGGAAACATCAAAAAGGATAAAAATAATGAATAATCTAATACCTTCCCTATCCCATTCCAAAGAAACGAGTTCCATTTGCCAAAAAATGAACAAGCAAAGAAAGAAATTCTGAACCTAATTTAAGGCTCCTCAAGCTTATAGATCAAACAGATCTAACATCTGTATGTTTCTTCACTCAGAGTGGTGAAGGTGTGAAATTCACAACACAGAAACTAGTTGAGATCAAAACATTGCGTAATTTCAAGAAGAAATTGGATATAGTTATTGGGGCTAAAGGGATCTAGAGATATGGGAGGAAGGGAGATTAGGATATTGAATGTGATCAACTATGGCCTATACCTGTTTCATGTTTCTATATGCAGATAAACAGAGATTAGCAGACTCCTAGAAACATAGAAAATAGGTCCAGGAGTAGACCATTCAGCTCTTCAAGCCTGCACCGCCATTCAATATGATCATGGCTGATTGTGCACGAGGGCCATGCCCAGCTCCCTCCTGAACATGTCTAACGAACTGGCCCCAACAACTTCCTGTGGTAAAGAATTCCACAGGTTCACAATTCTCTGAATGAAGTTCTTCCTCATCTCAGTCCTGACTGGCTTACCCCTTGTCTGTGATCTCTAGTTCTGCACTTCCCCAACATCTAGCTGGTCCAGTCCCATCAGGCCTTTTTGTGTTTCTATGAAATCACCTCTCATTCTTCTAAATTCCAGTGAGTACAAATCAAGTCAATCCAGTCTCTCTCCATGTCAGTCGTGCATTCTAGGAATCAGTCTGGTGAACCTTTGCTGGACCCCCTCAATAGCACTAACGTTCTTCCTCGGACTAGGAGACCAAAACTGCAAACAGTACTCATGGTGTGGCCTCACCAAGGCAAGAATCCTTACTCCTATACTCAAATTCTCTTACTTTGAAGGCCAGCATACCATTAGTTTTCCTTATACCTGATGTACCTGCATGCCAACCTTCAAAGTCTGTGCCACCATGACACCAAGGTCACATTACACTTCCCCTTTTCTGAAACTGCCACCATTCTGATAACAATCTTCCTTTCTGCTTCTGGAACTAAAATGAATAGCCTCACATTTATCCACATTTTATTGCATTTGCCAAGTATTTGCCCACTCAGTCAGACTGCCCTAGTCATCCTGCAGCCTCTTAGTATGCTCCTCACAACACACACTGCCACCCAGTTTAGTGTTGTCTGCAAATTTAGTGATATTGCATTCAATTCCTTCATCCAAATCATTCATGTACATTGTGAATGGAGTTCCAGCATCTAACCCTGCCGTATCCCACTAGTCACTGCCTTCCACTCTAAAAAGGACCCCTTTATTCCCAGTATCTGCTTCCTGTCTGCCAGCCCGTTTTCTATCCATGTCCTGATACCATGAGCTTTAATTTTGCTCATTAATCTCTTAAGTGGAATCTTGTCAAAAGCCTTTTGAAAGTCTAGATACACAACATCCACTGGTTCACCCTTGTCCACTCTACTGCTCACATCCTTAAAACATTCCAGAAGATTTGTCAAGCATAATTTCCCTTTAGAGAATCCATGCTGACTTGGACCGATCTTGTCATCGCTTTTTAAATGCTCAGTTATTGCATTCTTACTAATTGACTCCAGCATTTTCCCCATCATTGACGTCAGGCTAATGCATCTATAATTAATTCCCTGTTCTCTCTCTCCTTTTTTAAAAAATGGGGTTACATTAGCTACCCTCTAATCCACTCTTCCAGAGTCTATAGAATGTTGGAAAATGATCAATGAATCCACCATTCCTAGGGCCACTTACTTCCTTGAGTACTCTGGGATGCAGAGCACAGGCCCTGAGGACTTATCGGATTTTAATCCCAGCAATTTCCCCAATACAACTTTCTGACTAATAAGGATTTCCTTCAGTTTTTCCTTCATGCTAGACCTTCTGTCCCCTAGTATATAATGAATAGCTTGGTCTTGCAAGAATCTTCTAACCATATAGCCAAAAAGGGGACTAGTCATAAACAAAGTAATGGTGAATGATAGTTTTTCCACTCTGGAGAAAAGTTTGTCGATATTAGAACCCCTGCTTTTTTGATGCATATTAGTGATTTGGATATACAGGGCACAATTTCAAAATTTACAAATAAAACAAAAAATTAATATTGTGAACTATGAGGAGGAGTGTTAAATGTCAAAAGGACAATTGGGGTGGTGGACTAGATGGACAACTGGCAGATGACATTTAATGTAAAGAGGTGTGGAGTGATACACTTTTGTGAAAAACAAGGTGAGACAGTGTAAAATAAAAGGTTCAATTTTAATAGGATGCAGGAACAGAAGAATATGAGCTCATTTCATTGAAGGTAGTAGGGATAAGCTGAGAAAATGGTTAATAAAGGGATCCTGGGGTTTACAAATAAGGGTACGGAGTACAAAAACAAGGAAGTTATGATAATCCTTTATAAAACAGTGTTTCGGCCTTAACTGGAGTCATGTGTCTAGTTCTAAGACCCACACTTTAAGGAGGATGTGAAAACAATAGAGGGGTTCAAAAAAGATTCAGAAATGTTGCAGAAATGAGAAACTCCAGTTACTTGGAGAAGTTGGAGTTGTTCTAGGTGTCAGAAAAAAGGGATGGAGAAATGTTCCTGTTGGTAGAAGTATCAAAACTAGTGGATACTGATTTAAAATGAGAGATAACAGAGGCAACAGCAAAATGAGTAATTTCTTTTTAAACACAGTGACTGATTAGGATCTGGAATGCACTCCCTGAGCATGTATGGTGGAGGCAGATTAACTGAAGATCTTCAAAAGAGAATTAAATAATCTGAAATTAAAACATATGCAGGCTACTGGACAGGGAATGGGACTAGTTGAGATTTTTTTCTTTGCAGAGAATTGCCTCAGGTATGACAAGTGGAATGACCTCCTCCTGTGCTGTAGCCATTCTATGATAACACCAAAAGTTAAATTCCTTCTATCTGGCATTGAATCATACAAACCCTACATATGTGCACACGCACAAACACAATATGAGTAGCTTTATCGAAGCTACTCATATTGCCCCATTTTTACATTTCAAATATTTATCCATTTTCTCTTTTAAAAATTACATATTCTGCTGCCACCACTAATAGCGTACATAGGCCTAAAAATCCTTTCATGATCTTAAATCTATGGCCTCCAATTATTAGTCTTTTCTCATAATTGAAAACCTAACTCCTTCTGTTCCACACTTTAAAGCTTTTACCCTTTAGTCGAAGGAGCTGGTTTTCCTGATGCTTGTTCATTGCAAATGGCCATTTCCCCAGCATCAACACAAGGGAAAGGGGGCAGTGTCCTGTTTTGCTATAAAAAGTATGCACATTTGGCTTTCTTCACAACACAGAATTATAAAATTGCAATAGGTTTCCTTAATCGAATATTGACCCCCAGTGACAAAGGAGGAAAATACAGGGTAGGAAGAGGAGTAGAATAAGTAGAAAGCTGCTGTCAGAAACTACTGGTATAAAGTAGAACTAGGTTGTCCCAATGGCCATTGATTCACACAGCTGGCCTGTGTCCATGAATTAACACAAGTGTTTTGAATATCAAGGTGCTCAGCAAAGTGTGGACAATTTTGAGATAGAAAAAGCAACTTCTGGAGATGGTGCTGTTGAAATGGATTTCAGATGGTGCAAAATCAATTCTGAATACCCAATGAAACTTAGTATCCAACCACTTTGCTCCACCACAATCTCTGTTGGGCATAAATCTGAAGGCTTCAGAGGTTATTTGCAGCAGTGCACAGAAAGCTAAAATCAGATTCAATCCTACACCAAGTAACAAAATCCAAATTGTGGAAATACCTGATCGTAATTTCAGGGTTAGCTTCTGCGGTCGAATCTGTGTAATGTCTTTCAGCTCTACTTTCTCACCACTAGTACGACCAGTAAGTTCTTTATTAGCATCTACACGTTGTGAACCTTTGGGATTTTCAATATCTTGCATTGAACATCCTCTCATTTTTAATGATTCTATGTCATCGCACCGTGCAGAGTTTGCTTCGCCCTGCTGTAAGAACTCCTTCAAAAAATAAACACAAGTTCAAATGTTTGAGATGTCGATTAAGACCAAAACAAATTAACCACATTTTTCAATTTCTATCATTTAGAAGCAATTATTTCATAAGAACATAAGAAATAGGAGGAGTAGGCCATCTAGCCCTTCGAGCCTGCCCCGCCATTCAATAACATCATGGCTGATCTGTCGTGGCTCAGTTCCACTTTCCCGCCCTCTCCCCATAACCCTTAATCCCCTCTCTTATCAAAAACCCATCAACCCGCTTCTTAAAAATATTTAGCGAGGCAGCCTGCACCACTTCAACGGGCAGAGAATTCCAGAGATTCACCACCCTTTGAGTGAAGAAGTTCCTCCTCAACTCTGTTCTAAACTGCCCCCCCTTTATCTTGAGGCTGTGCCCCCTAGTCCTACTGTCTTTTTTGAGCGGGAAGAGTCTCTCCACCTCTATCCTATCCATCCCATTCATCATCTTATACGTCTCAATGAGATCTCCCTCATTCTTCTGAACTCCAACGAGTACAAGTCTAGTTTATTCAGCCTCTCCTCATAGCTCAACCCCCTCAACTCCGGCATCAACCTAGTAAACCTCCTCTGCACTCCCTCCAAGGCCAAAATATCTTTGCGCAGGTGCGGCGCCCAAAACTGCACACAGTACTCCAGCTGCAGCCGCACCAATGCCCTATACAGCTGCAGCAAGACCTCCCTACTTTTATATTCAATCCCCCTCGCTATGAAGGCCAGCATCCCATTCGCCTTCCTGACCACCTGTTGCACCTGCAAGCTGGGTTTTTGTGACTCATGCACAAGGACCCCAAGGTCCCTCTGCACTGTCGCCTGCTGCAGTTTTTCGCCACGTAAGTAATAGTCCTTCCTACCATTCTTCCTACCACCTCACACTTGCCAACATTAAATTCCATTTGCCATTTCCTGGCCCATTTGCCCAGCCTATCTAGATCCTTCTGCAGACTCTCCACACCCTCTGCACAATTTGCCGTTCCCCCAATCTTGGTGTCATCAGCAAATTTCGACACCCTACACTCGGTTCCCTCCTCCAGATCATCTATATAAATGGTAAATAGCTGAGGCCCCAGCACCGACCCCTGGGGCACCCCACTAGTCACCAACCGCCAATCCGAATAGCACCCATTGACCCCCACTCTCTGCCTCCTATTTGACAACCAATCCTCTATCCACGCTAACACCCTACCCCCAACTCCATGTCCCCTGACCTTCTGCAATAACCTCTTGAGGTACCTTGTCAAACGCCTTCTGAAAATCCAGAAAGACCACATCCACTGGCTCTCCTCTATCCACTGCCCTAGACACATCCTCATAGAACTCCAGTAAATTTGTCAGACACGACTTCCCTTTAATGAAACCGTGTTGCGTCTGCTCTATCAAGCAATTCCCTTCAAGATGCCTCGCAATTTCCTCCTTAATGACGGATTCTAACATTTTACCTACCACAGACGTTAAACTAACCGGCCTATAATTCCCCACCTTTTGCCTGGCACCCTTCTTAAACAACGGCGTAACATTAGCCGTTTTCCAATCATCCGGCACTTCCCCGGAATCCAGCGACGTCTGGAAAATAACCACCAAGGCATCCACTATAACCTCCGTCATTTCTTTCAGAACCCTCGGATGCATTCCATTCGGTCCTGGGGACTTGTCCACAATCAGCCCCTCCAGTCTGTCGAGCACCACCTCTCTAGTAACAGTAATGTCATTAAGACCCTCCAGTCCTACCACCTTTCCATCGCTAACACCCGGCAAATTATTCACGTCCTCCTCCGTGAAGACAGAAACAAAAAAGTTATTCAAGACCTTAGCCATATCCCCATCCCCTACCACTAGGTCCCCTTTCTCATCCTCTAAAGGACCAACGTTCACCCTAGCCAGCCTCTTCCTTTTTATGTATTTATAAAAACTCTTGCTATCCTTTTTTATATTAAGTGCTAGCCCAGCTTCATAGCTTCTCTTACCCTCCTTTATCAACTTCTTTGTCAATCTTTGTTGACATTTAAACCTTTCCCAATCCTCTTCTCGCCCACTGCTCTTAGCTACTCTAAATTCCTCCGCTTTGAATTTAACACTTTCCTTCACCTCCTTCGTTGTCCACGGCTTATTACCTCTCCTCCTACGGTCCTTTTTGACCATTGGAATAAATTTCTGCTAAGCACCAAGAAAGATCTCCTTAAAGATCCTCCACTGCTCCTCAGCAGACCTACCTTCCAACACGCTCCCCCAGTCCACATTCGCCAATTCTTCTCTCATCCTACCATACTCCCCTCTATTCAAACAAAGGACGCGTGTCCGGGAACCCACTTTCTCCTCCTCCATCTGCAACAGAAACTCCACCATACAATGATCACTCTCTCCAAGAGGATCCTTCACCGCAAGGTCCCTAATTCTACTCGCATCCTGTCATTTAATGCCATGAACATGCTTAAACCTCTCTACAGTGCCAAGGATCTGGAAGATGTAATCTCAGGACACAGGCAGCAATCACTTCATCAGGAGCTACCTACATAGACCGTTCTTCTCAAGACTGTCCACTTTAAATGTGAGCAAGTCACCACTGAGAATCTATTCTACTGAGATGGCAATCACTTTAGCACTTTAGGATTATTGTCAAAAAGTAGTTAGCAATGCTGCCCTACAGCGCTAGACAGCCGAGTATAATTCCGGCCTCGGGTCACCGTCCGTGTGATATTTGCACATTCTCCGAGTTTCCTCCCACAATCCAAAGGTGTGTGGGTTAGGGTAATTGGCCTTACTAAATTGCCTCTTGGTATCAAGGGGACTAGCAGGGTTAAAAAGTGGGGTTATGGGGATAGGGCCTGGATGGAACTATGGTCAGTGCAGTCTCGATGAAAGTATCTCAGAGGCAGGTTTGACGTGTAGGCTAGCAAGAATTTGAAAGAGCCATCCTACCACAGTTGGAGGCAGTGAAAAAAAATGGACAAATTCAATATCTTTACTGGCTGACCATCTGGGATATATTTGAGGAAGCATTTGCACTCATGACACGATTGGTTGATTTTGGTATAAAAGCAAAGGAATAGCTATTAAGTCTTAGTTTTACTTGTAGTGCCTTCAATTTCCGTAATTAACATAATGTTCTGTGGTATGACATACATGACATCAGATCAAAGGTCCATAAAATATAACTTGCTCCAAATGTTGCAAAGATCTGACCATATAAGAAATAGATTGAACATATGGATTGATTCAATCTTTTTTAAAATTAAGCTAATAGTATCTTGCCTCTTTTGTTCCTGTAATATTTTTCACAAATATTACTTTTAGCCAGAATGCAACTATTTGGTGAAATGTTGGGTATCTCACCTCCAAAGCAACATGACTTAGGCCAGGGGAAATCTCATGACTGAACTATCACTCATTGCACACACACGGGCTCAGTTTGCTCTTCTTACATAAATTGTTTTTATTGCCCTAAATACACCAACAGCAAAAATAAGAGCAATATGCATATGTTCCATATGGACAACTATTTGCCATGAAATTGGAAAAGCACTTAGTCTGTTTGACAGTAGAGTTGAGAGAGAAATCAGGAGAGCAAAAATGGGATATGAGATTGCTTGGGGAGATAAAGCAAAGAAGAATCCAAAGAGCTTCTACAAATACATAAAGGGCAAAAGAGTAACGAGGGAGAAAATAGGGCCTCTTAAGGATCAACACAGCCATCTTTGTGCAGATCCACAAGAGATGGATGAGATCCTATTTACTGTTGAGAAAGGCATGGATGTTAGGGAACTTGGGGAAATAAATAGTGATATCTTGAGGAATGTACATATTACAGAGAAGGTGGTGCTGTCATCTTAAAGCGCATCTAGATAAATCCACAGGACCTAATGAAATGCATCCCAGGATGCTGTGGGAGGTTAGGGAGGAAATCCTGGATCCTCTAGCAGAGACATTTGAATTTTCGATAGTCACAGGTGAGGTGCCTGCAGATTGCAGGGTGGCAAATGTTGTGCCTTGTTTAAAAAGAACTGCAGGAAACTAAAGGTTGGTGAACCTAATGTTTGTAGTGGGCAAGTTGTTAGAATGTATTCAGAGAGACAGGATCTAAAGGCATTTAGAGAAGCAAGGACTGATTAGGAACAGTCAGCATGGCTTTGTAAGAGGAAAATCTTGTCTCACCAATTCGATTGAGTTTTTTGAAGTAGTAAGGTGAGATAGTTGAGGGCAGTGCAGTTGATGTTATTTACATGGACTTTAGCAAGGCTTTTGAGAAGGTACCACATGGTAGGTTGTTGCATAAGGTTAAATCTCACGGAATCTAGGGTGAGGTAGCCAATTAGATACAGAATTAACTTAATGACAGAAGACAGAGGGTGGTTGTAGAGAGCTGTTTTTCAAACTGGAGGACTGAGACTAGCAGCGTGCCTCAGGGGTTGGTGCTGGGTCCATTGTTAAAATTTATCAATGATTTGGATAAAAATTTAGGAGGCGTGGTTAGTAAGTTTGCAGATGACACCAAGATTGGTGGCAAAGTGGACAGTGAAAAAGATGATCTAGAACTGCAATGGGGTCTTAATCAATTGGGCCAATGGGCTGACGAATGGCAGGTGGAGTTTAATTTAGATAAATGCAAGGTGATGCATTTTATTAGATCGAACCAGGGCAGGGTTTCACCCAGTTAATGGTAGGGTGTTGGGAAGAGTTATAGAACAAAGATCTACAGGTACTGGTTCATAGCTCCTTGAAAGTGGAGTCACAGGTGGACAGAGTGGTGAAGGCGGCATTTGGCATGCCTGGTTTCATTGGTCAGAACATTGAATACAGAAGTTAGAACATCTTGTTGAAGTTGTACAAGATGTTGGTAAGGTCACACTTGGAATACTGCGTACAATTCTGGTCACCCTATTATAAAAGGATATTATTAAACTAGAAAAAGAGTGTAAATCTTTTCTACTAGGACGCTACCAGGATTTGACAGTTTGAGTTATAAGGAGAGGTTGCAGAGACTGGGACTTTTTTTTTGCTGGAGCGTAAGAGGCTTGGGGTGATCTTATAGAGGTTTACAAAATAACGAGGTGCATAGATAAGGTATATAGTCAACCTCTTTTCCCAATGGTAGGGGAGTCTAAAACTAGATGGCATAGGTTTATGGTGAGAGGGGAGGAATACAAAAGAGTCCAAAGGGGCAATTTTTTCACACAGAGGGAGGTGAGTATCTGGAAGAGTTGCCAGAGACAGTTACATGGGTAAGATTAGTATAAAGGGATATGGGCCAAAGACAGGCAATTGAGACTAGCTTAATGGTAAAATTTAGGCAGCATGGACAAGTTGGGCATGTGTGTTTCATTCTGTAAACCTCTATGACAATATGGCATCTTTCAAACATCAGAAAATTAAAACTTTGTGCAGGGCACATTCTACATCTATGATTTGAATGTTGAAATTATTTTGGCTTGATTTTCTGCCCAAAGCAAGTGGGTGGAAAAATACAGTCTATTAAGGGAAAAAAAACTATTTTCATGATCAGAACTTTTGATGGAAGGGGAAAGAGGCATGGACTACAGTATTTAAACTAATTACCTGTCCTACCATTACAATGTTCTCTTCAGGGACAGGGCATTTCATTACCTCAGCATGTCTCAAAGTGCATCATAGATAATTAAGTAATGAAGTCTAGTCCCTATTATAATGTAGGCAAACACACAGCCAGGTCTCACAAACAGACAATTACAGGCTTTGCTTCTTCCACATGTCCCCTCCACTTTAAGCCCCTGATTTTATGCCTCTTTGTGCACATCACTTAAAAACTCCATTTTCCACTATTCCCTAATCACTTTCAGCATTTCTCTTTCAAATTTCTAGCCTGTTCTTTTCTGGGGATTTTCAAGACCCAGTTTTGCTGGGTCTCCTCTCATCACTTGAGGCAGTTATTTTACTATCCAGCTCCACGCAACAAGCACTGTCTGTCTTACTTCCCTTTTCATCCATTTCCAATTCTGTTACTTTCATCAAATCTCTTTCTGCAGTTTTCTTTAAAAAAGATACAATCCCTGGATATGACTGAATAGATAAGCATAACTAAATGTTTAAAAATTCATAAATAAGGTTTATACTGTTTTCTTAAAAAGGTAGCATTTCAATTTCATACATCAAATTGACAAATGTGCAAAGCAAGTTTATTTTAATAAAGTTAATTGCTTTGATAAAATATCTGAGCAAAGAATGTCAGAAGTGTGTTAAGCATTTAGCCATTATTACTACCAATATTTTTTAGGCTCAATTCACTCCTGCCTGTGTACTTCTTACTTACAGGTCATTCACACGTCACTGTCTATTCTTAATGGACTACTGTAAAGCTCTGTAGATTTGAAATATGTTAGTTAAGACAATGGCAACATTTTTCACTTTGGTAATTGAAAACGTACAATTTTGGTGCACCATCCACAATTTCTACCAGCTTGTATACATTCCCCACAAGATTTTGCATTGGCTTTTAAACACTCACTGGGATCTGCAACATGAAAAAGCAAATTATTATTGCAAATATGTCTAGTCATTTACATCAATAGATGCAAAGTAGCATTAAATGTATACTAAAGCAGTTTCAAAGAATTTCAGAAGTCCTTGAAATTCAGGCATTTATACTAGATTAATTTTGCATAATATCAAAATTAGAATAGTCTTGAACTAAACGAGACAAGTATTACCAACAATGGAACCGAAGTAGGCCAGTGACCCGTCTAGCATATTTCAACTCACTAGCCATGGCAGCTGTTTTTATAAAGTTCTTTGTCTTATCCTTTATTAGTACTAATATCTCAACTTCTTGAACTTTTCTTTTTCCCTCTGCAGCGAT
Source organism: Carcharhinus amblyrhynchos (assembly GCF_965287045.1). NCBI lineage: Eukaryota > Metazoa > Chordata > Chondrichthyes > Carcharhiniformes > Carcharhinidae > Carcharhinus > Carcharhinus amblyrhynchos. Next base: position 120,727,788 of record NC_137325.1, read on the forward strand.
TTAATAATTTGCCTCCTTGTCCCTCTGCTATGAGAATTTGGTATAAGTTTTCCTCCTACTCTTTTGGCAACTTCCTTTATTGTTTTAAACACTTCAATCAGATCACCCTTCACTGCAACAAAGAAGCCAGAGCAGAAAAATATCAACCAGACCAATACCTAATTTAAGGAGTCTGGGATTATCTATAAGAAAACATGTGGATGCTTGTATCAGGATCATTTAATATTTTTATGGTCGAGGTAGATAGATTCTTAACAAACAAGAGAGTCAAGGCATACGGGGGTAGAAGGGAGTGTGGAGTAGAGGCCACAATCAGATCTGCCATGATCTTATTAAATGGTGGAACAGGCTCGAAAGGCCTGAATGCTCTTAATTCTTATGTTCGTACATAAAATGTCATTAATGGAATAGATGAATTTAAACCCATCTAACTGTTTTTTCATGCTAACAATCTCACTACTTCAGTGTTGTTGTGGGTAAAACGTAATGCAACAAAACAAAGATTAGATGCTGTGTATAATACAATTTGAAAACAAGTTTAAACATGTTAATTGAATGTGAATATTGTATATATCACAGCTAATTAATGCAAATTTTTATAATTTAATTTGGTAATTTAGTGCTTGGTAAGGCAAAGGAAGTTTTAGCAGTAGGAAGGTTGAGGTAGGGGCAGAATTTGACAATGTTATACATGTTGATGTGTTACGATGGAGACAAGGAATTTGGAATTTCTCAGGGTCAGAGTGTCAAGGTTGCAAATAGTTTGGTTCAGTCCAAGACAATAGATGATGGTGATGATGGAAACTGTGGTGTGTACAGCATTTGACGGGAGTTGAAGACAATGGTTTCAGTCTTTCGAATATCTAGCTGGAGAATGCTGCAACCCATTTGTTGCTGGATATCAGACAAATTTGATAACACAGGTCCATTAGTAAAGTTGAAAGAAGTTGGACGTACAGCTGGGTGTCTCATGCCTGCAGATGATGATGCCAAATGCAGCATTCTGATGAGGAAGAGGAAGATGCATACTTTCCTTGAGCAACAAAAAAAGGACAAAAAGCAATAGAACACCTTTAACCGAAATGAACGGGTTTGAGTGGTTATCTCATGAAACCACTTGAGCTGAATATTCTCGATGAATGCTTGAATATCTTAAGTGCGTAGTGATATATTGCATTAGTCAATCCTGTTACCTGATTGAGCAAGTCCATACCACATACAGCAGCAAATCAGTCCAGTACAAAGAATATACTTCAAATCCATCTGAAAGGAAATTAAAAAAAAGTGAAGAGTAGAATCACATAGATACATATTCAAAATCTTGCTCATGTTGAGTACGCCCTGTCCACGGACTTTACTTCCAGTTTTCACCATTTTGGCAATGTTTTATATTAACGTCCGATATTGAAAGTCTACAAAAACATCTTACAATGACACTTCCCATGCATATAAAAGCATATTGAGAAATCAGGAAGTTGGAGTAGATAGGGAGAAACTGTTCCTGCTCCTAAAAGGATCAAGAATGAGAGGGCACAGATTTCAAGTGATTTGCAAAAGCGACATGAGAAGAAACTTTTTCTTCACAGCAAGCAGTTCAAGTCTGGAATGCACCAATTGGAAATGTGGTGAAAGCAGGATTCAAGGGGGCATTAGATTATTACTTGAATAGAAACAATGTACAAGATTACAGGAAAAAGCAGGAGAATGGCACAAAGGCTTGATGCTCATTTGGAGAGCCAATGCATGCATGACAGGCTGAATGGCCTCATTTTGCACCAATTCTGTGAAGCGAACCAAGAAAAACTATTTCTGAAATAAAAGCTGCTCTATAAAGTCTGCTCCCTCCATTCCCAATTATCCTTTCACAAACCTCCTACATAGCTTTCCCTGATCCCAGAACCATCTCCAATCCTCCTGGATCCCAGTTTCTCATTCTGCAATGCTCCCAGAACCTGAGAACACTAAGCAGGTCTGGAACTCCACTCCTCCCACCCCCTCCATACCATATCCTAAAATTTCATTCCAACACTTCCAGATCTTAATGCTCTCAGTGTTGGACAGGCCAGAGTTCCAGGTAACACCACTTCCAATAAAGTACATTGAAAACCTCCAACTCACTATCTGCATCATGCTGTAGATCTATGATTTATTTTGTTAAAGCATATCACACTTAGGTCAGGTTTAACAAGTATTTTTTACTTGAATATTGAAAATTACATAGTATATAGCATGAAGGACATCATGCAAATTTGTAATAACTATTCCAAACATTGCCTGCTGCTGGGTCATGTATGGAATTGTAAATTGCAGAGTAAAGCTCCCTTCATTCTCTGTGTAACTCAGATCTCTTTTTTTTGCGTCAATTTATATTCCAGTCATCCTCCTGACTTCAGCCAATTAGTTCCAAATAATGTTACATTGTGGACTGACGCTCTCAGAAATTGGATTGTGACCTGCAAAATTCTTCTCCTCAATGAGATGCCATTCCATATGTTCTTAATGGAATCGACCTTGCTTTGGTGCTCATACGACTAGCTAGCAATCTCTGGTTAAAACTAGATTTCCTTGCCAAGAAGAAAAAGCTTTAAAAATGTTTATGTAAAATATAGCCAAAGCTTTTAACCATAAAAAAATGAAATGATTACATCTTTTGAAATATACGTGCAGAGTATTCCCACATTTGCACTTTGCAATTATTGCCAGTTAACTACCTCATCAAGACAGTTCCTGTTTGCCTACAGAGGAAGCATCTGATTAGAACTAGCTATTAAATATTAACAGGAAGGATACTTCAACTCTTTTGTTTGAGGAGTCCCTCCCATGTCATACAAATTCTACAGACCCCCTAAGAATATTTTTCCGGCACAAAAAAGTTATACATTAAAACATGAGAGATTTGGCAATTTATCTCCAATGCAGTACTGAGGAGTACTGCGTTGAAAGGGATTGGAAACTAGGGGTGATACTTGAATGACAAGTTTGCAAGTCCCACTAAAGGATGATTGAGGTCTTAAAAAATCCTTCCTCAATATACAATGTTGGCGAGGCTAGTGTTACATACCTCAAAGCAAATGAAATTCAATGGCACTGCTGTTTAGAGCTTATCTACAAGATAGCAGGTAATTCAAGAAACAACTGAGATAATGCATCAATGGTTCCCTCCATAGTCTCTACCAGGGAATTTTCACAGGAGGTGCTGTCAGCAAAAAGCTAAGATATCATTTAGGAAGTTAAAATGGTAGTTGATAAGCATTGGGACTTTTTTATAAGATCGTGAATGAATCCCACAATGCTTGTGATATTTAGTGTTATAAATGTGAATATGCAAAATTCTCTCTCATATACACAAAGTCTATTTTTGCACTGATGGTTTAAAACAATTAATGACACGAAATCGATAACTGGAAATTAGATGAAATTTTATTTTTTCCATTGTGGTCAGTTTAGAGACAAACACAGGCAGTGGTCAGTACTGGACCCTATACCCCAGCATTATAATGACACCCCCTGAAGCGAGTGGGTGTGAAGTGGAAGCTGTCTCGAACGCTACTGCTGGTTACTTTTCATGCACTAGCCGCGGCTCATTAACCAATGAATTAAGGAAATCTGTTATTTTTTGATTGATAACTTCAGCATACACTCCATTTCATACCTGGCATGCATGGCTCTGCATCAGAATCCTCCTGCTCTGCCATGTCTAAAGAACAAACACACCCCCTGATCTGATCCCATCCGTAATTGGACATGTTCTTTGGAAGATGCACCTGTAATTAGTACATCACCAAGGTACACTGCCATTTTGGGGATTCCCTGAAGTAGACTCTCCACAGTGCGCTGAAAAATGATGCATGCTGATGAAACACCAAATGGCAATCGGGTGTACAATCCCTTGTGAATATTTATTGTAACTAACTTCACAGAAAACAGAACATAGGACATTACAACGCAGTACAGGGCCTTCGATCCTTGATGGTTTTCCACAGGTCAGCACAAAAATCTAAAGCCCATCTAACCTATACTATTCCAATATCATCCAAATGTTTATCCAATGACCATTTAAATGCCCTTAATGTTGGCGAGTCCACTCTTGCTGCTGGAGTCTTCTTCCAGTTCCAGCTGTTGAAGAGCATGATTTAGGTCTAGCTTGATATATTTAAGACCCTGCTAACTTAGCATCGAGGTTTTATATTCTTGGAATGGGATAACGATCCAGCCAAGCTCCCCTGTTTACTGTTAGTTTGTAGTCGCTGCAGATCCTCATGGTGCAGCCCAGTTTCAGGATGGGGATGATGGATGCAGCCCATTCGGAAAACTGCACTGGCTTGGTGACGGCAGGCCTGCCAACCTCTTCAGTTCAACCTCTACTCTGGTGTAATGCATCGGGCACTGGGCAAGTGCAGAAAAACCTAGCTGTAGTCTCACGATTTAGGTAAATCTCAACTTTAACAGCTTTTGGCACAGTTGTCTCCAAAATTCATTTTGATATTTGCATTGGAGCTCTTGGAATCCCACATCCCAGACATTAAATATTTCCAGCCAGTTCACTTTTACTTGTTTTAACCAGTCCTGCCTCATGAGACTGGTCCTATCTCCTTCAATCACCATGATGGGTAGCTGAGCTGACCAGCTCCAACAGGATACAGACACAGATGTTATCCTCACTATTTGTAGTGTCTCTCCAGTGTACGTTGCCAGAGTGGCCTTCGAATGGCTAAGGCTTAAGGGTTGCAGCCCCTCCTGAAGATGTCTGTATGTGTTTTCTCCTATGACAGTGGCCACAGTACCAGTGTCGACCTCCATCTTCAGGTGGCAGCCACTGACTATTACAATAATCTCAATGGAAGTGTCTTGCTAAATTGGACCTTGTTGGATGTGTAAGCCTTAGATTCTCCTTTAGTTCCTCAACCAGGTTATTTAAAGGGGTTGTTTTCATCTTTTTTTCTGGACTGTTCTGTGCAACCTGCTTCGCTCAACATCATGCTTGCTGCTGACTGTTCTTTCTGCATCTGAAACAGAAAATTCTTGCATTGGCATGGCTCAAGAGTGGTCTTACTGTGGGCTTTTTACGACTGATCTGGTTTGTCCTTGTTATCAGTGTGATAACTTGCAGTGATTCCATATGGCAGATATAAATGAAGGTTTATTTAATGAGAAACTATTTACAACTAAAGGATTTGCAACACAACGACACAGGCCTGCTCTCCACAACTCCCCAACTTGCTCTGCCAACTTCCGGCCCCAGGAATATACACCCAATGTTCACACGCTCACACTTCATTGGTTCTGGCCTGGTCACATGGCCAGTGAAGGTCTGCCTCTTAAAAGAGCCACACTACCACGAATACCACTGCAGAATATTCTTTCATAAAAATTTCAATATACTTGCAGCCTTCTGTACTTCCATTTAATTTGAAAACCAGGCTGACAACCTCGTCAGCTAAATGTTCCAAGTAATATTCATTACACACTTAGTTTTACCTTCCTCATACTCCTCAGCAATTAAAAGCCTTGAGTCTATAACGCACTTTATTTCATCTTCTAGTATAGACTACATAAATTACTTCCAACTGACATCACTGATGTCGGCAAATATATGGCAGCCATTTTGCACACAGTAGACAGAGGTGGCAAATGGTGTTGCCACTGAACTAGTAATCCAGAGACTAAGAACCTGTGTTCAAATGCCACCATGGCAAAAGGTGAAAAATTAAATTTAATAAAAAAATTATGAAATTAAAGGTCTAATAATGACCATGAAACATGATCGGTTGTTGTAAAAACCCATCCAGTTCAATAATATCCACAGCAATGTCTTCCCAAGTCACCGTTCCAACATGCAGATTTAATCTGCTGCAAGTTGGGGCATAAATTAAAAGCTATTAAAAAGCTTCCATCTTCAAAACGTATTCCAATTTCTTTTAAAAAGCTGCTAGATACAGAAGAGTGCATTAGCAATCATTAAGTGAAATGTTGCTGACCTTGATGTGGTATAGAAGTTACTATGTATTAAAAAGCTGAAGCATGTGCCAAAGTAAAAGACAAATTTTGAACAATTCCAAATTTTATTGAAGGAACTGTTTTTAAAAAGAAACACTCAGGATATGGGTGGGCATTGCTGGCAATCTCTAAATTTATTGCTCATCCTTAATTTTCTCTAAGGTGGTGAGCCTTTTTCCTGAACTGCTGCACTGTTTGGTATAACTTGCAGTTTTTGTTAGGCCACTTCAGAGAGCTGTCTTTGTTTGACTTGCTGAAGTTACACAGACCAGAGTAGATCAGGCAGCAGGTTTCGTTGCTTAAAACGACATTTCAAACTACCATTATTGGCTTTGAACTTGCATCAGTAAGTATTTTTCAGTCTAGTAACAACTGTACTGGTTGATACAGAACTTTTAAACTACCACAAAAAGTAACAGTAGCAATTTATAGACAAAACAGTGAACACAATCTGAATTCTTTGTGAAGTGGCACAAATTCCTGGGTTTGATCGAACGTTGCTGCCCAGCTCAATGGAGCATTTTTCTAAACCACACCCTTACAACTGGAATGATTAAACAGTTCTGAAAACTTCAAACATTTTGCCAGGAATACAACTTTTAGAAAACTATCCTGGCCAATGCATAACAATGTTTCCATACAAGGTCAGACTTGGACTTGCTGTTCCACCCACATTAATCAGCTTCCTTGCTGCCCAAATCATCATCCCAATTCTAAACTCTTTAGGGGAACAATGTTCAATCCATCCAAGAATGCATACTTATGAAGAATTTTCAGAAGTAAGCTGCTTAAGAATGGCATGTTAGCAAATTCATGTTCACCAAGTCATAACATAAGAAATAGGAGCAGGAGTAGGCCATCTAGCCCTTCGAGCCTGCCCCGCCATTCAATAAGATCATGGCTGATCTGAAGTGGCTCAGTTCCACTTTCCCGCTTTCTCCCCATAACCCTCAATCCCCTTGCCTACCAAAAACCTATCTACCCGCGTCTTAAATATATTTAGCGAGGTAGCCTCCACCACTTCAACGGGCAGAGAATTCCAGAGATTCACCACCCTTTGAGTGAAGAAGTTCCTCCTCAACTCTGTTCTAAACTGCATCCCCCCCCCCTTATCTTGAGGCAGTGCCCTCTAGTCCTGCTGTCCTTTCTGAGCGGGAAGAACCTCTCCACCTCTACCCTATCCATCCCTTTCATCATCTTACACGTCTCAATGAGATCCCCCCTCATCCTTCTAAACTCTAACGAGTACAAGCCCAGTCTATTCAGCCTCTCTTCATAGCTCAACCCCCTCAACTCCGGTATCAGCCTAGTGAACCTCCTCTGCACTCCCTCCAAGGCCAAAATATCCTTGCGCAAGTGCGGCGACCAAAACTGCACACAGTACTCCAGCTGCGGCCTCACCAGTGCCCTGTACAGTTGCAGCAAGACCTCCCTACTTTTATATTCAATCCCCCTCGCTATGAAGGCCAGCATCCCATTTGCCTTGCTGACCACCTGCTGCACCTGTAGGCTGGGTTTTTGCGACTCATGCACAAGGACCCCCAGGTCCCTCTGCACCGTAGCACGCTGCAGCTTTTCGCCCTGTTAGTAGTAGTCCTTCCTACTATTATTCCTACCAAAGTGGATAACCTCACACTTGCCAACACTGTATTCCATCTGCCAGGTCCTCGCCCACTCGCTCAGCCTATCTAGATCCCTCTGCAGACTTTCCACACCCTCCACACAATTCGCTGTTCCACTTATCTTTGTGTCACCAGCAAATTTCAACACCTTACACTCGGCTCCCTCCTCCAGATCATCTATATAAATGGTAAATAGCTGAGGCCCCAGCACCGATCCCTGGGGCACTCCACTAGTCACCAACCGCCAATCCGAATAGCACCCATTGACACCCACTCTCTGTCTCCTATTTGACAGCCAATCCCCTATCCACGCTAACACCTTACCCCCAACTCCATACCCCCTAACCTTCTGTAACAACCTTTTGTGCGGCACCTTTTCAAACGCCTTCTGAAAATCGAGAAACACCACATCCACCGGTTCCCCTCTATCCACCGCACTAGACACGTCCTCATAGAATTCCAATAAATCTGTCAGACACGACTTCCCCTTAACGAAACCGTGCTGCGTCTGCTCTATCAAACAATTCTTCTCAAGATGCCTCGCTATTTCCTCTTTGATTACGGATTCAAGCATTTTTCCTACAACAGGCGTTAAACTAACCGGCCTATAATTCCCTGCCTTTTGCCTGCTACCCTTTTTAAACAGCGGCGTAACATTAGCCGTTTTCCAATCTTCCGGCACTTCCCCGGAATCCAGTGAGGTTTGGAAAATAATCACTAAGGCATCCACTATCACCTCTGCCATTTCCTTCAGAACCCTTGGATGCATTCCATCCGGTCCTGGGGACTTGTCCACCATCAGTCCCTCTAGTCTGTCGAGCACTGCCTCTCTAGTAACAATGATCTCATTCAGGCCCTCCACTCCTACCACCTTTCCATCATTAACACCTGGCAAACCATTTGCGTCCTCCTCCGTGAAGACCGAAGCAAAAAAGTTATTCAAGGCCTCAGCCATTTCCTCATCCCCCACCACTAAATCCCCCCTCTCATCCTCTAAGGGTCCAACATTCACCCTAGCCAGCCTCCTCCTCTCTATATATTTATAAAAACTCTTACTATCCTTTTTTTACATTTAGCGCTAAAATTTTGCAGCAAATAAGTTTTATGTATATTACAAAACTACTTTCATTAAAAGCACTTCAAATAAGATATTACCATTATTACCTCAAAATAGGGCGGGGGGGGCTGCAGTTTGGATCGGAATTGAGGGGGAACTTCTTCACTCAAAGTGTGGCGAGTCTCTGGAATTCTCTGCCCATTGAAGTGGTGGAGGCTACCTCGCTGAATATATTTAAGTCACAGGTAGATAGGTTTCTGATAGACAAGGGAATTAAGGGTTACGGGGAGAAAGCGGGAAAGTGGAACTGATCCCCTTCAGATCAGCCTCTTGTTGAATGGCGGGGCAAGCTCGAAGGGCTAGATGGCCTACTCCTGCTCCTATTTCTTATGTTCTTATTATTGGACATTACCAAAATACAAGTGCACTCATAACATGAGAGTGTTTAGACACACATCATTTACGTGGTAAAAAATAGTAGTGGGTATAGAGATACACAAATATAGAACAATTTTTATTATTTATTTGCAGAGGATTGAAAGTGCAAATAGATCAAGAGTTAGTGATTCAGAGACCTTTTCAGCATACAAGAAAATGTTCTTTAGATGGCTCAAGGAAAGAGAACTGGGGATAGACAAATGGAATTAGAACTACTGCTATTGTTGAGGATAAACATCAACATTGTTACAACCAGGTGAGGACAGGTGAATTGACTTCTCTCTTTTCCCACTATCCAGCTGGTTCTAACAGAGGTTTGAATTTTTCAAAAGATGTGATATTGCCAATTCAGTGTGGGCTTGGCTGTGTGCAGTCTTGTAAAAAGTAAACCAGACAGGTAATCTAGAGTTAAACAAGTAAGGGATTAATGATATTGTACTAAAACCCATTCAGGTAAAAAGAATACTAAAAATGTACAAATACGACCTAGTAACCTCTGCAAATACACACACAAAAGAGTATTAGATGTTAAACTTGACCAAGTATGATGCTGATAAAAAAGTCAGTAAAGATTCACTGATTGTGAAGAGACTCTGTTGCTTTTCAGTTTTTTAATAGAGTCTGTTTTCCATAGCGACGTGGATATTTTCCTCAGCAAAACGGGGTTCAGATTTGGATGAAATGTTGTCGAGAAAACAGTAGGAGACTCCTACTCCATGTTGCAGCTTGTGTACTCTGCCTTGATCCCAATTCTAGCATCCACAATAAAGCTTGCATGACATGACTTCTCTGTCAGCTGTATATTCCAATTATTTCCAATTACTTATTTTTAAATGCCCAGCCATTATTTCCTGGAGGCTCCATCCTCAATTTGACAAGATAGCAAGGAGTTGTTAATACCTCCAGGGGTGTCACTGCCTCTGGTGGGGTCACTGTAGTTTTCGTGTCCCTATAGCAGCTACTTCAAGTCTACATGCTTTGTCTGGCAAAAGTGTATTTTTGTTAGAAAAAAGGTTCACTATATATACTGTATATGAAATCATAAATTCATATTCCATTTAGTAGACCTTTGTAATAAGATGAAATGGCTAGGTCAAGTGCTTCTGTGTCATCATGTCTACACGATTATTTCAATGAGCAACCGAAAATGTTTAGGCGTAGGCAATGACCTATCCTCTTTAAGGGGAGGAGGGAGAAAGAGAAAGGTAATCAGGGTCTTTTTGGTGTTGAGATGGCTTGAAGATAGCGACTGAAAACTGATCAACCAGCATGGCTCACTATCAGAATGTGAAACAGCAATCCCTTCACTGGGATTTCCTCATGCAGTTTCGATTCAGTCTAGCTCAAGGCCAAGATTACGTTTGCTTGAATAACAACAATCCAAATGGGGCAAAGGGTCGAAGTCATATTCACAAATCACAAAGCAGCGATGCAGCCTCATATGACCATAAAAAAGCAAGTCAAGAACAGGGTTCGCCTATTAGAGAGACTGAACATGCAGAGAAGTTAGGTTAAACTTGTATTGAATCATGGTTAGGTCACTCTTGGTGAGTATTGTGCGCAGTTCTTCTGGTCTTCATCATATAAAAAAAAAGGCACTGAAGGCTCATCAAATTTTCAGTGATAACATTGCTGTGAAATGCCTTGCGATACTTATTATATTCAAAGGTGCTATATAAATTTAAGTTGATATTTCAATGAAAAGTCAACCCAACATGAAATAATCAAATCCTTTTCTTTCCATAGATGCTGCCTGACCTCAGAGTCAGAGAGGTTTACAGCATGGAAACAGGCCCTTCGGCCCAACTGTCCATGCCGCCCTAAGTTTTTAAACCCCTAAGCTAATCCCAATTGCCTATATTTGGCCCATATCCTTTATAGCCATTGTACCCATGTAACAAAATTGTACCTGCCTCTACTACCACCTTTGGCATCTTGTTCCAGACACTGACCACCCTCTGAAAAAATTGCCCCCTGGACACTTTTGTATCTCTCTCCTCTCACCTTAAACTATGCCCTCTAGTTTTAAACTCCCCTACCTTCGGGAAAAGATACTGACTATCTAGCTGATCTGTGCCCTCATTATTTTATAGACCTCTATAAGATCACCCCTCAGTCTCCTACACTCCAGAGAAAAAAGTCCCAGTCTATCCAGCCTCTCCTTATAACTCAATCCATCAAGTCCCTGTAGCATCCTAGTAAATCTTTTCTGTACTCTTTCTACTTTTAATAATATCCTTTCTACAATGCGGTGACTAGAATTGCACACAGTATTCCAAGTGTGGCCTTACCAATGTCTTGTCCAACTTCAACAAGACATTCCAACTCCTGTATTCAATGTTCTGACCAATGAAACCAAGCATGCCGAATGCCTTCTTCACCACTCTGTGCACCTGTGACTCCACTTTCAAGGAACTGCTGAATATTTCCAGCATTTTTTATTTTGAATAAATTCTTTTTGCCTTTTTTAGCCCAAGCAACAAAAAAGTGTAAAGCGCACAATCAATAAATTGTATACTAAATAAAGTCTCCAAAATGGAAGACTAGGGTACAAAATAGGAGGCAGACAATACAAAGCTTGAAGGAAAAAGGATTATTAGGGACGGAGTGCAAAAATTTCTTTATACTAGCTAGAGTAAGATAAGATGCTACAGTCCAAAAGGGGATGATACCAAAAGTCAAAAATACTCTTCCAATACAACAGGAAAATAACACTTTAGGGGAAGTGAGAGTTCCAAAAGCTAAAACTGGCACTGAAACTGAAGATCATTAATAAATCGTGCATGGCATGATCTTCTACCACTTTGAATAAAGTTTTTTGTGTCAACATCACAATAATAAGTGATTACATAAATGTTTAATAATGAAGATCTGTAATTAATTATAAATGTTTTAAATTAGAACACTACATATAAACATATCTTTCACAGTGTGCCTTTTGTGAAGACTTGGTTGTGGCGCAACCTCTGTATTTCCCCAAATTTGCAAAAGCCCCTTAAAAAAAAGGGCAAGTTCCTACGTTGAAAAAATTGCTTATTTTAATATTTGTTTTTTGACTGGCTATCAATTTAAATAGTTATTTTTTAAGACTGGCCTCTCTTTGGTTTTGTAGTATTAGGCCCAATTTTTAAATGACTGCATTTTCCTGAGTCCACTGTTGATGCTGCCAATCAATCCAGCTGAATACTTCCAATTCTTCCCAGATCGAATCAGCCATCTTTGCTGCTCCATTTGCACCCACACCCACCCTCAATTAAACCTCCCAGAACCATGGATCCCTTCAACAGAACTGTAGACAATATTGTGCTCTGGAACAGGGAATGACAGAAGACGAGTGTGAAGGACCAAGAGAGAAGACCAAATGAGTCGCCAGAGTTTCCATGAAAAATAGAACTTTAGTACGATGAGAACTGTACACCAACATTTCACCGTTACAGTTTGACAAGATTCCCTGCTTTCCTTTACTACTTGCAGACATTCCTTCCCTCTCAGCCCAAGATAATTGGGCAGATAAATGAACTTCAACGGAAACTTGCACAATAATCAAAAAACATATAGTAGGTATACAATGAATAGAATTCACTGAAAAAAATCATGCAGTGATGATCAACTCATTATTCTCACTGTCTAGAACGTCAGTATAGTGTACATGGTTCTAAAGCATTTATTGGAGCTCTACATTGCACTGGTTGAACCTTGCAAACATTTCTCTCATAACTCACAACGATATATTCTGAAAGTAATTTGCTGGTCTTTAGGCCATATGGTCCATAAATCAAAGTTCAAGTCACTTGTTGATACCTTCAACAAAAAAAATCCAATCACCTCCCCAGACCTTGAACAGCATGACCACATTGGTATCTCCCAACATCAGCAATGCAGCGTTAATGACCAGGTGCATCAGCAACATGGCTGCAAGAGCACAACAGAGGCTGGGTACTGTGTAGTGTCAAACTATGAGTCCTTGGTCACAAAGTCTCCTCATCATTTATGAGACTTAAGCTAGAAGAAATAATCGCCATTTACTTGTGTGGCTGTAGCTGCAACAATTAAGCTCAACACTATCAAGGACAGGCACTTCACCTGAGCTGATGAGTAACTGATAACAATTGTGATAACAAGGGACAAGGAATAACCAGCTCAAGAAAAAGTTCAGTGGACCCTCCTTTGACTGTCAAAAACTGCCACTGTCACATTTCAATATCCTGGGGTCATCATTAGCCAGAACACGAACTGAACCATATCAACACTGTCCACAACAGCAGAGAGATCTGTGACTTGCCTCATGAACCCCCCAAAGTCTCATTGTCATATACAAGACTCATGCAAACAGTCTGATGAAATAGTGACCAATGTTTGGACTTATTCAGCCAAAGCACTCAAAAAAGCTCAACAACATCCAGATCAGATCAAAAAATGATGCTTGATTAACATTCCTGCCACTGGAATTAATATTTACCCCCTCCACATTGCCAAACCATGGCAAACCTACATTTGCTCCAGTAACTCACCCTGCACCACCTCCCTCCCCTGTAAATATTATCACCAAGAACACAACAAAGATACTGTGGAAACACCATCACTGGCAGTAGCAAAATACTGCAGGTTCTGGAACTCTGAAGTAAAAACAGAAAATGCTGGAAACTATCAGTAGGTCTGGCAGTATCAGTGGAGAAAGAAACAAAGTTAATGTTTCAGATTGATGACGTTTCCTCAATGTTAACTGTTTCTTTCTCAATGACTGCTGCCAGATCTGTTCAGCATTTTCATCACTTTCTCTTTTTATTACCATCACCTTCAGGTTTCTCCCTCAAGCCCCCGCATCACAAATTATTCTGACTTGAACTTGTAATGCCATTCCTTCATTGTCGTGGGTCCTAATCCCAGGATTCACTATTAAACGGATTGCTACAGTTCAAGGAGACCCACCATCAACTTCTCATGGCAACACTGGATTGGCAATCATGTAGCCTTGTCCAGGTTTCCTTTCAAGCATAAAAATAATTTTTAAGGAAAATAAAACATTAGTAGGACCGATAAAAGTCATACTAATTTAAGTTATTATTTAGAGTTTTTTTTCAACCACAAGTTACATAGACATCTCATTAACATATAGCAGCATTAACGTAAAAAGAAGTTTTCTTGTGCTGTGCTCTTTGGTAATTGATTTAAACAAAATTATTTTTAAGAAGGGTTTTCAAGAAAAATGAAACAGTGGCAAAGGAGCAGAAAGGCTGAAAAAGGTTTAAATGAGGCAATTCCACAGCGTGGAACACAAGACAGATGAAGGTGCAACAGTACAAAGAAAGGTGGTTATTAACAAATCAGACTAACATAGTTAGGGGCAGGAAGGACAGTAGGGCAGATGGTATTTCCACAGACAGATAGGTGACTGAGACTAGTAGGAGATTGAAGCACAAGGATGAGTGTTTTAAATTCTGGTTGCTGTGGAACCAGAAACCAATGCAGACCAGCAAGGTCAAGAGTGATGGGCAAACAGACTTGGTGCAAGATACAATGAATTGTAGTTTACAAAAGATACAGAATGGAGGTGACCAGGAAACCATATGTATAAACCATGTCCAATGGTAATAAATGCACAAATGAGTTTCAATGTGCACACTGGCAGAACAGACAGACAGATGTGTGATGTTGAGGTGGGAGTATCAGTTGTAAACTATCTTGTTCAGTTTGCTAGATTGGTCAGGAAAGGGAAGGACTTGCTACAGGAGTTTTGGCAGGAGTTGAGGACAATGGTTTAAGTACTCCCAATGTCTAGCAGAAGGAAATTATCACTCAAGATTTCTTTTTCACTCACTCACAGGATGTGGGCGCTTCTGGCAGAGTCAGCATTTATTGCCCAACTCTAATTTCCCATGAAGGCATCTCACCAGCTCCTTTCTTGAACCACTGCAGTCTGAGTGATGTTCAGAATGGAGCTCCAGTATTTTGATCCAACAATGAAATTTCCAAGGCTGAATGGTGCGTGACTTGCAGTAGTTCTCATGCGCCTGCTATCTCTGTTCTCCTCGGGTGGCAGAATTTGTGGGTTTGAGAAATGTTAGCAAAGTCTCCAGGGTCTTATGCTCTGCATCCCACAGTACTCAAGGAAGTGACCTCAGGAATACTGGATGCATTGGTGATCATTTTACAGCATTCTATACACTCTGGAAGAGTTCCAGTGAATTGGAGGTTAGCTAAAGTAATCCCACTTTTGAAAAAAAAGAGGGAGAAAACCAGGAATTAGACCGGTTAGCCTGACATCGGTGGTGGGGAAATGCTGGCGTTAATTATTAAGATTGCGTTTGGTAAGCAGTGACGGGATCGGTCCAAGTCAGCACGGATTCAGTAAAGGGAAATCTTGCTTGACAAGTTCTCTGGAACTTTTTGAGGATGTGACCAAGATTGGTGGCATTGTGGACAGTGAAGGTTATCTAAGATTGCAACAGGATCTTGATCAATTGGGCAAGTGGGCTGACGAATAGCAGATGGATTTTAATTTAGATAAATGCGAGGTGATGCATTTGGTAGACTGAACCAGGGTATGATTTAGGGCATTGGGGAGAACAAAGAGATGTAGGGGTACAGGTTCATAGCTCCTTAAAAGTGGGGTCACATTGGACAGAGTGGTGAAGAAAGCATTCAACATGCTTGATTTCATTGGGATGTCTTGAAGTTGTCCAAGACACTGGTAAGGCCACACTTGGAACACTGTATATAATTCTGGTCACCCTATTATAGAAAGGAAATTATTAAGCTAGAAAGAGTGCAGAAAAGATTTACTGGAATGCTACCGGTTCTTGATGATTTGAGTTATAAGGAGAGGCTGGATAGACTGGGACTTTTTCCTCTGGCGTGTAGGAGGCTGAGGGGTGATCTTGTAGAGGTCTATAAAATAATGAAAGGCATGGATCAGCTAGACTGTCAATATCTTTTCAAAAGATAGGAGGTAGGAAAGTCTAAAACTAGAGGGCATAGGTTTAAGTTGAGAGGGGAGAGAGACAAAAGGGTCCAGACGGGCAATTTTTTCACACACAGGATGATGTCTGGAACATGCTGCCAGAGGTAGTAGTGGAGGTGGGTACAATTTTGTCCTTTAAAAAGCATTTAGACAGTTACAAGGGTAAGAGGGGTATAGCCAATGGACCAAACGTGGGCAATTGGGACTAGCTTAGGAGTGTAAAAAAGTGTGACATGGGCCATGCTGTAAACTTCTGACTTTAAAGTGGTCAAGGGTGAACCAGTGGATGTTGCATATCTGGACTTTCAAAAGGCTTTTGACAAGATTCCACACAAGAGATTAATGAGCAAAATTAAAGCTCATGGTATTTGGGGTAATATATTGACGTGGATAGAGAACTCATTGGCAGATAGGAAGCAGAGAGTGGGAATAAATGGGTCCTTTTCAGAGTGGCAGGCTGAGATTGTGGGGTATCACAGGATTCAGTGCTGGGACCCCAGCTATTCACAATATACATTAATGAATTGGACGAAGGAATTGAATGCAATATCTCTAAATTTGCAGACAACACTTAGCTGGGTGGCAGTGTGTGCTGTGAGGAGGATGCTAAGACGCTGCAGAGTGTCTTGGACAGGCTGGCTGAGTGGGCAAATACAACATAATGCGGATAAATGTGAGGTTATCCACTTTGGTGGCAAAAACAGGAAGGAAGATTGTTATCTGAATGGTAACAGTTTAGGAAAAGAGGTAGTGCAACATGACTGGGATTTCATGGTGGAACAGTCACTGAAGGTTGGCATGCAGCTACAGTAGGTGGTGAGGGAAAGCTAATGGCATGCTGGCCTTAATAGCAAGAGGATTTGAGTATAGGAATAAGGATGTCTTGCTGCAGTTATACAGAGCCTTGGTGAGGCCACACCTTGATTTTGTGTGTCGTTTTAGTCTCCTAGTCTGAGGAAGGACATTCTTGTTAGTGAGGGAGTACAGCGAAGGTTCACCAGACTGATTCCTGGAATGGCAGGACTGACATATAAAGAGAGACTGGATTAACTGGGCTTGTACTCACTGGAATTCAGATGAATGGGAGGGGATCTTATAGAAACATTTCACATCCTGATGGGACTCCACAAGCAAGATGCAGGAAGAATGTTCTTGATGTTGGGAAAGTCCAGAACTAGGGGTCACAGCCTAAGAATAAGGGATAAGCCATTCAAGACTGAGATGAGGAAGATCATCTTCAGTCAGAGTTGTGAACGTGTGGAATTCTCTACCAGAAAGCTGTTGGGGCCAATTTATTAAGTGTGTTCAAGATGGAGTTGGACATGGCCCTGGTGACTAAAGGGATCTAGGGATATGTAGAGAAAGTGAGAGTAGGATACTGAAAGTACAAGATCATCCATGATCATATTGAATGGTGGTGTAGGCTCAAAGGCCTACTCCTGTTCCTATTTTCTACGTTGCTAAACCTTGGTGAGTTGCTGCAGTTGGTGCATCTTGCAAATAGTACAATACTGAAATCATGGTGTGTCACCGGTGGAGGGAGCTACGGTTTAACAGTGGATGTGGTGCAAAACAAGCTTTGCCCTGGATGATGTCAAGCTTGAGTGCTCTTAGATCTGTCCAAACAGGTGGAGACTATTTCATTGTAGCCCTAACTTGTGTCTTGTAGATTGTAAAAAACTTTTGAGGAAGCTCTGGTGGGTCTATCTTACTAGTGGGAAAGAGCACATCCAGGCATGATGATGAAGGCGTCCAGGATGTTGGTTGAACAGCAAATTGCTTTTCCTAAAGGGCATCAGATAGACTTATTTGACAATCCAGTAGTCACACAGTCACCATTACTTTTGTATTTAATGAAATCAATGGTGGGATTTGAACTCATGTCTTCAAATTATCACTCCAGGCCAATGGATTAATAGCCCAGTAACTGAGGTCAAGTAAACAGTCTGATGATAGCAGAGGCAATAAGATATGATGGAAGAGGAGGATTATGATTAGGAGTGTTGCCAGCAGGTGTGTGAAAACTGATCCATGCCCTGTTTACTGAACATAAAACAAAAGTCCCATGATTCTGTTTCAGGCAGAGCTGGGGAGCCAATATTTATCCCAGTAAGAAGTCTCTCAACACCAGGTTAAAGTCCAACAGATTTATTTGGCAGCACTAGCTGAAGAAAGAGCTGAGGCTCCGAAAGCTAGTGCTGCCAAATAAACCTGTTGGACTTTAACCTGGTGTTGAGAGACTTCTTACTGTGCTTACCTCATTCCAACGTTGGCATTTCCACATCAATATTTATCCCTCAAGACAAAATCACTAGAGCAGATTATCTGATCGTTAGCTCATTGCTGTTTGTGGGACCCTTGTTGTGTTTTCTACATTATAACAGTGACTGCATTTCAAAAGCATATAATCTGTTCTAAAGCACTTTCCATGCCAAGTTCACAAAAGACTACATATAAATGCCTGTCTTTCCACAGAGAATAGCAGTACATACAAACTGACAAAAAATATGTTTTCAAAGTGAAGCTGAAATGAAACAACTGAAGAGCAACATATTGCAGAAATATAATCAATTTTGGCCACAGAGAGAGAAGTAATCTTCAGCACAAAACTTTCTAGCCATATTTTCTACCTGTTCGACTTTTGTTAGAAAAATCTCTGACTGGCACAATTTCTTGCGAATTTACAAACCATGTCGTATACATTATCTCTGTTCTGTCCAACAATTACTTTAAAATTTATTATAAAGTCAATCTAATTATTTCACTACAATCACTCTCTCAATTTTTGAGACATTAGTTTCTAGGCAGCATAGGTTCCTTAATAAAACTACAGTGGTTCTTTGATTAACTTTCAACACTGTGCCCAAATCAAAATTAAAAAACATGAAATAGAACTTTTCCTACATCTGTAAGTACTTTGCTTTCCCCAGACCGAAATTCACAAAATAAATTTAGAAAACAAATTTGTCATCGCCACACTATCAGGCTTGCTGATCTGACATCAAGGCATGGATGAATCACTATTTCCTACAATTGTACATTAGCCAGACTAGTTTTAGCACCCAATAACACCACATCCTTATCTCCAGACTTCTCCCCATCTTGCTTAGGCTGAGTTAAGGTAAACCTAATATCCTATTCATCATTATATCGTGTATTTCTACTTTCACAGCAACATTTTAAGCATTCTTTTGAGACCTCTGCACTTGGGCTTAACATGATAGTTTCCAATCCTGAAGCTCTATAAGCTCAAAAGTTGTTCAAAACGTAAAACACAATAACCCACCTCACACCAAATCCCAATTACCTATTACATTTTATACTTCATCTAATTTTTCGGTATTCATCCCTCTCCAATTAACTGCACCACCAGTGGCAAAGCCTTACTCTATGGAACTCACCCTACCTCTTAAAAGGTCCTTCTAAAATCTGTCTTTTGATCCAAGCATCCAGCCACCAGCCACCACCCCCCCCCTCCCCCCAACCCCCTCGATTCCTCAGCTGCCATGGTGCAACGTGAACTCGTGTCTCTAAGTCATTAGTCCAGGCTTCAGCTCTACTAGCTTGGCAACAACGACAATGCTGCCATACACAAACTACTGAACCTCTTCATTTTAAAAACTTTTGCAACACTCACAAATTAAGTTGGCCAGTACCAACATATGCCTAGGGTGGATTGCCTTTAAACACCTCCTACATCGTTCAGTGACTTGTGTCTCTCCAGTTTCAGCTAGTCCACCAGGAGAGTTTGTTATGAAAGTCAAACTTACCTTCACGTTAAGAGTGAAGGTCAGGAACTTTACCTCCCAACAGGGCTCGGAGCTTCTGCGTATGCACAACTGGGAGCAGGCTGTGCGTGTGCAGATCAACATTTGTGTTCTTTGGGCACTGTATGTAAGAAAATTGGTGTAAAAAACCAGATCATATAACTGGCTATCAAGAAGAGGCATCTCAGGCAGGGGACAAAAAGATGTCATAAAAGATCCAGTTCAGTTAAAATGGAGAAGAGTAGAAAAAAAGGCTGCAAATAGGGAAAGGGCTGAGGGAAACAGACCATAAACGAAGGCAGCCAAAGGCTGATAACTCCGTGCTGTGGGCTACTGGTGCAAAGGTACCCATTTGGAACAGTGGTATTCTGCTTGTTGCGACCGAAGATCCGAACTTGTGCTTATGAGCTGATGCAGATTTGGAAATTTAAGGGAATAGAATCTCAGGAGATGAGATTGAAATTGTGAGGTTGGCCATTGTTGATGCCACCTGAATTCAAGCAAGCTTTGGAGAAAATGCAAAGCTGTGATTTTTGAAGATAAGACAGGAATCCCTCATAAGAGAGATTGGTTGACTCAGCATTACTTAAGTCTGAAGGGTTTATTGAGAAATCTATGGACTCTTGCCTTGGTCACATCTGCCAATGATTGTGCAGCGTAGTGTGTTTTGACCATGGTTTGCTTGTTAATTCACATGTACCTCATACCCTGAATGTTAGAGTATAGGAGAGGTATTGTAAATTGTTTTACCTTTGACTTCATATAGTAAGTTCATGTTTGTTTAAAACTCATGGAATCCTGTGGTTTTCTTCACTGAATAAGAGTCCTGAATCTCCAACTATTGTCCATTTAAAAAAAAGTTATTGGTCCCTCACCGGATCTTAAGAACAGCTTGGGGATCTGGTCAAGAATCATGCATTTTCATCTAAAAATTTCATAAATGACCTGCTACTCTATTGATGCACATTAGCAACACACTGCATAGCATTTTTATTATACCTGTGATCAAGTTCTGAAAATAGCGTTGTATTTGAACTCAAATACTTTGCATTAAAATGCGTTGTGTTGTAGTTTGTAAATTACAATGACGCTTGTGAGAAGCAGCTATTAAAGCAGTTTCCCCTCTCTGCACCTGCACACCATAAGCCTGTCATTCATAGCATGTTCGTTTGTTTATTGACTATATGAACAGGATCATTTAGACAAAATAAAAGCATCTCAGTTTATATTAATTTAGCAATCTAAGCCTCCTGGGAATTTTTTTTTAAAGGGTGTAGGGGATGAGAGCAAGAGAGAGGAAAAAAAAAGGGGATGGGAAACTGACACTTCATCTAATGATCTCAATGTTTGTGTACTGCACATCAGCTGAGAATCAAATGATGGCCACTAAATTAGCCTGTGACATTCTTCAACAGGCACATTTTAAGTATGGTCATTTTGTTTGAACAGTAAGTAGTCTCAACATCAGGTTAAAGGCCAACAGGTTTATTTGGTAGCGTGAGCTTGATGAAGGAGCAGCACTCCGAAAGCTCATGTTACCAAATAAACCTGTTGGCCTTTACCTGCTGTTGTGAGACTACTTACTGTGTCTACCCCAGTCCAAAGCCGGCAACTTCACATCATTTTGTTTGTGGTGGACTTTAGAAATTTCTGTTGTCAAGAAGCCAAAAAGTTTCAAATTGTTTCAATAGCAAAGGTTTAGAATCAAGACACTCCCATTCCTTCCTACAGTACGTGGTAGGGTGGTTTTATTTCTGAATGTCAATTTGGTTTCCTTTCAGAAATGGCAGACTGGGAATTGGAGACCAGATTCTCTCACTCACCTTGAGTAACATTTTCCAAAATGTAAGAGGCGGTGCAATTAGCATTTTCCTTTGGAATGCCATAACTCAGTTAAATAACCGGGATTATAGCTACCCACTTTAAAGTTGTAACATTACAGATTCTCAAGCTGTTTAGAAAAACTGTAAGAAGCAGTTGAGTATTAAATCCCTATAGTTTTATCCTTTTTCATTTTCTCTCAGGTTGGTAACAAGAAAAAACAATAATAACCCAATTTACAAATTTTGAAAGAATTGTCTTCCCCAAGATATTAAAATATTTTGGAAAAATTAAACAGTTATGGAATGCCTTTGTAAACTTCCAGTACCAAGATAATGTATGTATCAAGTACACCAATCACAGTTTACCCCTTTAATAAAACTAACTTGCACAAGCTACATCCTCTTTAGGGAAATAGACCAGATACAACTGCATTGGACAACTTTAAATAATATGAAATATGTGTTATAGAATCTGGCACAATTCACTTCTTTCAAGCTTTTGTTCCTTAGTGGGCACCCAGTTCAGCTAATACAGTCTGCCCTTAACACCTTTTACGGAAAAAGGCATAATATTAACTCAAAAGCAGACCATGTTTCAAGCTGTATGTTTACTTCAAAAGAAACTACAAGTCCATCACCTACTACAGAGCACCAAGATGACATAGAATAGCAGAACTAAATGACTTGTTTCATGTTCACAGAACCTAGCTCTGGATGCATTAAAGATTTTCAAGAAAGGTTCCAAAGATGAGATGTTTGAATTAAATAGATAGACTGGAGGAACTGGGATGGTTTCCCTTGAAGAGAAGGCTGAGAGAAGATTTGATTGAAGTGTTCAAATTCATGATGGTCTGGACAGGGCTGAAAGGGAGAAACTGTTCTCATTCGTGGAAAAATTAAGAATCAGACATGGCATTAATTCAAAGAGCAGCTCGGTGACACAGTGGTTAGCAGTGCTGCTACACAATCCCAGGGACCTGGGTACAATTCCAGCCTTGGGTAATTGTCTGTGCAATTGCACATTCGCCCAGAATTTGCACGGTTTCCTCCAGGTGATCCCATAGTCAAAAGATGCGCAGGTTAGATGGATCTGCAACACTAAATTGCCCCTTTCTTGTCCCAAGATGTGTAAGTTAGACGGATTAGTCATAGACAATATGTGGGGTTATGAGGATAGGGTGGGACCCTCTGTAGAGAGTCTGTGCAGACTCGATGGGCCAAATGGCCTCTTCTGCAGATTTTATGAAAGTTTTTTTTGTTTGTTTGAGTTGTGGGTATTGCTGGCTGGGCCAGCATTCATTGCCCATCTCTAATCGATAGTTAAGAGTCAACCACATTGCTGTGGATCATTGCATGTAGGCCAGACCAGGTAAGGAACGCAGATTTCCCAAAGGACATTAGTGAATCAATTGGGTTTTTATGACATTCAACAATGTGTTCATGATTATCAGTGACTAGTAAAAGAAACAATGGTGAGAAAAGGAAACACTTTTCAAAAAAAAACACAGCAAGTAGTTAAATTTGGAATACATTTCCTGAGAATATGGCTTTCAAAAGAAAATGTCATATAATTTGAAGACAAAGATTTGCAGCATCACAGGGAAATTTCACTTAGATTAAATGCTCTTCTAGAGAGCTTACACAGATATAACAGGTCAAATGAACTTTTTTTGTGCTGTGACCATTGATTCTATAACAGTTCCAGACAAGTTTTTAGTATGCTAAAAACAAATTAAGCATGGATTATTCTCAACCAAGCAGAAAATCTTTCAAGTACCAGCAAGTTCATATTATTCATCCTAGAGATGTGTCGGGTGCATGAGGAAATATAACCAATGACACTTGAGGTTGTTTAAAACACTGCAAATCTAAAAAACATTAATGGATGTAGAAGTTTATGTCCAATGGCAGCAGAGAATTTCTTTGAGGACCAAATGTGGTGAATGATTGAAACTTTATATCCAGTCTTCCAGCTACAGACCTGCAAGCAACAACCTCCCTGTAAAGTGAAAACTGTATGAAGTTCTTTCTGTATAACAGAAAAGAGGGTGGGATGTGGATATAGAACTTCCATTTAAAGCTAGGCCACTTAGGGGTAAAACAGGAATCAGTCTTTCCCCTTACAAATGGCCTAGTAGAAATCTGGAATTCCCCCCCTCTCAAGGGCAATAAAGGCTGGCCTGGCCAGTGACACCCACATTCAATGAATGAATAAGGTACCAAATGCTGGGTCACATCAAAAGGTCATAATCGAGGCTGCCAGATTTTTTTTTAGAAAGGCATGGTTATCAAGGAATATGGATCAACAGGTAAAACAATGCTGAGTCAGGAACTAAATGAATAGCAATAAGCTGTTCCTACGTTCCTGCAAAGTGCCTTTCATATCCTCAGAACATGGTGCATCCTCAGTCCTGTGTGGTGAATGACCTGCTTTTGAAGTGCAATGGGGCTGACAAATGGCAATCAACATTCGTGCCATACAACTGCCAGGCAATGACCATCTCCAATGAGAGAGAATCCATTCATCACCTCTTGACATTCAATGGCATTATCATCACTCAATCTCCTGTCATCTTGGGGTTTACCATTGATCAGGGACTGAACTGGATGAGCCATATAAATACTGTGGCTACAATAATAGCTTAAAGGTTGGAAATTCTGCAATGAGTAACTCAGCTCTTTTTTGCGTCCACCATTTAGAAGACGCAAGTCAGGAGTATTAGAGATAGTATGGGGATTTTCACAGTAACTTTATTATAGTGTTAATGTAAGCCTACGTGTGAAACGAGTAAATAAAAAAAGTCAAGATTCGGATGGAATACTCTCCACTTGCCTGGATGAATGCAGCTCCATCAATACTCAAGAAGTGTAACACCCATCCAGGATAAAGCAGTCTGCTTTACTGGCACTCCATTCACCACCATAAATATTCACTCCCTCCACAACCAATGCACAGTGGCAACAGTATGTACCATCTGCAAGTTGCATTGCAGCAACTCACCAAGGCTCCCTCCACAGCACCTTCCAAACTGGTGACCTCTACCATCTTGAAGGACAAGAGCAGCAGATGCATGGAAACACCACCACCCGCACACTTTCATCCAAGTCACACACCATCTTTACTTGGAAATATAATCGCCATTCCTTCACTGTCGTTGGCTCAAACTATTGGGACTCCTTCCCAAGCAGCACCGAGAGTGTATGTACACCATATGGACTGTGGAGATTTGAGGTGGCGGCTTACATCTCAAGGATAATTGGAGATGGGCAATAAAAATGCTTGACTAATAGCAATGCCCACGTTCTGTGAACATTTTTTAAAAAAATCACTATTGCATTCTAGGAGTACAGTGCAGCAAGGCTCCATAACAGCATCAAAAAAATGATTAGTTAATTTGATTATGCTGATACTGACTTGACAAAAAAAATGTTCGCCTGGATACTGCCAACTCTCCTCTTCTTTAAAAGAAATAATGAGAACTTTAACATTCCCCTGCACAGTAATCTATATCTCTCTTTAATATCACATCCAAAACAGGGCCAATAGTGCAGCACCCTCTTGTCAATGCCAGTCTAGGTTCCATGCTCATGTCTCTGGAGTTGGGCTTGAACCCATAACTGGTTGTGAATCCTGCCATTGAGCACGGCTGATCATTTAGCAAATTAATTTTCAACAATTGTCAATTTCTCCAGATAAAAATTAGTATTCTCAATTGGCATGCCTATGAACAAGGTGCATTACTCCTCTACTTTTCTACAACTTTCATTCAACATGATAAACCTAAACACCTCCTTTAAAGTCTTCCCTCCACTATCTAACTCAGAGGACAGCTCTCACTTGGTTCTATTCTTAACTATCTTGATTCAATTTCTTGATTCAGGAGCAATCACTTCTGCACTATTACCTCTGGAGTAACTGACGCAACCAGTTCAAGCTGCTATTTGTACTCCACTTGTCCTCCAACCTTTCTTCATCTAAATCTAGCACCATACATTTGTGCAGCTTCCCCTTAAATGCACCTTGACAGCTGATGGAATTTACATTCAATTGATAAATCTGGAATATAAAGCTAGTTTCTGTAATGGTGACCAAGACAACTATCATCGTCTATATCATTGGTGAACCAGATGGGTATATCACCAAGCTATACCCATCTGGTTCACCAATGTCCTTTGAGGAAAGAAATCTGTCATCCTTACCCAGTCTAGCCAACATGTGACGGCAAAACCAAAGCAATTAGCTATTAACTTTCCTCTGAGGAACCTAGCCAGCTCCTATTAAAGAAGGAGCACATTCAGAGTTTAACTGTGTCTTTCCACTTCAGGTAAATGGATTTGTGCAGCATTTTCCAGCATCAGACCAATCTTAGCACCATTTTGGTGCAATATTATCAGTTCTAGACTGGGTCTGTACTTGTTGGAGTTTAGAAGGATGAGGGGGGATCTTATAGAGACGTATAAGATAATGAAAGGGATGGATAGGGTAGAGGTAGAGAGGTTCTTCCCGCTTAGAAAGGATAGTAGGACTAGAGGGCACAGCCTCAAGATAAGGGGGAGTGGCAGTTTAGATCGGAGTTGAGGAACTTCTTCACTCAAAGGGTGGTGAATCTCTGGAATTCTCTGCCCGTTGAAGTGGTGGAGGCTACCTTGCTACATATATTTAAGTCACAGGTAGATAGGTTTTTGACAGACAAGGGAATTAAGGGTTATGGGGAGAAAGCGAGAAAGTGGAACTGATCCACTTCAGATCAGCCATGATCTTATTGAATGGTGGAGCAGGCTCAAAGGGCTACATGGCCTACTCCTGCTCCTATTTCTTATGTTATGATGTTCTAACTTGTCATGGATTGGTCTAAATATTTTTGAAAACTGTGCTCTGACAATTATAATGGCACGTGACTGCATGCTCCAGCTTTTACTCAAAATACTCAGCAGGTCTGACAACATCAGTGAGAAGGTAAATGAAAACAGTTAACGTTTCAGATCCATAATCTTTCGCCTGGCTGAGAAATGTTCGAAATGTAACAGGTTTTGAGCAAGGAGGTAGAGGGTGGAACTAAGATAAAGATGAGACTAGACTCGGCCATTGCTGAAAAGTCAAAGACTGGAACAGAAGAAAATAAAAGGGAAAAAATGGGCTGAAGATTATGATCTAAAATTATTGAACTCAATGGTGAGGCAATGAGACTGTAAAGTGCTCAATTAAAAGATGTAATATTATTCCCCAAGCTTGCACTGGGCTTCAACGACAGACAAGAACAGAACAGGAGCATTGTGGAAAAGTAAAATGTCAAGAACCTTTGCAGACTAACTGGAGGTGTTCTGCAAAGCGGTTAACTATTTGTGTTTGCTCTTTGCAATATAGAGGAAATCTCATGAGCAGTGAATACAGGATTCTAAATCGCGAATATAAGTAAATTTTCTCTTAGGTGGAGTGTTACTTGGGTGGCGAGAAGGGAGTAGGTAAAAGGATAAACTTTGCACCACCGATACTTACATTGAATAGTGAAATAGAAAACAGGAGATAACTGAGGAAGGGAAGATGTATTTGTGGTGGCACCATGCTGGAGCTGGAAGAGGTGATCCACTTAATGCAGTAGCTAGTGGGTTGAAAGAAGAGGATAAAGGAATATCTATTGTGGATCTGGGAATGAGGGGAAGAGGTGAGAGCAAAAGCCTGTAAGAGTGGAATGGATGCAGTTGAGGGAAAAAGGGAGACATATCAGAAGCGCTAGTATGAAAGGTTGCATTGTCTGAATAGATGTGGAATAGACGGAGAAACTGAGATAATGGAAGAGTCCTCACGGGAAGTGAGGTGTCAGGAAGCGTAGTCAAGGTACCTGTGTATGGGCATATTGTGCCACCTATTTTGCTGCAGCCAGACTGGGCTGAATCACATTGTGGTTCTTGTAGTCCACAAGCATTTGCCCTGCATTACCACATCACAGTAGAAATTTCAAAGCTCTAAATAAAGATAATTTTATGATATTTGTGGCTGTTGGAAACAGTATTTCCTACATGGTGAAAAATAAAGATCTTCGAATTCTTTCCATCGTAAGCAAGATAACAACCTTAGACTACTTGAACCTACTGCATGAAGCCAACCAGAGAACAAGTTGCTTTCGGTGCTCACCATTCAAAGAAATTACCAATAAAATTTATCAAAAACTCCCTTCTGTAAAACAGTTTATTTAACAGTCCACAGAGAAGGATTTACAGTATACATTTATGGAGTAAAATCAGAGTATTTTGACACAGATCTCTGACAACTCTAAATCATCCATCTTGAACATCATAAGAGAATGAAAACTACACTAAGACTAAGATAAATTAAGATTAAAGAAGTGGTGGATAACTCATTCACTAAGCAGAAATTAAAAGTAACAATGGTTACAATGGTGAGAGGTTAACAAAAACCATGGTTGAATTAATTTATCTGAATGACCAAAAACAGGAAGTGACAATGTAAAGTCCAAAATTATAAGCAAAAACAAAACTGACTTATTTTGACCATAACAGCATTTGTGTGAATGCTGAACAACAATACCGGAATGAAATGACAATAAAGTAACAAATCTTCAGGTTGAACTGAATGACGATTAATCATTTACCCAGTAAAAAATGTTAACTGATATTTTAGCAATAGATCTTAAGTGCTGCTTTAACTTACATTTAAACACGTTATCTTTGCTCATCTTTCTCAATGCTCATTTTAAACTGTTGAGCAGTTTCCCATTTTATAATTGCTAAGCTGATTTCAAACCAATATCAGCACATTTGTGGTGTAAATTGTGACTGTGACATCAAACCACTGGTCATGGATGTTGGGGAAAGATCCTTGCATGGTAGGAAAGCAAAAAAAATCACAACTACTGATGCTACAGTGTTGCAAAGTTTGCATTTCTGCAACTGAATATTGTATTGCAAAAATAGAATTAGGATTTTGGTTGGAGAGCAACAAACAGGCTTTATTCATAAGCTGAAAAAAAATTGAAGTACTCCATTACTGTACTCAGAAGTATAATTTCACAGTTTAACTTTCCTTCTATACCATTCATGTCACTTTTAAAAAATGGTGCGATAGCTTCATGACCAGTAAGATTAAGTACAAGAAACTAAGTACACAATAACAACCAAGTTGCACATCAATCTGCTTTTTGTCATCATTGCTATGTCATTCTGTGCTCTATCATTCTGCAATCTGCCTTGAATTTCCAACCCAACACTAACAGGAAAAAACTCAAAACCTGAAACAATTCAAGTAAAAGGCCCTCCACCACACCTCAAAGTGATTAAGAATGGGCAATAAATGCAGCCTTGGGCATGAAATATATCAGTAATCTTGACAAACTAACATTGAGTCAGGTGATCATAGGCTGCAGGCTCACCCAGAAACTCAAGAACATAAACCAGGCTGACACATCACGTTGTATTAAAGGAGGGCAGCATAATCAAAAGGAGACACCTTTTGGTTGCAATATTTAACCACAGCCTAAATGTCTGTAAAAGTAAGTGCTTAAGGTATTCTAAGAGCATTAGAGGAGTTCATCCAGCCAACATGTGTTCCCCAAAGCAACACTAGGCCAAGTGTCATTTATCTCATTCATAGAATCTTTACAGTGCAGAAGGAAGTCATTTAGCCCAATGAGTCTGCACTGGCCCTCTTAATGAACATTCTTTCTATTCTCATTTCCCTGCCTTATCCCCTTAACCTTGCATGTTCTCTCTTTTCAGATAGCAATCCAATTACCTTTTAAATATCTTGATTAAACCTGCCTCCACCACCCTCTCAGAAGTTAATTCCAGTCTCCAACCACCTGCTCGGTGAAATAATTTTGCCCTCATATTACTTTTATTTTTTCTGGTGAATCTCCTCTGTACTTTCTCCAATGGCTTCACATCCTTTCTCAAGTATGGTGCCTAGAAGTGGACCTAATACTCAAGATGAGGCTGAACAAGTGTCTTACACAAGTTCAACATGATCTCCTTACTTTTGTACTCAATACCCCTATTAATAAAGCCCAAGAACTAAATGCTTTATTTAGTGCTCTCTCATCATGCCCTGCCATCATCAATGACACGTATTGAGATCTCCTACTTCTGCATGCACCTCCTTTAGGATTTCTCCCTTTATTTCATACTGTGTCTCCATATTCTTCCTGTCAAAAAGAATCACCTCACACTTCTCTGCATTGAACATAATCTGCCACTAGTCTGCCTAATCCATCAACATGTCTATATCCTTTTGAAGTTCAACATTATCCTCAGAGTTGATAACATTTTCCACTCTTGTCTCATCTGCAAATATTGAACACTCCACTCTACATGCTCCAGTCTAGGTCATTAATATACAATCAGGAAAGCAATGGTCCCAACACTAACCTCTGGGGAATTAAACTGTAAAACTTCCTCCAAGCTGGAAAAACAACCATTTATCACTACACTTTCCTGTTGCTCAGCCAGGTTCTTATCCAAGTGCCTACTTTCCCTATTATTTTATGAGCTAGAATTTTGCTCACAAGTCTGTCATGTGACACTGCATCAAATGCCTTTTCAAAATTCACATACACCAAATCAACAACTTTGCCCTTATCAACTTTCTCTCCTATCTTCTCAAAAAAGCTCCAGAAAATTAGCCAAACATGATATTGCCCCAACGAATCTTTGTTGGTTAATTATCCTGCACTTATCTAAGTGACTATTGATTTTGTCCCAAACTATAATTTCCAGACGTTTCTCCACTACTGAAGTCAAATGGTCCGTAGTTGCTGGCTTTATCCTTGCGTCACTTTTTGAACATGAGTGTAACATTCACAATTCTCCAGTCCTCTGGCATCATCCTTGTCTGAAGAAGGCTGGAAGATTATCACCAATACCTCTCCAATCACTCGCACTTCTATCAATACCCTTGGATGCATCTTATCTGGTCCTGGTGCTTTATTTATATTAAGACAGCCTGTCTAACCACACCTCCTTCTCAATTAATGCTTGTGATTTTGGTGTATGCAACTGGCTACCACTTCTGCCTACAAAACACGGCATTAAAAACTTCTGATTGGTTAAGACTTTGGGATACCCCGAGGAAATAAAAAGCACATCATAAAAGCCTTTTTGCATGCAACTCCAGCATGTTGTGGCATGGACTTGTAAAGCACCAAAAAAACTTTCAATTATGTCCTCAGGGCCTCCCAAAGTGATTTATAGCTAATAAAGTAGAAAATGTAAAATGGGGAAATGCAATGATACACCAAATCACCAGTTAAATCTTCTTCTAATTGTTAGTTGAAGGATAAATATTTGGCAGGACAACAGAATTTCCTACTTATCTTCAAATCATACCACATAAGTTTTCTTTTCCCCAACAGAAGGGTAACAAAGAACAAACAAAGAACAAAGAACAACACAGCACGGGAAACAGGCCCTTCGGCCCAACGAGCCCGCGCCGCCGTCCCACTGTCTCAGTGACCTATTCATGATTTTAGTCTACACCTAATGTGCGAGGATCAGGGAGGTCCAATATAGGGACAATTTGTTACCCAATCAATCAGCCTAAAAGCACATCTTTGGGATGTGGGAGGAAACCGGAGCACCCGGAGGATACCCATGCAACCACGGGGAGAACGTGCAAACTCCCACAGACACAGGCCCAAATCCACGTGTCCGCACAGCAACAGAGATAGTCTCTGAGCTGTCATGTTGCCCTCGAGATGGTCCAGTTTAGGCACACTAACGACATGAAGCAATAGGCAACTCCCGAAGCAACGTCCAAGAGCAGCCCACTACAACTTGCCGCATGCAGGTAAGATGGGACAACTGTCCAAAGATGTGCAGGTTAGGTGGATTGGCCATATTAAATTGCCCCTTGTATCCCAGGATGTGTAAATTAAATGGATTGGCTGTGGGGTTGCCAGGATAGGGAAGGGAAGGGAAGAGGACCTGGGTAATGCACTGTGTCGGAGAGTTGATGCAGACACGATGGGCTGAATGGCCTCCTCCTGTATTGTAGAGCTTCTATGATTTACTACCTTATCTGAAAGACTGCACATCAGATCAATATGTGCTCTCCAGCAAATTTTGGCAATTACATTGGCCCACCTGTCGAGAGGTAACCCACTAACCCAATTAAACAATATTCATAGAATCATAGAACCCCTACAGTGCCAAAGGAGGCCATTCGGCCCATCGGGACTGCACTGATTCTTACCCAGGCTTACTCTGTAACTCCATGCATTTACCCCGCTAATCCCCTAACCAATGTAATTTAGGGCATTAAGTTCAATTTTTCATGCCAATCAACCTAACCTGTACATCTTTGGTCTGTGAGAGGAAACCAGAGCTCTCAGAGGAAACCCACGCAGACATAGGAGAACGTGCAAATTCCATACAGTCACTCAAGAGTAGAATTGAACCTAGGTACAAGGCACTGAGGCAGCATTGCTAACCATTGTGCCGCCTACATAATGCTTGGCAAAGATGAAACTTCTGGTACAATAAACATTCCATTAACTTTGTCAACTCTGCATTGGTGTTTATACTGTTTACACTGGTTAAACCTTAGCTTTTTTTAGCTATTACAGAAATGTCTTACAATAATATTTATATGGCACATGACTAAACAAGGCACTTATGCTCCAAGATATAAATACAAAAATGTGCACCCAAAAAAATGTGACTGATGGCAAACAATGAACAGCTGTCGCATGGTGACTGGAACATAATTGGTTTTCTGTCCTAAATCTTTAAAAGGGCTTAGGACACACTTAACTTTAGGTCTGTATACTGTTAACATACACCAAAATAAAGATAAAAGCTCCACAATAATTCACCAATTAAGACCACATCATACCTTGAAGACAAGCCACATTTTATCCCCAATTTTCTCCTCTCCCGAAGAGGATTGATTTGTGATAGAATGACAGTTTCACAGGGACCTTCTGGCACCTTGCCCTAACATCCACTGTTCGTATACAAGTGAAGGCAGTGAGTTGCAATAGAGTCACAGAGATATCATACCAGCATCTGACAATTGCATCTTCTCCTACATATTTAAACACTTTCTAGTGGGGAAATCACTGACTCGTAGAAAATCTAGCCAATTTTGCCTTTTCTAGCACAGGGTCAGTAGTAGTATCCTTATAGGACCACCAGCCAAAATCAACTAATTGGAGAGACCATTATGGAATGAACTCAGCACTTTTTCCGTAACTTCAATATCATCAACCATCATTCATCAAGGCATACTACAACAAAGTGATTGACAATTCAGCAGCATAAACAACATGGATCTTTAGAATTGTCAAATAAAGCTTTATAAACCTTCAGATATATTTTCTTGGGTTTACAAGTCCCAACAAAAGACCACCTTTGGTTTGTGGGCAGAAAGTCATTAATAAAGTAGAATCCTTAATACGCTTCATTGTGACAGATGTATTTTAAACACCAATTTGAAACTAAGTAAATGTTGAAAACTTGATCTAAAGGTAATCTTTCTCTCCTTCAACTGAAATTGGTACATTAGCAAATGGAATGGCCAATATGCTTCAACACCTCTTGTCTGTCGAAACCTATTTCCTTATTTGTGCATGTGTGAATGTGAAATACAAACAGAATAGGTCACGGTCCATCATTTGCAGCACCGTTCAAAGACGAACACTGTCTGTTCTATCAGCTTTAACATGCTTATAGCATAGGATGCTTCGCAATCTCACAAGTATTGAAAGGAGAGCTAAATGTTCCCAAAACTGCCAAAAGTTAGCTATGTTCTTCAACCAGTTAAAACTGAGATGACCGATGAAAAAAGGCAGTCAAGAAAAGCAGTCATCTTTCCATGACTTTTAGACAAAAGACAAAATACACGCCCTAAGGCCACAGAAAAGAGAAAGGCATGCAAGCATTCTCTAGAACAAACTCTTGGGTTGTTTAACTGTCACTAAGAACACTCAAGGTTACACATTTATATCTCGGAAAACAAAGCTCGAGAATTGAAATGAGATAAAGAGAAAACTGCTGTTACATGGAAGGAAAAGTTTTTTTTGTTGGGGGTGGGGAACAGGCTCAATCGGGTCGATAAGAAATGCCCAAATTTTGGTTCTGAAAAAATGTCCACGAAAACAATTGTCTGCACATTTACAGCAGCAGATTAGACTGGGAGCTTCTCTACCCTTCCCCCCCCTTCCACCTCTGCTATGTGTAGAGATATATATATGTGAAAAGATGTATATTTAAACTAGTTGCATGTTCCCCACCCAAAAATAGGACATGTTCACATTCCTGCCCTTTTTGCGGCAGGAGATAGGGAAAGGAAAATAATCTCCTTGTCTCTGTCTCTCCCTCTCCCAGACGGTGAAGAGCAGCCAGACTCCGTGCAGCTTTTATACTCAGATGAACCCCGGGCTTACCTTTAACATAAAAAGTCTATTAGACTTAAAGATATTTACAGCCGTTGAGATTTGCTATCGTCGCGACGGCTCTCCACCTCAGAAGCGGCGGTTGTTATCAGCACGGGCTATTCCCCCCGCCTCTCTGTGTTAACGCTCTCTCTTCAAACGGCGCTTTGTCTCCTTTTCTTCTTAAAAAAAAATCTTCTCTTCCAACCCCAGTGCCTTCTTCGCCCCCACACCACCACTTCCACCTCCTCTAACCCTGGCTCCGTTTCTCTTCTCCGGGACGTCGCTCCGTCCAGCGGTCGCGGCGGCTCCCTTCACTCGCTCCACTCACTCTCTCGCTCGCTCGCTCGTTCCGTCGGCAGACTCCGCCTCGAGGGGCTGCCGACAGGTCCCGAGTGCAGCCGAACGCTTCCAAGCTCGGCCCAATCCTTCCGGACGGCGCCGCCGAACGGTTCCGAGCTCTGCCGAATGATTCCGAGCTCCGCCGACCAGCGTCGCCGAACGGTTCCGAGCTCGGTCGAACGGTTCCGAGCGGCGCTGCCGCCCCAACACCGGATACGCATTCCAGACGGACGACGTCACTGCGTGGGCGTGGTGCTGAATGAGGGGTGATGTCATTGACGCTGGTGTGGTGCGGAGAAGGGGAAGAATGTGGTCTGCTGAGACTAAACAAATCAGTGCTGGGCCTTCATTTTTGGATGATATCTGGGACTGACCGCATGGAAACCCTACAGAATAGAAAGACGCCATTTGGTCCTACAGTATAGAAAGAGGTCATTTGGCTCATTGAGTCTGCACCGACCACAATCCCACCCATTTCCTACCCCTATATCCCTACATATTTACCCACTAATCTCTCTAACCTACGCATCTCAGGACACTAAGGGCAAATTTTAGCATAGCCAATCAGCCTAACCCACACATCTTTGGACTGTGGGAGGAAACCAGAGCATCCGGAGGAAATCCATGCAGACACAAGGAGAATGTGCAAACTCCACCCAGACAGTGACCCAAGCCTGGATTTGAACTCAGGTCCTTGGAGCTGTGAAACAGCAGTGCTAACCAATGTGTTACCATGCTGCTCAACATTCCCAACATTTTCCTGGATTAATTTTTTTAAGTTTATTTATTAGTGTTGCAATTGGTTTACATTAACACTGCAATGAAGTTATTGTGAAAATCCCCCCCTCGCCACACTCTGGCACCCGTTCGGGTACACTGAGGGAGAATTTAGCATAGCCAATGCAACTAACCAGTGCATCTTTCGGACTGTGGAAGGCAACCGGAGCACCTGGAGGAAACCCATGTAGACACAGGGAGAATTCTGCACAGTCACCCAAACCAGGAACAAATCCAGTTCCCTGGTGCTCTGAGTCAGCAGTGCTAAATACTGTGCCACCATGCTGCCCATATTCAGATCATCAAAGTTACCCTTCTGAAACAAAAACAGAAAGTGCTGGAAATTTTGCCTTTGTGTTTTGCCTTCTCGACACTGAAAGGGAGAAAAAAGTCATTTCAAAAAATTATGATTCCTTCATTTTATTTGAACATTGTTAATTTAAAACTCATTCTTGGGACAAGGCCAATATTTGACGCCCTGTGAAGGTGAGCTGCCTTATTGAGTCACTGCAGTCCAGTGGTGAAGGTACGACCAGAATACTGATAGGTGGGAGGTTCCAGAATTTTGACCCAGCGATCATGAGAAAATGGTGATATATTTCCAAGTCTGCATCCCATGTGACTTGGAGTTGAGCTTGAAAGTGATAGCTGTTGCCAATGTTCTACATGGTGGAGTTTGTGGATTTAGGAGATGATATTGAAGAAGCATAATTATATGACAATTAGAGGTTGGAAAAAGGTTGACTAACAGTAGAGAACCATTCAATCAGCTAATGAGGAGTCTGCTCACTTTCCAATTGATGTGGAAAAGCAGTGTGCTGCTAGGAGAGCATGTTAGGCAACCAAAGCTACAAACACGCAACCAGGGCAGTTGGAAGTGTGAGGTCATGTGATGAAACCAAAATGTGCCAAAACAGCTTTGACATGAATACTAACCAACTGAAATAAATCTTTAAACCCCAGGTTTGGGAGGTTGGAAGCCATTTGATTCAATACAATTGCTGTCATACATACAGCAATCATTCATCGTTGACATCCATCTATGTTTAAGTCTTAAGTTTATTTATTAGTGTCACGAGTAGGCTTACACTAACACTGCAACGAAGTTACTGTGAAAATCTCCTAATTGCCACACTCTGGAGCCTGTTCCTTACACTGAGGGGGAATTTATCATTGCCAGTGCACCTAACCAGCATGTCTTTGGACACTGGGAGGAAACTGGTGCACCTGGAGGAAACACATGCAGACGCGGGGAGAATATACAGACTCCACACAGACAGTGACCCAAGCCAGAAATCTAACCTGGGTCTTTGGAGCTGCGAGGCAGCGGTGCTAAGCAGTGTGCCAAGGCGAACATGCAGGGGATGGGGGAACTTTATGTGGTGCATCCTGATTGATGGTTGGAGAGAACAATCTGTGAGAGACAGATTCTGCCACAAATGCCTCATATGAAGTGTTTATTAGGCATTGTTGTGAGTTGTTGATTTTGGTGTTGGTGTCTGTTGCCAAGCCACCGTAGCCACCCATCATCATTGTGGCAGAAACTGGCCTACAGTTGCTGCTGCCATTTCCCTCTGTTTTCAACTAGCACCTCCCAGATTTGAGAATCAATGTTCATGGTCTTCACGTCATGCTTGCAAGCAGCCTTGTAGTGGAACTCATTGTTGTCTTGCTCTGGCCACCCTACTGTAAAGAGAACCCTGAGTTATGTTACCGCTTCCATCCCGCAAACAGGCCTAATTCAGCAAAGTTGCCTCTACATGATGCTAGTGTATCCTGAAGCACAGTGTGGTTTTCAGGTTGGCAGATCCATAGTGGATATGATCTTCTCCACATGCCATTTACAAGAGAAGTGTAGAGGACATTTGGCAATAACTGCTAAAATAATACCAACAAATTACAAAGGCCTTGAAGATCACCTGAACAGTACATAAGCTAATTAATAGTAGCCAAAAGGTCTATGGAACGATAAGATTCTATTTGACCAATTTCACTGGGTAATATGAGATATGTGTATGCCTGGTTATAGTATTCAACAACACCATCGATTTGGTTTGATTTATTACTGTCACATGTATTAACATACAGCGAAAAGTATTGTCTCTTGCATGCTATACAGACAAAACGTACTGTTCATAGAGAAGGATATATGACTAGCCAGCTTAGCTCAATAATGAAGCCTCAAAGGTTAGACCTGTGAAGCTGAGATTGTTCCCACTTGTGGATGCAGATAACCAACCACACCTTAGCCGGAACACACCCTGCATTTAAAATATTACTAATGCAGTGTTTTGGAGGAATTGCAGAGATGCAGAGCTACAGTTGCAGGGAAGCAGTATTCCTGAACTGTTGTTTCATTCTCCAAGATCTTAGATGTATCAGTTTCACTTATGTAGAGACCAGTGATAGTTAAAAATTCCCGACTACGTTTTTAATGCATGCCAGGACCTATATTTGAATGACAAACACTATGACTTATTATATGAGTTCTTAGTGTTTTTTCTGCTCACATGTTCATTGCAAAGGTATTATTAACCACAATTCAATTTATAATCCAAATCCTTCAATTGTGCAGCCAATTGTCATTTTCAGAGTGCTGCATTCTCCCAGATTTTAGGCAATACCAGGAAATAACATTGGAGTTTGCACATTCCTCTGAGTGCTCCAGTTTCCTCCCACAATCCAAAGATGTGCTGGTTAGGTACATTGGCCATGCTAAATCCCCCCTCAGCGTACCCAAACAGGTGCTGGAGTGTGGTGACTCGGGGATTTTCACAGTACCTTCATTGCAGTGTAAATGTAAGCCTACTTGTGACTAATAAATAAACTTTAACTTTTAAATATGTAAAGCAAACTGCTCTGAATCAGAGTAGATCAGAGTGGTCTCTTCCATTTTGCAAGCTTTCTTGGGTGACTTTCCCCAACATTAAACCACACCCTCTCATCTTCTTTGGGCTGACCTCTGGTAGGAAGCAGTTTGGATGCTAACATATTCCTCAAACTTCACACCATCATGTCCACTCCAACTTTGATTGCTTTATAATGGGCACTACTGTAATGTTCACGTGCATTGGACACTAGCTTCGAATATAATGGCTTGACTTTGATGGACCAGTTTGGTCTTTTCTGCCCAATCAATCTCAAACATTAATGCATTTAATAAGTTATTGATATTCATTCATTTAGAAAGAGAGAACTTGTATTTACATAATGCCTTTCACATCCCCAAAATGATCCAATGTGAAGCCCTGTTGAAGTAAGGTCACTGTCATATCGGAAGGACACTACTTTCAAATTGAGCATAAGAGAGTCTCAGAAACAGAATTGAGATAAGCGGCAAAATAATCTGTTTTAGTGATGTTGGTTAAGGGATAAATGCTGACTAGCATACTGGGGAGAACTCTGCTCCTCTTCAAATATGATGCAGAGGTGCTGGCGTTGGACTGGGGTAAACACAGTAAGAAGCCTCACAACACCAAAAACCACTAGCTTTCGGAGCACTGCTCCTTCATCAGGTAAGTGGGAGTTCTGTTTACAAACAGGGAATATAAAGACTCAAATTCAATTTACAAAATAATGGTTGGAATGCAAGTCTTTACAGATAATCAAGTCTTAAAGATACTTGCAATGTGAGTGGAGAGAGGATTAAGCACAGGTTAAAGAGATGTGTACTGTCTCCATCCAGGACGGTTAGTGAGATTTTGCAAGCCCAGGCAAGTCTTGAGCATCGTGAGGGTTACAAACAGTGTGACATGAACCCAAGATCCCGGTTGAGGCCGTCCTCATGTGTGGGGAACTTGGCTATCAGTCTCTGCTCAGCGACTCTGCGTTGTCGTGTGTCGTGAAGGCTGCCTTGGAGAATGCTTACCTGAAGATCAAAGGCTGAATGCCTGTGACCGTTAAAGTGTTCGCCAACAGGAAGAGAACACTCTTGCCTGGTGATTGTCGAGCAGTGTTCATTCATCTGTTATCGTGGCTCTGAATGGTCTCATGAATGAGCTTGACAATCACTAGGCAAGAGTGTTCTCTTCCTTTTGGGGAACACTTAAGCGGTCACGGGCATTAGGCCTCTGATCTTCAGGTAAGCATTCTCCAAGGCGGCCTTCACGACACACAACAACGCAGAGTTGCTGAGCAGAGACTGATAGCCAAGTTCCGCACACATGAGAATGGCCTCAACCGGGACCCAGGGTTCATTTCACACTATCTGTAACCCTCACGATGCTCATGACTTGCCTGGGCTTGCAAAATCTTACTAACTGTCCTGGCTGAAGACAATACACATCTCTTTAAACTGTGCTTAACCCTTTCTCCACTCACATTGTCTGTATCTTTAAGACTTGATTACCTGAAAAGACTTGCATTTCAAACATTATTTTGTAAATTAAGTTTGTGTCTTTATATGCCCTGTTTGTGAACAGAACTTCCACTTACTTGATGAAGGCCCTGAAAGCTAGTGGCTTTTGCTACCAAATAAACATGTTGGATTTTAACCTAGTGTTGTGAGACTTCTTACCCTCTTCAAATAATCAGCTGTTCTATTCATCTGGAGATAGATGGTGCTTTAATTTTAACATTTAGTTTGAATGACTCCATGTACAACACTGTAGCAGTACTGTGCTAAAAGTGTAAACTTGGATTATGTATTTTCAGTCACTGGATAGGGCTTGAACCCATAACACTGACTCTAAGGCTAAAGCTCGACCATTGTGTTGTAGTTCATATATCAAGGATCACATATGACAATAGGAATTAGAACTAAGCACCGTATGGTGGCCAGTGAGCATGAAATTGGTCCGTAGCAAAAGCCAGTGCTTTCAAGAAAGGAATTGTAACTTTTTAAAACTGAAATAAACTACTTAAAGAGCCTCAGTCCATATTGTAAGAAGAGTTGACAAGAGAATGCAAGATAAATAAACTGTGCTGTACAATCTTGTTCTTTTAAAACAATGGCACATGGCAGGAAGGCAAAGCTAAGTAAAGTAATGGGTTCAGTGGCTTTGATATGCTGAGAAAGTTTTGAAGATTGGAGGGAGGGTGGACTGCCTTCACAGCTAGTTATGCGGCATTTCCTGGATTCAAGTGCCAACTTGCTGCAGTATGATTCAAATGAAATTCCAAAGGACCTTGATCCACAATGAAGGGCAACAAAATATCTTCCATCTACGGACTGAAATACTAGGACCCGATGCTGTAGAAACGCAATGTTGAACTTTGAGTTCTGGGGAGGAATCTTCCCAAACAAATTTTAAGTGACGTAACAGTGAGAAAATGGGAGTCTGCCATGCCTATCTTTTTAGTGCGCCCCATATCGCAATCTTCTGACAATTAGTGCAATGAAAGGGCCACCGTATGATTTGACGCCGGCAAGGAGGCTCCAGGCGCGTGACTCACCCAGAGGCCGCAGCTGTGCAACGGGAAGCAGGGGGAGCTCCATTTAAGTGCCAACGAGGCACACATAGCCAGGAGTATGGCCCCTCAAAGAGCAGTTCCATATTTTACAGAGGGGAGCTGGGATGGCTGCTGAATGCAGTAGAGATGAGGAAGTCCAGCTTCTACCCCCGAAATGGTCATTGGACCAGGAGTCAAGCCAGCATTGCGGCCTGGGAAGTTGCAGCAGTGACAATGTTTGCCTGTGCATTGGCACAGAAGACCGGGGGACTGTGCAGAAAGTAAATGAACAACCTCATTTGGACAGCAAGGGTGAGCGTCCATCCTGTCCTGCCATCAGTCCCATTTGCCGTGCCGGGAATGTCTATGTCGATCCAATCTCTGACACCCTGTAGATTCCCAGCACCTGCCTTCAACCCCTCCCATCACAACCCCTGCCTGCTGAGGTACAGTCCCAAGTCTCACAACACCAGGTTAAAGTCCAACAGGTTTATTTGGTAGTAAACACCACTAGCTTTCAGAGTGCTGCTCCTTCATCAGGTGAATGGGGAGTTCTGATCACAAACAGGGCACATAAAAGCACACACATTTTACAGAATACTGATTAGAATGCAAGTTTTTACACCTAATCAAGACTCGCATTCTAATCAGTATTCTGTAAACTGTGTGTGCCTTTATACGCCCTGTTTGTGATCAGTACTCCCCACTCACCTGATGAAGGGGCAGTGCTCCGAAAGCTAGTGGCTTTTACTGACCTGTTGGACTTTAACCTGGTGTTGTGAGACTTCTTAATGTGTTTACCCCAGTCCAATGCCGGCATCTCCACATCATGACGCACAGTCCCGACATACCCCACTCAATCGCCCCCATCCCCGCCAGCCCACGCCCTCCCAGCTTTCAGGCTTTCAATCCCCTTTTCTGTCCTCACAAGAGAAGATGGCCCGTAATCACTGAGAGCTGGCGAAGTCCGGAGGTGGAGTCCCCGGGTTGTGCATCCTCCTTTGAGGAGCGTGGCATGGCACTGTTGGGGAAATCAGATTGAGGTCCTCGATAGCCAGGTCGAGGTACATCACAGAAGTGAGGAGCCACAAAACCTTCATTAATATGACCGATCTCAAGCAAATTGTGATCTGCCCTGCCTGGCGTGGTCCTCGAAGAGCAGGAGACGCCTGAGCTGCGCCCAAGGTGAAGCTGTCGAGTGCACTCCCTGGGTGGCGTGCAAACACCTGCATGATGTTCAAGAAGTGGAACTCCTTCCTGTTTATGAATGGCACCCCTTGAAAATGCGAGGACCGCAGGGTGACGTGCGTGCCATTTATAGCCCCCTGCATATGGGGCTTCATGGAGACGGGGGAGAGAGGGAGGGAAGGGAAGGGGAGAAAGAGAAAGAGACAGACGGTCAGCAAGATTATCCTTCTTGGGTTCCTCAC
Source organism: Carcharhinus amblyrhynchos (assembly GCF_965287045.1). Taxonomy (NCBI): domain Eukaryota; kingdom Metazoa; phylum Chordata; class Chondrichthyes; order Carcharhiniformes; family Carcharhinidae; genus Carcharhinus; species Carcharhinus amblyrhynchos. The sequence continues at coordinate 120,769,779 of NC_137325.1, forward strand.
AACCTCCCAGTAACCCATGTCCCCATGAGTCTGGACTCAGGCAATCCAACACCATCCCTGGTGCCATGTGCCGCCACAAAGGCCTTGCCACATTGCCACCATGGCAGGCACTGAGAGTGTATAGATGGCTGTTCCCCATTGGAAACTCCTGAGCCATTGACATGAGTCCACCCACCTGGACATCTGCTGCAGTGGCTCCCAGGAATGGCTTGCAGTTCAGACAGACAGTGGAGAAGTACTCTCGTAACCATCACAAGGTGGATTTCCATCAAAGGCGGCACAGCTGGGGCGGTGCAGTGTGAGGAATTGTGTTAATATCTGCAGAGTTCCCTTGATTGGAGAAACAGTTGCCAGACCTGGTTCTTGTTACTGTTAATAGGGCCTGGGATGGAATGTCAGCAATAAATTGCAGATTCTGTCCAGCAGCCTGATGGCAAGGTAACCATAGCAACATCAGTGGGGTCGGAAGTAGACATCAAAGAACAGTACAGCACAGTAACAGGCCCTTTGACCCATCAAGCCTGTGCCAACACTGATGCCTCTTAAATCTAATATTTCCCTGCCTCTGTGTGTTCCATATACCTCTATTCCCTCCCTATTCATGTATCTATCCAGATGCCTCTTGAACTTTGTTATAGAATCTGCTTCCACCACCTCCTCCGGCAGCAAGTTCCACCCATTCACCACCTTCTATGTGAAAAACTTGCTCCTTACTTCTCTTTTAAAGCTTCCCTCTCACTTTTAACCTATGCCCCCAAGTAATTGACCCTTTGACCCTGGGGAAAAGACTCTGACTATCCACTCTGTCCAAGCCTATCATAATCTTGTAAACCTCTATCAGGTCCCCCCTCATCCCCCTATGTTCCAATGAAAACAATCCAAGTTTGTTCAACCTTTCTTCATAGCCATAGCCCCCCAAATCAGGCAACATCCTGGTAAATTTCTTCTGCAAACTTTCCAATGCATCAACATTCTTCCAAAAGTGTGGCGATCAGAATTGTACACAATACTCCAAATGCGGCCTAACCAGTCTGATTCAGCTGCAATGTGATTTTCCAAATCCTGTACTCGACACCCCAAATGATGAAGGTCAGCATGCCATATGCCTTCTTGATCACCTTGTCCACCTGAGTTACCTCCTTCAGGGAACTGTAGATCTGCACACCTAGATCTCTCTCTATGCTAATATTTCTAAGGCTCTACCATTTACTGTATACTTTCCTTCTGCAGTAGAACTTCCAAATTGTACCTCACATTTGTATGGGTTAAGTTCCGTTTGCCATCTTTCAGCCCAGGTCTCCAGCCAATTTATATCCTGCTCGATCCTCTGACAATTCTCTACACCCTAGCTGTGACTGTAAAACTACATTCTGCACCCTCTTGTTTCCTTCTCTATGCTTTGTCTGTATAACACAAGAAACAATACTTTTCACTGTAGGTTAATACATGTGACAATAATAATAAATCAAATCAAATTACTATCCGCTACTCCCCCAATTTTTGCATCTTTTGCAAATTTACTAATCAAACCACCTACATTTTCCTCCAACTCATTTTATATGTTACAAACAGAGGCCCCAGCACTGATCCTTGTGGAACATCGCTTGTCACAGACCTCCAGTTAGAATCCTTCCATGGCTATTCTCTGCCTTCTATGCCCAAACCAGTTTTGTATCCATCTTACCAGCTTCGATCCCATACGACTTCATCTTCTGCATCAGCTGCCACGAGAAACCTTACTGAATGCTTTACTAAAGTCCATGTATACAACATCCACCTCCCTGCCCTGGTCAATTTTTTTCATCACTTTCTCAAAGAACTCAATCAAGTTTGTGAGAACGACCTCCCCTTCACAAAACCATGCTGCCTGTTGCTCATAAGCCTATTCTCTTCCAGATGTGAGCACATCCTGTCCTAAGAATCTTCTCCAGTAATGTCCCCACCACTGATGTAAGGCTTACAGGCTTGTAACTTCCCGGATTGTCTCTTCTGTCCTTCTTAAACAGAGGAACAATGTTAACTACTCCCCAATCTCTGGTACCTCGCCCGTGACTAAAGAAGATACAAAGATTTGGTCAAGGCCTCAGCAAATTCTTCTCTTACCTCGCTCATCATTCAGAGGTAGACCCAATATGGCCCTGGAGACTTGTCTACCTTAATGTTTTTCAAAACCTCCAATACCTCCTCTCTTTTTATGTCAACATGTCCTGGAATGTTAACATCTTCCTTTCTACACTCACCATTCACCACATCCTTCTTCTTTGTGTTCACTCACCTCATCTAGCTCCAAACACAAATTCCCTCCACTGTCCTTGAGTGGACCTACCCTTTCCTTAGTTACCCTCTTCTTCCTTATACATCCATAAAAAACCTTGGGATTCTCCTTAATCCTGCTTGCTAAGGACATTTCATGACCCCTTTTTGCCCTCCTAAGCCATGCTTAAGCTCTTTCCTGCTACTTTTGTATTCCTCAAGAGTCTTACCTGTTTTCAATTTCCTGAAAGTTATGTATGCCTCCTCCTTTTTCACTAAGCTCACAATCTCTCTTGTCATCCAACGTTCCCATCATAAGCAACCCATTGGGGTTGTTCTACAACCAGGGAGAATGTATTCAACACAAGCCCCGAGGCTGTGCCAACCCCCGTCCTGACGATGCCCCCTGCATCCTGGGGGTTGGTGCTCAGACCTCCTCAGTCCCCCTCGTTATTGTTGTGCCTGAACCAGATTTTAATAGAGCAATGGTGACACACACTGCCGTGACATTACAGCGGTGAGGTAGGGAGATTCCGGAAAATGGGACGATAGCATGCTGACCTCGCTAATGATATTGAAATCTGTTCACATTCATACTAATATGCTTCATGCCCATTTTGGGCACAAAGCGGTTCTCACCATGAGAAAAAGATATTTGGTGTTTATGGGAATATAAAAACATTTAAACTGTAAACTAGAAGCAGGAGTAGGCCATTTGGCCCTTCGAGCCTGCTCCATTATTCATTTTGATCAGCAAAATCAATATCCTGATCCACTCTTCCCTCCACATCTCTTGATCCCTCTAGCCCCAATATGTAGCAAGAATCCAAGCACAGTTTGATGCAGGCACACACAAAGGTGGCCATCGGGACGAGGGTGACGTTGGGCATGCCTTTTCCCCCCTTTATCTCAAGATTTGTACTCTGTCCCTGCAAACACGGTCCATTTTCAACCTCCAGATAAAATGGAAGATGCCGTGGGTAATCACCATCGTGCAAGAGTGAGGAATAGGCCAGACCTGCGTCACAGACAGAAAGGTCCATAAATTAGCAATACTGCAAAATCCATTCATGTCAGAATGTTGCTAATATAATGCCAGTGTCCAGGTCCCCTTAATACTTGAGTATTTTGAAAGTCAGTGTGCTTTGTGTAGCATTAAGTGACAGGTAATTAATTACAACAGCAAAACAATTTAATTGTATTTATCAAAACATATTGCAAAATCAAATTAAGTTAGGTGGGATGATGGTTAGGAGTTTAACATTGGATTGGATTGGATTACATTTGGTGTCACAAAAGTTATGTGTGTTCTGATTCTGGTTACATGCTAGCACTAAGTGTGTTACAAAGTTTGGGTCAGTCTCAGATATTCTCTCAGATATGTCATATTCCTTGTCGCTTAGTCTGAGCCACTTGGAGTGTGTTAAGGTTGAAGTTTATTTATTATTAGTCATAAGTACACAAATCACATTAACACCACAATGAAGTTACTCTGAAAACTCCCTAGTTGCCACACTTCAGTGCCTGTTGAGGGCATACTGAGAGAGAATTCGGAATGGCCAATCCACCCAACCAGCACGTATTTTGGACTGTGGAGGAAACCCACACAGACATGGAGAACGTGCGAACTCCACACAGACAGTGACCCAAGCTGCGAATTGAACCTGGGTCCCTGGTGCTGTAAGGTAGCAGTGCTAACCGCTGTGCTACCCATGCTTATAGTGCCTTGTTAATAATTATACAACTTAATTTTTCTGGGCATACTAATGGGACCCATCTGTGATCAGATTGGGATGCTGTATCATAACATCATGTGTGCTTCTTTAACCTTTTCAAAGATGGACTGAAACACTTGGTGAGGTGGTGCTGAATTCAAATCAAACTGCTTTATTTTGTAGCTGATGAACAAACAAAATGAATTCCACAAACTTAACATGGATCAGAATTTCATGCTTCTGCATTTCTGGGTTTTTAGACTGGGTGGAGCATGATATTAAAACAACAGGGTGCTGTTTCTGTTCCTGTCTGTCCCAACCAGACTGTGATTTTACACTGGGGTGGGAAAGGCCTAGGATGGGATGCCAATTAAGGGCCAATTTCTGCCCAGCCTCAGTTTTTAGGCTGACTTATGCTTTGACTTTGCATGGGCAGCATGGTGGCACAGCGGTTAGCGCTGCTGCCTCACAAGGCCAAGGATCCGGATTCTATTCCAGACCTGGGTCACTGTCCATGCGGAGTCTGCACATTGTCCCCGTGTCTGCGTGGGTTTCCTCCGGGAGCTCCAGTTTCCTCCAACGGTCTGAAAAACATGCTGGTTAGGTGCATTGGCCATGCTAAATTCTCCCTCAGTGTGCCTAAACAGGCGTTGGACTGTGGCGACCAGGGGATTTTCACAGTAACTTCATTGCAGTGTTGATGTATGCCTACTTGTGACACTAATAAATAAACTAGGAAGCCTGAAAATTGGCAGACACAGATCTCGGGCAGGAAGCAGGTGGGCATTTTCATCAGCGGCCTCCTTTTGAAGTACCCCCATGTCCCCTTTTGGCCTTTCCTCTGAGACCTTGGTTGCGCCTCTCAAGATCTACCCTATGTTCCCACACTGGGAATTTGAATTTACCTTGGCCTCTGGTGGCTGGACCTAGTCTCAGGCATCCTCACGCAATTCCTCTTCAGTCCACTGCAGCTTCTTTTGCCTCAGGGATTGGAGAGCTGCCAGCCAACAGATTGGGAGGGACACTTCGGATGGCAGGAAGTGAGACCTCACCTTTTAAAAAACTTCAGGCCAAAATTTCTCCCATTAAATACATGACAGGAGAAAAAAATAAATCCCATTTTCTGAACCTTTCCTGGGCTGATGTACTTACTGTAGGAACTGATGTTCTTCCTGGCAGCTTCTTACTGCAATACCTGATTCCCTGCATTTCATCTTCCAACTCTAGGCTCCAGACTTATTCCTGGCAATTTCCTGCTTATATCAAGATTGTCCATGTTTTTAGGCAGGGAGATGGTTGTGAAGCTGATTTCTTCCTTGTTTAGTGACTTGCCCTTGGCTTGTTAACGCAATTGGTCATTTCATGGAACAATAGCTTAGAGAACATATCTTGTCAATTCCAAAATGAATGGCCAATGAGAAAGCTGACTCTGATTTAATGAGTTTGGATCAGACTGTTAATTGTGGCATTTCTTAAATATGGAAACATAGAAACTAGGAGCAGGTGTAGGCCATTTGGCCCTTTGAGCCTACTCCACATTCAGTATTCCTCTATCTCAATACCAGAGTGCTGTTTTCTCTTTATATACCTTGATGCCATCAAAATCTAAAAAATTATCTCTTTCTTGGACACATTCAGCAACTTGGCCTCCACAGCCTTCTGCGGTAGAGTTCCACAGGTTTGAGTGAAAAATTCTTTCCTCATTTTAGTTCAAATGGTCTATCCCGTATCCTGTTCTAGATTCCCCAGCAAGGAAAAACATCCTCTCTACATCTAGTGTGCCCAGCCCTGTTAAAATTTTATATGTTTAAATTAGATCTCCTCTCATCCACCTGAATTCCAATGAATACAGGCTCAGTCGAACCCATCTCTCTTCATAGGACAGTCCGCCAATCCTGGTTTCAGCCTCATGCTTAAAGTCCATAAAGCTTCAACACACATTTCAATGCTTGCAAGCAATTGCTCTTTTTTAAGTTTGTAGGATGAGTGAATGAAACACCATATTTAAACATAACCTAATCAGAAAGTTCTTCCTGTCAATGAAAAAGAAACTGATAAAAGACAAAGGAAAGGTGATTCACCGATGAGTGTTGTATGGTGCCTCACCAATAGGTTTGGAGGTTTGTATGGCTAAACATAAACTGTTTATTGGTAAACCATAGCTATGTACAGCTCATGAATGGCTGCTGTCTCCATGCTGGCTCCTTCAAGACTTGACCACATGCAGTCTATTATCATGTGAGTCTCTACATTGTGGAAAAAGAAAATCCGAGTCCACGTGAGGAATGAACAGTACATTATACCATGAGTGAAACTGATTCATAGAATCATAGAATCCCTAAAGTGCAGAAGGAGCCCATTCAGCCCATCGTGACTTTACCGACAATGATTCCATTCAGGCCCTATTCCCGTAACCCCAGGTATTTACCCTGCTAATTCCCCTGACACTAAGGGGCAATGTAGCATGGCCAATCCACCTATCCTGCACATCCTTGGAGTGTGGAAGGAATCCAGAGCACCTGGAGGAAACCCATGCAGACATGGGGAGAATGTGCAGACTCCACATAGACAGTCACCCGAGGCCGGAATTGAATCTGGCTCCTGGCACTGTGAGGCAGCAGTGCTAACCACTTTGCCACCTGCTCTGAGCAAAGGCCCTTACAATATATAACCCCCAACTCCCCAAATATATTCACAATACAGCCTTCTTTACTTCCAACATTTTACCTCTGAAGTCTCCAACTTTATAAATCCAGACTCTCTGGATTCTTGACAATTGTTCCAAATCTCATTCAGTGTGTCTGGAGGCATTTTTCCCAGGGTAGAACTGACAATTTCTAGGAGGTATAGGTTTAAAACAAAAGGAGGAAAGTTTAAAGGAGATGTGAGAGGCAGATTTATTCCACACACAGTGATAAGTGCCTGGAATGAGCTGCCAGAGGAGGTGGTTGAAGCCGATACATGAATAGACAGGGAAGAGAGGGATACAGACTGCACAGAGGCAAAAGGCCTTTAGTTTCAAAATGTGCCGGCACAGGCTTGGTGGTTTAAATGGCCTGTTCCTGTGCTATACCGTTCTTCATCCTTTAAATGATAATCTCAGTCACTTTGAGCTACTTTATTAGTTTGGTATTGAAATTGTGGTACTCTGTTTCTGGCACTTGGTTGTCTCCATCTGACTGGCTTTAAGCGGTCCTTGCTGTTGCGTTTCTCTGTACTGGCAACCTATTTGTTCTGTTCGGACACTATGGGCGGGATTTTAGGGCTTTGCTCATCCTGGAACAGTAAAATCTCATCCGAGGTCAAAAGACCTTTCCGTGTTCCGTGCCTCTCTTTCTCCAATTCCCTTGGCAGGTGAGGAGATAAAATTCCGGCCTATTGATTGGTCCCATTCCTTCTTCAGGGAATGTTCACTCTGTTCATTTCTGGAGTAGATTCGGATATTCTTTTTCCATGGGGTCCACCATATTCTTCCTTCTTCAGGGAATGTTCACTCTGTTCATTTCTGGAGTAGATTCGGATATTCTTTTTCCATGGGGTCCACCATATTCTTCCTTCTTCAGGGAATGTTCACTCTGTTCATTTCTGGAGTAGATTCGGATATTCTTTTTCCATGGGGTCCACCATATTCTTCCTTCTTCAGGGAATGTTCACTCTGTTCATTTCTGGAGTAGATTCGGATATTCTTTTTCCATGGGGTCCACCATATTCTTCCTGGAAGTTGACATTTCAGAAATACAATTTTATTTTCACTTGCTTCAAATTTTTAGCAAAATGCTTGGTTATTCTCTTATTTTCTGACCCTTTATGAATCATTACATTCCGTTCAACAATTACTTTGGTCAACTCAGTTGTCTTTTCTTTCTGTTGCAGAATGTTGTCCTTAATTTAGGATTCACCAAGTCTGTGTCCAGGATGTTTCAGTTCCGTAATTGTACTACTCATTGCTTCAATGTCCACTCACAGCTTGAAAAGGTCCATGGCCTTCCTTTTTCCAGTCAGCTTGTTCTTCAGTCTGTTTTGTAAATCATTTGGCTTCCTCTTGGAATATAGAAGATGGCTGAGTCTTCCCTGTCAATGGATTCTTCAGTTTGTTCATTGAAGTCATTGTGCTTCTCTTCATGATTTTCCAGAGGAATAAACTTTGACCTGAGGGGTCCTTGTGGCATGTGATGGCTCTTCACCAAGGTTTCTGTTTCTTTGCATAGGCTAATTGCTTGTCTTGAATTTTCTTATGATATAATAGTCTCCTTGAGTTTCTTTTGCTGTTCTTCCATTCTGCTCTTCAAGGCAGTCTTCATTTCTTGGTGCTATTGAAGGGTTATATACTCCTTTTGCACTTGATCTTGAAGGACAATCAGTTATTCATCCAATTGTTTATTTTTTATTGACTTCTTGCCAACTCACACAGCGCTTCAGTGCATTGCTTTGTAGTGACTTATGATTCTAATGCAGTTTTTTCTGATGTAATATTCAACATTCTTTTTTGCTCCTCATATTTTCCCAGGGCTATGTGTTGATCCTTTAAAGGGTCTTTCAGAATAATGACTTATTCAAATACTTTTTCTAGCGACTATGGTGCTTGGCTGTACTTCTGGTTGAGTTCTTCCAACGTGGCTTCAATATGAACATTTTCCTGTGGAATGGCTTCATTTTCTATTTGCAGGTTTCGAGGAGAATGTGCAAACTTCATACAGACAATCACCTAAGTAGTACTAAAAGAGAAAATGCTGGAAAATCTCTGCAGGTCTGGCAGCATCTGTAAGGAGAGAAAAGACCCGATGTTTCAAGTCCAGAGGCCTGATGTTTCGAGTCCAGATGACCCTTGGTCAAAGCTCACTTGGCAAAGGGTCATGTGAACTCAAAATGTCAGCTATTTTTTCTCCTTACAGATACTGTCAGACCTGCTGTGATTTTCCAGTGTTCCTTCTTTTCATTTCAGATTCCAGCATCCACAGTAATTTGCTCCGACCTAAGTAGTACAGTGGGTATTAACATTGATTAGATAATCTGTTCCTGAATCTTTAGGGTTGTGCAGTTTCCATTGCCCCTTACAATGAATCAGAGAGGGAGCTTTAGCACATTCCTCTAAGTCAGAAAGTACTTGATTAAGTGCTGAGATCGTGTAAGGTACTAAATAAATGTACGTTTTACTCTTTGCTACCAATTATAAATGACTAAATAGGGAGCATTTCAATCACAAGGGCAATTTACTGTAGCATAAAATCAGAATGGCTTTTCCCTTCACCCAGACAACTTGATATAAACTCAGAAATTTAATATAGGGATTCTAATTTACTGTCACTGCTCTGAAGAAATAAAGTCTGCTCGCTTCTTCATCTGGTTTCTGAGGCTTGTGAGTGTACCATAATTGCTGAACTGATTGCTGCTGTACACAAATGAACAGAAGCCTGGTGAGCATTACAATTATATCAGAGAAGAGCTCCTCCTTCAAAAATACAACCTTTAATTTCACCTCCTTTGCAGCGGAGCCAACTCCCATGCGTGTGATGGGAGTCAAAGCATTCGCTACTTGTCATTAAGTGCCTTCAAGGATCTTTAGAGGATTTGAATACCTTTTCAATATGATATGTCAGTCTGTGCAGTAAATTGTTCATTTAAGTAGGATTTGAAAATCATCACCTCTCATTGCGCTACACAAATGGAATTGAATATGTAACTATAGTGCCAAGAAGTACAATTTAAATCCAAGAGTTTAGGAAAGTAATGGTGGAGTTGCTTCTTTACTTTTTTTGAAAAACAAAACTAAGAAGGGATCACTATGGCAATGGAATGCTTTCTCGGTAACAGTGGATATGTTTTCTGACTGGAAGTGTTGTGTAATCTGAAGTTGGCACTCGCTACTTCAATTAATCTGTAGTCTCATCTTGACTCAGAGTGACAAGATGCAGAACCTTTTTGAAATATCTGCAGACCCCAACACGTGAAGGAAGAAAGAACTTGTTCTTGAAAGCTGTTACCTTTGAGGTAGTTGAATTAACTAGTAGTTTGCATGGGCGTTTGTTGCAAGTTGAACATGAATATCAAACATGAAGCATAACAGCAATCATCAAAATCACATCAAGCAAACTAATCCCCTTGAACCCAGAAGAGAAAATGCTGGAAAATCTCAGCAGGTCTGGCAGCATCTGTAAGGATGGAAAAGAGCTGTCGTTTCGACTCCAGGTGACCCTTTGTCAAAGCTGATCCCCTTGAATACTGAATATCTTTTGGAACTTCTGCCTTTGCTAATGGATAACAAAAAAAGTCATTCTGGTCTCTAATTATTATTGATTATATTACAAATGACTTGTGATGATCTAGCTGATTGAAATGTTTGCACATTCTGATCTTCATGAGTTTCCTATTGTTTTTACTCATGACATAGAATCCACCAGGCTGTTTTATCGGATATGATGGTGAGGTGAGAGTTTATAATAAACCTGTGTTTGTCAGGATATATTGGAATGGTGAAGAGGTAACGAGTGCGATCTTACCAGCTCGACTCAGTGGTTGATCAGTGTGGTGAGCTGGGAAGATAGCGTGCAAGGCCAAAAATCTGATTTGCGCCCAGCACGAATTGGACTGCTATCTTCCCAGCCTGTTTTGCAGGCTAGAACGGCTTCGCACCAACAAAGAGCACAAAGCCTATTTACATCGAACTGACTACATTTAAAGGTAGTTATCGAGTTCGGCGCAACTGTGTCCATCCTCCTGGATACTTCCCTCCTCGCCGGTGAGACGCAATGCCAGACAGAGTCACTACTGCTCAGTGGTAGAAGCAATCAAGCGCCATGGCCACGCTGAGAGGATGGTCTGCCATTGAATCCCTAAGGGGGTCGGGGGCATGGCCAGGCAGTGCTCATTGAGCAATGCCAGCCTGGCAGTGCTCAGTTGGGCACCATAAGTGTGCCGGGGCAGTGCCAAGGGGTTGGAGTCTGAGTGGGGATGGGACTATGATGGGGGGAGGTTTGCACAATGACGGGGGGGGCTTATGCACCAATGAGGGGAAGGGGGGTTCCTACGCAAGGGGCCATGCAAGGGAAGATTGCACGGGGGGCATGCAAGGATATGTCACAGAAGGGGTTGTAATGGGGAGGCTTCTTGTGGGTGCACCAGGGAACCCATCAGGAAGGTCCTGTTGCTTCGATGCTGGCAACCCATATTGATAGGGAGGTTTGGCGGGGGGGAGGGGGGTAGGTGACAATGCTGCTGATGATGCTGGGGTGTCCAATGACTGTGGGGGTGGGTGAGGTGGGAGGAGGTCTCCCAGTTTAGTCGGAGATCAGGATATCCTGCGTCATGGCGACCGAGTACTCTACAGCTGGCCTTCCCAGCATGCTGAGGCCCCCCCCCGCCCCCCCGCCACCGTGCAAAGCTCCCAGCTATCAAAGAAATTGGCAGAGGACTGGAAGCTTTTTGGGAAAATTCCACCCAGTATTGTAGTTGATGTGCTGTATGCTGAGCATTGTATTTTCAAAGTTCCCTTTAACTTACTAGGTGACAATTGAGACACAGAAAGGGCACATGCACTTGCCCAATCGCCTTACGTTTTTGAGCAAGTGCCGTACAAATACACAGATAAAGACCGCAGTCCAGTCACTCTGCCCCAACTTGACATTAGAAAGCCCCGTGCCAGGGTATACCTAAACTTTAACAAATATCATTTCACCTCGCTGATACATGAGCTAAGGAATGGATGCTGAGGTGAAACCGAGGGGTGATAAGGAACTCCTACCAAAGACCTATGAGAAACACAAACAAAGAGCACGACTAGGCCATCCAACCTCTTGAACCTGCTGTGCCATTTAATAAGATGGTGGCTGATCTGGTAGCAACATCAAATCTGCATCCCTCCTACCCCTGATAACATATCGCCCCTTTTCCTAGCAACTATCTAGCCAACTCTGCCTTAAAAATATTAATAGAAATGTAGAAACACAGAAAATAGGAGTAGGAGGGGGTCGTTTGACCCTTTGAGCCTCCTCTGCCATTCATTATGATCATAACTAATCATCCAATTCAGTAGCCTGATCCCTCATTTCCCCTTTTTCCTTTGACCCCCTGCGTTCCAAGAGTTATACCAATCTGATTTTTGAAAACATACAATGTTTTGGCCTCTATTGCTTTCTGTGGTAGCAAATTCCACAGGCTTACCACTCACTGGGTGAAGAAATTTCTCCTCCTCTCAACCCTAAAAGCTTTATCCTTTATCCTTGGACTATGACCCCTGGTTCTGGATAACCCCACCATTGGGAACACTCTGCATCGACCTTATCTTGTCCTGTTAGAATTTTTGAAGTTTCTGTGAAATCCCCCTCCCATTCTTCTGAATTCCAGCGAATTTAATCCTAACCGATTCAATCATGCATAAATCAGTCCCACCATTCAGGAATCAGTCTGGTAAATCTTCGTTGCACTGAGGAAGAATATCCTTCTTCAGATGAGGAGACCGAAACCACGTACAATATTACAAGTGTGGGCTCACCAAAGCCCTGTATAATTGAAGATTTGCTCCGATACTCAAATCCTCAAATGAAGGCCAACATACTATTTGCTTCCTTTACTGCCTGCTGCATCTGAATGCTTTCGCTGCCTTTCAGGAAGAGAGTTCCAAACACTCATGACTCTCTAAGTGAAAAATCTTTGCTTCATCTTCATTTTAAATTGGCATCCATTTATTTTTAAACAGGCACATGTGCAATGCCTGGATAAAGCATGAAGAAGACCCTCACGATTGATTCCTAATGTCACGAGGTGGAATAACAATGGCCATCTTTATGAGAAAAATATGTTTTAAAGTGTTTATCTTTATGTTCTTGCAAGAGCTTTTTTTTTGTATCAGAAAATTCAGTTGGTATTGTGGAACTGAATATCGCCATCACCCCTTTGGTGTCTCCTCTCCTGAGTGCACTCATTCTATTTTCTCTTTCAACCCTCCAGACCACATTTTTGCTGCCTTTGAAAGGTTGCACAAATGACATATCTTTACAAGACCTGTGACAAATCCTTTCTTAACGGTTGATGTATAAGTGTTAGCACTACTACCTCACAGCGCCAGGGACCCGGGTTCGATTCCCAGCTTGGGTCACCGTCTGTGCGGAGTCTGCAAGTTCTCCCCATGTCTGCGTGGCTTTCATCAGGGTGCTCAGGTTTCCTCCCACAGTCTGAAAGATGTGCTGGTTAGGTGCATCGGCCATGCTAAATTGCCCCTCAGTGTACCCAAACAGGCGCTGGAGTGTGGCGACTATTTTCACAGTAACTTTGATGCAGTGTTAATGTCTAGCCTACTTGTGACTAATAAATAAACTTACTTAACTTAAACTGTGCAATGACCAACACCCCCACCCATGGAAATATAAATTAGTCTGGTGAGTTAGAAAAGTCAAAGCTTGTGCCCACATCCTGCAATTGTATGACACAGCGGATTGGTATTCTTACATGATATGTTACCATGCTGCCTTATGTCTGTTATTTTAAGCTTCCAAGTATTTAGTTTTCTGTCGGACATGGGCTTTAATTATTTAATAGTTGATTTCCACTTATGTTTCCCATGAGTACTCTAGAGCACTGTTGTTTTGTTTAGCTGATAGCCTGGTTTGTCCTTTTAAGGCCAGTGCTTAAGTATTTACTGCACACCCCTTGTTCTCAAAAGGTCCGAAGGTTAATTAAAGGTTAATTATTATTGCCAAATCTCCACAGACTGGCAGCTGAACTGCTCTTGGAGTATTTTTCAGATCTCCCAAGGTTGTGTCAAGACCATAAAGGCTATTTCCTGCATAAGGCCTTTTAAAAATGACTTTGTTTTGTACAAATTGTGACGTCCAGGCTGTGCCGGTGAATTCCATGTCCTTACTCACAGTGAGTCAGGGGTTTTATGAGAATTACTTTCTGAGGCACTGACACATCACCATTCAGACTGGTTTTACAATCTGAAAGCATTGGGTGGGGGTCTTCCTCTGTGTAATGACTTCAGTCAGATAACTGAGGTTGGCCCATTTGAATATGAACTTTCAGTGGTTAGCGCTGCTGCCTCACAGCACCGGCAACCCGGGTTCGATTCTCAGCTTAGTTCACTGTCTTTGTGAAGTGTGCACGTTCTCCCTTTGAATGCATGGGTTTCCTCCGGGTGCTCCGGTTTCCTCCCACAGTCTAAAAGTCGTCTCTGGTTAGATGCATTGGCCAAGCTAAATTCTCCCTCAGTGTACCTGAACTGGCACTAGAGTGTGGCGACTAGAACGATATCGTAATCAGATATCCCTGATTAAGGAGTCAAATGCTGGCCCAATCTTTTCCTTGCATTTAACTGGGAATGTCAGTTCCTCTAGCTCTCCTGAAGCATTCTGTGTACTGCTGTTGGAATTGTAAATAAAGGAATTTGGTGAAGGGACTTCAGTCTCTGAAGACACACTCTGTTGCTTCTCCTTTCCCATTCCATGTACCTCGACTCTCACATGCCCAATGTCCTTGTCATTCCCTATTCCACCTCCACCCCACCCCCACCCTCCTTTCCCTGCTATCACCATTGTCAATTAATACTTGTCTTAAAATTCCTGACTTAATACATAGAGGGTACCTATCAAAAGATATAATAAACAAAACGGGCAGAATCTTATTGCAGCATCGGGGGTCTCACTTTCCAAATGGAGAGCTGACAAGAGACCTACACTTCCTCTTTTTGGGAAGGCCTGTCAAACCTCATGCCAATCAGGCAGTGTCAAGGCCAGCTGCAGGTCTTTCCCTGAAATCAAGACCCCGGGGACGGAAGTCTCCCCCACCAAGTGCTGCCGATCAATCAAAGGATGGGTAGCACAGTGGCACAGTGGTTAGCACAGATGCCTCACAGTGCCAGGGACCCGGGTTCAATTCCCGGCTTGGGTCAGTGTCTGTGTGGAGTATGCACATTCTCCTTGTGTCTGCATGGGTTTCCTCCAGGTGCTCCAGTTTCCTCCCACAGTCCAAAGATGTGCGTGTTAGGTTGATTGGCCATGCAAAAGTTGCCCCTTAGTGTCAGGGAGACTAGCTAGGGTAAATGTATGGGGTTATGGGGATAGGGCCTGGGTGAGATTGTGGTCAGTGTAGACCTGATGGGCCAAATGGCCCCCTTCTGCACTGTAGGATTCAATGATCTATGATTCTATGAAAAGACCATCAGGTCTTGCCCTCAGCACTGACAGTGGGAGGCTGTGGCTGCTGCTGGAATCTTGGGCAGTGGAGCCCCAGGATCACGAGCTGACCCAGGTCACAAGTAAGTAATGGGGGATGTTTTGCGATCTGGGGGTTGCAGGAAGAATGGTGCAGGAGGATTGGCAGCAAGGCCTGGTGGTTGGCTGCCAGTGGGCTTCATCTTTCCTGACGCCCCATTCCTCAAAGCACTGAGTACCTTAGATCAAAAGACACCAGAGGTGACAAACTGATTTGATTTGATTTATTATTGTCACAGGTACTGGTATAGAGTGACAAATATTGTTTCTGGCATGCTTTACAGACAAAACATACCATTCATAGAGTACATAGGGTCGAAGGAAAGGAGGGGATGCAGAATGTAGTGTTACAGTTACAGATAGAGTGAAGAGAACAATCAGCTTAATATATAGTAGGTCCATTCAAAAGTCTGACAGCAGCAGGGAAGAAGCTATTCTTGAGTCGGTTGGTATGTGACCTCAGACTTTAGTATGTTTTTCCCAACAGAAGAAGGTGGAAGAGAGAATGTCTGGGGTGCATAGGGTCCTTAATTAAGCTGGCTGCTTTCCCGAGGCAGTGGGAAGTGTAGACAGAGTCAATGGTTGGGAGGCTGGTTTGTGTGAGGGACTGGGCTACGTTCATGACCTTTTGTAGTTCCTTGCATTCTTGGGCAGAGCAGGAGCCATACCCAGCTGTGATACAACCAGAAAGAATGCTTTCTATGGCACATATGTAAAAGTTGGTAAGGTCATAGCGGACATGCTGAATTTCCTTAGCATCCCGAGGTAGTTGGCTTTCTTAAATATAGTGTCGGTGGGGAGGGATCAGGACAGGTTGTTGGTGATTTGAACACCTAGCCGGCTGCACAGTTTTACCTATCATGCGCACTGCATTGTGACAGGTCCTATCCGCAGTTAGGTTAATACCAGAAATGGCAGGATTTAAGATGCCGGAGAATCGGTGTATACTCGATGGACAGAATGGCCTCCTTCCACACTATAGGAACTCTATGATTCTATGATAACCCTCCCCCACCCAAGCTCAGTGCCAGCGAGAGCACAAGATTGCGACCAATAAGTTAATACCTTAAAGTAAAAGATTTGTTAGTAAATTTGGAGCCATTGAAAAAGGAGAGATTTTGTTTTGATTAACACAAAGTAATTAATCAGCAGGGACTCAATAGCCCAGGTATACTTTCCAGCTAGTTCTGGACATGTGAAAATGCAAACTGAAACACTC
Organism: Carcharhinus amblyrhynchos; assembly: GCF_965287045.1. Taxonomy (NCBI): domain Eukaryota; kingdom Metazoa; phylum Chordata; class Chondrichthyes; order Carcharhiniformes; family Carcharhinidae; genus Carcharhinus; species Carcharhinus amblyrhynchos. Next base: position 120,786,170 of record NC_137325.1, read on the forward strand.
CTCAATTTTGACAGTTTCTCGATAAGCAATCTTTGTTTGCGTTGTAAATAACAACAAAAGAAACCACGTGAGCTGCTGGTCTCAGAGGTTCTGCTCAGTAATACAAGATTACAACTGGCGACATAGAAAGATAAGATAAATATTTGTCTAAGCAAATGACCAATGCCTTATTTTCTGGAGAAAAGAATTTAATCTCATCATAGATAACTAAAGGCAGAAAAAGGTTCTATAATTTTAGACAGGATTTGCAAGCTTATTTCATTTGGGAGAAAAATGCATTTTTAGTGAGTTATCTTTTCAGAATTAAGGAGAACCAGTGTTTGTGGAGTGGTAAGACTTCTGAGTGTATTTAATCTGAGGTTTATAGATTCTATCCATATAGTTCAATGTACCAAGGGCTGCTCTGTGCAATGTCACTACTTACATCAATGGGAAAGAATGCCACTTGCTGAATTGAGAGCTTGTTGATGCTGTTATAATGGTTTCATTCACAGAACCAGGGATCCGGGCTTGATCCCCGGCTTGGGTCACTGTCTGTGTGGAGTCTGCATGTTCTTTCCATGCCTGCGTGGGTTTTCTCTGGCTGTTCCCATTTCCTCCCACAATCTGAAAGACGTGCTGGTTAGATGCCTTGGCTGTGCTAAATTCTCCCTCAGGCGCCACAGTATTGCGACTAGGGGATTTTCACAGTAACTTCATTGCAGTGTTAATGTAAGCTTACTTGTGACACAAATAAAAATAAATAAATAATAAGTTCACCAGTAGTTGACCTAGAAAGACACTTTTCAGGCTGGCCCGATGTCTGGTGGTACTGGTACTCTTCTACTGAGTTTCCATGGAGTTGCCTTGCCTCCCTGGTGCTGCAGAGACATCATTTCAAATGTAACCAGTAGATTACATCGCCATACCTGCCATCTGCAGCACACTGCTTGGCATGATTCCCAGTGACTGACCAATGTATGATGCTCATTAAATATTACTTACTCTACAGGGTGGGTTCTTTATGGCCCATATCTCCAGTTGGGCAGCCAAAGTTAGATGCAAGCTGGCTTTCCCATGCAGTAGTTTCCACCACCAGCTGCTCTTGTGTATCACACAATGTGTTTCCCTCTTATCCAAACTTCAGAGGGCTCATCAAGTAACTGCATCGAGTGTGGATGAAATGATATGTACATACAAAAATTGGTTGCATTAGAAGGAAGGATTTTTTTTAACTCAAATTCATTTAAGGACATGGTGACACACAGCACCTCACATCGCCAGGGACCCAGGTTCAATTCCAGCTTTGGGTAACTGTCTATGTGGAGTTTGCACATTCTCCCCGTGTCTGTGTGGGTTTCCTCCGGGTGTTCTGGTTTCCTCCCATGTCCAACGATGTGCAGGTTAGGTGCATTGGCCATGCTAAATTCTCCCTCAGTGTACGCCGGAGTGTAGTGACTAGGGGATTTTCACAGTAACTTCATCGCAGTGTGACTGTAAGCCTACTTGTGACTAATAAGTAAATAAAAGGCCGAGGGTGCAAATTCAACTCTGCAGCCTCATGAAAATAAGATAAGAAACAGGAGCAGGAGAATGGCCCCTCAAACTTGCTCCTCCATTCAATATGACCATGGCTTACCTTTAGTCTCGACTCCACTTTCCTAGCTGCTCGCTATTTCCCACAATTCATTGAGCAGCAAAATTTGCCTACTTCAACCTTAAACATATTCACTGAACATTCACAACTTTCTGGAGTAGAGAATTCCAAAGATTCACAACACTTTGACTGAAGAAATTTCTCCTCCAGAGTCCTAAATGATTGGCCCCTTGAAACTGTGGGGAGAATTTTCCAGTTCTACAGAAACTGGAGCAGGCACAGACCTTGGAAAGTCTGTTGGCCTTGGTTGGGATTTTCCAGGGCGAACCAGCTGGAGAATCCCACACGTGAGTGGGATTCTCTGGTCTCGTCCATGGCGAGATCCGTTGGGAGCGAGAATGGAATTCTATTCACTTTCAGCGGCACTGGAAAATCCCAGCTGTGAACAAAGACGGAAGATTTTGGCCCATCTTGTAGTTTCCTCAGACAGGGAAACAACCATTCATTGTCTACCTTTCAAGCCCCTTTAGAATCTTAGCAGGATAAATTTTCCAGTTATTTCCAGTCCAAACGAAGAGAACCTGTGAGAATAGCATCTGCTTGGACTGTAGCCCAGTGAACATAAGAATATAAGAACATAAGAAATAGGAGCAGGAGTAGGCCATCTAGCCCTTCGAGCCTGCCCCGCCATTCAATAAGATCATGGCTGATCTGTCGCTGCTCAGTTCCACACTCCCGCCCTCTCCCCATAACCCTTAATCCCCTCTCTTATCAAAAACCCATCAACCCGCGTCTTAAAAATATTTAGCGAGGTAGCCTCCACCACTTCAACGGGCAGAGAATTCCAGAGATTCACCACCCTTTGAGTGAAGAAGTTCCTCCTCAACTCCGTTCTAAACCGCCCCCCTTTTATCTTGAGGCTGTGCCCCCTAGTCCTACTGTCTTTTTTGAGCGGGAAGAGTCTCTCCACCTCTATCCTGTCCATCCCATTCATCATCTTATATGTCTCAATGAGATCTCCCCTCATTCTTCTAAACTCTAACGAGTAAGACTCTAACTAAGCCCAGTTTATTCCCTATAAATATTTCCAAAGGCAAATATTTTCATAAATTAAAACAAATATTGACTGGGACCTGACCTATTGATGTTGGAAATTGTGTTCTCAGGCAGGATTTAGTTTTACATGGGCAGGTATTGCTGTCACTGATTTGGAACACAAATTCGGAGGGCACTTTGTCACAATCATGAACGTTGTAAGTGGGTGATACCCAGTCTGTAACTTTTCCAGAATTGGTCCAGCAAATCCACACCTTATAAGAATTACAACATCGTCAACATTTTTATTCATTCATTCTTGGGACATGGGCATCACTGGCTGGCCAGCATTTATTGCCCATCCCTAATTGCTTGAGGACAGTTGAGAGTCAACCACATTGCTGTGACTCTGGAGTTACATGTAGGCCAGACCAGATAAGGATGGCAGATTTCCTTCCCTAAAGAACATTAGTGAATCAGATGAGTTTTTGTGACAATTGACAGTGGTTTCATGGTCATCAGTAGGTTCTTAATTCCAGATTTTTAAAAGTTGAATTCAAATTCTATCTGATTGTATCCAAGAAGGCAGCTAACCTGGCAGCACGGTGGCACAGAGGTTAGCACTGCTGCCTTATAGTGCCAGGGACCCAGGTTCAAATCCTGGCTTGGTTCACTCTCTGTATGGAGTCTGCATGTTCTCCCCATGTCTGCGTGAGTTTTCTCTGGGTGCTCCGGTTTCCTCTCACAGTCCAAAGATGTGCAGGTTAGGTGGATTGGCTGTGTTAAATTGCCCCTTAGCGTTAGGGGGAATAGCTAGGGCAAATGCATGGGGTTGTGGGGATAGAGCCTGGATGGGACTGCGGTCGGTGCAGACTCAATGGGCTGAATCACTTCCTTCTGCACTGTCGGATTTTATGATATCATAAATCAGCTGCAGCTTTTAAAATCCACACCTCAAAAACAATCAATGAACACTTTACAGTGTTGTTTTTACTCTTTATTTATTGGACTCTAATCCTCTTATCTCTGATGCTTGTGTTTGTGTATAGACCTGAAGCCTGCCTGAGGGCGGAGTGCTTGATGTCACATTTTATTTATGTCTGGTTTTAGTGGTTAATAAATTTGCACTTTCTTGAACTCAAGAAAACCTTATTTGACTAGTTCCTTATTACTCACGGCTGAAAGAGTTAAATGCATTTTGATGTGGAAATCCTTGTGAAAAGAAGACCCCAAACCAAATTTTCAAGGACTATTAGAAATGAGCAATGGCCTTGTCCACGACATCCATATCTCTCGAAGGAATAAAAGGCTAACTGAGAAGGTTCGCACAGGGGAACCAGCTCATCCCTTCTCATCTGGTTGTAATAACTTCCAGGTACACAAGAGGTGGGATTTTCCATGCAATCCACCCAACACATGTTTTACGGCAGCAAATGAAGGCCATCACTGGCTGGTGACAGGATCTTCTGGAACGTCATTGTCAATGGGATTTCCCATTAAATGTGCCCCTTTTCGCCAGGAAACCTGCCACAGGATTGCGCTGTGAATTTTGACTGGAATTTCCCCCTGGCATGAATGATCAGAAAGTTCCGGCCAAGGTGTACTCGTTAGAGTTTAGAAGAATGAGGGGAGATCTCATTGAGACGTATAAGATGATGAATGGGATGGATAGGATAGAGGTGGAGAGACTCTTCCCGCTCAAAAAAGACAGTAGGACTAGGGGGCACAGCCTCAAGATAAAGGGGAGGCGGTTTAGAACGGAGTTGAGGAGGAACTTCTTCACTCAAAGGGTGGTGAATCTCTGGAATTCTCTGCCCGTTGAAGTGGTGGAGGCTGCCTCGCTAAATATTTTTAAGACGCGGGTTGATGGGTTTTTGATAAGAGAGGGGATTAAGGGTTATGGGGAGAGGGCGGGAAAGTGGAACTGAGCTACAACAGATCAGCCATGATCTTATTGAATGGCGGGGCAGGCTCGAAGGGCTAGATGGCCTACTCCTGCTCCTATTTCTTATGTTCTTATGTTCTTATGTTCCTCATGTGATTGACATTCTCTTGACTTTTCTTTAGGAGGCTCGTCTTGGGATCTTGCAGAATTTTCTGCATAAAAGCCTCCTCAATCTTATTTTAGATCATAGAATAGAACCATAGATCCTGCAGTGCAGAAGGAGGCCATTCAGCCCATCGAGCCTGCACTGACAACAATCCCACCCAAGCCCTCACCTCGTAGACCCACATATTTACCCTTGCCAATCCCCCTGACAGTAAGGGGCAATTTAGATGGCCAATCCACCAAACCCGCACATCTTTGGAGTGTGGGAGAAAACCGGAGGAGTTGGAGAAAACCCATGCAGACATGGTGACACTGTGCAAATTTCACACAGACGGTGACCTGAGGCTGGAATTGAACCCCGGTCCCTGGTACTGCGAGGCAGCAGTGCTAACCACTGTGCTACAGTGCCGCCCCACCTCACTTCTCCCAGGAGAATTCTATGGTCCCAGCCAAGAAACAGAGTGGTTGCCAGCTTTGCATTCTTTATTGATTCCTTTTGTAATAAGCTCACTGTGTTCCAGATTGGTCATAGTAAAGCCTACCTTTGTTAAATTAAATCCTGCGTTAGAACATGATTACCACCATCAATGGGTGAGGTTTCAACTGATGTTTGTTTTAATTTATAAAAATATTGGCCTTTGGAAATATTTATAGGGAAACTGGGCTACAGGTCAAGCAGATGCTATTCTCACAGGTTCTCATCCGTTGGACAGGAAATAACTGGAAAATCTAACTTTTCCATTAAGTTTGTTAATGGATGGGCGTCCAGCTTTAACTCAATAATGCTTTTCAATTTATATTGTATGTTTTCAAATCCTGGTACAATTTAATGCAATCATGTGAAAACATTTTACATGTGAAAACGTCTCAGTCATTTTTAATTTATGGGATGTGAGTGTCGCTGGCTAGGCCAGTATTTATTGTTCATCCCTAGTTACCCTTCAGAAAGTAGTGGTGAGTTACAAAGAACAAAGAGAACAAAGAACAAAAACAGCTTGGGAAACTGGCCCTTCGGCCCAACAAGCCCACGCCGCCATCTCAACACTACCAGTCCCCCTCTCCACCCTCGACCCTTGTCTAATGTTCTTGAAGTGCCTGCAGTCTCTGAAGTGTAGGTACATCCACAGTGCTGTTAGGGAAGGAGTTCCAGGATTTTGATCCAGCAGCAGTGAAGGAACGACAATATATTTCCAGGATGGTGAGTGATTTGAAGGGGATCCTCCAGGTGATGGTGTTTCTAGGTATCTGCTGCTCTTCTGGGTGGTAGCAGGAGTGGGTTTGAAAAGTGCTGCCAAAGGAGCTTTGATGATTTCCTGCAATACATCTTGTCGATGATGCACACTGCTGACACTCTTTCTTGGTGTGATGTGGTCTTGATGAATGATGTGGAGATATGGTGTTGCAATGGGTTGGGCACAGTAAGAAGTCTCACAACATCAAGTTAAAGTCTGAAAGCTCATGATTCTAAATAAACCTGTTGGACTTTAACCTGGTGTTGTGAGACTTCTTACTGAGGGATTGAATGTGTGTGGAAGGGGAGCAATCAAGTGGGCTGCTTTATCCTGGATGGTATCGAGCTTGTTGAGTTTTTTTTAAAATTTGATCTGATTTAATTTATTATTGTCACATGTATCAGTATACAGTAAAAATATTGATTCTTGCGCACTATACAGACAAAGCTGCGAAGAAAGAGAAGGAAGGGAGACACTGCAGAATGTAACATTGCGGTCATAGTTAGGATGTAGATAAAGATCAACTTAATACCACAGAGGTCTGTTCAAAAGTCTGATGGCAGCAGGGAAGAAGCTGTTCTTAAGTTGGTCGGTACATGACCTCAGACTTTTGCATTCTTTTCCTGAAGGAAGAAGGTAGAAGAGAGAATGTTTGGGGTATGTGGGATTCTTGATTACGATGGCTACTTTTCTGGGGCAGGAGAAGTGACGACCTAGTGGTATTATCACTAGACTATTAATCCAGAAACTCAGCTAATGTTCTGAGGGCTCAGGTTCAAATCCTGCCATGGCAGATGGTGGAATTTGAATTCAATAAAAAAAATCTGGAATTAAGAATCTCCTGATGATTATGAAATCATTGTTGATTGTCAGAAAAACCCATTTGGTTCACTAATATCCTTCAGGGAAGGGAATCTACCATCCTTAGCTGGTTTGGCCTGCATGTGGCTCCAGACCACAGCAATGTGGCCTAGCAAGCCACTCAGTTCAAGGGCAACTAGGGATGGACAATAAATACTGGTCAGTCAGCAATGCCCATGTCCCACGAATGAATAAAAAATAGTGATGCTAGTGTCAATGGATAGGAAGCTGGTTTAAAAGACTTTATTTATTTATTAGTCACAAATAAGGCTTACATTAATACTGCAATGAAGTTACAGTGAAATTCCCCTAGTTGCCACACTCTGGCGCCTGTTTAGGTCGATGCATCTAACCAGCACATCTTTCAGAGCGTGGGAGGAAACAGGAGCACTCGGAGGAAACCCACACAGACAGTGACCCAATCCAGGAACTGAACCCAGGTCCTTGGCGCTGTGAAGCAGCAGCGCTAACCACTCTGCCAGTGGTTGCAGTCTTGGGCCAGGAGAAGGAGCCAAACCAAGCTGTGGTACAACCAGAATGAATGTTTGCCATAATGTATTTGTAAATGTTGGTGAGAGTCGCAGCGGACTTGCCAAATTTCCTTAGTGTCCTGGGAAAGCAGAAGTGTTGGTGGGCTTTCTTAAAGATAATGTCGAAGTGGAGGGACCAGAGATGATCTAGACACCTAGAAACCTAAAGCCCTCGACCATTTCCAATTCATCCCTGTTGATGGGGCACATTCTCCATTGTGTTTCTAGAAGTCGATGACAATCTCCTTTGTTTTGCTGGCACTGAGGGAGAAATTATTGTCACTGTACCTGTTCATCAGATTCTCCATTTTTTGGATCTGTGCTCATCCAGGTAAATGGAGAATATTCCATCATGGTCCTTGACTTGTGCCTTGTAGATGGTGGACAGGCTTTGGGGAGTCAGGAGGTGAGTTACTCACTGCGAGATTCCTCGCCTCTGCTCTGCTCTTGTGGACACAGTATTCATATGGCTAGTCTGGTTTAGTTTCTGGTTAGTGGTGATCCAGGATGCTGATAATGAGGGATTCAATGTCAAGAGGCAATGGTTAGATCCTCTGTTTTTGGAGATAGTATTTGCACTTATATGGCCTGAATGTTACTTGATACTTGGCAGCCCAAGCTGTGATATCATCCAGGTCTTGTTGCATTTGGACATGGACTGCTTCAGTAACTGAGGAGTCATGAATGGTGCTGAATATTGTGCAGTCATCAGCAAACATCCCCACTTCTGACCTTATGAAGAAACGAAAGCCATTGAAGGTCATTAGTCTCCGGTCTGGATGTCTCCCTGAAGTAAAAATTACACAGTTGATTCTGTGATCACTGATTTCAATTTCCGAACACCAATTTGCTATTTTTTTGTAGTTTTGGAATAACAAAGAAACAGAAATTGTGCTTATAGCTACACATTGAAAGATTCGGACTATTGTGCAATGCATGTGCTCTATTTACAGTTTTCAGGGAATTGCTGTTATTGTTGGGAGCTCAGTTTAAGAGTGAAGGTTCGGAGAAAAAAGATGTGCTTCAATTTCAGCTTTAGAGAGGCTTTGAGGCCTCTGATTAAAAATGTTATGTTGCCACAGCTCATCTCATGACCTTGTTATCTCTGATTATTATTCTAATGTACTCTTGGCTCGTCCCTCACATAATATCCTCTGCAAATCTGAGGCCATTCAAAGCTCTGCTACTTTGTCTCTGTCATCTCCTTTAATCCTACAACCCCTGAGGTCTCGGTGTCCATCAATTCTGACCTTTTGAGCGTATTTGGTTTTAATCACTCCACTATTGCCTTTAGTTGTCAAGGCCCCAACTCTAGATCTTCCTCTATCTCTCTGCCAATTTAAGATGCTACTTTAAAATCCATCTTTCTGAAAGAGCTTTGGTAACTGGCCTAATATGTGGTTCAGAACCAAATTCGTCCCATGGTGCTTCTCTAAAGCATCTTTGGACCTTTTACCTATGTTAAAGGCATTATATGAATGCAATTATTATTGGTACAGTCTGAGTAGAATCAGTAGGTTTTGCACTGAAGATCCAAGAAATGACCTTAAAAGGCCAGAATATCAGATGCTCCACTAAAAACCTTAGTGTCGTGGATCTGCCTAGCAACAGCAGAAGCCAGCATTCAAAGAGAATGATGAGATGCAACCTTTCCCAGGAATGAGATTTGTTGATAGAATCAGGTGTAAAGAGCTACCATTAGGAAACAGCTTACGTAGACGACTGAAAGATCAGTGGAGGTGTATAGATGCTAATTTTGAGAGTCACGAATGTGAGAGATGCAGGCAGCAAAATACTTAAAGGGGAAAACCACAGAGGAATCAGGGTATAATTGCCAGCAAAAGCGGGCAGGCTGGTTTAATGTCTCATAGCTGGTGGCCAGTTTTACATCTAAACAGCTAAAAAGGCGTTATAACATCTTTAAGCTGGAGAGGCCAATTTTACAGCTCAGGTTCTGAGAAGCCATTTTAATATCTAAGAAACCTTAGAGCCTAGGCAGTGCAGAATCCTTTATATAGGCAGTTTAAATATCTTCACTGGACCAAGAAGAGGTATTTCCCAGACTTGATCACCCATGTTGCATTGTGTGGTAACTATAAGCTGGATTTGATTTATAGATTTATTTTATTTGGATGTTGTTTAGGAATGGGAATCTTAAAGAGTTCAGGGGTCACAGATATATATTTGGAACAAGGGGTAATTTCTATATTAATTGTGTGTGTTGTGTAGTTCATATACTTAATTGTCTTGGAGTATTATCGTCCTATTTGTGTGTATTTACCTTTTCTTTAGCTTAATAAGTAGTCTTTAGAAATTGTTACACAATGATTGGGCTGGTCCTTCTCACTGGGGTTTTCACGTGACTCCACATACTATTCCAAAACATCACAAACTAGTGCTCTCGCAGATAACACCTGCATGGTTTGTGACACTTAGCAGAACCCAGGGCTGTCAGTAGGTAAAGATTGAAGATGGAATGAAATGAGAGTTGCTGAGGGAAATCCCATTCTGGGCAATGAAGTGGCAATTGGCTTTGAAATTTTACCCCAACCGTCTTTCTTTCAAACTATCAGAAGAGTCATCCAGACTCTTGGCTCTATTCTCTCTGAACTGATGTTGTCAGATCTGCTGAGATTTTCCAGCATTTTCTGTTTCAGTTCATTCTCCATGTTGTTTCCTCACCTGAGCTTCTTCTTCTCTTCCGCCTTCTATCTAATGGAGCTTCCGATATGAACAGTGGGACCAATAAACTGATCTACTGCCAAGGCACTGGTCTATGGAATAACATAGTAACATCGAAAAGAGTATCAGGAACATTAATAGTATCAATATGAGCCATTTCTTCCTAGTATTATATTGCATAATAAGGAGGGGCTGGATAGAATGGGACTTTTTTGCCCTGGAGCGTAGAAGACTGGGGGGTGATCTTATAGAGGTCTATAAAATAACGAGAGGCTAGATAATCAGCTAGATAGTCAATATCTTTTCCCAAAGGTAGGGGAGTCTAAAACTAGAGGACACAGGTTTAAGGTGAGAGGGGAGAGATATAAAAGGGTCCAGAGGGTCAATTTTTCACACACAGGGTGGTGAGTGCCTGGAACAAACTTAGGTGGTGGTAGAAGTGGGTACAATTTTGTAGTTTAAAAAACATTTAGACAATTGATGGATAAAATGGGTATCAAGGGATATGGGCCGAACACGGGCAACTGGGACAAGATTAGTGGTTAAAAGAAGGGGCGGCACAGACAAGTTGAGCCGAAGGGCCTGTTTCCATGCTGTATGACTTTATTGAAGGACAATATTATACATTACAAGGAACCACTTAAAGCAGTAGAAAATTCTGAAAAATGAGACCAATCACCAATGAAATGATTGATCTAATTCATGCATGCCTGGAGTGCTCACAGCTAACATAGTTTGAAATTCAGCGTTATATTTATTATACACGATGCATACTAACAGCAGTGAATTCAGCGCTGTGCATGTATTTAATCAGAACTAAGCCGTAAACATCTAGGAGGGTGAAAAGCAGTTATTGTAATTAAATCATTATGATACCACTTGATACATCAGATAGCTTGGTTTTGTGTGATGAGCCAGGATTGCACCATTTACTGGAGCAGCTTATTTTGCATTGCCTTTTTAGGTTGACTTTTGCATGATGTAACTAGTCTGGTGAGGATTACAGCTTTCAAAACTGGTAGGCCAGCTGACAGTTACAGGGAGCGGGGAGGGGGGGAATCTATCAGCTTCCAGGAAATCTGGAAATGCTGGAACTTAATGGCAGGAACTGCTCAGAATTTCTTTGGCTCAGTTTGCCTGTGGCAGCTGGCCAGAGATTGAAGCTGGTTGTTTGGGAAAGCCTTCGGTATAAGAGAGCGAAGGGGAATTCTCCCCTGGTAGTGAAGATGATCAGGAGTTTTGGGGGCAGGATCAAATCATTGAATTCTACAGTGCAGAAGGAGGCCATTCGGCCCATCGAGCCTGCACTGATCACTATCCCACCCACGCCCTATCCTATCCCCGTAATCCCATGCAGTTACCTGAAGTAGTCTCCGTGACGCTGAGGAGCAATTTAGCATGGCCAATTTAGCATGGTAAGAAGTTCTTACTTCTTACTGTGCTTACTCCAGTCCAACGCCGGCACCTCCAGACCAATTTAGCACGGCCTAACCTGCATATCTTTGGACTGTGGGAGGAAACTGGAGCACCCAGAGGAAACCCACGCAGACATGGGGAGAACATGCAGGCTCCACACAGGCAATGACCTGAGGCCAAAATTGAACTCATATCCCAGGTGTTGTGAGGCAGCAGTGCTAACCACTGTGCCACCCTGCTGTGGATGGGAATGGTAGTGGTGGGGGTGGGTGGATTGGCCGGGAGGGGACGGGGAGAGGTTGTGTAGGTGGCAAGTGGTTGAGTTACAACTCAGTTTGGGGAGGGGAGAGATGGAGAGAGAGGTCAAGTGGGAGGTGAGGGGTCTCACAGGGGAGAAAGAGAAAGAGGGACATTGCATGGGGAGATGTGAGAGGTTCTAATTGACACTGGGATATGGAAATCAATGCCACAGAGATTGTTTTCTTCGAGGTCAGTGGAAGGTCACCATTTTTTTGTTGCTGACCATGGAATCTAGTCCATTAGCCTCTTTTCTACCCAGTGAAGCCTTCATTTGTACTTCACAAAATTCACAACCTCCATAATTCAATAAAGATACTTTTCTTCACCCTTGCTTTACTCTTTCGTAGGTGCGAAGGTCGAGTAAAAAGAGCTGGACTTAGTAACCTGGAAGGAAATCTGCCAACCTTACCTGGTCTGGCCTAGATGTGATTTCAGACCCATAGCAATGTGGTTGACTCTAAAATGAAGGGTAGTTAGGGATGGGCAATAAAAGCTGGCCCAGTCAGAAATGCCCACAACCAGTAAATTAATAAAATCAAACATTGCTGTGACTCTGGAGTCACATGTAAGCCAGACCTGGTGAGGACAGCATATCTCTGTCCTGAAAGGACCAGATGGATTTTTACAACGATTGATGGTTTAATGGTGACTATTACTGAGACTTGCTTTCAATTCCAGGTTTTTAAAATTCATAGGATCATAGAATCCCTACAGTGCAAAAGGAGGCCATTCGGCCCATCAAGCCTGCACCAACAACAATCCCACCCAGACCCTATAACCCCGTGTATTTACCCTGCTAATTCCCCTGACACTAAGGGGCAATTTAGCATGGCCAATAAACCTAACCCGCATGTCATTGGAATTTAAATTCCACCAGTTGGATGCCAACATATATCAGCATCTTTTCCCCACCTCCTTGTTATTTTCATACACCTCTGTGAAGTATCTTAGGGAAGATGGTGATGCAATGGTAATATCACTGAACTAGTAATCCATAAGATCCAGGCTAATACTCTGGGGATTCAGGTTCAAATCCCAGCACAGCAGCTGGTGGAATTCAAAATCCACCAATAAATCAGTAATTGAAAACTGGTCCAATTTGTACTGACCATAAAGTTGTGGAAACCCATCTGGTTCTGGAAATTACTCAGTAACAAAATATAGAGCTTGTTAAAGACGTAATTGTCTGCAATCCTACGTTATCTGTTGTATTTTTCTGGTGTCGTACGTGAAAATGTTTGAGAGTGTTTGATGGTGGCCAAGAACCGACAGCACAAAGATGGGGGATGAAAAGTCCAGCCAGTGCGACCGTGGTCGAATGTGGCAACAGATTCTACTGTTGAAGGTGGTAGCGTCTGTATGTTTTAAATTCGATTTAAATAGTAAATATGCAGGGCTACGAGGATAGGGTCAGTGTAAGCTCAATGGATCGAATGTCCTCCTCCTGCTCCTCTCTTCTAAGTTTCTACGGTTTCCTTCTGCACAGTAGGGATTTTATCATTCTATGATTCAATGATTTTTGACCTTTTGATTTTTTTTAAGAGACATTCAGAGAGCCTGGGGACTATAACCAGTAGCTGTGACTGATTTCCTGTTTGCACCATTACCCTTCTGCCGCATGACCTCCCTGTCCACAGTGCCAATAGGTGACAGACCTTCACTTTGCACCTCCAGTTGGCCCCCCTCCTGCCAGACAGCTACTAATTGGCTTGATGTGATGGGTTGAGATGGTGGGGATGGGAGTGGGAGAGAGTTGACCATTCCATTTCCATTCCTTCTTCATCGAGCAATGTCAAATCCAGCTCCAAGTTTCATTACAGTTCCAACACTATCGTTCATTTTGTTTCAAATCATAACAGTAATCATGTGTTAATTATGTAAGTTCCTGTTTTTTTCTCACCCTGTATATCTATATCCTGTAGAGGGAGAACAAACTGTTACCTCCAGTGTTTGATAACTCTGCTGCTTGTCTGACCCATTTAAGGGTTAGCAGCAATAGCCCCCCCCATCTTTGTGCTGTCGGTTCTTGGCCGCCATCAAACACTCTCAAACATTTTCACATACGACAGAAAAATACAACAGATAATGTAAGATTGCAGACAATTATGTCTTTAACAAGCTCTATATCTTGTTACTGAGTAATTTCCAAAACCAGATGGGCTTCCACAATTTTATGGTCAGTATAAATTGTGCCCAATGCACAAATGGAACAAAATATGATTGCATGTTTGAACACTTTGAGACATCATTTGAGTTCTCCATTCTAGACAGGAGCATCAATTTTATAGAATCCTAGAATCCCTACAGCACAGAAGGAGGCCATTTGGCCCATCGAATCTGTACAACCACAATCCCACCCAGGCCCTATTCCCGTAACCCCTCATATTTACCCTGCTAATCCCCCTGATACTAGGGCCAATTTAGCATGACTAATCAACCTAACCTGCGCATTGTGGGAGCAAACCGGAGCACCCAGAGGAAACCCACGCCGACATGAGGAGAATGTGCAATCTCTACACAGATAGTGAGTGACCCGAGGCCGGAATTGAACCCGGGTCCCTGGTGCTGTGAGGCAGCAGTGCTAACCACTGTGCCATCATGCTGCCCCAGGGATGGACACATCCCACCAAAAAATGTCCCAGAAACTATCCTGGGAGCCTTTAGATCTGACTCCATTCATTTAGCTGAAATTAGATTGACAACAAAAGCTGGAACCAGAAGAATGCCATTTTGTATTAGTCACACGTACTTGCCAGTACACATAATTCTGCAGCATTTTGGCAGCCCTCCAGGCTGTGACTCAGTAATCTGAAGTGAAATATATGTCTCAGCTTTTCCCACTCATCTGGGAATCATCGGATAAGCTTTTCTCCTTAAGGAGTGCTCAGGAAATGACCAGGTTTCTGATGTATACAGTAACTGCTGCAGTGTTAACCCAAGATAGCGTTCTGTGTAATGTATTCCATACGTCAGCGAAAACAAAGTCAGTCTGCTGAGCTCTACAGCAGTACACTCGGAGGCTGGGCTTGCTGACACATGTCAGGCCTACCTTGTGTCAATAACAGCAACAGGAAAAGATAAGATGAGTCAAAACATGTTGCCGCCTGGTACTGACTTCTTTTGTGAGCAACCCATCCCAGTCAGACCAAACAGCACTGTGCTAATCTAAAACTGACAAGCAAATATAGAGCAATATGATTTAGTGAATGGTGGAAAAGGCTCGAGGAAGCAAATGGCCTACTGCTGCTCCTTTTTCTTATGCTATCAGCAGTTAACAATTAATGTTGTAATGACTGATTTTTGACTAATACGGCACAAAGTCCTTTGGCACAACCTGAGGTCAGAAATTGCACAGTTTTGGAACAGCAACTAAGAAGCTTTGATTGGATTTGATTTATTATTATCACATATACCTGTATACAGTGAAAAGTATTGTTTCTTGCATGCTTGCAATAGCTCCATGGAGGTGAAAGTCCCATCACCAAGTTACTTTATTTGCATCATACATCTGTACACAGCCAGCTCTCCAGTTGCTCCCCTGCTGAATGCAGGCTGGAAATCTGACACACCTGCTTTAAAAAGGGGGCATGAGACTCAATGATTTAACCATCAATTAGGACCCATCAGATATTTATTTTCAGATACCAACCAATTATACAAAATCAAATTAACTGAGGGACAACCTCATACTCCGGCAAGCCAACCTCATTAGCCTGACTGAAGTAATGGCAGTAGTGTACAAGGGAAATCAGGTACCTCTTTTGCGTACCCAAGAACTCATCAGGTTATTCTTTTATGCACCCAACGGGTAAATGAACTCAAATTAACTTCGGGACAAATTAAGAGAGGTAGCCTCCCAAAAAGGAAGGGGGGAACGTCCTGAACAGAAACCAAAGTCAGAAGATTGTGGATTCACAGTTCCCATTCCAGTGTTAAACTGACACACCAGTGCAATGCTGGGTGAGTGTTGCACTGCTTGAAATATTGGGGTGAATTTTACCGTTCCACCTGCCTCGGGAAAAGTAGCAGGCGAAGGGCAGACCATTGAAAGGTCCTATGACCTTGGATGGGATTTTTGCGGTTTTGAAGCAACTGCAGCTGGAAAATCCCACCCATTGTATGGAATTTTCCTGTCCCGCCTGCCACTGGAATTGTAGTGGGTGGGACATGGACCATGCATCGATCCATTGACCTCGGGTGGGATTTTCCAGTCTTGGGGGAAGAAAATCTCATCCATTGTTCTTCACACGAGAAAATTTCTCTCTCAAGCAGCCATCAAATAGTGTCATTCAGGGTTTTTTAATAGTAGGGAAGTTCTATAGATATCATGGTCAACTTTATCCCTCAACCATCCTCTGCAACATATTCGCTGTTAATTTATTTCTTCGCTGTTTGTGGGAGATTGAAGTGTGTGAGTTAGCTGCTGCCGTCATGTATGTACATGTGTGTGTGTGCACACATGTGTGTACATGTTTGGATGAGATCTACAATCTACACTCTGTATTGCATAAGGGATTACCCGGCTAGGAGGGGGTTGAAGATTGGATAGTGCATGTTAGGGAGTTAGCCAGCATGGCTTTTGATTTGATTTGATTTGATCTGATTCACTATTGTCACATGTGTTAGCATACAGTGAAAAGTATTGTTTCTTGCACGTTATACAGACAGAGCATACCATTCATAGAGAAGGAAAGGAGAGAATGCAGAATGTAGTATTACAGTCATAGCTAGGGTGTAGAGAAAGATCAACTTGATGCAAGGTAGGTCCTTTCAAAAGTCTGATGGCAACAGGGAAGAAGCTGTTCTTGAGTCGGTTGGGACCTGATCTCAGACTTTTGTATCCTTTTCCTGACGGAAGAAGATGGAAGAGAAAATGTTCAGGGTGCACGGGGTTTTTTAATTATGCTGGCTGCTTTGCTGAGGCAGCGGGAAGTGTAGACAGAGTCAATGGTTGGGAGGCTGGTTTGTGTGATGGATTGGGCTACATTCATGACCTTTTGTAGGTCCTGGCGGTCTTGGGCAGAGCAGGAGCCATACCAAGCTGTGATACAACCAGAAAGAATGCTTTCTATGGAGCATCTGTAAAAGTTGAGGCAGGTTAAATTATGTTGTTCTTGTAGTTAAACCTGTGATTTCAAGTGTTGTTCTTTCAGTCTGAGATGTGACACTGGCAACAAGGATAAATACAGAGATAGTTGGGGTTGTGTTGTCATGGTCACTGGGGATTGTCGATATATCTCCTTGTGGACCTCATAGAATATCAGCTCCCCTAATAGGTGAGTGGAGGCTCGCTCAATAGGGAAAGAGCAGTGGGGAGTTTAAAACCAGCTGGCTGGGCTCAGGCCAGCAATGGAAAGACTCAGGGCTGCACTCTGTCGCTGCTGAAGGAACGCTGTTAAGTACATATTGTAAATAAAAGGTGATTGATGATGGAACACTGGCCTCGGTGAGATTATTACAGATTGTGTCTTAGCATTTGCTGGAGCTAATACGTCTGCAGTCTGGGGAATTGAACCATTTAATCCGATAGGCGATGCCAGCATGGTCACTGTGAAATAGGAAGTGTGGCAGGAGTGTCACAGTGTGTTGTAATCTGTTTTTGGGTGACATGATAGTGACAGAGAGAGCACTGCAACAGTCCTTATTGTTCAGTGTGGGTGTCATGGTGAGGAGCACATACCAGACATTGCCTGATATGGGAGGAAAAGCAAATTATGGATGTCTAGTGAAAGCTTTGAAGGACCATTACATGGTGATGCCAAATGCCACATTCCAAAGGCATATTTTCTGTCATGTAAGACAGAAAGAGGGGGAAACAGTAGCACCATTTGAGATAGGCATCAAATGCTTGCAATTATGCTGCAACAGATTTTTTTAAATTCATTCATGGGACATGGGCATCGCTGGTTGACCAGCGTTTATTACCCATCCCTTGTTGCCCTTGAGAAGGTGGTGGTGGGCTGCCTTCTCCATGTGCATGTCCATGTCCATGTGCGGTGGGTGGACCCACAATGTTCTTGTACCTACTGTGTTTATGTGGCGAGTTCAGTTGAGTTTCTGGTCAATGGTAATCTCAAGGATGATGACAGTGGGGAATTCAGTGATGGTATCCTTGAATGTCAAGAGGTTGAATGACTGGATATTAGATCATTTGGTCCAACTTTACAACTTGGACAAGTTGAGGCATAAACTGCTGGAAAAAGCAGATGACAACATAAGAACACAAGAAATAGGAGCAGGAGTAGGCCACCTGGCCCTTCGAGCCTGCCCCGCCATTCAATAAGATCATGGCTGATCTGTCGTGGCTCAGTTCCACTTTCCGGCCCTCTCCCCATAACCCTTAATCCCCTCTCTTATCAAAAACCCATCAACCCGCTTCTTGAAAATATTTAGCGAGGCAGCCTCCACCACTTCAACGGGTAGAGAATTCCAGAGATTCACCACCCTTTGAGTGAAGAAGTTCCTCCTCAACTCCGTTCTAAAACACCCCCCCTTTATCTTGAGGCTGTGCCCCCTAGTCCTAGTGTCTTTTTTGAGCGGGAAGAGTCTCTCCACCTCTATCCTATCCATCCCATTCATCATCTTATACGTCTCAATGAGATCTCCCCTCATTCTTCTAAACTCCAACATGTACAAGCCTAGTTTATTCAGCCTCTCCTCATAGCTCAACCCCCTCAACTCTGGTATCAGCCTAGTAAACCTCCTCTGCACTCCCTCCAAGGCCAAAATATCTTTGCGCAGGTGCGGTGCCCAAAACTGCACACAGTACTCCAGCTGCGGCCTCACCAATGCCCTATACAGCTGCAGCAAGACCTCCCTACTTTTATATTCAATCCCCTTCGCTATGAAGGCCAGCATCCCATTTGCCTTCCTGACCACCTGCTGCACCTGCAAGCTGGGTTTTTGCGACTCATGCACAAGGACCCCGAGGTCCCTCTGCACCGTCGCCTGCTGCAGTTTTTCGCCACGTAAGTAATAGTCCTTCCTACCATTCTTCCTACCAAAGTGGACCACCTCACACTTGCCAACATTAAATTCCATTTGCCATTTCCTGGCCCATTCGCCCAGCCTATCTAGATCCTTCTGCAGACTCTCCACACCCTCCGCACAATTTGCCGTTCCCCCAATCTTGGTGTCATCCGCAAATTTCGACACTCTACACTCGGTTCCCTCCTCCAGATCATCTATATAAATGGTAAAAAGCTGAGGCCCCAGCACCGACCCCTGGGGCACTCCACTAGTCACCATCCGCCAATCCGAATAGCACCCGTTGACCCCCACTCTCTGCCTCCTATTTGACAACCAATCCTCTATCCACGCTAACACCCTACCCCCAACTCCAAGTCCCCTGACCTTCTGCAATAACCTCTTATGAGGTACTTTGTCAAACGCCTTCTGAAAATCCAGAAAAACCACATCCACCGGCTCTCCTCTATCGACCGCCCTAGACACATCCTCATAGAACTCCAGTAAATTTGTCAGACACGACTTCCCTTTTAATGAAACCGTGCTGCGTCTGCTCTATCAAGCAATTCCCTTCAAGATGCCTCGCAATTTCCTCCTTAATGACGGATTCTAACATTTTACCTACCACAGACGTTAAACTAACCGGCCTATAATTCCCTGCCTTTTGCCTGGCACCCTTCTTAAACAACGGCGTAACATTAGCCGTTTTCCAATCCTCCGGCACTTCCCCGGAATCCAGCGACGTCTGGAAAATAACCACCAATGCATCCACTATAACCTCCGCCATTTCTTTCAGAACCCTTGGATGCATTCCATCCGGTCCTGGGGACTTGTCCACAATCAACCCCTCCAGTCTGTCGAGCACCGCCTCTCTAGTAACAGTAATGTCATTAAGACCCTCCAGTCCTACCACCTTTCCATCGCTAACACCCTGCAAATTATTCACGTCCTCCTCCGTGAAGACAGAAACAAAAAAGTTATTCAATACCTTAGCCATTTCCCCATCCCCTACCACTAGGTCCCCTTTCTCATCCTCTAAAGGACCAACGTTCACCCTAGCCAGCCTCTTCCTTTTTATATATTTATAAAAACTCTTGCTATCCTTTTTTATATTAAGCGCTAGCCCAGCTTCATAGTTTCTCCTACCCTCCTTTATCAACTTCTTTGTCAATCTTTGTTGACATTTAAACCTCTCCCAATCCTCTTCTCGCCCACTGCTCTTAGCTACTCTAAATTCCTCCGCTTTTAATTTAACACTTTCCTTCACCTCCTTCGTTGTCCACGGCTTATTACCTCTCCTCCTACAGTCCTTTTTGACCATCGGAATAAATTTCTGCTGAGCACCAAGAAAGATCTCCTTAAAGATCCTCCACTGCTCCTCAGCAGACCCTCCCTCCAATGCACTCCCCCAGTCCACATTCGCCAATTCTTCTCTCATCCTACCGTACTCCCCTCTATTCAAACAAAGGACGCGTGTCCGGGAACCCACTTTCTCCTCCTCCATCTGCACCAGAAACTCCACCATACAATGATCACTCTCCCCAAGAGGATCCTTCACCACAAGGTCCCTAATTCTATCCGCCTCATTACATAGCACCAGATCCAAGATAGCTCGCTCCCTCGTCGGCTCCAACACACGCTGTTCAAGGAAACTATCCCGGCAGCATTCCAAGAACTCCTCCTCGAGCCCACCACGTCCAACATGGGTCGACCAATCAATATGCAGATTGAAATCCCCCATAACTACGGCCGTCCCATTCCTGCACGCCGCACTTATTTGCGCGTTAACAGCCCGCCCCACCTCCAGATCATTATTCGGGGGCCTATAGACGACACCCACCAGCGTCTTCCTCCCTTTGCTGTTCCTAATCTCCACCCACAACGATTCCACCCTCTGCTCCTTGGCTCCAATATCATCCCTTGCTACCACCTTGATGCTATCCTTAATCAGCAGAGCTACGCCCCCCCCCCTCTTTCCTCCTGCCTATCCTTCCTAAACACTTGATACCCCTGGACATTCAGCACTTTGGAAATAGCTGCATCAGAAACATTGGATGGACAAATTCACAGTATAAAACTTGGTCCCACCTCTGCTACTGACACAGCTAAAATTGAGGTTAACCGATTGGCACAATGGAATCCAGGTACGTGTAAATGTAAACAGCAAATGTCTGAAAAAGTGTGTTTCAGATGTGGCAACCTTGGAGGACTATGGCAAAGATGCCTTCTGCACTGCCAAAGGAAAGATATGCAGAAAATGTGGGCAGAAATATCATTTTGTCAAGAAGTGCTGAAACCAAACTGAACCGAGAGAAGCATGATCCACATCAAGGAAAGAAGTGAAAGTAGCACAACTGTGAGGCGAGTTAAAGATGCAGAGAGTGAGGACACGAATATCAATCATGGATATGTGTTTATGGTCAACGGGAGGAACCACGTGAAATTTTCGGTGATAGCTGGTGGTGTTGAGATGAGTTTTATTGCAGATTCAGGCAGTGACAGGTATCATAGAATCAGAGAAATCCTACAGTACAGGACAAAGAACAATGAGAATTACAGCACAGAAACAGGGCCTTCGGCCCTTCAAGCCTGCACTGACCATGCTGCACGACCTAACTAAAACCCTCGACCCTTCCGGCGACCATATCCCTCTATTCCCATCCTACTTATCAAGACGCCCCTTAAAAGTCACTACCATATCCGCTTCCATTATCTCCCCCAGAAATGAGTTCCAGACACCCACTACTCTCAGTGTAAAAAATCTGCCTCGTGCATCTCCTTTAAACCTTGCCCCTCGCACCTTAAACCTATGCCCCCTAGTAATTGACTCTTCCACCCTGGGAAAAAGCTTCTGACTATCCACTCTGTCCATGCCTCTCATAATCTTGTAGACTTCTATCAGGTCTCCCCTCAACCTCCGTCGCTCCAGTGAGAACAAACCAAGTTTCTCCAACCTCTCCTCATAGCTAATGCCCTCTACACCACGCAACATCCTGGTAAATCTTTTCTGTACCCTCTCCAAAGCCTCACACTCTTCTGGTAGTGTGGCTACCAGAATTGAACACTATATTGTAAGTGCAGCCTCACTAAGGTTCTATAAAGCGTCAACATGACTTGCCAATTTTTAAACTCAATATGCTGGCTGATGAAGGCAAGCATGCCAACTGCCTTCTTGACTACCTTCTCCACCTGCATTGTCACTTTCAGTGATCTGTGTACCTGTACACTCAAATCCGTTTGCCTATCAATACGTTCTGCCAATGGCAGAATGTTAAGCTGTCAATCCTGTCCTTTCCTCAACCAAGTCTCTGTAATGGCAAAAACATTCTAGTTCCTAGTATTAATCCAAGCTCGAAGTTCATCTGCCTTACTTGTTACACTTCTCACATTGAAGCAAATGCACTTCAGTCCACCAGACCCTCTCTGATTAGCAATCCCACCCTGCTTGCTGTTTTTCTGAGTCTTACTGGCCCTACTCTCTGGTTCCCCTTCAGCTAATTCACCTTTGCTTTGGTTTCCACCCCTCTGCCAAACTAGTTTAAATCCTCCCCGTGACACTAACAAACTTCCCGGCTAGAATATTTATGTCCTTCCAGTTTAGATGCAACCCATCCTTCTTGTACAGGTCCCATCTGCCCCGGAAGAGACCCCAATGGTCCGGATATCTGAAGCCCTCCCTCCTACATCAGCTGTTTAGCCACATGTTGAGCTGCACTATCTTCCTATTCCTAGCTTCACTGATACATTAAACATGAAGTAACCCTGAGATTAGAACCCTAAAGGACCTGCTTTTTAACTTTCTACCTAACTCTCTAAACTGCTGCTGCAGGACCTCATCACTCTTCCTGTCTATGTCATTAGTACCAGTATGTACCATGATGTCTGGCTGTTCGCCCTTGCTCTTCAGAAACCTTTCTGTCTGTTCAGAGACATCCTGGACCATAGCGCCAGGGAGGCAACATACCATCCTGGAGTCTCTTCCATGTTCACAGAAATTCCAATCTGCACCTCTAGCTATAGAGTCCCCTGTAACAGTTGCTCTAGTCCTCTTCGTCCCTCCCTGCTTAATAACAGAGGCAGCTCTGGTGCCATGGCTTTGGCTGCTGCTCTGGCATCCCCTGAGAGCCCATTTCCCCCAACAGTATCCAAAACGGTATATTTGCTAGAGAGAGGGAATGACCACAGGGGACTCCTGCACTGACAGCCTGTCCTTTCTGACAGTCACCCATTTATCTGCCTACACCTTTGGTGTGACAATGTCTCTAAAGCTTCCATCTATGACGCTTTCCGCCTTCTTCATACTCCTAAGTGCCTCCAGCTGCCACTCCAACCTATCCATGAGTTCTGTAAGGAGCTGCAATTGGGTGCACTTCCTGCAGACATAGTCGCCCAAGACATTGGAAGCCATTTGGCCCATCGAGTCTGTACTGACCACAATCCCACCCCAGGCCCTCTTCCCATAATCCCACACATTTACCCTGCTAATCCCCCTGACACTTGGGTCAACTCTTGCATGGTCACTCAACATAACCAGCACATCTTTGAACTGTGGGAGGAAACCGGAGCACCCGGAGGAAACCCACGCAAACACGGGAAGGAAGTGCAAACTCCACACAGGCAGTGACCCAAGGCTGGAATAGAACCTGGGTCCCTGGCACTGTGAAGAAGCACTGCTAACCACTGTGCCACCGTGCCGCCCTTTTTTATGGCCATCATTAGATTAGATTTTTTTAAATTGCATTCAAATTTCACTACCTGCCATGTTGGGATTTGAACCCAGGTCCTCAGACCATTGCCCTGGGTCTGTAGATTATTAGCTCAATGACAACACCAATATGCCACTGCCTCCCCTAAATCAACCACAGATCACTGTGGGAGTAACTGAAGGCAAAGAGAATGGAGTGCACATCTCGAAAATGTGTCAGAAAGCTCTCTCCCTACAAACCCCACTTCAAACTGTTGGATGTTTCTTTGTGGATATGGGAACAGGGGATTGGAACACAGAAGCAGAATCTATAGCTATTGAGAAACATGGTGAGCCTTTTCTGAACAGAGAAACTGCCCAAGCCTTGGGGAAGCAAAACATTAAACTGAAAGTGAATCCTGTGAAATCCTATGAAGTTTAGGGAAGAATTTAGGCCAGTGTACTAAGGAATTGGGAAATTATATAACGGCCAGTTGAGATTAACCATTGTGGAGAACATGAAGTCTGTACTCAGCTTCCAGGCCTTATGAGCACCTGAGGAACTGAGTAAAACGTAAGGTCAGACTCTGATTTGAGACAAGTGAATGAAATGGTAGTGAGAGAACGTCACTCAATTCTCACCGTGGACAGATTTTCAAGAGTTATCAAGAGGCAAGACATATTACAACTTAGATTTAAAGTGTGGATACCACTCGCTGGACTTTCATCCTGATTCAAGAAAGGTGACAACTTTTGTCTCTCACTGTGGACCTTACAAATACAAGAAATTTAACACCCAATCTTGTAATAAGTAGAGAGGTACATGATGTAAGGCTGAGATCAGTACTGACTAGATTGCAGTCAGAGGACTTACGGTAAATGTGGACCAGTGCTTGCTGGGAATGACAGAACTGAAGTTCACAAGCATAAACTCATGAGCAATGGAATCAATACAACCAGATACAAGATAGAAGCAATAGCAAAGGCACGTGAACCACAAAATGCCAGTCAAGTGAGTTTTCAGGAACTTGCAAATTAGTATGTGAGATTCATCACAAACTTCAGTGTCCTGGCTGATCCATTCACCTGAAAGAATGGGAGGTTCAGATTTGTTGAAGAACCAGAAATCTGATTTCAAAACTTTAAAGGATGTCTGGACAAGTGTTCAAACTCTGGGATACTATCATCCAAAGATACCAATGGAAATCATTCGCAGATATTAGTCCAGTAGAATGAATCAGTTTTGGTTCAAATGCAGGCTGAAGGCCCAAGAAGGCCTATGACAGATGTGGAGCAAAAGTACTCTCAGACCAAGAAAAAGTCCCTAGCATAGGCATGGGGTATGTGAAAGGTTCCATACATACTGGTTTGACATTGAATTTGAATTAGTGATGGATCACTCGTTATTCTTCCAGATCCAAACCATGTGCCAGAATTGAAAGATGGATTTTGAGATGCCAGTATTACAAATACAAAGTGGTTCACATTTCCGAAAAGGTGAACATCACTGCTTGTTGTCAAGACTACAGAAGGAGGAACAAACAGATCTGTAGCAGAAAAGGCAGCAAAATCATACATGTGGTTTGTGGTTGTTTGTGCTACCTCCAGAACAATGACAACTAGAGAGACTGAAAGAGAATCAGACAAAGATCCAGAATTGGATGACACAAGAGAGAATCCAAGCTGGAAACTGGAAGGATCGTCCATTTGAGGTGGTACATTGCTAAATGAGATGTGAACAATTGGAAAGTGCATTCTCAGAGGCAGCAGACTGGTGTTCCCTTTGAGGCTTGGGCCTAGACTGGTGACGCTAGCTCATGAGAGCCATTTGGGAATAGTTGGTACTAAGGACAACTTAGGAATCATAGTAAGGTGGCCAGAGATGGAGAAAACTGCTTGTCGGAACATGTCATGGGTATCAGCAAACCAAATCCATCAGAACCTGGACACGCATACTGTTACTGGCTAGACCATGAGAGGATAGACAAACATAGGACATAGGAACATAGGAATTAGGAGTAGGAATTTGCCCATTCTGCCATTTAACATGGCTGATCTTATCCGGGTCTCAACTGCACTCTCCTGCCTGCTTCCCATAGCTCTTTATCCCACTGTAGCAGTCACTTGACTTCTTAGAACCACTTCCATTGGAAGACTGCATACTATTGGTAATTGACCAAGTATGTTGTGATAAAGTCTACTATAGTAGAGAAAATGGGGTGGGATTTTCCAGCCACTCTCACCCCAAAACTGGAAAATCCTGCCCAAAGTCAACAGACCTTTGCGTAGACCCCCTCCCCCACCACCCCATCTGCTACAATTTCCGTGGCGGGTTGGAAGGGAAAATTCCCCCCATGGTTTCTGATGTGACTAAATTATTAACATGGCACAGTCTACTAGACACTGGGGCCAGAATCTTACCGGCACGCCTGCCCCGATTTCAGGGCGGGCAAGGCTCACAGATCGGAATTCTTGTTAGCTTTGGGTGGGATTTTATGAGCCTCGCCCAAACGAGGTTGTAAAATCCCTGTCTTCGATTTCAGATAATGGGCCACAATTCGTTTCACAGACCTTTGATGATGAATGACTGTGACTTGTGTATAATCTACACAGTGATCCCACAGGACAATGGGGAAACGGAATGACAGAACCGATCCTTAGAGAAGCTGATGAGGATTGCTTTGACTGAGCTGAAAGCTTGGAGACAGGTGTTGCTGTCGTATGTATAGAGTAATTCCACACATCACAACAGGAAGGAGCCCAGCTGAGCTGCTATTTAGATGCAAAATGCATACCAAGATGCCAGAGCTGAGGGACATTAGTGTTTATTAGGAGATTGGCGATCATCGTGGTGAGAAAAAGGGTGCTGGAAATCTTCATGGAGACTATAGACAGGGAGCTGATATGATGCTGGGTGCTTGCTGAAGTACTGCTGAGTTGGGAGGCCCCAGTAAGATGGAGAAACTAATTTCTGTCAATCCATACACTGTCATTGCCAAGAAGGGAAACAGTGTGAGTGTGCAGTCGCCAGAAGGAATGTTGGACGACAGAAACTCTTCATGTCAACAAGTGTCACGGTGACAAAGACGCAATGGCAGATGAACCGATGTAAGGCCTCAGGCGGAGCTGGTATCCTGCAGTACAGAAGCCCAAGCCAGTGATGTTGCTGGCAGGAAGACTGCACACTGCCCAGAGGGAATATCATCAGTTCCAGAGGGAATAGAGAGGATTCCTAACTCCGATGCGATGATCATAGTTTCTGTGACAGCAGGCAGACCCTGGCTGGAGAGGAGGTTCGGGGGGGGGGTGTGGCGGGGAGCGGTCTCACAGGAATGTTTTGTCATTTAGCAACAGAACATGAAGTGAAATCAGTTTGCAGCAATGGTTTGCGATTTAAAACAGTGATTTTAAGGTGATAAATATCAACTCTTAACCCAAAGCATGTGCCGAGGTGTGAAGTTTGACGTGTTGTGATGATGTTCAAAATACAAAGGGTGCACACTGACACCTGCTCCTGCGATTTAGAAGTTCCTGTTTTGTGAGGTTTGTAAGTACTCGAGGAAGCAGTTGGAGTGAATCACGAGGGGCATAAAATTACACCCCACTGATTATCACAGGGGCCGCCACAGTTTAATAGTGAAAAAGAAATACCAGTTCCAGAAAGTGAAAGACCGACTAGAAACTATGACCAAAACCTTACCAAAAAATGGCAGTGTTGTTTCTGATGAGAAAACTGGTGCGTTTCCCTCTCATTCCAAGTGTGTCTTTCCAACCTGAGATGTAACAGTCATATTTTGCTTTAAGGGTAAGCAACTTCACAAGGTCCTGAAGGCATGACGCTTTGGGGCGATGTTGTGAAAGGTGCTACATAAATGCATGATGTGGAGGTGCCAGCGTTGGACTGGGGTGGGCACAGTAAGAAGTCACACAACTCCAGTTTAAAGTCCAATGGGTTTATTTGGTAGCACGAGCTTTCGGAGCGCTGCTCCTTCATCAGGTGAGTGGAGAGTTGGGTTCACAAACAGGGCATATATAGACACAAACTCAAGTACAGGATAAGGCTTGGAATGTGAATCATTACAGGTAATCAAGTATTTACAGGTACAGGCAATGCGAGTGGAGAGAGGGATAATCACAGGTTAAAGAGGTGTGAATTATCTCAAACCAGGACAGTTAGTGGGATTTTGCAAGCCCAGGCCAAATAAATGCCAGTCTTGCATTTTCATAATCGTGCTGCTCTTGGCTTTCTTGGGCAATCATAGCTGTGGGGAAACTCTGTTGAACAAAACATTGAGTCAGGCAATTGAGAGATAGTGAGGCACCGATGGAGGTATTGTGGAGGGGTGTGGCGGCCGATGGTCACTGTGGGGAGAAGCTGCGATTGGTGGAAGATTTGTTTTGAGTGTCTGGGGTGGGGTCTCCTCCTGGAGAACAAGTTGTTCCATAAGAAGCACTTAGCTATTGGAACTAGCTGCTGCCTTCTCCATTTTAGCTGCTGGTTTCCTTGAGCCTTGGAAAAGCTGGTCAGTCAGCACCAGATTTACATTAGACTCTAATCCACTGTGGGAGCCTGAGTTAAATATTGATGAGCCCCCAACCTTCATATCAGCCAGGGGCACACCACAAAACCTGTTGGTGGCAGCAGGCATGCACATGCTGGGTTGGACTCATGTTTGGTGATTAACATTTTTAAATCCCTTGATTCTGGTTGCCATACTACCAGAAGGACATGGATGCTTTGGCAAGGGTACAAAGAAAGTTCACCAGGATGTTGCCTGGTCTCGAGGATGATGGCTACGAGCAGAAGTTGAATAAACTAGGATTGTTTTCAATGGAAAGATGGAGGCTGATGGATGATTAATAGAGGTTTACAAAATCATGAGAGGCTTAGACAGGGTGGATAATCAGAGACATTTTCCCCAGAGCGGAAAGCGCACAGGTTCAAGGTGAGATGTGGGAAATGTGTGGGGAAAGTTTTTCCCACAGACGGTGGTGGATGCAGGCGCATTAACGATATTCAAGGTATATCCTGATAAACACATGAACAGGAGGTGAACAGAGGGATAGGAACCATGTATTGGAGCAGGCTTGTGGGCCGAAGGGCCTGTTCCTGGGCTGTATTGGTCTTTGATCTTTGTTCTTTTCTGCCAATGGGAGTTGGTGGGAGTGGGGTGGGAGATGCAGGTCATGGAGGGGTTGTTAATGTCAAACCTCATGTCGCAGTTTCTAAACTGCAGAAAAGACAGTAAAATTATAGCTCTTACCACATGAGGTCAGAGAGGTAACAAAAAAAGCGTTAACGTCATAAATCTGAAATAAAGCAGATAAGTATTCAACAAGGCCATTATTGCCTGAAAGGTGGTTAGTGCAAACTTGGTACAG
Source organism: Carcharhinus amblyrhynchos (assembly GCF_965287045.1). Taxonomy (NCBI): domain Eukaryota; kingdom Metazoa; phylum Chordata; class Chondrichthyes; order Carcharhiniformes; family Carcharhinidae; genus Carcharhinus; species Carcharhinus amblyrhynchos. Next base: position 120,814,884 of record NC_137325.1, read on the forward strand.
TTAAAACACATGGGATGCGGGTGTTGTTGGCAAGACTAACATTTAGTGTCCATCCATAGTCATCTTTGAGAAGCTGGTTATAAGCTTCCACACTGGACTCACTGCAGTCCGTGTGGTACTGGTGCTCCATTCTGTTTGGTAGGAAGCCCCAAACCAGCTAACACTGAGGATTAGCAGTTACATGTGTCCAAGGTATGCCCAGCAGATCCCCTAATCCCTCTCTGATTGGTGCCAAAACCAGTCGTGTGACATCCCCTGAGTCAGAATGAGTGACTGTTGCAAACAAGGATTTAGAGTGTGTTTCAAAAAAGTATAATTACATAATGAAAACCTCTTAGGTGAATTCTGTGTTAAGAACAATTCCGACTGTCAAGCTCCAAGCCCTTGCTGATTCTTCTGAATGTTAAGTGGATAGACGAGTCATTTCTCGTATTACTCCTGAGTGCTATCCAATAAAATATCTGTCAACATGACTTGACTCCTAGATTGCAAACCAGAGCCTGTCCCTCTCACCTCCACAATTCTCTCCCTCAGCCTCCTCTCGGAAACAATTACTGTGACTAAAAATAGAAAATAAAGATAACGGTAAACAAAACAAATCCACCTTTCTGATGAAGGTTAAACTGAGGCAATGTCTGTCCCCTTGGATGGGTGTGAAAGATTCCATGACACTATGCAGAGAAGAACATGAGAGTTATCACCAGTGCCCTGGCCAATATTTATCCCTCATCCAATATAATTAAAAATCATCAGCGTTAAATTCTGTCATTGCTGTTTATGGGAGATTGCTACGCACAAATTGGTGCCCACCTTTCTTTACATCCCAATAATGATTGCACTATTTCTGGCCAGGAAGCCTCCTGGAGTGCCCTGAAAACGAAGTAAGAAGTCTCACAACACCAGGTTAAAATCCAACAGGTTTATTTGGAATCACGAGCTTTCGGAGCACCTCTCCTTCATTGAAAGAGCAGCACTCCGAAAGCTTGTGATTCCAAATAAACCTGTTGGACTTTAACCTGGTGTTGTGAGACTTCTTACTGTGCACACCCCAGTCCAACACCGGCAACTCCATCTCCTGAAAATAAAGAGTACCGGACCATCAATCAGTCACCTAAGGACCTCAATCGGTCCGATGGTGGATAGACTGACCGCATCCAGATCAAACTGTTTAACAGGGTGGCAGGAAGGCCACATGCTGGGTTTTACAGTCCAATCCCTCCCACCATTTTCAAACCTGTCAGTGAAGGGGTGGGGATGGTAAAATCCAGGCCCAGGACAAATCATTTCCAATGGCAGAAAGGCTAGTACGTAGAAGACACAAGTGAACGAAGGAACCAGAGGTATGAGGAGGGAAATTTAATTTTACATGGCAAATTGTTACGTACTGAGCATTGGATAAATATTCAAGGAAAAATATACAGTTCTGCTTTTGGAGAACGGGTCTGCGAGACTGTTTTTTCCAAAGGGCTGTCCAAACAACTGTGGGCTGAATGGCCTCCTTCTGTGTTGTATCATTCTATGATTCCTACCAATCTTTATGGTTTTCTCACTGTCAATTAGAGGACTTTTTATGGCAATAAGGATATTATCAAGTAAGAGACAGAAGGAAAAAGTTTCTGGATGTAAGTATAACAAAATTTGGAGGAAGTGCAGAGAAGACTTGAGTGATATTAATAGATTGGGATGTTGTTTTCATTAATTAATGAATAGGAAGGAAGGTTAGAAAAATAGACGTACAATCAGTAAATCCTTTCTCTGGAATTCTCTGCCCGTTGAAGTGGTGGAGACTGCCTCGCTAAATATTTTTAAGACGCGGGTTGATGGGTTTTTGATAGGAAAGGGGATTAAGGGTTATGGGGAGAGGGCGGGAAAGTGGAACTGAGCAGCGACAGATCAGCCATGATCTTATTGAATGGCGGGGCAGGCTCGAAGGGCTGGATGGCCTACTCCTGCTCCTATTTCTTATGTTCTTATGAATGATAGTTGCAGGCTGCCGAATATACACGCTATGCTTTGTTGCTAGTGTGTTTAGCTGATAGCACTTTCAGACAGGGTAAGAGTTGCTGTGAGAACCATGGCAAATAAATGGGTTCACAACTGATGGTGACACATCTTTAAAATACTCATCACCATTTTGATTTACCATTTACTTGTTGGGATGGGCTCTCTTCCCTGCTGTGATGGGTGCCAAGTGAAATCTAGACTTCCACTGTCAAATTCTCAGCTTTCTCCAGTTGGCATGAAGCGGTGACACGGTGATTAGCACCACTGCCTCCAGGGACCTCGGTTTGATTCCCGGCTTAGGTCGCTGTTAACGTAAGCCAATCGCAACACTAATAAATAAACTTAAAAAAATTAATCCAGGAAAACGTTGGGAATGTTGAGTGGCATGGTAGCACAGTGGTTAACACTGCTGCTTCACAGCTTCAGGGACTCGGGTTCGATTCCTGGCTTGGGTCACTGTCTGTGTGGAGTTTGCACATTCTCCTCGTGTCTGCGTGGATTTCCTCCGGGTGCTCTGGTTTCCTCCCACAGTCCGAAGGTGTGCGGATTAGGTTGATTGGCCTTGCTAAATTACTCCTTATGTCGGGGGGGTCAGCAGGGTAAATATGTGGGGTTACCAGGCTAGGACCAGGATGGGATGGTTGTTGGTGCAGACTCAATGGGCTGAATGGCCTTCCACTGCACTGTAGGGATTCTATGATTCTGTGATCAAGGAAAACCAACCTGAATTGGAATAAGTTGGTATGGATTTGTAGGTCTGAGTATAATTTCAGAAATTTCTTCATGATTTCTGTTAGCAGTCTTATCCATGGCTTTGATCGGATTCTTATTGTCTTTGCAAAAGACTTTGGCCTTTGGAAGGTATTTCCATGTGGTAGGGATAAGCTGAGAGGCTGTACAAGACCTGTGGGATTGTGGTGGTGAAAACACTCCTGTTAACATCATGTTAATTATGCACACTTACTGTGGCAAGGATTTCACTTTCATCAGATCCAAGGCAACACTTCTTACCATGTGCCACCGTTGCAACAGGCTATGAATGCTTTAGGAGAAGAAAGCCACAAGTCCACGTGAGACACATTAGTGCCATGGGATCACTGCATTCACCTCATTGCATCACAATCTGCCACACAAACCCAAACATATACGTAGAATTGCACCAGTGTTACGACATGGAAATAGTCTACTCATGCCAACAAATCCATGCCAATGTTTAACCCCATACAAGGAAATATACTGAATTACATTTATGTTGCGATAGCCCTTCAAATCCCTTTCTTTTATCTGCCTACCCAATTGAATCATAGATGGTAACATAATCCCTACCTCAATCACTGACCCGGGAAGTGACTTACAGAACCACAGAATCTCAGAATCCTACAGTGCAGAAGAGGCCCTTTGGCACTGACACGTGAAAGGCCCTGACCTGCCCACCTAATCCCATTTGTCAGCACTTGGCCCAGAGCCTTGAATGTTATGGAGTGCCAAATACTTGTCTAAGTACTTTTTAAAGGAAGTGAGGCACCCCCACCTCCACCACCCTCCCAGGCAATGCATTCCAGACCATCACCACCCTCTGGGTAAAAAGGTTTTTCCTCAAATCGCCCTGAAACCTCCTAACCCTCACTTTTAACTTGTGTCCCCTCATAACTGACCCTTCAACTCAGGGGAACAGCTGCTCCCTATTCAATCTGTCCATGCCCGTCATAATCTTGAGCATCTCAATCAGGTCGCCCCTCAGTCTTCTCTGCTCCAGAGAAGACAACCCAAGCCTATCCAACCTCTCTTTATAACTCAAATGTTCTCTCCCAGGCGACATCCTGGTGAATCTCCTCTGTACCCCTTCCAGTGCAATCATGTCCTTTCTGTAATGTGGTGACCAGAACTGCACACAGTATTCCAGCTGTGGCCTCACCAGAGTTCCTTACAACTCCATCATGACCTCTCTGCTTTTGTAATTTATGCCCCGATTGATAAAAGCAAGTGTGCCATATGACATTTACACCCCCCTTTCAGAGATCCATGGACAAACACGCCAAGGCCCCTTTGTTCTTTGAAACTTCCCAGTATCAGACCTTTCGTGATATATTTCCTCATCAAATTACTCCTTTCAAAGTGTATCACCTCACATTTTTAAGGTTAAATTCCTTCTGCCACTTATTCGTCTGTTTGACCATCTCGTCTATATCTTCCTGTAACCCAAGACACTGAACCTCACTGTTAATCACCCAGCCAATCTTTGTGTCACCTGAGTTCCATTGCTTCACATCTCACTATGTGGAAGCTTCTCCTGGCTTAAGTTTACGTTTATTTATTAGTGCCACAAGTAGGCTTACATTAACGCTGCAACAAAGTTATTGTGAAAATGTCCTAGTTGCCACACTCCAGTGCCTGTTTGGGTACACTGAGGGAGGATTTAGCATGGCCAATGCACCTAACCAGCACATCTTTCGGGCTGTGGGAGGAAACTGGATCACCTGGAGGAAACCCACACAGACACGGGGAGAACATGCACACAGAGACTCAAGCCGGGAATTGAAATTAGGTCCCTGGTGCTGTGAGGCAGCAGTGCTGACCACTGTGTCACTGTGCCACCCTTACATTTTAAAAGTAAAGTCAGTTGCATTTTACCTTATATTTGTGGCCCTATCCCATTCTTCCATACTTTTAAACCTCCCTAAGCTTCATGTTTGAAAGGATAAAGATCCTAATTTTCCAAGTCCTTCTTCACATTTGTACTGAGTTACTGGTAGTCTCTGAGGATGGTAAGCAAGATCAGGAGAATCCTCTGAAAGGCATTGAGTGAAGTGGGTTGGTGGTTTTATAGAGAAACAGCAGAAACTGAACCGGATGAATCACTTCATGATTCCAAACTCCTGGAACCTGTGATAAAAATGAGAATACTTCAAAACCATCAACCAGTAAGTAAGTTACTTACCTCTGTACGTGGGATGATGCAGACTGTGATGGGTACAATTGTGGATTGTATCATGACGCAACAAACCACAGAGTACAATTTGCTGCAGCTGTTAATGGAAGGAGCAAGCAAAATGATTCAACTATTAGAAATGTTTTAACAAGCCAAAGCTTTGTTCAATTCTATTCTGCCTTGGAAATGTATGCCATTATGCGCTGTTTCTTACGGTTCATTGAAGTGCCATCAGGTATACTTTGGGGCGATTCTTACAACTGAGAAGGACAAGGGACAGCAGTTTCATGGAAATGGCATTACATTGATGTTCCCTTCTACATCCAGCTTACACGTCAGCATTCCTTCATCGTCATTGGGTCAAAACTCTGGAACTCCCTACCAAAGAGGGGGAGGTGGTGGTGTCGTTGTCTGTCAATCAGACCCAGGGAAAGAATCTGAAGGTTCAAATCCCACCAAGGCAGATGGCGGAATTTGAATTCAATAAAAATTTTGAATTAAAAGTTTAATGATGACTACGAAACTATTTCATCGTAAAGACCTATCTGGTTCACTAATGTCCTTTAGAGAAGGAAATCTGCCATCCTTACCTGGTCTGGCCTACATGTGATTCCAGAGCCACAACAATGTGGTTGACTCTCAACTGCAATTAGGGATGGACAATAAATGCTGGCCAGCCAGCAACTCCCACATCCTGTAAAATGAGTAAAAAGAAAATAGCATTGTGGAAATTCCCTTACACATGGACTGCAGCAATTCAAGAAGAAGCATTAATGTTAATACTTCTTAAGGGCAACCAGGAATGGATAGTAAATGCTGGCCTTGCAACAATGCCAAAATCAATTACTTCCAGTGACCAACCTTATTTCCTATCTCCCCTGTCAAACAATTTGGGATGCTGAGATTATCTCAAGATTGCTGCCAATTGAGCCTTTACTGGAAAATCAGCATTTTGGACACTCTGGGGAGAATTTTCCAGCTGGGCCCGCTGCAATGAATGAATGGCTGAGCGCCAAATTCTCCGTCCTCACTTGCAGCGGCGGGGGCGTGAACGGCTGGAAAATTTCGGCCTGTATTTTACTAGTCGTCATGTTCCAATCTGCAGGTTAAAGGAGTATGAACACTGTCGATAATAGAGAGAGCACTGCCTATAGACAAAATAACATCTTCCACAAATAATGTTGCTGTCTCATCAGCTTGCTGTTGCCTAACAATATTGAATGGCGATGGCCTAGTCGTATTATCGCTAGGCCATTAATCCAGAAACTCAGCTACTGTTCTGGGGACCCGGGTTCGAATGGTGGACTTTGAATTCAATAAAAAAAATTTGGAAATAAGAATCTACAGATGACCGTGAAACAATTATCGATTGTCAGAGAAACCCATCTGGTTCACTAATAGTGGTCTTTAGGGAGGGAAATCGGCCTGGCTTACATGTGACTCCAGAGCCACAGCAATGTGGTTGACTCTCAGCTGACCTCTGAAATGGCCTAGCAAGCCTCGCAGTTGTATAAGGCAACTCACCACCACCATTTCAAGGGAAAATAGGGATGGGCAATAAATGCTGGCCAGCCAGTGATGCCCATGTCCCATGAATGAACAATAAAAAAAATTACTGTGCAGGAAAAACAGCACAGCTATTTCTTCTGTGACACTACTTGCTGGTGGTCCAAAAGACAAAGAGATGTACAAATTTAGCATGGTGATCACTTTCATTTCCATTGATATGTTGTTGCGATATTCTTCTTGATTTCAAGTCTGGTTCCAGGAGCTGGCAAGGGACAGTTTTTTAAAATTCATTCAAGGGTTGTGGACTTCGCTGGTTAGGCCAGCATTTATTGCCCATCCCTAGTTGTCCTTGAAAAGGTAGCGGTGAGCTGCTTTCTTGAACCGCTGCAGCCTGTGTGGTGTAGGTACATCCACAATGCTGTTCGGGAGAGATTAAGGATTTTGGGGTCAGCATGGTGGCATAGGGTTCAATTCCGGCCTCGGGTGACTGTCTGTGTGGAGTTTGCACGTTCTTTCCGTGTCTGCGTGAGTTTCCTCTGGATGCCCTGGTTTCCTCCCACACTCCAAAGATGTGTAGGTTAGGCGGATTGGCCATGCTAAATTTTCCCTTGGTGTCAGAGGGACGAGTAAGGGTAAATACGAGGGTTATGGGACTAAGGCCTGGGTGGGATTGTGGCTGAAGCAGACTTAATGGGCCGAATGGCCTTCTTCTGCACTGTAGGATTCTATGATTCTCTGATTTTGACTCAGTGACAGTGAAGGAACTGCGATATAATTCCAAATCAGGAAAGTGAGTGGCTTGGAGGGTAAATTCCAGGTGGTGGTTTTCTCATGTTTCTGCTGCTTTTGTCCTTCTAGACAGTAGAGATCATGGGTTTGGAAGGTGCTGCCGAAGGAACCTTGGTGAGTTCCTGTAGTGCATCTTGCAGATGGTACACATGGTTATCAGTGTTGGAGGGAGTGGATGTTTGTGGATGGGGAGCCAATCAAGGAGCTGCTTTGTTCTAAATGGTTAAAGTTAAAGTTTATTTATTAGTCCAAGTAAGGCTTACATTTACACTGCAATGAAGTTACTGTGAAATTCCTCTAGCCTCCCCTGGATGGTGTCATGCTTTTTGAATGTTGTTGGTGCTGTGTCCATCCAGACAAGTGGAGAGTATTCCACTGCCCTCCTGACTTGTGCCTTGTAGGTGGTGGACAGACTCTGTGGGATCAGGAGGTGAGTTACTCGTTGCAGGATTCCTAGCCTTTGACCTGCTCTGTTCAGTTTCTGATCAATGGTAATCGCCAGGATGTTGACAGCAATGTCATTGTTATGAGATGATGGTTAGATCCTCTCTTGTTGGAGATGATCACAGGTATCGTATCCCAATTGCACACAGTCACAGTCCCAGTGAGAAGCATTGAAGATTCTTCCATGGCCTCTATTTGCCTTAGCTTAATGATCTCCTCAGTATGTTAATCCTTTAACACTGGGCTGCTCCTTTTCTGCTGAGTCATCACTGGTTGCCGCTCATTAGGCAGTTGCGCTGTGGTCCCCTCGAGTTTCTTACCATTTTTGCCATTATAATGCCACCTTCTTCCTTTCCAAACCCTCCTCTGAAATCCTTTTCTGTAACAGCGCCTTCGATTCTTCCATTCTAATCCTCGACTCTTTTTGCTAACCCCTGCTGCTTTGCACTTCCTGGACTGGCCTCCTTATTGCAGAGTGCCCTGCAAAGCTTTCCTACACGTTAAAAACACTTCAGACATTGAAGATTTTCCAGTTGTGTATTTTATTTAAATGTACTTTCTCGTGTTTTTATTTCCTAATATCGCCCGGTACCTTCAAGTTATATTAGAAAAGGTTTTTGCCCTTCATTATGATTCTGAGAACTCCAGTGTGTTTTTAGAACATAAGAACATAAGAAATAGGAGCAGGAGTAGGCCATCTGGCCCTTCGAGCCTGCCCCGCCATTCAATAAGATCATGGCTGATCTGTCGCTGCTCAGTTCCACTTTCCCGCCCTCTCCCCATAACCCTTAATCCCCTCTCTTATCAAAAACCCATCAACCCACATCTTGAAAATATTTAGCGAGGTAGCCTCCACCACTTCAACGGGCAGAGAGTTCCAGAGATTCACCACCCTTTGAGTGAAGAAGTTCCTCCTCAACTCCGTTCTAAAACGCCCCCCCTTTATCTTGAGGCTGTGCCCCCTAGTCCTAGTGTCATTTTTGAGCGGGAAGAGTCTCTCCACCTCTATCCTATCCATCCCATTCATCATCTTATACGTCTCAATGAGATCTCCCCTCATTCTTCTAAACTCCAACGAGTACAAGCCTAGTTTATTCAGCCTCTCCTCATAGCTCAACCCCCTCAACTCCGGTATCAGCCTAGTAAACCTCCTCTGCACTCCCTCCAAGGCCAAAATATCTTTGCGCAGGTGCGGCGCCCAAAACTGCACACAGTACTCCAGCTGCGGCCTCACCAATGCCCTATACAGCTGCAGCAAGACCTCCCTACTTTTATATTCAATCCCCTTCGCTATGAAGGCCAGCATCCCATTTGCCTTCCTGACCACCTGTTGCACCTGCAAGCTGGGTTTTTGCGACTCATGCACAAGGACCCCGAGGTCCCTCTGCACCGTCGCCTGGTGCAGTTTTTCGCCACGTAAGTAATAGTCCTTCCTACCATTCTTCCTACCAAAGTGGACCACCTCACACTTGCCAACATTAAATTCCATTTGCCAGTTCCTGGCCCATTCGCCCAGCCTATCTAGATCCTTCTGCAGACTCTCCACACCCTCCGCACAATTTGCTGTTCCCCCAATCTTGGTGTCATCCGCAAATTTCGACACCCTACACTCGGTTCCCTCCTCCAGATCATCTATATAAATGGTAAAAAGCTGAGGCCCCAGCACTGACCCCTGGGGCACTCCACTAGTCACCATCCGCCAATCCGAATAGCACCCGTTGACCCCCACTCTCTGCCTCCTATTTGACAACCAATCCTCTATCCACGCTAACACCCTACCCCCAACTCCTAGTCCCCTGACCTTCTGCAATAACCTCTTATGAGGTTATGAGGTTAACGTTGTGAACACAGGAACACTGGAGATAGAATCGTAGAATCCCTACAGTGCCGAAGTGGGCCCTTCAGCCCATCGAGCCTGCACCGACCACAATCCCACCCAGGGCCTATTTCCATAACTCTCATATTTAGCCTGCTAGTCCCTCTGACACTAGGGCCAATTTAGCATGGCCAATCAACCTAACCAGCACATTATAGGAGCAGGAATAGGTTGTTCGCTCCCTTGAGCCTGCTCTGTCTTTCAACTAGGTTTTGTGTTACCGTCTCACTTAACAGCGTCTTCCTGCACTAAGCCCAAACCCCTTGATGCCTTCAACATCTCAAAATCTTTTCGACCTGAAAAATTCCAGAGAATGCTACTTTGAAAATAACCCCAGAGGCTCCATCTATTGTTCAAATGGAGAACTGCAACAGTTAGTAACTCCCTCATGCACGGCAACACACTCCCTTCTGCTCATTTGTTTCAGTAACTAGGCTGATACATGAATGTCTGAATGAGGAGCAGGAGGAGGCCATTCAGCCACTCCAGTCTGCTTCACCGTTGAATGGGGTCACAGCTAATCTGACGTGTAAATAACTTGTGCAGTGCTGGTAGGGCTGAGTTAGAAAGCATTGTTCACCCGGAGGGTTATTCAAATATGGCAGGTTATTGTTGCAGGTAAAGAAGGGATCAGAGAAGCGCTTGTACATGAAAAATATTAAAGAGCACACGCAGAAAGCTAGGTTGGATACAGATTTAACAGTAATGCAATACAAATACACTCCCCACCCCCCCCGCAATGTTAATCAACATTTACTGTCATCAGAATTGACACAATAATTATGAACTCAGAGCCCTATCGTCAAAGCTACTTGCTTCCACCTCCTTAATCTTGACCATCTCCACTTCCATCTCAGCCGTTCTGCTGAAATCCTTATCCATACCACTGTCAACGACTCCAAAACTCTCCAAATTCTAGACTGAAGAAATGGATAATAAGGAGACTCAGCAGGGAGGCAGAGGGATTTATTGAGGAAATTTCAGAGCGCGAGGCACAGGGGTCTGAAAGCACATTCTCCAATGGTAGGGCAAAGAGGGGATGTGTTACATGAGTGGCCAAAGTTAGACAATCATCGAATCCCTCCAGTGCAGAAGGAGGCCATTCAGTCCATCAAGTCTGCACCGAGAACAATCCCACTCAGGCCACATAACTCCATAACCCCATGCATTTACACTATGGGGCAATTTAGCATGTCCAATCAGCCTAACCTGCACATCTTTAGACTGTGGGAGGAAACTGGAACAGCTGAAGGAAACCTACACGGACACGGAAAGAATATGCAAACTCCACACAGTCAGTGATCCAAGCCAGGAATTGAACCCAGGTCCCTGGCGCTGTGAGGCAGCAGTGCTAACCACTGTGCCACCCAGACATTGAGAGTGCAGTTTGGAAGGGATGGGAATGATAGGATCAGGAGTACGCCTGATCCTATCATTAGACCTCCTGACCCAGGGGAAGCATCCTTCCTGCATCTATCCTGAATTTTGTACATTTCAATGAGATCACCGCTCATTCTTCTAAACTCTAGAGAATACAGGCCCAATTCCTCAATCTATTCTCACAGGACAATCATAGGATTGTGCAGATGGAGGAGATTACAGAGAGACTAAAGCCATTAAGAGATTTATATATGAGGATGAGAATTTTAAAATGCTTAAATTAAGTCCCTGTGTCTCTGAACATCAAACCTTAGCACAACATCTTTTTATCAATCAAATAATATAACAAGTTGCACATACAGCGTGTGTTCTGAAACAGAATGCTTCACTTCAGTTCACCGTTTACTCCAATTCAGAGTCACTGGGATTTGGAGCCTATTTTGACAGACACTGGTTACTAGGCAGAATATACCCAGAGACACTAGTCTATCACCAGGAACACACTCACAAACACAAAGAGGCGCAATTTACCGCAGCCAATCCACCACACGTCCTTGGAAGGAAACTGCAGCGCCCGGTGAAAATCCACACGTACGGGGGAAAAAGCCCCATGCACCCCAGACATTGTCTCTTCCACCTTCTTCCATTGGGAGAAAGATACAAAAGTCTGAGGGCATGTACCAACCGATTCAAGAACAGCTTCTTCCCTGCTGCTATCAGACTTTTGAATGGACCTACCTTGCATTAAGTTGATCTTTCTTTATGCCCTAGCTATGACTGTAACACTGTATTCTGCTCTTTCCAGTTTCCTTCTCTATGAACGGTATGCTTTGTCTGTATAGCACGGAAGAAACAATGCCCTTCACTGTACACATACATATGACAATAATGAATCAAATCAAATCAAATCATATCAAATCAAAGGGAGAACATGCAAGTTCCACACAGACAGACACCTGAAGCTGGAATCAAACCCGTGTCCCTGGAGCTGTGAGGCAGCAGCGCTAACCACTGCGCCACCCTGTACCACCGTGACCACCCTAAATAGAAAGCTCTTAGCCTAATTAATTCATGTTTTTTCTCCAACAAAATGACAAAGTGATTGATAATTTTGACAGGGTAATTCAAATTTCATTAAAGTGGGATATGAGAATGGATTTCTCAACGACTGTGGCATCGAAATAAAACCTGAGAGGGGAAAGTAATATGAGACTTGTGATTTTTTTCCTAGTGTTTCTGTCTGTGACGCAGGGGAAGATGAAAAGGAGAATCATTTGTGAATAATAGTATTAGTCGGAAATGGTGTGAAAGAAATGGAAAATTCTAATCCTAGGTCTAGTACAGGAAGTAACGAGTTCCGTATGAAAAAGACTAACTTTGATTTGCGTGTGTGTGCGATCATGCTTTCGAAAGACATGATACTTCTGTTTCTCAGTGAGCTCCTCCTGACTGCTTAATACTGGTAATGTAATTACTATTGATCAGTGAGCTGAAGGAGACTGCAATATTGAATTAAGCAAATAGGCTGTCTACTGGGAAAACTGAGAGTGGATGGAGGAAACAAATTAAACTGCTTATAAATAGTTCTAATTTGTTTGAGTCAAGGTGGAGTAGATATAGAATTATCTTAAAATAAAGACATGAGTGCTTCTTAATATGGTGTGTTGAAAGGGGAATCAGTTGTGTAAGGATCCAAAGAATATGAAAATGGAATCCATCTACAGGATTAGAAATTTTCCATCTGATGCATATCCAATGTAGGAAACATACTAATTGACTCATTGGTCCAACCTTCACATTAACTAAAAACACAACCAATCAACAGAGGAACATTAAAGCAAGCCATTCGGCCCCTTGTGCTGCTATTCAATCAGACTCTCATTGTTCTGCACCTCAACTCTACTTACTCCATATCTCCCGAACAAAAATCTATTGATCTTGTTCTCCCAAAGCTCCATTTGTCCTCACATTCACAACCTTTTCAGGAATACGGTTCCATTTTCAGCATCCGTTGTGTAAAAAAGTACTCCTGTCTGACCCAGCTGTAATTTTAGGATTATGGGCCAGATTTTCCCCTTGGACAAAAACCATGAGTTGTGTTATTTCCTGCAGTTGCATTTATGATCTCTGAAAGCCAGGAGACTCCCAAGATTTTGGTTGCCATGGGTCGATTGTGGGGTGGAGTCCTCAGATGTCTCAGGTGGTAATGGAGGCATGAGGGTGGTGAGTAAGTCTGGTTAGAATGCTTGCCTTGGTTTGCTGGGACATTGTCCCAATTGTGCAAATTCTTGTAAGGCCCCCTGGCCCTCATCCCTCACCTCATTTCCCTGGCCCTCTGTTCAAATTGCTTCTGCTGATACAATTGCCAGATAGTCTCACTATGACTGCTTAGCTTTGCTTCAAGAGTGGCTATTTGTCTCAGCTGTCTAGGCAATTTTGCCACAGCTCGAAAGGGAGTGCTAGCTTTGTTTGATTGTCAGCTTTATGTGGTTGTAATAAGTTTTTTTCTTTGATGTAGTTTTTCAGTGCCTGTTTGTTTATTGGACAAGGTTAAGCAATGTTAAGATTATTAAAATGTCATTGATACTACGAATGGAGGAGGTTGATTAGCACTTCTATGAGGCTGTAAGAAAAGCAGTTTTTTTTCAAAGGAGGTTTTAAAATTCCCTTTGCTTATTTTGTCAGTTTCAGGAACATTTCAAAGGCTTGCCAGACTCACCAGTGGCTCATCGGTTCTGTACATAGTGAATACTGGAAGAATGGGTATGGAGGATGCTTGGGCGCATTGGGCATATGAAGGGGTACAGAGGGGGCATTAGGGATGTGAGGGTTATGGAGGGGGTGTGGCAATCATGAGGGGACATGGAAGATATGAGGAGGGATTGGAAAGACATTCTAAACTTACCTGTTAAATACTTCTGCCTCAAGAGGCTTCCCCCAAGATTCACAAACTGACTTACCTGGTGCAGTTTTCTCAGCCTTTCAAATCTCTCCCACCACACTGAAAATAAGGAATGCTTATTTCTCCTCAGCCTTTATAATGATTGACCCCAAACATTACAGGACGGGTGTGTGGGGCCAGGGCCTGTTGCATTTCCCAGCTAGGGGATGATGGGGTCTCGAAGGAATGGAGGGGTAGGTTTGAAATTCCAGCCCTGTGGGCCTAATTTTACCCATTCCCAACTCAATTCCAGGCAGGTGCCAGAGAGAAAATTACGGCCGCATGTCTCCTTATCCTTTATTCCCCCACCAGAGGGAATAGTTCCTCTGTAACTAAATATTAAATCCTTTTAAAATTTCAAACATCTTGATCAGATTATGCCGTCAATCCGCAGTACACAAGAGAATATAAACTAAGTATAAGCAACCTGATCTCAGAGTCTGACCCTGTAAGGTCTGGTATCATTATGAGGTAATGCACTGAAATACCTCCAAGGTTAGTTTACCCTTCATGAGGTGCAGTGTCCAGAACTGCATACAGTACTCGAGATGGAGTTTGATCAAAGCTCTATACAACTGATACCACCCCCTTTGTCTTCCAGCCTTCTTGAGATAAAGGACAACGTTCCAGAAGGCTTTGTGATTACTTTTTGTATCTCCCTATTGTGCACTTAAACTCCCAGATTTCTTCACTGTCCTAGTTTCTCTATAAAAGAATGGTAGTACAGTGGTTAGCACCGCTGCTTCACAGCTCCAGGGTCCTGGGTTCGATTCCTGGCTTGGGTCACTGTCTGTGTGGAGTTTGCACATTCTCCTCGTGTCTGTGTGGGTTTCCTCTGGGTGCTCCGGTTTCCTCCCACAGTCCAAAGATGTGCGGGTTTGGTTGATTGGCCATGCTAAGAAATTGCCCCTTAGTGTCCAGGGATGCGAAGGTTAGAGGCATTAGTGGGTAAAATATGTAGGGATATGGGGATAGGGCCTGGGTGGGATTGTGTTTGGTGCAGACTCGATGGGCCGAAGGGCCTCTTTCTGCACTGTAGGGTTCTATGATTCTAAACAAAATTCCAATTTATCTTTCTGTAATGAATTAAGTTGCTTATTGCATTGATGAATTAACTAAGCATTTAATGACTTGCATTAAGTCCTCGCTTAAAGTTGCTGCTGTGTACCTGAAAAGCGCAACTTTAATTGGAATCACTTCATGTGAGTCAGATTTTCCATTGAAAGTCAATGTAAAATGGTAGGTGGGTTACTTAGGATCTTTCTCAACAGGAAATACAGTAAAAGATTCTACCCTGAACTTGAAATATTTTACATGGCTAGGTTCCTATACTGGTAGGTGAAATTACTTTTAAAAATGAAATGAATTTAACAATATAAAGGAAATTTGTTAACTTTTGACTTATTTCCTGCTCACTGCCGACCCTGCTTTTCAAATCTCTTGCTCATCACACATCCCACTCCCTTCTCACTCCTTCTCAGCTGGTTTGCAGCCTCTGACACTCCCTGGCCTTCCCTCATAGTGCTGCCCCTCTGGTGTGTGGTCTATACTGCTGCCTGAGCCACACTCTCACTGTCGGCCCTCCAGCTCCTGCCCTCTCCCACTCTCTGACTCACTCTCTGACTTTGGTGGCACGGTGGCCCAGTGTGTAGCACTGCTGCCTCACAGCGCCAGGGACCCAGGTTCAATTCTGGCCTCGGGTCATTGTCTGCGTGGAGTTTGCATGTTCCCCTCGTGTCTGTGTGGGTTTCCTCCGGGTGCTCCGGCTTCTTCCCACAGTCCAAAGATTAGGTCAATTGGTCATACTAAATCGACCCTAGTGTCAGGGGGATTAGCAGGGTAAATATGTGGGGTTACAGGAATTAGGCCTGGATGGAGTTGTGGTCAGTGCAGACTCAATGGGCCGAATGGCCTCTTTCTCCACTGTATGATTTCTATCTGATCCTCTGATTTGTGGTTTTTCCCATGCACCCTTTTGCTGCCCGCCCTCCAGGAATTTGACCCTCCTTCTCACCAATCTCTCTTTCAATGAACTTGCTGGTCCTTGTCTCTCCCACTCGCCTCCTTCCCCCTCCTGAACCCTTGCTGTGAGACAGGGCTCTGGAGTAGAGAGGCGAGGAGGCAGGAGGTGCAGCTTTCACTCATAGACGGTAAGTTGTGAACAAAAGGGTCAGCAGCGAGAGGGTGGGTAGGGACTGGGAGGGGCTGTGAGCCGGAGGGTCAGCAGCGAGAGGGTGGGTAGGGACTGGGAGGGGCTGTGAGCCGGAGGGTGAGCAGTGAGAGGGTGGGTAGGGACTGGGAGGGGCTGTGAGCCGGAGGGTGAGCAGTGAGAGGGTGGGTAGGGACTGGGAGGGGCTGTGAGCCGGAGGATTGGCAGCGAGAGGGTGGGTAGGGGACTGGGAGAAGCCGTGAGCCGGAGGGTCAGCAGTGAGAGGGTGGGTAGGGACTGGGAGGGGCTGTGAGCCGGAGGGTCAGCAGCGAGAGGGTGGGTAGGGACTGGGAGGGGCTGTGAGCCGGAGGGTGAGCAGCGAGAGGGTGGGTAGGGACTGGGAGGGGCCGTGAGCCGGAGGGTGAGCAGCGAGAGGGTGGGTAGGGACTGGGAGGGGCCGTGAGCCGGAGGGTGAGCAGCGAGAGGGTGGGTAGGGACTGGGAGGGGCCGTGAGCCGGAGGGTGAGCAGTGAGAGGGTGGGTAGGGACTGGGAGGGGCTGTGAGCCGGAGGGTCAGCAGCGAGAGGGTGGGTAGGGACTGGGAGGGGCCGTGAGCCTGAGGGTCAGCAGTGAGAGGGTGGGTAGGGACTGGGAGGGGCTGTGAGCCGGAGGGTGAGCAGCGAGAGGGTGGGTAGGGACTGGGAGGGGCTGTGAGCCGGAGGGTCAGCAGCGAGAGGGTGGGTAGGGACTGGGAGGGGCCGTGAGCCGGAGGGTCAGCAGTGAGAGGGTGGGTAGGGACTGGGAGGGGCTGTGAGCCGGAGGGTGAGCAGCGAGAGGGTGGGTAGGGACTGGGAGGGGCCGTGAGCCAGAGGGTGAGCAGCGAGAGGGTGGGTAGGGGACTGGGAGGGGCTGTGAGCCGGAGGGTGAGCAGCGAGAGGGTGGGTAGGGACTGGGAGGGGCCGTGAGCCGGAGGATTGGCAGCGAGGGAAAGGATCAGGAAGTGAGAGAGGCCCCTCCAAAATGGTGCTGATCAAATCATTTGATCAGCACAAAAAGGCTTTAAAACAATATTTGTGGGCCACGCTTTTCCAAAAAGTGCCTGTATTATAATGGTGAGAAAACTGGAGCGATCTACCCCTGTCTGTCCGGCGTGGACTGGACTACAAGTGACTACAATTTTTTTGGATAGTGGTGAGTTGCGCAGTGGTCCTGGGAGGGGCTGGGCCTAAACATGTCGGTGAACCTTGCTGCAAAGTAATCAGGAGCCGTTTTGAAAGGATGCTCCAATCTCACAGTGCCACTGGGGGAACTACCTCCCTCCCTCCACGAACATCGGACACTCCACCCCATCCTCATCAGCAGCCCACCCTCTCCCTGACATGGATCATTAGCATCGGGACCCCTGACATGCCCCCCTTCATGTCCCACCCTTTCACAATGGCCCCATCCTGGCCCCCATCATAGTCCCCAATCAGGCTCCACCACCGCTCTGAATCCACCCCCTTGGCACTGCCAGTGTGCCAGGTTGGCACTGCCAGGTGGTCACTGGAAATTAGAAGGTACTTGTTAAAAATTAGGCCTAAGTAGTTAAATTCAGCAATAAACGATCAATAAAAACAAAGAAAGACCGAAAGAATCGGGGCTGGAACATGTAGCATCTAAAAGATGAGACAGTGAACAACATTTGGAATCAGAAAAGAAAACTGAAAAAGAAATAATGATAACATGATATAGAATGGAGGAAACAGGGTTAATCTGGGTCGATTCCTCAATTCTCTTTATAATTATCCTTCACTGGTAGTCCTCTTGTCTCTGAGTCTTCAGGTAGAAGTCCCATGTGAGCATGAACACCAGAGCTGATATGTGAGGGCCGTACTGAGGTAGTTCTGCATTCCTGGAGGTGATGACATTCAGATGACTTGTTAGATCAAGGCCTCAACTGAGTGGATACAAAAGATCCCAAAGCACTATTTCAAAGAAGGAGCAAGGGACTTATCCCTGGTGCACTGGCCAATATTTATCCACGAATCAATGTCACAAAAGCAAATCATCTGCTTATTATCACCTTGTGGTACTGGGAGCTTGTGCACAAACCGGCTGCCATTAGCTCCGATGAAGGGTCATTCAGACTCGAAACATTGGCAATATTGCACAATGGTTAGCATTGCTGCCTCACAGCATCAGGGACCCAGGTTCGATTCCGGTCTTGGGTCACTGTCTGTGTGGAGTTTGCATATCCTGCCCGTGTCTGCGTGGGTTCCCCCTGGATGCTCCAGTTTCCTCCCACAGTCCGAAAGGCGTGCGTTGGCCATGCTAAATTCTCCCTCTGAGTACCCAATCAGGAGCTGGAGTGTGGCGACTAGGAGATTTTCACAGCAACTTCATTGCTGTGTTCGTGTAAGCCTTCTTGTGACACTAATAAATAAATAATAACTCTCTTTCACAGAATTGGTCATCCTGCTGAGATTTTCCAGCCATTTTCTGTTTTGTTTCAGATTCCGGTATCCACAGTACTTGGTCCTGCACGGCAACAGTGACAACCTTTGATGAAACCACTCACTCAAATGTAACAAGGAAAACTAGAAGAGGCATTTCTTAAGAAGCCAATCATCCCTATATCCATTAAGATTTTGCTACATGGCTTTAGATATGCTGAACAGCTGGTTGCTGGCATATGGATAGAAGGCTCTGAAGTTCCTGCTTCTGGAGATTGTAGTGAGGAAAGCTGACCAGCTCAAGGTACACACCATCCAGTGGCCAAATGTAGCAACTGCAGGGAGAACATATTTTAACATAGCCAATGGCCAATGCACCTAACCTAACCAACACGTCTTTCGGACTGTGGGAGGAAACCCGAGCACCTGGAGGAAACCCACGCAGACACGGGGAGAATGTGCAGACTCCACATAGACAGTGACCCAAGCCGGGATTTGAATGCGGGTCCCTGGCCCTGTGAGGCTGCAGTGCTATCCACTGTGTCACTGTGCTGCCCATGGCTAACAAAGTGGCTAAATTTGTCTTTTGTGAATTTAAGTAATTTTATGTTTACTCTTTTCTTTGGCAGGCTGCATGACATGGAGGTCAGACTGGGCAATATGGAGGCGTCATGGCGGCACAGTGGTTAGCACTGTTGCCTCACAGTGCCAGGGATCCGGGTTCAATTCCAGGCTTGGGTCACTGTCTGTGTGGAGCCTGCATGTTCTCCCCATGTCTGCGTGGGCTTCATCCGGATGCTCTGATTTCCTCCCACCGTCCGGAGATGTGTGGGTTAGGTGCACTGGGCCATGCTAAATTGCCCCTGGTCAGGGGGATTAGCAGGGTAAGTGCGCTGGGTTACGGGGATAGGGCCTTGATGGGATTGTGGTCAGTGCAGATTTGATGGGCCGAATGGTCTCCATCTGCACTGTAGGGATTCTACGAACATTCTATTGAGACACTGAAAAGTCATACTGAAGGAAAATCATCGAGGATATATTCGGGAAATATTCTGTGTATAATGTCGGCAAGTTTTAACCTGCCCTACCCAGCAACCACCAGGATGAGGTTTGCGAGGCACCTGTTTTTGTAATAGATGTCACGCTCACAGACACACGAAGTAATAAAGCAGACTTGACGAGATGCCATCAATGTTTTCCACTCTGGAAACTGCAGTGGTGAGGAATGTGTTGGCGATCATGGGGAAAATAGCACCAATCTATCTTGTGACGATTTCCAGTCTAAATGCTGCACTCTACATTCATAAAGCACTCACATGAGATGGAATGCATCCAGTTGTACAAATCAAGTGGAGACAGATGTAGGAAAACTGGATAAATTTTACAGTTCATTGGTCCCTGGGGAGGCTGGAAATGTTCTTGTACATAATGTTTAAATTGCTTATTGTCTTGGAATTGGTGTGCAGGTTTAGGAAAAATGTGGTTCCCTGAATGAATACTGCTGCTAACAGATCCATCACTATTCTAGCTGAGCCAACACTGAGAGCCAATCTGGCTAATCTCCAAGCACCATAACAATCGGAGAGACAAGGAGAATTTTGAATACTTACGCAAACAGTTGCATTTGGTAAAGATCGAATAAATGTAACGTACTTTCACTTTGTAACCTGTAGGTTAACCAACACCCGGGAGAGCAGAGAATACTGACACTTCCTCACCACCTCCTCTGTCTTGGTCGATTCATAAGCTAATGGCCCAAATGTTATTTTTTCTTAAGAGCCATGGGGCCATGGTTATTTAAGCTTCAGGCAAGGGGCAGATGCGAGGTTAAATACCAATGCACAAAAGTTGCTTCCTGAGCTGCGCCACTCTCGTTGCAAGATTGGCATCTTGATGCCTGTCTCATTGTGGCAGTGCACTGAATAAGGTGAAGCTATTGCTTTTGTGCAGCAAATATGAGCAAATCTCACCACAGAAAGCTACGTGTTGTCATTGGAAGCTCAAGTACCCTTTTGACGATGTGATGACTGTTAACTATAGAATCATAGAATCCTTTCAGTGCAGGAGGAGGCCATTCACCTATCGAGTCTGCACTGACCACAATTCCACCCAGGCCCTATCCCCGTAACCCCACATATTTACCCCGCAAATCTCCCCAAACTACGGATCTCAGGACACTAAGGGGCAATTTAGCATGGCCTGTTAACCTGAAAATTCATTATTACAAGTGAAGAGGGTTAATTGTTGTTAAAGATTTTAGAACATAATTATATTTTAATAAATGTTTTCATATTTTAATGTAAATAATGTCCCAATTTGACACACTTGCAGTAATATTCTGTGGCAGATTTGTAGGCAAACAGCAACCCTTTGTGGCTGCCCTGATGTAATCCTTTTTTTTCTGCCTCGCTTGTTATTTACTACCTCTTCTTCCTCCCGTATTGTCATCTTCCCAGTTGTCACTGAAGCTGGTTTTGCCCATATTGCTACCATCATTTCCAACCCCACTGCTGCTCCCAACATGGCTGCCACCATTTTGAGAAGTCATGATGTGGAGATGCCGGCGTTGGACTGGGGTAAACACAGTCTACTTACCATTTACTGGGTTTACTTACCCAGACTTCTTACCAGTTTGAGAAGGTCAGGGAAATGGATGACTAATCACAGAGGAAACCTACATAAAAGATTTTGGAATTAGTTTAGTTGACCAATCAGAACATGTAATGATTGACCATAGACTGTCCTCTCCATTTTATTGGCCACCTGACTAGGCAGATTCAGCTGTAGATCTTCTGAGCGTTCTCCGCAAACATACTGAGGAAGGCAGCTGCAGAAAGCAATGTTATGCAGCTGAGTGTCTGCTAATTCTGGCCTCTTGAGCAAGGCAAACATAGTCACAGGCTCGATTGACAAAATAATGGTTGGAATTGAGTCTTTGCAGCTACAGATAATGTGAATGGAGAGAGAGTTAAGCACAGGTTAAAGAGGTGTGAATTGTCTCAAGCCAGGACACCTCTTTAACCTGTGCTTAACCCTCTCTCCACTCACATTGTCTGTACCTGTAAAGACTTGATTACCTGTAAAGACTCACATTCCAAATTGAATGTGTCTATGCACGTCCTGTTTGTGAACACAACTCCTCACTCACCAGAAGAAGGAGTAACACTCTGAAAGTTTGTGCTACCAGATAAACCTGTTGTACTTTAACCTGGTGTTGTGAGACTTCTTACTGTGTTTACCCCAGTCCAATGCCGGTATCTCCACCTCTTGAGCAAGCCAGATTCTAATTGTTCCACTATTGGTGACTACGCCTTGTGTTGCCTTGGCCCTAAGCTCTGAATTTCCCTCCTCTTACTGCTCCGTCTCTCTACCTTGCTTTTTGCCTTTAAGATGTTCAAACCTACTCTTTGACCAAGTGTTTTGTTATTTGACCAAATATCTTCTTATGTGACTTGGTGAGAGATTTTGTTAATAATGCTCCTGTGGGAGTCTGGGGGTATTCTATTATATTTAAGGTGCTATATCAATACAAACAGTTGTTCCAAACTTCAGTGTTCCTAATTGGTACTGAAGTTCTTAAAAAGAGCGGGGCAGATGATGATGTCTGTGGATGCTAGCAGCCCGGATCTATGACAGAGTTAGACCTTATGGCACTTGCAGGAAGATGTGTAGTATAAAATGATGTCAATGTATGTGAACTCCAGAAGTTGTTTATTCCTGTTTTACGCAAGAGTGGTAAGGGGGTTGTGGCCAAATGATGGCTTACAAGAAGAATTAGAGATACTATCAGATTCAAGGAAGAAGCATACAAATTGGCAAGAAAAAGCAATAGGCCTGAGGATTAGAAGTAGTTTAAAATTCAACAAAGGAGGACCATGGGATCGATTAAGAAGGGAAAAATAGAGTTTGAAAGTAAGATGACTGGGGACTTAAAAACTGACTAAAAGTTTCTATAAGTATGTAAAGAAAAAAGCTTGACAAAAATGAACGTAGGCCCCTTACAGTCAGAATTCATAAGGAAATGGCTGAGGAATTAAATTCATACTTTGCTTTAGTTTTCACAGAGGGAGACATGAATAATGTACCATACATTCTGAGAGAAACAGGTTTTAGTGAGGAGCTGAAGAAAATTAAGAGAGAAATGGTTTTGGGAAAATTGATGGGATTGAAGGTTGATAAATCTCCATGTCCTGAAAATCTTCATCCCAGAGGACTTAAGGAAGTGGCCCTGAAAATAGTAGGTCCATTAGCAGTTATTTTCCAAAATTCTTTCAACTCTGGACTTGTTCCTACAGATTGGAGGGTAGCTAATGGAAGCCTGCTATTCAAAAAGGGAGGTAAAGAGAAAACAGGGAACATAAGAACATAAGAAATAGGAGCAGCAGTAGGCCATCTAGCCCTTCGAGCCTGCTTGAGCCCAATGTCAGTACTGGGGACGTTGCAGGAATCCGTTATCAAGGATTTCATAACTCAGAATTTGGAAAGCAGTGGTATAATCAGACAAAGTCAGCATGGATTTACAAAAGGGAAATCATGCTTGACAAATCTATTGGAATTCTTTGAGGATGTAACCAGTAGAGTTGACCAAGGAGAACCAGTGGATGTGGTTTATTTAGATCTTCAGAAGGCTTTCAACAGGATCTCACATAACAGACTACAATGTAAAGTTAAAACACATGAGATTGCAGGAAATGTCTTGAGATGAATAGAAAGTTGGTTGCAGTTAGGAAACAAAGAGTTGGCATAAATAGGCTCTTCTCTGGTTGGCAGTCAGTGACTAGTGGGATTCCACAGGGATCTGTGCTAGGACCCCAACTGCTCACACTATGCTGAGATGCTTCAACAGGCTGAGTGTGTGGGCATATGGCTGGCAGATGCAGTATAATGTGGATAAATGCAAAGTTATACACTCTGGTAGTAATAATATTAGTTGTATGGGTATAAATTGAGAGAGGTGGATACTGAACGAGAACATGGAGTCCTCGAGCATCATTCGCTGAATGTAAATGTGCAGATACAGCAGGCAGTAAAGAAGGCAAGTGGCATGTTGGCCTTCGTAGTGAAAGGATTTGAGTACAGGGATAGGGATGTTTTACTGCAGTTGTATAGGGCATTGGTGAGGCCACATCTGGAATATTGTGTACAGTTTTGGTGTCCTTATCTGAGGAAGGATATCCTTGTTATAGAGGGAGCACGGCGAAGGTTTATCTGGCTGATTCCTGGGATGGTAGGTGAGAAGAGAGAGACTAGGTCAATTAGGATTATATTCACTGGAGTTTAGAAGAGTGAGGCGGGATCTCATAGAAACTTATAAAAATCTAAGATGGTTAGACAGAGTAGATTCAGAAAGAATGTTCCTGATGGTGGGGAATTCCAGAACTAGGGGTCATAGTTTGAGGATAGGGGGTAAACCTTTTAGAACTGAGGTGAGGAGAAATTTCTTCACCCAGGGGGTGGTGAATGTGTGGAATTCACTCCCACAGAATGTAGTTGAGATCAAAATGTTGTCTGATTTCAAGAAGGAATTAGATGTAGCTCTTGGGGCTAAAGGGATCAAGGGATATGGGGGGCAGGGGGGATCAGGATATTGAATTTGATGATTAACCATGATCAAAATCAAAGATGAAGCAGATTTGAAGGACCAAATGGCCTACTCCTGCTTCTGGTTTCTATGTATGTGTATGTATAGTACAGGAGTATCTAATCTATGGCTATAATTTGGGCTATTGGTTTGTGTGGAACATGGGGAAAAAGTGTTGATAATCTGGTCTGGTAGATGACCATTCTCGTTGCAGCCAATCCAAAAGGAAGACAAACTAAAACTGTATTCTGGATTTGGTTTTGTGGATTTCTGTTGGAATTTAATTTTCAACTGCATCATACTCATGTGCCACATATGTTATTGATTCTAAAAAAAGTGCATCTAATCTCTTAATGGTGGGTCTGAAATTCAATGCTTGGGATTGTGGCCTTGAACTGAAAGTTATTGAGTGCTGTTGGGTTAGTGTGAGCCCATTGCACATTAACATTGCTCACCTACAGAATCTACTTGATACCCTTGTTTGGCAATTGATGCTTACCTGTGCTGTTTGTTACCACCACCTCAGGTTTACCACTTACCTTTAAGTTGTTGATCTGGGCGAGACCCTGTAATTTGTCACCTTCCGGCTGGGATGTTCCGAAATTGTTACAATCCCGAATTTATTTGATTTTTAAAATTCAATTACGTGGTGTGGGCGTCGCTGATTTCTCAAACCGCTACATTCCCTGAGGTGTAGATACACCCACAACGCTGTTGGGGAGGGAATCCCAGGATTTGATCCAGCGACAGTGAAGGAACGGTGATATATTTCCAAGTCAGGGTAGTGAAAGACTAGGAGGGAAACCTCCACGTGCGGTGATCCCAGGTATCTGCTGCCCTTGTCTGTCTAGATGGTAATGGTCATGGGTTTGGAAGGTGCTGCTTAAGGAACCTTGGTGAGTTCCTGCAGTGCATCTTGTAGATGGTACATATGGCTGCCAATTTTTGTGGATGGTGGGGGGATTAAATATTTGTGGATGGGATGCCAATCAAGCAGGCTGTTTTGACCTGGATAGCGTCAAGCTTCTTGAGTGTTGTTGGAACTGTACCCATCCAGGCAAGTGGAGAGTATTCCATCATTCTCCTGATTTGTGCCTTGTGGATGTTGGATAGACTTGGGGAGTCAGAAGGTTACTGCATGATTCTTAGCCTTTGACCTGCTTTGATAGCCACAGTATTTATATGGTTAGTCCTATTTTGTTTCTGGTCAATGGTAAGCCCCAGGATGTTGTTAGTGAGGGATTCAGTGATGGTAATGCCATTGAATACCTAAGGGTGATGATTAGATCCTCTCTTGTTGGAGATGGTCAGGGCCTGGCACTTGTGTGGCACAAATGTTACTTGCCACTTGTCAGCCCAAGCCTGGATACTGTCCAGATCTTGTTGCATTTGAACATGGACTGCTTCAGTATCTGAGGAGTTGCGAATGGTGCTGAACATTGTGTAATTATCAGCGAACATCCCCACTTCTAACCTTATGAAGGAAGGTAGGCCATTGATGAGCAGCTGAAGATGGTTGGGCCTAAAACACAGCCCTGAGGAACTTCTGCAGAGATGTCCTGAAGCTGAGATGATTGACTTCCGACCACCACAACCATGTTTCTTGGTGCCAGGTACGACTCCAACCACAGAGTGTTTTCCCCTGATTCCCATTGACTCCGGTTTTGCTGGGGCTCCTTGATGTCACGCTCAGTCAAATGCTACCTTGTTATCAAGGGCAGTCACTCTCACCTCACCTTTGGCACTTAGCTACTATTTCTATATTTAACCAAGGCTGATTTGAGGTCAGGAGATGTCTGGCCCCGACAGAACCCAAACTAAGAGTCTGTGATCAGGTTATTGCTGAGTAGGTGCTATTTGATAGCACTGTTGATAACCCTTTCCATCACATTACTGATGGGATGATAATTGGCAGGGTTGGATTTGTCCTGCTTTTGTGCGCAGGATATATCTGGGCAATTTTCTACATCATTGGGTAGATGCCAGTATTGTAGCCGTGTTGAAACAACTTGGCTAGGGCAGCAGCAAGTTCTAAAGCACGAGTCTTCCGTACTATTGCCGAAATATTATCAGGGCCCATTGCCTTTGCAGTATCGAGTGCCTCCAACCGTTTCTTAACATCACGTGGAGTAAATTGAATTTGGCTGGAGGCTGACATTATGATACTGGGACATCTGGAGGAGGCTGAAATGGATCATCCAATTGGCACTTCTGGCTGAAGATTGTTGCAAATGCTTCAGCATTTTCTTTTGCGCTGATGTGCTGGGTTCCTCCAACATTGGGGATGGTGATATTTGTGGAGCGTCCTCCCCCACTGAGTTGTTTAATTGTCCACCACCATTCATGGCTGGATGTTGCTTGACTGCAGAGCATAGATCTGGTTTGATGGTAATGGAATTGCTTAACTCTGTCTATCACTTGTTACTTATATTGTATGGCATGCAAGTAACCCTGCGTTATAGCTTCAGCAAGTTAACACTTTATTTTTAGGTATGCCCGGTGTTGCTCCTGGCATGCTCTCCTGAACTCTGTATTGAACCATGGTTGATCCCTGGCTTGGTGGTAATGGTACATTGCGAGATATGCCGGGTCATGAGGTTACAGATTGTGGTTAAGTAAATTTTACTGTTGCTAATGGCCCACAGTCCCGAATGGATGCCCAGCTTTGAGTTGCTAGATCTGTTTGAAGTCTGTCCCATTTTGCACGGTGGCAGTGCCACACAACACAATAGATGTTATTCCCAGTGTGAAGATGGCACTTTGTCTCCACAAGGACTGTGAAGTGGTCACTCCTCCTGACACTGCCATAGGGATGAACTGGCTCCCTCTCTTTACAAACCCCCTCTGTTGGTTACAATAAAATTTAATCTAAAAATGATCCCTTTTCACTGTTATCTTTTTTCCCAGACCAATAGTCATGTTTTAAAATAAGCCTATTTAACCAGGCTTTCTCAAGTTAAAGATAGAGTTGGTTTATTAATTAATAAAGACAAGAAAATGGTAAAAACACAAACACATGCATTCATACAGATTGGAAGGGAGCATTGAGTTCAAAGTAAGTAAATATTAAAAAAAGATGTATTGCACAGTTCTTGACTTGTGAGCAAACATGGAATCCCTACAGTACAGAAGGAGGCCATTCAGCCCATCAAGTCTGCACCAACTACAATCCCACTCAGGCCCTATTCCCGTAACCCTTCATATTTACCCTGCTGATTTCCCTGTCACTAGGGTTAGTTTAGCATGGCCAATCAGCCTAACCGGCACATCTTTGGACTGTGGGAGGAAACCAGAGCACCCGGAGGAAACCCACACAGACACGGGGAGAATGTGCAAACCCCACACAATGGATGATTGAGTATTGTGATTCCAGATTCCAATATTGGCTTCAGTCAGTGACTAGTCAGTTTCGAGATTCCAGTAGGGTTGACTTCAGGTGGCAAATAATTGATTTTGTGATTCCAATATTCTGAAATTTGGAGGAGAAACTTCCCAGTTCTCTTTTTAGCTGCAGTCTTTGACGAATTGACTGACTTCCACAGTCAGAGAGGGAAAGATATTCCGGCTAAATGCTATTTGCAGGGGCTCTGTGAGTTACTTGCTGACTTATACTTCTGTGTCAAGCTTCCTGCACACGTTCTCACGAGCACATATAGACAGACAATGTGGGACAGCTTTTTCAGCTGGCTTTTAACCCATTCATCGTATATCCCAAGTGGGAAAGTGAATCCACAAACAAACATCTGGGCATTACACAGGAAATCTCTTCATGAGGTGGCCATTATGGGTCACTGTCACAACCAGAGATGGCAATTAGTTTCTGGGTGTTTTTAGAAGTACCTTGTCTGGTTTCAGGGTAGGGGTCCATTGTCTCTTAGAGAAACACTCTGCAACAATTCAGCCAGTGGCTTGTGAGTCCATTAAAAAAAAACACAGGTCTTATTTGAAGTCCAATATTTCAGGACATAATTCCACATTTTTCCCCAGACTTTTGAATGGACTTAGCTTACATTAACCTTTCTCTATATCTTAGCTGTGACTGTAACACTACATGCTGCACTCTCTCATTTCCTTATCTATGAACGGTATGCTCTGTCCGTATAGCATGCAATAAACAATACTTTTTACTGTATGCTAATACATGTGACAATAGTAAATCAAATCAAATCAATCGGCATCAGATTAGAATGAGAATTGAGGCTGAAGTTTTTCCGACGTGCAGTCAGATAAAGGAAATCCCTAAATGTAACGATTTGTGTTATTTTCTAATCAGGCTCTCAAGGAATTGGTTGGTGACTGAGACATTGTGACAAAGGGGCAACCACTGTAAATCCTACTTAAATGGTGGACAAAATTAACAGAGTGTGTATGATATGTGCTTACGTACTGTTCCATGTATCGAACACTTTGTGATATAAGATTGGTTATTGAAAATATAGTGTGGCTGTTTTGATAGTGTTAGGTCCATTGTGGTTGCAGACCTATTTGATATGAATTAAAGCAATTTATTTTGATTAAATTGCACGTAAAAATAGCTTCCATTGAACCCAGAATGAACGATTCTTCGTCCCACTGTTCCCAGATCTGGCACGTCACTGTCTTATAGGGAGGAAAACATAATTTTGCCACTTTCTGGGGCAGAGAGGGGATAGACATATTTTTGGGTGTAGATCAATTTTGTCTTCTGTAGGGGACTTGAAGTCTAGCCTTTCCAAGGCCAAGAGTTCCATGTTATTTTTGGCAACCATCACAGGCTAGGAACTTTCACAGGACTGGGCTTTTCTTTCAATAATTTTGCTGGTACAAGCATCTGACAACTGGGACAAGTTGCAAAGCTGCACATAAAGTGGGTGAGAGTCAAGGTCAAAGGTGTATTAATACTCAGCAATAAAATGAACTGAGAGACAGTGCTTGACTGTGTGTGTATGTGTGTGTGTGAAGTCCCTTTGCATGCACAGAGGGTCAGATCCACTAAAATTCACCAACTGGTTACAATATTAGTTCCACTGGTATAAAGAGAGGACAGTCGGCTGTAAGATAAAGGTAAACTGATCTGGCTTATTATTTTTCTCCTTCTGATAGCTGTCTCGTTTTTTAATTGTTGTTGCAGCTATTCCATTTTCAGTAACGGGAGAGCGAATCCAAAAACACTGTTTGCAACCGGTTCTTGGCTTGATCGGAACCGGGTTTAATTTGATAATTCAAGTTTGTTTTTTGCATTTGCGGTTGTTAGCCAATCCAGCTGACTGACATTGTTTGGTTTAAAACCATCCAGGACTATAACGCTGTTTAAGAATTGCATTCAGCTGGCTATGGTAAGTCCTGTGTTTAAATTTCCTCATATTTGTCCTCTTTATCTCTGTAATTTCTCCAAACCTATGATCAACCTTATGACCTCTTCAGGCATTGGAGAGTGCACAGCGGAGATTCACAATAATGATTCCAGGGATAAAGAGCTATGAGGGTAGATTGGGGATGTTTCTTGGAGAAACGAAAGCTGAGAGGAGAGTTGATGGGTCCTGAGGGCTATATTTTAGATTTAGTTTAGTTTATTTATTAGTGTCACAAGTAGGCTTACATTAACACCTCAATGAGGTTACTGTGAAAATCCCCTAGTCACCACCCTCCAGCGCCTGCTCGGGCACACTGTGGGACAATTTAGCATGGCCAATGCACCTAACCAGCACGTCTTTTGGACTGTGGGAGGAAACCGGAGCACCTAGAGGAAACTCACACAGACACGGGGAGAACGTGCAGACTCCGCACAGAGAGTGACCCAAGCCGGGATTTGAACCCAGGTCCCTGGTACCGTGAGGCAGCAGCGTTAGCCACTATGCCACCATGCTGCCGGGCCAAGGTAATTAGTGAGAAACTGTTCCCACTCAAGAGCATCAAGAACTAGAGGCATAAATTTAAAATAATTGGCAAAAGAAGTAAAAGTGATGCGAGGAAGAAATTTTTCACTCAGGTGATGTTTGGAGTTTGGAAGAAACTTTCCTTATGGTGGTAAGGCAGGAGAGTACAACTTGGTGGAATGCACTTTCAGAGAGCCAATGCAGGCTTGATGGACCAAATGGCCTCCTTCTGTGCTGTAAAGATTCTGTGGATTCCATCATATGCCACAACATCTATCCTTATGGCTTCTTGGAATGGGACTAACAATTAGTAGTGTATTTTCTGACATTTCTGTGGTGTATAGTCATGTCTAGTCTGCGTTGCATGAACAGACGGAAGTCGGCTTGTTGACCACGAAGTGCAAGAGAGTAAAGCAACCTTCCTCATGTTACCCACGTGCATCTTGTTGTGGCAAATTGCAGACCAGGCTTGAAAAAGTGCTGTGGCTGATCATCTGTCAGGTCTCAGGCATGAAATAGAACATGTTCTTCAGGAATAGGAACCTACTGCCCCTTCCCTTCACGTCCTGCTTACGTGTGACTCTTATCTAGTATGTGGTTGATTCCCAATGTTCACTTAAGCGATTGTGCAATTCACTTAATTGTACAAATAATCACAATCAGCTACGGTGACTTCTTCATTCGCAGAATGCATCTGAAAGAATGGTACAGGGTGGGGGGAAACACAATATTTCCAATAATTGTGGAACCTAGACCAAGAGGTTTTAGGTACAGGATAAAAAGTCAACATCTATGACAAAAGAGGAACTTCTGTGCGCAAGGAATTGTAAGCTCCTTCCAGAGGTAATAACTGGTGCATAAATGATGTGGTATTGAAGATTTAATATGATAAAGCATAGGGCTTGGGTAAATAAGATGAGAACTATGTATGCATGAAGGATAAATGGCAAGAGGTAGCACGTGGGCATGTTTCTACACTCTGATCACCACTTATTTCTGTCAGCATTTTATTTATTTTTGTGTGGTGTCGCAAGTGGGCTTACATTAGCACTGCAATGAAGTCACTGTGAAAATCCCCTAGTTGCCACACTCTGGCGCCTGTTCAGGTACAGTGAGGGAGAATTTAGCATGGCCAATGCACCTAACCAGCATGTCTTTTGGACTATGAAAGGAAATTGGAGCACCCAGAGGAAATCCATGCAGTTACAAGCAAGAACGTGCAGACCCCGCACAGACAATGACCCAAAGCGGGAATCGAACCTGGGTCCCTGGCGCTGTGAGGCAGCGGTGCTAACCACTGTGCCACCATGCCTACCCTTAGGAAGTTCTATTGCTGCCATTTTAAGACAACTAAAGATGGGCAGTAAACATGGCCTTGCTAGCATCATCCACATCTCAACAGCAAATGAGGAAAAAGGATAAGATGATGTAATTTTTTTTAAGCCTATCTTCACAAACATATTTTCCCTTTCGGAGAACAATGAGGAGGTGGTGGAACGATTTCTGCGCTGTTTATCAGTCCATTGATCCATGCTGTGAGAACTCCTTTCGTAGCCAACAGGTCCTGGCATGGGACTAGAATCCAGAGCTTCTGACTCAGAATAAGGGACACTATCACTGCACCACAAGACCTCCTAAGTACACAATTTACTAAATAAAATGAAATTCTTTGCATTAGCTTTTTCTGTTATTCAACTCTTTGTTGCAAAATTTCAAAAAATAATTTCTGAAACATGCTTAAATATTTAGCAGTTTAGTGTAGAAATCCAGAGACCTAGGAAATTGCTTCAGGTCACACAATGGCAGCTCAAAAAATTTGAGGCCGGAAGAAAAATACAGAAATAAGAAGCTGGTGTTAATAAAAATGACCACAGGATTGTCAGATAATCATTAAAAGCTCAGCCGGATCTCTAGTAAATGTCTTTTACAATGCTGTGCTCAGCAGCAACATTACCAGTCTCACACCAACTTGACTGACAGTTAACTGCTATCTCATGCAGCCTAAATATAGTCACTGAGTTGTAGCAAGCCACAATGTAGCATGGTGGGAGCTCCTTCTTTACCTGGACTACCATGGTTTAAGAAGGCCCTACTACACCCCTTTACAGGGAAGCTAGGATAGACAATAAATACTGGCCTTGCCAATGTGCCAATATCCTGACATAGAACTACACAAAAATTGAGCTTGAGAAATGAAGTGACACTGTATCGCTTGGTGACTGCTGTCTTTTTGTGTGGGGTTAACACTCACATCTGATCAGCGTTGCATCCATAGGTGACATGCTTTGTTTACCTTGTTCAGCAGTCATAACACATCAGAACTGAGAGGTTATAATTGTCAGGAAAGATAGAAAGCGTATGGATGAGTACATGGATGGGAAAGGATTAGAGGGATATGGGACACATGTGAACAACAGGGACAGGCTGGGAAGGCATGGACCTGTTGGGCCGAATGGCTGTATTGCTCTGTGACTCTATGGGCGGGATTTTATGGCTTTGCTTGAGTGAGACCCGAAATTCCTGCCCAAGGTCATCGGACATTCCTGTTGTCCGCCTCTTGCCCGCTCCGATTCTGTGGCAGGCAGGGCGGTAGAATTCCGACATATGACTCTTTGTCTGAATAGGCCGAGTCTCTTTCTTCTAGGAAGGAAAAGGCCAAATGGTGAATTAATAAAGGCTTTTCCAGTTGTGAAAAGGTTTTGTTGAGAAAGTGCTTCCAGTTGTAAGTGTGAGCAAAGCTAGGGATTATAAGATTGTCACTAATAAATTTGATAAAAACCCAACCCACCTGAGCAGTTTCTTTAACCAAAAGGTAATTAGAATATGGAGTGTGCCACCACGTAAAGGTGACGAGCAGGAATATATTTTAAGAGGGAGCTAGATAAGTAAATGAGGAAGAAAAGAATAGCAGATACATTGATAGAGTTAGATTATGTTGGGCTGTCCAATCTGCTGTGAAGTATAAATATCTGCTTACACCAATTGGGACAAATGTCTATGCTCTAAATTGTTTGTTATCAATTAATTTTGCCTTATGGTTGTATTTGGGTCCCATTTATTCGGGGCATAACAATTTCTTTCTCTGTATTAAAGCATTATTTTATTGTTTAAAAATCCTCAGTTACATTGGGACAGACATTTGCCTGTCCATGCAGTTTGTCTGATTAAGTTAAATCTGCAATTACGCCGAGGTTAGTGAATTAGATCCTATCACATGGCTTGAGTTGTTCTCTTGCTGGTCAGCAATCACCGGGGAAGCCACTTGCAGCACAGTGGCACAGTGGTTAACACTGCTGCCTCACAGCACCAGTGACCCAGGTTCTATTCCCAGCTTGGGTCACTGTCTGTGCGAAGTCTGCACGTTCTCCCTGCATCTGCGTGTGATTTCCTCTGGGTGTTCAGGTTTCGTCCCACAGTTCGAAAGACGTGCTGGTTAGGTACATTGGCCATGCTAAATTCTCCATCAATGTACCCAAACAGGCGTTAGAGTGTGGTGACTAAGGGATTTTCACAATAACTTCATTTCAGTGTTAATAGAATAGAATCATAGAATCCTTACAGCACAGAAGGAGGCCATTTGGCCCATTGAGTCTGCACCGACCACAATCCCATCCAGGCCATATTCTCGTAACCCTACATATTTACCCTGTTAATCCCCTGACACTTGGGTCAACTTAGCATGGCTAATCAACCCAACCCGCACATCTTTGGACTGTGGGAGGAAACTGGAGCACCCGGAGGAAAGCCACGCAGACACAGGGAGAATGTGCAAACTCCATATAGACAGTGACTCGAGGCTGGGATTAAACCCAGGTTCCTGGCACTGTGAGGAAGCAGTGCTGTGCCACCATGCTGCCCCAACAAGTAAGCCTACTTGTGACACTAATAAGATTTATATGAAAAGCCTGTGGATCCTGACGGCATAGTGCTGCAGATCCATTTTTATTCACCCATTTAACCAATGTTTTCCTATGGCATTGGTATCGACCTGACAATCTGGATGAGTCTGTCTTAGCTACAAGAACAAAAAGGACCACTGACATTCAGTTCAGGTTCTGAAGAGTTGAATGCTAAGAAATTGGTAAGAGGAGCTACCATTAACATCAAGGCAACACTCAACTGAGTATGGCAAAATGGAGTTCACTGTGGGTTAAAGAAAAACAAAGCTCCAAAATGGTGCGGTATTTGCAAATACCAAAGAGAATGATCATAGATATCAGAAATGACTATACGTAGCCTCATGATGTTGTTTTTCAGTGAAGCAGCCTTGGTTTAACCATTAGCAGTTGCTATACCAATGACCTTCCGTTTATCATAAGGTCAAGCAGGGGGCATATTTGTAGATCATTTTGCAAAGCTCACCTTATCTCACTGATAATGTAGCTGTAGTTATAGAAGAATTTCAAATAATGCCCAGACTCCACAAAAAAGTCTAATCATCTTTTCCTGAGCATGAACAGAACTGAACCTTACAACATCAACATTTACTGCGCTCCGTAGGAGAGGGAGAGAGGTTTGTAGAACAGTCATACCGGAGGATGGTCACTCCACATCAGGATAGGAGAGGAGGAGTGTATGGATGGTAAGAGAGTGAGGGCCGAAAGGAAGAGACAGCAGGTCCAGGGAACCAGGGACTCCTTGGAGTTATCTAACAGGTGGCGGTCCACCCCACCTTCCCCCATCATGGCGCTGCCCATCTCAGGCCCCACCCCCCTCAGGCTCCACCCCCATCCACTCAGACTCTTCTCCCATTCGGTGGCATGGTAGCACAATGGTGAGCACTCTTTTTTCACAGCTCCAGTGACCTGGGTTCGATTCCTGGCTCGGGTCACTGACTGTGTGGAGTCTGCACATTCTCCTCGTGTCTGCGTGAGTTTCCTCCGGGTGCTCTGGTTTCCTCCCACACTCCAAAGACGTGTGGGTTAGGTTGATTGGCCATGCTAAAATTCCCCCTTAGTGTTCTGAGATGTGTAGGTTAGAGGGAATAGCAGGTAAATGTGTAGGGATATGGGGGTAGGACTGGGTGGGATTGTGGTCGGTGCAGACTCGATAGCCTCTTTCTGCACTGTAGGATTTCTATGATTCATTAGAACCCACCCCCTCAGGCCCCATCGCTTTAGGGCTGCCCAGCACCTGGTGGGCAGTGCCAGAGCGCTCACTGGGCAGTGTTGGCACGTCAGGCTGGCGCTACCTCCTGGACACTCCTGGATTGGCGCATTGCAAATGTAGTACCGTTGTTTAAGAAGGGTCAGAGGGATAACCCAGGGAATTATAGGCCGGTGAGCTTGACTTCAGTTATAGGCAAGCTAATGGAGAGGATCCTCAAGGATAGGATGTATGAACATCTGGAGCGCTGCAATCTGATCAGGGATACGCAGCATGGCTTCGTTACAGGGAGGTCGTGCCTTACGAATCTAGTGGAATTTTTTGAAGAGGTGACAAAAACGGTTGACGAAGGACAAGCCGTTGATGTCGTCTATATGGATTTCAGTAAGGCGTTTGACAAGGTCCCTCATGATAGGCTGATAGAAAAGGTGAAGGCTCATGGGATACAAGGCCAGGTATGTAGATGGGTGGAGAACTGGCTTGGGAGGAGGAGACAGCGAGTAGTAGTGGAAGGCTCCTTTTCCAATTGGAGGTCTGTCACCAGTGGTGTGCCGCAGGGCTCGGTACTTGGACCTCTTCTATTTGTGGTATATATTAATGACTTGGAAGAGGGGGTAGGTGGTGTGATCAGCAAATTTGCTGATGACACTAAGATGGTTGGATTGGCGGGTACTGAGGAGCAGTGCCTGGCAATGCAACAGGACATAGACAGGCTGGTAGATTGGGCAGATAGATGGCAAATGGAATTTAATCCGGAGAAATGCGAGGTGATGCACTTTGGCCGGAATAATGTGGAGGGGAGTTATACGATAAAAGGTAGAACTATCCGGAGTATAGATACGCAGAGAGACCTGGGGGTGCAAGTGCACAAGTCCCTGAAGGTGTCGGTGCAGGTGCAGAATGTGATGAGGAAAGCGTATGGTATGTTAGCCTTCATAGGAAGAGGTATAGAATATAAGAGTAGGAGTCTGATGTTGCAGTTGTATAGAACGTTGGTTAGGCCTCACTTGGAGTACTGCGTCCAGTTCTGGTCGCCGTACTACCGGAAGGATGTAGAGATCCTGGAGAGAGTGCAGAGGAGATTTACCAGGATGTTGCCTGGTATGGAAGGGCTGTCTTACGAGGAAAGATTGAATGAACTTGGGCTGTTTTCCCTTGAGAGACGTCGGCTGAGGGGGGATCTAATAGAGGTTTATAAGATTATGAAGGGGATAGATAGAGTAAATGGTGGTAAGCTTTTTCCGCTATTAGAAATGGATAGAACGAGGGGTCACGGGCTTAGGGTGAGGGGGGCTAGGTATAAGACAAATATTAGAGGGCAGTTTTTCACGCAAAGGGTAGTGGGGGTGTGGAATGCACTGCCGAGTAAGGTGGTGGAAGCAGGCACGCTAGGGTTGTTTAAGAGTCACTTAGACAGCCATATGAGCGGTCTACATATAGGGGGATATAGCAGGCCTTATTAAACATTGTAGGCTTGGGAATACGTTTTGCCTCAGGGATGTTAGTCTTTGCCTGTTTAATAATGAATTTTTTTGTCTCCACAGGCATTTAAGTCCAGCAAGGGGCATGCATGCGGCAGGTTGTAGTGGGCTGCTCTTGGACGTTGCTTCGGGAGTTGCCTATTGCTTCATGTCGTTAGTGTGCTTAAACTGGACCATCTCGAGGGCAACATGACAGCTCAGAGACTATCTCTGTTGCTGTGCGGACACATGGATTTGGGCCTGTGTCTGTGGGAGTTTGCACGTTCTCCCCGTGGTTGCGTGGGTTTCCTCCGGGTGCTCCGGTTTCCTCCCACATCCCCAAAGATGTGCTTTTAGGCTGATTGATTGGGTTCTAAAATTGTCCCTAAATTGGACCTCCCTGATCCTCGCACGTTAGGCGTAGACTAAAATCATGAATAGGTCACTGAGACAGTGGGACGGCAGCGCGGGCTCGTTGGGCCGAAGGGCCTGTTTCCCGTGCTGTGTTGTTCTTTGTTCTTTTACACTGCCTGACCCTGCTCCCGACCGGCCGGGAGGCTTCAATGGTCTCCGGTCCCACTGGTGAGGCCATTACATCTGGTCCCCGCTGCTGGGGTTCATCTGTGGTCCTTACCAGTGGGGACCTCGAAAGGTGAGTGGACTAAGGAACGTGAGCCCCGACTATTGCAGTCCAGGTTCATTAATGACATGCTAAACAGGGGCGGGCACGAGGTTTATTTTGCCAGCAGAACAGGGCCACAAGGATTGCGAGAGGCGAGAAATTGGACGCAAACCCGATTTTTCGCCTCTTGCCCCGTCTTACTGGCTTGCCACACCGATCGACCTGTGTGTTGAGCTGGTAAGATCCCATCCCTTTACTCAGAGAGTTGTTGGGATCTGAAACGTGCTGTTTGGGAGAGTGATGGGGACGGATTCCAGAGGAGATTCCAAAAAAGAGCTGGATACATATTAGAAAGCGATGAATGTAGAGGCTGCAGAGATTGGGCTGGAGAATGAGAGCAGCTGGGTAGCTCCTCAACAGCTAGTGCAGTCACAATGGGCCGAATGGTCTCCTCCTGATACCATGATTCCAAATCCAGGGTCAATTTTGATCACTGGATCTGCCACATTAACATTTGCTGCAAGAACAAGGTGGAAGATGGGTGATATCTGGTGATTGCCTTGCCTCTCGCCCCCTTGAAAGCTCTGTACCATCTGCAAAACTTAAATCAGCTATGTGATGGTATAGTCACTGGTAAGTTTGATTGAATCTCAAGCAAGAATAGTCAAAAGTTCAACACCACCCTACACTATTGTTCCCCCTGTCATTGAACTGATTATCAATCCTTCCATCATGGCATGCCATAGTTCCATTATGTACCATCAATAAGACACACACAGCAACTCACCAAGTTTACATTAACAGCGCCCCTCTACTCCTTCATCTCATTACCTCAACCATAGAGAAGGACGAAAGCAGGTACATTGTTCACAGAATCACACTGCAGAAGAAGCCGTTCGACCCATCAAGTCTGCACCGACACATGATAGGCCCTGACCTGCCCACCTAACCCCATTTGCCAGTACTTGGCCCATAGCCTTGAATGTAATGGCGTGCCACGCACTCATCCAGGTACTTTTTAAAGGATGTGAGGCATTCCCGCCTCCACCACCCTCCCAGGCAGTGCATTCCAGACCGTCACCATCCTCTGGGTAAAACACTTTTTCCTCAGATCCCCCCCTTAACCTCCCACCCCTCACTTTTAACTTGTGTCCCCTGGTAACTGACCCTTCAACTAAAGGGAACAACTGCTCCCTATCTACCCTGTCCATGCCCCTCGTAATCTTGAACACCTCAGTCAGGTCAAACCCTTTATTCTTCAGAACTTCCCAGTGTCAGACCTTTCATAGTATACTTCCTTGTCAAATTACTCCTTCCAAAGTGCATCAGCCCACCCTTTTCAGGGTTAAATTCCATCTGCCATTTATCCACCCATTTGACCATCTCGTATATATCTTCCTGTAACCCAAGACACCTCTCCAGTTGTTTCTCATTGTCGGACCTCACTAACAATAAAAACAACTTACATTTATGCAGAGTTTTTAAAAAAATGCAAGGTGTTTCAGAGAAGTGTAATCTGACATGAACCAATGCTGAGGGAAAGAAATGTTACAAGGATGGCTGATGATGAGTTGGCCCCTGACGTACATTTTAAGGAGGGTCCTAAAGGGAGAGGTAGAGATCCAGATGTTTAGGGAAGTGATTTTAGAGCTAAGGGTCTGGGTGGCTGAAGACATGTGTACCAAAATTGGGGTAAAGATAGTGAGAAACCTTTAAGAAGCTCAACTTAGAGGTACACAGGATTGTGATTAGAGAAGATTACAGAAATAGGTAGGTGTGAGCTATGTCCCTTTAGCCAGAGGGCACAATCTCAGGCTAACAGGATGATCCCTTAACACAGAGATGAGGAGGAATTTCTTCAGCCAGAGAGTGGTGAATCTGAGGAACTCTTTGCCACAGAAGGCTGTGGAAGCCAGGTCATTGAATGTCTTTAAGACTGAGAGAGATGTTCTTGATTAATAGGGGGATCAGGGGTTAGGGGGAAAAGGCAGGAGAATGGGGATGAGAAAAATTTCAGCCATGGCAGAGGAGACTCGATGGGCCGAGTGGACTAATTCTGCTCCTATGTCTTATGGTCTTATGGTTTTGTGGAATACATTTGAACTCATAGATGAAAATGTAAAATTTGAGATGTTGGGAGATCTCGAGCTAATGTAGGTCAGTGAGCATAGCATTGATGGATGAGTGGGATGGATTATGGGCAGCAGAGCTTTGAGTAGGTTGATGTTTGTGAAGGGTAAATAATGAATAGCCAGCCAGGAGAGGATTGGAATAATCAAGACTGGATATGAAGAAAATCATCAGTGTGAGTCTCATCAGAGTCTCAGATGGGGTGAATCAGATAGGGAGGTAGGCAGTATGGTAGAAGGAGGTGATCTTTGTGATAGAGATACTATGATGTTGGAAGTTCAACTCAAGGTGAAACAGCACATTGCTGTAGTTACAAATATGAGGCTGATGGGATTGTTGGGTTTCAGCACTATGTCTTCAATTTATGATAAAATGTGACCTGTTCTGAAGCTTGCTTAACAATAGGCCTGGGTGATATGGCTATTAAAGGGAGGCCCAGGCTGCTCTGCTGAAAAAAGGGTGTAAGGTATTTAGTTGAAGATAATAGCAGTTACATCTGTGCTTACAGTGGTGAGACTGCTAGTTTCCAAAGTCCCAGGAAGGTGTCGAAAATGTTGAGTTGTAAATAGTATTGTGTAAAGGCCTCAAGAACAGCTAATCCCCATGTCTACCCAGAAAAAGGCCCATGAGATTCTCAATGCTATGCAGATTGGCTTTGAAAAAAGAAGGGCTTCCAAGATATCATTGTAAATTCACAGACACAAGCAGTCTGTGAGGACCCAGGAGAGAGAGAGAGTAGCTAAAACACTCCATGGCTCACCCCATAAGAATACAAGTGGGAACTCGCACTTGGCCTGAAAGGACTAAATTTGTGAGACTAGAAGATTCACCTAGCTTGTGCTAGAGGGAGAAACTTTAGGTAGAGCCCTCACTGTGAAGGACAGTTCTAGAGTTAAGAGCTGGGGAAGAAAATTAATAGGAATAAGTCCTTGGGAGTTGACAGTCACTTCAGGTTGGGTCTGGGACATTGCAAAGATTGCATAAAAAGTGTAAGAGATGCCTGTGAAGTGGGTTTGTCAGTTGTGTTAAAAGCAAAAGTTGTAAGTTCTGTTCTGTACTTAAAGCATAACTTGTCTACAAAATAGTGCTTGGTTTATAGTCCTTTTAGTCTGTTACAGTAAAAGTCTTGAAACGTGAAATATTTTCATGTCATTCTTTCAGCTAGAGAACTGCTAAGATGAACTAAATAAAGTTCTAACCATCTATTACAAACTTCACCACATAAATTCCCATTCATGAAAGTCAATTCTATACACTAAATCCCTTAAGTATTTGATCCCTTATAAAACACATTTGTATTCATAGTCCTATTTCAAAGCGAGCTAATCTTTTAATAACCTCAGAGTTATCAAACTGTGAAATTAGAACCCCTTTGTGAATATGATAGGTTGTGGAAAGTAGCCAAGCATTCATAATTCTGTTAAGAAGAACTATTCTAAGAATACTGTTAAGAAGTACTAATACTACTAAGAAGAATTATTTCAACAAACAGTTACTGAAGCTGTCAGAACAGATATTTTTAACTCTTACAGAAGAAACAAGGGCAGCAATTATATGGGAACACCATACCTGTAAGTTCCCCTCCAAGCCACTCGCCATCCTGACTTGGAAATATATTGCCATTCCTTTGCAGTCATTGGGCCAAAATACTGGAATGCCCTCCCTTATGGGTCAACCCACAGAACATGGTCTGCAGCATTTCAAGAAGGCAGCTCACTACCATTTTCCCAAAGGCAACTCGGGATGGGCAATAAATGACGCCCACATCCTGAATGAATGAAAAAAAGGACAAAGGCAGGCATTCTTTTCAATTTTGGTTGGTACGTGATCTCACACTTTTGTATCTTTTTCCCAGCTGGAAATTGGTAGAAGAGAGTATGTCTGGGATGCGTGGAGTCCTTGATTATGCTGGCTGCTTTTCCGAGGCAGTGGGAAGTGTAGACGGAGTCAATAGATGGGAGATTGGTTCATGTGATGGATTGGGTTACATTCATAGCCCTTTGCAGTTTCTTGTGGTCTTGATCAGAGCAGGAGCCATACCAAGCTGTGATACATCCTGAAAGAATGTTTTCTATGGTGCATCTGTAAAAATTGGTGAGAGTCAGGGGCAGCACGGTAGCATAGAGGTTAGCACTGCTGCTTCACAACTCCAGGGACCTGAGTTCGATTCCCAGCTTGGGTCATTGTCTGTGTGGAGTTTGCACATTCTCCTCATGTCTATGTGGGTTTCCTCTGGATGCTCCAGTTTCCTCTCACAGTCCAAAGATGTGTGTGAGTTGGGTTGATTGGCCATGCTAAAATTGCTCCTTAGTATCCTGAGATGCATAGGTTAGAGGGATTAGCGGGTAAATGTGTAGGGATCTGGGGATAGGACCTGGGTGGGATTGTAGTTGGTGTAGCCTCGATGGGCCAAATAGCCTCTTTCTGCACCGTAGGGTTTCTATGAGTTGTAGCAGACATGCCAAATTTTCTTAGTCTCCTTAAAAAGTACAGGCGTTGGTAGGCTTTCTTAACTATAGCGTCCGCACGGAGGGATCAGGACAGGCTGTTGGTTTTCTGGACACCTAGGAACTTGAGGATCTCGACCATTTCCACTTCACCTCCATTGATGGACAGGGGCTATATCCTCCAGTATGTTTCCTGAAGTCTGTGACTATCTCCTTCGTTCTAACTGATTTTGAGGGAGAGATTATTTCTTATGCTCTTATCTTCAGGGTTGAGTTCATTTTTACCTGCATATAAGGCCAATGTGATTCACATTGTCATGGGAGTGGACTTTGAGAGGGGAAAGAGACCATGAGAAGCCATTGTAGAATTGGGCTGCAGGTTTTACTAAAATGTCCCTGAACCTAAAATGGGGTCCCGTCAAAAAATAATTTGGGAGACACTGTTCTGGATACTCTCCAGTGACATTTATGGATAGTCTGTAGACCAAACTGTGGTTGTGATCTTCACATGTGAAAGCATTATCGTTAACCTCATGCTTTCAAGGGAAGTGGTAAAAATATGCATGTCTTGAGGTTAATTAAAGGCTAATTGCTGAGGGACTTTCTGGAGATTAGAAGTTGCATCTATGTGCTCAGCTTCTGCTGTTGGAGAGAGGCCAACTCATCAAGGTTACAGAAAGATGGCAGGGTGGAGGGGGGGAGTAGGAAGTGACGGATGCTGTTTTGCTTCTTGAAGTTTATTTTGTTAAGTTAGATATTTTTAACGGTAACAATTGTGACACATTGAAGAGCAATGCTTGAAGAATCACGGTGACATGCTAGATGCCTTGAACAGTTGTGTGATTTTTACTTACGCTGAACTCCAGCAATGTTTGCTTGTAACATCGATGTGTTTGCCTGCTGAGGGAAGCTGAGTAACTGGGGGAGGTTCCAGAGATTGACTTCTGAACAGGCAGTAAAGTTTTGGCCTTATATGGAAACAACTTCAGCGTTAGTTAATCTGTGCCAGAATAATTGTTTTTTTTTGTGCTGTGTTGTACTCCCAGTGTAGATACTGTTACCATATTGAGAAATATTTTGCTCATTTGCTTTGTTCTATTTCAGTCTCGGTGTTAGGGGAAACAAAATCCAGCCATGAGGGACATCAGCTATTAATCATATTCTAACTCTGAAATTATTTTTAAAAATTGCATAAGAACGACATATCACAAAGGAATCATACTGCGTAATGTCTGACTCAGCAATCACTGTTAGGAATGTTCTGCAGACTGCGTACTCCCATTTTGTCATGCCCGCATGCTCAAGGGAACAACAGCAGCGACCACAGTAAGCCTCTTCCCCTGTCACTCTGCCAATATCATATCCATGTGGCTGCAGCCCCATTCCCATTTGGGGTGGCATGGTGGCACAGTGGTTAGCATTGCAGCCTCATCACGCCAGGGACCTGGGTTCAATTCCAGCTTTGGGTGACCGTCGGTGTGGAGTTTGCACGTTCTCCCCGTGTCTCCAGGATTCCTCCCACAGTCCAGGTGGATTGCAGGTTAGGTGGATTAGTCATACTAAATTGCCCATTTGTGTCAGGGGAACTAGCTAGGGTAAATGCATGGGGTTACGGGGATAGGGCCTGGTGGGATTGTGATCAGTGCAGACCCGATGGGCCAAATGGTCTCCTTCTGCACTGTATGATTCTATGATCTATAAGATAGAAACTAGAAGCAGAACTAGGCCATTCGACCCTTCGAGCCTGTTCCACTATTCATTCTGGTCATGTATAATGTCTAGGTTCAGGGACTAATGGGATAAATACGTGATGTTACAGAGTTAGGGAGGGAGCCTGGGTAAGATCATTTGTCAGAGAATCGGTGCAGACTTGATAGGCCGAATGGCCTCTTCTGCACTGTAAGGATTCTACGATTCCATGAACTCTAACTTTGGTCATAAGTATGTTGTGCGACACTTTATCAAATGTCTTTCGGAAGTCAATGACCCACATCAATGGCATTACCCTCACCAACCCTCTCTGCTGCTTCATCAACAAACTCAATCGAGTTAGTTTAATATGATCTAGCCTTAACAATCAATGCTGACTTTCCTTAATTAACCTGCATTTGCCCAAGTGACTATTAATTTAGTCCCATATTATCATTCCGAAAGTTTTCCCACCACTGAAATTAATTTCACCTGGTCAGGAGCTTGAGAGAGGATGCCACCCTTCATGGGACAATCCAGAATTAGGGAGCACAATTTATAAATATGGGCATTCCTGTTTAAGGAAGAGGAGAGGAATTTCTTCTCTCACAGTCTCTGAAATTCTCTTCCTCAGGGAGCAGTGGAGGTTAGATCACTGAATATATCTAAGGCTGAGTTGGGAAGGTTTTTTGATCTACCAGGCAGTCAATGGTTAC
The DNA here is from genome assembly GCF_965287045.1 of Carcharhinus amblyrhynchos. Classification (NCBI taxonomy): domain Eukaryota; kingdom Metazoa; phylum Chordata; class Chondrichthyes; order Carcharhiniformes; family Carcharhinidae; genus Carcharhinus; species Carcharhinus amblyrhynchos. The sequence goes on from NC_137325.1 coordinate 120,858,945, forward strand.
GGGGAACTGGCAGGAAAGTGGAGTTGAAGACACAATCAGATCAACCATGATCTTACTGAAAGGCATAACAGGTTTGATGGGCTCAGTATCTTACCCCTGCTTTTATTTCTTATGATTTTATGATTTCCCTCTACCAGGACTTTCAAAGTGTTTTGAGATATAAAATCATTTATTATTTGCTATAGCTGCTACTTTGGGATTTGGAGCAGTAATTGGTATAGAACAGGATCATCTACCCTTCTCAAGTCATTTTATTTTAATTCATTTACAGGATGTGGGTATCACTAGCTTGGATAATATTTATTGCTCAGTCCTAATTGCCCTTAAGAAGGACTGCCTTCTCGAACTGCTGCAGTCCCTGAGGTGTAGGTACACCCACAGTGCTGGTAGGAAGGGAATTTCAGGATTTTGATCCAGCAACAGCAAAGGAACTGTGATATATTTCCATGTCAGGATGGTGAGTGACTTGGAGGGGAATCTCCAAGTGGTGGTGTTCCAATGTATCTGTTGCCCTTGTCCTCCTAGATGGTAGTGGTTGTGAGTCTGTAAGGTGCTGCCGAAGGAGCCTTGGTGAGATCCTGCAGTGCATCTTGTAGATGGTACACACTGCTACCAATGTGCATTGGTGATGGAGGGATTATATGTTTGTGGAAGAGGTAGCAAGCAAGCGGGCTGCTTTGTCCTGGATAGTTTTGAGCTTCATTAGTGTTGCTGGAGCTGCACCAATCCAAGCAAGTGGAGAGTATTTCTTCATACTCCTACTTGTGGCTTATAGATGGTGGACAGGTTTTGGGGGGTCAGGAGGTGAGTTACAGATTGTGGGAGTCCTAGCCTTTGACCTGTTCCTGTAGCCACAGTATGTATATGGCTAGTTTAGTTCAGTTCCTGGTCAATGGTAACCCCCAGGATGTTGATAATGGAAGTTTCAATGATAGTAATCCCATTGAATGTCAAGGGGCGATGGATAAAACTTCTGTTATTGGAGATGGTCATTGCCTGGCAGTTGTGTGTTGCAAATGTAACCTACTACTTGTCAGTCCAAGTTTGCATATTGTCCAGGTCTTGCTGCATTTGGACATTGATTGCTTCAGTATCTAAGGAGTTGCAAATGATACTGAACATTGTACAATCACGAGAGAACATCCCCTGTTCTGACCTTTTGATGGAAGGAAAGGAGTTGAAGAAGCAGCTGACGATGGTTGGGCCTCATTTTTCCAGCTTTTATATTAGTCTGGGCCCTAAGATCTGGCCACCGAGGGAGAGATCAGGACTGAGGCCTAGCTACAGAGCTAGGTTTAACTAACACTGGCCTTGCGTTTGCCTTTGGTAACACACACTCTTGTGCTGGCTTCTGTGGAATTCATACCAGAATAGTGATCAGACCTAATCTGCCTGTCAGCCTGACCTTTGTGGACTGGGTTTTCGGGAAGGAGGGAAGGAAGGGAAAGGAGTGGATGTATCTGGCTCACTCCCATGTCGTGGGGTTCTTGCTTTCACTCACTCATAGAGGCTCACTCACACACAGACTCACTCACTCACACACAGACTCCCCTACTCACACACAGGATCACTCACTCACTCACAGGCTCACTCACTCACAGGCTCACTCACTCACCCAGTCTCACTCACTTATACGGACTCATTCACACACAGGATCACTCACTCACTCACAGGCTCACTCACACACAGACTCACTCACTCACACACAGACTCACTCACTCACACACAGGATCACTCACTCACTCACAGGATCACTCACACACAGACTCACTCACTCACACACAGGATCACTCACTCACACTCACAGGCTCACTCACACACACAGACTCCTTCACTCACACACAGACTCACTAACACAGACTCACTCACTCATATGCAGACTCACTCATACACAGACTCACTCACACACAGACTCACTCACTCACACACAGACTCACTCACATAGACTCACTCACTCACACAGACTCATTCACTCACACACAGGCTCACTCACAGACTCATTCACTCACACACAGGCTCACTCACAGACTCACTCACTCACACACAGGCTCACTCACACAGACTCACTCACTCACACACAGGCTCACTCACACAGACTCACTCACTCACACACAAGCTCACTCACACACAGACTCACTAACACAGACTCACTCATTCACAAAGACTCACTCACTCACACACAGACTCACTCGCACACAGACTCACTCACTCCTACAGACTCACTCACTGACGCAGACTCACTCACACACAGATTTGTACACTCACTCACACACACAGGCTCACTCACTCACATAAATTCACTCACTGTTCAGCCAGATCCAATGAGATTTGGATATTTATTATCGAGGAGGAATTTGTGACAACTGTAAAGCTACCACTCCATGCTTCCTCACCCCAGAGACTCCAGCTGCTCTGGGTGGAGGAACCAGATGGGTACTGCTATTGCTGTGACCGCTGATCCTTGTTATATTCTCCGTTCTCTCTGCCATCTTGACCCCTGTGCTTTTTTATGAGGTTGGCACTTGCGCTGGAGTGTGAAGGAGGGAATACACCATGGCCACTCACCTTCAAGCTGCTCCGCCATTCACAGATCATTTCTCTACTGCACTTGCAGGAGCAGTTCCTTCGAAATCTTCCAGTGACACTTACCGTTATTCTGAAAGCTGGATCTATGGGTCAAATAGAGAGGCAGAGTGGGCTGGATTCCTACCGGTGGTCTGTATGTTAGACAAGCCTAGATTAGACCTTTATTCATGCCAAGGTGCATTATTATTTGCAAAAAATGGATTTTCTGTTCATTATCAAATGCTTTCTGGAAAGCATCAACAGGTTCCCCTCTAAGCACCATGCATGTTATTCCTTTAACCAACTCTTGTAAATTGATTAAACATGATTTGCCTTTCATAAAACCATGTCGATTCTTCCCAATTGCCTTGAGCTTGTCTAAATGTCCAACTATAACCTCCATTCTCTAACCTTCTTACTGTGCCTACTCCAGTCTAATACCAGTATCTCACAATCTAACCTCCGCAATGATCAATTCTAACAACTTCCCCATGACAGAGGCCAAGCTACCTGGCCTATAATTTCCTGTTGTCTGCCTCCCTCCCTTCTTGAATAGAGGGGTTATATTTGCTATCTCTCAGTCTGATGGAGCCCTTCCAGAATCTAACAACTTTTGGAAAATTAACACCACTACTATCTCATTAGCCACTTACTACTACATCATTAGCCGCCTCTTTTAAACATGACAAAATATAATTCTTAACAGCTAGCTATCTCTATTGTTCCAATTTAGCATTATCCCCACATAGACATGAATAATTTATTTAGAACCAGTTAGCACAGAAACCAAAGATGTTTATGTAGGTGCCAGTTTTCCAGCTTTTTGTCACTTTTGGAGAGTGATCCAGACAGAACTTGTCTTCTAATTCTCATGCAGCAACTTCCATAGAAAGCTCCACCACCAGAGAGTAGAATCTCAGAGAAAAAGTCTTATTTTTTGGCAAATTCCAGTCTCCACTTTGGACAGAGCAAGAGATACAGAGAAAGCGACCTCTCTCTAAAGATCCTAAAAAGCAGACTGCTTTGAGTTATCTGTGAAAGTCTAGCTGTACCCGGTGATATGACTTACCTGTCAATCAACCTAATTCAGCCCTACTCTGCAATATCCCAGGGGAAAACATAAAACAGCAGAATCCTGCATTAATTCAGATCAAAACAAACACAGCATCAATTAAGATCAATTACATTGCTGCAGTAAAAATACAGTGCCCTGGATCTAGACAGAATGGCTCCAATAATAAAAACAAACTACAACAGATCCTGCATAAAACAAACATGACAAACACCTTTCTTAAAGGCACAGTATCATCACATTTGATGTTGGTGACTTCCTCCAGTTCTTTTTGAATTTATCTAATAAAAGAAACTAAAAAGACTATAATTTGCTTTAGGAAATGCAACATTAGATTATATCTAACCCAGGTGTGCTTAAAGCTGAATGAGTAAAATCTACTGAAGTGTCAGCTGGTATTTAACTTTTTGACAATTATGTATTTAGTACAAAAAAATGATGATTTTACAGAACTCTACTATGACTTTTGAGTAAATGGATTCTAAAGTTGGGGAAGTCAGTCCGGTTCTATTTAATTTGCACGCTATAATCAAATTTGGATTTTGCATAAAATGTACCTTAGTCCTCTCAGGCGGAGAAGTCATGAAATGCTGCTCCAAACATGTTGTGAAATCATGTAACGTCTGATCACAATTCTAACTCAATAGCGAGTGGAGTTTTATGAAAGCAGTTTCTCCATCAGAAATCTTGTTATCAAATCCACTGTTGCTAAATTTGACACATAAGATTTTTGATATTAAATTCAACATCTTACACTTTATCTTCCAATATAAAATGTACATCTGCAGTGATATAATGTCCTGAAACCTTGACATTATTGACATTGTTACATTTGCTGTGGCAGGTGTAACTGGTGCCACACCCTGAGGATGAGTACATGATTTACTAGTGGGTCCTAATGAGCTGTTCCCTCTGTTACACAAGCAGGTACTGTCTTGATAAGATAGCTCAGTGATGAAACTGAGTTTCATATTGCAAACCAAAGGGATACCATGCCTTGTCTCAGTGTTAAAGACATTCACATTGTAAAAACTGCCTTAAATACTCAATATGTGAGGATGAGCTTCTGAATTGCAGCAAATAGAAACATATGTTGGGATTGTACTAATGTTTTAACAAGAGTACAGGAGTATCTTGTGTTGATGCCTGTCTGCGCAGTTTTGGGCTCTGAATTCTGGGTGGCACGGTGGCACAGTGGCCAGCATTGCTACCTCAAAGCGCCAGGGACCCGGGTTCGATTCCCATCTTGGATCACTGTCTGTGTGGAATTTGCACATTCTCCTTGTGCCTGCGTGAGTTTCCTCTGGGCGCTCCGGTTTCCTCCCACAGTCCAAAGATCTGTGGGTTAGGTTGATTGGCCATGCTAAATTGCCCCTTAGAGTCAAGGGGACTGGCAGGCTAAATACATGGGGTTACAGGGATAGGGCCTGGGTGGGACTGTTTCGGTGCAGGGTCAGTGGGTTGAATGGCCTTCTTCTGCGCTGTAGAAATTTGATGATTCTGTTCTATTCTAAATGAATTTTTTTTTATTAACAACATGTTGAAGACCAGATAGAGCCCGTGGAATAATTTTGAATATTCAAATCAATGGCTACCTGTCAAAATTTGCTCTATTTTTAAGTCTTATATGTCTTAATGATGCAGGGATGGTGTTTTACTATTTCTGAATGGCTCACTGCTATTTTTCTTTCAGATGGGTTTGAAGTATATCCTAAACACGGTGCTGATTTGTTGCTGGATATGGCAGAGTCTAGCTCAGTCAGGTAACATCTTTTAAACTAATGTGGTTTATTGCTGAACATTTAACACACAAGTGGCGAATCGAGTTGGTGTCGCAATCTTGCCGCTAAATCAAGTTAACTTAACGCCAAAATAAATCTTTAGCATGTATTTCAGGTTGGCAGCTGCATTGTCAGAGATGTAGGGTGGAATTGTCCCAGAAATTGGCAGGAAGGTGGCATTGGATCCACCATTGGTGAGAGGGCATGGGATCCAAGGGCCTTTGGCCTTGTGGATCCAGAATTGGCTTGCCTGCAGAAGGCAGAGAGTGGTTGTGGATGGGGCTTTTTCTGAATGGAGGTCAGTCACCAGCGGAGTGCCTCAAGGATCTGTTCTGGGACCCTTGTTGTTTGTCATTTTCATAAATGACCTGGATGAGGAAGTGGAGGGATGGGTAAGTAAGTTCGCTGATGACACTAACGTCGGTGGTGTTGTGGATGGTCTGGAAGGATGGAAAAAGTTGCAGCAGGACATAGATAGGATGCAGGACTGGGCGGAGAAGTGGCAGATGGACTTCAACGCGGATAAATGTGTAGTCGTCCATTTTGGCAGAACCAACAGGATGAACGAGTACACTATCAAGGGCAGAAGTCTGAGTAGTGTTGAAGAGCAGAAGGATCTAGGGGTCCGGGTCCATAGGACTCTTAAATCGGCCTCGCAGGTGGAGGAGGTGGTCAAGAAGGCGTATGGTGTACTGGCCTTCATTAATCGAGGGATTGAGTTTAGGAGTCGGGAGGTAATGCTGCAACTTTATAAGACCCTTGTCAGGCCTCATTTGGAGTATTGTGCGCAGTTCTGGTCGCCTCACTATAGGAAAGATGTAGAAGCTATTGAGAGGGTACAGAGGAGATTTACAAGGATGTTGCCTGGACTGGGAGGCATGCCTTATGAAGTTAGGTTGAGGGAGCTGGGACTCTTTTCCCTGGAGAGACGAAGGTTGAGAGGCGACCTGATAGAAGTTTACAAAATGTTGAGAGGAATAGATAGGGTGGACTCTCAGAGGCTATTTCCCCGGGTTGAAATGGTTGCTACGAGAGGACACAGATTTAAGGTGCAAGGAGGGAATTTCAGAAGTGATGTTAGGGGTAAGTTTTTCACTCAGAGGGTGGTGAGTGAATGGAATCGGCTGCCGTCAGTGGTGGTGGAGGCGAACTCGCTGGGGTCTTTTAAAAGACTTCTGGATGAGTATATGGGGTTTAATGAGATTGAGGGTTATAGATAGGTCTGTAGGTTGGTAGGTGTTGATGTGATCGGCGCAACTCGTGGGCCGAAGGGCCTGTTTGTGCTGTAGTGTTCTATGTTCTATGTTCTATTGCCCGTAGTGGGTTTTCCCAATATATTGTATGGCACTTATTGCAAAAGGTGAACAGGCATAGGTTTCACATTGTATCGCTGGTGGGTAGCCTCTGATTCTCCCACCCAGTCGTGATCTCAGAGATTCATTAATCCAGACACTATGTTTAAATACTGCCCCTGCGCTGGACAAGTGTTCTTCAAGGAACTGGAAGCCACTGGGACCTGCTGGATACCAAAGCTGCCCCTAAATTTAGTGAGATCTCCCTTCAGCACCTACTAGATACAATGGAGGCCCGCTATGATGTCCTGTATCACTGCTTTGGGTGAAGACCACCAAGCAAGGAGGCAGTGGTGGTCAATGCCAACGCCATCCAAAGGAGAACAGTCACCCAGTGCTGAAAGAGGAGGAATAATCTCCTCTGTTCCAGTAGGGTAAGTCACTCTTCTCATCACTCGACTCACATATCCATCAAACATCCACTGGGATCTCACTCACCGCCAGCTCAAGGGACACCACCACTCACTCTCCCACACACACACATACCTTCACCTCCCCTGCGGGTCATGCCCTCATCTCACCCGTGACTTGAGTACCACACCTGCCAGTCACCCTGACCATCTGGCCTGGCAGGAGTCTTGCTTACACCCTCTCCCTCTTTTACCAGAAATGATTCTTCAAACATTAAAATCAAAACCAATTTACTGGCCCATTACAGTTAGTGGGAATTTGCAGAATCACAGAATTATTACAGCACAGAAATAGGCTTTTCAGCTCTCCATCGGGACAGTTTTTATGTTTATTCATGTGGGACGTGGGCATCGCTGGCTGGCCAGCATTTATTGCCTATCCCTAGTTGCCCTCGGAGGGCTGAGAGTCAACCACAAAGCTGTGGGTCAGACCAGGTAAGGGTGGCAGATTTCCTTCCCTAAATGACAGTAGTGAACCAGATGGATTTTTCTGACAATCAACAATGGTTTCATGATCATCAGTAGATTCCTAATTCCAGATATAGTGTATTGAATTCAAATTTCACCATCTGCCACGGTGGGATTTGAACCTGGGTCCCCAGAACATTAGCTGAGTTGCTGGATTAATAGTCTAGCAATAATACCATTAGGCCACTGCCTCCCCCAAGGATTGTGGTTGTTGGAGGTCAACCATCTTCATTCCAGGACATCACTGCAGGAGTTCCTCAAGGTAGTGTCCTAGAACAAAGAACAGAATAAAGAACAGTACAGCACAGGAACAGACCCTTCGGCCCACCAAGTCTGTGCTGATGCAGATGCCTCTCTAATCTAATATTTTATTGCCTCCAAGTCCTCCATATCCATCTATTCCCTGCCTATTCATGTATCTATCCAGATACCTCTTGAACCGTGTTATAGAATCTGCTTCTACCACCTCCTCCGACAGTGAATTCCAGGCATTCACCACTCTATATGTGACAAACTTGCCCCTTACATCTGTTTTAAGCCTTCCCCCTCTCACTTTCAAACTATGCCCTCAAGTAATTGATCCTTGGAGTCTGGGGAGAATGACTCTGACTATCCATTCAATTCAACCCTGTCCTAATCTTGTAAATCTCTATCAGTTCCTCCCTCATCGTCCAACACCCCAAAGAAAACAACCCAAGTTTGTTCAACCTTTCTTCATAGTGCATATCTTCCAAATCAGGCAACATCCTGGTAAATCTCTTGCGCACCCTTTCCAATGTATCAACTTCCTTCTGGTAGTGTGGCGACCAGAATTGTACACAATACTCCAAATGTGGCCTAACCAAAGTCTTATACAGCTTTAACATGATTTTCCAGTTCCTGTACTCAATGCCCTGACCAATGAAGGCCAGCATGCCACACGCCTTTTTGACCATCCTGTCCACCTGAGTTGCCACCTTTAGGGAACTGTGGATCTGCACGCCTCAATCCCTCTGTACGTTAATATTTCCAAGGGCTCTACCATTTACTGCATACTTTCCTTCTGCAGTAGACCTTCCAAATCTAACTATATGAATACAATGGCTACAAAAGCAGGTCAGAGGCTGGGAATCCTGCGGTGAGTAACTCATCTCCTGACTCCTCAAGCCTACCTACAAATTAGGAGTTTGCTAAGATTCTCCCCACTTGTCTGGTTGAATGCAGCTCCACCAACACTCAAGAAGCTCAACACCATCCAGGACAAAGCAGCCCACTTGATTGGCACCCCAACCAGACATTCGCTTCCTCCACCACCGATAAACATTGGGAGCCATATGTACCATCTACAAGATCATCTGCAGGAACTCACAAACCCTCCTTAGACAGCACCTTGCAAACCCACAACCTCTACCATCGAGAAAGAGAAGGACAGCAGAGACATGGGAACATCACCACCCGGAGGTTCCCCTCCAAGCCATTCAGCATCCTGACTTGGGAATATATCGCTCATTTCTTCACTGTCGTTGGTTCAAAATCCTAGAACTCCCTTCCTACTAGTCCTGTGGGTGTACTTACACCACATGGACTGCAGTGGTTTAAGAAGGCAACTCACCACCACTTTCTCAAGGGCAATTAGGGATGGACAATACATGTTGACCTTGCCAGCGAAGCCCACATCTCAAGAATTACTTTAATAAAACCTGAATTTCCTGTCAACCCTATCCAATAGACACAGCTTTTTGATCTAGCTATGTAACCAAGGTAGACTTTGCTGTACTTATCTACAGAACAATAATGACTGAACTACAAAAGTAATTAATTGGCTCAGAAGTGATTTGAATGACCTGACAATGTGATAAGTTGCTATATAAATGCCAGTTCTTTTTTATGATAAACACGCACACAGTGGTGGCACAGCGGTTAGCACTGATGCCTCACAGCACCAGGGATCCAGGTTCGATTCCAGCCTCAGGTCACTGTCTGCGTGGAGTTTGCACATTCTCCCTGTGTACGCATGGGTCTCCTCCGAGTGCTCTGGTTTTTTCCCACAGTCTGAAAGACGTGCTGGTTAGGTGCATTGGCCATGCTAAATTCTTCCTCAGTGTACTCCAACAGGTGCCAGAGTGTGATGACTAGGGGGTTTTCACAGTAACTTCACTGCAGCGTTAATGTAAGCTTACCTATGACGAATAAATAAATTGTAAAAAATTGACCCACTTTACCCAAAAACGCTATCATTTTTATGATAGCTTAAGTGATTAGCAGCCTGAATCGAATGTGGTGAACAGACATTTCAGTGTCATAAGTCAGTTGAATTTATTTGCTTCAGTAGGGAGGGCAGTTTATTTGATTCTCAGGGGTCTGCAGTGGATGCAATGACAATTATCCAAAGATGTGTGAGTTAGATGTATTGACCTTGCTAAATTGCCCCTTAATGTCTGGGGATACATAGGTTAGGGGGATTAGCTGGGTAAATATGTGGGGTTATAATCTATTTAATCAAGAGTATCTTTGTCAGTGTCGACAATGGTGGGATTTTTCTAAAGCCACACAAAATGATACTTCTCGCACTTTATATCATGAACCGATAACCACTTTAAGATTGAAACTCAATCTTATTAGTTATCAAAAGCTGGGATGATTTGTAATTCTCGAAATGTTTCTTCGAGTTTCACTTCTTATTTCTCCTCCAGTTAAGTTGGTAATTGAAAAGGTTAATAATCACACAAGTTTAGAAATCACAAAAGCTGCAAGCTGCACCTCAGTCACACAGGGAAAGCTATGTGAAAGTCACAGGTCTTGATTAAAATAGACCCAGGTCAGAGTCAAGGACCATTTAATTACACAATGTGCAACTGCAGCTCATGTTTGTCCATTAGAACTAGGGACAATGGAAATGGAAGGTTGATATACCATTGGTCAGAGCTATAGCTACTATTGCCTAATGATATTATAATTAGGAAGACCTGCACAAATTGTAATTGGACAACTGTACCCTTATTTATGCATGATGTAAACCTAATCAGTATTTGTGAGTGGATATAGATACGACTTCTGTGCAAATGTAAATCTTTGATTGGTATATGCTAATTTCTTGTAACTGGATATTAATTATAAATGACTGTTTAATTCCTGGATCAAGGCTTTTTCTGATGAAGCACTAGACCTAGTCCTTACTATGTAGTTCATATTATAGGCCTTGGCTGTATAGAATCCCTACAGTGTATAAGGAGGCCATTCAGCCCATCGAGTCTGCACTAACAACAATCCACCTAGGCCCTATCCCCGTATTCCTACACATTTATCCTGCTAATCCCACTAAATTGCACATCCCGGGTCACTGAGGGGCAATTTTGAATGGCCAATGCACTTGACCCACACATCTTTGGACTGTGAGAGGAAACTGGAGCACCCAGAGGAAACCCACGCAGACACAGGGAAAACATGCAAACTCCACACAGAGAGTGACCCAAGCCAGGAATTGAACCTGGGTCCCTGGAGCTGTGAGGCAGCAGTGCTAACCGCTGTGCCACCATGCTGTCCTGTAACTCCAAGAGTCTTCATTGGTTTTCTCGAGAGTGAGAGGGCAAAGCACACTATAGCCGAATAGCTGTATTTTTTTCTCCCTAACAGTAACATATTAAGAACGTAGATATTTTAAAGGAGGATGTTGGTTCCAGCAATGTCATGGCATGGACCCCAATGAAGGAGTTTTGGAAAAGTAACATAGAATCTTAAGGGGTCACAGAAGGCACAGTCAAGACATTTCCAATGGTGTGGACCCTGATATCCCACCTATCCCAGGCAATTACACCACCATTTTCAACAACCTGCGGATGGCAAGTGACATTTGAAGTACCACTGATGGCACTAGGACCCAATTGTAGATGTTACTGAGGTTCTCTCTCTCCTGACACTTCATACTCAAGCAGACATTGACATATTGGTGTCAATACCAGGATCACTGACCCATGATCCTGAGATGCTCACAGTGAACAATTTAATACATTTTTGGCCATATCCAGTACTAATCAATCTTCACCGTAAGTAGTTTTAGTTATTTGCTAATTTTGGAGGAATTTTTCTGGAAAGTTAAACACCATTTTGGCTCAAGTTACAGCCAGTGTTTTGCAGTGATCTCCTGTTTCTGTTTACAGATCCCAGTGAGTGTTTAAAAGCCAGTGCAAAATCATGTGGGGAATGTATACAAGTTGGTAGAAATTGTGGATGGTGCACCAAAATGGTAAGTTACTGATGATTTGACTGATGAAAATAGAAGGCAGTTCCACTTATTGCTGTTACCTGCACTTGTGGGCAGCATGGCGGCACAGTTGTTAGCGCTGCTGCCTCACACTGCCAGGGACCAGGATTCGATTTCTGGCTTGGGTCACTGTCTGTGCGGAGGCTGCACATTCTCCCAGTGTCTGAATGGGTTTCCTCCGGGTGCTCCAGTTTCCTCCCACAGTCCGAAAGACGTGCTGTTTAGCTGCATTGGCTGTGCTAAATTCTCTCACAGTGTACCCTGACAGGCGCCAGAGTGTGGCGACCGGGGGATTTTCACAATAACTTCACTGCAGTGTTAACGTAAGCCTACTTGTGACATAAATAAATAAACTTTAAACTAAAAACTTTGAACTCTAAACTTCCCCAACCCAGTCTTTTTAATAGAAAGAACATTATGGAAGTGGTTTTTGACATTGCTTTCAGAAACATGTATAACTCGAGTCATAAGTTTCCGTGCTACAAACTGGCACTTAAAAGAATCCTTTGAACAGCCCCATTAGAAGAGATACATTCTGGAGCAATCATTCTGGATATTGATACCAGTTGAATGGTAACTCGTAGCTCAGGCTACTTTGGAATGTGAATTAAAATTACTGTTACACTTCTTCTCAGCTAGTCCACCTAGGGAATTAATAAAAAGAAATGAATACTCTATGTGCCCATATGTATCATGTACATGCTGCACATATTTTGATCAAGACTGTGGATATTTGATGACTGCCGAAGTTTGAGAAAACATTAGTACCGTTACAAGATATTCCCGCTGGCACAGAGGTGCTTCTCACTCCTGTAAACAGTCTTTGGTCAGAAGTGTGCCTGTAATGCCTAATATCCGATGTCATAAGCCAGGCTGTAACAATAGTACCCCCTTGTGATCTGAATTGGATATTGTGCATTTTGCGAGTGCCCTTGTGTACATTTCCCCATTCTTTCCAGAGGCAGACTGAAACATTTTACATAGAAGCATAGAAGTTAGGAGCTGGAACAGGACATTTGGCCCTTCGAGCCTGCTCCGCCATTCATTACGATTATGGCTGATCATTCAACTCAATAGCCTAGTCCTGCTTTCTCCCCAGAACCCTTGATCCCATTTGCCCTAAGTGCTATATCTAGCCATCTCTTGAATACATTCAATGTTTTCACACCAACTACTTTCTGTGGTCATGAATTCCACAGGCTCACCACTTTTTGGGTGAAGAAATGTCTCCTCATCTCCGTCCTAAATGGCCTACCCTGTATCCTTACAGTGTGACGCTCGTTCTGGACTCCCCCACCATTGAGAACATCCTCCCTGCAACTACCCTGTCCAGTCCTATTAGAACTTTATGAGTCTCTATGAGATCCTCAGCCGTTCGTCTGAACTCCAGCAAAAACAATCCTAACCTAGTCAACCTGTCTTCATACATCAGTCCTGCCATCCCCGGAATCAGCCTGGTAAACCTTCGCTGCACTCCCTCGAGAGCAAGAACATCCTTCCTCAGAAAAGGAGACCAGAACTGCACACAATACTCCAAGTGTGGCCTCATCAAAGTGGATTGAGAGATCCCGCACAAGTCCCCTGTTGATCGATGGAAAGACCCACAGGTGAAGAAATTGAGTGTGGCGGTCACCTTCAAAGCCACAGGCAGGGAACAGCACATGACGTAGATCTTCACAAAGAATGTGGCAGATGTGATCTAGCAGAATTTGGGACAAGCGCAGACATGTCCAGCATTGTCTCTCACTCATTTGTAAGCAGGGGAGTCTTCTTCAGCAGACACTCTGCCTGGCAAGTTGAATCTGTTGTTTGGGTCTCCCCTCCTGACCCTCTCCCCTTGATCGTCTCCCTCAATGGGCAGCAAGGTGGCACAGTGGTTAGCACACACCGCCAGGGATCCAGATTCAATTCCAGCCTTGGGTAACTGTCTGTGTGGAACTTGCACATTCTCCATGTGTCTACGTGGTTTCCTCTGGGTGCTCCGGTTTCCTCCCATAGTCCAAAATATGTGCTGGTTAGGTGGATTGGCCATGCTAAATTGAACCTAGTGTCAGGGGAATAGCAGGGTAAATGCATGGCGTTAAAGGGGGCATAGTTTGGGTGGGGTTGTTGTCGGTGCAGGCTGAACGGGCAGAATGGCCTCCTTCTGCACTGGAGGGATTCAATAATGGAGCATTCTGCTGCACTTGGTGTCATCTCTACCTCCTTCATCTCATGTATTGCATTCGGATCATTGAGCCTTGGATCCATTCTGCTTTTGTCTTCTTTCTGAAGAATTGAAGTTATTAATGATGAAAGGGTCAGGAGAGTGAAACTAATAATACGAAACTTATGGTAACTGTAAAAGTCTGTCTCTTTTTTGTCCTCTGTACATGTTGGCTGATGTAGCCTTGTCTCTGAGAACTGGCACACACATTGAAGTGACCAAGATACCATCCCAGATATGTAACATCTGGAACTCTGCATGGGATGACAAGGTGTAAATGAGATGAGTGACTCAACCTAGCTCTGCTGCAATCTCTGATGTGGCATTGTAATTATCAATCAGTTGTTCATGGGCAATGAGTGGATGCCCTTTGACCCCTTATGAATGCCAATTGGTGACTGGCCTTTATTGATGGAATAACATTTATGATATGGCTGCGTGTCCTTCACGACTGCCTGAAGACCCAAATGTTCAAATCTAATGTGTTACTCTTGAGATGCAGTGGCTGTAATGTTCAGACACTGAGCTGAGAGTGTCCCTGTTACTGTGCTGACAAAGGTGTTGGCTTTCAGTGGCTTTCTTTCCCAGGAGGTCTTCATCCTTTCTCTCTAAGGAAACCCCTGTTCAATCTAGTGGCCCTTAGCCCAGGGCTGCACTCCCCCCACACTCCCTCAGACCTCTCCCATTCCGATTCACTGCAACTTCTGATTTTATTACTGTGGTAGAGCATTAGATGGTGGTTCTGCATTACTATCCATGTTGAGACAAACATGGATACTTCCCCTCTCACTGTCCATGTATGAGATATACACCTACAGCCTCATGATGTGAAGATAGAGCTTGCTCCTGTTCTTCACCAGCCTCCCCAATTATACTGGAGCCCATAGTTGTTGTGGTGGATAATCTTATCGCCCCTCCCCAAGCCTATCACCTATTATGTGCCCATACATCATGTAGATCTTTATCCATCTCATTTATAGTCCAAAAATGTGCTGGTTAGGTGGATTGACCATGCTAAATTGCCCCTTAGTGTCAGGTGGACTAGTTAGGGTAAATGCATGGGGTTGTGGGGATAGGGCTTGGATGGGATTGTGGTTACTGCAGCTCAATGGGCCAGATGGCCTACTTCTGCACTGTAAGATTTTAAGGTTCTATGTATGTATGGTCACCTACAATGGTTAAAACCCCAGGGTAACTTCACATACCTGTCTCCCCCTCCCCTTTATTATGTGTTTCTAGTTTACAGGCTACAGATGCCTCCAGTTACCGACACTATTCCCTCTGCAGAGACAAGGACAGCCCAAGCCCAGGAATAGTGACTGTGGGACATGCTTTCACACCAAGCTGTGTTTGTTTTGTCTGGAGCACACAGCCCTTGTCCCTTCCTGAGGCTGGAGTACATCATGCTCCCAATGATTCCCCATGCTGCGCGCCCAGGATTGTCTCCAATCTGTTCATTAATTTCATCTACACAGCTTTCTGGGGAATATTCGTACCTACGTCCACACCTGTGATCATTCTGTGTACCTGCGTTCCAATGTTGCAGCTCAATGGTCACAATCTCAACTGAATCAAAAATCAGACCAGCTTCATGAGGGTAGTGGATTGTCCCTGGGAGACCGCAGAATTCCTCTGTCTGACCTCTACCCATGACATCCACATAGCCCCTGGATTGCTCCTAATCTGTGACTCCTCTCCACATTGCCACAGCTATGTCTATACTGTGAAACTCTTGACTGCGAATCCCAAACCAAAGACTTTGACTTCCCTCCTAGCCCTGACCTTTAAGTATGCTAGAATCATAGAATCCCTACAGTGCTGATGGAGGCCATTCGGTCCATCAAGTCTGCACTGATCACAATCCCGCCCAGGCCCTATCCCCATAATCCCATGCATTTACCCAAGATAATCCTCCTGACACTAAGAGGCAATCTAGCATGGCCAATCCACCTAACCTGCACATCTTTGGACTGTGGGAGGAAACTGGAGCATCCGGAGGAAACCCATGCAGACATGGGGAGAATGTGCAAACTCCACACAGACAGTGACCCAAGCTGGGAATCAAATCTGGACCCTTGGCTCTGTGAGGTAGCAGCGCTAACGACTGTGCCACCATGCCGCTAGATGACTCCCAACCAGCGGAGAGTGGAGTGGGAATCCCCACTGTCAGGATAATCACTCTCAACTCTCATATTGACGATTAATATAACCTTTTAATGGTCCAATTTCTTCCATGTATATCCTTAAAATCATATCAGTTGATTTTAAAGGAAGATGCTTCAGCTTTTGTTGATATGTAGTCTCAAGAATGAAAGCTACATCATTACCAGTATCAACTTCCCTCTAACAGGTTGCCCACATAGATTCTGGGTGATTCTGAATCTATGCGATTCACCCTGTGTGGATAAGATGTTCAGTTGGAGCTCATCCTCATATTTCTGGACATTCTCTCCTTCCCAGTCAGAACTCTTTTCTCCCACATTGTAAGTTCCTTTTGCAGAATGCAACTTGTTATTCTTTTTGAAGGTACCCAGATTCTTCTTCTGAATATTCCTCTCAGGGGAAGCTGGTTTACCCTAACAAACGTTTGCAATGTGATCCACTTTGCCACAATTCTTGCACTGACTATCCTTGCTCTAGCATTCATTCACTGAATGACCCATGTTGGCATGTCTGTGACATGCTTATTGCTGTTTTGACTTTTTATGGGCAGTTCCCAACTTGTGGATCTTCATTCCTGCACCAAATGTGAAGCCTTTGGGCAGTCAATTTCATCATCCCTGCAATTTCTATTGCTGTCTTAAAAGTCAGAGCATGTTCAGTCAGCAATCTTCTTCAGATAGCCTCATTTTGGAGACCACAAGCAAGACGATCTTGAAGAGTATTTTCTAATGACTCACCAAGCTCACAATGTTGTGCCAGCCTTTTGAAGGTTGCAGTATCAGAGGGAGGGAGATGGAGCAGGGACAGGAGGGGGAAGCAGGTGGGCTGTCAGAAGAGGCCTTTCCCACCAAGTGAGGAAACACTTCCCTCACTTGCACCTTAGCCAGGAATAGGGTGTTGGACAGCTACGCTTCACCAAGGAACCACAGAACCATAGAATCCCTACAGCGCAGAAGGACGCCAGTCGGCCCATTGAGTCTGCACTGACTCTCCGGAAGAGGATCTTAACATCTTCACTAACCACTTTCTCCCATACCTTACCCCATCCCCGTTATCCCACAAGAGGTGCTAAAAAAACTGCAGCATATAGATCATGGAATTCTCTGCTCCACTATAGAGAATAGTAAAGGCAAAGAACATCTTTTCAAGGAAATGTTTGAGTCAGCGGAAGATGCATGACTGCAGGGAGAGCTCTATCACGTGATTAGTTTTAGAATATTTTCATTAAAGACCAGAACTTACATGATGGGCAGATTGGCCTCTTGCTGTGTGATAATATTCTGATCGAAAATTCCTTCCAGCTTTACTGCAGTTGAAGCACGTGAGCTTACAAATTTGTCCTTTTTTGTAGGATTTCTTGGGGATGGGAGAATCAGCAGTGTTGCGCTGCGATGATGTAGAATCTTTAAAGAGGAGAGGATGTGCGATGGAAGATGTTGAAAATCCAAAAGGTTCCCTGAGAGTAGAAATTGATAGAAATCTGACTGGCCTTGCTAGCGGGAAGGGGATAAGACTGGAAGACCTGTCACAAATTCGACCACAGAAGCTTTCTCTGAAATTACGACCAGGTACATCAAATTACAATAAAGCTTGGAAAAAACTCCCAATTAAATTAAACTAATCAAAAAACTGTTGCTTGTGATATAATAATCATTGTTCTCGACTTAATTACAACTGTTCTGCTTCTTAAATGCATATACAAACCATCTTTTAGTTAAGAAAGCTGTTGAGTAATTTTCTGGTGATGAATTCTACTCCGTGTTAATCCCATTTCTTTCATTATAGGTGCTGATTTCTGGTAATTCATGTTTTTATCCCAAATTTCAATGTTTCTTGTAGACCTACTGCTATGGAAGGGGTCAAGAAATTCTTCAGGCTTAATGGGCACAACACGTGGGTGGCACAGTGGCACAGTATTTAGCACTGCTGTCCCACAGTGCCAGGGATCCAGGTTCAATTCTGGCTCGGGTGACTGTCTGTGCGGAGTTTGCACGTTCTCCCCGTGACTGCATGGGTTTCCTCCGGGTGCTCCGGTTTCCTCCCACACTCCCAAACTATTCAGGATTGGTTGATTGGTCATGCTAAATTGCTCCTTAGTTTCTCAAGACGTGTAGGTTAGGGCAATTAATGGGGTTACAGGGAAGAGCCTGTGTGGGATTCTCTGCCGGAGAGTTGGTGCAGACTTGATGAGCTGAATGGCCTCCTTCTGCACTGTAGGGGTTCTATTCAATGATTCTTTTTACCAGTCTCCTGATGTAACTGGTGGGATATGCATGGAATCCCCATGAGAAAGAAAGGGGTGTCAGGTCTATTTGGGCACATGGGTCAAGTGGATACCAAATAAGTACCCGAACTAAGACCTGTGCCCACCAAGCAACTAATGTGTTCTCTCAAAGATAATAACAATATCTAGTGGAGCTGACACTGTACTGTATTAAAGGGGGTAATCCAAAGGCACTTCCTGTGATTATAACCCATAGGAACTTCTGACTTGTGAACTTAACCAATTGTTTAAATTACTTTAATTTTTTTAAAGTTTCATTTAATGTTATTTAAAGTTTATTTATTAGTGTCACAGGTAGGTTTACATTAATACTGCAATGAATTTACTGTGAAAATTGCCTAGTTGCCACGATCTGGTGCCTGTTTGGGTACACTGAGGGAGAACTAACCATGCTAATGCACCTAACCAGGATGTCTTTCGGAGTGGGAGGAAACTGGAGCACCCGGAGGAAACCCTCGCAGATACAGGGAGAACGTATAGACTCCACATAGACAGTGACCTAAGCTGGAAATTGAACCAGGATTCCTGGCGCTGTGAGACAGCAATGCTGACCTCTGTGCCGCCCCTAATTGCAGGGTCTTCCAAGCCTCCATGAAGTGTAATGCCCAGTTTTATTTTAAATGTCTTCAACGCTTACTGTGTTTTTCACAAAGCCCACCTCTGCCCAAAAATTAAATATCACTCTGCAGCTGGGAGGTTGCTGTGATACTTTTCTGTCACTCTCTCCCAGGAAATTAGGAAAAAAGCTTTAATCTGAAAGATGATCCTTCAGCTTTCAATGTCTCGTCCTCGGGAGATAAGGGGATGAGTGGGTCGATAACATTTCTTCCTTCTCTCTTTATCAATGTAACTACATGACTTTTTTTTTTATTTGCCACCAGTCTGACATCTTGCATGCTGTTTTTCTCTACCTACACCCTCCATTTGTTGAAACCAGAATTCAATGTACCTTCTTTTACCCATTGTTTCCCAGACATTAAAATTGCGCAACTCTTTACCTGCCTCAGTTTGCTGTTTCTCCTCATGACCTTCCAGACATCTAGGCCGGAATTCTCCAGCTTTGTGCACCCTGCCAGCATTGCCAGCGAGAATGGAGAACTTGGCATTCAGTCAAATCTCTGTTCACTGCAGCGAGACTAAAGAATCACAGTTGCGGGTGAGATTAGAGAATCCTGGCCCTAGTAACCACTCCCTGCTGACTCTACCTCATTTTATCCCCTATTCCTGTCAGTCACAATTCTCCTCACTCCCCACTCACATAAGAACATAAGAAATAGGAGCAGGAGTAGGCCATCTAGCCCTTCGAGCCTGCCCCGCCATTCAATAAGATCATGGCTGATCTGCCGTGGCTCAGTTCCACATTCCCGCCCTCTCCCCATAACCCTTAATCCCCTCGCTTATCAAAAACTGATCAAAAACTCACCTGACAAAGGAGCAGCTCTCTGTAAGCTAGTGGCATTTGTTACCAAATAAACCTGTTGGACTTTAACCTGATGTTGTGAGACTTCTGACTGTAGTCACAATTAACACAGCATTATTGATCACTTGACTTTCTCAGTTTAAAACAATGAAATAATGATAGAGTTAACAAATGAGAGAACCTCCAACAAAATTCCGTACTAGAAACAAATTATGTCAAGAATCAGAAGCCATTCGGAGGTGGAGGCTTGTTCAGTCATTCAAACTCAGTAAATTCACTAAAATTATTGAAAGAAAGCAAAGGTCTGAACTGGCAGAGGCTGAGAGGGTTAAACATAGAAACGTAGGGGGTGATTCTCCCAAAAGTGCTGAATTGGTGGGAAAACTATTCTAGATCATGACTGTTTTCTCAGTTTAACTTCACATTTGAATCTCCGCACTCTGTGCAATGCAGAGGTCACAATCGATGATCTCATGAGTAACCTGGGGTGAGGGGTGGGGGAGGGTTGGGGGGGTGCCTTTTTGCGCCAGTATTTGACAATTCTGGAGCTCTGCCCATGCGCAGTGGCCCCGATCTGTCAGTCTCCCTGTTTGCTGTCCAGCTCAATCACCGGCCAGCATGGGACCCGTGGATTGCTGCTCCTCCAGCAGCCCCCCCCGGCCCGATTGCAACCCCCACAACAACTCACGGGCCAGCCCTGCCATTCCCCTGCACTTTCCCATCCTGGAGCACCCTGATGTCCAGCCCACTCCCAGCAGAGGTGATCCCTCACCCAGGCAGAGCCCCACCCACTTCCTGCTGACCACCCCTGGGGTCAGACCCCCTCCCAAGAGGCAGGCGCCAACCCCTCTTCGGCAGACCACTGAACCCACCCCAGTTGCTGGCCTCCCTCCAGCCCCGAACAATCATCATGCCGAGTGGCAGTGGGACACCCCCACCCCCACCCCCACCAATTGTCCCTAGACCCTGCCCACAATAGGCCCCGCCTCCTTGGCACTGCCCAATGCCTGATGGTGTGTGCCAAGGTGCCCCTTGGGCATGGACACTTTGCTTCTTGGGCAGTGCCAGGGCACAGCTAGCACTGTCAGTGTGCCCATGCCCAGGCATCACTCCCCCACCGCCAACCCCTGGGGCACTCCGATTGTCTCCTCTTCATTCCGGCAGTGTTTTCCATTAGTTCCCCGAATGTGGGGAGCTACTCTAAACCCCGCCAGAATGAAATACTCTTGGTGGGGTGGGACTTTCAATCGGGACCAGCAAGTTCCCGATAATGAAATGCTAAACATATTTAAACCACATTAAAAAAACATTCAAATGACTTACCTGCCTTCCCGCCAGTTTCCAGCGTGGTCTGGACTCCAGCTGTTCTCTGGCTCTGGGGGATGTGCATGCGAATACCTCGGAAAAAGGCCGACAACGCGTATCTCACAGCCTGATCCGCCCGAAAAGTTGCAGGGTGCGATGGGAGAATCGTCCCATAGAAACATAGAAGATAGAAGCAGGAGGAGGCCATTTGGCCCATTGAGCCTGCTTCGCCATTCATTACGATCATGGCTGATCGTCCAACTCAATAGCCTAATCCTGTTTTCTCCCCATAACCTTTGATCCCATTCGCTCCAAGTGCTATATATCTAGCGCTTCTTGAATACATTCAACGTTTTGCATCAATTACTTTCTGTGGTAATGAATTCCACAGGCTCACCCCTCTTTGGGTGAAGAAATATCTCCTTACCTCCATCCTAAATGGTCTACCCTGAATCCTCAGACTGTGACCACTGGTTCTGAATGCCCCATCATTTTTTCCTGTGGTATTATGATTACATGTTTCTTTGTAAGAAGCTGGTTTAATGGAAGGTGCTCAGCAGAACCCAGTAAACTCTCAAGTTACTGAGCAACCAAACCTGATACAATCTCCTAGCGTCACACTTCTAAAAGCTAGAGTCACAAACCCCATAAACTCAAATTTCCAGTGACTGACTGGAAAGATTAGATGACAAGATTTTAAGATATTTACTGCAGTAAGGAAACTAAAAACAACTTTCAGAGTCTAGGTAAACACTACCCAGTAGACGACGCACTCTTCAAAATACAGCAAATAACCTCCATTTACCTTTAAAAATGAATGAAAATTCCCTTCCACTTTATTCTGTCTCATAAGTGGATACTTTGTTCTTCAGGGACCTGTCCAAATGTATTCCTTTTTCCCCTTTTTGAGTTGGGTAACTTCTAATCCCTGAAGTAGCTGAAAGACAGTTTAAAGTATAATCATTTATAAAATCTGACATTCCTAATGCTTCCCTGTGAGATTTGGAGACTATTCAAGATGGCGCCGAAACATGGCGACTTCATGTGAGCCGTGCCCAGCACACCCTCTATTTCTATCATTTATTTTCGTTCTATGCTTTTAAAACTCTATTCTAACTCTTTTAGTATTAAGTTGATCTTCCTCTGCACCATAGCTATGATTGTAAGACTATATTCTGCACCCTCTCATTTTCTTCTTTATGAATGGTATGCTTTGTCTGAATAATGCGCAAGAAACAACATTTTTCACTGTATACCAATAGATGTGACAATAATAAATCAAATCAAATCATAACTAAAGATAAAGCCATTCAAAGCCCTTGAGTCTGCTCTGACATTAGATAAGACCATGGCTGAACTGAGAGTGGCCTGAACTTCACTTTCCCAACCAGCCCTCATAACCCTTGACTTCCTTGTCAATAGAAATCTGTCCAACTCAATTCTGTATATATTCAGTGACTCAGCCTTCACTGCTCTCTGTGGAATAGAAACCCAAAAACCATTGACCCTCTGAGAAAAGAAGTTCCTCCTCAACTCTGTCTTAAATGGGAGACCCCTTATTTACAAACAATACCTCCCTTGTTCTGGATACCCCCTCAGAGAAAAACATCCTTACAGCATCTATCTCATCAAACCCCTTCAGAAATTTTTATGTTTCAATATAAATCTCTCATTCTTTCCAACTCCAATCAGCGTATGTCCAACCTGCTCAACCTTTCCTCGCAAGACAGTTCTTTCACCCAGGAATCAGCCCAGTGAACATCCTTGAAGTGCTTTCAATGCATATAAATCAGCCCATAAGTAAGGAGACAAAAACTCTTCATAGTATTTTAGATGTGGTCTCAACAATAGCTGTACATTTGTAGCAAGACTTCCCTGTTTTTATTCCACCTCTTTGCAATGAAGGCCAATATTCCATTTTATTTCCTAATTACTTACTACACGTGCACGCTAACTTCTAGTGATTCATATAAAAGAACACCCAAAGGGGAGGCGATGACCTGATGGTATTATCACTAGGCTATTAACCCAGAGATTCAACTAATGTTCTGGGGACCCAGATTTGAATCCCGCCACTCCAGATGATGGAATTTGAATTCAATAAAAAAAATCTGGGATTAAGAATCTACTGATGACCATTAAACCATTGTTGATTGTCAGAAAATCTGGTTCACTAATGTCCTTCAGGGAAGGAAGTCTGCACGGCCTTACCTGGTCTAGCTGACATGTGACTCCAGAGGCACAGCAATGTGGTTGACTCTCAACTGCCCTCTGATCAAGGGCAACTAGGGATGGGCAATAAATCCTGGCCAGCCAGTGATGCCCATGTCTCATGAATTAATAATTTTAAAAATTCCTTTGTACTGCAGTTTCTCACCATTTAAATAATATTTTGCTTTTCTATTCTTCCTGCCGTTATGTAAAACTTTACATTTTCCCACATTGTAATCCATTTGGCAATTTTTTTAACCTATTTACCTAACCTAACTATAGCCCTTTGCAGATTCTGTGCATCCTCCTCACAATTTGCTTTTCTAACTTTTATATTATTAGCAAATTTAGAACAGTTAGCCCCTTCATCCAAATTATCAATATAATTGTTAAGTTGAGGCCTGAGCCCCTTAAAATAATATTGTCCCCTGTGATGCTCTGTGAGCTACAGTTTGCTGATTTGAAAATGAACTGTTTACCCCCACTTCATTTCCTGTTAGTTACTTTCCTTTTATTTAACTAATTTGTGCTAATATGTGATCCCTGATACTATGGGCTCTTGTGTAGTAACCTTTCATGTAGCACTTTATTGAATGCCTTTTAGAAGTTCAAGTATATTACATCTACTGGTTCCTCTTTATTCATCATTCTCATTCCATCCTTTTGTTAATCATGATTGCCTTTCACAAAATGTTAACTCTGCCTCATCCTATTGAGATTTTCTAAATGTCCTGCTACACCTTTCTTAAGAATGAGTTCGAGCATTTCCCCAACACCAGTTGCTAGGCTGTTTTATAGTTTGCTGCTTTCTGTCTCCTTCCTTTCTTGATGAAGAAAGATAATTGATGCACTCACTCTGAAATCTGATGCTACATCCCCAATCATGCAATTGCACACACAAGTATACTCAAGGAAAGTACAGCTGGAGAGTTACAAGTTACAAAGAAAATAATAGTTCATAATTGATGTAATTGTCTTGTTTTGCAAAGAATACATTGCAACTGGAAGGTCTACTTTACATCTGATTTGCAATTGAGGTGACTTCAGCAAAAGATCGCCTCATTACAGGAAGGATGTGGAAGCCATAGAAAGGGTGCAGAGGAGATTTACAAGGACGTTGCCTGGATTGGGTAGCATGCCTTATGAGGATAGGTTGTGGGAGCTCGGTCTTTTCTCCTTGGTGAGACGAAGGATGAGAGGTGACCTGATAGAGGTGTATAAGATGTTGGGAGGTATTGATCGGGTGAATTCTCAGAGGCTTTTTCCCAGGGTTGAAGTGGTTGCTACAAGAGGACACAGGTTTAAGGTGCTGGGGAGTAGGTACAGAGGAGATGTCAGGGGTAAGTTTTTCACTCAGAGGGTGGTGGGTGTGTGGAATTGGCTACCACCAATGGTGGTGGAGGTGGACTCGATAGGGTCTTTTAAGAGACTTCTCGATAAGTACATGGGACTTACTAAGATAGAGGGTTATAGGTAAGCTTTGTAGGTAGGGACATGTTCAGCGCAGCTTGTGGGCCAAAGGGCCTGTTTTGCGCTGTAGTTTTTCTATGTTTCTATGAAGTTCACATGCCAAAGATGTTTGCAGGATTTGCTCAAAATTAAGAACTTTCTGTAGGTTAGTCTCTTGTGGTCTCGTCACTCGGATGTCAATTTGCTGTTGAGGTGGACCCAAAATCAAACCGGGTTGGAGATCTGAAGAAGTTACAATCTTTAGATCTTTTTCAGGCACCAATGAAGATCACTGAATGACACTGCCTTTGTTGTGTTTTTCCTGCGGACTGCAATTCTTGTCAAAAGAACTCTTGTCTTAAAACGGCAAGCATGGCTGCTCCATCCTGTGGCTCTTCACAGTTGTGGTTTCTGAATTAATTCCTGAGAAGCTGGTGTTCCTTCACCCGATTCCCTTTATTTACAAACTTGTCTCCACTCTTAAGAGTCCTTCAGGTACAAAGCCAGAATCCAGAGTGTCAATAGACCTGACACTCCTCATAATATTTACAGGTGAGACTTCCTGATTGGGTAGGCAATCATTACCTCAATCAGGAAGCTCACACACCAAGAAGCCATTTTCATGGGTCTTGTTGAGGTCATTACAGTTCCTTTACCAAATGTGGTAATATTCTGAGATTGATGCACCATATCCTATATTATTGTTTCTGGATTACTGTACCATTGGTGTAAGGCATCCACCTTCATGGGTGAAAATAATTGTTTTCCTTCTTTTCAAAAGACTAGATAGACAGAAGCTTTTTCCCAGGGTGGAAGAGTCAATTACTAGGGGGCACAGGTTTAAGGGGTGGCACGGTAGCACGGTGGTTAGCACTGCTGCTTCACAGCTCCAGGGACCTGGGTTCAATTCCTGGCTCGGGTCACTGTCTGTGTGGAGTTTGCACATTCTCCTCGTGTCTGCGTGGGTTTCCTCCGGGTGCTCCGGTTTCCTCCCACAGTCCAAAGATGTGCAGGTTAGGTTGATTGACCAGGTTAAAATTGCCCCTTAGTGTCCCGGGATGTGGAGGTTAGAGGGATTACAGGGTAAAATATATGGGGGTAGGGCTTGGGTGGGATTGTGTTCGGTGCAGACTCGATGGGCCGAAGGGCCTCTTTCTGCACTGTAGGGTTCTATGATTCTAAGATATGAGGGGCAAGAATTTGCTGCCAGGGCAGATGGTAGAAGCAGATACAATAGTGACTTTTAAGAAGTGTCTAGACAAATGCATATGGTCCTTGGAAGGGATTAAGTTCAGTCGGGCAGTATGGTCGCTGCAGGCTTGGAGGGCCAAAGAGCCTGCTCTTGAGCTGCAATTTTCTTTGTTATTTAGAAGGTACATTCATTCCTGGAAAGTACCTTCAGATGTTCTTTCAGCTTTAAGTATGGAATGCAACTGCTGTCTGTCTTTAGCACAGAGCCAGTTCCATGAATGCAAAGGGCAGGTCATCTGACCTCCATCTTGGAGCACATTCTCCATTTAAATAGATCAAGCCTATTCAAAAGATTCTATGTTGAATAAAGTTTGTATTTTAAAAGTTTATGACATGCGGTGCCCCGTGTGGGGCTCAGTCTGGGTGTTTAAAATAGCTTGGCTGAAGTTAGAATAGGTTTTATTTCTTTTAACATTTTCAGACTAGCTGTTAGTGTCTCAGTGGCAGAAGCATCTAAAGTTTGTGATTTTGGAGCAAGTAATAACTGAGTGGTATTATCGCTGGACTACTAGAAACTCAGCTAATGTTCTGGGGACCCTGATTCAAATCCCACCACAGCAGATAGTGGAATTTGAATTCAATAAGAAATATCTGGAATTAAGAATTTACTTACGACCATGAAACCATAGCTGATTGTTGGAAAAATCCAACTGGTTCACCAATGTCTTTTAGGGAAGGAAATCTGCCATCCTTACCTGGTCTGGCCTACATGTGATTCCAGAGCCACAGCAATGTGGTTGACTCTCAGCTACCCAACTAGGAATGGGCAATAAGTGCTGGCCAGCCAGCAACATTCGTGTATCATGAATGAATAAAAAATAAAATCACTTGGTCAGATGGTTCCCAGTGGAATGCAATTGTGCAGAGGATATTGGACAGTTGCCAGGGCACATACAATTCAGTGTTGGGGAATTTACAGTGGAAGTTACAGGCTATGAAAGTTCTCTGCTCCAGTATGTGGATGCGATTCTCCAACCCTCCACGGCAAGTTTTCCCACAGCGGAGTTGTTTCGCTTTTGGTTGTGGCTGGGATCTTCTGGTCTTGGTGAAATCATTGGCAATTTACATCCTTTCTTATACTGCCATTGGGAAACCCATAGCAAGAGTTGACTTCTACTGAAGATCCAGCTGGTGGGAAGAGCCGGAGAATTCCACCCTGTACCTTAAAAACTTAAGCACAGAAGAAGTCACAAAAGTTTGGTTGGATTGATCACATTTGAAAATTTGATCACTGTTGTGTATCAGTGTATTTCCTTGCAGGGAGAAGGGAGTCCAAAACCAGGGCTTACTCTCCTCACCCTGGAAGAGGCCCCCTTGTGAGTAGGCCTTGGTAACATGAACTTTAGAAGATTGGGTAGAGACTCGATGGGCCGAATGGTCTCCTTCGCCACTGTAGGGATTCTGAAGTAAAGTATTAGTCAGAAGTAGGCTTACATTAACATTGCAATGAAGTTACTGTGACAATCCCCTAGTCACCACACTCCAGCACTTGTTCGGGTATACTAAGCGAGAATTTAGCATGGCCAGTGCACCTAACCAGCATGCCTTTTGGAGTGTGGGAGGAAACCAGAGCACCCGGAGGAAACCCACACAGACATGAGGAAGAATGTACAAACTCCACACTGACAGTGACCTAAGCTGGAAATCAAACTCGGGTCCCTGGCGCTGTGAGGCAGCAGTGCTGACCACCATGCCGCCACCCCACTATTGTGCCACCCTACTGTGCTCCCCCAACCCCCACTGTGTCACCATGCCACCCCATAGTATATAGAGTCCTATAGACAGTAGGATTCTATAATCCTATGTAAATTTGGTACAATAAAGAATGATCCACTTTGTGGCCAGTTAATTGAAAACACTTTGGTTTTGTGAATAAGAGAACGTCTCCTCATGGGGGCTGATGATTTAACTTTGACCTTGATCATCCAGATAGTCCAGATTGAATCTGCCATGTGATCCTAATAATGGATCAGTTTATGTGCAGTCACTTGTTCAAGCTATTTGAAAGGTGAGTTTTCTTTTGCAGTGATACATACATGTCACTCTCAGCGAGGGGCTCTTCTATGTGTCAAACCAATGAAGTCATCTTCTTGGACAACCTGCAAATCTTTGCAATATGGTTCTACTTACAGCATCAATTGCACTTTTCCCCCTGAGCTGGGCACGGCGAGTGACTCATTGGGCATTTCCATAATTTGCTCACAGTTTTAAAGGTGTTTAGCTGCGATGGGACACATGTTAATGAGATTGTCTGTCACCCTTGTGCTTACTACCCTTGTACTTCAGCAGATTGTTCAGGCTGCGTCTCAGTTCTAAGTCGAAGGATGTATTGCTCTGTAACCACTTCAAATCTAACATGACAGGTTCAATTTGTGCTGCCAAGGTCATGACTTCTTCCAAGGTTAAATCATCATCCTCTGTGAGGAGACATTCCCAATTCATGAAATCAAAGTCTTTCCAATGAATTGGCCATGAATTATTTCCTTAATTATTGTGTTAAATGTAAATGTAGAAGCCAATTACTGCAATGTTGCCACATATAATTTAATACAAAGATTCCCAAACTGGGGTCCATGGACTCCCAGGGCTCTGTGAATGATCTCCAGGAGGGTCTGTGTTGCTGACAGCTGTAACATGACAAACAAACGCTGGTTCCAATGCTCACAATTGTAAAATATTTACATAAAACAAAATAAGCCAGTTAGAGTGAGGCCTCTTAGAGTACTGGATGCTGATGGGCTGACTGGTCAGCATCTGCAATGAAAGAGAGGATTATATTCCAATTTGTTTAACTTCCATCAGAACTGACAACAATTTGTGCTGTGACAGTTTGTTTTTGTGTAAGGAGAGAGGCAGGGAATAGTGGGGAGGCCAGGAAAGTACAGAAGGCATGCTCTGCGACAAGATAGAAATCAAGGGAGATTAGTAGCAAAACAACAGATAGTGGGAGGCAAAGTGGGTGATGATGGAAGTTTTTATAGTGGAGTTCCTCCAATGTAGCCTATTTGGTCCATCACTTTTTCACTTGCTCTTTTGAAATGCAACCCAATGCATCCGAATGAACCTCCCTTTATCAGAAACCATGCACATATCATGGAACAGTGATATAATTCCAAGTCACTCAGAGGGAAACTTGCAGGTGATGGTGTTCCTATGCATTTGCTGCCCTTGTCCTTCTTGGTGGTAGGGGTTTGGGAGGTGCTGTTGAAGGAGCCTTTGTGAGTTATGTCAGTGCTTCTTGTAGATAAGACTTGTATGTTTCATATCGATGAATTTCTAATACTAGAACAAAGGACAAAGAGCAGTATAGTGCAGGCACAGGCCCCACTGCTCTCCAAGCCTGTGCCAATTATGATGCCCTGTCTAAACTGAAAAAAATCCTACTCAGTCCATATCTCTCTATTCCCTCTTTATTCATGTATCCAACCAGATGCCCCTTAAATGTTGCTAATGTGCCTGCTTCCACCACCTCCTCTGGCAGCATGTTCCAGGCACCCATCATTCTCTGTGTGAAAAACCTCTCCTGCAAATCTTTAAACCTTCCCCCTCTCATCTTGAACATATGCTCCCTTGGAATTGACACTTCCATTCTTGGAAAAAGCCTCCGCCTATACCTCACATAATTTTGTAGACTTCTGGCAGGTTTCCCCTCAGCCTTCGTCTTTCTGGTGAAAACAATCCTAGTTTATTCAACGTCTCCTCGAGACCAGGCAACATCCTGGTGAACCTTCTTTGCACTCTCTCCAAAGCTTCCATGTCCTTGTGGTAGTGTGGTGACCAGAACTGCACGAAATACTCCAAATCTTAATGTTTAACATTTTTGTTTCCTCTCAGGAGAACCCCAGACCTTCTCGCTGCATATTCAAAGAGCTAAGGACTATCCCATTGATCTCTACTATCTTGCGGACCTCTCCATCTCTGTGCAGAATGGCTTGGAAAACATGAAGAAATTGGGGATTGAATTGAAGGAAGAAATACAGAAGATAGCATCTGATTTCAGAATTGGCAAGAAAAACCATAAACCTTCTTCTCACAAGCCAGATCCTTGAAATTATATAAAGGACACACATAAATCATGAGATAAAACAAGAATTTTTCCTTACAGCTTTTGTTTTGAAGAATTAATTTAGTTTAATTTAGTTTAAAGCTGATTTATGACACCATCAGTTCAATGTCACACTTCTACATTATAAATTATAAAGTATAACTGGAGAGGATTGAACTTTATGGTCTGAACAACAAATTTTCTTCATTCAGTGACTCTGTCTACTCTTCCTGCTGCCTCAGCAAAGCATCCAGCATAATTAAGGACCCATGCACCCCGGGCATTCTCTTTTCCACCTTCTTCTGTCGGGAAAAGGATACAAAGGTCTGAGGTCACATGCCAATTGACTCAAGAACAGCTTCTTCCCTGCTGCTGTCAGACTTTTGAATGGACTTACCTTGCATTAAGTTGATCTTTCTCTACACCCTAGCTATGACTGTAACACTAAATCCTGCACTCTCTTGTTTCCTTCCTATGAACAGTGTGCTTTGTCTGTATAGCGTGCAAGAACACAGTAAAAAGTCTGACAACACCAGGTTTTAGTCCAACCTATTTATTTGATAATATACTCACAAGCTTTCGTATATTATATTATATTATATTATCAAAGTATGTTATATCAAAGTATATATATATCAAAGTATATTATCAAATAAATAGGTTGGACTAAAACCTGGTGTTGTCAGACTTTTTACTGTGTTTACGCCAGTCCAACGCCGGCATACCCACATCATAGCGTGCAAGAAACCACATGTTAATACATGTGACAATAATAATAAATCAAATCAAATTATTTTTCCTTACCTTGCCAAGCTCAGCTCTCATAACGTTTCCTCACTTTTAAAATTGCGTTTTCTTTCAGGGTTTGGTATCTTACAGAGAAATCCTTGCGCAGTTGGTGAAACATGTACCAGTCAATTCAGCTTCAGAAACATTCTATCACTGAATTCTGATGGAGCCATGTTCGACACACTGCTCCAGCAGCAGGCTGTGACTGCGAGTCTGAACTCTTCAGAGGATGGTGCTGCTGCCATCATGCAGGCTGCTGTCTGTGGGGTGAGTGGAAACACTTCAGTGCTTGTCGTGTCAATGCGACTGTCGGTACCTTTATAACTTAAATGTGGGGAGGGTTTCTGTGATCTGTGCTTTCAATCAGATGTTTGGCTGGTCAGGCAGTGGAAACCTTGGGTGCATGGTCTATTTCTACCATGCCAGTGATGTACCTTCCAAGCAGCACTTCCCAATGGAACCACCATACTGTGATACCTCTCGTAATGTCAGACAGAACCATAGAACTAACTCCAGTAACAGTGTACCCTTTGTTATGCATGAGGTCTGCTATTAAGAGGAATAATAAGCTAGAAAGTCAGTGGTAGTAAACTAACTGGATGGGTTTATTAACCCATCTTTATCCTAGCACAGCCAGTTCAAGAGTGACCAGGCGAGTTCCACACAGGACGGAGCGTGAGTATCAGGTTACCTGACCCATTCCCTTAAAGGGGCATGCCCCCAGCATACATAACACCTTGACCAGATAGCTACAAAACAACTGAGTTTGCAAGATTTTAAGTCAAAGGTTTATATTTGTAAATGGCAAATTATGAAACCATGCTAAAAGGAGCCAGTAATCTGAATCATTAAGAAGTACCCAATATTCAATATCCAAATTCTAAGACAAACTCAAGCTTGGGAGAGTAAAAGCTGATCTCCCCAATGTTCAGAGCAAACCTGCTAATATAATCTCTAGTGCCTGCGGAATGTGCCATCTGATCTCCTGTCTCCACACAGTGTGCTGACTAACCATAGAGAGTGCCAGGTGATTACCTGCACTTCTGGCTGGCTTCCCATACCTGCCGAGTGAGCTAGCCTGCACTGGTGGGCCCCACCGGCTAACCACCTCCCTCCTGCAGCCAAGATGCATATATGATTTTGAGGCATTGGCCTGGTTAACATCAGGTCTGTAGGCTGCAGAGTCCCAGTGGAGTTTATTGGCAGTGGGCCTTCAATCATTGAGCAACCCCCCTCCCCTCAGCTGACTGCACACTGTGATTGCTTGAGGTGCAAAACTTGGAGAGGCAGGGGCTGGATTATTCATGTGGGAACTCCACAAAACAATCCGAGTGTATCTTGGCTGGGCCTCTTTCTCTCCATTGCCAATGAAACTGGTCAGAGTCCAAACCAATTCCACCAAGGATGTTGCTATGACCCTGTGATGAGGGGTGAAATGATTCCCTTATTCTTCCACTCCAAGCTTGACTGTAACAAGGGTTTCTTTGTGAATTTAGAGAGGATGTGCCAATTCTGTCCCACTGTTTACACTTTTGGGCTGTAAAGAGTTTACCAGCTAGATTGTCGTAGGTTAACCAAAGAGCAAGGTAAATTCATTGAAACTATTTGCCGAACTGATATAAAACAAGGTAAATTGCAGTCACCATGCATACATCATTGCAGCTGTTTTATGACCTTGCTCGGGTGAGGCTCGTAAAGTCCTGCCTGAAGCCGACGGACAATTGTGTTCTGCAAGCCTCGCCCGCCCTGATTCTGGGGTGGGGGTGCCGGTAAAATTCCAGCCCATACGTCTGGACACACACACTCACATACACCAGTACCAATAACAGAATAAGAGGGTAGGCTTACAGAATGTTCACCGTTCATGAGAAATAAAACATCATGCGTTTAACTGTTTCTTGGCTGGTCTCAGCATGGTGATTCCACGCTGCGGCCATTTTGTTCAGTTGTCTTCCTGGGTGAAGTTGTATGGAGCAGAGTTCCACATTTTAGTCCACAGCAGATTTCTCTTCTCAGGATGGTCACTTTGCAAACTGAGCGCAACACTTCTGAGGGAGTAAAAGAGACACTCACAGAGAGAGATTCCACTGCTTCAACAGTTTTCAGTACTGCATTATCTTTTGTTGTCTATCTCTTATTTGTTAAGAATTCTTAAACTACCATGCTGGTTGTATATTCCTGCAAAAAGTTATTAGTCTTCGCCTGCTGCAGTTATTTTTTTCAGAAAAGATAATTGCATTTTGATATCTCATCTCAGAAATGATTGAAAAGTCTCAGGATGGTGTGGAAGCCATCAGGAGAATGGGGTCCTTCATGTTCCACAGGGGTATGAGTGACTATTTCTTACCATCCCACCTGGGATGTGTAGTTACGTGTGTTCTAATAGGGCAGTTCCACCGTTGTCTCTTAGAGGGTTCCATTTTTTAAAAATCCAGCCAGAAAAATAAAAAGTTTTAACTGTGGATGGGAATTCTCTCAGTCTGAGATTAAATGCAGTGGTGGGCAGCTCTGGCAGTGCCCGTTCCGCTTACGAGAATGCCATGCCCGATTCAGCACTTTGAACCTTATAAATTAAACACATGTGAATTCCTCTCTGAACCACCAGGCGGGCCAGCAGCTGCTTCCTCTGCCCGCCCCGAGATAGTTTATTTATTAATATCACAAATAAGCTTACATTAACACTGCAATGAAGTTATGGGGAAAATCCCCTAGTTGCCACATTCTGGTGCCTGTTCGAGTACAGTGAGGGAGAATTTAGCATGGCCAATGCACCTAACCATCACGTCTCTTGTGGGAGGAAACCGGAGCACCCAGAAGAAACCCACGCAGACACAGGGAGAATGTGCAGACTCCACACCGGCAGTCACCCAAGCTGGGAATCGAACCTCAGTCCCTGGTGCTGTGAGGTAGCAGTGCTAACCACTGTGCCGTTGTGCCGCCCAGTCTGGGCACCATATTTAAATGCCATGTCACTCACTCTAGCTCCCTCTGTCTTCACCAGGCCATGTAGGATGTCTGGAACCCCAAGGGAAAAGGCAGCAGCAGCTTCCAGTGCCAAGGCCCTCGAGGTCCTTGTTAAGGGAATCCAGGCCTAATGGCACGTCCTCTATCCCAGGGGCAGCTCCAAAGCAGCATACCAACCTCATGTCTGCGGCCTGGGAGGCCATCTTCCAGGAGGTCAGCATGGCTGTCACCCACACATGATGCACCATCCAGTACAGGAAGCAGAAGAATGATGTCATCTGCTCCACCAGGGTAATTCCTCTCTCAGCTCCCTCCACTATCAAACTCTCAGCATGGCATCATGCGCTCTAACAGCGACTCTCTTCATGGATCTCACACATTCAGCCCTGGGGGAACGCAAATCAACAGACACTCTCTCAACAAGACTTTCCACACCACCACCAACCCATCTGTCTTGTTTGCTCACACTCCATTCCCTGTCCCTTCTGGGGAGGGCTCACACACACAGGGGACATTCATTTCACACAAACCCTGCTCCATTTCTTTTGATCAAAACTCGCTCTTTTGTCCCCATATAGGCCAAACTCACGCACAACAAGTGAGAGCGAGCTCAGACCTGGATGGGGAGGGGATGGCAGAGATCATCACTCTCACCCAAGTGCAAGCAGGCTGCTGCAGAGCTCGCCGCTGAGGACCGGGATCACTCCTGTGGCAATGCAAAGCTTGGCCTCTTCCAACAACCTCGTACTTGCTCTTTTGAAATGCAACCCAATGCATCCGAATGAACCTCCCTTTATCAGAAACCATGCACATATCATGGAACAGTGACGTAATTCCAAGTCACTCAGAGGGAAACTTGCAGGTGATGGTGTTCCTATGCATCTCCATCCCATCACCTCACTGACTCCTACCATTTAAAGTGAGTGCCATGCTCTGAATTATCTTCAGCCCATCCACTTAAACTGTCCTTCTGTCCTGTGTAGCTATCTGCAGACTGAGCCCCCCTGAGGATGAGGGAGCTCAGGAAGAACCATCACAGCATTCACCCGCACCATCCCCCAGCATAGAGACACACACCTCAGTGGGTTGTAGTTCAAGGGTAGTCTTCCTGCAACTCCTCATCTTCATCTTCTGAAGAGGTCTCCCCTCTTCCCGTTCACCCTCTGGCAGTGCGGCACCTCTCTGCACAGCCAGATTGTGAAGACCACAGCAAACTGCAATCATATGACAAACCCTCTCTGGTTCATACTGCAGAGAGAGACCTGAGCAGTCCACGCATCTGAGTCAAATCTTCAGCAGTCCTGTGCTCTGCCCTACAAGGGAGTGTGTGGTAGAGTGAGCAATGTTGTACCTTACCTCAACTGGAGTCTGAGGGTGCCGCAGCAGAGTCATGAGCCAGTGTTTAAGTGGGTAGCGCATATCTCCCTGCAGACTTTCTGACCCCTCGAGGATCCCAGGAATGACGGGGGATGTAGGAGTTGCAGCAACTCACTGGGAGCCATGCACACACATGCAGGATCTACTTTCCATGGTCACACACCAACTGTACATTGATGGACTGGAAGCTCTTGCAGTCGATGAACCTCTGCCAAGGAGCCTGTATAGCTTTATGGGTGCAGTCTAGTGCACCTTGCACTCGTGGGAGCCTGGAGATAGCTGTAAATCCCTTAAATCTCTGAGCGTGATTAACCCCACTCAGAGCAGTGTTTATACTTTGATGGGCCCTCCTGTTAAGGGCATTGGTCACCTCTTCTAAGAGTCCTGAATGAAATGCTGCACAGGTTGCTCCCACGGGCAATGCCATTGGGTAGAGATGCCAGCTTTTATCCTCCAGCCTGCCCCACCAATACTGGATCCTGTCATTGTGGTGGTGAACACTGGCACACTCCTGACAGAGCCCATCACCTGTGAGGCACCGAAGGCCATGCGCCATGTAAATTATGATGTTCCCCCCACCCCTTCCCCATGAGAGCTTCACATACCCCAACCTGTATTATGTGTTCCCAATCTGCAGGCTGCAGATACCCTGTGACTATCACAATTCCCTGTGCAATCCAGTACAGAGCCTGTCATGTCCAGGGATATTGACTGTAGGACAGCTCCGCACTCTGGGCATTTTTCCCAATGGAACACACAACCCTTGCCCTTCCCTGCTGCTGGGGTACACTGTGCCCCCCAATAATCATCCCTGGTGCATGTCCACTACCGTTCCATACTATCTCCTATTTCTGACTTCAGACCAAGGTCCTGGACTGCCTGTCAGATGTCACTCTTTTCCATTTCACAACAGGAATGCCTGCACTCTCTCAGTACTGTCTGCCAGCCCTGAATTTAAACAGGAGCCTTGGTGTAGTTCCCAATTCCAAAGAGGACTATGGGCAACAATGCCTTCACAAAGCACTACAGCCCCCACCTGTTCAGTATTCGTGCAAACTATGCCTAATGCACCACACTAACCCTATAACCTGCTATCTGGGGTGCAACCCCTTCCAGTAATACATGCTGCCACTCTACTAGAAAGACGTGGAAACTTTGGAGAGAGCGTAAAGAATGTTGCCTGGTCTCGAGTGTGAAGGCTATGAGGAGAGGTTGAATAAACTAGGATTGTGTTCCCTGGAAAGACAAAGGCTGAGGGGAGACCTGATAGAGGTCTATAAAATTCTGAGAGATACAGACAGGGTGGATAGCCAGACACCTTTTCCCAGGGTGGAAGTGTCAATTACAAAGAGGTGCAGGTTCAAGATGGTAGGGGGAAAGTGTAAGGAAGATGTGCAGGGGAAGTTTTTCACCCAGAGAGTGGTGGGTGCCTGTAACACGCTGCCAAAGGAGGTGATGGAAGCAGGCACATAAAGCAACTTTTAATAGGCATCTGGATGGGTACATGAACAGGGAGGGAATAGAGGGCTATGGTCTGGGTAAGGGCAGAAGGTTTCTTTTGAGTTAGGACATCAAGAGTGACATGAGCTTGGAGGGCTGAAAGGCCTGTTCCTGTGTTATATTTTTCTTTGTTCTAGCCCATAGACCCCTTGTTCATCTATGTGCCCTACAGCCCCCCCTTGGTTTTGCCTCTGCACTTCATTGTTCATCCTCTTCATTCAACAAATTGCCCATCTGCTAGCCATAATAAGACCATAAGATCATAAGACATAGGGCAGAATTAGGCCACTCAGCCTAATTTGAGTCTGCTCCACCATTCAATCGTGATACTTTTCTCATCCCCATTCTCCTGCCTTCTCCCCTGATCCCCTTATTAATCAGGAACCTATCCATCTCTGTCTTAAAGACACTCAGTGACCTGGCCTCCACAGCCTTCTGCAACAAAGAGTTCCATAGATTCACCACTCTCTGGCTGAAGAAATTCGTCGTCATCTGTTTTAAGGGATCCGTATGTTTAGCCTTTTGGTTCTAGATTTTCCTACTAATGGAAACATCCTGTCTATGTCCACTCTATCAAGGCCTCGCAGTATCCTGTAAATTTCAATAAGATCCTCTCTCAACCTTCTAAACTCCAACATGTACAGACTCAGAGTCCTCAACCGTTCCTCATACGACATGAACCAGTGCCCTTCTCCCATCCTTCCACAGCTATCTTTCAAAATTGCCTCTCCACAGTTAATGTTTCTCCCACCTGTTACTTGCACAGTACTCCTTCCCCCCTTTGTCTTTGTCTGCCCACACCCGCATCCCCTCGCTCACGACCCAACAAGGTCAAATTTGGGGTTCGTCACAGTGGTTATACAAGTCCCGCAGCGCAGTGCTGTCCACACGGACTGGTGTGTGGAACCATGGGCAAGGAGACCCCAGTACTCCCCAAGCCCAGGCGCAATACTAATCGGATTTGGTGATACAGTAGGGTCCATGAGTCCAGCAGCACAGTGCTGTCCATGAAGACTTCCTTGGCATGAAGGTGGAGGCAGGAATAGTCTACCCTGGCAGAGTGGTGTACAGTGCATCAGGAGCAGCACAGCTCTATAGAAGATAGGCTCTGCATGTTGCATTCATCTTGAAGTCTCTGGCGAACTGAAGACCATCTTGGGCACGTCACTCTTAATCATTCAGGCATGACGCCAACATAATTTCCTGCTGACCCCGATGTAAGATTGAAAGGCCTGATGGGATTCCAGCCAGCAATCTGTTTTAATGAGCATTCATGAGATGCAAATGAATGTAAATAGAATTCGTGCCTCCTGCCAGAGGAAAGACCAACTCTTCATTAACCTGCCATTGGGAGAATTCCAGCCTGATTGTACTCCAGTGGTTTTCCGATATTTTAGCTCTCACCTGATTCTCTGCACCTGTCGGCCACCAAACTCACAACAGGCAGTTTGGGAGAATTCTGCACCATTTCTTTAACAATTCTTACAACAATGGCAATCAGAGTCATAGATACCAAATAGTACGGTGGCACAATGGTTAGCATTGCTGCCTCACAGTGCCAGTTTCCTCCCACAGTCCGAAAGATGTGCTGGTTGGGTGCATTGGCCATGCTAAATTCTCCCTCAGAGTACCCCAACAGGCACCAGGAGTGTGGCGACTAGGGAATTTTCACAGTAACTTCATTGCAGTGTTAATATAAGCCAATTGTGACACTAATAAATAAACGACTGCAAACACTGGCTATCTTGCACGGAATCTTCATCCCTATGCTTGATCACCTACATTGGTCCCAGGTTCAGCGAAACCTTGATTTTCAAATTCTCATCCTTGTTTTCAAATGTCTCCATGACATCACCCCTCCCAATCTTTATAATCTCCACTACCTCACAACCCTCTGGGATATCTGTGCTCCTGTCACTATGACCTCCTGCACATCCTCCACTTGACCTTTAGGAGTCTGAGCTTTTGGAATTCCCTCCTGGACTTTTCCACCTCTCCATCTTTTCTCCTCTCCCTTAAGATGCTCCCTGCACCTATTCTTCTGTTGTCCTAATCTCCCCATTCTGTGCCTTGGTGTCAGATTTTGTTGGTAACCTCTGATAAACACCATTACTGGAGCTTCTTCCCTGCTGCCATCAGACTTTTGAATGGACCTACCTCGTATTAAACAAATCTTTCTCTATACCCTAACTATAGTGAAACACTGTATTCTGTACTCTCTCCTTTTCTTTTCTATGAACAATATGTTTTGTCTGTATAGCACACAAGAAACAATACCTTTTACTTTATACCAGTACATGTGACAATAATAAACCAAATGAAGTTTAAAGTTTTTTTATTAGTGTCACAAATATACTTACATTAATACTGCAATGAAGTTACTGTGAAAATCTCCTAGTCTCCACACTCCGGCACCTATTCGGGTACACTGAGGGAGAATTTAACATGGTTAATGCACTTAACCAGCACACCTTTCAGATTATGGGAGGAAACCAGAGCACTCGGAGGAAACCCACACAGACACAGGGAGAAGGTGCAGACTCTGCACAGTGACCTGAGTTAGGAATCGAACCTGTGTCCCCTGCGCCATGAGGCAGCAATGCTTGCCACTGTGCCACAGTCCAATCTCGGGCAGCCAAGGGCAAACAAGGGCAATCTAAATATAAATTGTTGTTGTTGTTGATGGCCCACCATAAACCAATTCATTCTTGCTAATCAGATTTCTGTGTGCAAATTGCTTACTGCCTTTGTTTGCTAATTAAACAATAGTGACTGCACTTCAAAAAGGTTGCATTCTGTGCAAAATGTTTTGGGAACTTCTGACGGACATGGGAACAACAAGCCTTTTCATATCCTTTAGAACTTTTTGATGTAGTTATTTGTCTTGCTGGCAAAAGCTATACTTTGTCTTGAGTAAATTAATTTGGGCTAATGGGTTCCTGTACATCTGCCTTGGGACTTCCAAGTAGACACATTTCCTTTGTTTTTTTTTGAGCTGGAACTCTAAGTTGACTTGGCAGCTGGGACACAGGGGGATTTTAACTCTCACAGGACCTACAGATGTAATTCGGCTATTGCCTTTGGTAGGCCTCCACTTCAATGCCTGTGGAATTGGTTG
Source organism: Carcharhinus amblyrhynchos (assembly GCF_965287045.1). NCBI lineage: Eukaryota > Metazoa > Chordata > Chondrichthyes > Carcharhiniformes > Carcharhinidae > Carcharhinus > Carcharhinus amblyrhynchos. The sequence goes on from NC_137325.1 coordinate 120,898,915, forward strand.
AAGCCTGCCCTAGACTAGCTTTGACCAGTTCATAAGTAAAGGACAAGGTTCCTGCTGCTATGCTTAGTGTCCACACTCTGCTGTACACTGTCAGGACATGTTGCCAGATTGCCTGATCAACACTTGCCAAAACAGCTCTTCTGCGATGAGTTAATTGAAGGAAAAATTTCACATAGAAGCCAGAAAAACATTTCAAGGACAGTCTGAAAGTCTCTCTGAATATTTTCCCTGAGATACGGACTGATCTTGAATACCACTGCGACTCTCGCCAATTTTTACAATTGCATCATAGAAAGCATTCCTGTATCATAGCTTGGTGTGGCTCCTGCTCTGCCCAAGGCCGCAAGAAACTACAAAGTGTTGTGAATGTAGCCCAGTCCATCACACAAACCAGTCTCCCATCCATTGACTCCGTCTGCGCTTCCTGCTGCCTTGAAAAAGCAGCCAGCATAATCAAGGACCACACGCACCCCGGACATTTTCCCTTCCACCTTCTTTCATCAGAAAAAAGATATAAAAGTCTGAGGTTATGTGCCAACCGACTCAAGAACAGCTTCTTCCCTGCTGCCATCAGACTTTTGAATGGACCTACTTTGCACTAAGTTGATCTTTCTCCACACCCTAGCTATGACTGTAACACTACATTCTGCACTCTGTCCATTCCTTCTCTATGAATGGTATGCTTTGTCTGTATCGTGCACAAGAAACAATACTTTTCACTGTATCCCAATACATGTGACAAAAATAAATCAAGTCAAAAACTCAAATCAGATGATTCTCCCATGTGGTGCACTCTCCATCAGCAAAGGCACTGCCTCTGAGGAATGGAACAAAGTCTTGCTGACTGATAAGAAAGGTGAGCTTCGCATGTCTGAAGCCGCATGGGCCTCCTCTGCATCAAGAATACAATGTGCCCAACATACAACAGACCCTTTTGTGCTCAAAATGAGGCGATCTTCGAACATATAGCAATTGAACGAAGGGTCATCCAGGCTCAAAATGTTGGCTCTATTCTCTCTCCACAGATGCTGTCAACCTTTTTTTTTAATTCATTTGCAGGACATGGGCTCCGCTGGCTGGTCAGCATTTATTGCCCATCCCTAGTTGCCCTTAGAGAGCAGCTGAGAGTCAACCACATTGCTGTGGCTCTGGAATCACATGTAAGTCAAATCAGATAAGGACAGCAGATTTCCTTCACTAAAGGACATTAGTGACAACGGTTTCACAACGGTCATCAGTAGATTCTTGATTCCAGGTATTTTTTATTGAATTCAAATTCCAACACATGTCATGATGGGATTTGAACCCAGGCCCCCAGAAGATCAGCTGAGTTTCTGGATTAATGGTCCGACAATAATACAACTAGGCTATTGCCTCCTCTACCTGCTGAGATTTTCCAGCACTTTCTGTTTTTGTTTCAGATTCCAGCACCCACGGTATTTTGCCTCTATAGAGCAATTGAAACTTAATGAATTCTAATCAATGTCATTGTCACCTTCAGCTAAGGATAATAAACACAGACCTTAGAGGTGACAATTGGGGTCACTTGGAGGGTGATTTTCCAGCCTCGCTGTGGCTGGTGCAGATTCTGCCACATCCAGGGCTTGAAAATGGGTATCGTGTCCGGTGCCAAATAGTTGCAATCATCCCGGTCTCTTTCTATTGGCACAAACTGGATGGTGCTCAGAAGGGGCATGAGGCTGATTAGTATATTTAAAGTATCATTTAAATTAGCTTAGTCCGCGGATTCTCACAGCTCTCGGATCTTCCAACCCTCGGGGGTGGCACGAACCTAATGAGAATCACGACTGATCTCCACTAGCAGAGACCAGGTGCGTGATGGCCACACTGGATGGCTTGGAGGGCATTGAAGCCCCCGGGTGGTCAGGAATATGGCTGAGGAGTGCCCACCTGGCAGTGCCCCCCTTGCACCCTGGAAGTGCCCACCTGGCACCCTAGCAGTACTGAATGGACACTGCCAGGACAGTGCCAAGGCATGGGGCCAAGTGAGGGTAGGGCCTGAGCGGGGGCTATGATGGAGGTTTATGATGGGAGGGGTCATGAAGCATGAGGGGGATCATGAAGGGGGACACATTGGGGTCATGAAGGGGTCATGTCAGGGGTTATTAAGGGGACGTGTCAGGAGTCATAAAGGGGGAATGTCGGGGGTCATGAAGTCTAATGATGAGCATGAAACCATTGTTGCAAAAACCCACCTAGTCCACTAATGTGGGAAGGAAGGGAAGGGAAAGAAATCTACCTCTTTACTTGGTCTGGCCTACTTGATCTATAGCCATGTGGTTGACTCTTAACTGCCCTCTCAAAGTCAACTATGGGTGGGCAATAAATGCCAGCCACACTCACAAATAATAAAAAAATCACAGTCCCTATGTTGAGGCTGTTAATACCAGAAGAAAACAGTCAAAAATCAACCTTTACGTTTTGTAATAGCGTCCAGAAAGCTTTTGCCTGGTCACATTGGGTCAGATTGTTGAGGGTATATTAAGCTAATCTTTTTCTACACCCTAGCTATGACTGTAACGCTACATTCTGCACTGTCTCCTTTCCTTCTCCCCTATGTAGTCTATGAAACTTTGTTCTGTCTGTATGGTGCGCAAGAAACAATATTTTTCACTGTATCCCAATACCTGTCACAATAATAAATCAAATCAAATCAAAACCTGGGACATGGCATTTTGTATGCCATTCCTCATCAAAGGCTTTGTGGCATCCAGCAGGAGAGTCAGCGAGCCATTATTTTATTGAAGCTGCATAGAATCCGCGTGGCCAGCTAAAGCACACACTGTCACTCGGTTTATCTGGAGTTGACAGAGCGAATGTGCTTGAGATAGTGTTGAAGGTGCTCAGTGACAGCTGTCTCCAGGAACGCTCCTGAGAAGCTGAGTAAGCTGATGTATGTACGCCTGCCCATAATCCTTGGCCCCAGCTGCAGTTTGGTGGGGGGGGGAGAGGAGGGGTGGCATGGTCCATTTGTGGCCTTCTGATCCAACATCTGTCCTGTGGCTTGCATCAGCTGTGCGCTGTGGTTGGAACAATTCTCACTGGGTTTTGATCAACAGCCTTGTCTGGGCAGCTGTCAAACCTTTGGCAGTTTGCTCGACCGTTAACGCTGTAGGAATTGTACTTAGAGAGCTCGGTTTCCTTCGTTTTTTTTTTGTCTCCGCGTTGTGATCGAGACGACGGAGTGTAGACGTGTCTTTATTTCGTCTTTAACCTGCGCGGAAGGGCCATCGAAGGTCCCATTTAATTGCAGGAGCCGGTTTCGAGACGTGCAGGATCTTGGCTTGGGGACAGTTGTTAGTCTCCCTGAGACACGTTTTAATGAAACTGTCTGCTGCCTGTTTTTGTTAGCTTTGTCACTCTTCAATATGTTGCAGCGTCGCAACAGCTCTGCCCCCAAGTGCCTCTTTGATTAACACTGATGCCTCCGCTGCTCATGTTATTACATCCCTTCAGCGTTTTCTGTCTGTTTCTCGTTTGCCTGGGGGTTGCAGGTCAGCAGAGGAATCTTTTCAAATAACAGCAGGATGAATGAAGAGCCAGTCAGCTGCTTTTGATTGCAGTTTTGCGTCCTGAGCAATGTTCCCTCTAATTTTTTCCATCCATCTGCAGAGTGAATTTTGTTCTCTGCGCCAATATCAAGGTAATGTGCAGGAGGACGCCACCAGTTAAAACAGAGGAAGAAAAAACCTTCACCTAGTAACGTCTATGTTTAAAAATTTACTTTAAGGATGGAAGAAGAAGAAGGAATGTCAACCCCCCATCACCATTCACATACCATCCAGATTTACTGCATCCAATTGTAAATTTACCATGGTGGCATTTGAACTCTAGGTTTTAAGTTCAGTACCATGATCACTACTCCACATGAGAGAGGCTTTTGTTTTCGTATTGTAGCTTGAATTTTTACCATTTGACAGACGTTGAATTGCTCAAGACAAGACAAGGATCTATTGTTTCGGCTTGACGAGTTCAAACTAGAAAGAGCTAAGGAGGGGTGCCTTTTGAGTTGATAGTAAATGTGGGCAAAGGTAACTTCTTTTTCAGCTCACTGCGAGTTTTTCTCTGCTCAAAACTGCTGGAAGAAGTGAGGAAAGTAGCACAGTCAACTCCTCACCGCAACAATAAGGCAAAGGGAAAGTGTCCCTGTGAATTAGAGGAGAGGTTGGCTTTTGCCAGCTGGAGGGTGAAGGTCAGGGAGACACAGGCCTGGCACCTCACGTGTGAACACCATCCACCAGGTACACGGCACATACTCTTGCAACTCGGCCAACATTGTCTACCTGATACACTGCAAGAAAGGATGTCCTGAAGCATGGTACATTGGGGAGACCATGCAGACGCTACGACAGCGGATGAATGAACATCGCTCGACAATCACCAGGCAAGACTGTTCCCTTCCTGTTGGTGAACACTTCAGTGGTCACGGGCATTCGGCCTCTGATCTTCGGGTAAGCATTCTCCAAGGCGGCCTTCATGACACATGAGAGCACAGAGTTGCTGGGCAGAAACTGATAGCTAAGTTCCGCACACATGAGGATGACCTCAACCTGAATCTTGGGTTCATGTCACACTATCTGTAACCCTTGCCTGGGCTTGCAACATCTCACTTACTGTCTTGTCTGGAGACAATACACATCTCTTTAACCTATGCTGAATGCTATCTCCAGTCACATTGTCTGCACCTTTAAGACTTGAATAGCAGATTAGCTGTAAAGACTCACATTCTAATCAGTATTCTGTAAACTGTGTGTACCTTTATATGCTCTGTTTGTGACCAGAACTTTCCACTCACCTGACGAAGGGGCAAACCCCGAAAGCTAGTGAGCTTACTATCAAATAAACTTGTTGGACTTTAACCTGGTGTTGTGAGACTTCTTACTATATTTCACGGAGAGCCCTTCTGTCACTCTGAAAATGGCAGAGCGGGCTACGCTCCAGGGGTCACGTCCCTGAACACAGCACCTACCATTTTTGCAGGGGGGGAGGGGGGAAGGTGTCAGGACCTGCTCCTGCATGTTTCAGGGAGGCAGCTGCCATAGGAATCAACAGCTGCCTCCACTCATGTCTGCGTTTTATTTGCTGTACAAGCTAGACCTGGTGAGAGCAAATCTAAAATCTGCAGAGTCCTTTGGGAATGCGAGATTGGAGAGGTGAAATACCCCTTTGGATGTGGTCCTGTGGTAACATCTGGGGGAGGTAAGCTGCCCTTTGGTAGAGGCAGGTGCCCTTTGGGAAAAGTCATGTGCCCTTTGAGCATGTTAAAAGTAGACATGAATGTGTGTAAAATCTGTAGAAAATCATTGGAACTGTCAAGAGCTAGCAAAAGCTATTGGCTAACTGTCTTGGAGGCTTAAAGTTAAAAGTTAAGTTAAAGTTTATTTACTAGTCACTAGTAGGCTTATATTCACATTGTAATAAAGTTACTGTGAAAATCCCCTTGTGAAATGAAATGGAGATTTGAGAGATGCAGCAAGTTGGGAGAGATGGTGAGTGAGATTGAAGCAGTGAGTGGAATGGTTGGAGTGGAAGCGAGACTGATGTGTGGCTGTAATAATAAAGTACACAGCCCCTGATGGACTGTGGTGAAATTGCGCAAGTGCACAAGTTAGAGGAAACACTGATCCTGAGGGGATATAGGTGACCAGAAAGATGGCCGGTATGACAGTTGGGGAATTACACATCAGATTCTACTCAAATCTCAGGTTTGAGTACTCAATGGAAACAGTTTATGTTGCTAAATCTAGCTGTGTGGGACATTTGTAGACATAGAACAGAATTTTACTACTCCACCTACCATGGGAATCGGAGTGGGTGAAAGGCAGAAAGATCCATTGACCTCTGGCGGGATTTTATAGTTTTGGGGCAAGCAAAGCCATAAAATCCCACCCAAAATGTTACTTCCCTGCAACATTTCCATTAACTCTCTATTAGTATACAGAACCACAGAATTGTTACAGAGCGAAAGAAGGCCATTCAGCCCATCATGTCTGCACCAGCTCTCCAAATGAGCAATTCATTTAGTACCATTTTCCCACCTTCTCCCCACAACCCTGTGCATTCTTCCTTTTAGATAACATCTGAATTCCCTTTTGAATGCCTGAATTCAATCTGCTTTCACCACAATCTCAGACAGTGCATTCCAGAGCTAACCAGTTGTTGCATGAGCAAGCTTTTCATTGCATTACTTTTTTTTAACTAATTGTTTTAAGTCTGTTCTCTCTCATTCTCAGTTGTTGCACAAGTGGGAACAGTTTCTCCCTGTTTACACTGTCCAGATCCCTCATGATTATGAATGCCTCTATCAAATCCCCTCTCAGCCTTCCCTCCTCCAAGGAAAAAGAGTCCCATCTTCTCCAATCTTACTCCATAACTGGCCTTCATAGCGAGGGGGATTGAATATAAAAGTAGGGAGGTCTTGCTGCGGCTGTATAGGGCATTGGTGAGGCCGCAGCTGGAGTACTGTGTGCAGTTTTGGGCGCCGTACTTACGCAAGGATATTTTGGCCTTGGAGGGAGTGCAGAGGAGGTTTACTAGGCTGATGCCGGAGTTGAGGGGGTTGAGCTATGAGGAGAGGCTGAATAAACTAGGCTTGTACTCGTTAGAGTTTAGAAGAATGAGGGGAGATCTCATTGAGACGTATAAGATGATGAATGGGATGGATAGGATAGAGGTGGAGAGACTCTTCCCGCTCAGAAAGGATAGTAGGACTAGGGGGCACAGCCTCAAGATAAAGGGGGGGGCGGTTTAGAACAGAGTTGAGGAGGAACTTCTTCACTCAAAGGGTGGTGAATCTCTGGAATTCTCTGCCCGTTGAAGTGGTGGAGGCTGCCTCGCTAAATATTTTTAAGATGCGGGTTGATGTGTTTTTGATACGAGAGGGGATTAAGGGTTATGGGGAGAGGGCGGGAATGTGGAACTGAGCCACGACAGATCAGCCATGATCTTATTGAATGGCGGGGCAGGCTCGAAGGGCTAGTTGGCCTACTCCTGCTCCTATTTCTTATGTTCTAACTGAAGTTTCTTATCTTGAGAACTGTTCCTGTAAGCCTGTTCTGCACTCTCTCCAATGTGTACTCATCCTTCTGGACGCAATACTCTAGCTGAGGTCTAACTAGTGTCCTATACAAGCTCAACGTAACCTCCTTGCTCTTGTACTCTATACCCTATTAATAAGCCTAGGACACTGTATGCTTTATTAACTGCTCTCAGTCTGTCCAGCCACCTTAAATGACAAGTGCACATAAACACCCAGGTCCCCCTGCTCCTCCACTCCTTTAGAGTGGTCCCCTTTACTCTATTTGGTCTCCCCATGTTTTTCCTGCCAAAACGTGTCACCTCACATTTCTCTGCATGCACTTGAATACTTTTCTCTAAAGTGTAGTAGAGATCTCTAAAAATCACTGTCCAACTTTTTCTCTGCGCCCCTTTTCTTTTCCCCATTGCTACAAGTAAAGCTTTTCCTCATAACAAGTATCCACATTTAGTTAATTAAATCTGATTTATTTTACAGGATATAATCGGCTGGCGAAATGCCATTCGACTGCTTGTCTATTACAGTAACACAGGACTTCACTTTTCTGGAGATGATAAACATCACAGTGTGCTGCCAAATGATGGGAGATGCCACATTGATAGTCACAGTGTCTATACAATGAATCATCATCATGTAAGCTTGCTTTTGAACTGATCAAATGCAACATAAAAATAGTGGATGGGCAATACATCCTTTTTAAGGAAATAAATTGTTTACTATTCTAGAAAATCTATGTGTAAAAATGTCATTTGGAATGAGACAGTGTTCAAAACATTTTCCATCATCCTCTATAATCTTAGTTTGGACATAGTTGGGATTGATGTGCTTCAAGTACTGTTACTTATGTTAGACATTAGTGACCAGCAAATGAGTTCTTCGCTGATTTAGTTGCATTGAGTTGTTCCTTATACTTGTGATGCAGTAACATTGGCAGTCCCACATTTATTATCTATCAGTGGTTGCCCTGGGAAGGAGAATCTGACTATCTCCTTGAACCACCGCGAGTCCTTGTGGCACATTAGTAGCTGTGTTAGGAATGGAACGCTGGATTGACCCAGAAGCAATGATGAAATAGTGGCATATGCCAAAGGCAGAACGCTCGCTGACTTGGAGGTGATTTCCTATCCATTTCTAAAACAAAGATACAAAGAACAAAGAAAAGTACAGCACAGGATCAGGCCCTTCGACCCTCCAAGCCTGTGCCGATCATGATGCCCTAACTAAACTAACTCCGTATGCACTTATGGAGTCCATATCCTTCCATCCTATTCATGTATTTGTCTAGTTGCCCCTTACATGCCCCTATCGCACCTGCTCCCACCTTCTCCTGAGCAGTACTGGTATTTCAGTTTTTGTTTTGGGTCACCCACGTGCATAGAGGAACATGAACTGTAAGGAGCTAGAAATGAATTGCTGGCTATAGAATCTTGCCATTGGCCATCCCTTGGTTGGAGGATGGTTGCCAGGCTCTGTCACGCGTCTTCATGTGTTTGAGCTGGCTGATTCCCGAGCTGTGGATATTTTGGCATGGGATGCAGGAGGCAGTGGATCAGAGTACAAGATTGTCTTCCTCTTCGTTCCTTCTCAGCTTCAACATTAAGATCTTGTGATTCAAAGTGTTATATAGCTTGATAGGCAAATTATCACCATTCTGAAAAGCTGTAACAATGTCCTCAGTCATTGGCATCAATGCTGCATTCAAGGAGAGTTTCAGTGTCTTTGAAGCATTTTCTTTGTCCTCCCCCTGGAACACTAGCATTTTGAGACTTGGGAAAAGAGGAGCTGGCGGGGTAGATGCACAGTGGCTAGTCCAGCAAAGTTGATTTAGTAGGTGTTTTGCCTGAATGCTTGTGGAGCTGGCTACAAGAAGGACAGGAGAATTTGTTGCATGATCCTCTCATTGAATCTGGAGGATGTGGCAGAGGCATTGCTGGTGGAATCTTCCAATTATGTGTTATCGATTCATTGTCAAGGTCGCTGCAGAATAGGAGAACTGTGAAACAGCCGATCTGTACGTAGGCAAACATTCTTTAATCAAGTTTCAAATGACACATGCTTAAATGCCCTGCAGTCTCATAGAATCCTACATTGCAGAAGGAGGCCATTTGGCCCATAGAGTCTGCACCTACCACAATCCCATCCAGTCAACCCAATCAAATGTGATGTGATTAACATATACCAGCGGGTGGTAACATTTGACCCCAGAGTGTCATATTTGGCAGGTGAGTACCCCAAAGACGCACAGACGTTCCCAGATAAGATTGGCAAAATACTGCGGATGTTGGAATCTGAAACTAAAGCAAAAAATTCTGGAAAATCTGAGCAGGTCTAATAGTACCTGTGAGGAGAGAATAGAGCCAACTTTTCGAGTCGGGGTGACCCTTCGTCATCTTTGGTTTGCAGGGTATTTGCCCAAAAATGCAAACTTCCCTCGGACAATTCCCTGCATTAGGAACCATCCAAAAATGTGATTAAAATTGCAAACTTCAGATGGTTCTGACTGGGTTACAAAAAGAGTTACCCAGACAAAAGTTAAAAGAATGAAAACCTCTTCTAACTTTGATTTTTCCCCCATGCCCCCCAGCCCAATCCCCCACTGGGCCCCCTGCAGCCCACAACCCTTGATTGAATTAAAAAGACATCCAACCAAAACGAACAACTGTGCCAGTGATGAATTGGAGGCGTGTTTTCTCTGCATTGAGTCAGTAAGTTTGGGATCTGATATAATAAATTATTGTAAAGCGGTGATGGTAGAAATCAAAATGTTGCAGAGTTTGGGAATTACTCGGATGTGGTTATGTTGCAAAATTTCAACAGTAAAGGTGGTGCCGTGCATTTTGGATTTTTTGCACTTTGCTGTCAAGCAAATTCTGAAATGTGTTTTCTTTCCAGAATCATCCATCCATTTCTCATTTGGCACAAAAACTTGAGAAGAACAAAATCCATCTTTTTTTTGCTGTTAAAGAAGAGCTCAAAGACATTTACCGGGTAAGACAGCCTATACAGATTGTCTAGCAGTTGTTCATGGACCTGATATTAATCTGGAAGATTCAGTGACGACGCAATCTGTTCATAGAATCATAGAAACCCTACAGGGCAGAATGAGGCCATTTGGCCCATCAAGTCTGCACCGACAACAATCCAGCCCAGGCCTCATCCCCGTAACCCTACTAATCCTTCTTAGCTACACATCTCAGGACAGTCTGGACCAATTTAGCATGGCCAATTCACCTAACCTGCACACCTTTGTTCTATGGGAGGACACCGGAGCACGCGGAGGAAACCCATGCAGACATGTTGAGAACATGCAAACTCCACACAGACAGTAACCCAAGTTGAGAATCGAACCTAGGTTCCTTGAGTTGTGAGGCAGCAGTGCTAACTATTGTGCCACCATCCAGCCCTTAACATCTTTGGAGTGTGATGCGGAGATGCCGGCATTGGACTGAGGTGGGCATAGTAAGAAATCTCACAACACCAGGTTAAAGTCCAACAGATTTATTTAGTATCACGAGCTTTCGGAGCGCTGCTCCTTCATCAGGTGAGTGGAGAGTTGGGTTCATAAGCTGGGCATATATAGACAAAGACTTAATTGCAAGATAATTGGAATGTGAGTCTTTACAGGTAATCAGTGCAAGTGCAGACAATGCAAGTGGAGAGAGGGTTAATCACAAGTTAAAGAGGTGTGAATTGTTTATCTTTGGAGTGTTGGAGCAAACTGGAGCACACGGAGGAAACCCACCCAGACAAGGGAGAATGTACAAACCCCACACAGTCACCCGAGGGCAGAATTGAACCTGGGTTCCTGGCGCTGTGAGGCAGCAGCGCTAACAACCGTGCCACTGTGCTGCTCTCTGTTCTATCCCTACCTTTCTGTCCACCTTCCCATGTCTTCCAATACAGACAGGATGTACCTGCCAGGTGTAGTTGGTTGCATTTACATTACGTGCACCCTCTGAGTTACAGAGCTACTGATTAGGCTGAGATATCCAGAATTCAAAGGCTGATGGAAGGGAGGGGAAAAGGTTGGAACCTGTGCAATTGCTTCCGCAGAAGAAATTGTGAATGTGTTGAAAGAAATTTGTCTCATTTGATTGGCTAATGCTGCAACAGGCATGCAGAGCAAAACTCTGCCCTGTTCTGGAGTGCTCAATGATAAAAACCGGTGAACATGCCCCATTAGGTCAACAATGATAAAGCTGAATGTTTTGCTCTGAATGGAATGTGTGGATGAGTGATGGGCTGTGAGGAAGAGATGTGTATCTTGTTATGGGTAGAGATCTGGTCATGCTTCTCAGTTGCAAAATCTAAGCTTGGTATTTAGGAAAATATCTTCCATCAAGGCACTATCTCCAACCAAAAGAGAAAATGCTGGAAAATCTCAGCAGGTCTGGCAGCATCTGTAAGGAGAGAAAAGAGCTGACGTTTTGAATCCAGATGATTCTTTGTCAAAGCTAAAAGGCACAGAAAGTGGGAAATATTTATAATGCAGGGCGAGGGAATGAAAGATGAGTTGTAGCCACAAAACCAAGGGGAAAGGCTGCTAATGGCCATCCATAGAGAGAATAGAAGGTGTGAATGGCCAAACTACACAGAAGCTGAAGTCAGAGGGTAAACAGTGACAGATGAAGATGTGGGGGAGGGGGAGATGGGTGGGAGGGACGTACAATTGAAAAAAAGGGGGTAAGGGGAAGAAAAGGGGGAGAAAAGGCAAGGAAGGGGGGCGAAATAGGGGGAAAGAGCGGGGGGAAGATAAAGAAAGATAATAAAGAAATAAAAGGTAGAGAACAGTTAAAAACTAAACAAAATAAAAACAAAGGCATCAAGGTAGGGTAGAACTAATCACTATATTTTTATATAGAAACCAACTTAGAATTGAACTCTGCAAGAATGCAATGAAATTAGGAGTCAACTATATTTCAAGTCTTTCAGTAGAAATGGAGCTTTTAGAATCAGAGTTGTTATTGTGAGTAGCTTGTCCACCTGTGCCAGAAGACATTTTGCCTACTTTGGTTATATACGTTAAGGGATTATAGAAACGGAACCATTGGAATGGCTGTTTCTGCCTATTTTGGAATGTGTGGAAGCAGTTAGGAGATCCCTTGCCTCGGGTTAACATTGAGATCTTCTCTCATAATCACACAAAAAGCAGCCACAAGCCCCTGTAATATACCATGTATCAAAGTAGGCAACTCTGGCCTTGCCCATAGCTCAAATTCTCCAGTCTCGCTGCCATGAATGGAGATTTGTCTGAGCGCCAAATTCACCGTACTCACTGGCAGCAGTGACGTGGCACATGACATCAGAGAATCCCAGCCAAAGTATAGTCTATTTGAATGTTTTTAGAGCAAGACTGGGCCACTCATGCTACCACAACGAACTTCTTGAAACCTTATAGATGTTAACAGGTTTTGTATATACATTACATCTTCTATGTTACAAGCAAAACCATTGTATTTTAACATGGTTACTTGTATCGTAGCTTCTTCTCTGACCAAAATAAACATTTATACTTTGAACAAAGTTCCCTCAAGGCTTTAAGCACTTTTGTTTATTCATTCATGGGACATGGGATTCGCTGGCTGGGCCAGCATTTACTGCCATCCCTAGTTGCCCTTGAACTGAGTGGCTTGCTAGACCATTTCAGAGGGCAGTTGAGAGTCAACCACATTGCTGTGACTCTGGAATTACAGGCTAAGTAAGGATGGCAGATTTCCTTTCCTAAAGGACATTACTGAACCAGATGGGTTTTTCCGGCAATTGATGACAGTTTCAAGGTGATCAGTAGATTCTTAATTCCAGATATATCTTTTACTGAATTCAAATTCCACCATCTGGCGTGGTGGTATTCAAACCCCGGTCCCCAAAATTGT